>NC_044994.1:49134934-50527039 GCF_008728515.1 Papio anubis
TGTACTGGGCTCAGGAAGTTTGAGAGATATGTGGTGGGATGGGAGGACGGGATGTGTTTGTACTGGGCTCAGGAAGTTTGAGAGATATGTGGTGGGATGGGAGGATGGGATGTGTTTGTACTGGGCTTAGGAAGTTTGAGAGATATATGGCGATATGTGGTGGGATGGGAGGATGGGATGTGTTTGTACTGGGCTTGTTTGTTTTGAGCCTGGGGCTGAGGAATGTGCCTGGCTCCTCTCAATGAAATTGGAGGGAAGGCCGAGGTCAGATAATGACTAGCTAAGGAATTTGGATTTTGTCGGGATGAGAATGGCAAAAAAATTTGAGGGCAATTTTGCGATTACCAATGTCGTGAAACTCCCGTCTCTACCAAAAATACAAAAAATTAGCCGGGCGTTGTGGCGCGCACCTGTGGTCCCAGCTACTCGGAAGGCTGAGGTAGGAGAATTCCTTGAGCTGGGGAGGTCAAGGCTGCAGGGAATCACGATTGAGCCACCGCACTCCAGCCTGGGAGACAGAGCCAGACCCTATCTCAGAAAAAGAAAAGAAAAAAGAAGAAAAATATGTCTTTAGAAAAGCCCTCAGGTAGCAGCAAGGAGGATGGAAGGCAGTGAGATCCATTTAGGAGGATACTGTGGTGATCCAGGAACTAAATTATGAAAGTATCTGCAGTAGAAATGAAGAGGAAAGGACATGTTTGGGAAACAATTCTTGGGCCAATTTAGTGAGATGACAGAGGAGTTTAAGAAACTCAAACATTTCAATCGTGTAGCTTTTTAAAAATGAGTTAAAATGCCTGTAGGACATCCAAGTGAGAGATACAGTAGATCGTGAGAAGGATGAGCCTGGAACTAAAGAAAAAGGACTAGGATGACGTTACAGATTTGAGAGTCATCAGATTGGGTGATAGTTGAAGCCCAGGAAATGTGAAAAGAGAAAGCTAAAGGTGTTGCATAAACACACTAAAATAATTAATTCTTAACCCAGCCACACCAGAGGCACAGTAATTACATTTCTTTTTCATGTGGTATCAGCACATTGTAATGGTTTTAATAGATAGAAGTCCCCATAATAAACATTTGTGTTTTTTTGTTTTGTTTTGTTTTGTTTTTTTTGAGACGGAGTCTCACTCTGTCACTCAGACTGGAGTGCAGTGGCACGATCTCGGCCCACCACAACCTCCGCCTCCTGGGTTCAAGCGATTCTCCTATCTCAGCCCGCCCTGGGTGGCTGGGATTACAGGCACACACCACCACGCCTGGTTACTTTTTTGTATTTTTAGTAGAGACAGGGTTTCACCATGTTAGCCAGGGTGGTCTCAAACTCCTTGACCTAAGGTGATCCGTGCACCTCGGCCTCCCATAGTGCTTGGATTACAGGCGTGAGCCACCATGACCGGCCTTGCTACTTAAATTTTATGGCCACGCACAAACTAACCTCTCAGAACCTCAGCTTCCTTGTCTATGAGCCTTGGATTAATAACACCTGCTTTCTAGGATTGTGATGGTAAAAGGTTATATTGGATGATGTTTATAAAGAACCAAATCATAAGATACTTGATAAATGTTTATAAACAATGGTGTATATTCAGCTCGTCAGCTAGGGTTGCTGTAACAACTCAGTCTTTGGCTATAACAATACCAAAGACTGAGTGACTTTAACAGAAGAAATGTATTTCTCACAGTTCTGGAGACTGGGAATCCAAGATCCAAGTGCTGCTGGTATTGGTTTCTTCTAAGGCCTCCTTCACTTTTAAATGGCTGCCTTCTCACTGTGTCTTCACATGGCCTTTTCTCTGTGCACACATGCACATGCACATACAGTACTAATCTGTTTCTCTTCCTTACAAGGACACCAGTCCTATTAGATTAAGGATCCACTCTGATGACGTCACTTAACTTTAATTACCTCCTTAAAGGTCCTGTCTCCACATAGAGTCATGTTGGGGAGGCCGGGCGCGGTGGCTCAAGCCTGTAATCCCAGCACTTTGGGAGGCCGAGATGGGCGGATCACGAGGTCAGGAGATCGAGACCACCCTGGCTAACACGGTGAAACCCCGTCTCTACTAAAAAATACAAAAAACTAGCCGGGCGAGGTGGCGGGCGCCTGTAGTCCCAGCTACTCGGGAGGCTGAGACAGGAGAATGGCGGGAACCCGGGAGGCGGAGCTTGCAGTGAGCTGAGATCCGGCCACAGCACTCCAGCCTGGGCAACAGAGCGAGACTCCCTCTCAAAAAAAAAAAAAAAAAAAAAAAAAAAGAGTCATGTTGGGGGTTGGGGCTTCAACCTATGAATTTGAGTGGGGTGAAGGAGCATAGTTTATCCAGAACAGATGGATTATTATTATTTCCAACTGTCCTTGCGGTTTTGCCTAAGAAGCAAGTAGAAGTGGTCTCCACTACAGCAGCTATAGTAGATATGAAGGGAGGAACAGGGCTTATGAAAGCAAGATAGATTATAGATTCTTGAGAAGCAACATGAAAAGAGGCATTGTAAAAGCTCTGATAGGGACACCATGTGTCCCTCTAGATCTACTCTCTACCTTTCTTCATTCTGCTCTCAGCCCTAGGAACCTGCCTACATGGACTGTATCAATAGGATCCTCTGTTGGAGCTTATTGAAGAGATTGGAGGGTAGAAGACAATGAGATCCAGTTAGTAATTCCCTTAGCTCCCTTCCTGCTGTGTTGCCACAGGTTGTCTGTGTCTCCACCAAATGCCACAGCTCTTGTCATATCGTTACCCTCTTTGGGTTCCTGCAAACACTGTCTTCTATTGTCTCTTTAGACATGGAAGTAGAAATCACTCCTAGCTGTTGGTAGCACCCGGATACCAACAGAGAAACTCTGGGCCAGTCACCTAGTGTAAGGAAAATGGATGTGACTTGGTCAAGAATAGGCCGAGGTAAACATACTGTGTGACTCAGTGAGTTTGGAGCACAGGTGCATAACTCTTACTTGTTATGTAATCACAGCTATGTAGCTATAACATGGGAAGGCTCATCACCTGGTTTGGAGCCACTATTGTTTGTAAAAGATATAACTGCCCTGCTGACACTGTACATATAGCAAGGCATGACTTGGCTCATGCCCAAAGAGAATTAAGCTGCTGACCCTGTAAGGGAGAGCTGGCCTTGCAGACCAGGAAATGCAGCTGCGGGTGTGGGAGTGGCAGAGCTGGAGCAGGCAGCTGAGACAGAGACACACAGTTTAAAAGAGCTGCTGAGTAAAACCATCTTTCACCTGCCTAGGGCCTCCCCAGTGTTCTTTCAGCTATCTGCCACCCATCCACCCACTCCCTTCAGACCTCAGCATGGGCTGGAACCGGACACTGGGTGTGACAGCCTGTTGATGCTACCTAGACCTGACTAGACAAGATAGTACTGAATTGGATACTTCACATTAAGAGCAGAGACACTTGCCACTGTAATGTCAAGGCAGGCACCCATAGGAAACAGGTACCTGGAAGTCATAATTCCTAGATAGACTTCCCAGGCTTATAGCATGAACTATCTCTAGCCACCTAGCACTAGCCTAATTGGTAAGCCCAGATACCACTAGCTAATGGACAACATCCAGAAACTTCACTCTCCTAATACCAATAAGGACCCTTTGGTTTAAAAAGAACCACCCTTCCCACCCAGAACATAATTGTGTGATGAATCTAGTCCCCTTCTTTACAGTTAAACTTTTCTACTCACTGCTCAATCCTTGATGTCATTATCTTTATTTTCTCTTTAGCAACACCATTGCTTTTTTTGTTTGTTTGTTTTTTGCGACAGAGCCTCTCTCCTTTTGTCACCCAGGCTGGAGTGCAGTGGTATGATATTGGCCCACTGCAACCTCTGCGTCAGCCTCGTGAGTAGCTGAGATTACAGGCGCCCACCAGCACACCTGGCTAATTTTTATATTTTTAGTAGAGATGGGGTTTTATCATGTTAGCCAGGCTGGTCTTCAGTTCCTGACCTCAACTGATGAGCCCGCCATGGCTTCCCAAAATTCTGGGATTACAGGCATGAGCCACTGTGCCCAGCCCACCATTGCTTTTTTGATTTTCCTAAACCCTATCTACATGTTTGTTAATACTCTCCTTACCAAATTTATCCTCAATTACCCATTTTGAATATGCTTTTTCCTGTTGTGACTCTGCCTGATATAAAAATTTAAGAATTGTTTAACACCAGGGAAATTGGAGGTTAGAGGATTAACATAGCAGGCTAGAGAAAAATATATGAGAGTTTTCAGCATAGCGGTCATAGATGATACCGCTAAAGTAGATCATAAGGAAGTATACAGAAAAGCAAAGAGTTATAACAGGAATTTAAAGACAACTGCAAATAGGGAGTAAAATGAGAAAAGTTAGCAGAGAAGCAGAGAATCAGGAGGACTATTACAAAAGTAAAGTGTCAAAGACCAGAAGGATGAAGGCTGTGACATGCCTTTGAATGTAGCAAGGGAGTCATTGGTTTTTATCTGAACAGCCAGCACAGTTCAATGAATTAAGACTGGAATCAGTTCACTGACAACCACAACAAATTCTTTAGGACCTCCGTGTGGCAGGCACTGTGCCATAGCCTCAGAAGTTAAAGATGATTATTACATGTTCCTGTCCTTCGGAGTATACACTTTTGTGATAGCTCCATGTCCAGGGGTATGGGCTAAAATGAAAGGCATAGACATGTGATCAACCCATAGTTGTTATATATATATGTGTATATATATTTACTCACCATGTATATATATGATTGAATGATGTGTGTACAATTTTCAAAATCTAAGCATACAACTAGACAAGAGTTTGGAAATTATGAAGCAGGCTTTCCTCATATATATGTATATACATATATATTGAGTAAATATACTTACATAAAATTTAGCATTTTAACTTTTTCTTTTTTGAGACAGGGCTTCACTTCATCACCCAGGCTGGAGTGCAGTGGCGTGCTCATGGCTCATTGCAGCTTCAACCTCCTGAGCTCAAGTGGTCCACTTGCCTCAGCCCCTCATGTAGTTGGCCTGACAGGTTCATCCCACCACGCTGAGCAAATTTTTTATTTTTTTTGTGGAGACGAGATCTCACTTTGTTGCCCAGGCTGGTCTTGCGCTCAACTAATTCTCCTGCCTCAGCCCTGCAAAGTCCTGGAATTACAGATATGAATCATCGCACCTGGCCCATTTTAACCAGTTTTAAAGTGCACAGGTCAGTAGCATTAAGTGCACTCACTGCTATCCATTTCCAGAACCTTGTCATCATCCCAAACAGAAACTCTGTACACACTAAATAACTCCCCATTTTCCCATTTCCCCATCCCTGCTAGCCTCTATTCTACTTTCTATCTCTATGAATTTGCTTATTTTAGGCACCTCATATAAGTGGAATCATACGGTTATTTTTTGTGACTGGCTTCTTTTTCTTTTTTCCTTTTTTTTTTTTGAGACAGTCTTGCTCTGTCACCCAGGCTGCAACCTCTGCCTCCCAGGTTCAAGCAATTCTCCTGCCTCAGCCTCCCAAATAGCTGGGATAGTTACAGCATGCGCCTGTAACTAATTTTTGTATTTTGTACAAAAATTACCATGCCCAGCTAATTTTTGTATTTTTAGTAGAGACAGGATTTCACCATGTTGACCAGGCTGGTCTCAAACTCCTGACCTCAAGTGATCTGCCTGCCTGAGACTCCCAAAGTGCTGGGATTACAGGTGTGAGCCACCGCACCTGGCCTGGCTTATTTCACTTAGCGCTGTGTTTTCAAATTTCTTCCATATTATAGCATATATCAAAATTTATTTCATTCCTTTTTAAGGCTCAATAATATTCCATTATATGGGCATATCACATTTTATTTACTTATTCATTTGTTGATGGACACTCAGATTGTTGCCACCTTTTGGCTATTGTTCACAATGCTGCTGTGAACATTGGTGTATGAGGATTTCTTCAAGTCCCTGCTTTTCAGTTCTTTTTGGTATATACCTAGAAGTGGAATTGCTGGATCATATGGTGATTCTGTTTAACTATTTGAGAAACTGCCAAACTGTTTTCCACAGTGCCTGCACCATTCTACATTCTTACTAGGAGTGTATGAGGATTCCAATTTCTCCACATCCTAGCAACAATTGCTAATTTTAATTTTTTTGATAATAGTCATCTTTGTGGGTGAGGTGATATCTCACATTTCCCTAATGACTTAAGATGTTAAACATCTTTTCATGTGCATAACGCTTATTTCTTTATTTTCTTTGGAGAAGTGTCTGTTGAAGTCCTTTGCCCATTTTTGAATCAGGTTGTTTGTTTTTGCTGTTGGGTTGTAGGAGTTCTTTATATATTCTGGGTATCGATCCCTTATAGAGTAAATTTCTTTCAGATATTCCATTCTATGGGTTGTCTTTTCACTTTCTTTGTGGTGTCACTTGATGCATAAATGTTTTAAATTTCGATGAAATCCAATTTACCTATTCTTTCCTTTTGCTGTCTGTGCTTTTGCTGTCATATCCAAGAATTCAAGCTAGGCATAATGTCATACACCTGTAGTTCCAGATACTTGGAGGGGCTAAAGTGGGAGGATTTATCCTAGCTCACTGTGGCCTTAACGCAGGAGTTTAAGGCCACAGTGAGCTAGGATTGAGCCACTGCACTCCAGCCTGGTGTAATTTGTGCAATATTTATGTAATATAAATATTAAATAAAAAGGAAATCCTGCTTCATAATTTCCAAACCCTTTCTAGTTGTATGCTTTGAATTTGAAAATTGAATATATTATTTTCCCAGGTGTCCCTAGGTGGCGCAATATATTTTTAGTCAAAAGGATGTCATTTCCCTTTGATAGCAAATGTCTCTTTAGATGTCATCAAGTCTCCAGATGCACCATTTATCCCGCTAACATTATATTCTTTAGTTTTAGACACTAGGGTGTGCCTTGGGGGAGAGGGTTTCCCAGGAAGCTGTAGAGTGTTTTATCACTGTCACAAATCTCCTGGAGCATACTAAAGAAACTCACTGGCAACTCTCAGAGTCAGTTCAGGTGTTTGCCAAATCTGTACAATAGTTTTTTCTTCTGACATTTATATCTGATGTCATTAAACTGGTCATTAAACTGCTTAGAGTTTCTATTAAGAAGCCCAGATATTTAGAAAAATATTTCTAACACCTCATCCTCTGCAATAAAAACTGCATTTTAAATTTTATTTTAATTTTTTTAAAGAGTACATTGAGGGTTTTGTCTTGGTTCAGGCTACTCTAATAGAGTACCATGGAGTTGGTGGTTTAAACAAACATTTATTTCTCACAGTTCTGGGAGCTGAGAAGTCCAAGATCAAGGTGCTGGCCCAAATCCAGTGTCTGGTGAGGGCTCTCTTGCTGGTTTCAGAGGGCAGTCTTTTTTATGTATCCTTATACGGTGGGGAAGAAGTGGGTGAGAGAGAGAAGGAGTGGAGAGGAAGAGGGCAGGCAGGAGAACAAGTATTCTCTCTTGTCTCTTCTTTCAGAAGGTCTCTACTCTCATGACCTAGTGACCTCCCAAAGTTCCCCATCTCCAAATCCATCACATTGGGGTTTCAATATATGAATATTGGGGGGAAATGAACATTTAGTCTCTAGCATTATTGGAATTAACTCTTCGGAACTGAAAAACTACACAAAGCAATCTGTGTTTTTATTTAATCACTAGCTGTAAAAGAGCTCTTCTTTCTTTTCTTTTCTTTTCTTTTTTTTTTTTTTTGAGACATGCTCACGCTGTTGTCCAGGCTGGAGTGCAGCAGCGTGATTTCGACTTACTGCAACCACTGGCTCCTGGGTTCAAGTGACTCTCCTACCTCAGCCTCCCAAGTACCTGGGATTATAGGTGCATGTCACCACACCTGGCTAATTTTTGTATTTTTAGTAGAAATGGGGTTTCACCATGTTGGTCAGGCTGGTCTCAAACTCCTGACCTCAAGTGATCCACCCGCCTCAGCCTCCCAAAATGCTGGGATTACAGGGAGGAGCCACTATGTCCAGCTGGTAAAATTCTTTAACAGAAGCTTCACTGTATTCAAAGCCCTCTCTTAGGCATGCCCTTGAGCAAACACATGCATAACACATACACACCCTCATCATTCAGTCCATTCTTAAGTAGCAGATATCTGAATATCTGAGTACATCTGAGGGCCAGATACTGAAGAAATCCAATAAAAGTCAAATGTATGTTAGTGGTTTCTGTGCAATAAGGAAGTGGCTTTTCACACAACGTTGAAAACAATATTTCCCACCAAAATTCAGAACATTAGTATTACGAGCTCAGTAGGAGGATCAGCCGCACAGCAACTGGTGGAAAGCACCAGGTACATCACTCCTCACAGTAGTGGATCTGCCTGTCTCCCTGCCTCCCTGCCAGACTGAGTAACTTGACCACAAGAACCAAGTCTCTGCATTTTCTGCATGCATAGCTCAGCATAGTGCCTAAAACCACTGGATGGTGAATAAGTGACTTTTTTCACCTTGATGAATTAGAATTAGAAGTAAAATAATGTACTATTTCATGAAGACGGAAGTAAAGTCAAGGTAGTCATTGCCACTGTCTTCCTTACCTCAGATTATCATGGAGCAAATGCTAGGCACCTGACAGTTTCATCCGTAAATATTTCAGCCTGCATATCTGGAAGATGAGGAATCCTTTAAAAAATAACCAAAATATCATTATTATATTCTAATATGTTAACAAGTCTTCTTTAATATCATTAAATATCCAGTCAGTTAAAATTTCCCGATTTTCTCCTAATTTATTCTATAGCTTACTTGAATCAATATCAAAATAAGACACATGCATTGCATGGGTTGATAAGTCTTACGTCTCTCTTTTATTAAAAATCTATTTAATCTGTATTTCTTTTTTTTCAACTTTTTATTCGGAAAAAATAAAAAAAAAAAAGCGAGAGAAAAGTTGCAAAAGTACAATGATGGCTCCTGATTGTCAGTTGTTAAAAATGGTGTCATGGTGCAGGCTGGGTTCTCTGGGAAGCTGATGCCGAGGTGGAGTGAGGAGTCCAAAAGGTTTATTTATCTCACATCTGTGAGAGGAAAAGGGAGGACGCAGGATTGGGCGGAGGAAGGGAAAAAGCAGATCTGACAAAATCTCTACTAACCCAAGAGGGAGCTCTAGTATAAAGATTGCCTGTTAAAAGAGTCCCCCATGGGAGCAGAAATTCCTATGCCTCAATACCACCCCCTAGACCCGGGGCCTCCCTAGGAAGACTGTGCCCTGGACTTTCCTCACCTTGCTCAGTCAGTCATCAGAGGCTACCTCAAGATTAGTGTGATCTCAGCTGGAAAGCCCAGGTAACCCCGAAGAAGCTGACAGGGAGAGTATGAGCAAACCACTTTCCTTGCAGCTAGGAAGGGGTTTCTTTCTTGAAGGGGAATCTGGGTGGTGCTTCTTGTGTCTCCCATAGTCCACTATTTACACAAAAATGGGTCCCCTTCTCTCCACAGGTTTGGGGAGCAACTCCTCCAGGTTTCTGGTCATCTTCTCTTCCTTATGGGAAACCTAGAAGAGGGACGTTAGTGGATGATCTACAGCCTGGTGACCAGGGCTACCACTAGTACTCATCAGCTCCTCCTTCATTATCTATTCGAATTTCCCCTTGCTAGTCTTGCTGGTTTGGTGAGGGGGCTGAGAAACCCTCATTTGTGAGGAGGTTTAGCACCCCAAACCTTATCACCTTCACTCCTTCCTAAAAGGCCTGAGTATGGAGTAACTGGAGATGTTTCTAGAAAAAGGCATTTTGTTACTTGGAAAGAAATGGTTTGAATCATGGAAGTCATGAGACAGGAAAAAAAGAGAAGTATCAACACTTGACTTTCATGTCATGTGAGAAAGTGCAAAAAGAATCTCTTAATTGGACCAGGCAGTTTTAATTACACAAAAAATCAAGCAAAAAACCCTTATCAAGCCTCTTTGCCACAACATGATAAAGTGTGAGGACTCTCGGTATTAACATATGATAGGACTTTTCCAGGCGAGGGTCCAGAAAGGAAAGGAGAGTATTAGCAGAGTACTAGGCACCGTGGGGAATACCAAACTACGACTGATAGCCTCAGTGAGAAAAAAATAGCAGTACAGGTGAAGTGATCAGAAAATAACAGTAGGAATAAAGTCACTGTTAGACCACGGGGCTATCTCCCTCTTTTGAAATTTGTAAAACGGAAGAACAAGCCTCCTTGCGTTTTGCAGAGCTAACCTGGAACTTAAGAAGTCCGGAAGGTACTGGTATGCTGTAGACTAATTTGCTACTAAATTCTCAAACTCCTGACCTTGTGATCCGCCCGCCTCAGTCTCCCAAAGTGCTGGGATTACAGGCGTGAGCCACCGTGCCTGGCTTGCTATTAAATTTTAAGGACAGAGTAGTACTTAAGTTTTAAAAATGCCTCTAAAGCCGGGGGTGGTTTATATATATAATTTTTTTTTTTTTTTGAGACGGAGTCTCGCTTTGTCTCCCAGGCTGGAGTGCAGTGGCGCGATCTCGGCTCACTGCAAGCTCCGCCTCCCGGGTTCACACCATTCTCCTGCCTCAGCCTCCGGAGTAGCTGGGACTACAGGCGCCCGCCACCACGCCCGGCTAATTTTTTGTATTTTCAGTATAGACGAGGTTTCACCGTGTTAGCCAGGATGGTCTTGATCTCCTGACCTCGTGATCCTCCCACCTCCGCCTCCCAAAGTGCTGGGATTACAGGCGTGAGCCACCGCGCCCGGCCGACATTTGTCATTCTTTTTAGCTGCCCAGCATCCAGCGCACTTTCCAGTGTTTAGGGAATTCCCTACCTCTTGCATCTCAATGGGAAGCAGAGCCTGCCTTCATTCATGGAAGCCGAATATGTCAGGTTCTCCCTTTCTCAGCTTCACCTTCAGCAAAGGCTCAATAAATATATGTTGAACTGAATTTTTTAATTAGTTAAATCTGTTAACATTTTTGTATAATTCTTCTAGATGAAAGGAATAATTTATTCAAATACATATACTGAAGGTCAACTTACTGAAGACACAAATCTTAATTTTCAGGAAGGTTGTATGTAAAAAAGATGAGTGTGTGTGTGTGTGTGTGTATGTGTGTGAATTTTCTGAACTAGAGCATTTTATTCATTAATAGTTGAATATTTATTTTAGTTCTGTGGCTCGGGAGATTCCATATACATATAGACTTTGGCAATAACTTTTATAAACTTGGTAGAGAGAGGCCAGAGAGTGGTAATTATTTGAGAGCTTCTCGTCAATCTTCCTATTAACCTTTCCATTTTTCGGAAGTTATTTGAAACTTATAGTAAGCATTCAATAAATACTTGTTGAAGAAAAGAGGCTTTAGGGAAGATATCCTATTATTTCCTTCACAAACCCAACAAGATTTACTGTAGCCTAAGATTGTCCTATGATAACCACTCTGTGCTTCCTGTGTTTCCAAAAAGTTCTTATAAATTGTAAAAAGGATTATGAATTTAATGGTGTAAATGTATTCATCATCACAACAGAGGGAGTGAGTATGCTGAAGCCAGGTGGCTAAGAATCAATTTCTTCTATTCAGCATCATTCTTCCCCCTCTACTCATGTGACTGATTGCAAGGCAGTTAGTCAAAAGTAGAAGAAAAGCATAGAATTCCAGTTTGCAGTATAAGAAAATTTCAGAATTATTGATTTTCAAGTGTTCTATTGACTTCTCTGGTCAACATTAATTTAGTTTTTCTCATTATGGTAGTAGCAGAGCTGGACTCTAAAAATAAACAGAAACAACATGTAAGAAACAACACAGTACAGTGCAGTAGTTGGATGTAGAGTGAAGGCACAAGGGGTAAGCCACCCAGGACACTGATGGGTCTGTGATGTGTTGCTGGGGGAAGATGTCTACACTGGAAAGAAGGACAGGTAGTGGTTTGCCATTAGCAGAAACAACAAATTGTTGACAGGAAGCCTTTTGACCAAACCAACACTCAGCATACTTTCGGCAAATTAGCAAGGAAACTATCCTGTCTGAAAGAGCTGATTTTGCCCTGTTGTATTCCCCTATCCTATGCTTCAGGCCCTGTGCCCAGTGGGTTTTAGCTATGCAAGGTGTTTTCCAAGGGCCTACCTGGAAGCGTGTTAGAAATGGAGAATCTCAGAACCCACCCCAGACCTACTGATTCAGAAACGTATTTTAACAAGATTCCCAGGTTATTGGTATATGTACACAGTAACTTTTGAGGACTGTAACAGCATTCAAACTTAACTTATACATCCACTAGTGAGCCTGTAAAGAAAAAATAACGCCACGAGAGGAACATCTTTTGTATCTTTTTAATAAAACTGACCATTGGCCACAGCATGGCACTTGTTTTCCCCTTGGTTGCCATTCATTCATTTATTCGACCAATATTTGACAGGAAGATGGGCAGGCATAAATTACTAACATTTATTAAGCGCGTTTAATTTCCTAGACATCTACAAGGTTATTATTCCTATTTTGCAAATGGGGAAATTTAGAAGAAAGAATGAAGCAGCAGCAAAATACCCAAGACGACACTTAATGGTGTGCAGTGGAGGAACTGGGATCTGAATATACGCCTCTCTGAAGGCAGAGCTCACACTCCGTCACTCTTTGCCGCCCACAAGGAGACAGTGTATTCATCCCCTCTCCTCTGCAGGAGTATTGTACAAGGTCAGACTTCTAGTGGAGTGGCAGAGTTCGTCTATGGCCCTCTGTGTCCTGGCCAACAATTAAGTTCAGAAGCAAAAAGGAAACAGCAACTGACATCTCCAGGTGTCTGGGCCAAGTGATGGGGGCAGAAGTGTAAACTTGCAATATCCTGGTCCCAAGAAAGACCTACGCTTGCTACTTCATCCTTCGCTCCATCTTGGTCCTCCCAACATGGGTGTTAGAGGCGAGAGGACAGCCTAGACCAGACTTCCCATAACCAAGATGGCGGCCGCGCACTCCTTGCCCACAGTTGACCTTTTCTCCGCCTTCGGTCTCCATGGTAACGCGGCCGGCTCTCTCGGCGCCGACGTAGGCCTTGCATGTAGGGAAATGGTGAGTCTTTCCCGCCCCCTCATTTTTGCGACAGTTGCAGCGAAAGTCACGGCAGTTGGGGCTCGTGTCAGCTGATTTACTGCAGCGGCGGTGGCGGCGGTGGCGGCGGTACCGGCACCTTGCAGTCTCTGTGGGAAGACGGCGGCTGGATAGCGCTTGCCGCCCCTTAGGTTATCCCAGCAGGATCTGCGCACCCCGCATCCTCCGTAGTTCCGCCCTATCCTTGTCCTCCTTGGCTGGGGCGCCCACCGGCGGTCTGTTAGGCTACATCGCGGCATGAGATGAAGCTGTGACAGGTAAGGGGGCTTTCAAGCTTTTCCATAGAAAACCACAGGGCGGGATGTGCTTGCACCGTGGAGGTCAGGGGTCGGGGTCAAAGGTCACAAGCTCACTCTAGCCGGGGGCGGTGCCAGCTGTCAGATCGCTGCGGCTGCAAGCTCTGCTCCTTGCTTCGCCTGCAGGTCGGGCCCACAACTAGGCGCCGTTACCAAGAGCGTGGGAGCCCGCCGGGGGTCTTTGTGGCTCCCTTACCTGGTGGGTGAGGTTTGCTGCTTTTGACATTTGCTTTGGTCTTGAGGTGGGACTGCCTGACTCCCAGGCACGATCTAAACAGGATGAGGTGGTTGATGATGATCGTGGGTGGTTATTGACAGCAATTTTGGGCGATGTGTTTGCTTTTGGGGTTCATATTGTCTTTCCTTAGCTGTTGGTACTACTTTTGCCCGTGCCCAAGATACTGACACCACTGTTAGAATTTCACTTTTGAGATGCCACCTGCCAGTTCTTATCCCTTTGACCTAGCACTTGTCTGAACGGATACCAGTTACTCCCGTTCACTTACTGATGGGTGCCAGCGTTCTGAAACTGTATTTGAAGTCAGCACTACCCTACCTTTGATTCAAAAGTTGCCGTTTTATGTTTTTGACCCACTTAGTATGTCTCTTTTTTAGGCAGCATTTGCTGGGTTAGATAGTCTGAAACTAGGGAAGCTACCGTTGCATCACAGACTGCATTGATATTGTTGATGCTGCTGAATTTAGGGTTCGGTCAGTGGCAGCTACAGCTTCCTCTCACTGTAATATTTGACATGAGACAAAAAAAGGCAGACTGACTCTTTCAGATGTTTACGTCTTAGGATTTTATGGGCAAGGTTGCAGGAATTGCCTGTTGTGTGAAAGAAATTAACTGAGGTTTTGACATTTTGTTAAACAAAAATTTTAGTTTGACTCTGTTTCTTGCTTTATAAATAAACTTGTGGCTGTATGAAGGTCAGCTTAAAAGTGAATATAATGTGTTGAAATGCCCTTATTATTACAAAGAATAAAAAACTGTCTAGTTCCATCCAGAATAACGCATATTAGTTATTATAAATTGGGAAAACGAACCTGTATAAATATAATTAATGCTTTACTATTAATGTCAATTAGGGATTATGTTAGAGAAATTCATTTATTTTACTGCCAATCCTTGTTTTAAGAGTGTTTCAGAGAATCACTTTCAGAGAAAAATGAGAGTATGCCCTTTATTTTTTCTTATTGCCACCTGTAACTAAATTTTAAAAGATCTTGGTTACTGGGTGGATCAAAGGGACTGGGCTTGGCTTGGTTTGAATATCACTGTAAGAATTTAAATTAAATTTTAGGGGTGGTGACCCTTGTATCTTACAGTTTCCTTTTATCTTCGATATACTTTCTGTTTTGAAGTTAAGGGAAGTTGGGTGGTTTCTCCATGTAACACACTTAGCATCGAAAATCTTCGAAGTAGTCAGGTTGTTTTGTGCTTTCTTCATGAGAAAGGTAGGATGACATTTAGCTTTAGTGGTATGATGTTTGTTAGATGTATGAGTCCTTAAAGTTCATTTTGGACCTCATGTGCAGAGGATTGAGTTAATCTTACTCAATTCAATGATCACCTTTGGACCATTCAAGGCATCTCCCCTGCCTGCAGTTTTCTTTTTCTTTTTTTTTTTTAGATGGAGTTTCGCTCTTGTTGCCCAGGCTGGAGTGCAATGGCATGGTCTCAGCTCACTGCAACCTCCCCGTCCCGGGCTCAAGCAATTCTCCTGCCTCAGCCTCCTGAGTAGCTTGGGATTACAGACATGTGCCACCAAGCCCGGCTAATTTTTGTATTTTTAGTACACATGGGGTTTCACCATGTTGGTCAGGCTGGTCTTGAACTCCTGACTTCAGGTGATCCACCCGCCTTGGCCTCCCAAAGTGCTGGGATTACAGGTGTGAGCTACCACGCCCAACCTCATCCGTTGTTTTTTATTTCTAATTCCCGCTCTTTTCTCTTGCTTATCAACCCATTTGCAACCATTCTGTATGATATGTATTATTCTGTTTGTATGTGTTATTAAATGTATATTGTTCTGGGTGCCCACATTTTTAATTTATAGAGATGATATCATGCAGTTTTTTTTGTCTCACTATTATGTTTTGAAGATCTATTGTGTTGCTGTTCTCTGCTTCCAAGTGCTACACAGTATTTCAGAATGTACATCTACTACAGTTTATGTGTCTACTCTCCTATTTGTAGATACCCATGTTATTTTCATTTTCCTACCTCTATAGATAATACCACGATAAGCATACATGTTAGACCTCTGTGATACTTATGTTGAGTTATAGATCCATATGTGATTTATGGATCATTTGGTTTTCGTATATTTTATTGAAGCACCACCGGATGGTGTTTAGAACAAGCAGCAATGGTCTATACCCCTGCAGGAAGCTTGTGAGGGTTCCTTTATCTTTGTTTCCCCACAAATGCTTGGTGTTATTCAGTGCTCCAATTTTTCCAGACTAATATATAGAAAACTAAATATCATTTTAAATTACATTTCACTGTTACTATTGAATCTGAGCATTTCTTCTTTTTTTTTTTTGACATGGAGTCTCACTCTTGCCAGGGTAGAGTGCAGTAGCGCGATCTCGGCTCACTGCTATCTCCACCTCCTGGGTTCCAACGATTCTCCTGCCTCAGCCTCCTGAGTAGCTGCGACTACAGGCATGTGCCACCACGCCCAGCTACTTTTTGTATTTTTAGTAGAGACGGAGTTTCACTGTATTGGCCAGGATGGTCTTGATCTCTTGACCTCGTGATCTGCCTGCCTCAGCCTCCCTAAGTACTGGGATTACAGGTGTGAGCCAGCATGCCCTGCCGAATCTGAGTATTTCTTCATGTGTGTTTTATCTTTTTGAATTTTTTCTTTGTGAAATTACCTGTTCATCCCTTCATCCATTTTTATTTTGGGGTTTCAGTTCTTTCTTGTTGATTTGCGGACATTTCTTGTATTTTATAGATACTAGTCATTTAAGTATTACAAGTATATCTGTTCCTAATCTGTCATTTGTCTGTAATCTTTTTCATGATGTTCTTCATTGAACAGAAATCTTATATTTTGATGTAATCAAATTAAAAAATGTTTTGGCTGTATGGTTTGTATTTTGAAGGTTTTCTTTAAGATATCTTTCCCCAGTGCTATGCCACAGAGTTACTCTGCTATGTTATATGCTGCTAAATACATAGTTTTCTTTTACACTTATTGGTCTTTAATACATGCAGAATTTAACGTTTTGTGTGTCACAAGTTTGTGATCCAGTTTATTTTCCATGTACTGTGCCAGTTTTCCTGGTCTCTTTCTTCCCTTTTCCCATAGATAGTGGTGTGACACTTACTGTGTATTAGGTGCTCATACATACTCTGAATATTGAGTCTTTTCCTTTGGTTTGTCTGTTCTTGCTCTAACACCGTATTGTTTTGACTCCATGGTTTTGTACTAGTATGTTTTTTCCCCCTATATAAATAACTCTTCCCATTTATTTTGTTTTAGCTTTATTTTGATATATTATAGAGTCATAGGAAGTTGCACAAATAGTAAAGAGAGATCTGGTTTCCCCCAGTGGTTACATTTTATGCAGCTTCACCCAATTTCCTTTAATAGTTACATTTTATACTACTGTAGTACAATATCAAAACCAATAAATTGATTTTGTACAATGCCTGTGTATAGTTCTGTGCCATTTTATCACCTGTGTGGATTTCTGCAACTACCTCTGCAATGAAGATACAGAGCTAGGCTGATGTAGTTGCCCATGCCTGTAGTCCCAGCACTTTGGGAGGCTGAGGTAGGCAGATTGCTTGAGCCTAGGAGTTGGAGACCAGCAACATGTCAAAATCCTGTCTCTACAAAAAATACAAAAATTAGCCTGATGTGGTTATGCATGCCTGTGGTCCCAGCTACTGGGGGGGCTGAAGTGGGAAAATCACCTGAGCTTGGGAAGGTTGAAGCTGGAGTGAGCTGTGATTATGCCACTGCACTCTAGCCTGGGACAGAGTAAAACCCTGTCTCAAAAAAAAAAAAAAAAAAAGAAAAGAAAAAGAAAAAGATACAGAACTATTCCATCACTACAAAGATTTTCTTCATGTTATCCTTTTCTAGTTCCATCCACCTCCCTTACCCTCACCATCCCTTAATCAGTTTCTACCATCCCTTAATCAGTTTCTATTTCTATAATTTTGTCATTACCAGGTGCTATATAAATGGAATCTTATAGCATGTAATCTTTTGAAATTGAGATTCATCCAAATTGTTGAATGAAGCAGTTCTTGAGATTCATCAACATTGTTGAATGAGACAATTCTTGAGATTCATCCAAATTGTTGCATATATCAATAGTTTGTACTTCTTAATTGTTGAGTAGTATTCCATGGTATGTATGTATCCAAGTTTAACCATTCACCTGCATATCTGGGCTGTTTTTAATTTTTGGCGGTTGCAGATAAAGCTGCTGTGAACATTCTTGTACAGTGTGTGTGTGTGTGTGTGTGTATGTGTGTGTATGGATTTAAATTTTCATTTTTTTCTGGGATAAATGCCCAGGGATGTGGTTACTGGATGGTATGGTAAGTGTATGTTTAGGTTTTGAAGTAACTCCCAAAGTGTTTTCTGGAGTGGTTATACCGTTTCACATTTCTACCAGCAATGTATGAGAGATTGCATTTCTTTGTATCTTCACTAGCATTTGATACTGTCATTTTTTTTTTTTTTTTTTTTGTGGAGATGGAGCCTCGCTCTGTCACCCAGGCTGGAGTGCAGTGGCACAATCTTGGCTCACTGCAACCTCCACCTCCCAGATTCAAGCAATTCTCCTGCCTCAGCCACCTGAGTGGCTGGGACTACAAGCTCATGCCACCACGCCTGGCTAATATTTTGCATTTTAGTAGAGATGGGGTTTCACCGTGTTGCCCAGGCTGGTCTTGAACTCTTGAGCTCAGGCAATCTGCCTGCCTCAGCCTCCCAAAGTGCTAGGATTACAGGCATGAGCTGCTGCGCCCGGCCACTATTTTTTTTTTTTTGAGACCGAGTCTTGCTCTGTCACCCAGGCTGGAGTGCAGTGGCGCGATATGGGCTCACTGCAAACTCGCCTCCCGAGTTCATGCCATTCTCCTGCCTCAGCCTCCCGAGCAGCTGGGACTACAGGCGCCCGCCACCTCGCCTGGCTGATGTTTTTGTATTTTTAGTAGAGATGGGGTTTCGCCATGTTAGCCAGGATGGTGTCGATCTCCTGACCTTGTGATCCGCCCACCTTGGCCTCCCAAAGTGCTGGGATTACAGGCGTGAGCCACCGCGCCTGGCCTTTTTTTTTTTTTTCCCAACTGTTCTTATGTGTAATGATATCTCAGAGTGGTCTTAATTTGCATTTCCCAAATAGCTAGTGATGTTAAATATCTGCTAGAGGACTTTCTCTTATCTTTGCCCATTTTCAAAGTTGGCTCAGCTATTTGTGGATTTTTATTTGTTCTTATGTATTTTAGAGTTAGTTTGAGTTTCTAAAAACAATACCAGTAGAACTTTGACTTATAGATTTATTTTGAGGAAAAGTGATATCTTTATAATATTAGGACATTTTATCTGAGAACGTGGAATGGTCTTTCACTTACGACTTTGAGCAAAATATTTGTAGTTTATAAAAATACTGTGAATGGTATACTATTTTTAAAGTAGATTAGTGCTGATACAAGAAAATGCTGTTGATTTTCATATATTGATAATCTACTTTTGTCTTTTTGTGTTCTACTAGACAGAAATCAAAATTCATAGTGTACATCTTGAAGTAATTTTAGTGTGTGTAGAGTGAGGCCTGGAACTTTGTAGTGCCTTTATTCCTGGGTTTATCTGTTACATCTCCCTGTGACCGTTTTTAAATTTGTTGGGACCTTTTTTTGAGACGGAGTCTTACTCTGTTGCCCAGGCTGGAGTGCAGTGGTGTGATCTCAGCTCACTGCAACCTCCAACTCCCAAGTTCAAGCGTTTCTCCTGCCTCAGCCTCCCTAGTAGCTGGGATTACAGGTGCCTGCCAGGACACCTGTAATTTTTGTATTTTTAGTAGAGATGGGGTTTCACCATGTTGGCCAGGTTGGTCTCAAACTCCTGACCTCAGGTTATCCTCCCGCCTAGACCTCCCAAAGTGCTGGGATTACAGGCATGAACCACCATGCCTGGCAATTAAATTATGGAGTTAGTGAGGTTTGTAGGTTCTATTTTCATTTTTTCCATTTAATTGATGCACCTTTTAAAGAATTAATAGTCTTACATATGTGCATGCCATTGATCATAGGCAAAATCATCTGAGAGCTATGGATAGCTCAGTGAAATCCTGTCATCAATAAGAGGACACCTTTTGTTCTCACTGACAGATATTATGACAGTAATGTAAACTTACATTTTGAACTCCATCCATATGGTTCATTTGTCTTGGTCTGTATCTGATACTTAAAGCTACTCTGCTGGATACAAAAGAACGTAAACAATTATGTTGGAAGAAGAAATCCTACATCATGACTGCATTCAGAAAGTCCTTATGGGTCTAACAAAATTTTTACTTCCTTTCTATTAAAGAACATATATATTATATTCATTAAGTATTTACTATTTTAAATAAAATTATTATTTTTCTTTTTTCAAAATATGTTGGTGACGTTTCATGAAATTACGGGAGTTTTTTTTGGCTGATGATTACTTGAGTTAGTGGGAGCCATAAAATGTTGGAACAACGAATGTTAGGGCACTGGTCAGTTTA
The DNA here is from genome assembly GCF_008728515.1 of Papio anubis. Lineage (NCBI taxonomy): Eukaryota > Metazoa > Chordata > Mammalia > Primates > Cercopithecidae > Papio > Papio anubis. The sequence goes on from NC_044994.1 coordinate 49,155,047, forward strand.
GGGGAGGGAAGGTTTCTGAACTGCTGTTTAAAAATAGAACATTTCTGGAAATACGTGACTTTGTTTTTTTTGTTTTGTTTTGTTTTGTTTTTGGGACAGAGTCTCACTCTGTCGCCCAGGCTAGTGTGCAGTGGTGTGATCTTGGCTCACTGTGACCTCTACCTCCCCAGTTCAAGCAATTTTTCTGCCTCAGTCTCCCAAGTAGCTGGTATTACAGGTGTGTACCATCACACCCAGCTGATTTTTGTATTTTTTAATAGAGACAGGGTTTCACCATGTTGGCCTGGCTGGTCTCGAACTACTGACCTCAAGTGATCTGCTGCCTCGGCCTCCCAAAGTACTGGAATTAGTCATGAGCCACTGTGCCCAGCCTGGAAATACATGACTTTGAAAATGCAGTCTCCCATTCAGCTTAGCAGTTGTAATTTATGACCCTTCAAGCTCACTGAAGATACTCTTCTAGTTTTTTTGCACATCATGTTTCCCTCTGAATGTTGATAGTTGGTATATGTGAGTGATAACAGACTGAGAGAGTGAGCCAGTTACCTTCTGTTTTCACATTCAAGTTTATTTCACATTCAAGCTATCGTCCTTAAAGGCTCTTCTTTTTTTCTAAACTTTTCAAATGCAAATAAACAGTATAAGCTTCCATTAGTTGGAACAAAAAATTCACAGGAATGAAATATCATTTCTTTTATTCAGAAAGTCCTTATGGGTCCACGGAAATCTTTTCTTCCTTTCTATTAAAGAACATATATATTATATTCATGAAGTATTTACTATTTTAAATAAAATTGGATTTTTTTTCAAAATATGTTGATAACGTTTAATGAAATTACAGGGTTTTTTTTGGCTGATGATTACTTGAGTTAGTGGGAGCCATAAAATGTTGGAACAACGAATGTTAGGGCACTGGTCAGTTTAGGGGAGGGAAGATTTCTGAAGTGCTAAGTGTTATTCTGTAGGCTCTTACTTTTTTATGTACTTACTTTTTTTTTTTTTTTTTTGAGACAGAATCTCTCTCTGTTGCGCAGACTGGAATGCAGGGGCACGATCTTGGCTCACTGCAACCTCCGCTTCCCGGGTTCAAGCAATTCCCCTGCCTCAGTCTCTCGAGTAGCTGAGACTGCAGGCGTGCCCCACTGTGCCCAGCTAATTTTTGTATTTTTTTCTTTTTTTTAGTAGATGGGGTTTCACCATGTTGGCCAGGCTGGTCTTGAACTCCTGACCTTGTGATCTACCTGCCTCAGCCTCCCAAAGTGCTGGGATTACAGGCCCACTGTACTTACTTTTAATCCCACCATGCCCGGCCCACTGTACTTACTTTTAAGAAACAGTGTTGTGATTAATTACTAGGCCTTAGTGACTGTAGTGGTGATTATGTCAGCTAATTTGCTTCATAGTTCCTAAGATATATTTTGCTGTGTATATGTCACGATAAACTAAAAGAGGCAGGAGTGTAGGTAAAACCGGTAGCTGGGGAAGAAACAATAATATGTTAATGACATTTTGATTAAGGAGACTTGTATTAATTGTTGACATTATTATAGAAGAACTAATTGACAAGAAACTCCCCTTTGAAATCCAAAACATATAAAATCGAGATATACTTTAATTTGCTGATGGGTACAATTTTACTTAAGCCAACGCAAACATATTTCATTCCCTAGTTTGTTTATTTATTCAAGTATTTGGATTCCTTCTACGTGGCAGGAATTTTAGGCACTGGGAATACAATAGAGAATAAACCAAACACAAATCTTTACCATCATAGAACATATAGCAGGAGAGGCAGATGATAAATAAATAAACATATGGTATGTTAAATGATTGTAAGTGTTTTGTTTGAGTGGTAGATTTTGCAATTTATGATGGTCAGGAAACCCTTCACTAAAAAGGTAATATTTTATAGAGATTTGAAGAGGGCGAGGGAGTGTGGGGTGGGGGACACTGTTCTGAGGTAAGATTCTGCTTGGTATCTTTGAGCAACACCAATGAATCAGGGCAGATGGAAAAGAGTAAGCAAGGGAGAGAGCAACCACCTCACTCATATAGGAAAGGCAGTTGTATGTAGAGTTGGTTTTTGCTCTGTGTGAGACAGGAAGCCATTGGAAGATTTTGAGATGTGATCACAGCATGATTTTTTTTTTTTTTTTTTAAATAGTATTACTCTATATGCTGTGTTGAGATTGCAGGGGACCAAAGATGGAAACAGTGAGACCAGATAGAGGGCTGTTGTGTTATCCCTGCTGGAAGATGCTGATTGAGAACAGGGCGGTTGTAGTGAAAATGTTAAGATGTTGCAGGATTCTGGATACGATTTGAAGGTATAGCCAGTGGAGTTTACTGATGGATTGGGATATGGAATGTGTATGTGTGAGAGAGTAATAGAGTAACTAAAGATGATTCTAGGATTTTGGTCTGTGTAGCTATGAAACTGGAGTTGCCAATAACTGAGATGGGTAGACTGGGAGGGGCACGATTGAGGAATGATCAGGGACTCACTTTTGGACATGCCAAGTTTGAGAAACTTACTAGCTATCCAAAAGGTGATGTTGAGTAGGCAGCTGGACATACGGATAAGAATTTCAGAAAAGCGTCTCACACAATAAATTGGGGAACTGTCAGTGTGTACAGGTTGAGCATCTCTAATCTGCAGTCCAAAATGCTCCAAAATCTAAAACTCTTGAGCATAAACATGACACTCGAAAGAAATGCTCATTGGAGCATTTTGGATTTTGGATTTTTCAGATTAGAGATGCTCAGCCTGTAAGTATAATACAAATATCCCCAAATCTGAAAAAGTTCCAAACTCTAAAATACTTCTGATTCCAAGCATTTCAGATAAGGGATACTTGACCTGTAGATGGTATTTAAAGCAATAAGGCTTAATGAGATCATTGAGAGAGTGAGTGTTGCCAGAGAAGAGAAGTCTAAGGACTAAGTTCTGGGAATGCCAACATTTAAAGGTAAAAAGAAAAAAAAAGAAAGAAAGAAAGAAAAGAGACTGAAGCGAGAGAAGAAGAAGGAAAGTCAGGAAAAGATGAAGACTTTGAGGCCAGGTAAAGAAGTATTTATTTCAAGGACGGAATATGAACTATGTCAAATATTGTTATTAGGTCAAGTAAGATAAGGATTAGAACTTGGTAATGGATTTAACAGTGGGGAGGTCATTGGTGACTGTGTCAAGGGCAGTTTTTTTTGTGACAGGCAGAGCAGGAGGAGGGTAATGTTACAAATGAGAAGTTTAACTTGAGACATCACATATTTCCTCAGAGTTTGAAATGGAAATGGAGAGCTGGGCTCCGCTCTAGTCAGTGTGACTTTCATACCTTCACAGTTGCCCATCTTATTTTAGTGATTCCAAGACTAATGTGACAATTCAGCTTCCAGTTTGGGGAAGCATGTTTGTTTCTTCTTTTTCTGTTTAATTCAATTTATATACAATGAGAAAGTTCAGTGCTCAGTTTAGACTTTTGATGGCAACGTAAGGGAAGAAATTGAAATGACTGGAGATGCAAATGCGATTAGAGGTGGGTGGCAGGAGAAAGTTGAAGTTGATTCAACCAAATGGAATTTCCTTTAAAAAGTAAGGTCTTGGTGGGCATAATGGGCTTTTAGCTTAATCGGTAACTCTTGAAATTGATGTAGGTTGGTGATGGATAGAGCATAACAGAAGAGTTCAGTCATTCTAATAGCACCTGCAGAAATCTAAAACATGACTTATAGGACTCAAAATCTATGAATCACATTTAAAATGTGATTTATTTTTGACCAGATAGCTCTGCAGTTCTTCAAAATCTGTCTCTCATGCACTCAGGGCTGTTTAGCAATAAGAAATAAGTGTAGTCTCCTGTTGCCATCTGCTCATTCCACATGTTCCTTTGAAACGGAACTTCCTTTAACCAAGTAGTCCTAAAGTGTCAGGCTCATTGAGAGTACAGTATATTTCTTAACCACCCAAATAAGAAAGTATAATCTTGTCAACTGCTTAAGTGTTCAGAAGGTTGTGTCCCTTACAGCTCTGAAATTCTGGAAACACTTTGTTATAAGGAAGCAGCTAAGTAGTTTCTTTAGTGTGTTTTTATGATCTAGCTGTTTCATTGTAGTATAATAAACAGAGTCTTCATTATCTGTTTCAGGTTTGTTTTCCAAGTCTTCAATCGATTGGTGGTAAATCCACAAGCACACGAAAAGAAAACCAAAAAACAAAAAACAACAGCAACAACAACAAAAAACATCATCTTAATGATCACATCCTCATCACATCATACTGTGATCTTGACTTGGGTACACTCTTTTGACAAATGACATAGGAATGTTCTCTGAGAATTTGAATAAACTTTTATAAACAACTTCTTCTTTCACTGCAGCTGTGGCAAATACATTTAGCTGTTTAGGGTTTAGTACTTGCTTCTCATATTCCCCATTGGTAGGTGGGTAGCTAAGGCCTATGCCAGTTCATATGTGCCCATTCTCATGAGAGAAAATTTGAGTTTGTTTTTGTCTGCAAGTCACAGGGTGCCTGCCTGGGACACAAGAACTACACAGACTGAGAACATGTTGACTATCCTGTGAAAACACCCTGTTGCTGGGATAGAAATATGTCTTGCTTTTGCATTTGAGAGCTAGACAAACAGTGTGGAGGAATTAACATTGATCTGATACTAGTTTGTATATAATCTTAACTGTTTTATAGCTTTTAGAAATCATGTGTGCTACCAGTATTACATGGGATAGTGTGGAACAGGATGGTCTTATCAGAATATTGCCGCGCATAGGGCAGGCTGGCTCCGCCTGCCATCCCAGCACTTTGGGAGGCGAGGTGGAAGTGGGATCCCACCAAGGTCAGGAGATCGAGACCATGGTGAAGCCCGTCTCTACTAAAATAGAAAAAAATTAGCCGGGCAGTGGCCTGATCCCAGCTTCTTTCGAGGAGGCTGAGCAGGAGAATGGCGTGAACCGGTCGGGCAGTGAGCGAGATTGCCACTACCCTCCAACTGGAAGCGACAGGCGAGACTCCGTCTCAAAAAAAAAAAAAAAGAATATTGCCGCATAGGTCATTGATAGTTTCAAAAGGAAAAACAAAAACAGTAGCAGTGAAAATAATGTGGTAGTCACCACCTGAATCAAATGGTCAAAGGTAACATTGTTGCTCATAGGACAATGTGATGTTATATGCTTCTTGAGGTGATGCAGTGTGAAGTGTACATCACCAGCTATGGAGTATTCTTGCCAACAATGTTCACTTGAGGCAAACGTTGTTAGATCCAATTTTGTTTGTAGTAAAAACAGGTGATGGAGGCACAGATTAAATGATATCACTAAAAAAATCAGAAAAATCTTCAGATGTGGAACATTCTACAAACAACTGTTTTTTTTTTTTTTTTAAATTAGTATTAAAAAAAATAGGGTGGGATTATTCTAGAACTAAAGAGACATGACAGCTTCTTTAGCCTGTTCAGGCTGCCATATAAAATACCACAAACTGAGTGGCTTAAACAACAGTATTTTATTTTCCCACAGTTCTGGAGGCTAGAAGTGCCCCAGATCAAGGTCAGAAGGTCTATTTTCTGCGAGGGCTCTCTTCCTGGCTTGCAGATGGCTGCCCTCTCACCATGTCCTCACAATGGTGGAGAGGGAGAGAGCTTTTGTATCTCTTCTCCTTCTTACAAGGACACCAGCCCTATCACAGTAGCGTCCTGCTCTTATGACCACATTAAACCTTTATCACCTTCTCACAGGCCTTACCTCCAAATACACAAATACAGTGGGGGTTAGGGCTTCAACATATGCATTTTGGGAGGACGTATCATTCAGTCCATAACAGCAACCAAATGCAGTGCGTAAAACTTTATTTTGTTTATAGATTTGTGGGGAAAACATTATAAAAAGCATTTTGTAGATGATTGAAGTAATTTGAATGTGGACTAGTTTGTAGATGCTATTAGAGAATGATTACGGTGTTGATAATAGTGAGTGTGATAATGGTATTGTGTTTATGAGGGAGAATGCCCTTATTTTTAAGTTCTGTCTTTAAAAGCATTTAGGGGTGAGTCATCATATGTATATGTTACTTTCGAATGGTTCTACACACACAAAATACATACACATATAGATGCACAGCACAGACTTTTTAAAAGCACACACATATATGCACGGCATATATACACCACATATATATACAGCACATATACATGCATATATATGCACAGCACATATGTAGATATACCACATTGCCAAAGGAAATGTGACAGGATATTATTTTTTGAGTGATTGTTATATTCTTCTTTGAACTTTTGTATATTTGAAATTTTTCATAATAAAAATTTGGGAGGACTCACAAAGAGAAAGGTAATTTCATTTAATAATTTTTAAAGGCACATCAAATTAAAAAAAACAAACCAACATGAGGTAACAAGGTTAAGTCTTTGGAATTTTTCTTAGGGCTTTCTAGGCCTTCATGTGTCTGGGTAGAAGAAAGCTGAGAAAACTGGAAGAAGATAATGGGGACAGTCTGCTGTACCAGAAAAAAAGAGAGTGTATTGCAAAAAATCAGCAACGTCACATTAGCAGTTATAGAATACATATAAGATAACTGGACTTAGGAATAATAGATATCAACAATCGATTAATGTCAAAGCATCCTCTTTCCTCACTTCTCTTGTAAGGCATTGCTTGTCTCTGCAATATGGGAGAGCTCTGCCCTGGAGTGTCATTTTAGAAGGATTGTTGACCCCTTCATGTAGTGGGAGATCTTGAGTGTCCTTAAATTACGTCTTTTTGAGGGCCCAGACTAGAGTACATGAGAAAATGGAAGCACCAAGTTAAAGACCACAGATTTCAAAATGCTAATTTTAATGAGAGGGAGAGAGATTGTTAGGGTTTCAAGTAGAGGCCAGTGAAAGTATTTGGATAAAAATCAAAAAATGTAGACATGTTTGAAGGGCAAAGGTTAACTTATAAAATAGATTGAAATGGTAGATGGTGAGAACATAATTAAAGGAGGAAGATTTTTGCAGAGTTCAGGAGGATTTTTTTTTAAGAGGCATTTTTCCTCAAAAGAGTTAAATTTAAGTTGTGTGTGAAACCCTTAATACAGCCCTTGGCACACAGTGAGGGCTTAATAAATGCTAGTTATTGTTATTCTCTGTTTATTCATTCCATAAATACATATTGACCAGTAGTAAAAGCCAGCGTTTTAGGTGCAGATATGCAGTTTACTTGATAATGCTTAGATAACAAGGGTGCTAGATTTACAGATTTTATCTTTGAGAAACATAGGCTGTACAAATGAATGAGTGTTATGCATCAAGCATTTGTAAGGTGTAGTGAAAATAGGAGTAGCAGGAGTAGTAAATCATGTGGCTTAGGACAGGGCACTCACAGTGGAAGGGAGCTAGCATTTGAAAAGATTATAGGCTAAAGATAAATACTTGTTAAAGTTAAATGTATTTTCAAAATCCCATGTTGTGTGCATATGTACAACTTTAAAACAAAAGAACTTGGTGTGACTGAGCACGGTGGCTCATGGCTGTAATCCCTGCACTTTGGGAGGCTGAGGCAGGTGGATTATCTAAGGTCAGGAGTTTGAGATCAGCGTGGCCAACATGGCAAAACCCCGTCTCTGCTAAAAATACAAAAATTAGTTGCGACTAGTAGCGGGTGCCTGTAATCGCAGCTACCCAGGAGGCTGAGGCAGGAGAATCCCTTGAATCTGGGAGGCAGAGGTTGCAGTGAGCCAAGATCGCACCACTGCACTCCAGCCTTTTTTTTTGACAAGAGTAAAACTCCATCTCAAAAAAAAAAAAAAGAAGAAGAACTTGGTGTAGGTGTATCTAGGCCACTTTATTTAACTATATTATAATGAAAAACACAATGGTGGGGCAAAAAAAAAAGACCCAGGAATTTGTCTTGAGAATTAGGAATTCCACTCAGCCCAGTCTCCTCTTCCTATTCTTCCTCTTGAAAGGCAGTCATTATTACTGATTTTTTTTTGTTCAATATCATTCCAGAATTATTCAAAGTGTGTGTGTACCCACTGTATATTTTGGTGTTTGTTTTATTTCTCATACTGCAGGGTTCCATTATAAAGCTTTATCATAATTTATTTAACTAATCCCTTATTTGTGGACACTGAAGTTCTTTCCAGGTACCCTTTAAAAAATTATAGACATTTTCAAACGTATAAAAGTAGAAAGAACAGTATAATGCACATTCTTGCACTAAAAAGACCTTCAATACTTACTTTCACAGTTTGAGTTCCCTGGCGAGCAGACTCTGAGATGGAGACTCAGGCTTATTAGGGAGTACTCTTGGGATCAACACCCAGGGAAAGGAAATAGCTTTGGCCCCAGGTTAAAGTTTGGTTGTGATGAGTCTCAGAGGAGTCTCAGTTGACCCTGGGGGAAGTTCTGAAGATGGGATGACCCTTCAGAGATATCCTGAATTGTGAGGGGGTCTGGCCTTTATATTTCCATATTGATCCATCACTGAATGTGAGCTGTCCCATGGGAAGGGTACATGAGCTTGGATAAGCCATCTCTCTTGGGCTGAGACAATCCTTAGTGGTGCTGATAACCTGAGCCTGTCTGCGGGGAACTCTCTCAGCAGTTAAGTCCTTCTTTCCCGAAGGAAGATTTGGGCACATAGCATCCATCATACTTATGATACTATTTCATCTTCATTCCTTCTTTTTTCTTTTTGAGGCGCAGTTTCACTCTTATTGCCCAGGCTGGAGTGCAATGGCACGATCTCGGCTCACTGCAACCTCCACCTCCCAGGTTCAAGCAGTTCTCCTGCCTCAGCCTCCCTAGTAGCTGGGATTACAGGCATGCCCCACCATGCCCGGCTAATTTTTTATTTTTGATAGAAATGAGGTTTCTCCATGTTGGTCAGGCTGGTCTCAAACTCCCAACCTCAGGTGATCCGCCCACCTCAGCCTCCCAAAGTGCAGGAATTACGGGCGTCAGCCACCGTGCCCGGCCTCACCTTCATTCCTTCTAATGCTTCTGATGCCCATATTCTCTTCCCTCTCCCAGAGCCACTAATCACAGACATCACATGATTTTATCTGTAAACACTGCAGTACTATTTATCTTCTAATGAGTACTATGTTTTGGCAAAATCTTGATTAACCAGAATGCCTGGATAATGAAGCTTTCTGATAAATGGAATTTTGTGGTAAATGAAGACAATATAGGATAGTGAAAAGTGTTTCGTTAGGACCCAGGAGATCTGTGTTTGCCTTTGAGCTCTGAGATCAATTTGCTGTGTGATCTGGAGAGAGTTGCTAACAGACCTAAATATCCACCCAAACATAAAATCCCCAGGATAGTAAGCAGCTATGCTCTCTCCGTTATAGATTGGGAAACCAGGCTATTTTTTTTTTTGTCAATTCTAAAAGCCTTTCTTTTTTAAATGCTTAAATATAAAAAATAAAAGAAGAACAGCAGGAGACAGAGCGCTATTTCATAAACTTTTAAAGTGTCTTGGTTTGGCAAAAGCTCATTGCCTTTTTACCATTCACATAGAACAGTTTTTGTTGAGGTCTCTGGTATCATTTTATGAAAATACTTTCTGAGTTACAGTTTTTTAGAGACCAGATTCCTCTTTAGCATCATTGCTCTCACTTTCCTTCCTCCGCCTCACTATTCTTCCCTCCTACCTCTTTCCTTACCACCCAGTTTGGAAAGCAGTAGTCTTCTTGCCTGTGACCTTACGTGTTTCACCAACCCCCATGACTTATTGTTCTTCCTCTGTAATATCTGCTATTTTTCTTTTAGTACTCTAATTTTAGCTAAGCTTCTTAGCACCCAGACTTATTGCAGTATCATCATTATTTGTTTTCCCCCTCTTTAGTTATTTCTCTGTGTTAATCCAACCTTCATACTATCTCAAAACGTTTGAGCATGTTGCTTCTCTGTGTCGATATCTGCTTTTGGACCATTAAGTCTCTTTACAATGTGGCCCAACTGAAGATCAGTGTGGAACCTTGTATTTTCTCTCATCCCCAAACCTAGGGTTAATAAATTACGGTTAAGCATACAATAATGTATCTTCCATGTTGGAATCTAAATTATTGATACTTCCCTAGGCATCAGTATTGTAATATTAATGCCCATCCTTTACTTAGAAAGCTTTCAGTATTTAAAACTGCTTTTTCTTTTCTTTTATCCTCAAAGTACCTTTGTGCAAAACTTGTATCAGAATCCATGTTGCATCCTGATCACCTTGGTGTGTTGAATATCAAGTCTTATCTATTACATCTTTAAAGTACCTCTCATGTAGTATTATTAGTACTATTTTCACCACACATACCCTTCACCATTTGTTTATTAAAGATGTCCTATGTGGTAGATGCTGTGCTAAGCATCATTTGGTAGTGAGTACACAGAGTGTGCATCTTGTAACCAGGGAGCTTGAAAGAGTAGTGGTGGAGAGTGCTGTTAACAGAGACGCCCCAGAAATAAGTAATGAGAGATTGTGATAAATTTAGGCACCACCATTTCTCTCCTACTGAACTTCAATAGCCTCATTGGTCTTCAGATCCTCAGTTTTATCCCTCTCTATTATATCACAGCTAGAGTATCTTTCTGAAAAGCAATGTCAGATTTAAAACACTTTACCTGCTTCCTTTTGCTGTCAAATTAAAGTCCAAACTCTTGAAAATGTCTTACCAAGAAGCCCCTTGTGATCTGATGCATGTTGGCAGTTGGTTGTTTTTTCACCATTCTGCCTTTTTACTCTAAATGTCAGCCCTACTATTTACTGTTCAGAAAGAACTGAGATTATAATTATACCTCTGGCCCTTTGAACATGTGATTACCTGAGCCTATTCCGGTTAATTCCTACTCATTCTAGTCATCATTTCTTCTAGGAATCCTTGGACCCATTGAAGTCTAGGTTAGGGAATCTGTCTTTTGTGTTTCCGTATGACTTGAGACTTCTCTCGTGCTCTGTGGTAATTGTTTACATGTATGTAAGCCCCACTGGATAGCTGAATTGTCTATTTTATTAATTGTTGTAATACCTATACCTACCATGGTATTGACATGAACTGGAAACCTGAGAAATGCTGCTCTAAAATGTTTACTAATTATTAGGAGTTTGAAATTTTATTTGAAAGCCATTTTAGTTTTGGGATGGAAGTTGGTAGTATTATTTCTAATAAAGTAATACAGAACTAAATTGTCATATTTGCATTGCACAGTTGCACAATTTGAACTGTGTTTGGCAAGCATACACAGTAATACTTTTATACTTTGGCAGAAAGTCAATGAAAGGTATTAACCCGTTGGAAAGTACAACCTTATTGAATATTAAGCGCTGGAAGAAACCTGTAGATGTGTAAGCAGAATGTGAAGAAGTAGCAAAATCTCTGTGTGTGTTTTTTAAAAAATAATCTTTACTGAGCATCTGCCATGTGCTAGGTATGGTACTAGTTGCATTACATATATGGCCTCTTGATCTTTATGACATCTTTCTGAGAGGAGGAGAATATTGTTATCTGTCTTTTACAGATGGGGAAACTGAGACCTCTAGATAACTTTGTCAAGATCACATAGAAGGGCCAGGATTTGAATATAGGTCTTCTGATTGTAGGCCTACTGTTCTTTCAGTTATTATTTTTGTTGCTCTTGTTGACTGGAGTACAGCATTTTAAATTATTTCTATACAGAGTGGAGAAATAGGTGAAATTAGGGGAAATAAAGCAATACCTGAAATTAATCAAAAGAGATGACTGAAATTTTATCTCTAAGACGCCTGTTTCCTTATGATTTGATTTGTTGACTTAGAAATGATTCAGTATTAATTTTAATAACTTGGTGAGAAAAGTAAGCCTCAGAAATGAGTATCATCAAAGACTGCATAATTAGTGACAAAGTGAGAAGTAGAATCTAGAACTACTGATATTTGTTGACTCCAGAGCTTTATCTTTTAAACATTTCAATTGAATGAACAGTCTCTAAATGTAACTTAAGCCAGATTTTGATACAAACATAAATGAAAACTCAATGTTCCTAATATTATTTTGTTTTTAGAAGCATCTAGTCTAAGAACATATCAATTTGTAAGATCATGTTGAAATTTGAAAGCATATGCCCTCAATGTATTAGTTGCAAAATCTGAATATATTATATATATAATATTTTAGAGAAATAGTAAGGTAATTTTATTTTAGAGTTTCTATTAATACCATAACAGATTATTCTAGTCATTTGTTCAATCACTTTTGCTTTTGGCATTTTCCATAAAAATAGAATTTTTTTATCCCAATAAATCCTGTCCTGTGACTTGCTTAATTCCACTTAATATAAAGCTTTTTGGAACGTATTTAACTTTTTTGCTACAATAGGTGATAATGTTGGCAACGTTAAGCATGGATTATTAACTAACACATGGACTGGTTGAATGGTGATGACTGAAAAACTGCATGCTCTGGATTTACATTGCCCTTTTTTCCCCTTAAAAAACTTCCTTGTGTTGGCAGTTTAGTGTGTCTTGGCTCATCCGTTATTCATTTTAAAGAAATTCAAACTTAGATTCCTGTGATCTACCTGATTAAATGGTTAGGTCCTGGCTAATTTGCCCATTTTTGTTTTGTTTTGTTTTGTTTTTGTTTTGATCCATTGCTTAGAACTAGGTTTATGTGGTTGCCAATTTGCTGGTAGTCTTTCCTAGAAGCATTTGATTGGCATACACTGTTCTATCATCATAAGCCATGTTATCCTCTATTTCACATTATTTCATTAGTGCTTCTGGTGGCTTTTCTAAAGTTTCATTTTTATTAGGTTTTTAAGGTATTAGAAAGAAAATGTTTTGCGGCATTTAGTACCCTATATTCCATAGTCCTGAGCCTGTTTACTTTCTCTTTAAGCCAGGGAGTATGTACTGAGTACAAGTTGCCAAGCAGCTAGAGAAATGGTGTTCTTTCCAGATCTCAGCATGTTGTATTCAGTGTTTAGCACTTATTTACTTGAGATAAATCTTTGGTGATATAATTTATTATTTTATTTTATTTTTGAGATGAAGTGTCGCTCTGTCGCCAGGCTGGAGTGCAGGGGCACGATCTCAGCTCACTGCAACCTCTGCCTTCGCGATTCAAGCGATTCTCCTGCCTTAACCTCCCAAGTAGCTGGGACTACAGGTGCCTACCACCATGCCTGGCTAATTTTTGTATTTTTAGCAGAGACGGGGTTTCACCATGTTGGCCAGGATGGTTTCAATTTCTTGACCTCATGATCCACCTGCCCCAGCCTCCCCAAGTATTGGGATTACAGGCGTGAGCCACCACGCCCAGCTAGTGATGTAAGTTAAAACTGAGTGTTGTCACCATGGAAAATTAACTCCTTCCAGATTCTCTTTTTTGAGAAAGTCACCATTGAATATATCATTCAGCCAGGAATATGATATTCCAAATTTATTAAAATTGGTTCTGTGCTTATTTTTCTTTTCTTTTCTGTGGTTTTTTTTTTTTTTTTTTTTTTTTTGAGACAGGGTCTCACTCGGTAACCCAGGCTGGAGTGCAATGGCACAATCTTGGCACACTGTAGCCTCCACCTCCTGGGCTTAGATGATGAGTCTTCCACCTCAGCCTCCCAAGTAACTGGGACTGCAGGAGTGCACCACCATGCCTGGCTAATTTTTGTATTTTTTGTAGAGATGGCTGGTCTTGAACTCCAGAGCTCAAGCAATCCACCTGTCTCTACCTCCCCTCCTGCTCGGATTACAGGCGTGCACCACCAAACCCAGCCTAGTTTTATTTTCTAATGTCAAATAGGAATATGGAAATAATTGTTAGTGTCATGGTAGTTTATGAAACTGTCATGACACAAATAGGGTTTTACTAACAAGAAGTGGACTTCTGATATTTTCTTTAAATGTATACCCCTTGTAGCAAAAGAGATGAAGTTTTTGGGGAAGCAAAGGATTGAAAATTATTGCTTCTAACAACAAAAAAGATGTAATATAGATTTTTTTAGTAAGCATTCCAGTGTCATTCAGTTTTTTACTTGCCTCATTTTCTCTTCCTTCCTTCCTTCCTTCCTTCCTTCCTTCCTTCCTTCCTTCCTTCCTTCCTTCCTTCCTTCCTTCCTTCCTTTCTTCCCTTTCTTCCCTTTCTTCCCTTTCTTTCCTTTCTTTTCCTTTCTTTTCCTTTCTTTTCCTTTCTTTCTTTCTTGACAGAATCTCACTCTGTTGCCCAGGCTGGAGTGCAGTGGCATGATCTTGGCTCACTGCAACCTCTGCCTCCTGGGTTCAAGCGATTCTCCTGCCTCAGCCTTCCGAGTAGCTGGGATTTCAGGCATGTGTCACCATGCCTGGCTAATTTGTGTATTTTCACTAGAAATGGGGTTTCACCAAGTTGGCCAGTCTGGTCTTGTACTCTTGACCTCAAGTGATCTGCCGACCTTGGCCTCCCAAGGTGCTGGGATTACAGATGTGAGCCACTACACCTGGCCATTGCCTCATTTTATCTTTAATGATTATACTTTTTGATTGGCCATCTCTCAGGCTATAGGTGACCCCTAGTATCTAATGAGATCTATCAGAGTCCTCCCTTCTATGCAGCTTTCTTTGACTATTCCAGTCTTCTTTTTCTAACTTCTCTGAACTCCTATTATCTAGTTTTTAACCACAGTTTTTAACCCCTAAATATTGTTTTGCCAATTAGATATTAATTTTGTTATATTAAGGAATACTTCTTCAAATGTGCTCTCCTGCAAGAGGTGCACTCCAGTATGCTCTGGTTAATTGATTAGTATCTCAAATTTAAATCCCTTCACCAGAAACTACATTTTTTTCTTTAATGGAGAAATGAGTTTACGAAGACATTCTTTTCTTCCCTCAAGGTTCAGAGTTTACAACAAAAGACATTCATGACCTTCAGGCATAACAGGTTTGGAGTAAATGTGGTTGAATGGGTTTCTCACTGAGCAAATTTTTTTTGAGACAAAGCTTCATACTTGTTGCCCAGGCTGAAGTGCAATGGTGCAATCTTGGCTCACTGCAACCTCTTCCTCCCGGGTTCAAGCCTCCCAGATAGCTGGGATTACAGGCACCCGCCACCATGTCCGGCTAATTTTTGTATTTTTAGTAGAGATGGGGTTTCACCATGTTGGCCAGGCTGGTCTTGAACTCCTGACTCAGGTGATCCACCCACCCTGGCCTCCCAAAGTGCTGGGATTACAGGCGTGAACCACTGTGCCCGGCCCTGAACAAAGTTTTGAAAATGTTTAGCACAGTGTGAAACAGGACTGAGTTTTTCTTTGGCATTGCTATTTATTACTGTTTTGGAGACCTCATTTGTCATCAGTAGCCTAGCAGAGTGAGAAAGACCACAGGTTCTGAAGTCAGGCTGCCTGGGTTCTGATCTGGGCTCCATCACTTGTCACTTTGTGCCTCGGTGTCTTTGTCTATGAAAAAGGAATGATAATAGTGTTTACCTCCTGATTTGTTGTAAGGATTAGTTGAGTTTATATATGTACTTATATTTATACACACACATACAATGTTCAGAAAAATTTCCGGGACTTGGAAAGTTCTCCATAATTATTGTCTAGTGGTAGTGGTACAGTACAGTCTGTGTGTACCAGACTTTCTGAGAACAGTTTGACCTGTCTTTTTTAATGGAGGCATACAACTTGGGATCCGAAGGTAAGGATTTGTATTTGAGTTTTATGACTTGCTAGTTCCGTGTCCTAGGGCAGGTCATGTTTATGCCTCAGTTTCTAGTCGGCCAACCTCGAAAGGCTGTTTTGAGAATCAAAATGAAATAGTATACATAAAAGTGCTTTGTAAACTGTGAAGTCCTAGGTAAATATGAGGTAATGAAGTCATTGGCCTTTCATTAGTAAATTTTAAAAACTGCAAATGCCTGGGATAAAGACCTGTTTATTATTATTTTGTTGTTTGTTTCTTTTCACAGGTATTGATTGTGTATTATTTTGTAAGCACCTGAATCTAGAGTTATGATAAACTAGTTATTTTTTTGAAAATAATAAATATTTAAGTAGCTGCAATTTACTCCCAGAAATATATGATTATTTTCAAATTGTTGGTTTTATAACAAAAATATATAACATGTTTTTGAGAGAAATGTTGTAATATCTGACAATTTTTGTAACATTTGCAGGTTTGAAAACACAATGGCAGGAAACAGCCTTGTTCTACCCATAGTTCTTTGGGGCCGAAAAGCGCCCACACATTGCATCTCAGCTGTACTTTTAACAGATGATGGGGCCACAATCGTAACAGGATGCCACGATGGACAAATATGTCTCTGGGATCTTTCAGTAGAACTGGAAGTGAGTATTTGAAATGCCTATTGTACATTTTAGATATAAAAATCTACTTATTAGAAGATAATATAGTCCCCGAATGATACTTTTGGGCCCACAATAGATTTTTCTGAAAAATGTGTTTTGACTAAAACTAGTAGAATACAGATTCATTATTTACACCATTCATCAGAGTTGACCTCTGAGGACTTTTGGCCATTTTTCAATTGTAATATCTACCCTAAGTGACTTACTGTTTGTTACATTTAAGATTTTTCAAATGATTATGACCCATACTGAAGGAGGTTTTCCAAAGAGGTTTTAGAAAATTTAAAACACTTAAACCTTCTATGGTAAATCTTTGAAAAGGGCAAAACTTTTTACAAAGTATAGGTTTTGTTGTATTGATTTTTGAAATGACTGTGCCTTTATTGTCATTCCTTGCTACTATGGAGTGCTTAGCATGCTCTGCTTCCAGGGCTCTCAGCGGACACAGCAAGGGAAATAGGAGTTGGGGACACACACACACACGTTCACACTGATACATCTAATTCCAATATAACACCACAGCATTTATCCTACTTTTCTCCTTTCCATATTTGTAACTCCTTTCTCTGACAACTCTTTCCAGGAATTTGTTGTCAAGGGAAAAAGAGAAAATGGAGTGGTAACTGGTGTGGAATGTGGGGTCAAGAAAGGTGATTTTTTAAATTAATTTTTTTGGATAATAGCCTTATTGGGATATAATTCACATACTACACAATTAATCTGTTTCAAATGCACGTTTTGATGTTTCTTAGTGTGTTCATAAAGTTGTACAGCCATTACCAAGGTCAATTTTAGAACATTTTCATCACTTCCAAAACAAACCCTGTACCCTTTAAATGTCCCTCCTGGGCCAGGCATGGTGACTCACGCCTGTAATCCCAGCACTTTGGGAGGCTGAGGCGGATAGATTGCTTGAGTCCAGGAGTTTGAGACCAGCCTGGGCAAAATGGTGAAACCCCATCTCTACTGAAAATACGAAAAACTAGCCGGGCGTGGTGATGCATACCTGTAGTCTCAGCTACTCCAGAGGCTGAGGTGAGCCCAGACGGTCAAGGCTACTTGCACCACTGCACTCCAGCCTGGGCAATGGGAGTGAGACCCTGTCTCTAAAAAAAAAATGACTTCTAATACTCATTCTCCCTAGACCACCACTAATCTACTTTCTGTCACTAATGTCGTGTTTATTCTGGACATTTAATATAAATGGAATCATATAACCATAACATGTGTTTTTTTATGACTGGCTTTTATCATGGAGCTTAATGTTTTCAAGGTTCACCCACATCGTAGCATGTATCAGTACTTTATTTCTTTTTATGGCCAAATGATTTTTCATGTTATAAGTATACCACACTTGATTTGTTCATTTGTCAGTGGGTGAACATTTGGATTGTTTCTATTTTTGTCCCTTATGAGTAATGCTTCTATGAGTATTACACATTTGTGTATGAGTGTTTGTGTGGACACATGTTTTCAGTGCACTTAGGTAAACACCCGAGCGTGGAATTGTGGGATCATATGGTAGGTAACTCTATGTTTAACTGGTTATTTAAGGAACTGCCAGACTGTTTTCCAAAGTAACTGAATCATTTTGCATTCCCATCAGCAGTGCATGAGGGTTCCAGGTTTTCCACATCCTTGTCAATCAATAGCTGTTCTCTTTTTGATTCTAGCCCTAATTTTGTGTATGAAGTGGTATCTCGTGGTTTTGGTTTGAATTTGCCTGATGGCTAATGAGATGTTGAGCTTCTTTTCATGTTCTCATTGGCCATTTGTATCTCTTCTCTGGCAAACCATCTATTCAGAATCTTTGCCCATTAGAAAAATTTTTAACTTAAAATTTTTTCCTTTGCCCATTTTAAAATTGGGTTATTTGTCTTTTTATTATTGAATCATAAAAATTCTTCATATATTCTAGATAGAAATTCCTTAACAGATGTAAGATTTACAGTTATTTTCTCCCATTTTATCGATTGTTTTTTCACTTTCTTGATTGTGTTCTTTGAAGCACAAAATATTTTAAGTTTGATAAAGTTCAGTTTATCTCCTTTTCCTTTGTTTGCCTATGTTTTTGTTGTCGTATCTAAGAAACCATTGCTAAATCTAAGGTCATGAAGATTTATCCCTGTGTTTTTTTCTAAGAATTTTATATACTAGTTTTACCTCTTACATTTAGGTCTTCGATCCGTATTAGTTAATTTTTCTGTTAATTAACTAATATACTAATTCTGTTAACTAATTAACTAATTAATATTAGTTAGTTAATTTCTTGACTTCATTCTTTTGCGTGTGGCTATCAAATTATCCTAGCATTATTTGTCAGAAGGACTACTTGTTCTCCATTGAATGCTATTGGACTGTTAAGAAAAATCAATTGACCATAAGTGTCATGGGTTTCTATCTGGACTCTCAATTCTATTTTATGGTTCTGTGTGTGTGTTCTTGTCCATATCCTCTAGATGTCTGTACTCACTGTCCTAATTACTGTTGTTTTAGATACCCACTGTCTTAATTACTATTTGATATTAAGTTTTGAAATCCAGATATGTGAGTCCTCCAGTATTGCTCTTCTTTTTCAAGATTGTTTCGGTGGCATCCCTTGAATTTCCATATGAATTTTAGAATTAGCTTGTCAATTTCTACAAACAAGTCAGTTGGGGCTTTAATAGGGAATATGTTGACTCAGCAGATCAGTTTGGAGAGTATTGCTATTTTAACAGTATCCAGTTTTGCTGACCCACGAACATTGAATACATTTCATTTATTTAGATCTTTAGTTTTTTTACAGCGATATTTTGTAGTTTTCAGAATATAAGGTTTGTATTACTTTTATTAAATTTATTTCAAATAATTTTATATTTTGAATCTATTAGATATAGAATTGTTCAATTTATTCTCTTTTCAGATTTTTCATTGCTGGTGTATAGAAATACATTTGAGTTTGTTTGTTCATCTTGTATCTTATAACCTTATTGGACTTATTACTTCTAATAGTTTTTAGTGGATCCTTTAGGAATTTCTGCATACAAGATAATGTCATTCTTGAATAGAGATAGTTCTAGGTTTTGCTTTCCAATAGGGATGCCTTTTATTTCATTTTTTTGCCTAACATTCCTGGATGACACCTCCATAACAATGTTGAATAGAAGTGACAAGAGTGGACATCCTTGTTTCGTTCCTAATCTTAGCAGAGGGAGAACATCTAGTCTTTCACTTTTATTTTTATTATTTTTATTTTTTTGTTGAGATAAGGTCTCACTCTCTTGCCCAGGCTGGGGTGCAATGATAGCTTACTGCAGCCTTGATCTCCCAGGTTCAAGTGATCCTCCTGCCTCAGCCTCTTGAGTAGCTGGGTCTACAGGCACACACCACTACACCCAGCTATTACTGTATTGGGACCTATCTCTCTTGTTAGCTCTAATAATGTTTGCTTTATATATCTGGGTGCTCTGGTGCTGGGTGCATATATATTTAAAATTGTTATACCCTCTTGCTGAATTGACTCCTTTGTCATTATATAGTGACCTTCTTTGTCTCTTCTTATAGTTTTTGTCTTGAAGTCCTATTTTGTCTGATATAAGTGTATCTACTCCTGCTTTTCTTTGGTTTCCATTGGCATGGAATATATTTTTTCATTTTATTTTCAGTCTATGTGTGTTTTTATAGGTGAAGTGTGTTTCTTGTGGGCAAGAGATCATTGGGTCTTGTTTTTTCATCCATTCAGCCACTCTGTCTTTTGATCGGAGAGGTTAGTCCATTTACATTCAGTGTTATTATTGGTAAGTCCTTATTATTTTTGCTAAGTAAGGACTTATTTCTGCTATTTTGTATTTTGCTTTCTTGTTTTTGTTCTTTATTTCCTTCAGGTCTTCCTTTTCAGTGATGGTGATTTACTCTGGTGATACGATTTATTTTCTTGCTTTTTATTTTTTGTGTATCCATTGTATGTTTTTTGATTTGAGATTACCATGAGGCTTGCAGATACTATCTTATAACCCATTATTTTAAGCTGATAATAACTTAACACTATTTGCATAAAAACAAACAAACAAGGACAACTGATAAAGACTCTACACCTTAACTTCCTCCCTTGCTTTTTAACTTTTTTTTTTTGGGGGGGGGGAGACAGGGTCCCACTGTCACCCAAGCTGGAGTGTAGTGGCATGACCTTGGCTCACTGCAACCTTGTCTTCCTGGGCTCAAGCAGTCCTGCCACCTCAGCCTCCCGAGTATCTGGGACTACAGGTCCATGTCACTATGTCCGGCTAAGTGCTGGAATTACAGGCATGAGCCAGGGGCCTGGCAGCTTTTTAACTTTTTATTGTTACTACTTATATCTTATTGTACTGTCTTGTGTCTTGAAACATTGTGGTTATTTTTGATTGTTTCATTTACTCTTTCTACTTAAGAGTAGTTTACACAACATAGTTACAGTGTTGCAATATTCTGTGTTTTTTCTGTGTACTTACTATTACTGGTGAGTTTGTACCTTCAGATGCTCACTGACATCCTTTTCTTTCTGACTGAAGTACTCCCTTTAGCATTTCTTGTAGGATAGGTCTAGGATTGATGAAATCCCTCAGCTTTTGTTTGTCTAGAAAGTCTTTATTTCTCTTTCATGCTTGAGGGATGTTTTTGCTGGATTTACTATTCTTTCCTTTGGTACTTTAAATATGTCATGCCACTCTCCCCTGGCCTGTAACATTTCCACTGAAAAGTCTGGTTCCAGACGTGTTGGAGCTCCATTGTTTGTTTGTTTTAAGACAGAGTCTTTCTCTGTTGCCCAGGCTGAAGTGCAGTGGTGTGATCACAACTTACTGCAACCTCTGCCTCCTGGGTTCCAGCAATTCCTGTGCCTCAACCTCCCAAGTAGCTGGCACTACAGATATGTGCCACCACACCTGGCTAATTTTTGTATTTTTAGTAGAGATGGGGTTTTGCCATTTTGCCCACGCTGGTCTCAAACTCCTAGCCTCAAGTGATTCATCTACCTTGGGCCTCACAGGGTGCTGGGATTTTAGGCATGAGCCACTGTGCCTGGCCCAGTGTATGTTGTGTTTTTTCTCTTGTTGCTTTAAGGATTCTTTCTTTATCCTTGACCTCTGGGAGTTTGATTATTAAATACCATGAGGTAGTCATCTTTGGGTTAAATTTGCTTGGTGTTCTATAAGTACTTGGATATTTATATCTTTCTCTAGATTTGGGAATTTCTCTAGATTTGGGAATTTGGGAATTCTTTGTTTTTATTCCTTTGTGTAAACTTTCTACCCCTATCTCCTTCTCTTCCTCCTCTTTATGACCAGTAACTCATAGATTTGCCCTTTTGAAGCTATTTTTCTAGATCCTGTAGGCATGCTTCATTCCTTTTTAGTCTTTTTTCTTTTGTTTCCTTTGTGTGTTTTCAAATAGGCCATCTTCAAGCTCACTATTTCTTTTCTCTGCTTGATCAATTCTGCTATTAGAAGACTCTGATATGGCTGGGCGTAGTGGCTCACTCCCATAATTCCAGCACTTTGGGAGGCCGAGACAGGTGGATCACAAGGTCAGGAGATTGAGACCATCCTGGCTAACATGGTGAAAACCCGTCTCTACTAAAAATACAAATGGCATGGCAGCGTGTGCCTGTAGTCCCAGCTACTTGGGAGGCTGAGGCAGGAGAATAGCGTGAACCCAGGAGGCGGAGCTTGCAGTGAACCGAGATAGCACCACCGCACTCCAGCCTGGGTGACAGAGCGAGACTCCGTCTCAAAAAAAAAGACTCTGATATATTCTTCAGTATGCCAATTGCATTTTCAACTTCAGAATTTCTGCCAGATTCTTTTTTATTATTTCAATCTCTTTCTTAAATTTATGTGATAGAACTCTGAATTCTTTCTCTGTGTTATCTTGAATTTCTTTTGAGTTTTCTCAAAACAGAATTCAAACCCTATTTTGAATTATCTGTCTGAATGGTCACATATTTGTTTCTCCAGGATTGGTCCCTGTCACCTTATTTCATTCATTTGGTGAAGTCATGTTTTCCTGGATTGTCTTAATATTTGTTGATGTTTGTCTTGTCTGGCCATGGAAGAATTAAGTATTTATTTTATTCTTCACTGTCTGGACTTGTTTGTACCTGTCCTTCTTGGGAAGGCTTTCCAGATATTCGAAAGGACTTGGGTGTTGTGTTCTAAGCTGTATCTGCTTTCAGGGAGCCCCAAGCCCAGTAACACTGTGGTTTTTTTTTTTGAGATGGAGTCTCACTCTGTCGCCCAGGCTGGAGTGCAGTGGAGCGATGTTGGCTCACTGCAACCTCTGCCTCCCGGGTTCAAGTGATCCTCCTGCCTCAGCCTTCTGAGTAGCTGGGAATACAGGTGTCCACCACCATGCCTGGCTAATTTTTGTATTTTTGGTAGAGATGAGGTTTCACCATGTTGGTCACGCTGGTCTTGAACTCCTGACCTCATGATCTGCCCACCTCAGCCTCCTAAAGTGCTGGGATCACAGACGTGAGCCACTGCGCCCGGCAGCACTGTGGTTCTTGCAGACTCGTACAGATACCGCCTTGATGGTCTTGGACAAGATTCAGGACAATTCTCTGGCTTACCAGGCAGAGGCTGTTCTCTTTTCATCCTTTCCCCCAAACAAATGGAGTCTCTCTCTCTGTTTTGAACCACTTGGACCAGGGGGTGGAATGACACAAGCAACCCTGTGGCCACCTTCACTAGTACTGTGCTGGGTCAGCCCTGAAGCCAGCATAGCACTAGGTTTTGCTTAAGGCCTGTTGTAACCACTCCCGACTACTGCCTTTATTTGTTTAAGGCCCTGGGTCTCTACAGTCAGCCAGTAGCGAAGCCAGCCAGGCCTGTGTCCTTCCTTTCAGGGCTAGAAGTTCTCGCAGGTAGCTCCAGCAGTGCTGTGCAAGAGCCAGGGGCTAGAATAAAAAACCTTAGCAGTCTACCTATTCTATTGCACTGTGGCTAAGCTGGCACTCAAATAAAAGATTAATTTTTAAGTTCGGTACTTAAACTAGCATATTTTTGCATTTCTAGATTAATCCTCGAGCACTTTTGTTTGGTCATACAGCGTCAATCACTTGTTTGTCGAAAGCTTGTGCTTCCAGTGACAAACAGTATATTGTGAGTGCATCTGAAAGTGGGTAAGTATTTTCTCATTTGCCTGTTTTTCTCGTGAGTCTTTATAACTAGCACTATAATAACTAATTATAAAAAAAAAACTAGTATTTTTTTTTTCTTTTAGAATATCTCCTAAATAAATGCTTTTTATTGTCTAAAGGTAGATATTGAAAATCTGATTTTAGGGATGTAAATTTTACCTGTGTTAATGATTTTATAATATTTGATTGTAATTTATGATTATGTCCTTCAGTTTGCTTTTGAGGAACTCAGAATACTATAAAAGTTAAAGCACGATCATTCATCTCCATGTTGTTTTTACTGAGTTGCCAGACAACTTTGAGATTTCCTTTTAAAAACCTAAATGATGCTAGACTAGCATAAATTTTGAAGATGATGCCATGAAAAAGTTCATGAAATTATATGGATATGTATTAACACACTAACATAACTATTTGTGTTCCAGAGTCTCAGAATGCAGCTCACCTTAGAGAGGCAGGTCATTGCACAGTAATTGTAGGGCCCAATGTTATTAAATGTTTAAAAAGATTTTAAAAAAGTTTTAAAAACATTTTTTGGTGCTTAGAAAATTATATATATTTACACAATATGCTATTGAAGAAAGTTGGGGAACTTGAAGAGAATTATATAAGAAATTGTTGCTATGTGTGGTGGCTCACTCCTGTAATCCTAACACTTTGGGAGGCTGAGATGGGCGGATCACTTGAGCACAGAAGTTTGAGACCAGCCTGAGCAACATGTCAAAACCCTGTCTCTACAAGAAATACAAGAGCTATCCGGGCACGATGGTGTGCACCTGTAGTCTGAGCTACTCAGGAGGCTGAGGTGATAGGATCACCTGAACCCAGGAGATTGAGGCTATAGTGAGCTATGATTGTTGCACTGCATTCCAGCCTGGGTGACACAGTGAGACCCTGTCTCAAAAAAGCAAAACAAAACAGAAGTTGTTCTCCCCACTGAAGAGAACCTTGTATAATTCATTGGAACAAAAAGAAGCAGCATAAGCTAAAAATATAATAGCTGTTGATGAATTAAAGGATAATTCCCATTAGAATGTATATTCTAAATTGAATGTTCTTTGAAAAATTGTCTTCTATAATACCATGTGAGATATAGAAAGTGGTATCTTAAAGAAAACCCTAATAATATCAGAATCATTGCATTTTATTAGTTTTTTTCTGTTAAATGTATTTCTTCAATGGACAAGGCATGTTGACATTTCTAATTTTCAATGTTATATCTTTCAATCTTATATCTAGTTTTTTTGTATGCATTCAGTAAAATTATAATAAATACAGCATGAAAACTGGAAGCTTGTATTTTATTTGTAAAAGTTTGGAATTCACTTGACTTTAACTTTTGTTTTTTGCAGTTTGAAATTCTCTAGCTACCTGGATGACAAATATAAAATCTCAGTAGTTTAAATTGGAATTTTATTTCTTGTTTTTGTCACTTGTCCCTCATGTGTCACTTGAGGCCTCTACTCTGCTTCACTGTTATCCTTACTTTGAGGTTCAGAGTGAGGGAGCAACCTCTGTGTGAAGCAGCCAGTCTCTGGAACAGAGCTCTGGAAAGCCTTGCATTGGTTCTGGCCAGAACTACTTACAAGACTTCACTAACCACAGGGGAACCAGGAAATGCAGTCTTATTATGGGCCTAGAAAGGATGTGGAATGTGGTGGGGGGTGGGCAGTTTGGAAGGGGTGTTAGGAGGGTGGGAGGGAGGACTGGAAATTTTGATGAACAACAGTAGTGACTATGCTACTTTTTCTGATATATATTAGTTTTAATGGAAGATTAATTTTAAATCACTGTGACAAAGTTGAATGGTGCTTTAAAAAGTCACATTCAAAGCTGACCATTATTTTGTGTTATAGAGAGATGTGCCTCTGGGATGTAAGTGATGGCAGATGTATTGAATTTACAAAATTAGCTTGCACACATACTGGCATACAGGTTAGTATCTATTTCTGTGACTCTAAGCACAAACTATTATAAGTATATAATTTAAAATATTTTTAAAACATTGAGCCTATATTTTTAGATGAAAAATGGTGGGTAGTAGTAATAGGACGAGTAAACTAGAATTGAAGTGGTAAAAGTATTCCTCATAAGATGGTACCGTTGGGAAGGGTAAGAAAGGAGAGGAGACTAATGGGCAAGCAAATTGCTGCTGCTTCTGCTGTTCTGGGCTACCTTGGTTACCCAAGTGAGAGCCCCTTCACTAATTGGGAAAATGCTCTTGATCCTAAATAATGGAATTCTTCCTGGCAAAAGCCTTTGTGATTCCACTTGTGATTGACACAAATTGACCTACTTTTTGGACCGTATCTTTTTTATTGCTCGTGCAGTTGGTCCTTGAACATGTATTTTGAAAACTTTCCAACTCTTCAGAAGACATGACCGTTTCATATGCCTGTCTTAATATGTATAGCGTTACACAGGAATTTGTAGTTTCTGATTTACATTCCTGGTATTTGTTTTTACTTTTTCATAGCTGTCTAATTCTCTGTACTTCAGTTTACTAATTGTTTACTGTGTTGAGTGTTGGGAAAATTATGAATTATATTAAAAATATGATCAATTATGGTTTCAATGGGAAAGGAAGAGAAGGTAACTCACATTTATTGAGCAGATACGGTGTAGGCATTTCTTGTATTGTGTTTGATTTAGTCCTCCTGACACGCTTACATATTAAATAGGAGTATGTCATTTTACATGTAAGGAAGCTGAGGCCCTGATTGTGTTTGAACATCAATCATCCTTCTAAATTGTATTTGCATAACTAGTAATTATAAGCCTATATTTCCCTATTTCTACTAATTTAAAATTCGTGTTATTTTTGTGACCCACCTGAGTTTCCCTTTTGATGTGATTTGTAAAGCTGATTTTATTCAGGTGTTTTATTAATTTATTCAACAGTTCTGTTTTAGATGCTAGAGGGGGATAAAAACAATTATCATGAATTCTGTTTCAAAATAGTTCAAAAGGGAGGATAAGATGTTAGGAAAATAATTTTTGTTAGCTATTTAAAAATATTAGTATAACTTAATATATATGTGTGCACATACACCCATATAATATATACCATTTGGTAAATATCTAAAATTCTTACTGAAGAAGTTGAGCTTTAGGAGAATATTGTAGTAACCTTGATGAATGCATATTAATCAAGTATATAAATTAAAGGAGAACACTCAGAAATCTTTTTCCTTTTGGCATGAATGTAGTTCTACCAGTTCTCTGTTGGGAATCAGCGAGAAGGAAGGCTTTTATGCCACGGACATTACCCTGAAATCCTTGTTGTGGATGCTACCAGCCTTGAAGTATTATACTCCTTAGTATCAAAGATATCACCAGACTGGATTAGCTCCATGAGTATTATTCGATCCCACCGAACACAAGGTCAGTGTATTATGCCTCTTAGGAGCTTTAGTACCATGACTTAATGTTTAGTTTGCTATAACATTCTACAATTTATTGTAAATTAATACTTTGAGATATATTCTTCTATTTAATAAATAACTACACCAATAATTTATGGTCTGTTTCCTCCTTCATAAAGAAATCTTTGATTGAATGAAGGCTTAATTGTTGGCTTATCTCCATTCCATGATGTATAGATCACCAGCTTTTGCGTGATTATCTGAAGTGGAGGAAGAATATCTTAACCTTTGGGGGTATAGTTTTACCTTTGAGAGGAACTGTAGTTTTACCTGTATTTTTCTGGAGCCTGGTTCTGTCACTTGCTTACGAGGCATAGGAGATGTTTCCATTTCAAATGGAGATAGTGAAAAAGGAGAGATTATACACAGTTAAATTTAATGAAAGTCCCTGGAAGGGGCTGATATGTACTTGATGCTCAATAAATATTGCTATCTTTTCTTCATTTTTGTTGAAACCTCTCAATAACAACCATGAAAGCAAAAGTAAAGTTGTCAGGAAAAGAGCAGTAGTTAATGCAGAACATTGAATGTCTACTTTTGTAAGCCTTTTAAGGAGCATTCTTTTACTTTCAAATGGCTTCATAGTTATGTGCTTCCTATAGAGGCTGGTCAATAACCACCACTACTACCACCAGTATCACCAGCACCATCACCATGAGGACTTTTATTTACTGTGTGTTTACAGTACCAAGCAGAATGCTAAGCATTTACATATGATCAATTCTCACAATAGTGGGATAGGTACTGTTAATATTCATCGTATAGATGGGGAGAATGATGAGGGTTAGGGTGATGTCGTCTTTGCTAAAGGACCCTGGAGTAGTTACTTTAACCATTGTGTTACACTGTGTCCCGTTAGTGAATTGCCTTCAACTTTATAGGAGCTTTCCATTTGTAACCTCTTAGGGTTGGAAAATCAGCACATAGCTTTTTATTCAGTAGTCATTCAGCAAATATTTATTGAATGCCTACGATCTTCCAGGTGCAAGGGATTGAAATATTAATACTTATGGGAGTCAAATTCTAGTGAAGGACAATGATATATAAACAAATAACAGTTTAGAGTGCAAAGTGTACAAGATGGAAAAATAGTGTGGAGAGGATGGCTGATTGTGAGGCTGACTGAGGGCAGTAGACGGCTGTCCAGATCAGATGAAGTCTGATCTAGGATTTGGAAGATGAGGAAGAGTTTAGCAGACATATGATCAGGATGTTTCTGGCAGAGGAGATAGTCTGTAGGTACAAAAGCATTAAAATTATGATAGGTGTATGTGTGAAACTATAGACTATCTTTTTCTGGGGCAAGAAGCATGAGGGAAGGAGTGGCAGGATATGAGGCTGAAAGAGGTGGCAGGAGACAGGTCTTGAAATCCCTGTGTATCAGCTAGGGAATTCACCTTGTGGATCATGGGTTGGCAAACTTGTACTATAAAGGGCCAGATATGAAATATTTTAGGCTCTGCAGGCCGTATGGTCCATGTTTCAACGACTCAACTCTGCTAGTGTAGCACAAAAGCAGCCACAGACAATACATTAGTGAATGAACCTGGCTGTGTTCCGATAAAATTTTATTTACCAAAACAGCCAGTGGGCTGGAGTTGACTCATGAGCTGTAGCTTGCAGGCTCTCACTGTAGGTGATGGGCAGTCTCTGAAGGGACTTATGCTTTAAGCTTCAAAGATGGGAGCAAATTAGGAGGTTAGTAGCCCAGCTGAGAGTGGCGCAGGCCTGCACTGAAGCGGACTGTGGGAAGAGTGGATGCACTGGCTTCATTTCCTGCTGCTGCTCTTCAGAGTATTGGTTCTGAAGTTTGTTAATAGGTATTAGTCAAAAAGGTGGGATCTCTGGTCAAATATATTTGGGAGATGTTTGGTAAAATAAAATTGAGCAGGCTTCTTTAATGTGAACCTTCTCAGAGAGGTTTTTTATGCATATTAGATAATTACTCTTTTATTCCTAAGCATAACAGTGAGAATGAGATTCACGTTAATTTTCCAGGCAAAAGGGAACTAATCATTCCTGTATTTGTCTCTAATATTAGTTACAATGAATCCTTTATTTAAAAAAGATCTATGTTTGTGACCAGTTTGCATATTTAAAATTTTTATACTCCTTCTGGATATGTATACACTGTAGTCTGAACAGAATAGAATGTAACTTCAATGAATTCATTCCAATGCCTTACAGTGCCTAGAGAACTGTGTGATATTGATAAGGTTTTTATTTAAAGATAACAATTTTTAAAATAACAGTAATAACTCAACTTTATTGAGAATTTAGTATGTGCTGAATGTTTTCCCTTGGCGTGTCCTAATTTTTATAACAACCCATTAGAATAGGTACTGTTGTTATTCATTTATATTTGATTCCAGATAAGAAAACTGAATTTAAGATAGTTTGTTATCTAAAGTTCATTGGTTAATTAGTGAAGAAAAATGTGATTTTGCTTTTAACATTCCTCTCCCTCACTCTGGAGCCCACATTGACTGCTTTCCAATGCTCATCCTCTCAAAATTCCTGTACGTGACCCTGGTGCTGTCACTGGTCCCTTACTCGAAGCTTAGGAACTTAGATTTTATGTCATATTTTTCTCTGGATCACACTCTGTGGAGGATGTAATGTGCAATGAAATATCTGGAAGGTGGCAAGGGATGTGGAAAAGGGGGAGAAATTAGTGCCTTGAAGAAATAAAGTGCCTGAGCTCATCCGTGATAAAGCATTAAAAGTTGTGAATTTCAAAGTGTAAAAGTTCATTGTTAATATAGTGATCAAGAACATTTGAAATTATTAAAAACTTCTTGATTAGAAATAAAAAATTCAATTAGCTAGAAATAATTTCCTTGAATTTTAAGTTGTTGGCCATCTTTATTAACTGGTGTTTCAAAACCTGGTTTCTGTTTCATGAAATAGAGAATTGTGTTTTTCTGCCAATTGTAAAACATGCTATTGTTTAATTTCATTCAAGCAAAACATCTTAATATGTAGAAAGAAAGCGTGCTATGTTCGTAACCTGGGCTGCCTTTTTGTCCCTTCTCATCTTAGAGGACACGGTGGTAGCACTCTCAGTGACTGGCATCCTGAAGGTCTGGATCGTTACCTCGGAAATAAGTGACATGCAGGTGAGAAAAAGGAAACTGGGGTGATTTCTCTGTTTTTATTCTCTGTAGTTCAAAATTTTAGTAATGATATGCTCCTTCCACTTTTTTTAAGGGGGAAGGAAAAAGCTATTATTTTTTGATAATATTCTTATAGGCAGAGTATGAAAGATTCCCTACTATGCCGTGGGAGTGAATTTTTTATTCACTTTTAATGGTAACATCTGCTCTATCATGGATATAAAATAGAGAAACATATTGCACAGGATAAGATGAGGTGAAACATAAAAGAGGTGGGCTCCTCCTCAACTGCTTCTATTTAGATTGACTCAAAGGGAAAAAAAATAAAGCAAATCACCACAAAAAATATACAAAGCCATTTTTATCATCTATTTCAGTTCTTTGGGCTTGAATTCGTTGTTCTTTTTTTATCAATGAGAAAGATCAAGTCTGACAATTTTGATGCTACTCTCTTCAGCTAGGGAATTTTTAGGCATGGAATTCAGGAGAAGATAGAGGAATTGATTAGATTTTTTTAAAAGCACATATAGCTGCAAAAATTAGGATTAAGGAAGACTTTATCATCTGTCATTACTAGAGCGATGAT
The DNA here is from genome assembly GCF_008728515.1 of Papio anubis. Classification (NCBI taxonomy): domain Eukaryota; kingdom Metazoa; phylum Chordata; class Mammalia; order Primates; family Cercopithecidae; genus Papio; species Papio anubis. The sequence goes on from NC_044994.1 coordinate 49,185,658, forward strand.
ACTCTGAGTCTCATCAGAATTGAAATCTCAGGGGATTTTGTAGCAACAGTATTTGTGCCTAGCTCCTTTTAAGGTGGATCTTTGCTGCTTTTTACTGCCTTGGCGCTTACCTGAGGGGCCAAAATGATGAACATATGAAGCGATGCCTTTATTTCATTTTGTTGCCTTTATCGTTGAGTGATAATTTTAATTGACAATCAAGCTATTCCTAAAGTTTTACAAATCTTTCTCTTTTCAGGATACTGAGCCAATATTTGAGGAGGAATCCAAACCAATTTATTGTCAGAATTGCCAAAGCATCTCTTTTTGTGCATTTACACAAAGGTCACTTTTGGTTGTGTGTTCCAAATATTGGAGGGTAAGATAATTATATAAATAAGAAGCTGTATTTTTATCCTTCAAGACATTGGTTTATCAGATTTCCAAGATTTCCAAAGAACCCTAAAGAAGTACTTGGTGCAAGCCTATTTTAGCCATTTTAGAATTCATGTCTGCTTTTGATATCACATTTTGAGAAGTTGGGACTTGGCTATATATAGTTGTCTTTTTTTGTTTGTGTTTATGGAATGATTCAGTTAGAGACTGTATTTCATTGGTCTTTATTTCTCCTTTTTGCTACTGTTTTAGTCACTATCTTATCAGTACAGCATAAGCAGTGGTAGGGAGTTTTCTACAGGTTGGACGTTTCTTTGTAGGGTGTTATTGAAGCTAATAGTCAATATTTTCCCTGGCTTCTTGTAGTTGGAAAGTCTTCTCATATCACTTCAGAGCTAATGATGGAAGAGGTATATTACTTCCACATTGCCAGACTTTAATATTTCCGTAATAGAAAAATAGCATGTTTTGGACACTTGCTCTGTGACTAGCACTTTTTTCAAAGCTTGCCATGTATTATTTCTTTTAGTCCTTACAACTCTCTGAGCTTAGGTGGATTAGCTATTTAATTCTGAATAACAAATCATTCCAAAAGTTATTAGTTTAAAACAACAAACATGTTTTATTACCCAGGTTCTTGTTTTTGTTTTTTGTTTTTTTAAAGAGAGGTGGTCTCATTCTGTAGCCCAGTCTGGAATGCAGTGGCACAATCATAGCTCGCTACAGCCTTGAACTCCTGGCCTCAAAGGATCCTCCCACCTCAGCCTCCTGAGTAGCTAGGACCAAAGGCACACATTACCAAGCCTGGCTAATTTTAGAATTTATTTGTAGAGATGGGCTCTCACCCTATTGCCCAGGCTGGTCTTGAACTCCTGGGCTCAGGCAATCCTCCTGCCTGAGCTCCACAAACTGCTGAGATTATAGGCATGAGCCACCATGCCTGGCTACATTTTGTTCTTTAAAAACAGTCACAAAATGCAGCCTACACTCAGGGAAGAGGATTACCCATGGGTGTGAATACCAGGGTTTGGGATCACTGGGGCCCTGTTAGAGGCTGCTTACCACAGGAGGACTTGTTACTTTCCCCATTTTGTAGATGAGGCAACTGAGACAGTGAGGGGACAAATAACTTGACAAAGATTATATAAACGGTAGCGGAGTTGCTGAGTTATAATCAGGTATCTGACTGCAGCAGCCGCTCTCATTACTACTATGCTATACTGTCTCACAATTCGAACCTGGAATGGGCTGGTTTCCTGAGCTTTGAACACAAGGGGATGGGCCATATAGTGAAAGGAATGACTAGGGAAGCAGCATCTTAACCTTATCGTTGTCACTTACTATATTAGAATAAAATTAGGAAAAGCTAGCCGCTGCTTGCTTAGAGTAGGTTTTACGGGTTTCTTCCTTTGTCTTAAAATTTAAAACACATGCAAATAGTAATAAAAAAAACAGGCTGGGCATGGTGGCTCACGCCTGTAATCCCAGCACTTCGGGAGACCTGAGGCAGGCAGATCACGAGGTCAGGAGTTTGAGACCAGCCTGGCCAACATGGTGAAACCCTATCTCTACTAAAAATACAAAAAACAATGAACAATGCATGGTGACGCGCACCTGTAATCTCAGCTACTCGGGAGGCTGAGGCAGGAGAATTGCTTGAGCCTGGGAGGCGGAGGTTGCAGTGAGCCGGGATTGTGGCCCTGCACTCCAGCCTAGGTGACAGAGCAAGACTCTGTCTTGGGGGGAGAAAAAAAGGGCAAGAGGACATAGTGAAAAATGTGTCTCTTCCCCCGCTGGAACTTCCCTTTCCCTTCCAGGTAGAGTATCTGGTACCAGTTTCATTTGTGTCCATTATAAACATTTTATAATTACGTGAGAACAGCTTTTTCTTTCTTAAAATGCATACATAAGAGTAAAAAGACAACTCACGTCGTCAGAGAAGATAATTGCAATATACATAAATGATGAAGAATTGTCTAGTATTTATAAAAAAGCAACTCCTGCAGATCGAGAAGAAAACTACAGAAAACTCAGCAGGAAATTGTACAAAAATATTTTACAAAAGATGAAAGCCAGATGGCCAGTAAATGTATGGAAAGTTGCTTAACTTCACTAATCATTATAGTAAGACAATACTGAGATAGTACTACAACCCACCAAAATGGCTTTTTAAGATACTGATTATCATGAAGAAGTTTACAATTGGGCTTACCATAAGCTGAGATTAAAATAAAATCTTTCATTTTCCCCTAATTTTTATATGGTTTTATTTTTAATTTTTTTGTTTTGAGAGGTCTTGCTACTGCCCAGGCTGGAGTGTAATGGTGCAGTCTTGGCTCACTGTAACCTCTGCCTCCCAGGTTCAAGGGATTCTCCTGCCTTAGCCTCCCAAATAGCTGGGATCACAGGCATGCGCCCCCACGCCTGACCAATTTTTGTATTTCTAGTAGAGAGGGGTTTCACCATGTTGGCCAGGCTGGTCTTGAACTCCTGGCATCAAGTGATCAGCTTGCCTTGGCCTCCCAAAGTGCTGGGATTATAGGCATGAGCCACCGCGCCAGCCCTATATGGTTTCGTCTTACATACTTTTGAATCTTTAATCTGGAATTTATTTTGTATAAATTGTGAGATGTAGATCCAGTTTTATTTTTATTCCAGATGGACTGCCCCCCAGTTCCTGATGCCATTTGTTGAATAATTCATTCGTCTGTTGTCCCTTGATAATGTACTATATTCCTACGTTATTGGAATCTGTTTTCAGTCTTCTGGATTTGTCTGCCCATTCATGAATTAATACTGTATTGTTTTAACTTTTATAGTTTTATGATTTGCTTTAACAGATAATAGGGCTGGAGGACTGGTTTCCCTTCATTATTCTTGGAGTTTTCTTGGCTGTAATTGTAGTGCCATGTTACACGCTAATAAATACTGTAAGAAATCATGGTAAATGCAGCTAAGATGTGTTCTAACTTCAAGGCTCCACACAAGCAACTTCATTGTTTTCTTTAAAGAAAAGTAAAATAAAACCTCTGAGCTATTGAGGAATGAGGAATTACTCATTCCTCCTGAGAACATTTTCTAACAACATTTAATGTACTTTTTTTAAATATTGAAAGTGATAGAAAGAATAATTGTGCTAGAAATTGTAAGAGCAGAGCTTTTAGTTCCAACGCTATCACTTACTGGTCACATGACTTTGAGCAGTTGATCAAATCCTTATTTGTGTCCATTTCTTTTTTTTTTTTTTTTTGAGACGGAGTCTCGCTCTGTCACCCAGGCTGGACTGCAGTGGCCGGATCTCAGCTCACTGCAAGCTCCGCCTCCCGGGTTCACGCCATTCTCCGGCCTCAGCCTCCCGAGTAGCTGGGACTACAGGCGCCCGCCACCTCGCCCGGCTAGTTTTTTGTATTTCTTAATAGAGACGGGGTTTCACCGTGTTAGCCAGGATAGTCTCGATCTCCTGACCTCGTGATCCGCCCGTCTCGGCCTCCCAAAGTGCTGGGATTACAGGCTTGAGCCACCGCGCCCGGCCATTTGTGTCCATTTCTTATCTGTAAACTGGAATAGTAACACCTGCGATGATTCTCAGGGCATTTGAGATAATAATTGTAAAGGTACTTTGTAAACTTTGCAGTGAGTGCCTTGCAAATGTAAAGCCCTATAAGGTTAGTAACCTTTATTGCAGGTGAAATTATAGGGATTTGAATTTTATATGTGAAAATTATTACACAGTAAAATTGAGCCTGTTAACTATAGTATTTTAGAACGTTGATGAAATAATGTAAAACAAAGTAATTCCCTTATAATAATGAGTTATTCTCATGCCAGAGTTTATTGTTAGAAATGTTGTTACTGGGCCAGGCAAGGTGGCTCACGCCTATAATCCCAGCACTTTGGGAGGCCAAGGTGGGAGGATCGCTTGAGCCCAGGAGTTTGAGACCAGCCTGGGCAACATGGTGAGACCCTGTCTCTACAAAAAATAAAAAATAAAAAAGTTAGCAAGGCATGGTGACATGCTCTTGTAGTTCCAGCTATTCGAGAGGCTGAGGTGGGAGAATCACTTGAACCCAGGAGTTTGAGGTTGCAGTGAGCTCTCATTGTGCCACTGCACTTTGGCCTGGGTGGCAGAGCAAGACCTTGTCTCAAAAAAAAAAAAAAAAAAAAGAGAAATGCTGTTCCTAGACATAGAAGTAAAACAGGACTCAAGCCTACATGTTTGAGGTTGATTCCCTATTATTTGCAATTTTTTAATGGAATACGTTCTCTAGATAGAAAGTCTGAGGATAACTGTTCCTGTAGGGAGAGCGCCCATGTTCCACTTGTCACAGTTTGTTCCCTGTCCACAGGGAGCTTACCCATAACTAGGGGCCTAGTTGTGTTTTCCCTATTGAAGGTGACCTTTCCCAGGGCTTAATGACAAACTGTCTTTATCTGATGCAGTGACCTTTCCCAGGGCTTAATGACAAACTGTCTTTATCTGATGCAGCAAACTGAGTTTTCTAAATGTATTTCCAGGCTTTTTTTTTTTTTTTAAACTTGAAATGTCACTGGATCTTACTTATTATAGTATCATGGAGTAGATTGTAAATTTCTTTCTTCCTTGCAGGTGTTCGATGCTGGAGACTATTCCTTGTTGTGTTCAGGTCCTAGTGAAAATGGACAGACATGGACTGGAGGGGACTTTGTCTCAGCAGATAAAGTCATCATTTGGACAGAAAATGGGCAAAGTTATATTTACAAACTACCTGCCAGGTATGAGTAAGTAATAAATTAGGACTCATCAAAAGTAAAAGATTCAGAATTTAGGGTACAACCTGAACTTAAGAAAATGTAATAGTATAAATATTTAACTTTGATAAAACACTTCAGAACTTCTTAAGTTCTATTTTTAATTCCAATTTAACTTCTAAGCGCAAAAATTAGTTGGATTTTTATTTGAAGGACAATTTTTGTTTTTTTTGTTTGAGACAGAGTCTCACTCTGTCGCCCAGGCTGGAGTGCAGTGGCCGGATCTCAGCTCACTGCAAGCTCCACCTCCTGGGTTTACGCCATTCTCCTGCCTCAGCCTCCCGAGTAGCTGGGACTACAGGTGCCCACCACCTCGCCTGGCTAGTTTTTTGTATTTTTTAGTAGAGAGGGGGTTTCACCGTGTTAGCCAGGATGGTCTCGATCTCCTGAGCTCGTGATCCACCCGTCTCGAAGGAAAACATTTTTATAACTTTAATTATTTAATTTAATGCCTGCACGAAATTAACTGTCATTTAAAAAGCCCCTTTTTGTCCCATACCAAAAAATCTTGTCATATGGAATTATAAAATATTTAATGTCAGTATTTTAATTGAATATTGCATTTTGTCCATTTTCAGTTGCCTTCCAGCCAGTGATTCATTCCGCAGTGATGTGGGGAAAGCAGTTGAAAATTTGATTCCTCCTGTGCAACATAGCCTCTTGGATCGAAAAGATAAAGAGGTAAAATTCTTGAGGTATCATTTATAATTGAAAGTTACATTGAAAGACTTTTACAACTGTATTTATTGTTGTCTTTTGACAGGTTTAAAAAATTTGATACAATTTAAAGCACTGTGTTAGATGTAAGACATTTTGAGATAATCAGTTATAAGGACATTTCAAAATCTGCTTATTTAAAAATACATACTATGCCTATGAAATAACGTTCGTTTTTCTAAGAGTACAAGTGATCTTATGCTAATTGCATATTGAAATTGACTTTTTGATGAAGTTCATATTGATGGTGTAAATTATTTTACATACTATCATGCAGTTATAAACATAGTGACAGATATAATTTTAGAAGAGCACACATAGTTATGTACTAATGCTGAGTAATAATAGTTCCTTAGTTGAACAAGGCATTGCAGTGCCTCCACCAAATCGTGTAGCAGTTTAGATCATTAGAAACGAGAAATGAAGAGTAAAACATTTTTTCTCTATAAAAAGAAAAGTTTATTGTGATTTCTGAAAATGTGCTTAATATCCACTTAATGTTGAAGTAACAGCAGTTAGTACTGGGTTTTCAATTCTATATTGAGCAGTAAGGAGGAAGCTTTGGCTTTGAAAGCAGAAGTGTTTTTTTTTTTTTTTAATTGATGTTCTAGGTTTCCATGGCTTTACCATTCTGAACATTACGTCTCACATTTGTATGACAGGATGGCTAGGGGAGGGGAATTGTTCTTTCCATGAATATTTTGAATATATAGAATTTATGCATCTATGTACAATTAAGATCATCTATAGCCTGTTCTTTACTCAAACTTCTACTTACTGCTCTTCAACCTAGATAGTCACTTCCAATTAACCTAAGGAATAATGACTTATATAAAAAAATACATAAGCAAAATAAAACAAAAAAATACATATCATTTTCTTTAAATATCAACTCCCTAATACATTTTAAATTAAATACATATATTTTGTGGTATGTTGAAATGTAGAATATCGGTTATTACAGCTGCTGTAGCAATTTTTCCTTTTTAAATATATAGTTTATGAATTAAAAATTTCAGTCAGGGCAACATAGTAAGACCCTATCTTTAAAAAAAAAAAAGAAAAAAAGTAGCATGGTGTGGTGGTACACGCCTGTAGTCCCCGCTACTTGGGAGGCTGAAGTGGGAGGAACCCTGGGCCTGGGAGGTGGAGGCTGCAGTGAGCTGTGATCATGCCGCGGTACTCCGGCCTGAGAAACATGGCGAGACCCTGTCTCAAAAGGAAAAAAAAATTCAGTAAGTCAAACAATTGGTTATGCTTAATATGTATAGTTTCCATTGGCTAATGCTTTTAGCTGTTAATTACTGTATTTGATAACCAGTATTTGAATACAGTAATTAGACTGTTAACTATAATTATCAAAACTGAAGTCAAATTTATTATTGATTTTCAGGCTAAGATTCTGTTCTTTAATTTTCCAGTATTTGTGAAGTAATCCTCTGAATTTTAGTAGAAGTCCACCATGATATTTAGTATTTTCAGATAGTACTTCATTGAAGACACAAAATCTTAAGCTGAAAATAAAAGTACACATAAGACCCTAATGAATGGTTTTTGTTCCTGGTAGTTGGTAGCTAACATAGACTAGTTTCAAATTGATTATGAAAATATGAGCAAGTAAAAAATGATACTCTGTTAGTTGAAAAATATACTAATTTTAACAATGGGGTCCTCTAATTGCGCAAGCTTGATAGTTCAGTTTTGTTAGTTTTTGTTCAGTTTTTTTTTTTTTAGATGGAGTTGCCCTTTTTCTCTCAGGCTGGAGTGCAGTGATGCGATCTCGGCTCACTGCAACCTCCGCTTCCTGGGTTCAAGTGGTTCTCCTGCCTCAGCCTCCAGAGTAGCTGGGATTACAGGCTCACACCACCACTGCCAGCTAATTTTTGTATTTTTAATAAAGACAGGGTTTCACCATGTTGGCCAGGCTGGTCTTGAACTTTTGGCCTCAAGTGATCTGCCCGCTGCGGCCTCCCAAAGTGCTGGGAATACAGGTGTGAGCCACTGTGGCCAGCCTACATTTTGTGTTTTTGAGGCAAGGTCTTGCTCTGTCATTCAGACTAGAGTGCAGTAGCGAAATGATAGTACACTGTAGCTTCAAACTCCTGGGCTCAAGTGATGCTCCCATCACAGCCTCCTGAATACCTGGAGCTATGAGCCTGTGCCACCACACTGGGCAAAATTTTTTTTTTTTTTTTTTTTTTTCTGTAGAGACAGGATTTTGCTTTGTTGCCCAGAGCCGTGACTCCTGGCCTCAAGCGATCTTCCCTCTTATTGTTGGGATTACAAGCATGAGCCACTGTGCCCTGATTTTGTTGCTATTCTTAATGATTAATCAGGAGTGGGCAAAAAAAGCTAGGATTAGTGAGTTCTCTCATCTTGACCTCTTAAGTGAAGACTTTTCTTTTTGGTAAAGAAAACATAGCTCTGTGTTAATTAATAATAGGCACTTAAATTGCATTATTGTGGCTAAACATGAGTTATTATAAAGTGGAGAAATGTAGCATAAATACTAATTTTAGACAAAGGCTGTAAATGCTGTTTTTGTTTCATTCAATGTGTATGTTATACTAGATTAGAATATTAGTTGACATGTATGTTAATGCTATAGAAATACTTTAAAATATTGTTGAATAATCATGCTATATACACTTTTTCAACTTGGCTACTGGGACAAATTACCTAACGCCTTTGTTTGAAAAGCATTAATGTGTGAAATATTTTGATTAAAAATACAGCTAAAGATATTCAAATACTTTTTTTGGCAGTTGCTAATTTGTCCTCCTGTTACTCGGTTCTTCTATGGATGCAGAGAATATTTCCATAAACTATTAATTCAGGGTGATTCTTCTGGAAGGTTGAATATTTGGAACATATCAGACACAGCTGATAAACAGGAAAGTGAAGAAGGTAATAGTAAATCCTGTATGACAATTTCTTAATTAATTTGATATGTTAAATACTACTGAATAACACATTCATAATGTGCATATATCATTTTCTTTGATTACTGTATCAATCAACATTATTTTAATGTTTTAAATTTTTTTAACATGCACAAATGTTTTTCTTTTATACAAAACCAAACCTCTACAGGGCTGGCAATGACAACTTCTGTTAGTTTGCAAGAGGCATTTGATAAACTGAATCCTTGTCCTGCTGGAATTATAGATCAGCTGAGTGTGATTCCCAATAGCAATGAACCTCTTAAAGTAACTGCAAGTGTGTACATACCAGCACATGGAAGACTTGTTTGTGGCCGTGAAGATGGAAGCATAGTTATTGTACCTGCCACACAGACGGCCATAGTGCAGCTGTTGCAAGGGGAACACATGCTCAGAAGAGGTATACCAAAGCACTCTCTATGTCTAAAGTGTTTTGACAGCTCTTACCCTGATAGTGAAAATGTCTCTATTCTTTGTTTTTAAATAAATACAATGAATCAGTGTAGTTAGTTGCTGGGGTGCTATGTAGTTGGTAGAGTTTAATGCATAGATACAATATTCATTGACTGTTATTGGAATTAATACTATGTAATGACTGTAAATAAAGTATCCAATTTTATCTCTTTGATATATGTTAATAGTTTCATCTCTTAGTTATCTCTATGGATTACTAAATAATTACTATATTACCAGTAATTCTGAAAATCCTCCATAACAGTACCATCCAGTAGAACTCTTTTTTTTTTTCCCCAAGAAAGAGTCTCACTGTGTTGCCCAGACCAGAGTGCAGTGGCATGATCTCGGCTTACTGCAGCCTCCTAAGTTCAAGCAGTTCTCCTGCACAGCCTCCCAAGTAGCTGGGATTACAGGCATGTGCCGCCACACCCAGCTAATTTTTGTATTTTTTGTAGGGACAGAGTTTCACTATGTTGGCCAGGCTGGTCTCGAACTCCTGACCTCAAGTGATCTGCCTTTGCCTCCTAACAGCCAGTGGAAATCTAATGTCAACCATATATATAACCATACCTGTAATTTCCTAATACCTATGTTAAAAAATAAAATGAAACGGGTGAAATTGACTATATTTTATATAACCCAATGTAGTAAAAACTATTTTCATTTTAACTTCTAATCAATATGAAGGTTGTTGATGAAATATTTTACATTTTTTATGTCAACACTTCAAAATCTCATGACTAGTTTAAATTCACAGCACATAGAAATCTGGATCACCCCAATTTCAAGTGCTCAGTAGTCTCACGTGGCTAGTGGATACCGAATTAGGGTTTTAGAAGATCAAATTGGAAGCCTTTGCTGTGATATAATTTATAGCTATTCTAAACATTCGTGTTTACTTTTACTTACTGAAACTTGGTGGGCCTTTAATTTTCCCATTTTAAATCCAAACCCTCATTCACAGGTTGGCCACCTCACAGGACACTCCGTGGTCATCGGAACAAAGTCACATGTTTGCTGTATCCTCATCAGGTCTCAGCTCGGTATGATCAAAGATACCTGATATCTGGAGGTGTGGATTTTTCGGTCATAATCTGGGACATATTTTCTGGAGAAATGAAACACATCTTCTGTGTTCATGGTGGTGAGATTACTCAACTTCTAGTTCCACCTGAAAACTGTAGTGTAAGTTGATTTATATAAAAGAATATTTCACTATGGTTGAGCCAAGTTACATTACTATCAGGAGTGTAAATGGAATCTAGACTAACGTAAAGGAAGTGTGACAAGAGAATTAAGAAAACCGTTTCAATTTTAAAACTCAAATAACAGTAACATTTAGGCGAAGTTACAGGCATTAACTATTGGGGCACATAGAAACAGAAGATGGACATAGTGTTTTTTCCTGTTACTAGCTTCAAAATGGTCTGGCTTCTTTCTGAAACATAGCAGCAGTTGAGAAAATGTGTGTTAAATGAAGTTTCAATTTTATGTTTTAAAAGAATTTAAGTATGTCTGAAGACATTGTACAACCTCATTATTTTTGGGTCCATCTGAGCAAAGACAATGAATGTATATGTTGGTCAAAGCAAAATACTTATCAATAGAGTTTATTTAAATAAAAAATTGTTGTAACAAGGGAGACAAAGCCTGACAGTTATTGATTATGATTTTGGAAAATTTCATCATAACTTTGTGGAACCAGATTGCTTTCTTAGTGATGCATTTTAAGGTAGGCCATGATGTCATATAAATAGAAATATGAGATTTTAGGAAGGCTTAGGACTGATAACAGCACTTCTTTTTACTGTTTATTAATCGTGGGACTTATTCATGTGATTAGTCATCTTTGTGTGCATCATCACTATCTCCCAACACTCACATATTTGTGTGCACATATAGACACATCATCTTGTAGACATGTCATGCTTATCATAATTCATTCACTGTCATCAGCTCTGCTATTACTGAAATTGAAAACAGTCTTAACTGGTGTGTCTGCTGCAGTATCTACAAGATGTCTCATTTCCAAACATACAAAATTTTTCTTGGCCTTTCTGCTTGCTTATTAATCTTCCTGATAATTTATTTTATCAACCATGTTCTGCCAGTGCTAGATTTTGTTTGATTTGATATTGATGGCTTTGTAAGAAATCCTAGTACTAATGTTTCTCATTATTTTTCCTGGCAGCTTTGCAAATTTACCTCCTTAATTGTTCTCTTCTTTTTTATTCCTTTCTTCCAATTAGGTTGTTAATTTCTTATTTACTGTGAAAAATTGCCATGTATTTATTTAACCAATTTTATGTCCTATTTTGGTGAAATAGATATTATTGTAATTACATTAATAAATTAAGGTATTGTTACAACCCCTCTCCTAAACTTCATTTTTTAGTAGTTATGTCCTATGGTGAAACATGACAGTTTTCTTCTCTGAATGCACATTTGGTGAAATATCTAATTTTTCAATGCAAAAATGGATTATTTAGATAATTCTATACCAGTTTAGAACAACCATTTCTGTTTTGATTGATTTTGTGTGTGTGTGAGAGAATAAAATATTTAAAATAGTGGAATATTAGATAGAATAAGATATAGTTTTTCTTTAAATTACAAATGTGACTAAAAGTTTGGAATGGTTTACACAAGGTCATGTTCTCTGTTTGAATATGTTCATTATACATTTTTTAACTTATATATTCCCTTGTGTTTTTTAAACAAATTTCTTTTAAAAAATTTCAAGTGGATATTTAATATAATGAAATGCTTTTGACTATTTGTATTTAAAAATAAAATGTAGTAAATAAAATACTAATAGACATCTATGCAACTAAATGGAGACAGGGCTCCCTACTAGACTTGGGCAAGCCAGAAGCGGTAGTTGGCCTGGAGAATATGAGGAAAAGTGATCTGGACAGGGAAGTCTAGTACTTGAAAAATAATGTATTTGCAATTTGTAATTTAGTTATTACATGCTTAACAATAGAAATTTTCTTGGGCAGGAGGATGGAGAGGATTGGGAAAAAATAACTAATGGGTACTGGGCTTAGTACTTGCGTGATGCAGTAATCTGTACAACAGACCCCCATGACACAAATTTACCTATGTAACAAACCTGTGCATGCACCCCTGAACTTAAAATGAAAGTTAAATTTTAAAAAATTGAAATTTTAAAAAGAAAAAAGAAAATTTAAAATTCTTATTCAAAAATACTGACGAAGATACTTGCTTTTAGCTATGTGGTAATTTAACAAATAAATAATGACTAACTAGTTAATAACCTGTTCAGTTAGCTGGTTAGGTGGTTTTATGCACATCGGCAAGTATGTTTAAAGATCAAAGGACCTAACTGCTTAGTAAAAAGCAAAGAGTTTGATGTTTGCTAAATGTTTAGAAAATGTGTGGCTGAGATTAGAGTTTGCTACATCATATACTGATTCTAATGCTTGAATAGTCCCTCTCATAAATTGACCCAGTGTCCTGTTCTTTTTAGCAGAATGTATTTTTATTTTTGTTTAAAAGTTGTGATTGGGCAATAGTAGTTGAAATAGTTGATCAGCTATTTGTAGTTGAAAGATTATAAATATTTACCAAAAGTAATGATTAGAGATAAATGCTGAAAAGTTTGTCATCTGTTTTGTTTATTAGAATAGTTTTGGGTTTTATCTTAGGTAAATTCAGATAGAAGCTGAGTTTTGATTTCTTGTAATTACTTGTTCAGGAAAGATATTCTAAAACCGAGAAATGTCAGTTGTGTGTAAAAATTGCTTTAACTGTGAGTAAGAATGTACAAGGCTGATGATTTCTCCTTTCTTACTTTATAGTCACATTTCATGTTTCCTAAAATGTACAAAGTTGTTAAGAAAAAGTACTCAACAAAATAATTCATTATTTGTCTCCTAACTTAGGTAGCTAGTAAACAAAAAATGAAAAACTGTCTGCTAGGTAGAACAGATGCTGCAGCTGGAAGTTGGAGATGAGCTCTGAAGACAGACTCCAGACCTCCTTTCCCAACTCCACATACATGTCAGTAGACAAATAACATGTACTTACTTTTCTGCTGTCTAGGTGTTTGTCATCCTTTCTTTCCCTACTCCTTCATTTTTGAGCTTTTTAAAATATCTTTTTATCTAAAAGTCTTTCCAAATTCCTACTATAGATTACCATTAATTTAGTGCCAGACTTAAGTGGTTTTGTATGCTTTATTTTTAATGAACTATTTTTCTATTCTTTTGTTAGTGGGACTTTTAATTACTTAAAAAAATTGGCATATTCAATGATGACAAATATTGCCCAAATATGGTGTTATGTAGAGTACCTAAATTGAATAGATTTTTCCTTTTATTTTGTGTTAAAGGATTTTTGTTTTTCATTTTTTAAAGATATTGTTTATTTTTCATTTTCTTTCTTTTTTTTTTTTTCTTTTTTGAGATGGAGCCTTGCTCTGTTACCAGGCTGGAGTGCAGTGGCACGATCTCGGCTCACCGCAACCTCCATCTCCCGGGTTCAAGCGATTCTCCTGCCTTAGGCTCCCGTGTAGCTGGGACTACAGGCATGTGCCACGATGCCCAGCTAATTTTTGTATTTTTCGTAGAGACGGGGTTTCACCATGTTGGCCAGGATGGTCTCGATCTCTCAACCTCGTGATCTGCCCACCTCAGCCTCTCAAAGTGCTGGGATTACAGGCATGAACCACTGCGCCTGGCCAATACTGTTTCTTAAAAAAGCAAAAGTTCATTTAGGAAAAGATCTTTAAAATTCAGTATTGATTCATTGAATAGTCTGGTTAACTGATATTTAGCTTTTACCTAATATGGATTATTTTAAAGAATTAAAATGTAAAAAAATTAAAAAATCTGAAGGTACCCTTTAAGATATAAAACATTGAAATAATTCAGGATTGTGTTGTTCTGAAGGGTTATTGAGAACAGTTGAGGAAGTAATGTGTTTAAATGTTCCAAGAAATATAAGCTTACATTTTAGAAGGAGGATAAGGCAAGTATTTAAGCCTGGTACAGGCGGACTATAAATCACAAATGTTTTGGTGAATGATGGCAGAGGCATATTATAGGTACCCAGAGAAACAAGGAGCTTTGGTAAACTACTTGAAAAGACCTGAGAGGTTTGACTAACTACATAATTGACTTTTTGAGAGGTGTTGGAATCTGTGGTTTTGAGGTTTCTAATAATAGGTTGTTTGCCATTTCTATTTTTTTTAAAGTATATAATGTAAAGGTTCAGTTTCTTGATTAAAACAAACTACTATATCATTTGTTTGAAATAAAGCTGTTCGCAGTATAAAAATTATAAGACAGATATAAAGTCCTATACCATTTTTGTTTATCTTTCCAAGTTATGTTTATTGTTTTTAAATGAGTGGTTTTCTCATAATTTATTGCTATTCAGATGTGACAGTTCTTACTAATTTTAATAGGATTCAAATTTAAAGTGGAGCCTTTATGTTATTATTAAATTATATTGCCACTTCAAATATTAGATATAGGAGATGTATTAGAAACATTTTTTTGAATACAGCTAAAATTTAAACTGGGCTATTAAATTTTCATCTGTACTTGGACTGTTTACTATCGTACCTTAAAAATATTTCATAAATAGATAGTTATGCATGTAGTATAAAATGCAAAAGGTATAAAAATTACTAAGGAAATGCAAGTCTCCCTTTCTCTCCTGTTCTCCAGCTTCTTGGTTCCCTTAACCTTGAGTGCAACATCTTATTAATCCTTCAGATATTTTCTGTATTACAATGTTTTAATGCTTCAGAACTATAGAATATTAGCTTAATTTTATTCTGACAACTACAAAATTTACGCAACACAGCGTGGTTAGAGATAGAATGATTTTCAGATCTGAGTAGCTGTAAGAGGTAGACTTGGGTGAATTAGCAAAATCTGAAGTCTAGGATAGGGGAGGCCAAGAGTGTACCAGTTGCCTGGGGAATCTGAAGAGAGCTGGTGAAAGGGAAGGCAGCTATTTTTAATGCCTTTGGAGTGATGCAGCAGAAAACTTCCTCCAAGGCTCCATCATTAGAATTATGTAGTTAACAGATGAGATGATCTGACATCTTCCCTTCCACCTCCCTCCCAGTTTATTTTACCTTTCCCTGTTACTTATCGTTCTCCTTTTATTATAGATTTTAGCATTAAGGCGTCTACTGTCCAAGACCCAGGAATTTTTCCTTTATTTCCACATAGGTTACTCTTAGAGAAAGAAACTAAACTTTGGAAAAAATACTAAGGGAAGAAAATTATTTTAAAATATCAAGAGTACTTTATAAAACATTTTCCTTAATAAACCAGATAGATATGATTGACAGCAGTGAAAATTCAGAAATTAAAAAATAACACTAATGACCCAGTAGAATATTTCCAACTTTTTGAATTGTGGTGATATTTTACGCGACACTATCCATATTTTCTTAGTTGATTTTCAATTGTGGCAGGTAGCTGGATTTAGAAGTACAGTTTGTGGTATGGAACCTTTGTGTGTGTAATACAGTGTGATACCATTTATTTACATTTTAAAAACACAAATCTATACTGCATGTTTTTGGATACATGTATAGGTAGTAAAAATATTAAAACCAAAGGGAAAGCTAGTGCCCAGTTCAGTGCCTGGTGCCAAGCTAGTGCCTGGTTTACTTTTGAGAGTGAGAGAAAGGAGTAGGGAAACTTCTTAAAATGTCATGTTTTATTTACTTTTAGTATTATAACTATTTATAATATTTACTATTTATTTTCCTCGTTTGCATTGATGACTAAATTCTCAGAGCTGTCTTTCTGTTGTTAGAATTATTTAGAACAGAAATTTTGGAAAATGCCTAAAAATAAACTGTGTAGTACCAGTAGTATGTTTCTACATGTAAGCCTATAGGCTAAGTTCTTTAATATATTAGTTAAAAAATGAATTCTTTTTGTTTAATTTACCTTATTAAACTTTTGGTCACATAATCTCCAAATATACCCAGAAGGGGGCAGCATGGATTTGTGAGAACAGGAATGTGAGGCATCTAACCTGAACCTTAGTGTTTGCGCCTTCAATTGACAGTATTAAAACGAGTTTTAGATTCCTGGCTCCTAGAAACAGGTATGATAATATGCATAGAACACATGAGTGTATGTATACCAGTGTGGCTAACGTTCACAGCCAGTAAGAGCAATTAATAAATTAGATATTCTTTTTAATATATCATACTGTGATTCTGACAAAGTACTGAAAGCTTTTGCCTGAATTTGCTCTTATCTTGCATTTTTGATTCTAGATTTTTGTTACTAATTTAACTTGAATATTGCATTTAAAAAGCCATGTGTATACCCATAGTTTAATATCTGAAGTCAAGCAGAGCAAACTTTGTTAATACAAACTAAGCAAAAGCAGGAAGCAGAACTAACATTATTTTCTTAAAATGTAATGTACATAACATTCTGTGTCATTCCTTTTTCCTTTAACACTTAATTCTCTTAGATTTTGAGAACATTGTCATATATTTTTATGTATTTGGCACCATCTTTTTGATATTAATTTTATTTTTAAAAATTAAATAATAGTTATGGAAAATAGTGATATTTTCTAAAGATGGTCATGTTTGTTACTAAGAATATTCCCACAGCATCATTTTAAATGATATTCTGTAATTCATTTTTATTGGACATTTTAGAATGTTGCTTAAAAGTTTTTTTTTTTTTTGCCTGTTATCAACAGTGAGAGTGATAATTAGTACAGCTAAATATTTTTGTAGCTCTAGAATGATTTCTTAGGATAAGTTCTTATACTTGGAGTTGCTATAAAAAAGGGCATATTAATTTTTAAAGGCTTTTGAGTAGGTATTGTCAAATTGCTCTTAAAATGATGAGGAATAGGTTTGTACAGTCATCATTTTACTACCGTAATCCTTCATCATCCTGTTCATAATCTTTCAAGCCTTGCTAATTTTCTAGTCTTGAAAGCAGCTGTATGTAGAGTATATGTAAGTATAGCTCTCACTCTCATTTTAAAAGCACAAATGTATTAATGTACCAATACTATATTAGTTGTGCATTCTGATAGGTTTTATATTCTTGAGACGGAGTCTTGCTCTGTCGCCCAGGCTGGAGTGCAGTGGCACGATCTCGGCTCACTGCAAGCTCCGCTTTCCTGGTTCACGCCATTCTCCTGCCTCAGCCTCCCGAGAAGCTGGGACTGCAGGCGCCCGCCACCATGCCTGGCCAATTTTTTGTATTTTTAGTAGAGGTGGGGTTTCACCGTGTTAGCCAGGATGGTCTCGATCTTCTGACCTCATGATCCGCCTGCCTCGGCCTCCCAAAGTGCTGGGATTACAGGCGTGAGCCACCTCGCCCGGCTGGTTTTATATTCTTGATAATTGTATGTTTTCCAAATTTTTACTACTATTCTATACTATTGTGTTTAAGATAAAAAATTGAGGCTGAGCATGGCGGCTTACACCTGTAATTTCAACACTGTGAGAGGCCAGGCTGGGAGGATCACTTGATGCCAGGAATTCAAGACCAGCCTGGGCAACATGGTGAAACCCTGTCTCTACCAAAAAAGAAAAAAGAAAAAAAAAAAAAAAAAGCTGGGTTTGGTGACATGGGCATATAGTTCTAGCCACTTGGGAGGCTGAGGTGAGAGGATCACTTGAGCCCTGGAGTTCAAGGCTGCAGTGAGCCACGATTGCGCCACTACACTCCAGCCTAGGTGACAGAGTGAGACCCTGTCATGCTATGAATGTTATGTATACATTCAGATATTAGGTTGGCACAAGTAATTTTTGTTATTTTAATGGCAAAACCTCAATTTAATATCATACACCTGTCTCTTGTGTAGGAGGTCAGAAAACTCGGTGCTAAGGGACTGGCAGTGAGAGTCCTCTTTAAGAGTAACGAGAAAGACTGCAACCTTAGCTGACTGTGCTGATATCATGCCAAACGTTTTAAAAAATTAGAAATTCTTATGTTTTAGAAAGGTTCCTTAAAATCTTAAATCATATTGTTGATTAGGCATGAAATTTACTTTTAATAATGGTCAGAAGTGATTTGATGCTAAACCTAGTAAATGAAGTAGCTGATTAAATTGACTTTTAATTTTGGACTGGAGAGAGAGTATTACACCACAACTAATTTTTCTTGAGTAGCACAATCATGGGACAATTTCAAAATGACTACATTTAATTTTTTTTAATTTAATTTTTGTTTTTTAGAGATGAGGTCTTGCTATGTTGCCCACGCTGATATTGAACTCCTGGCCTCAAGCGATCCTCCTATCTCGGCCTCTTAAAGTGCTAGGATTACAGGTGTGAGCCACCATGCACTGCCCTCTAAATTTATTTTTAAATGGCAAAAATTGCTAGGAAGAAACGAATTACCTTTCAAGTGTAGTGTTCAGGTTGGTGCAACATATTTTTGATTAGACATTCATTGAGCAAATATCTGAGTATCTGCCATATTTCAGGCACTTTCTAGAACCAGAGATATGGATAAGATATCTTTTTTTTGTAGTATTTAGTCTAATGAGGGAGCCACAGCAGCAAACAGCAATTATAATGGAATATGATAAATCTTATGAAAAGGGGTTTTTCAAAGCCCTCAGGGAGTACATAGAAAGGGCACTTAGGAAGTCTACTTTAGGTGATTTTGGAACTTTAAGGAAGGTCAATATATATGATATTTGAATATGTTAGTTTTGTGGATATTTATGAAATCATAAATGATACATTAACAACCTCTGTTTGCAGATGCTGTTAGAATGCTAAGAGCATGTTATGTGGAGGAGTCTGGAACAATTCATAAATTTTCCTGACTAGTACCTGATGGTCTGTCTATAGTAGTTAATACTTGGATAGTACTTGAATTTAGGTGGATCCTGGCCGGAATTGGACATATGTACATTACGTTGAAAATAATGACTGGCCAGGTGTGGTGGCTCACACCTGTAATCCCAGCACTTTGGGAAGCTGAGGCTGGCGGATCACGAGGTCAAGAGATCGAGACCATCCTGGCCAACATAGTGAAACCCCGTCTCTACCAAATCCAAAAAAATTAGCTGGATGTGGTGGCACATGCCTGTAGTCCCAGCTACTGGGGAGGCTGAGGCAGGAGAATCCCTTGAACCCAGGAGGTGGAGGTTACAGTGAGCCAAGATCACACCACTGCACTCCAGCCTGGTGATAGAGTGAGACTCCATCTCTAAAACAACAACAAAAAGAAAATAATGACCAAGAGATTAGAGTGATGGTTTTGTATGTGCTGCAGTCCAGCTGCAGTAGGACACTATTTCATCCTACTTAGGTAAGGAAAAAAAAAAGTCAAGATAATAAAATATGGGACTGTACTGAGAGGGGAAATGTTCATGTTATTTGTCTAAAGAAAGATTTGACAAGCTGGTAAAATGAAATGAAAATGGATGACAACATCTTAGAAAAAAAGAACAAACAACAAAGTTGACTTTTGTATGATGGTTCTCTTTTTGAAGTTATTATCAATGGTTTTTCTTAGTCATTGGCGAAGACTTTCTAAAGGAGTTGGAGAGCACACTCTGCTGTAGGCATATGGAGCTTGAAATAATGGGACCATTGATTGGTCAGGCCAGTGAGAACAGCCTTTAGAACCAAACAGATCTGAATTTGTATCGTCCATCTTGGAGTGGCATTAGCAGGTTACTTAACATCTCTAGGCCCTAGCCACAATTTCTGTGAAGTGTTGGTTTAAGGTTTAGAAGTAACTCTTGGTCTGTAATGAGAGCTCATTGAATCATCATTATTGTTGCCATTATTTCTATTTTCAGTTATCTACATTTTCATTTGGATGATAAATGCCTAAATCTGGGCAGTTTGTATGTTCATTTTCAGTACTCAAATGACTTTTAAAAAATTTTTTATTTTTATTTTTTATTTTTTTTGAGATGGAGGTTTGCTTTGTCACCTAGGCTGGAGTGCAGTGTCACAATCTTGGCTCACTGCAACCTCCACCTTCCGGGTTCAAGTGGTTCTTCTGCCTCAGCCTCCCGAGTAGCTGGAATGCCACCACACCCAGCTAATTTTTATGTTTTTAATAGAGATGAGGTTTCACCATGTTGGCCAGGATAGCCTCAATCTCTTGACCTTGGCCCACCTCGGCCTCCCAAAGTGCTGGGATTACAGGTGTGAGCCACCGCGCCTGGCCAAATTTTTATTTTTCATTTTTCAGATGGAGTCTCGCTCTGTCACCCAGGCTGGAGTGGTGTGATCTCAGCTCACTGCAACCTCCGTCTCCTGGGTTCAAGTGATTCTCCTGCGTCAGCCTCCCCAGTAGCTGGGATTACAGGCGCGTACCACCACGCCCAGCTAATGTTTTTGTGTTTTTAGTAGAGACGAAGTTTTACCATGTTGGCCAGGATGGTCTCAAACTCCTGACCTCAAATGATCCGCCTGCCTTGGCCTCCCAAAGTGTTGGGATTACAGGCATGAACTATCGCGCCCAGCTTCAAATGACTTTATTGGAAATATACTTTGTTTCCCTGTTACGTACTTTTCATTTGCTTGTTTCCCAACTGTGGCCAGGTGGCTTTAAAACCTGCACAAATTAGGGATGAATTCTCTTTCTCTGACAGTCTAACTTCGCATTTTTTTTTTTTGCATGAGAGAAGTTTCAAGATAATTAAGAGATAATATCACCAACTGGATAAAAGGTTTTAACTCTCCCCTAATTCCTTGGAAATTATAGTCCTAAGTACCATTCTTTCCTGCTCATTGCCTGAAAATTGGGGTTTTCAACTGAGAAGACCAAAGTGGGTCATGTTTTTCTGGACATTTGTGGGTAGATTACAGTGGGGTATTACACATGCAAAGCCTTTGTCAACATGACCCCA
This sequence comes from Papio anubis, assembly GCF_008728515.1. NCBI lineage: Eukaryota > Metazoa > Chordata > Mammalia > Primates > Cercopithecidae > Papio > Papio anubis. Next base: position 49,206,795 of record NC_044994.1, read on the forward strand.
GGTGATCAAGGGGGAGGTTTGACCCCATTTATTGCTCTTCTTAGGACATAAATTATGGGCTAGGCACAGCATTCTTGCCAGCTCATAGTGTTTTGTGGACACTGAAGGTTAGGTCTCTCTATGTTTTTTTGGTACAGGCTTAAACAGCAAGTCAGCATCCTTTTAAAACAAAGAGGTACTTTTAGTGTATTGTGTCCTGTTAATTTACTGCCAGGAAAGAGATATACAGGTTTGTTCAGCATCTCCAGTTAGAAAAATGAGGACAGTGTCTGTCAACCTGTTGGTTTCCATGAGAAAGGAAACAAAAAGTTTTCTGTGTTGTATCGGGGGTGTGAGAATTCAGTGTTTATTCCTTTTTTTTTTTTTTTTTTGAGACAGAGTCTTGCTCTGTTGCCCAGGCTGGAATACAGTGGCGCTCTCTCTTCTTATCGCAACCGCCGCCTCCCAGGTTCAAGCAATTCTTGTGCCTCAGCCTCCTGAGTAGCTGGGATTACAGGGACTCGCCACCACACTCAGTTAATTTTTGTATTTTTAGTAGAGATGGGGTTTCACCATGTTGGCCAGGCTGGTCTCAAACTCCTGACCTCTAGGATCTGCCCACCTCGGCCTCCCAAAGTGCTGAGATTACAGGTGTGAGCCATCACGCCCGGCCCAGTGTTTATTTCCTGTAATGATATAGGTATGATTTACATAAACAGGTAAGACCAAGCAGGCAGATTAAAAATCACTTGATTAGATGTGTGGTTGCTGTTTAAGTTCTAAGTTGAGGGTGAGAAAATAGAAGGGCAGGACCAACAGAGAGCTTTTGGGAATTGTAATACCGGGCAGTCTTTTTCCAGAAGGTCTTATTCCCTGAATGTATGCAGCCTAAGGTTTGTGGGTCTGGCCAGAGGACAGCGGACAGCTGAATGGTGTGTGGAGAGTGGAAAGGGGCAACACTTTGAGTTCCTTAAAAAACTTTAGAATATAAGGCCAGGCGTAGAGGCTCATGCCGTGATCCCAGCACTTTGGGAGGCTGAGACAGGTGGATCACCTGAGGTCAGGAGTTTGAGACCAGACTGACCAGCATGGTGAAACCCTGTCTCTACTAAAAATACAAAACAATTATCTGGGCGTGGTGGCATGCGCCTATAATCCCAGCTACTCGAGAGACTGAGGTAGGAGAATCGCTTGAACCGAGGAGGTGGAGGTTGCAGCGAGCTGAGATTGCGCCACTGCACTCCAGCCTAGGCGACAGAAGGAGACTCTGTCTTAAAAAAAAAAAAAGACGTTAGAATATTTTTAGAGCCTGCAGATTTAACCATCTCAGTCTCTAAAACCCATAAATATGTAAGTGAAGTTAAAGAAAGCATTTTAATATTTTAAAGGCATGAAGTGAAAAATAATAAAGTAAGTTCAGTAGAAAAACATAAGAAGAAATGTTCAGAGAACTGTGGAAGCTGGCCATTGAGGAGCTGTATTTTATTTATTTACAAATTGTTATAAAGCTTTATTAATGTAATTTATGGTAGCATGTGAGTGATACTGATGATTATGCAGAGGGAACTATTTAGACTAAATTAAGGCAGAGGTATTCATATGAGAAGAAAGTATTGAAAAAGGGAAATTCATGTTCTTGAAGAATTATGAATGTTTTCATATTTTCTGGTGGATACCTAAACATCAGCAACAGTTAACCCCTTCAGAAAACAAATACAATTACATTCTAAAAGATAGAATCTATGGTATATAATTACATAATAATAATGATGATGGAGATAACATTATCTTTTGTATTCATGACATGTTAGTCACTATATGAATTTATATTTCATGTTATTCACACAGCAATTCTGTTAGGTATGTTACTGCTGTTAACCACATCATATAGAGAAAAGAGACTCGGAGTGGTTAAATGACTCATCCAAGTCAGACAGTTAGCAAGTGGCAGCACTCGAATTTGATCCTTAGTAGTCTGATTTGACAGCCTGAACTGATAAATGCTGCCCTTTAGCAGATTTTGTAGTCTATTTCAAAGTAATTAGTTTTCTCCAGTTTTTGTCATTTTTCATTATTGATTTGTATGACTTATCTTTTAGTTTTTCATCTTTGATTATTCAAGTTTGGAATTTTTCAGTTTTAGTTCCCTTTTATTTTTTTTACTTGTAACATATTACTTGCTCTTTAAAAATGTGGTATAGTTTTCATTGCACCTTGATTAATGTATATCCACTGTTAACATTTTTGAAAATAGAGATAACTAAGAAGGTAAAAGGTCACCTGTTATTCTTCTACAGTTAAGAGAACCACAATTAATATATTTTGATGTATGTTCTTCTAGCCTCCTAAAATCCATTTTATTATATCCTTGTGATTTTACTGTAGATACAGTTTCCTGTGCATATTGCATTTTCATTTAATATTATGACAAATATTTTCAAAGTTATTTTACTTATTCATGAAAGTGATTTTACATTACATTGTGTGAGCATGCCATATTTACTTAGCAATTCTACTTTGGGTATTTAATTGTTCCCAATATCTTCTATTGTAAATAATACAATATTCAATGTCTTTGTAAATATTTTCTTTCATTTAGGATTATTTTCTTTGGATATAGTCTACTCAGTGAAAATATCAGAACCTCAGAAATTTGATATAATAGCTTATTAACAATTTTAAGGCTGCTGAATTATATTATGAAATTATTTTCTACTCTCAGTGCCCATTTCATTGCTGCTTGCCAGCACAAAAGTTACTTACTTCCATGCTTCAGTTTCTACATCTTTAAAAATGGAAATAATAGTACCTACCTCAAAGGATTGTTAATGAGACTGTAATGAATTACTGCCAAGCAGTTGGAACACGCCTAGCAAAATGTATGAACCCCCAAAACGTTAACTATTTGGCATTGTAATTTTTAGAATCTTTGTCCAAGTTGACAGGTAAAAATAGTATTTTAATGTTTGAATTTGCTTTTCTTTGATACCTAGAGATATTCAGATTTTTCTAAAAGGATTTTAGTTTTTTTTTTTTTTGAAGACATTTTTCTTTTTGTCCTTTGCTTTTTTTTTCTCTCCAAGGGTTATTAGTGTTTGAGCTCTTAACTGAAATATTAAGCTTATGTGGCTTCTGTTGTTGCTGGAATTTCTAATTTATTATTTACTGTTGAATTTTTTAACCTATACTTATTTTCAGTTTTTATGTAATCAATTTTTTTTTATTTGTAGTTTCTTCCACATTTTTTGAAGCTTGAAATCTTTTCACCCAGAAATGTGATAAGACTTGATGAGAAACAATGGCTAAATTAAAAGCAAACATAAAATAATATATTTGAAATGTATTTATGATTGTGGGGTGATGTAAGGATTAAAAAAATCTGCTCTTCTCTAAGCTATCACAATGTTATTTATTACATACTTGTTTTTTTCTTTGATAGGCAGTATTTTCTTAATCTTGTATTAAATCCTTCATATTTCTTTACCATTTTAGTAATAAGGAAGCAGTTGAAGAATTATAGAGTTCTAATTAGTCCACTATTTCTCCAGTGTTATTTTTCTATACAGTGAACAAAGGAAGACATTAAAACTAGTCTCTAAAAGTTTTCTTGTTCATGTAATTATCCAATTAGTTTGTTAATGAGTGTTGTGGTTGGACCATATGGTCTTTTTTTCTAAAACATGTATTAAATAAACAGTCCTCTACTTTTTTTTTTTTAAATGAAGTTTGGATTTCTAAAGCTTTTTTAAAAAGTCTAGTTTTGTAAAGTGTAGAAGTGAAATTAACATTTAATTTCATAGGCTCTTTTTTCCCCTTCAGGTAGAATATTTAACGTGATAAATGATGCATCTTAACTGCACATTTATGTTCCATAGTAAGAGTTCTGGGAAGTACAAGAAATAATGATTAAGAGAATAGTGGGATTGATTTATGAGCAAAAGAAGCTGGTCATTTATAGCATGTCTAATGATGGGCATGTTTAAAAGGAGAGACAATAGAATGTATGTTTAGCAACTGTTCAGGCAAAGAGAAAAATTGTTTTGGGCCAATAAGACCATTGCTCCTGAAATGATGTGAAGAAAAAGAGTAATTTAGTTTAGAAAACAAATTAGCAAAAGTAGAAAATAAAAAATATATATTATTTACATTGGGAGCTGTTGGAAAGTGGAATCATCTCCCCAGAGAGCTGGTGGATGGGATAAACTAGCTGTCTCTGATTTCTGTAATTCATGGCAGATGCTTAGGAACAGGTTACATAAGAGGTTTCTGGGAATGGTTTAAAATGAAGTCTTGTAAAATGCGTAAGGTCAGACTGGGTGACCTAGGTGGTATATTCTGACTCTTTCAGATTCTGTGATAGCTTGTGGCATTCTGCTGTTCAGCACTAATGTACTGTGAGGATTATTTACTGGCAAATCCAATGAGCCTTTATTTGGTTTAAGATGGTAATTATTTGAAAAATAGTAATTGACCTAAGAATATACTTATTTTGGGCCAGTATCTTCTCCCCTCTCTTTGCTTTTTCATCAAATAAAAACAGCGTTTTTACTTGGTTAAATATTCTGTTGATTGTTGTTACCCTTTACTATTAATTGGCATTTGATGTCATTGGTGCATATCGTGTCTAGGACAGAATTGATACAGTGTTTGCAACATGAATTTGAATAACTTTCACCTGTAAAATACTAGCTCAGTTGATAGAATACTTCGTCTGTGCCGCATAAGTTCTGTTCCATAACAGTACAAATTTTTAAGTGGAATTTTATGTTTACATTCTTTATGTCAGTTGATAGCAGTGGTTACCGAAGTAGAATAGAAAGACAGTCAACGGGGGTATAGGAAGAAAATCTTAGAACTTTTATTTACTTATTTTTTAATCTTAGGAAATTGAGCTTTATGAACATTTACTAGAAGGAGGGGCATTGGTGGCCTCATTTGTTTTGCATTCCAGATGGACACACATCATCTCAGGCCAGAGTGGGTGAGCCTCAAGTGGGGTGCCAGAGTTACTTTGACCCTGTTTGTTTCCAGTTAGAATGTGCTTGCTTAAGGGATTTGCAGATTTGCAGATGATATTATATAGTTCTAAACCTAGCCATCACAAAATGGGCAGGGAAAATATGGATGGGAGATATTTCTAATGAAAAATCTCTTCATCAGCTATATGACAAGTTTTAATGATCATTTGATCAGTCTGGCAGGAGGGCAGCAAAAAATTTATAATTATATGAAATTTGTATTTACATCCACTGTCATTAACAAGGAAACCTTCCTAAGGATCCATTTTGTGACATGAGATATTGGCTAATGTAATATGAAGTTACTCACATTAGTGAGACATTTCAGAAATGTTTATTCTTAAATCTGTTTATTTAAACCTTGAGTCATCCTTTTAAAATATATGTATTTGTGCATCTATTACAATTTAAGTGATACAGTGCACAGAATTACACATGTATAATTTGTAAATATACAACTAGGGAACACATTTCAAAATTATTTAATGCATGTGTAATAGGAATAATTTGAGGCATGTTTTTCAAATAAGTTTAAAGATAAAGAGGTTCACATTTTTTAGTTGTTGTATTATTATTTTACTTATACAGTTTAAATGTTTTATATGTTATCTTGTTGTAATGCCATTGGTGTTAAATCATGTTTAGGTGACTTTTCCAGGTTGAAATGAAAAAAGGTGAAGTAGAATGGAATTAATCAAGTTGTGAAATTAGTCATTGCAGGTGAAATAGGTGTTCAGTAACCCAGATCTCTAGAATTTAATAATAAAGGCATTGTGCTAATTTAACTCATTTGTGAAGAAGCTGGATGTAAATCAGGAAGAAATATGAGTTACAAAGTATTCTTTAAGAAGTGCTTTAATAATTTTGAGGGCAGATAAGAGGAAACCAAATTAATTGTGTTTTATCAGAACTTTTAAGTGCTTTTATTTAACAGATAGCTGAGAATTATTTATTACTCTGTTCATTGTTTGAATTAAAATTAATATCAAGTGTTGCTTGAATAGTCTTTTTTCCTTTTACACTTAAATAGGCTAGACATTTGCTTTGTTTATACCATTAATTTGTTTTCACACAGGCTGCAAAGGTAGCCATCAACTCAGAATTAATTAGTGAAATCAAAATTAATGAGGTTTTACTATATTGGGTCATTTCTGCTTCAGGCCAGTTTTCTTTATATGAGTTGGACTAGCATTTTTTTGAAAGAAGAAAAATTAGATTTATTTTAATCCATATTTAAAAAGCACGAAACCATCTTTTCTTGTGAGTTAAGTACCTCTAATAACTATGCTTTCTTGGGCTTAGTAATATTGATTTTTTTTTGTTTTCATTCTTGATTATTTTGGCTATTTCCAGTCTTATTACAGTAAAGCTAAAGTTAACTCTTTAGATACTTATTTACAGAGATGGTATATCATTTTTACTTTGGAATAAACTTTTTTTTTTAAGATGGAGTCTCACTCCGTCATCCAGACTAGAGTGCAATGGCATGATCTCGGTTCCATGCAACTTCTGTCTGCAGGTTCAAGCGATTCTCCTTCCTCAGCCTCCCTGTCGGCTACTGTTTTGTATTTTTAGTAGAGACGAGCTTCCACCATATTAGCCAGGCTGGTCTTGAACTTTTGACCTCAGGTGATCCATCCCCCTCAACCTCCCAAAGTGCTGGTATTATACGTGTGAGCCACTGTGCCTGGCCTGGAACAGTTTTTTGTAGATTAAGCTTGTTATTTGCAAATTTTCATTATTACACTATGTGAAAGGGGAATAAAAGTATTCTTTAAAACATATTTAGTTAAATTTGTGTGTCAGAGGAGAATGCATCATGTAGAAATGAAAAAGCTAGAATCTTGGAGTTAAAGCTCTTTTTTTTAACCTTCAGAAAATTACATCTCATAATCTACTTTTTAAAGCAGATCCTATGCTCTTATTTAATATTCATTTTGTATGTCCTTTATTTTTGCTACGTAACTAATAATATAATGTAGAGCTTTTAAGTCTTATGAAGATAGATTACGTTTTCTTAAATCTTTGAAATTATCTGCCTGTGTATCTATGGGGAGGGTGAAAGTTCTGACAGGGAAACTTCTCATGAGGGGTTGATAATGTGGAAGGTCAAGTTTCTCATAAGAATGGGAAAGGCTTTTTTCTTTGCTTAATGGCTCTAGTCCTCTCTCTGTTAAATTACAAACTATGGTAAGGAGATCTTTGACAGAGAGAGAGTATGCGCAGCTCAGTCGTTGTCAGTAGCTTTGTGTCACCTCAGATGTTGAGATCTCCAATAGGGCAAAATTTAAGAACACCTAACAGAGAATATTGGCAACACTTCATATTGACTCATACTTCATTTTCTCCACTTTTTGAAAAGGAATGACTAGAGTGTATGTGAGCATGAATGAAATGACTTTCAACGTGGGGACTAGCAAGTAGGTCAGTTAGATGTGTGGCACTAATTAGGGATTAGCTCTTTATAAAGAAGATTTTGGACAGTTTGTAAGTCTAAGTAACAGAATCAAAAGTAGGGTCAGTGGCCAGGCGTGGTGGTTCACGCCTGTAGTCCTAGCACTTTGGGAGGCTGAGGCAAGTGGATTGCTTGAGCCCAGGGGTTCAAGACTAGCCTGGGCAACCTAGAGGCTCTATTAAATATAATATATATATATAAAACAGTGGTGTTGGATGTGTGAATACTGTGATTGATAAGTGCCTGATGAAAGGATATAAACAGATGAAAAGGAATACTGTTTAGGCATCATTCTTTAAGTTCATTATACCCATAGAAAAAGATAACTGTTTCTTTCATGAGGGAAATAAATAAAATGACCACTTTTTGACAGATTAATGTTGCAAAATAGAATATTGTAGTTAACCATTAATGTAGCAACCAACCCTTTTTATAAAATGAATAATGGATATATTTGACAAAGTCAGTACTGATGATAAGCTGTAGAAATGCAAAACATCCATTGTATTAAACTCTTGCTTTGAGTTAGCAGCATACATATGTAGCTCTGTGTGTGTGTGTGTGTGTGTGTGTATTTACCCAGTTTTGTTCTAACATACCCAAATTTAACTATTTTTGTAGTTTGCCATTTTGTTTTGATTTGTTAATTATAAAACTAATTTGTGTGTGTCAGAGTCAACCGCCCCTCAGTTTTTAATGTCTTTTGTAAAGACATTAAGAATCACATTTCATGTTTCAATTGAATGTTTATCAGGAAAATAAGTAAGCTTAAAAAATGCTTTAAAAATTCTATATAATGTTTTAATAAAGGTTTGTAATACCATTTCTCTGAACTTAGTTTTTTTTTTAACTTTTAACATGAGTAAACATCTGTTATGCTGATTATAGTGTGTAATTATAATATGCAAAGTACAAATAAAGCTAACAAAGAATAAAAATAAAACAGTTGAATTTAAGAACAAAGTAAATAGTTAAATATTACTGTCATCTTTTTTTTATTACTATGCTGCTTCATTCAAACATTGATTTTAGGTTGTTTACAAAAATAAACATTATCTAGTAAGATAAAAATAAAGCTAAATCATAGTGAAGAGAATATAAGGGAAGAAAGCAAATGAGACTATTGATAGGCCATATTCCGATACTTATGCCCAAGATCCAGCACTGTTATAGATAGAAAATTCAGTCCTGAGTTTCCAAAGTGTGTGCATCTAAAACTAGGTCTTAATAAGATTACTATGGTCAAACAACTTTGGAGATGAATGATGTTGTATCCCCTTGACGAGATAATTATGGTCACAGCATTCTAAAGGTTCTTGGAAGTTCTGTGGTTAAAAACAACAGCTACCACCTAACCTCAGTATTGTCAGTATTTCCCATGCACATTTGACCACACTTTTCCTCCCTTTTTTTCACCTAATATCTATCCACATGTCCTATTTGGGAAGGATATTGAGATACTGATCTTTAGTTTAAAAACAGCCTGTTTGCTTAGGAGAACCCAGCAGGGTGAGGTTTGATGTGTTTTTTTCTTTAGATCCCATACAAGGAAAAGAGTATATACATAGTGCAGTGAGCCTCACCTTCAATAAATAGCCACAATATGTACAAGAATGAGTTTCAAATGGCTGTTTTCATATGGTTTCTCTCAGTATGACCTGAAAGCATAATCTAGTAAGTCACTGAAAAGTTAAGTTTTCAATTGTTTATAAATTGTTTTACAGAAATACAGACTTTAATTTTTAATTTTTTAGGTCATAGGTTCAGTTCTCTCTTACCAGAGAAAATCTTTGATTATTTACATCTTGTCTTGTTCTAAAAAGGAGTTGAAGGGCAAAAACTAGAGGTGAGCAGAAAATATACAGCAGAACATTTAATTGGCTATTGTGTGGCTAGTTGAGGTGGTGCATCTGCTGACATTACAGATAGACACCATGAAAGAAACAGGAATGCATATCTACAGATAATGTGAATATCTATGACTCCTAAGAAATGATCGTGGCAGAGGGACAGTGAGGGTATTGTTTTTGAGCAAAGGTGCAGGAAAGAGCATGGGTCTAAATGAAAGAGTCACAGACAGAAAGAAGCGCTGCAGAAAGCAGCTCCCGCAGCAAACAAAGGAAAGTTCACACCATGGAAAGAGAACACCTAATAACAGATCAATTTTTTCTCAGCTTTGCCTGCTCCAATATAGTAATCATTTTAGTGAGGTCATCTTTACATTTGAACAGCAGTTTTTCCAGTCTTTTACAGTCTTTAATCTAGAATTAATTTAGTATAAAAATATTTTGATGATTGATCTGGGTTTTATGTATAATATAAAGGAACACATTTTTCAACATGACCTAATATTGTGGTTGTTTTTCAGTGGCAGCAAATGTATAATTAATTTTGCCTTAAGTTATTGAAAACAGGATCCATTTTATTTTAAATTTAATTTAAATACAATTAAGGTTTATTCTTCTTTTCAGGCAAGAGTACAGCACTGCATCTGCTCTGTAGCCAGTGACCACTCAGTAGGACTTCTAAGTTTGCGAGAGAAAAAATGCATAATGTTGGCATCTCGTCACCTTTTTCCTATTCAAGTAATCAAATGGAGGCCTTCTGATGATTATCTGGTAGTGGGGTGTTCAGATGGTTCTGTGTACGTCTGGCAAATGGATACTGGTAAGAACGAGTATGAAGAGATACTATAGAAAATTAAATGGGTATAATGTCTTTTGAATGAAGAAAAAAGCCTTGAAATGTAAAATAGTTGCTACTTTTATTTCTAATTGTTTAAGTGGCCTCTTTTTTGTTCTGCTATGCCAAATGCTTGTAGAATATTTCATGAATCTTTAAAAGCATGTAATTGAGGATAATACGCAGATGAGGACAGACATACGGACAACAAAGTATGTATGATTCCTGTATAATTCACAAGTAAACTGTGAACAAGAAGAAATCACCAGGTTCACGTGTAGTGAAAAAGATACAACCCTTTTTTCTTTGAACAGCAGAAAAGCAATGCTGGGCAGTTAATTGTATGAGGTAATTAAAATGAAGTTTTCAAGTTCTAGAGAGAACATTTAAAATTTCAAATTTCAGGAAGTTTATGTATTGGGGGTATAATGTAGAACAAGTAATGCTTAGCTTAAAAGCACAGACAATAATATGTGATGTTTATACACAGACTGCCATGGTTTTCCCTCAGAAATTTGCAAGTATATAACTAAATGTTTATTGGTTTAGGCCTTTTTTACTTTTACAATTTTCAGTAGTCATCTATCAGTTATGGAAGTCTTTCTTTTGATTCCTAGTTGTACTAATATTTCTACTAGATTTTTTTCTTTTCTTCATCTTTGTTTTAAATAGTGTTTTTTGAAATCAGACTATAAACATATTTCTGCATGCACTATTGTGCAAAAGGGAGTTCTCTTAAGCCTTTTGGGAATAAATAGTCATAAGCTTCAGTAATCTTTATTTATTGTCTTCATTTTAACTGGTAGTACATAGGCAATCTTTACAAGAGGAAGCCTTCTTGAAGTCTGTCAAACTTCCTTGCTTTTGCGTGTAACTTTTCTTTCTCTTGTCTCTCATTGTAAAAGAGATTCATACTTTTGGTCATGTTTTAAAAGCACAAAAGTATTAGAAAAGAAGAAAGATGAACCCACATCTCATTGCTCAGTGGTAAATGTTAACATTTTTGGCAAATTACTTCCTAATCTCTTTCTGGGCATTTAAAAAAACAGAATTGCTGTTGTACTACACATGCAATTTTATATCTTTCTTTTGTGTGTCTTTATGTTATGTCCTATCTGCTGAATAGCAGTCTTGTGTTTTATTTTTTTTTAGTCCACTTCATAAACTGAATATATGGAATTTGTCTTGGCTCTAGAGTCAGACTGTTTAGTTTGAACTTAGGATGGACTCCTAGCTAGCCCTGTGACCTATTCCAAGTCACTGAATATTTATCCCTCAATTTCCTCACCTGTAAAATTAGGGTAATAATATTTTCTATCTTAAAGCATTTCTGAGAGAATAAAATGAGATAATATTTCCCTGACATGTGGTAAACAGAATATAAGTATGTATGTATGTATATGTGTGTGCAATTATAAGCCTATGTGTGTGTGTATACATGCATGTGTATGTATTTCCTACTACTATTATTAAAGAAGCATGGTGTTTAACTTGCTACTTTGTTGAACTTGGGAGTATGACGTTATCTACATTTAGAAATAATTTTTTGGGAATTAGTACTAAAGAAAATTCTTACAGCAGTAATGGTATTTGTAAGACACTGTATTAAAATACTGTCAATATTAAGACTGGGCACAGTGGCTCATACCTGTAGTCCTAGCACTTTGGGAGGTGGAGGGGAGTGGATTGCTTGAGCCAAGGAGTTTGAGACCATCCTGGGCAACATGGTGAAACACCATCTCTACAAAAAAATACAAAAATTAGCTGGGTGTGGTGACACATGCCTGTGTCCCACCCACTCAGGTGGCTGAGGTGAGAGAATCACTTGAGACCAGGAGGTCGAGGCTACAGTGAGCTGTGATTGCACCACTGCACCCCAACCTGGGAGACAGAGAGAGACTCTGCCTTAAAAAAAAAAAATCTGTAACTATTAAATTAATAGCTGATATATTTTAAGTGAAAATGTATAGTAAACTTGTCTAGGACTTGTTCAAATTAAATATTAAGAGAGTATCATTTTTCTGAACTTTTCTGATGCTTAAATATATAATACTTGAATATTTCAGATACTCTAAATATCTTTGTGAAGAATATAAAACGAAATTATTTACAAATGAGGCCTTACTGATAGACAAAGTTACTGTTCTAGTAATTTTTCTAGAAGGAAATGACAAATAGGCCCTAACTGTGGGGGTACTGGAAGAGGTTATTGTTATAATCAGTTTAGTATAATTAAGCCCAATTTAGATAAAATACAGCATGTAATATTGAAATTACATGCTGAAGATTTGGGTAAACAATCAGTCAATATGACATTCAAGATAAATGCTATAGAGAAGCTGAATTTATTTTGGATTTAAACCATAACAGGAGGCATACCTTGTTTTTTTCCTCCTTGCTGTTCATGCTGTAGCTAGTGATATAAAGTTCCCTGGGGAGTCAGTAAGGTACATCCTGGAGGTATTGACATTATTTATTTATTAAATTTATTTATTTATTAAATAAATAAAAAATGAAGCTAGGAAAATCAGATTCAGCCAGAGTTTGATGTATGAAATGTATTTAAACTCTGAGGAGATACTTGATCCCTCTTGTTAGTGTTTTGGGAATGTATTTTTACAAATGCAGCCATACCATGTTAACCCTGTTTTGCATACTGGGCAATTTTCTAGTTATTGTTTTGAGTTATACTGATGTTTCTAACTTAAAACACTTGAAGTGTCTTTCCTTTATATGTTTATGCAGCATGTTTACACATTTTTTTTCCTTCAAATGAGTGCTTTGTGTTTTCAGTTCATATTTCCTTGTGAAATGCAGCCAAAGCTAGTAATACAAAATGTAGAGAGCTGGAGTTCTAGAACCTTTTGTTCTTTTATTGTGACATTTTCTTATATGCAATAGCAATGTAATAGTGATGTAATGGCCATGGAAATTATTCTTTTACATCTCTAAATAGTTAAAAAACTACCCAAACACTAGCAACAAGATTGAGCCAGATGAATCTCTTGCTTCCCTCTTATGAACTTAAGGTGGGCCACTGACCTAGGTGGCTTCTGTGGAGCTGCTTATGTGCTTCTGGGATCAACTGCCTCATTTTTCCCGTTTGATATTCCCAGTAAGTATGCAGTGCCATTGACAAGGTCAGAATCCTGTTTCTTTGGGAAACAGGCATGCTGAAAGTAATGACTGATGTTACAAAATGTTCTTCTTATCTAGCCATTACTAAGCCTAAACCACATTCTCATCTGCTTCTTTTTATCATTCTTGCTACACAACAAAAGTGATTCCCACATCGTATTTCTATTCCTTATGTATAATTATTAGATGTTCTTGTACAAATGCAAATGCCATTAATGCTTGACAAATATCAGGAATTAGTGTATGAGGACTTGTGAATTTATTTGTTATGTGACGTTTCTTTTTATGTTCTGCTCTCCATGTTTTCTAATATTTCTGTTTTTGCGTGTACTTCATGAAATATGCATTTGAGTCTCCTTTTTGAACTTAAGTACCTAATGAAATCTAGTAGGGCATTATGAATTAATGTATGTTTGTATGTCTTTTGAAAAACACATAAAGCATGGCTAACAAAAAGCCTGTGTTTTAGGGACTCAGATTGTCATATAAGTAAAGTCTTAGTGACTGTTATTCTTCCTTAAGACTAAGTTTTGAAAACGTTTTTCATGCTTTTATTTTGATGCATTTAAATTGATGTTTTTCTCTTGTTACTAAAATTGCTGAAGAGAATCAGGAGGTAGTGTTGAAGTTCAGCCTTTTGTTATTAGTGGAGGGTTTTAGTAGCATGTGTTTTCCTCATGTATTTTACCCTTTGCCAGTAGTATTTAATACAGTGGAAATTAGATCTTACATTTGTATTTCATTATATATTGCCATTACATCATCAGCTTTTTGTACATTTTTGCTTTTCATTCTATTACAAAACATGCAATAGGACAGGGGAAGACACAGAAAATGAATGGGTTAAGAAAAAGAGGTAATTGACTAAAACCTTGGTAAGACCAAGTATAATCAGAGAGTTTCTTTTTTCTCTTTTAATGATTGACTCTATGAAATCTTACATATTTACCTACCTATGTAGTTACCATTTTCGTTGCTTCCCTTTTTGAAGGAAGAGGTTTAGAGTGGAGATATGACTGTGCTTACTACTCCCTCCTCTCACAACCCCTCCATGCAATTAATCACTAAGTCTTTCCCATTAGGTCTCCCTCACCTACTTTTTTATTCTTGAAAGTGTACCATTAATTTATGGGCATATTTTTCCATACCTAGGCTATCTTTATTGGGTACCCTGCCTACTCTTTCTACCTTCTAATTCATCCTGTACTCTGCTGGGAAATTAATCCTAGGAAAGAAAACACTGACAACACTTGCTTCATATGAATGTCTTAATGAATAAAGCATAGACAATATTAGTTCATAAAGCCTTCAGGACAAGGTCTTCCATAGTGTGGCACCTTCCTACCTTTCTGTCTTTACCTCTTGCTGTTCTTTTACACAAACCAGTTTCTCTAGTCAATAATAATTGGGTCACTCCCAATTCTTGTTGCTAGTATCATCCATACTGTTTTCATGATTTTCACTCACTTGGAACATTGCTTTTTTCCTTCCATTTTTTTTGTTTGTTTAAAACAAACAAAAATATCTATGACATTTTCAGGAAATTTGAATAATAAGAATGCAGTCTTGCATATTTACCTGTGTAGTCACCATTTCCATTGCTCTTTATTGCCTTGTGTAAAGATGCAGATTTTTGCCTGGAGTCATTTTTCTTTTGTCTAAAATTTAATTTTTATTTTAGTATCGGTCTGCAGGTGATGAATTCTTTCAGCTTTTGCGTATTTGAAAAAACTCTATTTTATCTTCATTTTTAAAGGCTATTTTCTCTAGATATAGAATTCTAGATCAACAGGTTTTTGTCTTTTGCTTCCTGTACTCCAGCTGTCTTCTGGGTTGCATTATTTCCAGCGAGAAATCTGCTGTCATCCTTATGTTTCTTCTATATGTAACATTTCTTTTCTCTGGCTGCTTTTAAAATTTTTCCTTAATTACTGGTTTTGAGCAATTTGATTGCGGTTTTCTTTATATTTCTTGTTCTTGGGGTTTGTTATACTTATTAGATCATGGCTGTATAGATTTTATCAAATTTGGAAAACTTTTGGCCATAATTTATTCAAATACATTTTCTCCCCTCCATTTTCTTTTCTTTTCTTTGGAGACTCCAATTATATGTCTTTTAAGCCATTTGAAGTTGTTCCTCAGCTCACTGTGATGGTAGTTTCATTTTTAAAAATTATTTTTTTGTTTCATTTTATATAATTTCTATTACTATGCCTTCAAGTTTACTGATATTTTCTTCTATAATGTCTAATCTAATTATTCCTATCTAGTGTATTTTTCATCCCGAACATTGTAGTTTACATTTCTAAAAGCTAGATTTTGGTCTTTTGATATCTTCTATGTCTCTTTGCAAACCTTTTGAACATCTGGAATATAATTATAATACCTTAATGCCTTTGTCTTCTAATTTTCATATCTTTGTCAGTTCTGGGTTTGTTTTCTTGGTTTGATTTTTTTTTTTTTCCCACTCAGTATTGATCTTTTTTTTGACATGCCTGGTAATTTTTTTTTTTTTTTTTTTTTTTTTGGGACAGAGTTTCACTCTTATTGCCCAGGCTGGAGTGCAATGGTCCGATCTCAGTTCACTGCAATCTCCGCCTCCCAGGTTCAAGTGATTCTCCTGCCTCAGGCCTCCTGAGAAGCTGGGATTACAGACACTACCATGCTCAGTTAATTTTTTGTATTTCTAGTAGAGATGGGGGTTTCATCATGTTGGCCAGGTTGGTCTTGAACTCCTGACCTCAGGTGATCCACCTGTCTTAGCTTCCCAAAGTGCAGGGATTACAGGCATGATCTACCGCGCCTGGCCATGCCTGGTAATTTTTTGTTAGATACCAGATATTGTGAACTTTATTTTGTTGGGTATTGGATATTTTTTTATTTCTGCAAATGTTTTGAACTTTGTTGTGGGACACAGTTAAATTACTGAGAAACAGTTTGATCCTTTTGGGTTTTGCCTTGTTAGGTAGGGCTGGAGCAGGGTTAAATGTGGAGCTAATTGTTATCCACTGCAAAGGGAAGACCTTCCTGAGAACTGTACCCAGTGGCTCATGAATTGTGAGGTTTCCAGTCTGGCTGGTGAGTAGGCACTCTTCACAATTCTGTCTGAGTCCTGGGTACTGCACCCTCTAATCCTTTGAAGTGGTTCTTTCCCTGGCCTTGAGTAGTTAGTTTCTTCACAGTCACACAGTAATCAGCACTCTGCCAAATATGTAAGGAGGACCTTCTGCAGGTTTCTCTGGAGCTTTCTTCACCCTGGTATTCTGTTGCAAACTCTATCTGCCTGTAGTCTCAGCTAAGGAATCTGTTAGGCTATTCAGACAATGGATGTTAGTCAATCAATGTTCAGACAATGGACATTTGTCAATTATGGATTGTCTGAAAAAGCATTGTTTCAAATCTTGTATCTATTTTTTCCCAATTATTTTACGTAAAAGGGTAAATTCAGTTCCTATTACTCCGTCTTGGCTGGAAGCAGAAGTCTTTTCTGCTAATTTGAATTTTCAAAATCTTTAAATATTCAGGCAGAGTCCACTCTTTCCCTAATGTTTTTAAAAACAGGTTTAGTTGGGAATGGATTTTTTTTCTATCTTTTGAACCTCTATTAGTCCATTCTCATGCTACTATGAATAAATACCTGAGACTGGCTAATTTATAAAGAAAAGAGGTTTAACTGACGCACAGTTCCACATGGTTGGGGAGGCCTCAGGAAGCTTACAATCATGGTGGAAGGCACTTCTTCACAGGGCGGCAGGAGGGAGAATGAGTGCTGAGCAAAGAGGGAAGCCCCTTAAAAAATCATCAGATCTTGTGAGAACTCACTGACTATCAGGAGAATAGCATAGAGGAAACTGTCTCCATGATTCAGTTATCTCCACCTTATCCTGCCCTTGACACATGGGGATTATTACAATTCAAGGTGAGATTTAGGTGGGGACACAGGGCAAAACCATATCGGCCTCTTTATTATTCTTTTTGGCTTGTGTTGTTGATTATCTTCTTATGTGCAAATGTTTTGACCCTCACTCAATGGGTCCCTCCCGCCCCAGGAAGTTGATTACCATTGTTGTGTTACAACTATTTAATCTTCAGACTTTATTCCAACTTTTCCAGTTGTTCCACTACAGTCTTTTACTGCGAAAAGATCCAGATTAGAATTATGCATGGTTAGTTCTATCCCCCTTTCAATTTAAAATAGTCCCTTAGTTCTTCCTTCACCTTAAAGACTGAAAGTTTTAAATATTTCTGGCCAGTCGTTTTATAAAATATTTCCCAATTTCTGTTTATCTGATGTTTTCTCATGGTTATTTTCAGAATATGTATCTTTGGCAAAAAAATCACTGACATTTTTCTCATTACATCTTATCAGTTGGCATATGATTTAAATTTGTTTCATCACTAGTGTTTACTTAGGTCACTTAAGGTGTTTTTTTGACTTCTTCACTGGAAAATTATTTTTTTTTTCTTTTTGTAATTAGTAAGCATTTTGTGAAGAGATACTTTGAAACCATGTAAATAGATTTTCTTTATCAAACATTTAAGTTACTCATTTATTTTCAGTTCGATCTCTGTTTTATACAATAGATTACTTTCCTAAACTCGTATGTGATGTCTTGGATTTGGTCTGTGGCAGTCCCTTCACACTGGATATTTTTTTTCTTTCAGCATTGTCTTGCTGTACAGCACAAGTAGATGATGTTGCCTCGTCATGTGGTTGTGCTTTTTTATCCATCCTGGCTGATACCCTGTGACTGACGTCCTCTCTTCCCAGCATGGACATCCTTTCTCCCCTTTTGGGATCCAGCACCCTGTGCAAAGCTGCCTACCTGCATAGATACCCTCTTCACTCTTTGGGTCCCATACCATTCCCCCTCACCATGTGGATGCTCTTCTCATACTTCTTAGACTTCAACTTTCTGTGCCAGGTTGCTTTCATGTGTTGATTTCTTAGACCCACCTTTGGGATCTGTACTGGGCTGCCTCACTGTGTGAACTCCCTCCTCTCTCCACTCAGGTTCCAACAGTGTCTCTTGATGCACATGCTTCTGGGGCTGAACTCTGTGCCAAACTGCTGCCACCACCTCCCTCTTGTTTAGCTTCCCTCTGCACCCTCTCAGCCTCTGACATACTGCCCTGGGCTGCTGCAGGCCTGCTTTTCACCACCATGCCCCTTATCTGACATGGACTCCTACCTTTGCTCAGGTCTGTTTACTAACTTGGGGCTCAGTTGTTCAGAAGAGGAGAGGAAGTATAAACTTTTGACACCAGAGAGTAAATTAGTTACTTGGTGTTTTTGCAGGTAGTATATTCTCACTTATTTGTTGATTAATGATTTTATTTTGGATATCAATAAGGGAAAGTCACTTAAGCCTTTCAATTATAACTACAAACCACATCTAATAGAGAATTAAGAGCTAGAGCAGTAAATTCTAAATTTATTCCTGTGAAACTTTAAGATATCTGAAAGAATATCATATTATTTTCAAAATCAAATTAACTTTAATTTACTTAAAATAATCTTTTCCCACAATATTTAAAAACATGATATATATTTGTAAAAAATTGATATCTTACAAATCTTCATGTACAAGAATATGAAGTTCTATACTAATTCAGCCATGTAAATATACCCTGTTAACCATGTAGTATACATCTATTAAGAGTATTTTTCTGTGACTGTAATATCCCTTCCCCCACTTTAGACTATGAATACTGTTCTCTAACTTGTTATTTTCATTTAACAATATGTTGTGGCTTTTATTCTATGTTAATATATATAGCTGAGCTTCCTTTTAAACATTGTGTTTGTTACTTCACAGTACTCCTTTTAGTGGATACATCATAAATTATTGACCCAGTCTACTAATGATAGATATTTAGGTTTCCAAAAAATTTTTCTATTATGATTAAGACAATTATAACCCAACCACACACATATATGTTTGGATATGGTATCATTATTTAGCATAATCTTAGAAGAGGAATTCCGGTGTTAAAGGAAATGTGAGTTTTAAATGTAATAGAATTTGTTAAAAAATTACTAATTTTTATTTGTACTAAAAATATATTACCAGTTTTCTTACACACTTGAGAATGCTGAATATCTGTAAGGTAAGAGATAAATAGTATTTCATTATTGCTTCAATTTGATTTCTTTGATTATTAGTGAGGTTGACATCTTTTTGTATGATTACTACCTATCTGTATTTCTTTTCTCGATTGTTCGTATTCTTTAAACAGTATTTTGTTGGCTTATTTTTTTCTCATAGATTTGTTACAACTCTGTATTTTGAGGCTGTAACTCTATCTCCATTTAATCAACAAATAGTTACTTAGTGCCTCTAATGTGCCAGGCACTGTTCAATGTACCAGGGATACGACAGTGAACAAAACATCTGAAACTCTCTAGCTCTTGTGTAGTTTACATTCTGGGTGGAGAGAGGCAGGTCAAAAAAACCAAAAACTTTAAACATATCGTATGTTCTCTGGTGTTCATGTTGTGGAGAAAATGAAGCAGAAAAGGGAGAATTTGATAAGAGGGCCAGGGAATAACTCATTGAAAATGTAACATAAAGAGCTTGAAAGGTGGGTGAAGGAGGTGGTGAAGCTTGCATTGGAGGAAATTTGTGCTCTGACTTAGACAAGAAATGCATAGATGGAGATAAATGGAAAGGATGGCCAAATGAGGAAGCTTTAAAGTAGTTGTAGGCCGGGCATGGTGGCTTATGCGTGTAATTCCAGCACTTTGGGAGGCCGAGGTGGGAGGATCACGAGGTCAGGAAATCGAGACCATCCTGGCAAACACGGTGAAACCCCATCTCTACTAAAAATACATAAAATTAGCCGGGCGTGGTGTTGGGCGCCTGTTGTCCCAGCTACTGGGGAGGCTGAGGCAGGAGAATGGTGTGAACCCAGGAGGCGGAGCTTGCAGTGAGCCGAGATCGTGCCATTGCGCTCCAGCCTGGGTGACAGAGCAAGACTCCATTTCAAAAATAAATAAATAAATAAATAAATAAATACAGTAGTTGTAAATAGAAGTAGTGGTAATTTCCACAAACATATGAAGAAATATTTGACTGGGTGGTGAGAGTAAGAGTCAAGAATTTGCAGACAGAATGGAGAAATTATAATATTTTTTCTGTTTTGTGGAAGTTTCTTAGAGAAGCTTCAGCAATTATTCAAGGAGGAAAAAAGCAAATTTTAGTAAGATTTTAAGATTGATATACAATTTAGAGGAAGGTCAAGTCATAGATTTTAGTATTCATACTGGTGTGATGGGACAGAAGTAGCCAAGAAAACCATCTGGGAGGTAGAAAGAGTAGAAAAGCCTGGAGAAGGTTGTTGGAATCTTAGCTCTGAACTTGACTTTATTGGGAAGCTGCATCAGGGACTTTATGGGGAGGAATTCATTGAGGTGGTAGGTACTACATGGAAGATCGTTAGAGGAAGGAAGTACAAAAAAATATTTCCAGGAGGCGTTGATAAAACATATTTCTACATAAAAAAATTTCATACCCTTTTTTTCTCAAACTATTGAAAATGTTGTAGTATTATGAAATATTTATGAATATATTTTTCTCACAGGTGCATTGGATCGTTGTGTGATGGGGATAACAGCAGTTGAAATTCTAAATGCTTGTGATGAAGCTGTTCCTGCCGCTGTCGATTCACTTAGTCATCCAGCAGTCAACCTGAAACAAGCTATGACAAGACGTAGTCTTGCTGCTCTTAAAAATATGGCCCATCATAAGCTCCAAACCCTTGCAACTAACCTCTTGGCTTCTGAGGCATCTGACAAGGTAAGTTTTGTATGTGGGCTCATGAAGTGTGTAGACCCCAATTTAACTTCATTTGGTAACATGACTTTGGCATATCTTAGGAAATAATTTTTGGGAGATGACACTTGAAAAATAAGCTTTTGATTTTCATTTAGGTTTATCCAACATAGTTTGAGTTTTTCAAGTACTTGGCATTTGAAAAAGTAAATTATTCTTACCAGTCAAATATTTTAAAATCCTTCCAACTGAATTAAGTGACTTTAGTTTCTGAAATTAGGGCAAACAAGTGTATATAATCTGTCTCACTTTTTGGTAGTCTTTCTATTGAAAGATTGAGCACTAGCTAATGTCCTAAGGAGGGAAAAAAATAATTTAGGTACAATTAAGATGTCTGTAATTGTGATGTATCATTTTATTAAAATTAGGTTCTGATTTTAGTAAGGTTAAACCATTGTAAAGATTTAAGAAATTGTTTCAGAATAAGTATGATGGCGTTGCAGAAGTATTGAAATTTTTCTGAGACCCAACTCAAACACACTTTCCTTACTGACACTTAATAATCAAAGTATAAGTTACTTCTTCAGTTAACAGAAGATTATCCTATTAAAAAAACCAGTCCCAATTCATGAATTGGTTACTTATCTTTAGTTTTGTAGAGGCTAGCCACTGTTTGGTCTGTGGTATTTGTGTAATGTGGTAGAATTAGAACTAGTTTGTCTTTAGTAATGGATAAATGAAACCTAGAGACAATCTCAATATTTCATCTGAATCACTACTTAAAATTCTAGTTCCATCTAAATATTCATTACAGTTAGTAATGAATAGCACAAATACTTTTAATTTTAGTCTCTCTTGTTGATTTTCATGTTTTTAAATGGTTAGACATGTGAATAAATAGTGAAGGGGTTGAAAGGCTCATCTGCAGACTTGAAAATTAACCATGAGTTTGTGCATGCTGATGACACGTGAAGTACTGTAGGTAATTCCATTGACCCACATCCTCCAGTAATTCACAGTAATGTCACCCTTTGATCATTCTTTCTGCCCTCAAGATATAAATGTTTTATCAGCTATGTTGTATTGTATATTTCAACAATTGGAACTGTGAAACTACATTTTTCTTCTGTGGTTTCAGTAGCATACCCGAAAGTTTGTGAAGAAATCACAGCTTAAATGCATTGATCATACCTGTAATTACTTCCAAGGAATCACGTAGCTGTCTCTAGGAATTCAGTGTTCATAGCACATTTTCTGACATGATATGTAATTTGATTTTGAGCAAATTTATAAAACAATATGTTTAAGAGCATGCGTGCATGTTGTATAACTCCTAGATATATTCTTTTTCTTGATGGTATCCCCTAGAAGTAAAAATTTGGAAAAATAATTATGTAACTTGAAAATTAAAGAAAAATGAGTGGTACAGTAACAGTTATGAATGGCTTTTGTAAGTGGTCATGGTCCATTATGTGATTTTTACAATCTTGTTTGTCCCTGTTTTAATAGCGTATTTTATAGTGCAATTAGTGATAAAAGCACCAGATATCAGAGACACTACACTTAGGTATTGTAAAATATGTTGCTTGTGAACCTCCTTAGTCTTGTAGCAGTGGTAATTGTTGCCTGGCCTACAAGGAAAACAATTATAGAAGGGAGGAAAAAGGCTTAGGAAGCTGAGGCTGCAGGAGGATAATCACTTTATGAAAAATGTATGTTGGCTGTACCATTAGGGATTTCTGTAACTATTTTCTCATGTTGAGTTTGAGAAGCTCCTTCTGAAGGGAATATTTAAAGAGCTGTCCTCTGGATAGCTTTCTAACCTCAGGAGAAATAAACCCACCCACAGTTAAAAAACAAACAACTAAGAGCTTCTCAATGGCACAGGACTTACTCTAGGATATTGGATCTAATTTTTTACATGAGTCTTTCAATGGAAAGTGAAGTCTGTATTGGGATACTCTATAGAAAGTGTCCTGCTTTTTGTCTTGGTAGAACGGTGTTAGCAATCAGGGCTATATGGAAGTAACAGATATTTTATTTTGCTAATTGTGTTAATTATACTGGACATTCAAAACTTTGCAAAGATGGAGAATGTACTATCCTGTGATTTTTTTTCTCACTAGAAGATCAAGAGGGTATTCAGTAAAGTTATACTTTATTATTGTGCAATGAGTCTTTTGCAAGATTGTGTATATTTGAACCCCTTTTCATTTCTCTTATGACATGTAATTTTTTATTTATATTATGATAACTTATATACTTACCTAATTCTCCCTACTGAAATTCAGTCTTTTGGAGAGCAGGGATTTTTGACTTATTTATCTCTGTGCTTTTCCATGACATCTAGCAGCAGCTGCTGTGCAATAACTATGTGTTGAATTGGATGATGTGGAACAGAAGGTGCAAAGAGCCATTTCTTTAGCTTTTTTGCCCTGTCTTTTGCAATTCCCTCATACCTGATTGTCTTAAGACCCCTGCTTTGCAGCCTCAAGTCTGTCTGTGTTCAAGAACCTTTAGATGTGGAGGTTCATTAGTAACTTGCATTCTTCCTTTGCAAAAGGAAATTTTGTTCAGTTTTGCATATTCTTCCTTTGGTTTTGGTGAGTGAAGTTGTGTAGAGTGAAGCTGAATGATATATAACTCATTCTCCTTCCTTGCTCTATCTGTATTATCAGTGTTCTAACCCATCCTGGACTTATCTCAACTTTTTTTAAAATTTTTTTTATTTTTTTTTCAGATGGAGTCTCGCTCTGTCGCCCAGGCTGGAGTGCAGTGGCGCCATCTCGGCTCACTGCAGCTCCGCCTCCCGGGTTCATGCCATTCTCCTGCCTCAGCCTCCTGAGTAGCTGGGACTACAGGTGCCTGCCACTGCGCCTGGCTAATTTTTTGTATTTTTAGTGGAGACGGGGTTTCTCCGTGTTAGCCAGGATGGTCTCCATCTCCTGACCTCGTGATTCGCCTTCCTTGGCCTCCCAAAGTGCAGGGATTGCAGGCGTGAGCCACCGCGCCCGGCCGACTTATCTCAACTTTATCCTCTCCTTTATTCCTGTTCCTTAGTTGGATGGAATAAGGATTGACAAACTCTATAAAGGGCTAGATAGTAAATATTTTAGGCTTTGTGCACTGTCTCTGTCACAGTGACTTAACTTTGCTTTATGATGTGAAAGCAGGCATAGGCAATATGTGAACAAATGAGCATGGCTGCTTTCCAATAAAACTATTTTCGGAAGCAGGTGGTGAGTTGGATTTGGCCCATAGGCCATAGTTTGCCGACCCCTACATCAGAAGATAGTATTGCTAATATCAAGATTGTAAGTATGGTTCTCCGGTGGAATGGCTTTTGCTTTATTTTTATAAAAGCAGTTCAAAAGAGTGGTTAAGAGCCTGGGTTCTGGTGACAGGCATGTCTGTGTTCAAATTATGTTTCTATGTTTCTATAACTTGCTGACCGTGGGTGGCCTTGGGCAGGTAACCTCCAGTGGCCTTCGGTCATCTTTAAAACAAAATTCAAACTTCTTGCAGTGGCCTCTGAGAGTCTGTGTGATCAGACGTATGCTTCCCTCGTTTAATTTTATTTTTCAATCCTTGATTATTCCAGTCCTAGCCAATTGACTCTTTTTTAAAGTATGACTATTTGTTGAATGGATTAACAAATGAGAAAAATGAATGAATTATACTTAGTACATTTTGACTACTGGTAATGCATTGCAAAATCTTGGTACAGAATTACAGGATAGAAATTGAGAGCTGTTTGTAAAATTATCCTTTAAGAAATTCTTTTTAAGCCACATCTTCATATGATATTATTGAGGGACAGAGTATGGAAATGGAAGAAATTTGAAGACAGAATACCTGTTTAGATATCAGGAAGAAGATGAGCCAGTGAGAAGCAGAGAAAGAGAAATCATACAGGCAGATTCTAGATCACACATACAGTTGAAAACAAAAGTAAAAGGTCTACAGTTTATCAGAGAAATGAAATAACATTAAGAATTGGGGTGTGTGGCTGGGCACAGTGGCTCACACCTGTAATCCCAGCACTTTGGGATGCCAAGGTGGGCGGATCATGAGGTCAGGAGATCGAGACCATCCTGGCTAACACGGTGAAACCCTGTCTCTACTAAAAATACAAAAATTAGCCGGTTGTGGTGGCGGGCACCTGTAGTCCCAGCTACTCAGGAGGCTGAGGCAGGAGAATGGCATGAACCTGCGAGGCGGAGCTTGCAGTGAGCCGAGTTTGTGCCATTGCACTCCAGCCTAGGCTACAAAGCGAGACTCCGTCTCAACCAAAAAAAAAAAAAAGAATTGGGGTGTGTAGGTTTAGTAATTAGGAAAGCCATTGGTGATGATTAAGAGAGCTGTTTTGGTAGAGTTGGTTTGGTCAGAAATCAGGGTACAGTGAGCTGAGTATGAGAAGTGGAGGTAAAGAGTGTGGAAGAAATTAGCTTTTGATGGAAAAAGAGGAGGGTAGTAGCTTCAGTGGCTAGGGATTTAAGAGCAGGGTTTATACTCTGTTTAGGAGATCACTGAGCATTTATTTTGGTGGAAGGATAATGGGTGGGCCGATGCAGGAGGACATGGTATTAAGAACAGAGCTGGAGAGTTTACCCTTACTAGAAATTGTTTCCTTGTAATTGGTAATGATTAAAGAGAGGGAGATGAATGTACCAAATCATTTTCAGTGGAAGAGAATGAAAGTAGGCTGTGATTTCTGTTAAAAGGAAGGAAGAGATGGTTATAATTCTTTGGAGGTAGAGACATCTTTTTTTTTCTCTTTTTTCTTTTTTTAATCCCAGCACCACGCAGCATAAGCAGTTCTCTGGATTAGGAGTTAGAGAAGATTTGTAAAATATAGATAACCAGTCATTTATAGATTGTACATGATGATATTTGGCGAATGCATACATGAATATGTTAAGAAGATGGTCTGAGCATATCAGGTGATGTTTCTGACATGTTTTTCTTGTAAAGCATTTGCCACATATATGGTTCTTCGTAGAGAGATCTTGGGCTAAAGGGATTTTATTAGTGAAGGCAGAAAACCATTACTGCCATGAAATTCATTTCTTCATCCTACTGTGTGTAATTTTCTGTTCTGCAGCTTTACATCTTGGGCATTGTTGTGCCAATCAGAATCACCTTATTTATAGGGGAAAATGATGAGGCTGAGGAAGTGGAAAAATGACCAGGATGATTTATCTTTTACCTTACGTTTCTCTCATGTTGTCTAATTAGTCAAAAGCCTGAAAAAAATGAATGGGCTATATTTGCAAAGGTCAGTAGCTTTGTATTCTGTGTAACGAGGCGAGAGAATGGAATTTAGAAGTCAAATATAACCTACTAAGAACATAGTCTGTGTTTTTTGCTTGAAAAAGTCACTCTAAAAACATTTGTACTGATTGAATTGACTTCATGATTCACTGTGAAAAGGGCACTGTAAGGTACAGACAAGGACAAGCCAAATGACGTTGTGTACAGGATACCAGGCCTTGTTTAGTGAACTGTTTTTGTCCTTAGAAGAATTCTTATGATATGTGTGACCTTTGAAGAATCAATTAAACTTGCTTAACATTCTATCCCAAAACTTTAATGAATATTTTAATAGAAAATATGAGTATGTTGATAATATAAGTATATTAATTATTATATATTCATAAGTATGTAAGATTTGTTTGTCCTCAGTTGTTGTTAGGACAAAATTTTAAATTACACCAATTGTTGTCTAGTACCTAATAAATAAAGGAGCCTTAGTTAAGCTGTCCGGTCTTAAGAAAACAAAGAAGTAAGTGCCTGTCACTATAGGAGGGGAAATATATTTTCTCATCAAATAAAGGAAACTTTTGTCCCCTTCCATTTTGGAGAGATATTAGAAGTAATATTATTCCAGTAATAAAATGATCATGATCTTCTAACATGCTTATATTAGCTTTGGTGATTATATGATATAGAGGTATTTAAAACTTGGCCAGGCACAGTGGTTCATGCCTGTAATCCCAGCACATTGGGAGGCCAAGGTGGGCGGATTGTTTGAACTCAGGAGTTGGAGACCAGCCTGGGCAATGGTGAAACCCTGTCTTAGCCAGGTTTAGTGGCACACACCTGTGGTCCCAGCTGCTCTGGGGGCTGGGATGGGAAGATTGCTTGAGCCCAAGAGGTTGAGGCTGCATTGAGCTGAGATCATGCCATAGCACTATAGCCTGGGTGACAGAGCGAGACCCTGTCTCAAACAACAGCAACAAAACAAAACAAAATTAATGTCAGTCTCTCACATGATAACAGATATGATACTCTGAAAGAATAATGTTTGGGTATCATAATAATTGTGCTCATAATTTTGATTGCTTTCTGAATCCTGGCACTTAAAAGCTAAGAATAGCAATCGGAATTTTTTTCTCCTATATGATTTGGCGTATTAAAACATAGACTTTGTGTATTCTCTGAAATGTCCAGATCATTTAGATAGCATAAAATCCTTTTTTTTTTTTTTTTTGCAAAATGTCTTGTTTAACTTTTTGAATAGGAAACATTATGATTGCTATCTTTTAATTAAGATGTATTGAATGTTAACTCTTTTTTGGTAATTCAGTGCAAACATTGGTCATAATAATGCGTCCTAGATTTATCTGTGGGAAAAATATTATCCACATTTACTTCCTTTCCAAGTTTCCCAGACTGCTGGATTTTTTTCTGAATTGCTTCTTTATAAACCTTTTATCTCTTTGCTCTTCTCTTAACTGTTATGACCACTGCTAATCTCTGCTACTCTATTTCTATTTTTCTCTGAAAACTGATCTGATAGTGTTTAGATCTACCATCTTAACATTTGAGTTCCATTTCACTCACCTGTTTTTATGTTTGTTTATTTTTATTTTTCTTGGCCTCTTTCAGATTCAGCAAATGTATTTTGCTGAGACCAGCTCAGTCGGGGAGACCCTAACCCAGCAGCACTAGAGGAATTAAAGAAACACACACAGAAATATAGAGGTGTGAAGTGGGAAATCAGGGGTCTCACAGCCTTCAGAGCTGAGAGTCCTGAACAGAGATTTACCCACATATTTATTAACAGCAAGCCAGTCATTAGCATTGTTTCTATAAATATTACATTAACTAAAAGTATCCCTTATGGGAAATGAAGGGATGGGCTGAAATAAAGGGATGGGTTGGGCTAGTTATCTGCAGCAGGAGCATGTCCTTAAGGCACAGATCCCTTATGCTATTGTTTGTGGTTTTTTTTTTTTTTTTTTTGTTTGTTTGAGACAGAGTCTCGCGCTGTGTCACCCAGGCTGGAGTGCAGTGGCGCAATCTCGGCTCACTGCAAGCTCCGCCTCTCAGGTTCACGCCATTCTCCTGCCTCAGCCTCCGAGTAGCTGGGACTACAGGCACCCGCCACCACGCCCGGCTAGTTTTTTGTATTTTTAGTAGAGACGGGGTTTCACCATGTTAGCCAGGATGGTCTCGATCTCCTGACCTCGTGATCCACCCGCCTCGGCCTCCCAAAGTGCTGGGATTACAGGCTTGAGCCACCGCGCCCGGCCTGTTTGTGGTTTAAGAGTGCCTTAAAGCGGTTTTCCGCCCTAGGTGGGCCAGGTGTTCCTTGCCCTCATTCCGGTAAACCCAAAACCTTCCAGCATGGGTGTTAAGGCCATCATGAACAGTGCTGCAGAGATTTTATGGCCAGATTTTGGGGGGCCTGTTCCCAACAATAATTAAATTTTACTTTCCCCTTCTTTTACTTGTTAGCTATAGATTCTGTTAGTATTCTCTTAGTTTTTGCCCTAGAGATTATAAGTACATCTTTGACTTACTACACTCTAAAACAAATTATTCCTATTAGAATTTCTCTGCTAGTGCTAGAGCCTTAGAACACTACAATTCCATTTGCCCCCTTATTTTTACATTTCAGTTGCCATGCATTGTAACTTTACATATACTTTAAATTCCACTAGACATTATTATTGTTTTCTTCAGTCAATATTATGTAATATTGTCCTTATAGTTAACCTCTGTTCTTTTTGTACTTTACATTTTCTTTTTTTGGAGTAATCCAATTTGATATATTTTTTTTAAATTTATTTTTATTTTTTATTATACTTTAAGTTCTAGGGTACATGTGCACAACGTGCAGGTTTGTTGCATATATACACATGTGCCATGTTGGTGTGCTCCACCCATTAACTCGTCATTTACATTAGGTATATCTCCTAATGCTATTCCTCCCCCCTCTCCCCACTCCATGACAGGCCCTGGTGTGTGATGTTCCCCTTCCTATGTCCAGATGTTCTCATTGTTCAGTTCCCACCTATGAGTGAGAACATGCAGTGTTTGGTTTTCTGTTCTTGCAATAGTTTGCTGAGAATGAAGGTTTCCAGCTGTATCCATGTCCCTACAAAGGACTTGAACTCATTCTTTTTTATGGCTGCATAGTTTTCCTTGGTGTATATGTGCCACATTTTCTTAATCCAGTCTGTCATTGATGGATGTTTGGGTTGGTTCCAAGTCTTTGCTATTGTGAATAGTGCCTCAATAAACATACGTGAGCGTGTGTCTTTATAGCAGCATGATTTATAATCCTTTGGGTATATACCCAGTAATAGGATGGCTGGGTCAAATGGTATTTCTAGTTCTAGATCCTTGAGGAATCGCCACACTGTCTTCCACAATAGTTGAACTAGTTTACAGTCCTACCAACGGTGTAAAAGTGTTTCTATTTCTCCACATCCTCTCCAGCACCTGTTTCCTGTCTTTTCTAACTAGTGTGAGATGATATCTCATTGTGGTTTTGATTTGCATTTCTCTGATGGCCAGTGATGATGAGCATTTTTTCATGTGTCTGTTGGCTGCATAAATGTCTTCTTTTGAGAAGTGTCTTTTCATATCCTTTGCCCACTTTTTGATGGGATTGTTTGTTTTTTTCTTGTAAATTTGTTTGAGTTCTTTGTAGATTCTGGATATTAGCGCTTTGTCAGATGAGTAGAGTGCAAAACTTTTTTCCCATTCTGTAGGTTGCCTGTTCACTCTGGTGGTAGTTTCTTTTACTGTGCAGAAGCTCTTTAGTTTAATTAGAATACATTTGTCAATTTTGGCTTTTGTTTCCACTGCTTTTGGTGTTTAGACATGAAGTCCCTTGCCCATACCTATGTCCTGAATGGTACCTAGGTTTTCTTCTAGGGTTTTATGGTTTTAGATTCCTAACATTTAAGTCTCTAATCCATCTTGAATTAATTTTAGAGTATAAGGGGTAGGGAAGGGATCCAGTTTCAGCTTTCTATACTTAGCTAGCCAGTTTTTCCAGCACCATTTATTAAATAGGAATCCTTTCCCCATTTCTTGTTTGTCAGGTTATCAAAGATCAGATGGTTGTAGATGTGTGAGTATTATTTCTGAGGAATCTATTCTGTTCCATTGGTCTATATCTCTGTTTTGGTACCAGTACCATGCTGTTTTGTGGTTACTGTAAGCCTTGTAGTATAGTTTGAAGTCAGGTAGCGTGGTATCCAGCTTTGCTCTTGCAGCTAGGATTGTCTCTCTTTCTTGGCTTTCTATGGGCTCTTTGGTTCCATATGGACTTTAAAGTAGTTTTGTCAGTTCTGTAGAAAGTCATTGTAGGATTTAATGGGGATGGCATTGAATCTATAAATTACCTTGGGCAGTATGGCCATTTCACAATGATGATTCTTTGGAATCCATGAGCATGGAATGTTCTTTCCATTTGTTTACATGTCCTCTTTGATTTCATTTATGAGCAGTGGACGTAGTTCTCCTTGAAGAGGGTCCTTCACATCCTTATAAGTTGGATTCCTAGGTATTTTATTCTCTTTAAAGCAGTTGTGAATGAAAGTTCACTCATGATTTGGTTCTCTGTCTGTTATTGGTGTACAAGAATGCTTGTGATTTTTGCACATTGATTTTCTATCCTGAGACTTTGCTGAAGTTGTTTATCGGCTTAAGGAGATTTTGAGCTGAGATAATGGGGTTTTCTAAATATACAATCATGTCATCTGCAAACAGGGACAGTGTGACCTCCTCTTTTCCTAATTGAATACCCTTTATTTCTTTCTCCTGCCTGATTGCGCTGGCCAGCACTTCCAACACTATTTCGAATAGGAGTGGTGAGAGAGGGCATCCCTGTCTTGTGCCAGTTTTCAAAGGGAATGCTTCCAGTTTTTGCCCATTCAGTATGATATTGGCTGTGTGTTTCTCATAAATAGCTCTTATTATTTTGAGATATGTTCCATCAATACCTAATTTATTGAGAGTTTTTAGCATGAAGGGCTGTTGAATTTTGTCAAAGGTCTTTTCTGTATCTATTGAGATAATCATGTGGTTTTTGTCTTTAGTTCTGTTTATATATTGGATTACGTTTATTGATTTGCGTATGTTGAACCAGCCTTGCATCCCAGGGATGAAGCCCACTTGGTCATGGTGGATAAGCTTTTTGATGTGCTGCTGGATTCGGTTTGCCAGTATTTTATTGAGGATTTTTGCATCGATGTTTATCAGGGATATTGGCCTGCAATTATCTTTTTTTGTTGTGTCTCTGTCAGGCTTTGGTATTAGGATGATATTGGCCTCATAAAATGAGTTAGGGAGGATTCCCTCTTTTTCTATTGATTGGAATAGTTTCAGAAGGAATGGTACCAGCCCCTCCTTGTACCTCTAGCCGAATTCGGCTGTGAATCCGTCTGGTCCTGGACTTTTTTTGGTTGGTAGGCTATTAATTATTGCCTTAATTTCAGAGCCTGTTATTGGTCTATTCAGGGATTCAACTTCTTCCTGGTTTAGTCTTGGGAGAGTGTATGTGTCCAGGAATTTATCCATTTTTTCTAGGTTTTCTAGTTTATTTGCGTAGAGGTGTTTATAGTATTCTATGATGGTAGTTTGTATTTCTGTGGAGTCGGTGGTGATATCCCCTTGATCTTTTTTTTGCGTCTATTTGATTCTTCTCTCTTTTCGTCTTTATTAGTCTTGCTAGCAGTCTATCAGTTTTGTTGATCTTTTCCAAAAACCAGCTCTTGGATTCATTGATTTTTTTGGAGGATTTTTTGTGTCTCTATCTCCTTCAGTTCTGCTCTGATCTTAGTTATTTCTTGCATTCTGCTAGCTTTTGAATGTATTTGCTCTTGCTTCTCTAGTTCTTTTAATTATGATGTTAGGTTGTCAATTTTAGATCTTTCCTGCTTTCTCTTGTGGGCATTTAGTGCTATAAATTTCCCTCTACATACTGCTTTGAATGCGTCCCAGAGATTCTGGCATGTTGTGTCTTTGTTCTCATTGGTTTCAAAGAACATCTTTATTTCTGCCTTCATTTCGTTATGTACCCAGTAGTCATTCAGGAGCAGGTTGTTCAGTTTCCATGTAGTTGAGTGGTTGTGAGTGATTTTCTTAATCCTGAGTTCTAGTTTGATTGCACTGTGGTCTAAGTGACAGTTTGTTATAATTTCTGTTCTTGTACATTTGCTGAGGAGTGCTTTACTTCCAACTATGTGGTCAATTTTGGAATAAGTGCGATGTGGTGCTGAGAAGAATGTATATTCTGTTGATTTGAGGTGGAGAGTTCTGTAGATGTCTATTAGGTCTGCTTGGTGCAGAGTTGAGTTTAATTCCAGGATATCCTTGTTAACTTTCTGTTTCGTTGATCTGTCTAATGTTGACAGTGGGGTGTTAAAGTCTCCCATATTATTGTGTGGGAGTCTGAGTCTCTTTGTAGGTCTCTAAGGACTTGCTTTATGAATCTGGGTGCTCCTGTATAGGATGCATATATATTTAGGATAGTTAGCTCTTCTTGTTGAATTGATCCCTTTACTCTTATGTAACGGCCTTCTGTGTCTCTTTTGATCTTTGCTGGTTTAAAGTCTGTTTTATCAGAGACTGGGATTGCAATCCCTGCCTTTTTTTGTTTTTCATTTGCTTGGTAGCTCTTCCTCCATCCCTTTATTTTGAGCCTATGTATGTCTCTGCACGTGAGATGGGTCTCCTGAATACAGCACAGTAATGGGTCTTGACTCTTTATCCAATTTGCCAGTCTGTGTCTTTTAACTGGAGCATTTAGCCCATTTACATTTAAGGTTAATATTGTTATGTGTGAATTTGATCCTGTCATTATGATGTTAGCTGGCTATTTTGCTCATTAGTTGATGCAGTTTCTTTCTAGCATCGATGTTCTTTACATTTTGGCATGTTTTTGCAGTGGCTGGTACCAGTTATTCCTTTCCATGTTCAGTGCTTCCTTCAGGAGCTCTTTTAGGGCAGGCCTGGTGGCAACAAAATCTCTCAGCATTTGCTTGTCCATAAAGGATTTTATTTCTCCTTCACTTATGAAGCTTAGTTTGGCTGGATATGAAATTCTTGGTTGAAAATTCTTTTCTTTAAGAACTTTGAATATTGTCCCCCACTCTCTTCTGGCTTGTAGAGTTTCTGCCGAGAGATCTGCTGTTAGTCTGATGGGCTTCCCTTTGTGGGTAACCCGACCTTTCTCCCTGGCTGCCCTTAACATTTTTTCCTTCATTTCAACTTTAGTGAATCTGACAATTATATGTCTTGGAGTTGCTCTTCTCAAGGAGTATCTTTGTGGCATTCTCTGTATTTCCTGAATTTGAATGTTGGCATGCCACAACCCCATCAAAAAGTGGGCAAAGGATATGAAAAGACACTTCTCAAAAGAAGATATTTATACAGCCAACAGGTAGCAGTGCAACCCTGAAGGAAGCACTGAATATGGAAAGGAACAACCAGTACCAGCCACTGCAAAAGCATTCCAAATTGTATAGACCGTCTAAGCTAGGACGAAACTGCATCAACTAACGAGCAAAATAACCAGCTAACATCATAATGACAGGATCAAATTCACACATAACAATATTAACCTTAAATGTAAATGGGCTAAATGCTCCAGTTAAGAGACACAGACTGGCAAATTGGATAAAGAGTCAAGACCCATCAGTGTGCTGTATTCAGGAGACCCATCTCACGTGCAGAGACATACATAGGCTCAAAATAAAGGGATGAAGGAAGAGCTACCAAGCAAATGGAAAACAAAAAAAAAGCAGGGGTTGCAATCCTAGTCTCTGATAAAACAGACTTTAAACCAGCAAAGATCAAAAGAGACACAGAAGGCCATTACATAAGAGTAAAGGGATCAATTCAACAAGAAGAGCTAACTATCCTAAATATATATGCATCCTATACAGGAGCACCCAGATTCATAAAGCAAGTCCTTAGAGACCTACAACGAGACTCAGACTCCCACACAATAAGAATGGGAGACTTTAACACCCCACTGTCAACATTGGACAGATTAACGAGACAGAAAGTTAACAAGGATATCCTGGAATCGAACTCAACTCTGCACCAAGCAGACCTAATAGACATCTACAGAACTCTCCACCCCAAATCAACAGAATATACATTCTTCTCAGCACCACATCGCACTTATTCCAAAATTGACCACATAGTTGGAAGTAAAGCACTCCCCAGCAAGTGTAAAAGAACAGAAATTATAACAAACTGTCTCTCAGACCACAGTGCAATCAAACTAGAACTCAGGATTAAGAAACTCACTCAGAACCACTCAACTACATGGAAACTGAACAACCTGCTCCTGAATGACTACTGGGTACATAATGAAATGAAGGCAGAAGAAATAAAGATGTTCTTTGAAATCAATGAGAACAAAGACATAACATATCAGAATCTTTGGGACACATTTAAAGCAGTGTGTAGAGGTAAATTTATAACACTAAATGCCCACAAGAGAAAGCAGGAAAGATCTAAAATTGACACCCTAACATCACAATTAAAAGAACTAGAGAAGCAAGAGCAAATACATTGAAAAGCTAGCAGAAGGCAAGAAATAACTAAGGTCAGAGCAGAACTGAAGGTGATAGAGACACAAAAAACCCTCCTTTGCCTGTTTAAAAAAAATGTTTTTCGTAGGTCTAATATTCTTCTCTGTATTTTGTAATCTTTTTCTCCCTCTGTGTTTCAATGTTTATATTTTCTGTATTCCACAGGACTAATGTTTTCTGCTCTGTTTTTCCACAAACTCCTTTACTTAGTTACTACTTTTTGTTATTATTAATCTTTATTTCTAGATACCTGTCTGATCCTTTTTTAGAAGTAGATTTCATTTATCTACTGAAATTCTTTATCTTTTTATCTTCTTTTTCCAACATTTTCTGTATTTCCTTGAACATATTAATCCTAATTATCTTAAAATCTTTTTCTGCCAACTCTAATATCTGTATTACTGGTGACTCTCTTTTAATTGCCTATAATTTCAGTTTTATGCTGTAATCTGTTGGCATGTTTAGTAATTTCTTGTTAAATACCAGATATTGTAGATAAAAAATGTAGCTTGTTCAAATGATGTCCTCTTCTAGAGGGGGCTCACCCTTTCTCTGCTGGTCAGATAGAATAAAGGCTGACCAACTTAATATAATCAGGGACTAACCTGAGTCAAAGCTAGGTTGCAGTATTTTAAATCTCTGCCTACCTGTGATTTTGCTTCTACTTCTCTAGTCCTTCCAGGGCTTCCAACAGAGATCCTGGAGTATTTAAGGAGGTTCTTTTGCTTGTCGAGTCCTGAATCCTAATTCTTATCTTCTTAGCATGACAACCCTGCCAAAAACTCTCTTTGGCTTTCTAGAGACATTCCTAATCTCCCTACACAACTTCAGTATTGGGCATTTGACATGAATGGCCCTGTGTCAGCTTCTGTTTTCTTTCCCTCCCTTCTCACTAGGATCTTGGTCCCTTGAATATTCAATTTTCTCTTTAGCCCTACAAGACTTTCAAAAGCTCTGTTGCTTTCTGTATTCCCAGTGATGGTCCTACTGCTTGCTTGATCTCTGCTTTATCCAAGGTACTTTAAAACCAACATGTTTAAGATTGAACTCAAAATCATGTCCCATAGAACATTCCATTTCTCATTATTTGGTACTACCTAGTGTGTGCAAGCTGTGGCCTACAGGTCAATAGGGCCCTTAAGCTATGAATGGTTTTTATATTTTAAAAGTATTCTTAAGAATATGTGACATAAAGCTTTGTGGCCCTCAAAGTTTAAAGTATTTGCTATGTGACTCTTTACAGAAAAGGTTTGCCAATACTTTTTCTGTCCTAATAACTGTCATCACTGTTTGTCCCATTATCTATATTAAAAATCCTAAATGTTATCCAACTATCTTCTCTTGAAAACCAATCCAAAATGAACTTTTGTCATTTTTATCTCCTTCTGAAAGCAGTCTTCTCTCTGCCTCTGCCACTCTTCTAGTTTATGATCTTTCCTCCAGGTAATACCTTATGATTGATATTTTTGTATTTAATCAGCACTTCCTGCTCCCACAAATCTGACATCTGCTCCAAGTTCTCCATTAAAATAAAAGTCCACTGTTATAGGACTCTCACACACGTAGAAAATAACCCTATATGTAGGTTGTGAGTGCATGTGCTCCTTTATGGGTAAATGTATGTGTGCATCATGTGTGTATATCTCAGAGAGTTTGGGATGGAAACATTGAAAATTTCCAACTCAGGGTGTCTTTCCACCAAGTCTTCTCCAGTTTGAAGGAAATGAGTTTTAGGTTACTATGAATGCAATCTCAACCATTACATTAAGGAATAAAACTAAATTCTCAAAATTAACTAAATATTTAATTCATATTTGCTAAGTTTCTGGTGATTACAGGATTTTTGGCTCTTTTCCCTTTTTAAGGATCCTTGAATTAGACATGACTGGATTTATTGTGATGATTGCATAATACCATCAAATCATGACATATACAATGGAACAACCCTTCCCGAAGCCTAATAAACCCTGTGGTTCTAGTGCCTTATTGACCCTGTGCCTTACATATAATAGGTGTTCAATGGATTTATGAATGGGATTCATAGTTCATACTAAATATAATTTATCATGTTCTGAGCCAACGGAAAGCAGTCTTGTTCTATGATGGTTTTAAATTCAGAACAATTTTTTTTCCTTTGCAAAATACATTAACAAAAATATACTATATTAAGAAGAAATATAGATTATTGTGGAATGTAAGTTAGATACAGCTAAGGAGAAATTTCTTTTACTATCTCACATCATAAATCAAATAGTAGAATGCTGAGAGAATAGGGAGTGCTAGGTGGATTAAACCCTATGACCTTTTCAGCAGCCAGATCTTTCTAGTCCTTGTGTATGATACTTTATGCTTAACTCTTATTTGGGAACTCAAAGGTATTGTGAAGTAATTTATAAAAATATACATATTTATGTCAAAATACTAATACTTTAGTATTTTGGGAATTGAAATAATTTATTCTCTTCTAATATGTTTGAAAATCTGCTCTTTATGAGAACATATAGAAGTTTTTCAAACATCTTGACTTTTAAAGCCTCTGTTAGAAAATAATTGAATCAGTCAAGTTCAGTTAAACATTTATTGACTACTAGGTACTGTGTTAGGTCCTGGGGAACCAAATGAATAAGACATATTTACCTTCAGAAAATACACACAGATAAATACAATTCAATAAAGTAGCGGGGATGGCTGAGACATGCAGAAAGTATTGCGGAAGGCTGTCTTAGCTTGAGGTGATCAGGACTGGCTTCTTGGAGGAGGAGACATTCAAGGATGAGTAGATATAGTCAGATGATGGAAGCAGATGGGTTGCGGTGTGTTCCGGGAGGACTAGGTGGCCCAAGCAAAGCGGGAAGTAGGAAATACCACATGCGGGGAGACAGTTGTGGTGGGAAATGAGGCGAGTCCATTGAAGCACCATGTGAAGGTGCTTAAGCTTTATCTTTTACCTGAGTGGCTTTCAAAGTTGAAAAAAAAAATAGCTTTGTAATCCTACTCTCAAAAGGAATTATATATGAAAGCCAGTATGTAAAACAGACAAGAGGTAATAGGGAGGAGAGTTTAAATTCAAGAACTATTTGTGATTTAGATTCGGTGAGACTTTGTGAGTGTTTAGGTATGGGTGGAAGGAAGGTTGGCCCACAGGTTTTCTGATTGGGTGATAGAATAGAAAGTAGCTCTATCACGTGTGATATCGAATGTAAGAGCAGGTTTTGTCTGGGATGATGAGGAGTTGCTTTGTTTATGGTGAGTATGAGGTTCCTATGGGACATCTATGTTGTGATGTCTGCCAGACCTTTAAAAGAGTGAAACTTGAGGCAGGACTGTGGTGATGGGACATACGAAAGATGGTTCTTAGTACTGTGGAAGTGGAGGAGATCATTCAGAGATAGACTCTGGGCTTACTAACCTTAAGGGAGGAGGAAAAGGAAACGATTTAGAGGAGGAGTGATGTGAGGCATGTGAGGAGAGCCAAGAGAATGGGCTAACCTGTAAACAGAGGGAATCGAGAGTGTCAGGCAGAGTAGAGAGTAATCACTTGTGTCAAATGTGGTAGATGTTGGGTATCAGAAGGATCAAAATGTGTTTGTCAGTGAAGTCATTAGTATTCTTTTTAAGAACTGTTCTTCCCAGGACGTTGAGAGCAGAAGGTTGATTGTGGAGGGTTAAGGAGTGAAAGGAAAGTGTGGAAATAGAAATAGTAACAAATGTAGAATACTTTTGAAAGGTGTGTATAAGAAGAGAAGGAAAGAGAGTAGCTAGAGGGAGATGTAGTTTTGAAGACAGCTGAGAGTATTTGTGGGCTGAGGATGATGATCCAGTAGTGAAAGGAGCATTCTAGATTAGGATAGGGAGGAATTGATAATTGATGAAGATAGGTTCCCCAGGGCATGAGAGAGTGGGCCATTTCGAAGGTAAAGGGAGGGAAGGCAGTTGGCCTTGATGTGGAGGAGGAAAACCTTATTTCTGAAACTGAAGGGAAAGAGCACAGGCTGGGTGTCCAGAAGGGTGTATGTTTCTGTGGATAGTGGATGGGGATTGAGGAGAGAACATTCCTAAAGCCTTCCCACTTCTCCCCAGAAGTTGGAGGTAAGATTGTCCGTAGGGAGGAAGGGAGTGATCCTGAGTTGGGGACCTGATGAGAGTGGTAGAGATTAGGGAAGGAGGGGTCTGAGAGCCAGTGTAAGGATTCACTGAATTTGTAGTTGAAATGCAGACGTAAAAGGGAATGGAGGGTGGTTGTGAAACACTGATTGCTAGGACCGACTGTGGTTGCACAGACAAGGAAGGGGAAGAGGGGCTGATGGTCTTTGATGAAATTGTGGAATCCAGGGCCTGAATGCCCCATGATAGTGGTTCCCAAACCATGCTGCATCTGAAATCACCTGAGGATCTTTAGGGACTACTGGCACCTGGCTCCTACACGAGGATTTTCTGATTTAATTGGTATGGGGTGCAACCTTTGTGTGGGAGGTTTCAAAGGTTCCCAGATGATTCCCACCCACAGGTTGCAGCAGTTTGTGCTCCAAGAGGCTGAAGAGCAGGTGTGGGGAAGATCTGGAACTCTAGAAGGTGTGGCCAGAGTGGGGATATTAGCATTTAAGGTTTCTCAGGTAAGGACAGGACCCAGTGTGCATGGCCATGGGAGTGGCTGGCTGAGGTTGAGTGGAGGGGAAGTTGTGAAAGTCACTATGGCTTTTAGTATTTGGTGGTGCACTTTCCTGGTCTTTTCTCCTCCCACTGGATAAAGAGCCTCGTGATAAGAATGCAGTGCCATCTAACAGGCTTATTTGGGAGTAAGGATTAAGATAGCATTTAACAATAGGATTCAGACATGCCTCATGAATGTGTTTTGGAAAAATTATAGTTTAAAATATTGTTGATGCAAGTAAAAAAATCCCCAAACTAAATGACGAATCTAATAGGAACTTGCAATTTGAAAGCAAGATAACAGCATTTGAAAGCCAGCACTTACAATGTGCAGATTATTAAGGCATCCTTTATGTGAGACTGTCCAGTGTTCATATGCAGTAAAATTTTTGTACCATTACTCTAGAGTTCATAATAGTATGACATCTAATTAGAATGCTGAAAGTCTCCAGAACAGCAGGCCGCAACCTTTTTGGCACCAGGGACTGGTTTCATGCAAGACAGTCTTTTCATGGCCTGGGGTAGATGGTTTTGGGATGAAACTGGCGTAGTTAGAGTCTCATAAGGAGTGCACACGTAAATCCCTTGCATACACAGTTCACAATAGGGTTTTCACTCCTATGAGAAGCTAATGCTGCTGCTGATGTGACAGGAGGTGGAGCTCAGGTGGTAGTGCTCACTTGCCCGCCGCTTACCTTCTGCTGTAGGACCCCATTCCTAAAAAGCCGTGGACCTGTGGACCAGTGCCAGTTCATGACCTGAAGGTTGGGGACTCCTGTTCTAGAAAACTGGTCACATGCTAATTTAAGGTTATAAATAGCAAAATATAAAAATAGCACTTGTAGCATAATTAGCGAAAGTAACCTTAGTAATTCACTTTACTAAATTACCCTATGCTTAACGTTGTGTCATTTGCCCTCCTACTTTGAATCCTTTTACATCTCATAAGGAAGCCCCTTGACCTCCAACAACTGCAGACCATAAGTTGAAATCACTGACCTATACGAATGCTGAACTTTCCTGGGACAGTGAATGGCCAGCAAGGGTGTGAGCCAGGGACAATGACTTCAAAGTTTAAACATTTTTTCCAGTGTGAATCTCATAAGATGATTTATATGACATGATATTGCAGGCCCTAAAATTAACCTTGAATAGAAATATCTCAGGGAGACAGTTTACTGCATTGTCCAAGTTTAGGAAGTATAATTGGTACATAGTGGTTGTGGCTGGAATTCTATACGGTGCTGTCAACTGACTACAACAGGTAAAATATATCCAAAGATCTTTCTGTTAATGTCTTCCACTGATCTCTCTCTTATTTTGTATAAAAATACTGATTTTTCCTAATTACATTCACATCTCAATCACAATCACACCAAGCAGCAATCAGCTCTGGTAAAAGTGATATTTTCTCAGGCAAACAGATGGGTAGAACGAACGAGGTAGGAAAAAGAATGGGAACGGTAAAAGGGGAGGGGATTTATCAGCATAAGCCAGGATTTTAGGTTTTTACAGTGTAATGTTACTTGGTTTTTAGTCTCCTTCACTTCTATTTCAGTAAGTGTAGTACTTGCTGTATGCTTGTCCCACCCTTCACCTGGCTAACTCCTACTCATCTCATGAGCATGAGTTCTGTGACCTCTGTCCCTACAAAGGCTTCCTGAATTTTTCAAGTATAATACTATAGCCAAATCAGACAGGGACAGTTGGGTCTCTTCCTCTCTGATCCTCTGGCACTTGGATTATATTGTTATCCTAGTACTTATTCTATAGTACCAATATATGTAAGCAGGTAGATATATTTATTTCCATCTCTACTTCTCTATATCAGAGTTTCTCAACCTCAACACTATTGACATTTTTGGCTGAATAATTTTTTCTTGTGGAATCCTGTGCACTGCAGTATTTTTAGCACCATCCCTAGCCTCTACCCACTAGATGCTATTAGCACCCCTTCCAAGTTGTCACTAGCAAAGTGTCTCCAGACGTTACCAAGTGTCCCTTGGGAGTGAGGGGAGAATTACCGCCTGCTCAAAACCACTGCTCTGTATCAGACAAAGAGCTTCTCAGGGACCACACCGTATTACTTCTCACATTTCCAGTGCTCAGCACGAAGTGTTCATTGAATCACTAAATAACCCAGGATTTGAGGATTCACTAATGTGGAGTGGATTCACTCTTTCCCTCACCACCTCCTTTCTTT
The DNA here is from genome assembly GCF_008728515.1 of Papio anubis. Classification (NCBI taxonomy): domain Eukaryota; kingdom Metazoa; phylum Chordata; class Mammalia; order Primates; family Cercopithecidae; genus Papio; species Papio anubis. The sequence continues at coordinate 49,248,542 of NC_044994.1, forward strand.
CTAATGTTGAGAGTCTCTTGATAGCTAGAATTATTCAAAACATGTAGGAAGTGGTAGGCAGATAGAGGAAGAACCTGACTTCCTCTTGTATTGTCACCATTGACTTGCTGTGTGACCTTAAGTGACTGACTTATCTCCTATCTTCAACTTGGTTTTAGTTTTAAAATTGGTATAATAGGGTTGTAATGAAGTTAAATGGGATAACATGTTTGAAAACATCACAATAGTTGTTCAACATACATAGCTTAATACTCTTGATTGATTGATTCATGCATTCATTCAGCATATATTGAGTGCATACTATAAGCTAGGCCCCAAGCTAGAACCAGCTGGAGAGGACATAAGTTACACCCACACCCAGTGGGCCCTGGGCCCTGGCATTGAGGAGTTCCTGCTGTGATGCGGGAGAAAAGTGTGCAGTTCATTGTGTTGAGCCTTTTACTCCTTAAGGTATGAACCAAGTGGGAGAGAACCCCAAGGAGACAAACTGACCTGAAAGGTTGTTGGGAAGGCTTTTCAGAAGAGAGAGGCTTGACATTAGGTGGAAGAACATCCCAGGCAAAGGGAGCAGCCTGTGCAGATGCACGTGGGCATGGCCACCATGCGGAGAGAATAGTGAGATGTGGGCCAAGTTGGACAGTGATGAGAGAAGAGAGTTCAAAATAGCTTAGAATCTACATGAGCATGAACATTTCAAATTAGGGCTTGTTCATCACAGTGCCCCAGGGTCGATTAGGGCAGTTTTTTTTTTCTTCTTTTCATTTTCTCATTATTAGTCTTATCCTTGTTCTTACCAAGTGGAGCCTCCCAGAATCTCACCCTTGTTTCCATTCATTTACAAGTGTATTAAGGGTTTCAGCATATCTAGAAGGGTGTGTTATACTAGCTCTTTGGATTTTTGCATTTTGTTTCTTTCACTTCGTATAAACTATGTTCACATGTATCTTTGACACATTCATTTGAGATAAAATGAGCAGGGTTTTGTTATCTCTCCCTTACCAGTGAAAGGAATACTGCTTGCATTATCTGTTCGCTGTTTACAACAACTCATTGAGGCAGGCAGTCTTTTCTTTATTTGGAAGATAGAAGAATTGATGCTAGGGAAGTTAACTGAGTGGTGTAAAGGTCTGTACAGCGGAGGAACACTCCTGGTCTTGTTACTTTGGTAACTCGGCCCTTTGGGAAGAGTTGAAAAATCAATCTCTTGTGCTACTGTTGTGGAAGCTCTTAATATATTGATCTTCCAACCCCTTAATATATTAACACTATTTGCATATTATTATTCAGGCATTATCCAGTGAGACATGGTCTACAGAAATATCTTTGAAAGATATTTTCTTTATCAAAGGCATGACCTAAACGTTTATACTTAATGGTTACAACTTACTTAGTTGAGTGATTTATATTTTATTTATATCATATTAAATTATAGTGTAATATCAAACCTTAAAACCACAGTCAGTTAAATATCTCTAGTTTATGCTTATTAACATACTTGTTAATGAAAACACATGAAAAGTCAAATAACATGAACTCCATAACTATATTGTCATTCACACCTACTCATGAAGACTTATCCTGTCTAAAATAAAATATTTAAGATGAATAGTGGTATATATTGTCTATTTCCAACATAAATGGATTCTCTGATAAAAGAAAACTCACTTGTATTATCCTAACTCTTAATGTTAAGTAACAGCAAAACAACAGCAGAGGGCACCAAATATCCATTTCAGTCTTCCACAGTTTCTTGACATTTTCTAATTTTTGTGCCTCCCTTTTCACTCTCTGCCTTTCTCCTCCTTCCTTCCTTTCTTCCTTTTTTCTAGTACTTAAAATATTTAATATTGAAACCATATTGTGCATATTTTTTAGTGGATGATGAGGTTTTTCCCTTAGCTATTTAAAAATTATGTCAAGACATCAATTTGTTTTTATTCAGTGACCTTTTTACATTTAACATGCAGCAGAATTTCAGAAATTCTTTTAAAAACTTTTATTCAATAAACATTCTATACTAAATCAATAGTAAAATTATTAAATATTTATTTTTCCTGCCAAAATATTATTAGGCAATAAACCATTTTTCATGGAAATTTAAAATTATTTAGAACATGCAATGTAATATGGCTACATGATTTTGTAAAACAGCATACTAAGATTTGTCAAGTGTTTTTTGTTTTCCATTTCAAGATTCAAAGTATTAATATCTATAGAAGTGTGTGTGTGTGTTTGTGTTAGATGTGTGGTATTTCCTAGCCTTGTTCTTAGTATCCTTAATCTTTGCTTTCAAAGGAGATTCTGATTTTTTTTTTTAATTATTAACTCTTCTGCTTTATACTTTAGCATGAAAATCAGCCTGTGTCTGTAGTGCTTGCTGGTATAAATAAACCCTCTTTAATTGGCTATAGGAACCATTTGATATCACTATAGATTGGACTCAGTGCTCATTCAAGATAAATAGTAAATTATTTTACAAGGTATTTTAAAATCCTCTTGAAAACTGCAATATTAAAAAATGATTGTGAAATAAGTAAGCTTTAAGTCAGGATCATTGAAGTGAATGGTGAAAGAGTGCAATTATTGCCATTGTTTTACGTTTCTCTTTGTCATAGGATGAACCGAAATACACTGAAAATATCATTATAATATTGGTTTTAGAAAACACAGCTTTCAGGTATTTCACCAGACATGATTTAACCCTAGAATATATTAAAATATTTAATGATAAACATTATAAATATATAATAATGATAAACAAGGATTCATCAACATTTTTTCCTCTGCAGATTCTAAGTTATTGCTTTTTTGTTGCTGGAGGCTACTGCATATGGGTGGGTGTGTGTGTGTGTGTGTGTGTGTGTGGATGTGTGTGTGTGTCTGTGTGATTATGTGCTGAAAAATATCCATGCTTGAATACAGATTAATCTCATGAATCATAGTTCTGTTGTTTTCCTTGGGTTTTCACCTGAGAGACAATTTTACCTGTTACTCTTAACCTATAATTGCCACAGGTTCACTTTCAGCAATGAGGAAGCAATCCAATAATTTTTTTCTGTGGTTTTATTTCTGTAATATTTTAAGTCAGATTCCTTATTTAAAATCTGAAATGGTTAGATCTGTGTTTAAAGTTACAATCGACTTGGTTCTTACATTGAAAATGTCAAATATGTCTGTCTTACTACCCTTCTAAGTAAGTGTGTGTAGATGGATGTATTTTGCATTTATCGTTGAGTTTTACTAGCAAATTTGAGATCTTTTCATTTGTACGTACCTTATAATTTAGCTTTCCTTGTTGGCTTTCTTCTTAAGAACAGAGGCTTTATTTTCTCCCAAGCATCTTGCGCATAAAAGGCACTCCACAAATATTTGTTAAACGGAATTTAATCTTCTTCCATGATAGTGTAAAGGTGAGTTTGTGAGCACACATTTCAAACGTTCTTAATAAAGGTAGCAGCGGAAGCATACTAAGCTTCCTGCTAGAGAATTTTCTGGATCCAATAGCCTGTGTTTGAAATTGTTGAGAGTATAATAAGCTCATTTAAATGAATTAGTGTGCTCTAGACATGAATATCTTATGATTAAGCCAAGAGACTTATGAGTTTGTTAGATGTTTTAATTTCCCATAGATAAACTTAGTGTACTATATTACGATATCAGACATGTTGGTGATTAATTCTGCCATCTCCATGCATTTAGCCAAAATATCCTCACAACTTTGCTGCATACCTATATTTTGTTGTAACAAAACTTTGTTGGGTTAGTTAAATCTATTGTCAGGTATTGCAAATTATGCAGGACTTAGTGATATCAGAAATTTTATAGTTTACCTATAGGACTTCAAGGTTAGTCATTTTCTCTTCTTTTCTTTTGTCTCCTCCTGTTATCTTCTCAGCTGTTTTTGTCCCTGTTTTTTTCTTTCTTTCTTTCTTTCTTTCTTTCTTTCTTTCTTTCTTTCTTTCTTTCTTTCTTTCTTTCTCTCTCTCTCTCTCCTCTCTCTCTCTCTCTTTTGCTTTCTTTCTTTCTTCTTTCTTTTTCTGTGGATTGATGTTAGGTATAATTTTTGCTACAATGACACAATCAGTGCACTAAGAAGTTTTGATAAGAGGAATCACACACAGTTGTATCCAGATATCATTGTCCCAGACACTAGATGATGTTTCAGGTGTCCATGCACGTGGGCTGTCTGCTGGCACACCTCCCAGGAAGGGACAGAAACATTCGCAGATCTGCAGATGCGGAAAGCAGGCATGTGGGGTTGACATCAGGTGCGAGAGCTTAAAGGGCTGTCTTGAGGCTACCACTGTAGTGTCCTTTTTTCTTCAAGTCACTCGTGCTGCTTCAATAATTTCTTTACCAAGCATGTTTGATTTTATATTCTTTGGTAGCAATGGTCTTTATCTTTATCCTGAAAGAATTTTGCAGGTCTTTCCCAGAGAGGCAGCATCTGCCAAAGCACTGTGGTGGTCTCTTTTACCTAATGTTGTTACTACCTATTCCTTCATACCCAGCGTCGGGTCTGTCTACCTAATATTGTTATATGATGATATTTTATCTTTTGCGTGACATAACCAGCCCTAGTACCTAGTCTGGTGCCTAGGCCATAACAACAGCTTTGTATGTGATAGCTATCATTATTAATAATAATTTTCCACATCAATATTATTTTAGATAAAATATTTATGTAATTTTATGTAGTATTCACTCAAACTACTGTTGGTAGGTAAAAAGCAGTAAGCATAGTGTCTGACATTATCCATTCAGTGTCTGAAAAAGAAAAGATAAAGCACAGTGCTCTGAGAAATAAAAGGGTTATGTATACGTTCTTCAATCTGTCCTGTTTTCTACATGCTCAGTGCTATTGCATACTTTTATCTTCCCTCATCTGGATGGTTTCAGTTGCCTTCCATTTCACATTCATTGCTGATTTTGCTCCCTTTAGCCAACATTGCTGGTAGATAAATGTTTATACAATTAAGTTTGATCATGTTACTCCCCTCATTAAAACTTTTAGACAACAGTTCTCAAACTTTACTGCATAAAGTAATCTGGGGTGCTCATTAGATTCTGACGCATTCCTAAAGATACTGGTTCGGGTCTGATATCAGGCCCAGGAAGCTGTATTTAACAAGCACTCCTGATGATTCTGAGAAAAATACTGCTTTAGTGGCTCCCAAGCCTGCAGGATAAAGCCATTCCTTGCATTCTTCATCTTGGACACTTGTGGTTTCAGCAGTATCCACCGTGTGATGCTTCTGCCTTTGTCCTGTTTCACATCTGGCCATCGTTCTGCCAGGAGTGCTCCTTCATTGCTCATTACATCTTCCGTGAGGGTTTCCTGGTCACCCGAGGTGGAGTTGGTACTTTCTCCATTGGGTCCCCTTCTTGTGCCTTGCCATCTCTCTTTATGGCACCATTCATCCAACATTATAATAACTTATGTACATGTCATCATCTGTTTTGAGTTCCATGACTAGAAAAACCATTTCTGACTCATCTTGGTACCCTCAGTACCCTGCACAAACACAAGACATAATAGGTGTTAGGCAATTGGGAGAATGAATGAATTAAATATACGAGAATGAGATTCGGAAAGTCTTGATTGTTTTCTGCATTTGTAACTTTATATTTATGATTGTGTAGTGTAAATTTATCACATTATTTATGTATTTTAGGATACTTAACTGTAGTATAGAAATATTTAGAGCAGAAGTTTACCCACGGGAAATAGTGATAGATCTGCTTGAAAAATGTGTAAGTAATTTTCAGAAGAGAAGCCACTTGAAATACTTCTTGCAGGATAAGTAGAAGTATGTATGATTTGAGTGTCAGAAGAGAGATTCAGGAGGGAGCATGATTCTGGCATAAGCATATGCAGAAATACAAATGTCTGAAACTACTTGGTCTTGGAAAGTACAAGTGGTTTGATTTGGCGGAAGTTATAGGGATTGTGGTGAGAGATGAACTTGGAAGGGTAAGCAGCAGTATATCTTGGAGGATGTTTTGTGCTTTGCAGGTAAGTCTGGATTTTGTCCTTGGGTTCAACAGAATGTTGAAGTCTCTTAAGCTAGAAAGAAACATGGTCAGATGGGAGGAAATTAAGACAAAAGAGAGACCAATTAAGGGGATTTGTAGTAATTTTATGACAGAAGAGCTGATTGGCAATTTAAAATAATTTTCCAAAAAAATTTTTAAGGCTAGTCAAGTGAAGCAGTGGGAGTGGAGAAGGGACAAAGAAATCTATAACTGGTTGTGACCAATTAGTTCTAAACACCACTGCACTTGGACCAGCCAATTTTATACAATTTTCGTAATAGTCTTTGTTCATTCTGTTAGGTACTGTAATAGCTTTAGACTATACAAGATGAGTAAGACATGATTGGTCCCTGATTTTGAAATGTTCCTGTATAGGAAAATGTAAATATCTAGAACAACAAATTATATAAATGTGGCACAGACATACAAATATGTGATACACAGTAGACATAAAATGTTGTGGGAGTTGAATTCAATAACCTCCTTAGCAGAATTAGTCTCTTTCTCCCACCCCCCGCCAATTTACTGGGGGACAATTGACAAATTGTCAATTGTGTATATCCCAGGTGTACAGTGTGATGATTTGATATACATATACTTGTGGAATAATAGGGCTTCGATGGAAGAGAAGCGATTGGAGTGAAGGAAGAGCATTTTGGGAAGGGGAATAAGTAAAAGGATTTATATGTGAGGGGCCATAATTTTGGTACTAGGGCCTATTTGTTAAAGCTCAGAAGGTATATTTGGGGTCAAACTGTAATGGACTTTGAAGATTGTGCTAAAGGAGTTCACATTTTATTCTAGAGCTTTATTTTCTAATTATTAAAATAATGTATATTGATTACATGATTATATACAATCTAAGAAATATATAGAAATACAAACAAAATGTTCTGTGATTCCATCACAAGATTGTAATTACTATTAATATTTTCACACATTTCTTTCCAGTCACATATATGTGTGTGTGTGTGTATATATTATATGTATATACACATGTATATACACACACACCACCCCCATATAAGCAGTCTTTCTTGCCATGCTTATATATATGTGTGTGTGTGTATATATATATACTTAAGCATTAAATACTTGAAATTGGAACCATAATATGTGTGTGTGTGTGTGTGTACATGTGGGTGTGTGTATAGTTTCACTTAAAATTGGAACATGGGTATTTTTCTACATGGTTAGATGTGCACACAAAATGTGATTTATAAATACTGCAATATTTATTATATGGCTATGCATAAATTATTTACTGGTTTCCTTATTGTAGATATTTACGTGGTTTCTAATTTAAAATATTGGCTACGGTTTCACTGAACATCTTTGAACATAAATCCTTATCTGTATTTCTGACTATTTAAGATAGGATCCTGGAAATAAATGTATTGGATCAAACAATATCAATCAGAAAGGCTCATGAGGTATTTGCCAAATTACTCTTTTAAAACTATTTAAATTCACGCCTGCAGTGTATGAGTTTGACTTTCTCTATACTGTTTTTACTGTCTACTGTTTGCTAATAAGTTAATAAGATAAAACACTTATCTTGTGGTTATTTTAACTGTCATTTCCTTGATGACCAATTTGAGCAGGTTTTCCCTATATTCACCTTTTATGTTTCTTTTACTGTCTTTGCTCTTCATAGTTTTTTTCTTTTTTCTTTTTTTTCTTTTGGCAATAGTATTCTTACTGCTTTTAAGAAATGTTTGTATTTATTACAACTCTTCATTAGTCCTATTTCTGGAACATTTTATTCCTATTTTTTAGTTGTCATTTAACATGTTTTTTTATCATAGTGAACTTTTAAGTATGTTTAGAAAGTCCACTCTCATCTCAAGATCAGATAGATATTCACTTATGTTTTGTTTAGTTTTTAAGAATTTTTGTATTGTCTATTTTTCTTAATAATTCATGATAATGGAAATTTTTTGGTAGAGTGACATGATTAGATTTTTGCCTCAGAAAGAAGTCTGTGGCTCTTTAGAGGTCACATGTGTTGGAGTAAGAGACCAGGGACAGTGAAACCTGTCTTGAGGAGCAAAGATAAGGGTCTGAATTTCTGTCGTGACAGTGGGATAGGAAGAAAACGAAATGATTTCCAACTGATGAATCAGGAGGCCCAGCAGGTTTAGTGAGGGGTGGCGATGAGAACGTTAAAAAGCGAGGTAGGTACTGTGGGATCTCCCAGTACAAACCATTGGGGATAAAGGATTGAAACTCCTTTAGGAGACTGGTCTGGCTGGTGATGGGAAATTAGAAAGCCATCTACATATAGGTGATAGTTCCCATGTGGGAGGAAGAATGAGTTATCAGGGCAGCTGCCTGAGAGGGGGAGATTGACAGAGGTAGAAGACTTACCAGGAAGTACTCTCCAGTTAAGTCTTTATTACGCTCCAGGATGCTGGGGAGGCGGCTTTTTATTCTTTCTTTTAGTTCTTTCTCTGTCTCTGTCTCTTTTTCTTTCTGTCTCAGCAAAAAATAACAATGTCATATACTGCAAAGACATTAAGGAAGAGAGGGACTGAAGAATTTTCATTGGATTAGTCTACTACTTTCAGTAAATTTTGCTAAAAGGGACTGAAATTTGGCTAGAAGAGGAGAGAAATAGAAAAGGGAGCATGGTCAAAAGATAGCATTTTTTAAAGGATCTAAGTAAACTCTAATATGTTCTTTATTCAGGAAATGGAATCTTTGAATAGGGAGATTGAAGGTAAAATGGAAAAAGGAGGGATATGATGGTTGTAGCAACTTAAAGAATCAGGAGCCACGATAAACGGATTATTCCATCAGGTGGAACAGTAGTTTGTTCTCAGAAACAGGATTTGCTCCTAAATTATTGAAACAAATTTTAATCTGTACTATGAGTAAAGAGACTCCCTGCTTCAATAATAAACTGTTATTTTCTTGGTTTTTAAACTAATGGGCAATTTTGTGATTGTTTCAGCCTGAAGTTCTTCTAATTGTGTAAGCTGATATGTTACATGCTGCTGATTGGCAAAGTTAGTATGTTACTTTTCATGATACAGGTTCCTAGAAGGACAGCTTAATAAGCATGTTAATTCCTCTGATTATTTATTGCTTATTAATTAATGTATGAAATTAAGCACTTTTAATTATAACTATCTTTTAAAAATATTTATTACAGGGAAATTTACCTAAATATTCTCATAACTCCCTGATGGTTCAAGCAATAAAGACAAACCTAACAGACCCGGACATACATGTGCTATTCTTTGATGTGGAAGCGTTGATTATTCAACTCCTGACTGAAGAAGCCTCTAGGCCGAATACTGCGCTTATTTCCCCAGAGAATTTGCAAAAAGCATCTGGCAGTTCAGACAAAGGGGGCTCTTTTTTAACTGGAAAACGGGCAGCAGTTCTCTTCCAACAAGTGAAAGAAACAATCAAAGAGAACATCAAGGAACACCTCCTTGATGATGAAGAGGAGGATGAGGAGATAATGAGGCAGAGAAGGGAAGAAAGTGATCCTGAATATCGGTCCAGCAAATCAAAGCCATTGACCCTATTAGAATATAATTTAACTATGGACACTGCAAAGCTGTTTATGTCCTGCCTTCACGCCTGGGGTTTGAATGAAGTACTGGATGAAGTTTGCCTGGATCGCCTTGGAATGCTGAAACCCCACTGCACAGTATCGTTTGGTCTCTTGTCGAGAGGAGGCCACATGTCACTGATGCTGCCGGGTTATAATCAGCCTGCTTGTAAACTGTCACACGGGAAATCAGAAGTGGGAAGGAAGCTACCAGCGACTGAGGGAGTAGGAAAGGGAACTTACGGAGTGTCCCGTGCTGTCACCACACAGCATCTCCTGTCTATCATTTCTTTGGCAAATACTTTAATGAGTATGACCAATGCAACTTTTATTGGTGATCATATGAAGAAGGGTCCTACCAGGTGTGACCATGATAGTTTGATTTTATTAAGTTTCAAAAAAAGAAACCTGTTTTATTTTTTCATTGTTGATTACTCTTTTTTGGCTCTACACAATTTTATTATATTAGTGTCATCTCAGTTTTTTCCTTTTTACGCTTTAAAACACCAGTTTCAAAATGCCCAGTTAAAACATAATAAAATTATACTATTTTATGTATACGTTGGCATACTTAGATGTTATTTTTTAAAAATTTGGAATGAGAGAGGTAGTCATATAGACTAGCTCTTGTAAATATAATTATGAAATTGTATATGTACTTGAAGTTTGCCCTAATATTCAATTCAAAATATATATTTGAGGCTGGGCATGGTGTCTCACACTTGTAATCCCAGCACTTTGGGAGGCTGAAGCAGGAGGATCACTTGAAGCCAGTAGTTTGAGACCAGCCTGAGCAACATAGTGAGACCCTGCCTCTACAAAAATAAAAATAAAAAAAATTAGCTGGGCATGGTGGTTACACGTATGTAGTCCCAGCTACTTGGGGGGCTGAGGTGGGAGGGTTGCTTGAACCTGGACGTTCATGGCTGCAGTGAGCCATGATTGTGCCACTGTACTCCAGCCTAAGCAACAGAGTAAGACTCTGTTTCCAAAAAGAAAAAATAAAAATAAAAATTGTGTATTTGGTTAAATGCTTCTTCTCATTGTAACTTATATGTAATGATTGGCATGTGTTCAGAGATTTGGCTTCAGAATTTTGTGAGAAGTATAGTCAGAATTTTTCAATAGAGAAAGAAAAAACTTTTAAAAATGCAGAATACTATTTTAATATTTCTAGAATACTTAGACAAAATTTGTCCTTTTATGGAGGCAACTTTTTATTATACTCTATTGAGCATTTACCATATGAAGAATTAAAAACAATTCTAACAAATACTTATATAGCACTTACTTTGTGTCGGTCTGTGTTGTAAGTACTTTACAAAAACTAAGTTGTTAGTGCCCTTAACCCTATAAGGTATGTACTTTTATTATCCCTTTATTACAGATAACAAAACTGAGACACAGAGAGATGATGTAATGTGCCCAAAGTAACATAGCCAGTAAGTGGTAGTGTCAGAATTCACAACTGAGACAGTATGCCTCTACAGTCCAAGATTTCTTAATGCCTAAAGACTGTTTTCAAGTTTTTGGGCTGAATGCTTTTAATCTATCTTTCTGTGAATTCACTTGGACTAATGCTGTGGAGTAGGCTGAAATCTCAGCATCTGAATATTAAAGAACAAAGGTTTAAGTACAATGTTAGAAAATATTTCTTAAACTAATATAAAGCACAAATTGTACATGTCAGATTTTTACTTGCTAATCATTTACTCATTTGAAATGGAAAACGTTAATAGGTCCAAACCAAAATAATCTTTCTGGAATGGTAAATTGAAAATGTTCTATATATGTTTGTTTTGTGATTTGTTTAGAAGTAGAAAATTTTTTATTTTAAATAATTCTGCAAACATGACGGTGTCAAAATATATCTTGTATTTTGTTTCTTCTTTTTTAAGGCCACCTAGACCAAGCACCCCAGACCTTTCTAAGGCAAGGGGTTCCCCTCCAACTTCCAGTAATATTGTGCAAGGACAGATTAAACAAGGTAAAATTAAATCTTATTAAGTAATTGACATGACATTTCAGCTCTAGAAACTGAGGAGGCAGAGCTAATGTATAATCATAATATTTGTTTGTCTTGGGTTGTTAAAAGAGAGAAAAGTTGTTATATTCCAGATGTAAATATGGATAATTAAGATGTCAGTTAAGAATAAATCAGATTTATTTAGAAAGTGATAAATGAACATATTTCAAATAATTTTATTATACTGTCTTTGGCCTAATTTTTATATATTAGGGGCACCTTAACTTGACAACAGTAGTGTTTTAATTGTGTGTATCTTGAGTTTAAAAGTTATATGTATTTTAAACTACATTTAGAAATGCTTAAGTTCATAGTTCCATACTATAGCTCATCTCCTGCCATTTTCCCATAGTTCATGTGTTGTGATTCACAAGCGGAAATCCTTGTTAAACTATTCTTTTTATCTTTTCTTTTTATTTAAGTCATTATATAATTAACTTTCACCTATACTTTGCTTTTCATTAGGAGATAGAAGAGAAGAAAGGTTGAGTTTCTCTTCCTTTACTAATAATTCCTACATATTCCTGAGTATAATTAATATACTTAGATGTATCTGTGTATATCTTTTATATTCCTATTAAGACTGACAAATGAGCTAATCAAGAGAGTTGGGGAGTTATGTCTACTTAGAGAACTTTCCTTTAGGCAAAGAGTTAATACTGACTCTTCACAGAATGTGATAGAGAAAAGTAAAGAAGTAAGCAACAGATGGGTTGATGTAGGTTCTGCTTATAAATGGTGGCCTACTGGCATTTTTCTCCCCTACCCCTGTACTTTTTTTTTAAGTTTGAAAGAGTCAAACAGTAGTTTACAAGGTTTGTTAAATAGTAGACCCCCAACTTTACATCTGTAGTTGTCCCCTTCCACAGGACAAGTACTTTTATCTGTCTTAGCTGATTATTTGAGACTTACTTTAACATCCTTAAATGGTTTGCTTGATTTTTAGCATTAGGCACTGTCAGATGGTTCTCATTATGGAAGATAAACTCCCACACTTTCTATGCCATTCCCATCCATCATTTCCAACCCCACACGGTCACCCTTCTCATTTCCCTGACCCCAGGCACATCACCATGCCTGACTAATTTTTTCTATTTTTAGTAGAGATGGGGTTTTGCCCTTCTGCCCAGGCTGGTCTCGAACTCCTGAGCTCAGGCAGTTCACCCACTTTGGCCTCCCAAAGTGCTGGAATTACAGGCATGAGCCATTGCATCTGGCCAATAAAATTTCTTTGTAGATGATAGTATGTTTCTGGGCTGTTTGATTCCATTGATTGATTTGTCTAGCCTTATGTCTTAATTACTGTTGCTCTATAATGAGACTTGATATTCAGTAGATGAAATCTTACCACCTTATTCTTTTTAAAGTGTGTCTTGGCTATTTTTGTCTGTTTGAATTGCAATATAAATTTTAGAATCAGTTTCTCAATTGCCACAGAAACCTGTTGTGATTTTAATTGCAGTTATATTGAATTTAGATAAGTTTGGAGATAATTAATATCTTTATGGGATTCACTCATTATACATCAACTTAATATGTCTCTATATTTATTTAGGTGTTCTTTATCTATCATAACTATAGTTTTATGTGTACAGGTTTTATATATTTTTTAGATATATAGCATTTATATATCTAAATATTGGATTCGGATATTAGATTTAAAAAATTTTCTTAACTGGTAATGTTTAACTATTTTTCATTTCTGTGCCCCAGTATGGAATGCAGTTGATTTTTGTATACTAATGTTGTATCAAGCAATCTTGCTCAATTCACCTATTAATTAAAATAATTTATCTGGGGATTCCTTTGAATGTCAGGGTAATCGTATGAGATAACCTTTTCTATTCCTAGTCTTAAAGGGAAAACTTTTAAACCTTTCATAATTATGATGTTTCCTGTGTGCTTTTATAGATGTTAAGAAACTAGTTACCTTTTATTCCTTCTTTGCTAATGTTTATCATCAGTGTATTTGGATTTTATCATACCTTTTCTATATTGATTGAGATGATTGTGTAACTTTTAATTTTCCTCTATTAATGTGGCAAATTTAGAACATAAACACAATATTGCATCCTAGAATAAAACCAATTTTGTTGTGATATATTATTGTCTTATAAATTATTGTATTTGATTTATTTATTTTTTTATTTAGGAAAACTTTTTTTTTTCTAATGTTGTTAGAAGCTTTCAGATTATTTAGGTTACAAAAACTTGAGTTGTGGAATGTTTTCTTTTTTTTCTATTTTCATGAAGAGTTTGTATAAGATTGGCAACATTTCTTTCATAAATTCAAACTCTAGATTTAAATTTGCTGGATTTAGATCTAGAGTTTTCTTTGTAGGCAGTTTTTAATTCTGTGTTCAACTTATCTCATTGTTTGACTTTTCAGATTTTGTTTCTTTGGTGTCAGTTTTGTTAAGTAGTACATATTTAGGAGTTTCTCTGGTTCTAAATTTTCAAATATATTGACATTTGAGATTATAATAAATCTTTCCGGCGTCTGTGGTGTGTCCTTATTTTTATTCCTGATTTTAATAATTTATGTCTTCTCTCTTTTTGCTTCATCAGTCTTACCAGGGGGTTATCAATCTTATTAGTCATTTTAATGAACTCAATTTGACTTTATCTTTTATAGTGCATATTTTTCCCCCACTTCCTTAAATTCTGCTCTTTATTTACATCTTCCTCCATTTTTTTGGATTCAATGTGCTAGGTTTTTTTTTTGACTTCTTAAGATGGATGGCTATGTACTGATTTTCAGCCCTTCTTTCTTTTGTGTGTGTGCCAAAAATCGTGTCACCTGTGAATAAAGGTAATTTTACTTCTTTTCAATTAGTATGCATTCTATTTTATTTTTCTTACCTTATTACACATGTTAGGACTTCCAGAATGACGTTGAATTGAAAAAGGTAGAGCAGACATTCTTGCCTCATTCCTGATCTGAGGGATAAAGCATTGAGTCTTTCACTGCTGAGTATAATGTTAGCTGTGAGTTTTTCTTTGATGTTCTTTTTTTTTTTTTTTTTTTTTTTTGAGATGGAGTCTGGCTGTGTTGCCCAGGTTGGAGTACAGTGGCGCCATCTCGGCTCACTGCAAGCTCCGCCTCCCAGGTTCACACCATTCTTCTGCCTCAGCCTCCCAAGTAGTTGGGACTACGGGCGCCCCCCACCCCACTCGGCTAATTTTTTGTAATTTTAGTAGATTTGGGGTTTTACTGTGTTAGCCAGGATGGTCTCCATCTCCTGACCTCATGATCCTGCCGCCTTGGCCTCCCAAAGTGCTGGAATTACAGGCGTGAGCCACCGCACCAGGCCTTCTTTAATGTTCTTTATCAGGTTGAAAAATTCCATTCTATTCTTAGTTTGTTGAGATTTAAAAAATTATGAATAGATGTTAGACTTTATTCAGATGTTTTTTCTGCATCTATTGAAATGATTATTTGATTTTTGTCTTTTCTTAATAAGACAAAGTATATTGACTTTTGAGTTTTAAAACAACCTTGCAATATAGACCACATTTTGAATTACCAATTTCATAGTTTGTTAGGTACAATTTGCTAAAATTTTGTTAAGGGTGTTCATGAGGAAGTTTGGTCTTCAGTTTTCAATTCTATTAATGCCTTTGTCCAGTTTTGCTGATAGGATAATGCTGGCCTCACAGAATGAATTCGGAGGTAGCCCCTTTCCCTGTATTTTCTGGAAGGGTGTGTGTAGACTGTTCATTCTTCCATATTTGGTTGATCTAATTCACTAGTGAAAGCCCAGGAGTTTTTTTTATGGGAAGGTTTTTAACTACAGATTTAAAAGTACTCTAGATATAGGGCTATTCTGCTTGTTTTTAAAAATGTCTACTTGGGTGAACTTTGATCATTTGTGTCAATTTTATCATCAAAAAGTTGTGCATAATCTTTTATTTTCCTTTTACTATCATATTTGTAGGATTTGAAATTATATTTACTCTTTCATTTCTGTTGTTCATAATTTATGTTTTTTCCTGTTTTCTTGATCAGTCTGGCTTGTAGCTTAGCAATTTTATGGATCTTTTCAAAGAACCAGCTTTCTATTCATCAATATCTGTTATTTTTCTATTTCATTGATTTTTGATTTGATTATTATTTATTTTTTCCATTTTAAATGTGCTCTTATTTTTTAGTTTCTTAAGGTAAAAGCTGTGATCATTGATTTGAAACCTTTCTCCTTTTCTAATATAGGCATTCAATGCTACAAATTTTCCCCTAAGTATTATTTTAGTGGCATTACACACACTTTGCCATATATTACTTTTAATTTTCCTTTTGATTTTTTTTCTTTTACCCATGGATAATTTAGTAATGCGTTAATAAAATTTCAAAACACTTGGGGATTTTCCTAGGATCTGTCTGTTACTGGTTTTCGTTTTATGATCAGATACTGTATTTTGTGTGGTTTGAATCCTTTGACATTTTTTTCAATTGATTGTGTTTATTTATGGTCCAATAAAATTGCATACATTTATAGTGTACAACATGATGTTTTGATACATGTGTACATTGTGGGATGGCTACATCAAGCTAATTAACATATCTATGACCTCATATATGTATCATTTTATGTGTGTGTTGAGAACACTTAAAATTACTCCCTTGGCAATTTTTAAGTCTGTAATACATTGTTACTAACTATAGTCACCATGTTGTACAATATGAATCCTTTTGAATTTATTGAGATTTGTTTTGTGGCCCCAAATATAGTCTGTCTTGGTAAATATACTGTGTGTGCTTCAGAAGAATGTGTATTCTGCTGTTGTTGGGTGGAATATTTTGTGACTATCAGTCAGGTCAAGTTGCCTGTGTTCAAGTTTAGTATATATTTGCTGATTTTTCTGCCTGCTTGCCTTTATCAATTAAATAAGGGTATTGAATCTGCAGCTATAATTATGGGTTTGTTTATTCCTTCTTACATTTGTATCCCAGTTTTTGCTTCATGTATTTTGAAGCTCTGTTATTAGGTGCATAAACCTTTGGAATTTTTATTTCTTCTTGATTATTTGACTCTCATCATTATGAAATGACCTTCTTTATCCTTGGTAATATCCTTTGCTCTGAAATTTACTTTGTTTATAATAATAGAGTAATTTCAGCATTTTTGGCTACTGTTATCATAGTATAACCTTTTATCATCCTTTTACTTTTTACCTATTTGGCTCTTTAAGATGTGTTTCTTGTAGGCAGCATATAGTGGGTCTTATTTTTTAATCCAGTCTGACCTACTTTTTACTTGAGATGCATAAGCCATTTACATTTAATGTGATTGTTGATATAGTTAGGTTTGAATCTGTTATCCTGCTACCTTATTTTTCTCTTTGTTGAGTTTATTTTTTGTTCTTTTTCTTTTTCTGCTGTCTTTTAGACTAATAAAATTTTGTATGATTCCATTTTATCTCCTTTATGGTTTATAAGCTAATTTTTAATTTTATTATTTTAGTAGTTTTTTAAGAGTCTGTAGTCTATGTCTCAGTTATCACAGTGTACATTCAAGTGGTATTATACTATTTAACATTTAATATAAATGTTAAACCTTATTATATTAGCATTTGTCATCTCCTGGTCTTTATGCTACTGTTGTCCTGTATTTTACTTTTATATATGTTATAAACCTCACAAATTATTCTTATGATTTGTGTTTAATAGTAATTATATTTTAAAGAGACTGAAATAGGGAAAAATACATATTTATCCATGTAGTTACCTTTTTTGGTATTCTACATTCCTTTGTGTAGGATTTTTGTCTGGCATAATTCTTCTTCTAACAAAAGGACTTACTTTAAGCTTACTTTGTGTGTGTATGTACCTATTTATTTATTTACTTTAAGTTCTGGGATCCATGTGCTGAACATGCAGGCTGGCTACGTGGGTACACTGAACATGCAGGCTTGATACGTGGGTACACTGAACATGCAGGCTTGCTACGTGGGTACACTGAACATGCAGGCTTGCTCGCATTGAATTTACTAATGAACATGCAGGCTGGCCCTGCGATGGGTTACACTGAACATGCAGGCTGGCTACGTGGGTACACTGAACATGCAGGCTTGCTACGTGGGCTACGCGGACAATACAGGCCTTCAGCTCACGATGGGCACCTGAACATGCAGGCTGGCTACGTGGGCACACTGAACGAAAATGCAGGCGAGGCTGACTCACGTGGGCACACTGAACTGTCTGAGCTGGCTACGTGGGTACACTGAACATGCAGGCTGGCTACGTGGGTACACATGTGCCGTGTTGTTTTGCTGCACCTGTCAACCCGTCGTCTAGGTTTTAAGCCCCACATGCTAAGCTTTCTTTTAGTGAGGATCTGCTCTTCAGGTTTTTGTACATTTGAAAACATCTTTGTTTGTCTACATTTTTGAAAGCTTTTTTTTTTTTTTCTGGTATAGAATTCCAGGTTGACTTTTTATATCTTTTAATACTTTGAAGATGATATTCTGTTGTCTTCTTGTTTGCATTAGTTCTAACAAGATCTGATGGCATTCTTATCTTTGTTCCTCTAACTGTAACATTGCTAATCTTGGTGCTTTTACGATTTTCTATTTATCACTGGTTTAGAGCAGTTTGATTATGTGGTTCTTCAGTGTAGTGTTCTTCATGTTTCTTGTGGTTGGGGTTCATGAAGTTTATTAATTTTGAAAAATTTTCAATAATTATTTCTTCAAATATTCATTCTGCCCTTTCCTCTCTCCTCTCTCTAAGGGACTCAAATTACATGTACATTAGGCTGATTGAAGTTGTTTCACCTATCACGGTGCTTTTTTATTTCTGGATTATTTGTCCTCTCTGTGTTTTGATTGAGATAGTTTCTATTGCAACATCTTCAAGTTTATTAGTTTTTTCTCAGCAATGTGTAATATGCCATTGGTCCCATCCAGCACACTTTAAAAATTTATTTATTTATTTTTTATAGAGACAGTGTCTTGCTGTGTTGCCTAGGTTGGTCTTGAACCCCCAGGCTCCAGCAACTTTCCCCGTCTTGGCCCCCCAAAGTGCTGGGATTCCAGGCATGAGTGACCATGCCCGACTGTCATCCAATGCACTTTAAATCTCAGACATTGTTATATGTGTCCACAGAATTTTGATTTGGGTCTTAAAATTTTTGTTTTCCTTGTCTCTACCTAACTGCTTTGAATACATGGATTGCAGTTATAATAAATGTTTTAGCACCCTTCACTGATAATTTTGATAGCTCTGTCAGTTCTGGGTTGGTTTAAATTAATTCTTCTCCTCCTTGTGGACTGTGCTTTCCTGCCTCCTTGCATGTTTGATAATCTTAGATTAGATGGAAGATGTTTGAATTTTACCTGTTTGGGTACTGGACACTTTTGTGTTCTTAAAAATCTTGAGCTGTGTTATGGGATGCAGTTATGTCATGTGGAAACAGTTTCTTTTTCTTTCCTGGTCTTGCTTTTATGACTTGTTAGGTGGATTTGGAGCAGTGCTCTAAGATGAATTACTCCCCATTACTGAGGCCAAACCTTCCAGAATAGCCAATGTCCTGTGAATTATGAGGTTTTCCATTTAGGCTGTTGGGAGCAGGCACTGTTTCTGGTCCTTTAGATGTTTTTCCCCCACCTCGAGTAGTTTCTTTACAGACATGTACTGATTGGTGTTCTGCTGAATACTTGAGGGAGATCCTCTGAAGAACTTTGATCTTTGCAGCTCCCTTCTCTCTGTCCATTGAATTCTAGCTGGCCTGATTTCCTGAGACTCTCAGCTTTGTCTCCTGAACTCAGGGAAACTGCTGGGCTGCTCACTTTGTTCTCCACGTAGCTTCACCTAGGAACTCTCTTAAGGCAATAAGCTGAGGTAATCATAGGGTCATAGGGCTCACGTTGCTTGTCTCCCATCTCTCGGTCCTTCATTGCATGATGCCCAGTGGCTTGAAAACCATTGTTTTATACATTTCATCTTTTTGTTTGTCTATTTTTGGTTGTTTTGGGCTGGATTGAGAATCTGTTTCTTGTTGCTCCATCTTGGCCAGAAGTGGAAGTTCCTTTCCCTTTATTTAAAAATGTTCCAAATATCTATTTTTTTAGAAAGTAAAAATTATTTGTATATATGGAGTTGTGATATTTTTAGAGTGTTATTACTGGTAAAAATGAAAACAGGCTCATATTGGCAAGGGACTTGCTTAATGTATTCTTGGTAATAGTAGTATGATTAGGACACAGCCAGTGCTTTTAGACTCTAGATCCTGTGCTTTTTCTGCAATAGTATATGTTTTATTTTTCCAAATTCATTGGAAATATTTTCCAGGATATACTCAACAAATCAGTGGCGGGACGATTCATTTAAGTTTGACTTCTGTTAGAGATATTGTTATCCTCCTCATCATCTTCATTATGATTGTGGTGATTCTTCTTGAATTACAAGAAGCAGTTGGTGATTCTTCTTGAATTACATTTTTCCTTGTCTGTAATCATAGTAGATAGAAACATTCTCATATAATTTGTGACATTGTCATGATGCATTATATATTCACCACCATGATGGTGTTAGATTTGCTCACCTGGTCAAGTCTGAAGATTTTAAAGTTGGAATACTTTATTATTGCTTCTCTCAGAAAAGCATTGAGTTTTGAGAGCAGTGAGGAAGGTTTTGAAAATTGGGTCTTTTTTTAAAAAAGCATTTATTTAAGGCAATAGAGTTAGGAATTTTCATTTGGAAAGCACATATGCTTTTCTTCTAAAGTAAATGAAGGCCAGCAGTTCCTACTGAGAGAGAGCTGCATAGTAAAATACTTTAGAATACCATTATGAAGCTCACTTTCTATTTTAGTATTGGAATTAATATATAGTGTAATTGTTTTCTCAAAAATATTTATTAAGTCCTTTTTGTCTCCTAACAACTCTGTTAGGGAGGTTAGAGAGGTTGGTCTGACGTATACTCTCTTGAGTAGTATATATCTAGTTGATAACATGAACATAAATAACCAATTTACGGTTGGAAGTGGTAAGAGATACAAAGGGCTCTGAGTTCTCTAAGGTTTCAGCAGTTAGAGCATTATTTCTTCATTTTTCTACTCTGGCTTTTCTTAGCTTGGTTTGCTTTTAAATATTTTCCTCTTGTGTTTTTTATTTCCTGACTTCCTCTACTGTGCACATCGATTCACGATGTCTTTAAGTTGTATTGCAAACATGAATATGCGTCTTTTCAATAAGTTGTCACTTACATGTTGGCTAATACTTGTTCAGCTGCCAAATAATCTATATGAAGTAAAGACTTCAGCTGGGGATTGGAACTTTCATAGATATTTGGGTTTGATAATAAAGATAGTTTAGATAGTTCAGCTTATATAATTTTCCATAACCAATATTAGGGCACTTCATTGGAAAGTAGTATCTTCACAAGAGGTTTATTTTGCCTAACAGTAGACTTGTTAATTCAATGTTTGTCAATAATTAACATTTACCGTCAGTTGTCTACTTTTTTTTATACAGTTTATTTTTTTTTTTTGTTTGACACTCAATTTTGCGGTTTATGAAACATGCTACTTGAGAAAAAGAGATCAGAGATATCAAATAACCACACTTTCATTCATGGCAAATATAGCCCTAAGTCTGCTCATGGCTTTAGGATTTTCTACTTTTTTTTTTCCTTTGAGACAGAGTCTCACTCTGTTGTCCAGGCTGGACTGCAGTCTGGTCATGGCTTACCGCAGCCTTGACCTCCTGAATAGCTGGGACTATAGTCAAAGGCCACCATGCCCAGTTAATTTTAAATTTTTTGTAGAAATGGAGTTTCACCATATTGCCCAGCCTGGTTTCGAACTCCTGGGCTCAAGTGATCCTCCCACCCCAACCTCCCAAAGTGCTGCGATTACAGGTGTAAGCCTCTGTGCCTAACTGTTCAACGTTCTAATGTACTGTATTTCTCTCTATTCATTAATCTCATGACATAAGTCTCTGGTCTGTGTCTCTTGTGTTATCTTGATTGTGACCATATTTTTATGTTTAGTAGTTGCATCTTTACTCAGTGGGAGGTGCCCAAGCAAGTTTAAGCAATGTAAAGTTTAAGATTATATTATGTTCTTCGCAACTTTATTTTTCAGAAATGAGTTCAATTTAGGATGTCTAACCTTAGAAGTAAGAGGTAGTCGTTGTTAAATTATCTCAGGAAAGAGTTACGTAAATTAACCAATAGTTTAATCACTATTCTTTTCCAGGATTTATAGAGAAATAAACAGTACTTAACATAGAGTCCATATATCATATTAAGGAATGGATCTGAGAATCCCTTAAAATTTTGTGTGTTTGACCTTCTGTGCCTTTATTTTTTTAAATTGGTGTACACCCTTGATTTGCTGTGGAAGCTCAAAGGGTAGGGACATTTTTTTTTCTGCTTTGTTTAGTGATTTATCCCACGAGCTTGGAACAGTGGCTGATACATAGAAGGAGCTCAGCAAATATTTACTGAATGAATGAATCTATAGATAACCTTCTCTTTATGTTTCTGGAGTCAATATGTCAATATTGGTGCTGAGGCTATAAGGGCTGACAAATCTCTGCCCTCACGGTGCTTATTATGTCTATTGGAGGAAATGCACAGGAGTGCAATTTATGATAATATTTTAATTGGTTATTGTATGCTTTTCTAGATAATGAGTGCCTTGAGGGCAGACACTTTGTCTAATCTTTGTGTGTTTTTGTGTGCTTAGCCCAATACTGACATATAGTAATTGTCACTTATTTAGTGTTCAGTGAAGTAGAAAATTTTAATAGCCTTCATATACCGAATTCAAGTTAGTGTTTATGTTATAAATTTGTCTTTTACAATAATGAATTCTCTCCCCATCGTTCTTGGTCTTAGAAAACTCATTGGCTTATTTTGTGTATTAGTAATGAGGGAAACCTTTTACAGAAACTTTGTCTGTTTTTTGACTTTTTGATTTGAGTTATAGGCCAAGGTAAAATTTTCATCACACCTGTGTTTATTGCACTTCTGATATAATCCAGTGGTGATCTACAGGTGAAGTAGTATGCCTGTATTTTTTAAACATTATGAGCACCTTCATGTGTTGTCTTGTGTACCTGTTGTTTGTCAGCGTGCCATCTTGGGCTGCTAATTCATTCTGCTCTGGTAAGTCCTTACGTTTCTGCTGCCTGCACCTTTGTACTGCCCTATTGCCCTAGTTTTTTGTGTTCTTCTTTTATGCTGTTTTAAGGATACCTTTTTTTTTTCCTCCCTAAGAATGTTTGGACGTTGCATTTCTATATAGCTTCTATATGTGTTCAGTTGGTGGTTTCCTATCTAATGGAGAGGGTCTAGATTATTAATGAGTCGATCACTTGAATAAGGTTTTCATATATTGTTTGTATCAGCACCATGATGAGTGGTATTAATGAATTTATAACATGACTAAATATATTTACTTAGTACATACCATGCACTTTCCTCTGTGTTTTTCATTTATTGCCTACAACAACTGACCGAAACAATTATGCCCATATTGCCCAAGAACTCTGCAGTGACTTTTTAGGTTAGGAATTTGTTTATGAAATGCTGTGTCCAGAAACACCAATACCACCAAAACTTTAACATTGTGTAAGTAGTATATTTGAAATTATCATAGCTGCTAATGTAATTGCTTTTGTCATTAGTTTCCAAACACATCTCTGTTTCATGATCATAGTACTTATATGATGTTCATTTTCTCTGTATGGTTTCTTGTAACATTTGGACCAACTTTAACAGTTTCATTAGTTACATATAAGGAGTAAAAATGTTATTGGCCTTCTTAATAGTAACCCTAAGCTAAAGAGAGGACAACGGAGATTGGTCAGGAGATGTGTGTTTCTTAAAAATGTGGAAGAAAGGTGGAGCGTGGTGGCTCATGCCTTTAGTCCTAGCAATTTGGGAGGCTAAGGTAGGCAGATTGCTTGAATCCAAGGGTTTGAGACTAGCCTGGGTGACATGGCAAAACCCCATCTCTACAAAAAAAAAATACAGGCCAGGCACGGTGGTTCACGCCTATAATCCTGGTACTTTGGGAGATCAAGGTGGGCAGATCACCTGAGGTCTGGAGTTTGAGACCAGCCTGACCAACATGGAGAAACCCCATCTCTACTAAAAATACAAAATTAGCTGGGTTTGGTGGTGCACACCTATGATCCCAGCTGCTCAGGAGGCTGAGGCAGGAGAATCGCTTGAACCCAGGAGGCGGAGGTTGTGGTGAGCCGAGACCATGCCATTGCACTCCAGCCTGGGCAACAAGAGTGAAACTCCATCTCAAAACAAACAAACAAACAAACAAACAAAACTACAGAAATTACCTGGGTGTGATGGTGTGCACCTGTAGTCCCAGCTACTCAGGATGCTGAGGTTGGGAAGATGGCTTGAGACTGGTTGGTTGAAGCTGCAGTGAGCTGTGATCACACCACTACACTCCAGCCTGGGTGACAGAGCAAGACCCTGTCTCCAAAAAAAAAAAAGACAATTTTTGCATTTTTAGACTCCTGAATGCAAACTGTCAGTCAAATAAAAGGCAGAATAATGGCAATTTCAGACACTCATAGTCTTAAAAAATTACTATTACTATATCCTTTTCTCAGCAAAGTTTTGCAAGATGTGCTCCATCAAAATAAAGGAGTAAACCAAGGAAAAATAAAACATGGGGCTCAGGAACTGGTGAAGCCATTGAGGGGAGCAGTGCGGGGAGCACTTATGACCCAACATGGTCATCAGTGAAGGATGACAGTGAAAGGAAGTCTCAGGATGGCAGCCATGTGGCAGATATGAGCAGGGCTGTGAGATGGCTTCCAAAGAGATGGTTCATGGGAAAATGACACTGCTCTGTGGAAAATCATTGAGAAGCTGTTGAGGGGTTTAACTTAGAAGAAATAGGTACATAGAAAAGAAGGCGAATGGGGAGAAAATATAATTTTTGAATTCGTAAAAATCCCCAGCAAGGTGTCCAAGGAAAGAAGTATGATCTTAGTAAGCTATTTGAGTCAACATTGAACATGATTTCCATAGAGATAGAGATATTTATCTGTATATATAAATGATTATCATAGAGAGATATTTATCTGTATATATAAATGATTATCATAGAGAGATATTTATCTCTCTATATAAATGATTATCATATAGAGCTATATATCATAAAAATATATCTATATCTATATAATAGAAAAATCTAATATATAGATAGTATATATATTTATATTGGAAGTAAAGGAAAGGAGATTGGTTACGAGATATGGTTTGGCAAAGTTAAATCATCTTCCACAGTATTGGTGGAAACCAGTAGCTAATGTTTAGATTTGGTAAAGCAAGAAATTGCAGGATTAGCATATTATTTAGTGATAGGAAAGTAAATGCTGTAAGAAATAGTTAACATGTTTGAAAATGGTTTCCTGTCAGAAGCCATACTTGGGGATGGGGCAGGGGAATCCTGTATTCAAAATGAGCTCTTTAATACTCATTAAAAGTGTGCTTATGTTATTGCTCTTTATGTTGCATGAGCTGCCAATTCTATTGGACATATTAAAATATGCAGAATTAAAACATAGTGCCTTCTTGTATTATAACAAAATAGCTCTAGCTTATTGGACGTATTTTGCAGATTAATTTAATGAGGCACCGTTCCTGAAATAGAAATAGGACCCCTTATGAAGGCACTTTTGTTTTTATCTGGGTCTGGTGGTACCATGCTAAAGGATAACATTGTAATGGGGCTCTAAGACACAGTCTTTATGATTACTACACATACGAGGTTGGAGGCTTCCTTTCTTTAAAGAGGAAGTTTTTTTTGATCATTCATTACTAAGGTATTTGTTTTCTAACCTTCTAGTCATGATAATAGTTAAATGTATTGGTATAGCTTTTTGTAATCTTTTTGGCATTAGGAAATATCGAATGGGAATTTTTCAGATAACAAAAGGAATTGAAAGGAGAATTAGAGTTTTCTTGCCAATATTGCATTCATAGCGAAGTTAGTGTATTAATTATGGCAATTCTGTGAAGCATGGAGATATGATACATTATGCATAATGAAACAGGTTGTTGCATTATCTAATTTTGTACCTCAAAAAGTCAGGCATTAAAAAGAGGCAATGAAAGCTGAATTAATGATTTATCCAAATGTTTCATGTTGATTTAAAAGATGGCTAAAATGCCATCTACCTACAACATAAAAGTATTGACACAAAAGAAAACTTACAAAAAGCCAAATGTTGCTTTATAACATCTGGACTAGATGCAGACTCAGTGCCAAATGCCTTTATGTTAAGTACATGGTGGTTAATTCTACAACATTTCTTAATTTCTAATTTTTTCATGTTTTCTCTTTCATCTCTTTCTTCTCTTTCTTCTTCTCTCCCCTCACCCACCCTCCCCGTGACATCATGATTACCATGAAATACTTTAAAAGGACTCATCATTAAATCATTTTATTCTTTTTTTAGTATTAAGCTTTGAAAAAAACTTACTTTTTAAAGCATTGCATTTTTTTGTACTTAAAACTTTTTTTCTCTGAAAAATGTATTGAAAAGGGCTACTTGTGTATATGTGCTAGGAAGATAATGTGATTTAGACCAGTATGTATGGAGCACTTACCACCCGAAGTATGTTAACTTTCTGTCCTATAAATATTGTTATCACAATGGGAGTAGTTTAGAATCAAGTTCAAATGGAGTTTAGAATCAAATTTCAATTAAAAACTGAAATATTCCTGTTGAAAAGCAGAATCTAGGGATGTTATAATTTTGGGTATGTATGTGCTGTGTAAGGGGAAGCCAGGGCAGATGTGTGCATATACATGTTCTCCCACATGTTTGTTTATCTTCACTTGTCTTTTCTTATGAGACTAAGCAGTTGAAGAGGCTCAGATAAAGTAATGGAACTGTGTTAGTTCTGTCACTATGTTGAAACTGTGCTAAAACTGTTTTCCCTTATGTTTTGCTAATCCTTAATAAGAGCAGCAAATTGATAGGTGACGTAGCAGCTTTTCTGTTAAGAAATCAAATGCTTGATTATGTTTTATGGTGTAAATCTTCCATATTCAGTGCCCCATGAAACTTCAGATTTATAATTTATTAAATCTTGAGCTTTTTATCTTGGAAGTAATAATTTTTTCTGCTAATTGCTGATTTTTCTTATGTAGATAGTTGTGAAAGCTGTAGCAGAGTTTAATTTCCTGATGAATTTTGAAAGTGCTCTAGATTTTGCGATTTCGGTTGTGAGGTAGTGTGAATAAAGTATTTTTTGGTGGAGATGCAGAGATATTTAAAGCATGGTAAATCTGATCCTTGATTTCTATTACAATATTTTTCTTGAATTTTAGTGCCCATAAAATTTATTAAAGGATGAGTGTAAATGCCTTTTTGTCTAAATGAAATATCATTTAAATATGACTTCAAAAATATAATATCCAGAATCGGTTTTTTTCTTTCCTTAATAACAGTTTTATATGTTAAACAATATTCTATTAGGACATATGCTTATTCTAGCATTTCTGCCAGTAACATTTCTAGTTTCCTTTTATACTTATTCCTTACAGGAATCATTAATCCCACCACTTATTTGACCTGTGTTAGGGTAATGACCACTCAATCCTAAACTTTTATTTATTTGTATTGAATTTCCTCACCCTCTCATTCTATTGTCCTTTCAGAATTAAGAGTAAAACCATGCAAAATTAACACAGCCTTTCCAGGGCTAACAATTTCTCCCCATTTTTGAAAAAGTGAAATTATAGAAAAGTCCTAACTGAAGCCACCAGAGAAACATTTTGGTAGAACAAAAATTAAAACCTGCAAATTTACTCCTGGCTGCCAAGGCTTACCAATGTTTTGCATGGAGGATGAATAATTTATAAGTCATAATCACTGAATTTGTAATTAAAAATGATAAAAAATAAAAGTATTCCATGGAATATAGAAATGTTTGGGATTTCTTTGCAAGATTAATTTGTAATGGAGTTTGTAGATCTTATGAAATATAGAATTAAAAGCAGCTCTATTTCTTTCATAAGTATAACATTGTAAAATAATTTTAATTTCATAAGGAGCAAAAATCAGATCTCTTAAAATAATAAAGGATTATAATTTCCCAGATGAAACTTTCATTTGTGCAAGACGTGCTTCTAAGGGTTTATGGAGTTAGAGTTGCTTTTTGTGTTACTTTTCATAGACTTCTTTTCGTTCTGCTGTTTACCTCACACGTGCCTGATTGACATTATGATGCATTCGTGTGGAAATTATGAAAATGTTGTTTTCATGCAGCTGTTCTGTTGTCACAAAAGAACTTCACTGCATGAAAAGCAAACATATCATTCAGCAGACAATGCTTAATCTGTTCAGGAGCCCAAACCTATTGCTGTTCAATGACAGAAGAAAGGAGAGGGATTAATTTGAAGATGCTTGTGCATGACATATGGTAATTTCGCCATAGGAAGGAAGTGTCAAATGGTGACCTCTAAATCTTAACATTGACCTCCAGTTGTAGAATGTGTGTGCCATACGGTCCTTTTGCTTTTTCATATGATAATTTAAGCCGAAACACTTTCTTGGCAACATAACTTTTTTAGGGGGTTAGGGAGTGAATCGGTACCTCTATAAGAATTATAAAATTCACAAATTTCTTTTTTAGTATAGGGAGCATTTGTGAAATAATTTTTTTTAAAAAGTCCAATGAGTGAACCTGTTAGTATTCTTTTAACAAGAGTTAAACATGGTATATACATTCTTTGCTAGTTGGGATATTTTAAATTGAGTTTTCATAAAATAAGCGTAAAAAGCTGAAATGATCTCAGTGAATATTGGTTTGAAAATTTAAAAATAATTTACACATAATGTCAGAGAATAAGCTGTTAGAAAAATGTAACTGACAATATGAAGACCAACATAAAGCTTTTTCATTAGGTGATACATTTTAAAAATTGAATAACATTTTGGTTAATTTTTAATGTCATTTTTTCATGATGGCTTTAGTTGTTTTAGAGCTATGTTTTGCATTAGTCAATACATTCATCAGAATATTAGATTTTGACCTTAAGAGGAATTGGAACTATATCGTGATTACTGTTCAATAAAATATATCATTTTTCTGATGTAATCTTTAATGATCATGCCCTTCTGATGAAAACATCGTTTCAGTTCTACATTCTCTATGTTTTGCCAACTTTGTTTTTCATTCTTCACTAATACTAAGCTTTTTTTCAGAAACTGCTGTACTTCAATTCTCTCCTCTTTATTTCTTCTCTTTTCCTCTGCAAGTTGCTGCACCTGTCGTTTCCGCTCGGTCTGATGCTGATCACTCTGGCTCTGACCCTGCTTCTGCTCCTGCTTTACATACCTGTTTCTTAGTAAATGAAGGTATCTCTCTCAACTTCTAACAACTTTCTCTCAATCTGTGCTTTATTCTAACAGACATGTTCTTTTTATCTGAGTTACACATTCATTTGCTTTGTTATGTATGAGATTCTAAAGTTCCCATTTTATGACTTTATTTGCTAATGTCAATGACAAGAGCCAGTTATAAAAATGTAATGTTAACCCTGGCTGGCATAATCCGTGTTTCCTATAATCTAGAATACCGTTAAGTGCAGAGATGCCAATCTTTGATGTAAAGTCAGTGTTAAAGGTGGATTGGTTTTTGTGATGATGTTTGCCATGTGAACTCTGGCATTAGAGCTAATGACTTTATTTTATATGTATCATTACTTGGTAACAGATACACTTTGCTGTATTTTCACAATTGCGTTGCTAGTTAGAGGGAGTTATGAGGGAGTTTCTTAACATTCTCATTGGAAAAGTCTTCAGATTGATTATTGGCACCAGTGATTACAGACTGATAGGAATTTACCTATCTATCCTCCTTACTATTTCTGTTTTGAGCTCAGGCAAAAATTCATTATTTTAGCATTTAAGGTGAAGTTGGGCTCCCATGTTATCTCTGTGGAGTTACACAAGTTGAAAGTATTTTTGGAGCCCTGAAAGTGGGAATGGGACCTACAAATCTTTATTCCATAAGACCTATCTAGGATTATTTGTACTGCCTGGAAGCTTAATGAAACCTGTGAGCTCTGAGTTATATCCACTGTCTTCATTGCGTTTGTAGTTACCACTTTGCATAACATAAAAAGGAAGAAATTTTCAAAATAAAAAATATAACAGAAAGACCTAGCTCTTCATGAAAAAACAATATTACTAGTCCATTCAAATGGAAGGAATCTTGAAATGTCCATAAAGTACAGAGCCCATGTTGCAAGCACCACTCCTTTGGAAAGAAAACATGGGAACTTAAAAGTATAACTTCATTTTTTGTTTCCTTGTCATAGAACTTTACTAAGGTTTGTATATTAAGACCGAAATTTAGCAAAAATAATTAGGCTCATGTTTGTTACACTATTTGTTAATTCAAAAAATAAGCTGTTTGGACCTTGGTGAGAGTCATCATATATTAAAACTTAGCTCACGAATACACTTTATACTTATCCCATCACCTTCATTAATATAATTACATGTTTATTGTTGGTTGATGAGAATTTCCTCACTGAAAGGATGAATCTTAAATAAGTGGCTTGTCAGTCTGTCTGTCTGCCTCTCTCATTCACTCTCTTTAACAATTCCAATAATTTAAAATTCTATGGTAAGGTTTTTGTCATTATTTTAAGAAGATTACAGTTTAGATTATTTCAAAACACTGATTTGCTAAAATTCTATGTTCACAGATAATTCACCTTGTAACACGATAGCAGACTTTTTTTTTTTTTTTTTTTGCATCCATCATTGATTACTTGTCTTTAAATATTATCCCTAGGAGGTAATGGTAATTATCATGGGTTAATAGTGGCCTCATCGATAATTTGGTAAGAATGAGGCATGTATTGTATATGTATTTTCACATACCTTTAAAATGGGGTTGGAGTGATCATTTGGGAATGTCTGTTATCTAATACTTCATTTATTATATTGGAGTGACTATTTGGGAATGTCTGTTATCTAATACTTCATTTATTATATTGGAGTGACTATTTGGGAATGTCTGTTATCTAATACTTTTGTATGTTGCACTGGCATACAGTGTTTGTCTTTTTTTCCTATTATCAAGTTCCATATTGTGAATTAGAATTTTAGAAAAAGTCACTTTTATTCTCATAGATCAGGGGTAACAATGTTTAAGATTTTGTAAATTTTGAATTGTTAGGTTTTTATTTTGTGGAATGTCTGAATTCATTTTTTTTCTTTCAAAATTGGGAGTTATGTTACTTATATCAGTTATGATTGTGATTAAATATCTGATTCGCTTTGTAAGAAAAGGGATAAGTCCCTTAATAAGAGGTCCTCTGACAGAAAGGGAAGACATCTCTTTTGGCTGACACAGTGGTAACACACAGATGGCCATGCCTTAAGTGACATGAACCTATCTTTGGATATCTGTGTGAATGCCCTTTTAACTGGCAGTGGTTTCAAATCTATAGCTCTAGTATGTGTTTATTTCTGGGTTTTACCATTCTTTAATATATATTCTATTTTAGAGAAACTGTTAAGAAATATGTTTTTCTTGTGAATTTGGATATACTTCCTGTGGAAATTTATTTTTATTCCTTTTAAGATGTTGAGAATTCTTATCGGCACCAATTACACGATTTAGGGATGAAATACATTTAGTATAATTCTTTGCACAAAATGTCTACTATTAAATTGAAATCATTTGTAATATAACTTAGCAGATCTGCCTTTTTTTTGTTTTTGGTATCCTTACGTAAAGAACTGTTGACTTAGGGAATGCCAAAATGGTTAAAGTATTTGTAATGTATTACATTTTTGACAGGTTGGAGTCAGTTAGCTGCTATGCACTGTGTGATGCTGCCAGACCTACTGGGATTGGATAAATTTAGGCCTCCCCTTCTGGAGATGCTGGCCCGAAGATGGCAAGATCGATGCTTGGAGGTAATGCTGAGTGATAAGGATAGAAAACAAAAATATTTAAAAGGCATTGGTCAAATGTAAACTTGAAACAAAAACGATTAATATTTATCTGATTTATCATCTGTTCATTATGTGATAGAAAATGTGGATTCATGATTTATGTTTTCTTCTTTGTCAGCTTTTATACCAACCAGTAATGCTCCAGCTGGTTTATTCATTTACTTTTAAAGAATTCAGTGACTGTTTGATGAAGTCTTATATACTTATGGAACTATTTCTTAAGTTTGGTTTGATTTCTGTACAGATGCATAAACAAATACAGAAGCCTGCTTCCCCCAGAATTACACACTCAGTGTGATCACATAAATTAAGTTCTAATTGAATTGCCATATTTCAGTGAAAGGTACTGTGTTATTATAAAAGGAGACCTTGGAATTAGAAGACACCTGGGTTTAAATATCAGTCCCACCAATTATTAACTTTGTGACCCTGGGCAATTTACTTAACCTATTTAAAGCTCATTTGTAAAGTGGGGATGATAATATATTCCTCATGGGATTGCCATCAGGATCAAATCAGATGGTGCAAGTAAAACAGGAAGTACAGTACGTGCCACATGGTAGGAGCTCAATAAATGGTAGCCATTATTTTGTGTTAATGGCCTTATTCTGTATGAGATATTACTCGGAATATAATATTACCAAGGACTTGGAAATGTTTAGTAAAGATTTTCCTTATTATGGCATTTGACCTTTATAGCCATAGCAGTTTATATTATTCAGGATTCTTAATTTTCCAAATATAAGTACGAGTAATATAATTGCTTCTTTCCTGGACTTTCTCCCCTCAACTCCAAGTGGGATTGCAGAATACTAACATTTTCATGGGTTTTCATTGAATAGT
This sequence comes from Papio anubis, assembly GCF_008728515.1. NCBI lineage: Eukaryota > Metazoa > Chordata > Mammalia > Primates > Cercopithecidae > Papio > Papio anubis. The sequence continues at coordinate 49,280,983 of NC_044994.1, forward strand.
ATTTTGAATTCACTTCAGAAGTCACATACCTAAAAACAACTTTTTTACTGGAACTTTTATCTAGATGCTGCTAAGTTATCTTTTCAATTATAAAGAGTTAAAATAGGCCGGGTGTAGTGACTCATGCCTGTAATCCCAACACTTTGGGAGGCCCAGGTGGGTAAGACCAGACTAGGCAACATGGCGAAACCCTGTCTCTACTAAAAATACAAAAAATATTATCCGGGCGTGGTGGCACACACCTGTAGTCCCAGCTACTTGGGAGGCTGAGGTCCAAGAATTACTTGAGCCCGGTAGGTGGAAGTTGCAGTGAGCTGAGATCATGCCATGGCACTGCAGCCTGGGCGACAGGGCAGCACTTGGTCTCAGAAAATAAAGAGTTAATAAATTGGTACAGCATTTAATAATTGACCAACTTTTTTGACTTCATGCCTGTGGCATTTTTGCCAAAATAAAACTAAGTTAAAACTGCAAAATGAAAGTTGTATGCTACGTTGAAAGAAAAATATATAATTTTGAAAAATGATTTCCCCTATAAAAGTAAAAGAAGTTATGCCTTTATACAGGAATATTTATCTATTTGTCAAAAACATTGTTTAAGCATGTCTTAGGTATGTGTGAATCATGTTAACTTATACGTATTTGTTTGTATAAATAGTATCTACTTAGCATATATAATATAAAGAATTTAATAGATAAGGTTAACTTTCTTCAAGCTAAAAAAAAATTTAATAGCTTTCACAGTGTCTTAACGATAATGTTAATATAGAAAATTTAAAAGTAAAATGCTACATTAAAGTTCAAGAATGCTTTGGAAAATGAAGTTTTAACCCCAAAGATGATTACATTGTTGAAACCTAATTCTTTCCATTAGTGTTAAAATAGTTTTCAGTGAAATCATTAATGAAAATGTCTTTGATGATTGGCTAGCATCTGATTTTTAAGTAGTTAACTCATTCAGTTAATAGTTTTTTTCATGTAAATAAATACGGTTTTTATGTTTTCTAGCTTTTATTTCATTATAAATTTTCTAGTTTATAAATATTCATCTCCTCAACTAATCTGCTTTCTACTTTTATGTTTGGGTCTGTGATCTTAGGTAAGAGAAGCCGCGCAGGCCCTGCTTCTGGCGGAACTGAGAAGAATTGAGCAGGCAGGCAGGAAGGAAGCCATTGATGCCTGGGCTCCTTACTTACCTCAGTACATAGACCACGTCATATCACGTAAGAGTTCTCATGCTTCTCTACAAAGCTTTGCGGGCATATGTAGAAAAGGTACCTATACTTACAAATATATATGCTACTACCTGTCAACAAAAGTGAGTCATTAACCTTAAAGTGAAAAGAACAGATCCTCAAATTCACTTTATTATTTTCTGAATCTCTGTAGTTTGGAACTTGCTTTAAAAAACAGAAGACAAAGGCTGTCTATATCAAAATATTCATTAATGAACTGACTTCTTCTAAATGAATTTCCCATCAAACATCCTACTCTAGTACTAATGTGTGCCTCTGCCCATTGCATTATTATGTGTATGGATGTCAGCTTGTTTGATATTGATCTGATGATATGCAAGTGCAGATACAAGGCAAACTCTCTTGCTAGTTGAAGTTGGGATTGTGAATCCTTAAAAAACAAAGATCTGATAGAGTTAGACTCATGCACTATTTAAAAAGAGGAAATTGGGAAGGATTTTGATGGATAGATCTTTCAAAAGAGTATAATTTGAAAGGATTAGAAAAATTGTTGAAATTTTTTTAATATTCTTTTGCAAAATAAAAGCTTTATAATTATGTTGCTACATTGAATGTGCATTGGAAAGGAGTTGTATTTTGCTATCATAACTTTTTTTCTTCTCAGAGAAAGCATACTCATTCCCAGTTCATCATTTGGTTCGTTTTGCATTTTTCTAAAAACAGTTTAGTCACTAAATTTTTTTAAGGTCCCTCAGTTACTAAGTGACTAAATTATAATCAATATAATTGAGTCAAATAAATTTTAATTTTACCCTAAATTGTACTGATTTAAAATTTTTACCCTAAATTATATTGAATTAAAATTAAAATTTTACCCTAAATTATATTCATTATAAGATAAGTTAGGTTCAGTTTTGCAAGATAAAGTCTCAGTGAAACTTTAAAAAAACTTTTTATTATGAAAATTTGGCCTGGGTTTTAGGTGGACTCATTTTAAATGACCTTTTGCCAATACCAGTTATTCTTAGTAATGAAATACTCATTACACATGTCAAGATGGACACTACATTGTTATACAAGAAGGAAAATGAAAACAAAATTCAGAAAGGTTTATAACTTTTATAGCTGGTTTAACTCTACCACATCTTTGCCAGTGGTGACTCTAGTGGATGTTTAATCAAGCATGTGACCTTGGGCACTTTTCTTAAGCTTTCTTAGTCTCAGTTTTATCGCAGATGACATAAAGATGATAATAGGACTTTATAGGGTTATTACATGTGTGGCATGAGTTAATCTTTGTTAAGTGCATAGAACAATTCCTAGCCCGTAGTAAGGATAAGACCCTTGTTAAATAAATACTTTATAATCTATAAAAATGCAAATATTTATTTCACTTATAGCCAAAATATCACACATTAACAGCTCCAGTTAAAATTCTTAATTGTTTGAGCAATAAAATATTTACTCAGTGAATATAGGTTGTCATTTGCTTACTGGGAATTTTTCTATTTTAATAAAGCAAATTAAATTAAAAAAAAAGGGTATCTAGACATATGGACTCTATGTAAGGTATAAGGCTTAAGATTGTTTTAAAAATATGTGCAAATTTTAAAATAAATTTCCAGAGTATAAAAAAGAGTTTCAAAAAAATAAAATTGGGATGAAAAGAGCTTTGTCTTTGAGTAGATGAGAAGAGAGTCTGGAAAAAGTATTCTTTGTTCATCATTTGTGGGCATTGACTTTATGATATTCCAGAAAATTGAGTTAGATGATCAGCTCATCATCAACTTTATTGAATATAAGATCCCCAAAGTTAAGGACTGACTATGACTATAGTACTCATAGGGTTGGTTGAAGGTGAAAATAGACAATGGCAAATCACTAAAGAATTGTTTTAAAAGAAGAATGCTATTATGGAAATATTGAGACATGCTTTTAAGACGTCTTTATTCCAAATGGACTAGTGTGAAGTAGGGGAATTGATTAAAGTTGAATAACTAGCTGGCAGGCTATTGCAGAAGGGAGGTTATGGGAACCAGACCTAAATGTAGATAGGGTAGAATAAAAGATAATTTCTAAGCCTTGATTATTGATAGCTTATAAAGGTCTAAGAAAAACACCAAAGATTAGTACAGGGTTGTATTCTTGACAGAGAAAAAGGTTGGGAAAAAGAGATGAGATGCCATTAGCAATTGTAGTGGATGCCATTTTATTTTATTCCTGGGAAGAAGAGAATAAGTTAGCTACAAGGTAAAGGCATAATATAGCCACAAATTACTCCTTGAAGCAGTGCCAGAACTTGTTGCTTGGCGAGAGGTCTGTTAGCAGGCCCAGAGATAATAAAATATAAGTAAAATAATAATATCTACCATTAATTGGACACTTTCTCTGTGTCAGACTTTGCTAAGTACCTGGTCTATGTTATTTCATTTAACCATTACAATAACCTTGTAAAGTACACACTATTGCCATCATGGGCTGCCTCTGCCCCCAGCCTTTTGTTTTCTTTCAGAGGAGTTAATGGAGGCCAGGAGAGATTAAAGAATTTTCCAAGGGTCCCTCAGTTACTAAGTGACAGACTCCAAAACTTAATCTTGTAACCACTATTTATTCCTTTCTTAAAATTATTTTTTATTTCAATAGCTCTTGGTGTATAAATGGTTTTTGGTTACGTGGATGAAGTGTAAGGTGGTAGAGTGTGAGATTTGAGTGCACCCTTCGCCTGAAGGGTAAAGATGCACATTGCTATACATTGTACCCAATATGTAGTTTTTTTATCCCTCCCCCTTCCTACACCCTCCCTCTTCTGAGTCTCCATAATCCATTGTATCACTCTGTATGCCTTTGTGTACTCAGAATTTAGCTCCCACTTGTAAGTGAGAACATATGTTAATCACTATTTATTCCATCTTGCTTGCTCTGGCATCCTTGGGTCTTAAATGGGGGTGAAGGTGGAAGAATGAGTAGATATTTAGCTTAACTGATATTACTTTGAGATACTGTTCTTTGCAGCAATGTTACATTTAACAACAACAAAATGGAGTCAAAAATTGTAAGAAATTACTCTTTAATGGGTCTGGGCACTGTTTAAATAAGCATAAAGTAGGCTGTTCTTATGTCATATTTAAACCTTTCTGTTTATGTGTTATGTTTATGTTATATATTTAAGTTTTTTATTTATGTAAGTCTTTTGTATTTAATTATAGTATCCCAGAGAACTTCATATATTAGCTAAATGCTAGCTTACTTAAAACTTTGATCTTGTCATTTATTGTAGTTTTTTTTTTTTTTTTAATTGAAAGACAAACATGCATTCTACATGTAACTGAAACATGCACTGACAACTCTTGATATAATACAGTAATCTTTTCTGGAACTTTTACGTTGACTGAGTGTAAAACTTGTTTTAGTTTGCTTTACAGTGAGCTTTCTATTTTAATAAAAGGGTGTCAGGCTAAGGGAGTAGGGATTCTGAACGTATGAAAGGAGAAGAAAGCATACAACAAATGAGGAATGACCACATAGGGCTGTTGAACAGATTTGCTGTCCGAAGGGATCAAAAGGTTATGGAGCCAGCTGGTAGACAGCCCACACCTGCCATCCGCGTGCTTGTACTAAAATCGCCTCTACCATTGTCATTAATGTTTGAGATGATCATTGTGGCAAGTTACATTGTAAAGTATTGCTTTAGAAATGCAAAACCTGTTTCTAGCGTGAGAATTTTCTTAATCATGAAAACAGGCAAAATATTAAACAATATATCTAATAAATATACCACCCATCAGATATTTTCTTATTTTCTAGGCATTTTACAAAACACAGTAATTCCCTAAGCAATCTTGGCAGCTCCTAACTTAGAATTGAGCTTTGTCTAAGAGTCCTTTTCTTACATATTTGTCTGAAAATCAGAAAATGCTCTTACCTGAAGAGCAGAATGGCATACTGGCTGATGGACTGTGATAGTTCTTCATCTTAGAGATGAAATTTAATGTGGGTGGTAACTATCTCTACTTCACAGTCTATAAGTGATTGGGCTGGGACTAAGATGATAAAGCATCTGGTCTTACTGACTGGGATCTTCTATATTTTATTTAGGCATATTATGCAATAAAAAGCCTTTTGCAGGTTAGTTTGAGAATGTAAGGAAAACAATGAGCCAGTTGCTTTTCTCAGGATTCTTTTTTTCTTTTTCTTTTTTTTTTTTTTTAAAGAGATAGGGTCTCACTATGTTGCCCAGGCTGGACTCGAACTCCTAGGCTCAAGGGATCTTCCTGCCTCAGCCTCCTGAGTAGCTGGAACTATAGGTGCGCACCACCATGCCTGTCTCTCAGGACACGAGAGCATTAAATGAGAACTCTTTGTAAAGCTTTTTATGTAAAGTGTATAATACAAGTACAGAATGTTGGCTGGCTGTACCTTTCCTTTTTTATGTTGGTTTCTATAGTTTTGTTCTCTTTATTGCCACTGCCTCAGAATTCACTTGAATTTATATTGCCCAGGGATTCTTTCAGATCACTGCCAGATTGGAAATCACTGGGGAAGAAAAAGGGGCAATAGTCTGTCTTAACTGAAAAGCTAGCTCACAGATTGTTATAAGAATAAAGTCCTGGCTGGGCGCGGTATCTCATGCCTGTAATCCTAGCACTTTGGGAGGCCGAGGCGGGCGGATTGCCTGGACTCAGGAATTCGAGACCAGCCTGGGCAACAGGGTGAAACCCAGTCTCTACTAAATACAAAATTTAGCTGGGCATGGCAGCGTGTGCCTGTAGTCCCAGCTACTTGGGAGGCTTAGGCAGGAGAATCACTTGAACCCAGGAGGCAGAAGTTGCAGTGAGCCAAGATTATGCCACTGCACTCTAGCCTGGCCAACAGAGCGAGACTCTGTCTCCAAAAAAACAAAACAAAACAAAAAAGAATCAAGCCCTAATTGAGTGCTGTGAGAATTTTGCTTCAGATAATGGTGCTCTGTTCTTGAACCAGTCAGGAAATATTTTTTTATCCTTTTAAAATAATGTGAGTATGTAAACTTTTGCTGCTTAATTTCTGATAGATAGTTTGAGGATAAGTGCATTGTGATTCCTATATTAATGGTAATGGACTCAAATAATAAATACTGCATACATTCTTGTAATACTGACTTACAGGAATATTATAAATCTTGTCTGAGCCCTCAGTCTTTAGTATGTTTGCTGCTTTTATGTTCCAAAAACACTTTTTAAAAATTTTATTCGTTATTCTTCCTATTAGGTTGGTGAAAAGTAAATGCAGTTTTTGCCGTTAAAAGTAGAGCAAAAACCGCAATTACTTTTGCACCAACTTAATAAATGGGGATTAATGTTATTTTCTGAAATTTTTGTATTACAGTTCAGATAAAGATAAATGTTATGAGTTGTCTCAGATTTATTTTGAAGTGAAGCTGTTTGGCAGAACCCAATTTTATATATCTCTTATTTGTGACATTCTACATGTAGCATTTTGAGGACTGACTTTTTTATGAGGTCAAGCACCTGCTGGTTTATGAAATATGCCCACACTTGCCCTTCATTTCCGTTGGTGACGACTCTGAGGCAAATGCTGATGGTTCCTGATTTCCTTTGGCCTGCGACGCAGAGTGACCTTACAGGGCATGAGGTCACAAGTGTAATTATTTCTCGTACATTGTATTCTGCCTGCTCACAGGGGCTCATCTCCTCTTTTAGTTTCAGAAACATTAAACACATAAAAGTCACTACCATTATATAAATCAAAATCTCTTCTAAAGAGGGTGCCATTGTAATTTTATGCAGTTATGGCCAACATGGTATTAATTTGCAAATGTATCATCTCAGATATTGATAGAAGGATGTGTAACACATCGTGTTTAATACGTATTGATGTCATCAGAAAGCACAATCCTTTGTTCTTATCGAGTCCCTGCCTTTTTAGCTTCCTTTTGTGTTAAGGTTACCAGGGTTAGGCTCGTCTTTTTATCCCCCTTGGAAACAGAATAGGCTTTCTTTGTTCAATGAAAGACACTCCTAGTAAATGTTTTGGGTTTGACTTTCAACAAACCACACTGTAGCACCTATTTTAACCTGGAATTGAAGTCACTTTTCTGATGATTATAAAGTAGTGGTCATTCTGAGCACAAATGTGGATGGACCAACACTTTACAAGAAGGTAAGATGAAACTGTGTTACAGAGGGAGTCGAAAAGGATATTGTAGCTAGTAAAAATAATTTAAATATTAGTGTATTCTTTGGTAGACCGATATTTTTAGGGTTTGTTTGTAGGAAGAGGACGGGGGGAAGGATAGAGAGAGGATTTGATAAACATGATGTGAGTCTTTCCCCCACCCAAAGGCCTTAAACTACACAGCGTTCTTCCTTCTTTCTCTTTTTATATATGCCTCAGTGTTTACAATTCTCTGCGATAGTTGTTTTTAAAGAATGGTTTCCCAGATGACTAGGGGTTTTTAAATTGCTAGATGCTCAGGTTATTTTTAAAAATATATCCATTTTTTTTGTTGATGTATTTCAAAAAGTCTCTGGCTTTTTCATCCTCTATTCCCTAGCCAGAGTTGTTGTTTTGGCCCATGCTGTAAAATTACCACCACTTGCTTATTGAAGAGAATATACTTCTTTATATGAATGGAAAAGTCCCCAGATTGATATACCTCTTACATTTTGTATAGTGTTTTTTACTAATTTTCCTTCCTCCTCTTTTTTATTGTCTAGTAATTGTTGCCAATTTTTATTGCCATTGAGCTGCTGCCTTTCATCTTTAGCAGCTTTTACCCTGATTTCGAATTTGCTGTTTCTAGTGTTGTACGGGTGCGGATGCCAGGCAACCAAGCTTGAGTTAAATGTAAAATAAGAGTAAACTGGCTAAGAATAAGAGCTCTCTGATAAAAATATACGTAAGCTATAGGTAAGCACCCTGTGCTGTCCCTCTTGACTCCTCACTTTCTGCTTGCTGGACTACTTTCCTAGCTTCTTTGTGGCATTCTGGGTGTCTTTTCTTTTTGAGCAAGAATATTCTAATTGGTGAAAGATCAGGAAAGTTGGTCATGAAGAACTCAGTAATTCTAAAATACCCCTTTTGTAACGCCTATTTTATGAACCAGCCGAAACTAAAGGATGAGGTTTCTTCGAAAATATTTGTAATGGTTGTCTTATAGTGTTCACAAAGCCAATTGGAAATGATTATGCATTGTGATTAGAAGGGAAAGTACTACATTATGACTGAGTGATATATATGAAAACTACTTCTGTATGATACTTTATATTGTGAGACAGAAAGGGTTTGTCTAAGACAAACTATATTATGCAAAGCACACTGTATCCGTATTATATCTGTTTGCAGTGTTTCATTGGGACCTGAGGGATTTGTTCCTCTTTTTTCTTCCAGAGTGTCAGAGCTATTGAGCTTAAATTTAAGCGCTCTAGACTGATCATGTATTTAGCAGCATTAAACTGTTCTACTTATCTATATTTGGTCACTAACCTAATGGAATAACAATGGAATTTGTTCTTAATCAGTCATGACTATCTAAAAGGGAAATTCGTTCCCCGTGACTTGGGTTCTTTGAGTTAACATTTAATATTCTTGTGAGTTTTCTTTTATGTTTTTAATAAGTCTTGAACGTTAGAGTAGTCAAGTGGCAAATTAAAAATGAAAGCATTCTTGGATGGATTGGTTATTTAGACTTTACTTCTAAGTAATAAACAGAAAACTCCCTCTTACCAAGTTAATTCTGTACGTTAGGAACTCCGCAGGATGAAGTCACTTCCTGCTGCCAGGGAACTCCGCTGCACAAGCGCTCCTCTAACAATGCAGCCAACAGCCTGCACTCAGGATGTCAGTAGACACCCCATGACACTTTGCCATTTTGTGGAACAAAGCAGGGAGTGAAGCATAAGGAAATTCAATCGCATGTGCCTCGCATGGCGGTGAGGAGCTGGGGGAGTCCATCCGGTGTGATTTTTACCTGCCTCTCTCTCTCTCAGCCCACTTAGGCCCCTGAGGCAAAACTGCTGGGCTTGAGAGGCTTTGAAATAACTTTAGTTCTTTCTTCATGTCCCCCTTTTCTCATTCACAAGTCTCCCCCTATTTTCATACCTTCAGTGCAGAAATTCATTACCTCTCCTATAGTTGTAGTTGGTGGCAAGGCCCCTAGGAGGCATAGCTGACTTTTTTAGAGGTGTTCACTTACCGTCTGCTTTAAGAAGTTGCACGTACTTAAGTCTATGAAGACTGTTTTATAAAACAAAACAGTCATTCAGCCTGTGACACATTCATTTAAAAAAATGGTGTTCAAATGGAAATGCCTGATATACCTTTAGCTGAGATTCTAGTGGCCTTTGCTATAATAAATGACCTAATATTAGTTTCTGTGAAGAGTACGATATTGATTTGTGCCATTATTCTCTTGCTGATTTGCTGAAGAACAAAAATTTATAATGCTAATGGAAATAAAGTACTTTACAAAACACTGTGCATGAATACCGGAACATGTCTTTGTAATAGAACAAGTGTCTTGTAAGCTTTTAAATATAAATTTTCTTTATTCTAGTACATGTTATTCCAGTACAGATACTCAGAGTCCTGTCCAACTTGTTTTTATAGAGCAAAAAGCTGAGTTGATAATCTTGTGATGTTTTACCACTTAGACATTGAATATGCGTATAGAAATCCGATTTTGATTGGATTGTGAGGCGTTTATAATTTTGTACCCTGTTCGGATTTTCTTATCTCTTTATGTTGATTGGATGGTATGTGTATTTGCATTGTTTTCTTATTTCAGGTTGGCCTTGTGATCTGCATATGACGGAATAGACCTTATGGATTGGAAGGAAAACAGTAATTTAAAGTCATTGCAAGAAAATTATATTAACCTATTTTACCTGTAATATTTTTATTATAATAGCTAATGATAGATTTTGTTCTAGTATTGTTTATGAATTCTGGGATTAAAATGATCAAATTATACCTAAATATCTTATTTAATCCATTCTTTCTCTTCCTGCTTTTTTTTGGGGGGAAGTATGGTATTTTATATTTTATTTTTCCTTAGTGATATTGTCCTAATGATTTATTACATCTGCTATCTGTTTTTATTAACCAGATTTTGATACAAATATGTATTTTAAATGTTTTAGTATTTATAAATGGTTTCATTGTGCATGACATTTGCAGACTTGGTTAATATTTTAGCACCTCTAGTACACAAACATAAAGAAAAAAATTTTTTTTATTTGTTTGAGCACCTGAATTGACCTCAGCAAGATTGAGATTGATCTGGTTTCTTTCAGCCTGTTAAATGCCAACCCAGTCATCTGTAACAGTACTTAGTGTTTTTGTAATTTTTCTGTACATATTTTCTGCATTTGTTCTATAAAACTTACCTGTCACTTGAAAATATTTTCCTTGATTTAGAGATGAAAATAACCACAACCACTTATTTTATTGCTTGTTTTAAAAAAGTGTTTCGACAGTCAATGTCAGTGCTATAATCACAGGAGGTTTTGAAAAGAGTTTACATAAGAGTCTACATTTTACTAGGAAAAGATAATGAAACTTACATTTGAAATATGGTCTTGGAATAAAGAACATCCAGCTTTAGGGAATGGAAATGGAAAAAGAGGTGGATGATTCTTAATACATGAATATTCCTGCTGATTTAAAGCATAATTAAATTACATCCTTCTAATAATTAAACATTTTCAGATAAGTTCTGGCATATCTTATAGATAGAAAGATGTAAATTAATTGATTTTTTATATACCTTTGTATCTTGGCTATGAAGTGGAGAAGGCTTTTTCTTTACCCTCTTCTAGCAGGTGGCTACTAGGTCTTAGGTTCTATTTTGATTTTTATCTGTTTGTTTTTTTTCCTTAAGCAAGGATCTGTCTTCAAAGCAAATAAATATCAGTCAGATAAACTAAACTAGAAATGAATCTCTGAATTTTGGGTGATGGTTGGAGGATTGGGCCTTTTCAGTCTTGATCTAAAGAGCCATGGTGCTTTTCGTAAAATGTTTACTTAGGGTTTAAAGTAACCGCATAATCTCAGATGTCACCTATTTTAAAGGTGTGATCGGGATTCTGAGACCATCCCAAGCTTTTCCCGTTTCGAAGTGCATACATTCTTGGGGCCAGAAACCTTTCCTACTCTGTTTTGTCACTACCCATTCTTGTGGTGAAGGGACTCTAGCATGATGGTTCTCAAAAGGAAAGTGGAGGCAGGAGGGATGAGTTTCAAAAGACGATTCTTGCCAGCCTTGTCTCCTCAACCAAGAATCTGTATTTTTTCATTTCATAGTTTCCAAATTCGATGACAATAATCAGGGAGAAAAATACAATTTTTTTTTTTTTTCCTAAGGGGTTTTCTTTTATTTTCCTTTCTTTCAAGATAGGACCTCGCTCTGTCATGAAGGCTGGAGTGTAGTGGCACGATCACGGCTCACTGCAGCTTCAACCTCCTGCGTTCAAGCAATCTTCCTGGCTCAACCTCCCATGTAGCTGGGACCAGAGGTGCACGCCACCATGCCTGGCTAATTTTAAAATTTTTTCTTTTGTACAGAAGGAGTCTTCCTATGTTGCCCAAGCTGGTCTCCAACTTCTGGGCTCAAGTGATCCTCCCTCCTTGACCTTTCAAAGTGCTGGATTACAGACATGAGCCTCTGTGCCTGACCAAAGATTTTTCTAATGATATATAAGTGATCGTTTACTGAACCAGGTTGTTGGTTGGGAATTCAGTGGAAAGAGGAGTATCTCCTCTTCACCATGTGTTAGCTGTAACCCCAGAGAGATCACATAGCTTCTGCACTAATCTTAACTACGTCATAGTTTCTTCTTGTGTAAAAGGAGGGGAGTGAATAAATCCATGTTTTTCTAACATTTTAGATAGTAAACTTACACATGAAATCTTAACCAGAGTTCCAATACATAAAACAGATAAAAAGTATTTCTTTAGGCTTTTAAATCTTTGGGGTTTTTTTTTGTTGTTGTTGTTGGAAAAATGTTTCATTTCTTGTACAATGAAACCCTCATGCTATTCTTTTGTCTTCTGGGGTTCTATCTAGCACAATTGAAAACTGCTTAATTATCTGCTCCCTAAAAGCCTTCTTGCTTTAACAAATTATTTTCTTTAACACACACGCACACATGTGCACACATACCTTCGCTATGATACAGGGTAGAATTAGTAAAGAGTTAATACAATCTTTCCCTTATATATAGGGCAATTATTAAAATTGGTTGTCATGCGGGACAACTTTTATTTCTCTGTAACTCCTTTGGTTCTGTATGGCAACTTGGGAAATATATTCTTGCTACTTCTCCAGAAAATGACTGTGTTCTTTGTAGAGCTTCATCATAATAGGTTGCACCGAGCAAAGTATACTGACAGAGTGCCAGCTCAGTATGTGCATTCAATTCAGTATGTGACTGAAATAGTTGTCTCCTGAAAGCACAGAAACCATTTTGAATGTGCTACGTTAATGTTTCATAAATACTTCAGTCTACCATCATACCACCCTGAGTGCGCCCGATCTTATCTGATATATACTTCATTATTCTGAATTAAAATGTGATTACCTAGCAGACATGGATTGGCCAGCTATCTGGTTTTAGAACTTATTTGTTCTTATATAACTGTCATTGTATAATACCAGTGTAGATTCATATATATTCAGTCATCTTTTAATAGCCACGCTGCACTTGACAGACCTCTGTAATAATCTCTTGCCTCTTCGACTTAATGAATTGCCTGTCATTGGATGAAGTTAAGTCTGTTAATTTGGTTTCTTCTCTTTTCAAGGCATAGTAAGCACACTAAAGCTTCTGTGACATGTTCTGTGTAGAATCAGTAAATCAATTTCTAGAAAGCACACTAGCTGAGTTTTTATTTTCTTTCACACTAAATATTTAAAAGTATGTGCAAGAGGTTTTGTTTCAGATTAAATTTTTGGTTGAGGAATTCTTATATAATTAATTCTGCACATACTTGCTTTCTCTTTTTATCATTGGCTAAACATGCCTCGTAGCCCTGTGGTATGCATAAGGTGATCATGGTAAACAACAGAAACATTTATTCTTGAAGTTTATCATTCAAACACATGAATAGGATAACAGAGACATATTCCTCTTGTATTTTTGGCCAGAACACATTTAAATGCTTCTTTAGAAAGCGGGCTTACATCTTTCTATTAATTATATGTCAAACATCCTTAGTAGTGATTGGTAGAAGGGTAGGTATTTGAGGAGAAAACACATCAAACAGGGACCATTTCAGAGAAGTTGTATTAACCTTTACTACTAATCAGTAAATCTTTTTTGCTTATTTCTCTTAGCGTTGCTGCATAGAGATATTAGGATGATTTGTTAAATGATCTGTTTGCCAAAGTACAATTTTAGAGACTGGTTTTGGATCAAAACTATGTGTTTTCTATTCCGTTTTAAAAACATTTGTATCTTGAAATATACTAAACATAGAGAAAGGTGGAGAGTAATGTAATGAACTTCCATATACCTGTTGTCTAGTTTCAACAGTTACTGACTCCTGGGTAATCTTATTTTATTGATATCTCTTCATCTTTTGCCCTGCATTATTCCAAAGCAGTTCTCAAACACAATATTGCCTTATCTGTAAATATTAGTTTATGTCTTAAAATATAAAGTCTATTTTTTTTTTTTTGAGATGGAGTCTCAGTCTGTCACCCAGGCTGGAGTGCAGTGGCACGATCTCGGCTCACTCCAAGCTCTGCCTCCCAGGTTCATACCATTCTCCTGCCTCAGCCTCTTGAGCAGCTGGGACTAAAGGTGCCCGCCACCATGCCTGGCTAATTTTTTGTATTTTTAGTAGAGACAGGGTTTCACTATGCTATCCAGGATGGTCTCGGTCTCCTGACCTTGTGATCCGCCTGCCTTGGCCTCCCGAAGTGCTGGGATTAGAGGCGTGAGCCACTGTGGCCGGAGAGATAAAGTCTATTTTTTAAAAAACCAAAGCCTACACTACCATTTGAATGCCAAAAAATTAAAACTAATTTGTTAATATTATTCAATAAATAACTCAGTGTTTCTATTTTGCCAATAAGTTTCATAATTGTTTTAAAGTTTGTTTATTCAATTTAGAATTCAAATAAAAATCTGTATATAACAGTTGGTTAACATATTTCATATTTCTTTTAATCTGTAGAGTTTCTATCAGTCAATCATCTACTTGTCTTTGGCTCTTTCTCCTCCCGTTCTTTATATGTTTGTAGAATAACTTAGGAAGTTTGTACTGTGATGAGTTTTGCCTTTCTTTTCATTAGAGTAGCAGATCCCAGTATTATAAATTCTAACATTCCTTCCTCATTGTCCTCATTGGTTAGAATACTTCTCTAAGGAGAATCTTATCCTCATCAACTGTTCTGTACCCTGGTTACACTTCAGAAATGACAGAACAAAGACTTGAAGTGATTTTTTTTTTTTTTTTTTTTTTTTTTTTTGAGACAGAGTCTCTGTCGCCCAGGCTGGAGTGCAGTGGCCGGATCTCGGTGCACTGCAAGCTCCGCCTCTCGGGTTTACGCCATTCTCCTGCCTCGGCCTCCGGAGTAGCTGGGACTACAGTCGCCCGCCACCCCACCCGGCTAGTTTTTTTGTATTTTTTTTTAAGTAGAGACGGGGTTTCACCATGTTAGCCAGGATGGTCTCGATCTCCTGACCTCGTGATCCGCCCGTCTCAGCCTCCCAAAGTGCTGGGATTACAGGCTTGAGCCACCGCGCCCGGCCACTCGAAGCGATTTTTAAAATATTTAAATATTAATATGAATTCATGGATTGAAACATATTTAGGTTTTGGTCCATTATAATAATTCATATCATTGCACAAATTGTCCTTTAATCAGTGGAAGCCTCTTTAGTTGACTCCTGAATCCTTTTGATAAGACCCTGGTAGTCTTTGATAGCCTAATTACTGACGTTCAATGCCCACCTTGTGCATTTCCTGACTCAGCCTGAGTCAACTCATGTAAGAATCTTGGTCCTTTTAGTGGGAAATTGTATTTTAAGATCACAAAAAGTGCTGGATATGCTTCTTGCTGTTTGTTCACTGTTGCTCGCCTTTTTGGTAGATACATGCATGCACACTTTCATTTGAATCTTAGAGTATATAAAATACTTTGAGTTTATACTGATATTCCCCAATAAATTTGGTACTACAGAAGTTTTACTTAATTTGATTAAGGTAACATCTATATTTACTTTCTCTCACGACACCCATGTAATGACTCATCTGCTTTCCCCCACAATATACACACAACGGTTCAGAATACTGTCAGCACTGCCATACATGATATGATTACCGAAAATGTTGTGTGGGTGTTCTTGTTTGTTTGTATTCACTATGTTACCCTGACTGGTCTCAGATTCAGATGTGCACCCCAATGCCTAGCTTTGTTTGTATTTGTTTGATTTTATTTGTTTGCTTATAATTATTTTTTCTTCTTAGGGTATAAACCACTGAAGATGAACAGTTAAATTCTTGTGCTTGAAGGTCACTGGAAATAGTTTCTCTCTGTGTGATTATACCACTAAGTTGATGACACAGTTACATTCATTTGTTTCATTTTACTTGCACAATTGTATTAGCTAATATCTCCAACATAATGTTAAATAGGAAATGTGAATATAATGAAGATTTTATTATGTAACACTGATGACATTATAATGAGTTTCTGTACTTCGAAGGTTAAATTTTTTAGCTTGAAATTACAAGAGTACCATTTAGCTAACTCCCTAAACATATTTATAACCAGAATCATAGATTATTGGATATATATCAATGCAATTTCTATAGAGATATAATCTTAACACCCATTGTTCTCGCAGCTGGTGGAATTGGTTGGATAGCTATGCACATAGTGCCACTGTAAGTGATGCCTCATCTTCAGGTAGCTAAGAGATTTCACTGTGAGGATATCTTCCTTCTTCACCTCCATTTGAAGATTTCTTTAGTACCCTACTGGGTCACTCCCTCTCTCCACTGCCCCACTCAAGTGATCTCATGACTTTGGAGAAGTTAATCTAGTTAATTTTCATTTGAAAATGAAGGACTTAGACCCAGAGATGTATATCTACTGATTGTGTGTGTTTCTTTAAGACTACTGATTTCAAACTCGTCATTTTTAGAAAACTCTACAAAGACTCAGCTGGTGTACAAAGATTTCTGCATTGATAACTATGGTGAGATTTTACTTGAAATATGCTAATGTTTCTAGAAGTTAAATTTCCACTAAAAAAATTTAGTAGCATTTTGTTGCTAAAAATGAGGTGTCACTATCTAATTGCCCTCTGTTACCAAGTTTGCAGGTGCTTGGTAATTATGTAATAATACAAAAGAAGAAAAAGATTTAATACCTACTAAATCCGTGAACTATGATCAGTTATTTTACATTTTTCTTTAATTTTATTAGATTAAAATGTGCTAGTGTGAAGTAGAGGAAAATTCATGGCATGGAAGAAAAAAGGAAAAGTCACCTTAAATTAAAATCACCTCCAAATTTTCTAACATAGTTCTTTAAGCAATTTGAGGTGAGTTTGTTTGATTTTGCTCTATTTTGCTTTTTAATTAGAGGAAAAAGAAATCCAGCTGCAAGCCTAGGACCGAAGAGTGTCTTTCCTTTGCTAGGACCTTCATAGTGGTCCAGCAGGTACTGCTCTCACAATCATCATACCTGTCTTTCCCTCCCTGGGGCACCGTGGCAGAATAATGTCACCCTGTGAGCCAGGTGCCTCAGCTCTGCTTCAGATCACAGAGATTAGACAGACTCGTGAGCGGCTAGAACTCTTTGGTATTACGTGTTTGAATCCATGATGGGCCTTTTGCAAGTAGCGTTAGCTCTTTTTAAATGAAGTTGAACTTTCTTCTAATCTTGTGGACATAGAAGGGGCCCGTGCGAGGCCCTCAGTAGACTCCCTAGTTGCTGCTTTACCTGATGAGGCCCAAAGAGATTAACTTTGGATCTGTGAAAAGAACAACAACAACAACAAACCCACCTTCTAGTAGTTTACTAGAGATAAATGGAAAATTTAGGGATTCATTCTCGAATTGATTGAATGGTGATTAATTAGTTCCATGTAGGTTTCTAAATATCAATGTCATAAAACAGATATAAATAGGATATGTAGGAAAAGGGGAAGAAGCAGTTAATTCTGATTGAACACAAAGTTCATTAAGATATTCTGATTTCAGTTCTTTACGGGGTTGATGATTATTCTGAGTACTGGATCCCTTCATTAGAATGATAGATTTCCCCATTCCCAAAGAAACAACCCCATCTTGTGGATTTATCAGAATACACTTTTATCTATCTATCTAAAAAATCAGTCAGCTAAAACTTAAAAGTAACATTAAGTCAGTTAAACACATTGTATTGTGCATATACATGGAGCACAGCATTGTTCTGGATGCTGGATATGAAAAGAAATGAGATTCCATTTCATTAGGTCATCTTCATCTTCACTGGGGCGTTTATAGGCACTTCAAACCTATCATCTTTCCCTGTAAATGTTCTTTTCTGTTTTTCCACTTTCCATCACTACCATCATTTTTATTATACAGGGAAATGTACACTAATTTTGGAAATGTTTCTGTAATCTGTTACTTGATGGTTGGTGCTATATTAATGGACCAAAGATGATAATATTTCCTTGGTTAAAAGCATTTTGTTTTCAAAGGATGGAATGATTTTACTTGAGTTTTGTAATAGACAATGTAATTATGGTGACTAGATAATAATCACTATAGAAAGCACATCAATCTGCTTTGGTAGGACAGCACATTTCTATCAATAATAGTGCTTATGGGGTAGGGGCAGAGGGAGTTGACTTTGATGTGATTCTTTTGGATATAACATAACTCACTTCACTTGACTTGGTGAGTTTACTTGTAGCTTTGAGACTCATTTGACTGGGGCAGTGATTCTTAACCTGGAGCAATTTTGCATACCCTCCCACCCCAACATTTGGTGATATCTGGAGACATTTTGGTTGTCACCACTAGGACAGAAGCCAGGGATGCTACCAAACAGGACAGCCCTTGCCACTGCCAACAAAGAATTTTCCAACCCAGAATGTTAGTAATGAGTTAAGATATCCTGGGCTAGAATAATTAAACATGTGAAATTTGTTGCCTTTTCTCCAATTACATTTCTAAGGAATAGTCTGTTTATGCTTATGTTACTGAGGGTGATACTGCGGTTAAGTAGGTAGTATTTTTTATGTTATTTATGTAAAATTAAATTACCCAATTTATCTTTTCTTTTCCATTTAGTATTTGCTACTGCTTTATAAAACAGTTTTCTTAACAAATGGATTATATAATTTGTATTATATACTTTTTGATAGATACTAAGAATATATAAAATTGATCTTATACATGGGACATTTGTCAAAATTTCATTTATAAACACTGCATATTTGCATATAGAATTGCTTCTGGTGAATAATAAAAGATTAAAACAATGTTAAGTAAATGTCCTGATCAATGTATATATCACAGTTTGTTTTCGATCTTTCCTCCCTTTTTCTTTCCCTCCCTAATTCAATAGCTATTTATTAAGTGCCAAACAGCTATAGGCTAGGGAATATAATGATAAACAAAGTAGTCATGGTCCCTGTCTTCATGAAGCTTATAGTGTATTAGGAAAGCAGGTAATCAAATGAACAATGAAACAGTGCGGTAAGAACTATTACAGAGATGGTGAAGGACTCAGAGTGCCCAGCATAGCCAGTCACTTAAACAGCTGGAAAATAAATAGAGTATTTGGAAGTGCCAGGGAATTCATTTAAAAGAGACATTTTCAGAGCGAAATATTAAAACTGTTTTTGAGGGTGTAGTACTCCTGTACTGTATAAATCTATTTTAATTTTTATATAAATGTAGAATCTCTGTGAAATATATGTAAACAAAAAGGATGAATGGAACAGGATGACAGTATCTTAAATATTACTTGAGGTCACCTATTTGTAGCTTTCATATCATATATTTCGGTTTTACTTTTTTATTTATCAGAACTATGACATTTTAATACTTGTTACTGATACTGAAATATATTACAGTGTTGCTGATAATATTTATGTGCTGTAGGGGTCGTAAAAGAGCTGACAACACTAAGATATTTACAATACAGTTGTACTGTTTGTAAATGTATAGAAATATATAAGACTTGGTATGTACCAAGCACGGTTTCAAGAAGTATTTTACATATTAATGCCGCATTAAATGTTATGTGAAACATTGTATGTATGCTATAGCCTGATAACATGTCGAGGCATATCTACTTATGCTGACAGAGTTAAACACATTTTTAAAATGTGCTGGGAAACACTCTTAACTGAAATCCGTGGTTGCAAAATCAAATATGATTCTCATACACCAAGTGGATAGGGATTATTCATTTAACTTCTTTAAAGCATAATTCTTTATTGCAGGCATTCTCTGTAAGAGTAGATCTACTTTTATTAATCTTTTCAAGTTTTCTTTAATGATAGTTTATTTGTAGTGACTCAAGTTCCTTTCCTGGTTTCCCCTGCTTACTGCCAGAGTAAGGAAGAAGTTAGAGTTGTAGTCTAAGAGTAGGCCGCCTTATTTAAAAATAGACTTTGCTATGTTTTTGTTTGTGGGACGGGGTTAAAAATGAAAGTTTATATTCTCTTCATACACTGTCATATCTCTGTGGTCTTATTACTTGTCTGGCTCATTTTTCATTCTTTTTATAACTTTGTTTGCAAGTTAATTCCTTAAAAGCTCT
This sequence comes from Papio anubis, assembly GCF_008728515.1. NCBI lineage: Eukaryota > Metazoa > Chordata > Mammalia > Primates > Cercopithecidae > Papio > Papio anubis. The sequence goes on from NC_044994.1 coordinate 49,300,957, forward strand.
GCCAGAGGCAATGATTGGTGCTCCCTTACTTAATTCAACTTTTCATTCTCTAAATCATTGGTTAGATATGAATAGTCTTTAAAATGAATTGTGAGGTTTAATCACTGTAATGTGGTGGAATCATGATGTGCTTCTATAGATGCATTATGCTCATTACAGTGTATGTGTGTTTAAATCTTCAGCAGTTTGATGCCACTTTGTCCTGTTTCCAGGCTGAAGTCAATATATTTCATGCATTTGCTTACTTAGTTTTCTCTCAGGCTTGTGATTTTACTTCTTTCTTTATATCTTATATATAAATACATATCTACATTTTGAGACGTAATTTGTGTTCCATTGTGATATTGAAGCCATAGAGTCTTCATAAAAATAAATACATATAGAAAGTACTCCACTGAGATCTCCTTGGGGCCAAGATCCAGGACCTTATATTTTGTCCCCAAAGACCCAGCGCCAGGCCCTCAGCAGGCTCCTAATAACTGTCTGAGGAATAGAACTTTTATAATGCCAGTTCATTGCTCAGATTATCCTGGCATTGGCCATAGGGAGCTCTTTTAAGTTGGCTCCACTGTCATTTTGATATGGCCTCATCTTTTTTTCTTAAAGTACTTTCTTTTTTTCTGGCACAGTCTCCCTGCTCATCTGTATGCTCATCTGTATTTTCCCTGCCTTCCTTAGAATCAGCCATTTCTCTAAGGAGCCCTGGTTCTTTTTAATGGAGGTATTAGACACTAAGATCTGAGTGCTAGGTGTTCTTGTTACTACAGGGATTTCACTGCTTCTGGGTCCTGTGAGTGGACAGAACTGCAAAACATATGTATACACACTAGCCCATGTATACCCCACACATCTAGAATTATTTCTGTATTAGTGTGTGCCTGTATATTAAAGTGGATATGAGTTCATACTGATATTTCTCATTTTCATCCATTACCAAAAGATTTAATCTTTCTCCTTTGCTTGTTTTTAACTTCCTTCTTTGAATTTGAGAAACCTGACTCTCATTATCTACAATATTTACTTGTTTTTTCAACCCTAGTAGACATTAAAAGTAATTCAGAATTGCTAACTCATACCATATGAAAAACCAGTTTACCAACTATAGTGTAGTATTGTGTATAGTTATTTTTGTCTTTAGCTTTACATTAACCAGTTTTTTTGGCCTGTTTTCCAAAGTTACTAAGGTCAGCTGTTTTTCTTTACACCTTCAGTGAGGTTATGTCCTACATTTGTAATTTACATAGACTCATTTGTCAGAATCTACAGTTCATCCTGGGTTCCCTTGGCATTTTGGTTAATTCATTATTTTTAAAAATGTGTATACAATGAAGTTTATTCTTTGTAGCAGATAGATCTTTAGGTTTTGATAAATGGTCACGTATCCATCACCACAGTACCATACAGAACGTTTATAGCACTTTAATAATTTCCTTATATAGCCTCTTTGTAATCAACCCCTCTCATTCCAGTCCCTGGCAATCACTAATCTGTTTTCCATCATTACAGTTTTTCCTTTTCCAGAGTTCCTTATAGATGGAATCTAACCTGTAGTCTTTTGGGTTTGGCTTTTTTCACGTAGCAAAATACATTTGAGATTCATTCGTGTTATTGCATGAATCAATAGTTCATTCCTTTTTATTGGTAAATAGTGTTTTATTATGTGGCTGTACCAAAGTATATTTATCCATTCACCTGTTTAGGAACATCTGGGTTGTTTCCAGATTTTGATGATCACGAATGAAGCTCCAGTATCATGTACAGGGTATTATGTCAATGTAAGTTTCCAGGTTTCACAAATTTCATGTTTTTTCACTTGAGCAACTACCTTGGAATGGAATTGCTTGGTTGTGTAAGTGTAAGTATGACTAAAACTTCACTGGAACTGTTTTCCAAAGCAGTTGTGCCTACCAAGAAGGAGTGAGCTTTCCTATTGCTCTGCATCTTTGTCAGCATCTGATATTGTTAGTATTTTTTTAACTTTAGACATTGTAATAAGTATGTATTTATATCTTACCATGATTTTTGTTCATCTTTCCTTATTGACTAATAATGTTGAGCGTATTTTCATATGATTATTTGCCATCCATATGTCCATTTTGGTGAAATACCTATTTAACATCTTTTGTCCAATTTTTCTTACCTTTGTAAGAATTTTTTTTTTTTTTTTTTTTACCTTGGGTTGCCTAACAATAAAATTTTGGTTTTGTTCTTGTTTTTGTTTTTGTTTTTGTTTCTTGAGGATGGAGTTTCACCCTGTTGCCCAGGCTGGAGTGCAGTGGCGCAATCTCGACTCACTGCAAGCTCTGCCTCTCGGGTTCACGCCATTCTGCTGCCTCAGCCTCCTGAGTAGCTGGGACTACAGGCGCCCGCCACCATGCCCGGCTAATTTTTTGTATCTTTCGTAGAGATGGGGTTTCACCTTGTTAGCCAGGATGGTCTCGATCTCCTGACCTCGTGATCCACCCGTCTTGGCCTCCCAAAGTGCTGGGATTACAGGCTTGAGCCACCATACCCGGCCCAACAGTAAAGTTTTAAGTGTTCTTCGTATGTACTGGATAGAAGCCCTTAAACAGATACATACTTTTCAAATATTTTCTCCCAGTCTGTGGGTTGTTTTTCATTCTCTTAACAACGTCCTTTGCAGAACAAAAGTTTTTAATTTTGATAAAGTCCAATTAGTTTTTCTTTTATGACTCATGCCTTTGGTGTTGTATCTTAAAAACTCATTGGCAAATACAAGGTCATGCAGATTTTCTCCTGCGTTTTTTTTTTTTTTTTTTTGAGAGGTGTTACAGCTTTGTCTTATGAGCTGTCTTTCCGTTCATTTCTCTCTATAAGTAACATTCTTGCTTGTTTCATGCTTTTTATCATGTATCTTCTAGGTCATTAACTTACTGTCTGTACTTAATATATCTTATTAGTTTTGCCTATATTCTTACATGGTACTCATTTATTTACTGTCTATATAACACTTCTTATGAGTTTCATCCATTTTATTCTTCTTATCTATAAAATAACTGAATATTCTCAAATAATAAAGTCAGAGCACATTACAATGTTTAATATATTTTTGTGATAAGTTATTGGAATACCCAAAATACCTTATAGTGTGATCTCGTAGCATATTGTTGCCAATTAAATGTATCATCTGCTAGCACAATATTAAAACCAGATTCTTGCGTGTTTATTTTCAAACCATTTATTCACTTTATGTGAAGAGATTAAGAGTCAAAAGCTTTCCTACTGATATATGTGTGTGTGTGTGTGTGTCTTTAGATATTTGAAAATAACATTTTTTGGCAGTGAAAGAAAATAAGATACATTGGTTCTTTGAAATGTAAATATTCTGATTTTTTGCCATCAAGTGTCTTATTTACAAACATGTATCATAAGATGTCTGGAAATGTGGCTCTAAAAGGAGGGAAATAATACTAAAAGTTTTTAAAAGGCATAAGTAAATGGGTTTATGAAATGGAGAAAAGAAGCTGAGTATTCAGTATTTTCCTGAATTTAGGAAAAAAAAGATAACAATAAGCAAAAATTGATAATAACAAAAGCAATGGTAATAACTTTAATGTTACTATAATGCTACTTATTGAGCACTTACTACGTCTCAGGCACTGTGCTAAACTCAACCCCTAGTATCCATCGTTGAATTTATCTAATTAATTAATTAATTAATTAATTTTTTGAGACAGGGTCTTGCTCCGTCGCCCAGCCTGAAATGTAGCGGTGCCATCATGGCTCACTGCAGCCTTGACCTCCAGAGCTCAAGCAATATTCCCACCTCAACCTTCTGAGTAGCTGGAACTATAGGTGCACACCACCATGCCCAGCTAATTTTTGTATTTTTTTTGTAGAGATGAGGTTTTGCCACGTTGTTCAGGCAGGACTTGAACTCCTAACTCAAGCGATCTGCCACCTCAGCCTCCCAAAGTGCCGAGATTGCAAGCGTGAGCCACCACACCTGGCCTATCATTGAATTTAATGTATGACATATCACTGTCTATTATCTTGTATTCATCAGGTTTTATACAGTGATACAAAGGCAGCCTGGCGGGTTGCCAGAAATTATTGCTTTTTATTTGTTACCTCTCTGGGATTATCTACTAGTAGATTAAACTGGATTTGGGCCATAATCTTTCCCACCCAGTCCACTCAGACTCTCACATTAATCACCTCTGGAAACACTCTCACAGACACACCCAAAGTAATGCTTTGGGTTGGGTTTCTAGATGTTCCTTGATCCAGTTAAATTGATACCAAAATTAAGTCCACAAGTCTACCCCTTGTCAGGCTATTACCCATCCACTCCTCCTTAAACCCATTTAATTTCCAAGTGAAGACAATAAAAAGGTAATACTTCCTAACATGATGTAGCTAACATGATGTAACTCTCCTGCATACAACCAAAAAGCGCACTGATCGATTCCCTAGAATCAGGCTTTCAGGATTTCAGGATTTGGGAATTTTCTCTTTTGGGATTATGATTTTGGGGACTTTAGACTCTAGAGATTTTCATCATGTGGAGTTTTAGATTGAAGAGATTTTGATCTTTAGGAATTTCCATCTTTCGCGATTTCAACATTTAGGATTATGGCATTCGGGATTGTGTCTTTGCAGACTATGACTGATACCACGTTAAACTCTCTGCCTTCATAATTGTCTTTAACAGCTGCTTCTGGTTCTACCCAAAACTGAATTCCTGAACTATTCTGATGACCAGAAAGAGAAATCATAGGAATTTTTTTTTTAACTGATCCCTAAATCTCAGGTATTAAAGTTTTTATTTACTTTCATTGCATAGTCACCAGCCCTAGCAACCTTGTAATTATATTTACCAGTGATTCTACTTCATTTTCCGTACTGGAGCCAGGCATCTGTTTTAAAGAATGAAAATTTATTTCTTTCTTACTTCAAATTTTCTGTTAGTACCCTGTTTCTTATTGCCTTTGGGGCTCTAGCCTCAAATGTTATATTAGCCTCATTGCCTACCTCTTCTCACGCTTTTTGTGCTCCTGCTACCCAGTTCTGTAGATGCGCCAGGGACTTTTAGCGTACCCTTTCTTCCTGGAATTTTCTTCTCCTAGTGTCATTTCATCGTAAATTCTTATACATATTTCAAGACCTAACTCAAATATTTCCTTCTTGTGAAATTGTCTTTGACATGTCTTTCTTCCTCTTCCCATCCTAAGAAGAGCTGATTTTTCTCCATATGTAAACTATTTTCACTTATTTATTGATGAATCTGTATTTTCAATATGGCTATTAGATTCTCTAGTGTAAAGTCCTTGTGTTTCCCTACCTTCATTTTTATTTTCTTTGCCTAGTATAACTACCATTCAAAAAAAGTTCAATGAATAAATTTTTCCTCCTGCCTTCCCATGCTCAGAAAACAGCCCTACCATTCTGTACATTTTATCTGAAAACTACTCTTGATTTTCTCCTCATTAAATACTGTCTTTAAAAATATATATAGATCAGTGATTTTCAGACTTTTAAAAAAGTGGTATCCTTTTTTCAAATGAAAACTTCTGTAAAACTTACGGGCATGTGTGTGCATGCATGCCTACATACAACCACACAGAAAGAGGTAAGGATGGGGAGGGTGGAAGTCTCCCTTCTGGCACTTCTGAAGAACTACTAGGGCTCCCAGTAGCACGATTGGCCTTATTGCTACCTTCATTCATCGAGTCCTTCCAAGTCATTCTTTACATTGCTACAGGAGAGCCCTTTCTAAGCACAAATAAAATTAAGGTATTTTCCATGCTTAAATTTATTTAATGACTCCTTCGGTTTACATATAAGCTTTTTGGAAGCTAAGGGTATAACTTTTTACTTTTGTGTCTCTAGTCTCTGGTATAGGGCTTGTTGCATAATAGCCTGGATGCTCCTTGAGTGTTTAATATCATGAGGGAACATTGCACTGTTACCTATACCATTGCACAGTTATCATACCTATTGCATGGTTAAGTTTACTATTTTAATGGCTTTGCTTTACTTATATTGGCAATGCCATCCTCTCTGTTACTCAGATCTATCCCATCCTTCAGGCCCAATACACATCTTAGCATCCTTTTTTTTTTTTTTTTTAAACCGTCAACTTCAGCAGCCCTTATCAGTTTTCCTTTCTTTGATTTCCAAAGCAGCTTACTGTTATTATAAATAACAACAGGTGTAGTGTACTGTATGTAGTGAGGGTACTGTTTTTGTTACCACTTGATGATGTAACCTCTGCCTAGGTGATCCTAGCCAAAACAAAAAAATTCGTGAAGAATTTCAAAGGTACCCTCTTATTTAAAAGAACATACTTTAGCACAGTTCTGAGATATGCAATTCTGTTTATAGTTTGAGTTTCTAAATCAGCCAGGGGTTATAATTTTAAGCTTATGCTTTAGCACAGTGATATTTAAAAACAGGTTTTTCTTTGTTTCATAACAGTTTATAGGTTGAACAACATAATCTTTGTTTTATTTGTGACTTTTGAAACCAAAATTGGTGTTGTCAGCTCATAGCCTACAAATCTCACAGAAATTTTTCAAAAAGTACATGTGATAATTAGAAGCATCAGGCTTGATTTTTTAAATGATGGATCAATTTTAAGTTCTTTTTGGGAAAGAGAAATAATAAAGCTTTATGCTGTCATATTAATATTTCATTGATATAGTACACTTCTGTTTTCTGTTTTACTTACATATTTTTTCAGTAAATGTTTCCCTTTTGTTGCTTTCAGAATTGCTAATAATTACATTTTATATGAGAGCAGTTTTCAAAAAAAAAATACTAATTAGGAAAAAATGTATTTCATTTCTTCAGAAACAAAGATCAAAACTCATGTTACCAAATAATTCTTATATTGTTATTTGAGCTTGAAGACATTCTGCTTATTTTAAATTATATTTTTATTTCTCTAATGAGTTTGTGGCCTTTAATAAACTAACTTTATTGTTTTCGACAAATCAAAGTGATCTTTATGCAGAATAAGGGATAAATACCCTCACTGTTTCTTACAGGAAGGCTTTTCTACAAGACATCTATACTGTTAATTTCATATTTTTGATGTTATTGCAGAAGGAAAAGTGGATACTGTATCTTTAATGGAAAGCAAAAGGTTATCTTTCTATGGCCTTTGTGTGTATGTGCTGATGTGGATGTAGGCAGCCAGACAGGCAATGTGTGCAGAGAGACTAGGGAACCGGCTGTGGATCGATAGAAGTGGTGTGAAGTGAATTAATGTGAGGCAGGCTGTCTGTCTGTCATAAGGATTGTGGGGAATGTGGGGCAGTGTTGGTCAGTCACTGCAGAGATCTGCTTCCAATAAATTCAAGCCTTCTGCCTGAAAAGAAACTGTAGATACTCACATACTCCCTTATTGTTAAATTTTACTTCATTCACAGTAAATGTTCATATCAAATTATTGCCTCCAGTGTACTTTAATTGGACCACTGGAAAACCACACTTGTGAGGAACTGATGAAATAAAAATATCTGCTATTCTTTTGGATCTATTTTTCAATCTCAGTGGAAATCTATATTACTGAGAATGAGAAATAGAATTTTTGTTAATATTTATAAATATTCTTCTTCATTCTTAGTCCTAACAGTGTTTATCACTACAATCTAATCTTCAATAAAAAAATAAAACGATAATGAACTGAAGTGGTTTTATATTTCCATATTGGTTAAAGTGCTGGTTTTTACATGTTACTATATTAAAAATTAGTATTTTGTTCTTGTATTTCATGTTAGTCACATGACACTGTAGTCTTGTGCGTTCATATTATTTATTATTACTCAGATATTGTTAGCCAAGTTGGAAAAAAATTCATACAGGTAATTTACAAGCTTATGAAAGATAATTTTTAGAATACTATATCCAGTTTTACTGGTGGAGCTAGTTGAGTGTAGTTTAATTCCATTGATTTTGAAGATCACATTTCCATATTTACATTTTTAAAAAACTTCTAAAGTGGTTTAGAAAATATTGCATAAAATTGGAAAGTTTTATTTATGTAGATTTTTCACAATGAAGAGTTATCTACGCGTTTAGAAATCTAGATGGCATGAAGATCTCATAGTCTTTCTTGTCCTCTGACTTTCACTTCTGCTACTTAACTACAACCCTCTCACTTCCCTTTTACTGTTGTGTCCAAACTTACTCATACCAGCTTGCTGCCCCACTCCATTCCCCCTCTGCTCCCATTTTCCCCCTGATTCATGGTATAAAACTCGTTTATTGAGAACTGTTGTTTGTTATAATGTACATTGATTTTTTATTTTGTGAAATCTGGATTTGGAGACTCACTGTTTTTTTATGTGCCTCATGTCTTTCCGTTAATTGTATTTCTTTTTTATTATATCTCTTTACTCTTTTTATATCTTTTTATATCTTTTATCATACCTCTTTCCCCAAAGTACCCTTACTGCTATTTTCTAGTATATTTAAATAACATAATTTGTGCCATGAGATAGAAAGTATTCAATTATGTTCAAGTTGTATTTATTGAACCTTTATGAGATTTTCATCACTATCAAATATTTTGGAAATACTCAGAAAGTAAGTAAACCTTAGCTTGTATGGTGTAATTTGACAAATAAGCTCACTTAGGTCAAGTACAAAAGAACATATCAAATATCACTATATAATTAATTGACAATATTTATGATTTTGATATACAAAAAACCCCTGAAATTTCCATAAATATATTTTCCTAGTGGACTCTTATTCTTTTGCAAGGATATTTCGTTTTTTGTAGAAGGCTAAGCTTTTTGTAGAAGGAAGAACTAAAACCATTTTTTCTATCTGTGTTTTGTTGAAAATAGCATTGTATTCTAGCATAATCTTCAATTCTCTTTGGTGACAGTGATGTAGTACCTTCTATTGTATCTTTTTTTAACAAGCTAAGTTTTTGAAAGTATATATATAGTAAAATGCACGCTTTTAAAAATATTGTTCTATGAGTTTTAAACACATGTAAATAGTCATGGTGTAGATTATTTTCACTATGCTAAAAATTTTGCTTTACCTCTTTACAGTCAATTCTTTTGTCACACTCCTAACCCCTGGCAACCACTGATTTGATTTTTGTTTTGCCTTTTACAGAAAGTACTGTTGTCTTGACCCATTAACATAAGGTCCTGATAGAACTAAATAAGGCAGAAAGTAGAAATAGCCAGGTTTATGGCTAGGAATTTTAAAAAATATTATTCCTTCTTTGCAGATAATGACTACCTTGCTTAGAAGTATTAAATAATGGTTTTTAATAATCTTCTACCATAACTATATGGCTGAAAACTTCAAAAGTTAAAAGCACCTATCAGATTTTCCTTCAAGCAAACGGTTAAAATTAGTTTTAAATGAGCTGTGCCATTGGATTTGAGAGTTGAGTGTGGTAATTTGGGCTGTCCATTCTCAGTTTCTCCTACCCCTTTACTGTCTCCCAGAAACGTTAGAAATTGTAAGTAGTGTGTTGCTATCACAGTGCCCTCTATTATGGGAGTTAAGGATATTTTGCTGATCTTTAAAAAATGAAATATATAGATAATTTTGAAGTAAACAAATCAGTCACTTTTTATTGATTGCAAACAAAATAATACAGAAAATTTGACTGTGAGGATTAATATGGTTACAAATATGGTCAGCATAAAGAATATAGTTTAATTTTTAAAAAATTTAAGTAGAAAATTATGCCTTTCTGAAACAAAATATTCATGGTGAATTTTGCTTTCTGATTGCATAAATGTTCTATGTGACTCTTTTCCTCCCTTTTTTCTTTAGCTATATGGCAGAAAAAAGTATCAAGAGAGTACATTGAGGTGGCATGGATACCTTCGTTGATCTGGAATGTCAGAAAACCAAACTTTTAAAAAATCAGCTTTATTGACATGTAATTCACTTAATACTAAATTCACCTTTGAAAGTGTACAATTCAGTGGTTTTTTAGCTGATTTAGAGTTGTACAAGCATCACCACAATCAGCTTCAGAACATTTTCAAATAACCCAAAGTGAAACCGCAGCCCCCATTAGCATTACTCCCTGTTCCCTCCACCCCCCTGAGCCCTAGGCCAATCTACACATTTACTTTCTGTCTCCATAGATTTGCTTCTTCTAGACATTTCATGTAAGTGCAATCATATGGCATGTAATATTTTGCGACTTCTTTTTTTTTTTTTTTTTTTTTTTTTTTGAGACGGAGTCTCGCTCTCTCTCCCAGGCTGGAGTGCAGTGGCCGGATCTCAGCTCACTGCAAGCTCCGCCTCCCGGGTTCCCGCCATTCTCCTGCCTCAGCCTCCCGAGTAGCTGGGACTACAGGCGCCGCCACCTCGCCCGGCTAATTTTTTGTGTTTTTAGTAGAGACGGGGTTTCGCCGTGTTAGCCAGGATGGTCTCGATCTCCTGATCTTGTGATCCGCCCATCTCGGCCTCCCAAAGTGCTGGGATTACAGGCTTGAGCCACCGCGCCCGGCCGCGACTTCTTTTATTTAGTTAAAATTGTTAATATTTATTCATGCCACAGCATGTATTAGAACTTCATTTCTTTGTATTGCCACATAATATTCTATTGTATGAATTTATCATTTATTTATCAGTTGATGAACATTTGGATACTTTCCACTTCTTGGCTTTTATGAATAATGCTGCTGTGAATGTTCGTGTAGATGCTTTTGTGGGGACATATATTTTCATTTGCTGGTAGTAAAATTGCGGGGTCATATGGTAACTCTATGTTTCACCTTCTGAGGAAATGCCAGATTGGTTACTCTTGAGTTTTGAGAGTTCCTTAAACAGTCCAGGTACTAATTGCTTGTTGCACATGTGATTTGTGAATCTTTTTTCTCAGCTTGGAGATTGTCTTTTCTTCTTAATAGGGCCTTTGTAGAACAAAAGTCTAAAAATTTTAATGGAGCCCACTTTGCCAATTTTTTCTTTTATGGATTGTGCTTTTTTGGTGTCAACCAAAACTTAGATTTCAGAGCTTTTCTCCTGAGTTTTTTTTTTTGAAAAATTTTATACTTTTATTTATTAGATTTCAGCCCATGATCCACTTTGAGTTACTATTTATATAAAGTATGAGCCTTAGGTCAAGGTTCATTTTTTTTGCTTATGGATGTTCAGTTGTTCTAGCCCTGTTTTGAAGAGATTATCCTTCCGCCACCTCTGTTGAAAATCATTTTGGCAGATTAGTGTGTGTCTGCTTCTTGGTTCTCTATTGTTACATTAACCTAATGTTTATTACTCTGCCAAAGTCACATGGTTTTAATAACTTTATATAAGTCTTAAAATTGGGTAAAATGACTTTTTTCTACTTTATTCATTTTCAGAATTGTTTTATTCTAATTCCTTTGTCTTTCATATAATTTTAGAATACTTTTGTTGATATCTACAAAAGGATCTTACTGGGATTTTGTTAGAAATTGCATTAAATCTGTGTATCAGTCATTTTGTGGGGAATTGGCATCTTTCCTATTTTGAATCTTCCAATCCCATGAACACAGTGTATTTCTCTGTTTCATTTGTTTAGATCTCCTTTGATTTCTTTCATCAGTGTTTTGTAGTTGTCAGCATAGAAGACCTGTTTGTGGGTTTTCAGATTTACATCTAAGTATTTTAGTTTTTTATAATTACTGTTAATAGTATTCTGGCTTTAAAAAAAATTAGGTGTCCATTGTTCATTACTAACATGTAGAAATAGAATCGATGTTTTCAATGTTTTTTTTCTTATATTTTGCAGCCTTGCTGAACTCACTTATTAGTTTCGATAATCCCTCTGTATTTCCCTGTAGACAATCATTTTATCTTTGAGTGGGGTATATTAGTCAGAATTCTCTAGAGAAACAGAACCAAAAGAATAGGTGGAGAGAGACAGAGAGAGAGAGAGAGAGAGAGAGAGAGAGACTGACTTATTAGGGGAATTGGCTCTTGCAATTGGCTCATGCAATTACAAAGGCTGGAATGTCCCAGGATAGGCCATCTGTAAGTGGGAGACCCAGGGAAGCTGGTGGTGGGGCTCAGTTTAAGTCTAAAATCCTCAGAAACAGGGAAGCCGAGGGTGTAATTCTCAGTCCATGGCCAAAGCCCTGAGAACCCAGAGGGTTGCTGGGTATAAGTCCTGGAGTCCAAAGCCTGGAGAACCTGGAGTTATGATGTCCAAGGGCAGAAGAAAAAGGATGTCCCAGCTCCAGGAGTGAGAATTTGCTTTTTCTCTACTCTTTTGTTCAACCAGGGCCCCCGATAACTGAATGGTGTCTGCCCACATTGAGAGCTGATTTTTCCTGCTTAGTACACTGACTCACACACCAGTCTCCTCAGGAAACAAACACCCTCACACACCTCCCCATAGGTAATGCTTTACCAGCTCTCTAGGTATCCCTTAATCCAATCAAGTCGACACTTAAAATTAACCATCACACAGGGCAATTACATCGTTCTTTCCAAACTGTGTGTATGTGTGTGTATTTTCTTGCTTTGTGGCATTGGGTAGAACTTCCAATGATATGTTAAGAGTGGTAAGTGTGACTTTCTTTGCCATATTCCTGGTCATAGGACAAAAGCATTCAGACTTTCACCATTAAGTATAATGTTAGTTGTAGGCTTTTAGTAGATGCTCTTTATCAAGTTCCTCTGTATTCTTATTTTTCTTAGAGGTTTTTTGTTTTTACTCGTGAATGGATGTGGAATTTTGTCAAATGATTGATATGATCAGGAATTCTTTTTTTGTTCTTTAGCCTGTTAATATTTTGGATTATATTGATCCATTTTGGCCAATTGAACTCCTTTCATGCTAAGAATAAACCCTACTTGGTCCTGATATATAATTCTAAAGCAAATAAATATCCCATTTGCTTTTATTTTTGTTACAAATTCTTGAGACTATGAGAGATATTGGTCTGTATTTTTCTTTTCTTTGTATTTTCTTTTTTTCTGCCAGGGATTTCATAACCCTTACTAAGTTTTAGAAAGCATCTATCAAAGAACCAGTTTTAGCACAACTCCCTGGTCTTTCAGCCTCAGTTACTTTGAGATGTACATGTTTGTTCCTTAAGCTCTGTTCCAAAATACTGAATTCCTTTGGTTGAATAGTTAACTAGCACAGCACAGGAACTTTGTGGAATACTTGGTAGTATTTATAATCAGTATTGTGTGATTCTGTGATTTCTCAAGGTTATTCTGTGATGTTCTGTGACACCTCCCACCCTGTCCCCAGGAACTTAGTCCCTGGAAAGACTTGGTGGTAAATTGATATTGAAGTTTGAAATCAAAAGACCTACGTCGCAATTCTGGTTCCTGAATTTAGTAGCTGTATTATGTTGGGCAATTACTTAGCCTCTCTGATTAAATGAGATAAATGTAAATGGATCCATAAACTTGTTACTTACATAAATGCCAGCTTTATTTTAATTGATCCCTTAATTTTATAGGAAAGGAAAATACTAATGCTGATTGTTACTGTCCAAACTATTTCTTAATATGTTTTCAATGTTTGTCTAATTTTAAAAATTATCAAGTTCTAAGCAAGAAATGAGACTGAGATATTTCAAAGATTTATATATTGATTTAATATGAAATAATGATTTTTGGTTTTGTATTTGAGCAATATCTATTTAGGAATGTAATGTTTACCTTATCTCCTCTTTGTGATTTATTTTACTTATAGCTATCTTTAATAAAGTAATATTATTTTTCTAGTACATGCCCTCCTTTATGTTAAAATTGATCATATAAAGCTAACAATAAAAATGCTTTTATAAGTTAACCATTGAGTACATATGGACACAAAGAAGGGAACAACAGACACCAGGGCATACTGGAGGGTGCTAGGATGGTAAGGATTGAAAAACTACCTCTTGGGTACTATGCTTATTACCTGAGTAATGAAATAATTTGTACACTAAACCCTGTGACATGCAATTTACCTATATAGCAAACCTGCACATGTACCCCTGAACCTAAAATAAAAGTAAAAAATGTTTTTTGGAAAAAAAAATGCTTCTGCAAAGTGGTGGCTTTGTCATTTTTTATTCATCAGGGATCATTATTTAGCATTATTATAATTTTTTAAAGCAACTCTGAATAAGTTGTGGTACTAAAATGGTGTGTTTAGTCCGCAAGTTTTAATCCTTAGAGCTTGGAACTGCCTACTGGTAGGTCCATTTCTGGATGTGTTATGGTGGTTCGTGGCTAAGATCCTTCCTCTTTTGATGCCTTTGGTTAACCGGAGGTAGCAAGGCTAAATTTCACATAAATGTTTCAGTTAATACCCCTTGGAAGAAAAGAAGTCCTTAAACTAAGTAAGTGGTCTTTAAAATATTTAAATGGATTCTATGTAGGCAGTTACTGATATCCTTTTAAGCTGATTTGGTTAGAAAGTTTAATTCCTAGAGTAGCTTCCAATGGGGAGATTTGTATATTATCATGATTGAGAAATACCTTTTGATAACCATGTGAAAAATATCGACACACGCTACTATCTGTTGTGAAATTGAGAAATAATGTGACAGATGCAAGATGACAACAAATATGCATCATCAAAGATGATAGGTATGTAAGGAAAAGACATTTGTGTGAGCTGGCAAATTCTCAGGCGATTTACAGAATGGAAGCTTTTGGCCTCTGAACTTCTTTGCCTGTCTGCTTTCAGTTAGGTTCTTTCATTGTGATAGTTATGTGACCTTATATCGAATTCCTTCATAGAGGGAGATGTTATACTCTTTTTGGGCAGTGCGTTTCAGGTCCGTTGCTTAGCTCCAGGACACAAATTCTCCGGTCCTCATCCTTCCTCCCAACTCCCAAGTTATAAACAAACTAACATTAAAAAGAAGTAAACTTTTAAAACAATCCACACTTTCCTCTTTGTTGAGTAATTGTTAAAATCAGCCAAAGTAACTGTAGCAAAAACATTGAAAGGAATCAAGTAAAAAATGTAATACTTCAGCATCCTGTTTCTGTTTTTCCCAGATCTTGGTTAAAAGTAAATATAGTACATACCTATGTACATATATACATACAAATAAATAGAGCACATGTGAATGTTTTATTCATTGATTTGTGTCTCTAATTTTGGTGAATATATATTTTTTAATGTATTGTGTTTATATCCATTAAGTAAATTAAAAATCTTCAAAATTTCTGTTTGTCTTACTTTTCATTTTTTAAAATGAAGCCTTGTGATTCACATTTCTTTTAGCTGGAGTCACATCAGAAGCCATGCAGACTATCACCACGGCTCCTGATGCCTCAGGGTCTGAAGCCAAAGTCCAGGAGGAAGAACATGACCTTGTTGATGATGACATCACCACTGGTAAGCACAGACATCTTTAACATCTGATTGGAGCTTTGTTTGATATTGCAAAATGTTTTCTAGGTTATTTGTGGTGGGATTAAGTATTTCGATGGAAAGGATGGAGACTTGTACTGATGGTGTATTTAGTTTTATGAAACTGTTTAGTGTCCTCTTTGATCTTGAGGTGAAAAGAAGTGGAACTGTTTATTTGGTCCAGGTTTGCTGATTGTAACTCTAATAATAAACCTGCTAGCTGTGCACTTGTTTTCTGGAGACCTTTTAATTCAGAGGCTGAGATCATTGCTAAAGCCTTGGAATGTGTAAAGGAATATACTCATTAAGTTTTGAAAGATTTTGCAACTATCAGGTAAACTAAAGAATACTAAAATTTAATCACAATATATACAATATAAGCTGTATAGGAAGACTTACTCTTTATACTTGTACTGTGGAAGTGAATGCTGCTTTTTAATTGTTTGGCCACTGAACATTCTTATCTGTATTACCTTTCACATTAAGTGAAATTTAGGCGAAAAACATAAAGCAAATTTTAGGAAACACACACTATAAATGTTTAGCCTATCTTTTTATACTCTTAAACCAGTTTAAATTACTGGATCTCCAAATACATTCAGCTCAATTTCTTTGAATGCACAGAGGATAAAAATAACCTAGTATAAATAATTTTATTGGTATCAAGAATAGTAAGCTTTTGTTTTGGGTGTGGATGGTTAAAATTTAAAATTTGATCATAAAATGTATAATTGTTGAGAAGCAACAAATATTAATAGTAAAAAATATTAATTTAATAGTAATAATTTAGAAAGAAGCATGCCTAGAAAATATTAATTTAATAGTAATCAATAGTTTAGAAAGAAGCATGCCCAGAAAATACCAGAAAATTTTTAACAAAAATTAAAGTGGGGAGCTGGACACGGTGGCTCACACCTGTAATCCCAGCACTTTGGGAGGCCGAGGTGGGCAGATGACCTGAGGTCAGGAGTTTGAGACCAGCCTGGCCAACATGGCAAAATCCTGTCTCTAGTAAAAATACAAAAATTAGCTGGGGTTGGTGGTGGGCACCTGTAATTCCAGCTATTCGGGAGGCTGAGGCAGGAGAATCGCTTGACCCGGGAGGGCAGAGGTTGCAGTGAACCAAGATTGCGTCACTGCACTCCAGCCTATGCAACAGAGTGAGACTCTGTCTCAAAAAAAATAAAAATAAAAATAAATAAATAAATAAAAGGGGAAAAGAAAGGGGAAGTTTCCCTCCCTCCCTCTTTCCCTCCCTCCCTCTGTGATAGGCAGGTTACTACTGTTACACTGGGAAGAAGAAAGCCTAAGATCTCCCTTGAAAATTTACAAAGTGTATATTTAAATACCTATAGCCTTGTGCCACTGCTGCCTAATATTGCCAAAGTTGGGGAATATCTGATTTTCAATAAAAATGAGATGATGATGATGATGGCTGTTACTTACTTTTAAATTCTTTTTAATGTTTAAGTTCATTGATGAAAAATATTATCCAACCTAAATATAAACAATTTCAGGGACTTCTAATTTTTCTGATAGTCATTTAGTACTTTACAGTTATGGAGTTTGCTTCAGTAGCTGCTAAAGAAAATCTATTTTATTTGCAGATTTTTTTTTTTTTTTTTTTTGAGACAGAGTCTCACTCTGGCGCTCAGGTTGAAGTACAGTGGTGCGATGTGGGCTCACTGCAACCTCCACTCCCAGGTTCAAGTGATTCTCCTGCCTCAACCTCCCAAGCAGCTGGTACTACAGGTGTGCACCACCATGCCCAGCTAATTTTTGTATTTTTAGTAGAAACAGAGTTTCACCGTATTGGCCAGGCTGGTCTCAAATTCCTGACCTTGTGATCCACCTGCCTCGGCCTCCCAAAGTGCTGGGATTACAGGCATGAGCCACCGCACTGGGCCTATTTGCAGATTTTTAAGCCAGTCCATGTTTTGTTCAGTTTTGACTGCTTTTCATACTGTTATATGTATGTTTTTTGTTATATTTTACTTCCCTGTAAAGTTTAAAGACCTTCTGATCTATAAAAAGTAGTTAAGTCCTAGCAAAAACAAATTTGCCTTTGCAATAGTAGAATAACTCAATTTGCATTCTAGAATAAAAGCTGAATTTTTGAGCAGTCAAGTAAGCATTATTAAATCAGTACTTTGAAATTTTGAATTATGCACTACCAAAGTCATGAGATAGCGTTATAGTATATGATTTTTAAATTTTATTAGCAAAATCAAGAAACTAAGAATGCAAATCTAATTTGAAGAGTCAATTAATGCTACATACACTATATTTTTATCTGTAAGTTTGGTTCAACATATGTGACAAATGGCTTTTATCAGTCGGTTTATTCATTTCATGTCGTGGGTACTAGAGGCAAGAATGTTCAATATCTGAAGAACTTAAATAACTAAAAAACGACTTCCTTACCATGTTGTCAAAGCAACTAGCATGTTGCAGCCTGAAGATCGTTCAGGTTACCTTTAAATTGTGTGACTTGATTAAGCTGTGGTATAGATTTTTGTGAGGGTTTGGAAGAAAACCGTATTTTATTGACTAGAATCCTATATAAATTGCATTATGAAAAATATGGTAGATGCATTGAGAGAAATCTGATTCAAGCACAATAATCTTGTTTTGGGGTAACCAGTGTTGTAGAGAGCCAGTACTACAAAAGGGAAAGCTGGCCAGTGCAGCCATTCAGATGATTTTTCCAGTTATTTTAGAGGAATTGTTCTAATATTTCTTCATAAAATAAGTAGAAATTATATCATGACAGGTATTTGCCTGCCTTTTCAGGGAAGTCTTATTTGAAAGCTATAGTTAGGCTGAAGTGTATAGTTGAATTACTTTTATTATTGTAGTAATCTGGATCTTAATTTCTAGAAACAGTCTGAGCAAGATAACAATTAAAATATGAGGTATAATATAATGCTTTCACTAAAGGCAGAATACTTTTTGAAATTTTTATTTTAGGTACAAATGGGCTAGGTATCAATGCTGTCTTATGACAGTTGAATCTGAGCCTAGTAGCCTTTGTTAGCATTTGCCTTATCAAAGTAAAGAAGCATGGATTAAGCTGTACAAGGGTTGGCTATGATCAATGGGAACTAATTAAATTTATTTAAAATGAAGAATCTTAACTGGAAGAGAACAGCTAGAAAGACTAGGAGGAAAAAACTTGGGTCTTGATTGATACAATTTAAATCTTCACTCTATCGTTTAAAAAATATGCTGCAGCTTCTTTCTCTATCTCTCTTTTTAAAGCTAATATCTATTGATCAGCTCTACAAAGTAATGCCAGTGTGCCTTGGTCAACACACATACTCAGTTTTACTTAGCATTCTGTCTTGAAGTTCATCAAATTCTTTCCTTTAACCAAATATTTTAAATTATATATCATAGACATATTAGCCATCTTGATGGGTTAATATTTTATGTAGAAAAATATTAAAACCTATGTCACATTTTCATATTGTACAATATGCATGGGAAATGAACTTTTCAATGACATTGCTTTAGGATTTATAATACTCTGTATATTTAGAATCTATTTTAACTGCTTAATGGAATTTAAAACAAAACAATAATGTTGTTTCTAGATTATAATTTGAGTCACAAGAATAGTACTGTATACCTATGTGTTTGCTTTTATATGTATACTTTTATTTCCAGTATTATCACTTAATTGCTATGTAGATATATAACTGACATTTATAAATAACACTTTCCTATTTATACGATGTTATTAATAGGTCATAATTATACTAACGGAATAAGTCTCACTAAAGCTGACACACATAGAAGAAATTTTGGATTAATCATAATCTACTTTTCTTAAGGGAGACCTTCATGTGACTTAGTTAATTTTGCTTTATGTTTCTTTTATCATGGTACAGTATAGCATTCTGATTGAGGGTGAAGTGATGCACCCTCTAAATACTGCATCTAAAAACAACCTCACCTTAATTGTAGGCTGAACAGAATTTTGGAAGGGTTTCGTTCACAAACCTGCGTGTATTCCTTTAAGAAAGTCCCTATATTCTTCTGAGGGTCATAGTTTGGTGTCTTACCTCTTGTTCAATACAGCAAGGACACAAACTGACCAAAAACAATGATAAAGGGTCAAGAGTTACTGACATTGTCAACAAAAAAAACCACCTTGATACTAGATCAGCAGCACAGTTGACAGATTCAACTACAAAAGCAACAATGATATATGGAACTCAATGGGTGGGTTGACTGTACTTATTTTACTTTTTGATGCATTTTTTGTTAAATTATAATTAGGTACATTTTGATTACTAATTCAAGGGCAAATAAATATCTTCCTATTACTCATTAATAGATGCAGAAAATAATGTATTTTGCTATTCCTGTGTATTTAGTGCTGATAGAACCTACATGTGTCTGTATCCCTCCTCCCTCTGCCTTCAGTTACGTTCTGCAGACATATATTTTAAATCTAATTCTTTACAGCTCTATGTTTTACTGATTTAAAGTTTTAAGTTTCTGAGAAGATATCCTGTCTTATGGTAAATTGGTATATAGTTTTCTATAAATATGCTTTTGTTTTTCTTGGATTGTAGAATCAAATTTTTTTTTGTAGGTATAATCTTAGAGACTAGCTTACGTTCTTTTACAATCAAATAAATTAATATCATTATTTCCTAAAGAACTTACATGATTGATACCCAGTGTCCCAAAACATGTTATTTGGCCTTTCATTCAGAAGAGTCTATATAACATGAATGAAAATGAAAATATCTAGTAATGATGAAAAGTACTGTTATATAGTATCATTAATAGTGTGTAGTAATCCTCTCAGTAGTCATCTACTCATTCAATCAGTAAATGTTTTTGAGCACTTTAGTGCCAGACACTGTTCACGATATGCCATTGAATACAATAGGCAATCATACTTGTCCTTGTGGAGCTTACATTTTCATGCAGGGAGGCAGACAACCATAGCAAGAAGAAGTAAATAGATATACAGTATATTAGAAGATGAGAGGTGCCTTGGAAAGAAGAAAAAATAGAGAAGGGTAAGAGAAGTTAAAAGTAATATCACTTGACAACTTTATCAAACACTTTACACATGAGCCTTATGAAATTACTTTGAAGTAGATACTAGTATATTTCCAAATATGTAGCTGAGGAAACAAGCTTAGAGAGATAACTTTTACAGGGTCACATATGTACCAAGAAATAGATCTGGGATTAAAATGAGTCCTACCTGATTCCAAAGCTGACATGTGGTCTTAAGCCCTACTCTGCACTGCCTCATATTCTCAAAGTAACTCATTAAACTTTGGAAGATTTTCATTTTCTTTTGAAATATGAGATGATGTTACAGTTTACCTTGATTGTTTATGATAAGAGGTAATTACTTTGCTGGGTATCTAATCTCATCATTATTCCCCCCACAACCCCTTTTTTTTTTTTTTTTTTTTTGTTTTGACATGTGGTCTCTGTTGCCTAGGCTGATCTCAAACTCTTGGGTTTGGCTGGGCGTGAATAGTGGCTCACACCCATAATCCCAGCACTTTGGAGAGCCAAGGCAGGAGGATTGCTTGAGGCCAGGCATTTGAGACCATCCTGCACAACAGAGAGACACCCTATCTCTCCAAAAAAAATTAAAAGTTAGCTAGGTGTGGTGGTGCGCATCTGTGGTCCCAACTACATGGGAGGCTGAGCTGGGAGGATCACTTGAGCTCAGGAGGTCGAGGCTGCAATGAGCTGTGTTCGCACCACTGCACTCCAGACTGGGTGACAGAGTAAGACTCTGTCTCAATAAAAACAAAGGAAAAACTGGGCTCATGCTATCCTCTCTCCTCAAACTCCTGAGTAGCTGGGACTACAGGTGTGCTACTGTGTCCATCTAGTCTCATTATTTAAAATGCAAATTTGTTATTCTAAATTTAGATCAAGAGATCATCTTCTTTAGGAAACAAATCATCGCATATTCGTTCTTTAAATTTTCAAACATTATTTAGGACTGTTGTAACATAATAATATAAATAGAAGTATTTTTCATTACTAAACAGTCACTTTACTGCATACATGTAAATGTTCATTGTTATGTCCAGCTTTTTGAAGTCATCAGTATAAAACTGACACGTTAATATATGTTTATACGCTGAAGTCAACATCTCTGCTATTTTAAAATAGAGCTGAAAAAGACGTCTAGTCTGAGACTTAATACCGATTTGTGCATTTAACTACTTACCAAAGGTCCTATTCATAAGATGTTTTTACATTTGTTCTGAATGGAAGATAGGAAATTTACACTAGTACAGATAAGCTCCAAGGAACAAAATACGGCATATTACGTATTCAGAAACCAGACGTTCTTTCCTAGCCAGGAGTGAGAGGCTGTATAATTTGTAAACTAGAATAAGATACTTCCCCCTGCACCCTCTGCCTTTCTCATTCTTTAACTTATATTTGACAGTCTAAAAAGTAGTTTAGATGTAAATGAATTTTAAGTCACTTCTTCTAAATTATCACTACCCTTGCTTTTGACTTCAGAGTGTTAGCTATGAGTTCACTATATTAAGTCTCTTAGTAATTATAAATTACTAAAGCTACGGGTTTTTTACTCTGCAGTTTTCATGAAAACAGATATTAAGAAAACTAAAAGTGTAAATTTCATGGTTTTCTGAGTGAACTATGTCATTTCAAATAATTTACCTTTTTGTCCTTTTTTAAAAAAAATCTGGGAGAGGAAACCATATATGAAAACATGTCTTTCTTGTTTAGTGTTTAATGCTCAGCTTTAGTTTGTGTTGAAGGACAAGTAGAATGTTTCTAAATACAGTATTTGAGAAAGTTTGTGACATGAATATTAAAATACAGAAAAAAATGATGCTGTATAAAACTGAGATACACTTTCTTTTTCCCATTTTCTCTCTGGGTGATTTACTTTTTCTGTTCTTTGGTAACTACCGCTTGTATGTTAATGACTGTCAATCAAATCTGTATCTCCAGCCTAGCCTTCTCTTTTCAATATCAGATTCATATATCCTCCTGCCTGAATGTCCTATAGATACCTAAATACCAAGTGCAAAAGGAGCTATAGGCCAGGTGCGGTGGCTTGTGCCTGTAATCCCAGTACTTTCGGAGCCTGAGGCGTGCGGATCACCTGAGGTCAGGAGTTCGAGACTAGCCTGGCCAACATATAGTGTAACCCTGTCTCTACTAAAAACTACAAAAATCATTTGTATTTGTAGTTGTGGCAGGTGCCTTTAATTCCAGCTACTTGGGAAGCTGAGGCAGGAGAATTGCTTGAACCCAGGAGGTGGAGGTTGCAGTGAGCTGAGATCGCATCACTGTGCTCCAGCCTGGGTGACAGAGCAAGACTCCATCTCTCAAACAAACAAAGAAACAAAAAACAAAAAAGGAGCTATATTTCTTCTGAAACCTCATCTTCTTTCATATGTATACCTCAGTTAAAGGCACGTCACTAATGGTACCATTAATTACCTGACATCTCAAACTTGAAGCCCAAGGATAATCCTGGCTTTCCCACTTTTTAACAATGTCCACATATAGCTGGTGTAAGTTCTTGTAAAATGTGCCTCTTAAATATCTCTCAGTGGTTTTTGTCTTCTCTGTTTCCACAGAGAATACCTAGATCCTGCCTTGCATTTTTTCTTCTTCAGATTATCATTGCGTTTTCCTACAACGATCTTCCTGTCTTCCTTCTCTTGTTCTCATCCAGATCATGTCTTCCATGACTCTGAGAGTTTAAGAAGTCAGTTCATCACCCTTCACCCTCATTAACAGCTACTTAATGACCTCCCATTGATTATAGCTCCAAATCTAAATACCTTGGCGAGATATCTAGGGTTCTTCAAGGGCTGACTTATATCTCTGACATCATCAGCTAAAGCAATACTTAACTTTGTTCCCCAGAGTACCCTGCTATTTGGTGATTCACACTTTGCATGTGCCCCTCCATCTGGCTGGCATGCTCTTAACTCTCACATATGGGATGAAATTCCAAGAATTCCCCCAAATTCAGGAGTGTCATCATCTTCCTGAATCCTGTCTGGACCCTTCTTATGTAATATCTCCCTGTTCGTTGTACACACTTCTGCTCTTGCAACTCAGAAATATGTAGCAGTAATGATGTCTGTAATTTTGTTAAGTGATCATTTCACTTGCCCTTTCTGAGTCATGTGGGCCTGTGACTTTTACCTTCTTGTATGTCTAGCACTAGAATAGCTGGTACATAGCATCTTCTCAATAAATGTTTATTGAATGAATGGTTGAATTAATGAATCCATAAGATTACTCATATTTCAAGCAGCATTCCTTATATACTGTGTATTTACTTAAATACATTTGCTGTATCTTTCCTAAACTTACATAGTTTATATTTCCTTAACCTCCCTGCCCATCTTCTTAGTGGCTATTTAAATGGCTCAAAAAATCTTGGTAACACATTAGTGAGGTGATGTAGGCTTATTTGTAGATAAATTGTCTCTTGATATTATGAAAATGAGACTGAGAACACATCTAAGAACATAATTAGCTCTACCAAATTAGTCACTATTGTTTCTGTTTAAAAGTTTATCTTTTTCTCTTGGAAAATAATATGTCTTCAAAATTAGGAGAAGGATGTGATACATAGATTTAAATAAGAAAAGATAGGGGAAAAAAATCCTGGAACAAATGTGCTTTGTAACTTGTATTAAAGAGCAGGTGGAAGTTGGGATGTGCTGTTGGAATTGCACAAGCAGAGAACTAGACCTGATCGAATTTTCAGAGAATCCCCTTTCTGTGGTCTGCCTTGGCCCTTGCAGGTTTGGTAGACAGTGGAGATGTACTTGTGGATGATGGTCCCAGTTTCTTAAAAGTCTGGGAATCCCTATTTGGTTGCTGCCTCTTCAGTCACCCTTTTCTTCCTTGCTCTGGTAGCTGTGCCTCCTCATTTCTGGGATGGATTCTATCAGCAAAAGCCAGAGTCTTTAATCAACTCTTGCCTTGGCACCAAATCTTTCATAATACTATTATCCAATAAGGGCACTTTTATTTTTTGTATGTGCACATAAAGGTTGTTTGCATGTGATATTTTTGCAAGGGGTTTGGGCAAATAAATAGTAATTAACACCGTCTTTGCAAACTTATGTAAAAGAACACATTGCAAAATCAAGAACTTTAATAACTATCTCAATGACTTAGCAGCATTTATTGAGTACCTAATGTGTGTCAGACTGGCTCTATGCTCTTTTAAATCCTCTAACAATTCATGTGATGTCTTCATTATCGCTTCTGTTTTATAGGAGAAGAAAATGAGGCACAGAATGGTAAAGTCACTTGCCACATAAAAGCCACAGATAGAAAATGACAAAGTCAGGATTTGAAGCTGGACTATTGCTTCTAGATCTTGTGCTTTTAAATTGAAGTAATTTGTTTAAAATCAAGTCATTTATAAACCTTACAAGAGAAAAAAGAAACACATATATTGATTACGACTTGTCATTTTCTTTTTGTGTTATATAGAATCTTCTATTTTAATTTTTGGTATAGCTTAACTTTTTATGTAGTACAAGGAAATGTTTGAAATGTGAAGAAAATACTTCCTGTTTTCTTAAAAGAGAAACATAGAAATTCAGTATATGAAGATAATTTTATATATTGTCTAAACTAGAATTTCTACTTCATGTTCATAGAAAACCACACACATAAATACACCAACACATAAACAGTATTAGATCAGAAAGCCTTAAAGTTTGAATTTCACATTAACTAGTGTGGATTTCTTTTGCTAAATTTAGACCAAACAGGAAAAAAGCAGAAATACTTAGTTGGATAATAATGTAGGTGCTGCATCGGGGTTGGGGGAGGGCAGGTGGGTGGTAGAGGGAAGCCATCCCTGTGAGTGAATAACCTTCAGGATGAACTTAAAGTTTAGCCTTTTGTGAGCTGTGTAATAGTACCTCATGGATAAGAATGAATTGCATTAGATTGTGGCACACTATTACATATCTGTATATTATATGAATTGCCTTTATAATTGATATCAAACCCATATGACCAAAAGTTGTAATTCACAAAAGTAATGACAACAATGTCTCATAATTCACAGACTCTATGTCATACCTGTGAATGATTGCTTTTACTGTGCAAACCATGTTAAAGGGGAAAAACAGGTTTTAAAATGGATGTCGGGTTCTGAAGACTCCTTCTTCCTGATACTTCATAGTCATTTTTAATACATAAAAAGATAATTAAATTTACTAACATCTGTGAGTTTCCCCATGATTTCTTGGTTTAAAATCACATTGCAAGCATAAAAGCTTTTGCTCTTAATTTGAAGTTTGAAATTACAAATGAAAGGTAATATTTAATATTTGAAGTGAAGAGAACCATAAACCTGAATATATTTTCTCATCATGTAACATACTAGAAAAAGGAGTCCTCACTCATAGGCAGGATAAAGATTGAGAGTATTTTTTCATCATTCTTGTTATAACTATTTATCCTAAATAAAGATGGCTGAATTAAATCCAGTGTGAAAGGATTCAGGGAATCTGAACCAGCTACTCTTTCTTTGTTTACCCTTTCTGTAAATGTATTTTTTCAGTGTGGCTAATGCCACTGAAAAGGAGTATAAGGAATATTCAGTTTGATTCAATAAAGCATGAATAAGTGTCTTATGTCTTCTATCAGCACATTCTGTGGAGGATTTAATAAAGCAAGCCTCTAAGTGAGAAGCTGATGATCAAATTTTAGATATGTCTACACAAAAGTGCACAGATGACATATATGTGCATATCCTCTGCAGCTGGAAGAATTCAGAGCACTGGGCTTAGTTAAGGGTAGGAGTTATGTTAGAGGTAAACCTGCGCTTATTGCAGAGGTGGAGAGACGTGGGAAAAGCTTCCGAGCTCCAGCTGTTAGTTTACAGACTTAGAAATAATTCCCTGTGGAGAGAGAGAGAAGAAGAATGGCCTTTCCCAGAGCGGACAGACTGGCTCTGTCATCAAGGAATGAGGGTCTACTCTCATGTTAGTTTGGAAAGTAGCTGATTTTTACATTCTGTATTTTATGTTAATTTAAAGCAGGGTTTATTATTAAATAGATAGAAAGAGGGATGAAAAATGTTGATGGAATGCATTGGCTACATGCCTTATGTGCTCAATTCCACTTCATGGTTTTCCTTTTCATTTAGCAGATATTTTTGAATACCTGCAGGGTGTTGAGCATATACCAGATGCTGAGTATAAAGTAGAGTTTATGCTCTAAAGGGCAAGACTGATGACTGGTTTTGTTTCTTGTTCAGTGGGAAATTTTTACCTGAAGAACTGCTATTCTTAGAGGTTTAATAAACTTAGATTAATGTGATGTAAAAAATATATATATATACACACACACACACACACATACACACCCACATATATATACACATACACATATGTGTATATATACAGACACACATATATATGTCTGAAAGTGAATCTGCAGGTTTCATAGAAATGGAAAAATGAACGAGACCAAAATCAACTAGGTGGAAAGCTGGTCTGCAATAGTAAATGTCTAATGACATTATAAGTCTCTAACATCTCATTGTCTGTGCTAAAATATCAGCTTCCTTACTTGTTCATTGTATGCCCTTATTTAGTTACTTGACTGTGCTAAGCCTCAATTTTCTCACCTGAAATATGAAGATAATAAGGTTATTATGAGACAGATGAATGGCTACAGAAAATGTGGTACATAATCACAGTGTAGCAATGGAGTACTATTCAGCCATAAAAAAGAATGAGACCAGTCATTTACAACAACCTAGGTAGAACTGAAGGTCATTCTGTTAAGTGAAATAAGGTAGGCACAGAAAGACAAACATCACCTGTTCTCATTTATGGGATCTAAAAATCAAAGCAATTGAACTCATGGACATAGAGAGTAGAAGGAGGGTAGAGGGCCTACCAGAGGCTGGGAAGGGTAGTGGGGGTTGGTGGGGGATGGTTAATGGGTACAAAAATAGTTAGAAAGAATGAATAAGACCTGTTATTTGATAGAACAACAGGGTGACTATAGTCAAAATAATTTAGTTGTACATTTAAAAATAACTAAAAGAGTGTAATCGGATTGTTTGTAACATGAAGGATAAATGCTTGAGAAGATGGATAGCCCATTTCCCATGATGTGATTATTACACATGGCATGCCTGTATGGGAATATGTCATGTACCCCATAAATATATGCACCTACTATATACCCACAAAAATGAAAAATTTAGAAAAAAAGAAGCAAAAAAACAAAGATTGTCTTGAGGATTAAATGAGATGATGCATGGAATGTTTTTAGCAGAAGAACTGGACCATAGTAAGTGCTAAATAAATATGCCTCTTGTCTCACTTCCCTTCTCATTACCACCATCATCCTTAAGTGATTTGTTTTAATAACATAAATGATTGGTAACTAATATCATTTATAAATCAGTTTTGAGTAACTTGGTGGTGTTTATTCTAGGTAGTTTGACTATCCTTTACAAGGATATATACTTGCTAGAAACATTTATACTTTACAGATCAAGAAATAAGCCATATCCACTTCAAATTTTCACAAATTTATAAAAGTTGGCTCATGAAATATTGATAAATTAACCAAAACAGCATGGTACTGGTACCAAAACAGAGATATAGACCAATGGAACAGAACAGAGTCCTCAGAAATAATACCACACATCTACAGCCATCTGATCTTTGACAAACCTGAGAAAAACAAGAAATGGGGAAAGGATTCCCTATTTAATAAATGGTGCTGGGAAAATTGGCTAGCCATAAGTAGAAAGCTGAAACTGGATCCTTTCCTTACTCCTTATATGAAAATTAATTCAAGATGGATTAGAGACTTAAATGTTAGACCTAATACCATAAAAATCCTAGAGGAAAACCTAGGTAGTACCATTCAGGACATAGGCATGGGCAAAGACTTCATGTCTAAAACACCAAAAGCAACGGCAGCAAAAGCTAAAATTGACAAATGGGATCTAATTAAACTAAAGAGCTTCTGCACAGCAAAAGAAACTACCATCAGAGTGAACAGGCAACCTACAGAATGGGAGAAAATTTTTGCAATCTACTCATCTGATAAAGGGCTAATATCCAGAACCTACAAAGAACTCCAACAAATTTACAAGAAAAAAACAAACAACCCCATCAAAAAGTGGGCAAAGGATATGAACAGACATTTCTCAAAAGAGGACATTCATACAGCCAACAGACATATGAAAAAATGCTCATCATCACTGGCCATCAGAGAAATGCAAATCAAAACCACAATGAGATACCATCTCACACCAGTTAGAATGGCGATCATTAAAAAGTCAGGAAACAACAGGTGCTGGAGAGGATGTGGAGAAATAGGAACACTTTTACACTGTTGGTGGGATTGTAAACTAGTTCAACCATTATGGAAAACAGTATGGCGATTCCTCAAGGATCTAGAACTAGATGTACCATATGACCCAGCCATCCCATTACTGGGGATATACCCAAAGGATTATAAATTATGCTGCTATAAAGACACATGCACACGTATGTTTATTGCAGCACTATTCACAATAGCAAAGACTTGGAATCAACCCAAATGTCCATCAGTGACAGATTGGATTAAGAAAATGTGGCACATATACACCATGGAATACTATGCAGCCATAAAAAAGGATGAGTTTGCGTCCTTTGTAGGGACATGGATGCAGCTGGAAACCATCATTCTTAGCAAACTATCACAAGAACAGAAAACCAAACACCGCATGTTCTCACTCATAGGTGGGAACTGAACAACGAGATCACTTGGACTCAGGAAGGGGAACATCACACACCGGGGCCTATCATGGGGAGGGGGGAGGGGGGAGGGATTGCATTGGGAGTTATACCTGATGTAAATGACGAGTTGATGGGTGCAGCAGACTAACATGGCACAAGTATACATATGTAACAAACCTGCATGTTATGCACATGTACCCTACAACTTAAAGTATAATAATAATAAATAAATTAAAAAAAAAAAAAAAAAAAATTTTCTTAAACACTTTTATATTTATTTCTTTTATCATATTTATTGTCTGAGTTGAATTTGACCATGAAGGTGAATTATTTGATGAAACAGAAATAACCCAGCTTTAAAAGAAAAAGTAGCTGAGGAAGAGTTAATTTGCATATGCATAACTGAGTTCAGCCAGTGGTGAATTGAGGGGTAAAAAGGACATAATGGAGACAAGTTTTCTGAATGTTCTGATGTGGCCATTTAGTTGAGAGTCACTACTAGACTTTAGAAAACATGTTTGAAAAATAATAGACAAGATGGATATGGTCCATGGGGAAAGATACCTTAAAATATTAAATATTAATTAAAATATTGTTTAAAACCTGAAGGTTAAAAGAGGATCTTCACCATGCTATCATTAAATAGTCTTGCTGAAAAAGAAAAAGGGGAAACATTTCATATAACTCTCATACTTGCAAAGGATGGTTTCTCATCAGCTCAGTTTTTAAGAGGGTGTGTTCAAAAACAGTAATGTGTACCACACCAAAATATCAACTAAATGTGAGAGTAGAATATAGACAGTTTTAGAAAAGCAGGCTATCAAAAACTATGCCTCCTATGTCTTAAGAACTAGTGGAGGATGTGTGCCTCCAAAATCAAGAAAGTAAACCAAGAAAGAGGAATCTGGGGACCTAGTGATCCAAATAACCTGGCTTATAAAACCTATCTTGCCCTTTGATACTTTCAAACCCCCATCTCGTTGTTTCAGGCAACATCTCTTAGGAACGTGCCGCTCAGGGCTGAGCACAGTGGCTCACATAGGAGGATAGCTTCAGACCAAGAGTTCAAGATTAGCCCGCGGCAACATAGTGAAACCTCATCTCTCCAAAACAAACAAACAAAAAGATTAGCTGAGTGTAGTGGTGTGCACCTGTAGTCCCAGCTACTTGGGAGGCTGAGACAAAATGATCACTGTGATTGTACCACTGCACTCCAGCCTCGGAGACAGAGGGAAGCCCTCTGTAAAAAAATATAATAAAATAAGCAAACAAACCCCAAACTCCCCCCACCACACACACACACACACACACACACAAAATGAAACAGGACTGTAACGCTCAGAAACCTAGCCACTCCGAGGATTGCTTGGAAAAGGGAAATCTGAGAGAGAAGCATTTAGGCTGCAAAGTCCAGCACCCCCCCCCCCCCCCCGTGGGAAGTCTCAGTGACTATATTGATTTAATACGTTTCCTTATGTTCCGTATATTTGGCAAGTTCTAACTGTTCCATTTTCCAGGCTAGGCTTGATTTCTGCTCCCTGATCTACTCCCTTGTATAACAGATTTACACTACTGGGTGAGAGTTTGGGGGTAAATTATTGAAATATAAAGAGAACCAAGTAAATATCAACAAGAGACAGTTATTGACTGCAAGGAGGGAAAAAAAGCAGTACTGATAAAGTTATCAAAAACCACATGATTGAGTTATGAATAACATGCACATATTGGCCAGGTACAGTGGCTCAAGCCTGTAATCCCAGCACTTTGGGAGGCCAAGATGGGCGGATCACGAGGTCAGGAGATCGAGACCATCCTGGCTAACCTGGTGAAACCCCACCTCTACTAAAATATACAAAAAAAAAAAAACTAGCCGGGCGAGGTGGTGGGCGCCTGTAGTCCCAGCTACTTGGGAGGCTGAGGCGGGCGTAAACCTGGGAGGCGGAGCTTGCAGTGAGCTGAGATAGGGCCACTGCACTCTAGCCTGGGCGACAGAGCGAGACTCCTTCTCGAAAAAAAAAAAAAAAAAAAAAAATGCACATACTGTGAAACTATGAACCTTAATTATGATGTAATTTTAATAAGAACTATGATATAAATAGGGAGGCATAGGAGGAAGAAGGCAGGAGAAAGCTTGTGAATGTGGTGTGTGTATGTGATGGGAATGTGGCATGTGTATGTGATGTATGCAAGTTGTGTTTATGTAAAGGAGAACCCAGTTTTTATTGACCATAGTGGAGGATCATAAGTTTAAAGATAGGTAAGTCTAAAATTGAAAAGTTAGAAAATAACACAGGGTTTCCTAAAGGAGTCAAATGTCCAGCAGTCTTTGTTTTTTTAAAAAGGGGAAAATTGGATCCAAACAGCTCTAAATTGGTTAGTGTACTGTCCACATATACCAGAAGTCTGCAGCGAATTATCAAATATGATTTGGGAGCACTTAGAAGAAAAAGTGAGAAGCAGTATAGGTGCCCTGAGCTTACCACACTCGAATTTCATCACAGTGTTTCAGTTGCGTTGATTTTGTTGCCCTCCATCATCTAAAATAATTTTGATGTTTTGGTGTAAAATTTATATGATTCATCATAAAATGACATTTATACTCTTTTATGGGTTTTCACTACATGCAGCACACAGTGGAAGGCATCATTCTGTTCATGGAAAGCTATTCTTCATGATAAATTTTTTTAAAATTTGGTTTGGTATTACTAGCTAATGTCAAACTTGCTCAAGCATCATTGCTAATGCCCTCCTCATTATTTTCTCATGATGAATTTATCAATTTTCTTAGGAATTAGGGAAGAGGACTTCTAAAAAACAGGAAAAGGTCTGTTAAGAAAATTCCAGCCATACAGCCCAGTTCAGCATGTCACTAGTAATAATCACCACCATGGTGCTCCCTCCAGATCACTCTGGGTGCTGCACTATACGTCTTCGATACTTGTGATACTAAAGGTGTCTGACTCACTCATGTGTTTGTGTGGAGTCTTTGGCAGAGTCTCCTAAACAAACGATCTTTCAGAGGGTCTGGCTTGCTGTCCCAGCACACTTTTTTTTTTTTTTTTTTTGAGACAAAGTCTCGCTCTGTTGCCCAGGCTGGAGTGCAGTGGCACGATCTCGGCTCGCTGAAACCTCTGTCTCCTGGGTTCAAGCGATTCTCCTGCCTCAGCCTCCTGAGTAGCTGGGATTACAGGCACTGCGCCTCCATGCCCAACTAATTTTTATATTTTTAGTAGAGACGAGGTTTCACCATGTTGGTCAGGCTGCTCTTTGACTCCTGACCTCGTCCAGCACACTTTTTACTGATAGATATGCAGAATGTGGTGTTCACTCTGTGTAGCTTAGTGGGATATTTAACAGATGACTGCCACTGTAGAAGCATGATCTTCAGTGTAGCCAGACTAAACTTTGTACATCAACCCAGCCTGGGGAAGTCCCTGTAGGAGTTCATGATACCCTGGCTGAGCATCTTTGGACTTCAAGGAATTAGCTAGGAAAAAGGGGAGAGGGAAAGACTTTCCAAAAAGAGTCAAATCCTGGGAGGGAGAGAGAGCAAGAGGTGGTACAGCTATTTGGGAGGAAGAGTAAGTGGTTCCCTGTGAATGTGTATAGAATGGGAACAGGGTCAGGACTAACAAGAGGGGATGCCAAAGGCAGGCCAGATGATGAAAGGCTCTGTTGGCTGAGCTGCTTTATTCATTTTCAGGGGACAAGCCAGAGTCAATAAAGAGTCCAGACCACTCTGACAGTAGATGCTGAAAATACTGGGGAATGATGCTGGGGCAAGTGCGGGTAAGCAGTGGTCTAGGTTCGAGCTGGCAGGGGCCTGAACGAAGGTAGCACAGGTGCTTGAAATGGCATTTGTTTATATTTATTTAAAACATTCTGAAGATGGCCAAATAAGAACAGCTCCCGTCTGCAGCTCCCAGCGAGACCAACCCAGCAGGTGGATGCTTTCTGCATTTCCAACTGAGGTACCTAGTTCATCTCACTGGCACTGGTTAGACAGTGGGTGCAGCCCATGGAGGGTGAGCAGAAACAGGGTACGGTGTCATCTCACCCAGGAAGCACAAGGGGTTGGGGAACTCCCTCCCCTAGCCAAGGGAAGCCCTGAGGGACGGTGCTCTCCAATCCAGATGCTATGCTTTTCCCATGGTCTTCACAACCTGCAGATCAGGAGATTCCCTTGGGTGCCTACACCACCAGGGCCCTGGGTTTCAAACACAAAACTGGATGGCTGTTTGGGCAGACACGGAGCTAGCTGCAGGAGTTTTTTTTTTTTCATACCCCAGTGGTGCCTGGAGCATCAGCAAGACAGAACCGTTCAATCCCCGGGAAAGAGGGCTGAAGCCAGGGAGCCCAGTGATCTTGCTCAGCAGTTCCCACCCCGACGGAGCCCAGCAAACGAAGATCCACTGGCTTGAAATTCTCGCTGCCAGCACAGCAGTCTGAAGTCGAGCTGGAACACTTGAGCTTGGTGGGGGCAGGGGTATCTGCCATTACTGAGGCTTGAGTAGGCGGTTTTCCCATCACAGTGTAAACAAGGCCACCCGGAAGTTTGGCACCGCAGTGCCACAAAGCCACTATAGACAGACTGCCTCTCTAGATTCCTCCTCTCTGGGCAGGGCATCTCTGAAGGAAAAGCAGCAGCCTCAGTCAGAGACTTATAGATAAAACTCCCGTCTCCCTGGGACAGAGCACCTGGGGGGAAGGGGCGGCTATGGGCACAGCTTCAGCAGACTTAAATGTTCCGGCCTGCTGGCTCTGAGAAGAGCAGCAGATCTCCCAGCACAGCACTCGAGCTCTGCTAAGGGGTAGACTGCCTCCTCTAGTGGGTCCCTGACCCTCGTGCCTCCTGACTGGGAGATACCTCCCAGCAGGTCAACAGACACCTCATACAGGAGAGCTCTGGCTGGCATCTGGCAGGTACCCCTCTGCAACAAAGCTTCCACAGGAAGGATAAAGCAGCAGTCTTTGCTGTTCTGCATTCTCCACTGGTGATACCTGGGCAAACAGGGTCTGGAGTAGACCTCCAGCAAACTCCAGCAGATCTACAGAGAGGGGCCTGTTAGAAGGAAAACTAACAAACAGAAAGGAATAGCATCAACATCAACAAAAAGAATGCCCACACAAAAACCCCATGTGAAGGTCACCAACAGAAAAGATCAAAGTAGATAAATCCATGAAGATGAGGAAAAACCAGCGCAAAAAGGCTGAAAATTCCTAAAACCGGAATGCCTCTTTTCCTCCAAAGGATCACAACTCCTCACCAGCAAGGGAATAAAACTGGACAAAGAATGAGTTTGACGAATTGATAGAAGTAGACTTCAGAAGGTAGGTAATAACAAACTCCTTCAACCTAAAGGAGCGTGTTCTAACCCAATGCAAGGAAGCTAAGAACCTTGAGAAAAGGTTACGGGGACTGCTCACGGGAATAACCCGTTTAGAGAAGAACATAAACGATCTGATGGAGCTGAAAAACACAGCACGAGAACTTCGTGCAGCATACGCAAGTATCAGTAGCCAAATGGATCAAGCAGAAGAAAGGATATCAGAGATTGAAGATCAACTTAATGAAATAAATTGTGAAGACAAGATTAGAGAAAAAAGATTGAAAAGGAATGAACAAAGCCTCCAAGAAATATGGGACTGTGTGAAAATATGGGACTCTGGACTATGGGAGGGATAGCATTAGGAGAAATACCTAATGTAGATGACGGGTTGTTGTATACCTATGTAACAAACCTGCATGTTCTGCACATATATCCCAGAACTTAAAGTATAATAAAAAATAAAACATTCTAAATATCAAAAGTCCTCTAGGGGTTTATAATTAATGTAAGCTAATTGGTACCTAGTATTAAATAAAACATTCCAATAAAATGAATGTCTGCGTTACAAATGTCAGTTAAATTATGTTGTACAAGTGGGTTTTTATGAATTTGGTGTAGAGAATATTAGTGTCATTCATGTGCCATATAAAAATCTTTTCTTTAACCCCCACCTCATTTTTCTATATAGTATCTTAAAGTTGGAAAGACTTATTCATAATCTAGTAGATAGATTTTATATTCTAGACCAATCTTTCCCATCGCAAAGAATCTCTCATACCACATCACTGAACATAAAGGTTACCCAACTTTTGCTTACACACTGTATTAATTTTCCTATTGCTACATAATGAATTAGCACAAATGTAGTTAAAAATACCCACATTTATTATCTCATAATTTCCATGGATTAGGGAATCTGGGTCCAGCTTAGCTATGTCCTCTGCTCTAGGACACAAAAGGCTTCAATCAAGGCATTAGCCATGGCTAAGTCTTATCTGAGGCTTTTGGTCCTCTTCCAATCTCACATTCTTAATGGCACAATTCAGTTCCTTGCAGTTACAGGATTGAGGTCCTCAGCTCCTAGAGGCCATCCTCAGTTCCCTGCCATGTGGCCCTATCCGTAGGCATTTCACATCATAACAGCTTGTGTCTTTGAGTTAGCACAGCAATCTCTCTACTAGGTGCTAGCAAGATGGAGTCATATATAAATTGAAACATAATCATGAGAGTGCTGTACAAAGTAATCTTATTATGGAAGCAGCCTCCCATGACTTTGCTGTCTTCCGTTGGTTAGTAGTAAGTCACAGATCCTGCCTTTACTCAAGGCCAAGGGGTGGTATAACAGTGTGTCTCACTGGGGGTTGGTTACCTTAGGATGGTCTCCCTACACACATACCTACCCAGGTGTGGGGCTCACTGCTTGCAATTTCATTCCTTCCATATTTTGCTTGTTTTGTTTGTGTGAGAGAGCAAGATATCTCCCTCCTTGTGTTCTCTTTGTCCTTCAACAACATCTTGTGTGACCTGATTTCGTAGACCCTTCCCTCTTCCATTTGACTGTGTGTACTATGTTTTCTCAGTGATATTCCTTAGAAGGTGGTACTCAGAATGGACTATGCCACCACTAGCAGACAAAAGTGCAAGTATTACACAACTATTTTCTTCCTTTATCTGGATGCTGTATAATTTTGAAATTAAATTGGTTTACTTTAGAAGGCATCCCACATTTTTGTCTGCTACTAAAAGTAGAATAATTTAAAATGTCAGATTTTACATGAAGTGCTATTAATTCAAGTCTTCCCAGTTTAGAAGCAGGACTTGATATTTGTTCTTTCTGCTTTCCATCTTCCTGGTTTGAGGCCATCATCCAGACTGGGAATCTTTTCCAGTACGTTAGTTATTTCTCCCTGCTTTATGGCCTCTGTGAGTGTGATGAACAAGCCTTCTATGTTGTCTGTGTTTACTAGTTAACTGCTGAGCAGGCCCCAAAAAGACTCCTGCAGCACATGGGTAGAGATCTTCTCTACCTTTTCATCAGCCCTGACATCACTCTCCAGATAATGGTTTTTCAACGCAATATAAAGTAACTCTTTTGCAGTGTCTCATTAGCTCAGTGTTTAAGAAAATATGCTCAAAAATAGAACAAGGTATACCACACCAAAATATCAATGAAATATGAGAGTAGAATAGAGACAACTTTAGAATATCAAAAAATATTCTCCCATGTCTTAAGAACTAGTGAAGCATTCACTAGTTCTTCATCTTATTCATAATTCAGATTTATTCATCTTGTTAATGATAATACTCTAAGAGATTCTTCATATGCTGTACTAAGATCAGAGTATGTACATTAATGAACAGTGCAGGTTTATGATAATGTTTTACATTTGTGGTATTGTACCTAACTTATAAGTGTATATAAGGGGATTTTAAAACATTCTTGATGTGCCTTGAGTTGCAGTAATTTCGGAGATATGCAATTTTTAAATTAGCAAGCAACAGCATTAATCATCATCAGAATTTTCAGAGGTCACCTAGAGAGTTATTGTCTGGATGGTTGTTGTGAGATGGGGTAGATATATGTAAGTATCTGGTCAAGGAGATTAGGAAGTTATGCATGTCTCAACAGTATGTGAAACCCATTTTGCTCGCTTTGCATCTGCTGTCATTTTTGTGACAAATATGTATTGGTGGAGTATTTATAAGGATGCATAAATGCTTGATTTAAAACTTACTTCTTATGTTATTAGGTTTTTAAAGTTGACAAAAAGTTATAGTGAAACAGGTAGGTATAAGATTATTCACATACCGTATTAGTTTTAAATATCACTTTAAGAAAAGTTGGTTTGGGGTAAAAAATAAAGATTCCGGTTCCTCTGGTATTAAAATTGTGATTCTTCTTGATATTTAGATCTCTGCAGTTGACTGTATATGATTCATGAAGTCAAGCACCTGATGTATAAGTGTACTTTATACTTTTCTGAGAATAATTTTCTTTAAATATGAGATACTTTCTTTAAAGCTTTATAAGTTTAGTTTTAATTTTAAGGAAAATTAAAAGAAAAATGTGAATATTAATTGAAAGCTTTGTAGTCATGTACAAAGTAGTCATGTAACCTACTTAAAATGTTTTGTTGACTGGCTAGAGCCAAACTTACACAGGTATTTTCTTATTCTTTTCCAACTGGAGTTCGTTCTTTTTGAAGTACATGTGGCAGGTGCAGTAAGGCTACTTTCCTCTCATGTCTGGGCAGGATTCACCTGAATTTTGGTGAAGAGTGAAAATATACAACAAACGAAACCATCTGCCACTCCCAAGCAACCAGCCCCTACCTCACTGTTGCTGACAATGCAGGGCCTCACCAGTCAGTCCCTGGACAGGGCTCCTGCTGGGCCTCATTTCTGAGGGTTAGGGCGGATCCTGTCAGCACACATTTTGGGATGTGATTCCCTCACCAGCCAGTCACACAGAGATCAAAGACGCTTTTAATTTGCGTTTAACTACTCCTTGAATAGCCATCACCATACTAGCAATTGCTATTGTATATCAATCAACCCTAGACACGCGTACTTTTTTGAAATCTGAAGCAGACTTAACCTCTCCAAATACTAAATATGAAAATATTCATTCTTTCTGGCATCTATTTTAATCTATTTTCCATAAAATTATCAATAAAAGAAGATAATATGAACACAAAGGATGATTTTATTTTACTTGATTGATGCTTTGTAATGATTTTCGTTATTTGAAAGAAGCCTTTCAATTAAAACTTCTAAAAAGATAGTCCATTAGTCAAGGGGAATTTTTATATTGGTGTATAACTTCAAATTAAAATAATTTAATAGCATTTTCAGCAATACTTTTTAAAATAATTAGTGAATTAATTCTTCTGCATATTTTTACATTTAACAAAAAATATCACTCATTGAATATCTTACATTGAAAATCTTTTATTGAATATCTTATATTGAATATCTTATATTCAATGAGACTTCTCAGATGACTTCTCAGAGCTGTGACTGATAAACATCTGTCACACAACAAACACGTAAACAATTTGTCCTTTGTCAAGTTTATGAGCTGACATCTGTTTGAATGACAGATGTCAGTGCAGTGAAGATGCAATTTAATTTGGGAAGGTTAATCTAAAAGTCACTCACATTTTAAGCATTTGCATTTGAAAAACAAATGTGACCATTGCCATCAATATAATTGGCTCCTTCGATGGTGAGAAAGGATGAACACGCAAAACTAGCAACTATTCGGATCAAGCTTTTTATGGTTATGACTTGTGAAGAGATCTCAAAATTAGTCATTGTCACCATTTTGTGAGCCATTGTGACCAGTCAGAAAAGAAGCGTATTGATTAGTAATGGCTGACATTTCAAAATGGCCGTGTAGAAAAATGTTATTGGATTTATTAATGTTTCTCATCAGCTGTAATCACCAAGTTTAAATAAAAATGTCACAAGCTGAATCTGTTTAACAATTTGTAATTGTAAAATTTTAAACAAGTTTTATTACCTCTAATTTTGATTAGTATATTAAAAATGCCACTGTGTCAAATCATTATTAGTGAATTTAAGAGGAAACATAAGGGAAAAATAAGTGAAAAAATAGCTTGGGAATTAGTTGAGATATTGAAGGATTTTGATTTATTGAAATGAAATTTATATAACATTAAGCATTTTGTAGTGAATAATTTGATTTTTTTTTAATTTTTTTTTTTTTTTTTTTTTTGAGACAGAGTTTC
The DNA here is from genome assembly GCF_008728515.1 of Papio anubis. Taxonomy (NCBI): domain Eukaryota; kingdom Metazoa; phylum Chordata; class Mammalia; order Primates; family Cercopithecidae; genus Papio; species Papio anubis. Next base: position 49,340,132 of record NC_044994.1, read on the forward strand.
GCTCTTGTTGCCCAGGTTGGAGTGCAATATGTGTGATCTTGGCTCACTGCAACCTCTGCCTCCTGGGCACAAGCGATTCTCCTGCCTCAGCCTCCCAAGTAGCTGGGATGACAGGCACCCGCCACCATGTCCAGTTAATTTTTGTATTTTTAGTAGAGACGGGTTTTCACCATGTTGGCCAGGCTGGTCTCGAACTTCTGACTTCAGGTGATCCACCTGCCTCAACCTCCCAAAGTGCTGGATTACAGGCGTGAGCCACCGTGCCCAGCCAATTTGTTTTTAAGAATAGAAGAACATTAAGAGCTGACATTCTACTATTTCGTAACTAAGATGGCTATCTATCAGTATAAAATGAAGAAGTAGTATATTGCTGTTTAGACAGAATTCTGAGATATTTATGCATTTACATCTTAACCAGCATTATGAACAAGAATAAGAGTGTTTCAGTAAAAGCACTGCATTATGATAATATATAAAAGACAAATCTGGGTTTGTATTATTTAAGTCTAAGCATTCAGCATATGCTAAAATTTGTGTGTCATTGTGGCTTTATTTATTTTTATTTTTTTGCCTTTTATTTCTTTATACCTGAAAGTATGTTCTTTGGTCCTTATTTAAGTTCTTAGACATTTTATGCTAAAGCAAGGACATACAGCTCAGAGAATTTTAGTTTTATATTCTTTGCTGTTTATTGAACTGTTGACTGATTGTACCAAACTGGATCTCCTGCCCTTGAATAATGAAATAGTTTGAGGAAGTTAAGCATAGTTTTCCTTAACATTTTTGGACATCTGCTGATAAGAGTATGGACACAAAATCTTTAGTGACTAAATTTCCACTTCTAAATTTGTACATTTTATATCTATTTAATTTTGATCCCGCGACACCCAACAATGTGAACAACAATATTGTTCCCATAGCAGAAAGTTTTTAAAAATTGTTTACTGATTTAATTGTTTGGCACTAATTTTAATTTTGCTACATGTACTCAAAGCTGGGAAAAAGACACAAACTATATTTTAAGGTCAGTCATGTAGATTCTCATGAATTGGAATTAGAACTGAGTGATGTTTATATGCAATGCTCTATCTTAAGGAGCTTAAGCTAAATGGGATGTGAATTGTTTTGCGTATTCAATGTGTAGAGCACATTAATCATAAACATCATTTTTAAGGGTTTGAAATTTTATTTCATTAGCTTTTAAGTTTTTTTATAGTTAGATACAGGATTAAATGGACAAGCTAGAAATATATAATATGTTAAAGCAAGACTTTTATTACTTTCCAATAAAAACTATATATGATTATTTTAAAGATTATTAAGTTGTCTTTGTAATTAGCATACATTTATTCACATAAAAACCTTAACTCATTCACCATTCTCCATATTGTTTATACACTATACTTGTGTGTTTAGCAAAGCTAAATTAACACAAAAGAAACCCAGTTTGATTCAGCATAAATTTTCTCATAATTCATATATTTTCATTGATATATAAGAGTTGTACATATTTTTAGGTACATGTAATATTTTGATACCTGTATACAATGTATAATTATCAAATCAGGGTCTGCATAAATTATTTGCATTATGGAAATTTGCAAGCACACAAAACTTAAAGAGAATAATATAATGGATGCCCTTTTACTAGTTACCTTCTTTAACAGTTGTCAGCATATAGTCAGTCTTGTTTCATCTATTCTTCCCTTCACTAGATTATTTTAAAGCAAACTCCAGATATCATATTATTTTGTCATTAGCGTTTCAGTGTGTATCTCTTACTAATAAGACTCAACTTATATGATTAACAAGTTGACTCAACTATGACTCATCTATAATGTTATTTAAAATTATTACTATTCTTTAATATTATCTAACATTAGGTCAGTGAATTGACACAAACTCTGTAGTATTAGCCAAGCTATACTAGGTTCTTCTGTACCAGAAAATCTCATGGGAGAAAAAAATAGTATAAAGCAGAAGACCATGGCAGTCAGCCACTTATTTTTTGAAGTTGATAGAGTATTGATGGCTTATAATTAGATGTACCTGGTATGATTTTGCCCAAGTGGAATATTTTAAATGATGGGGTGAGCCTATGGAAATATAAAACTGAAAGGACTCAGGAGGGCGCAGTGGCTCACGCCTGTAATCCCAGCATTTTGGGAGGCCGAGGCAGTCAGGGCACGCAGTCAGGTGTTAGAGACCAGCCTGGCCAACAGAGTGAAACCATGTCTCTACTAAAAATACAAAAAGTTAGCTGGGCATATTGGTGGGTGCCTGTAATCCCAGCTGCTCGGGAGGCTGAGGCAGGAGAATCGCTTGTACCTAGGAGGCGGATGTTGCGGTGAGCCGAGATTGCGCCACTGCACTCCAGCTCGGAAGACAGTGGGAGACTCCATCTCAAAACACGAAAACAAAAACAAAACAAAACAACAAAAACAAACAAACAACAGAACAAGCAGAAACACTGAAAAAACTCATGATGGAGAAGGAAGCTATATAGCATTTTTATTAGTCAGGAAAGGAAGAGGGACTACCCTAAGACAAGAGGGAAAGGGGAGAGACTTTGAGAAGAGTGAGCCATCCATGACAGTGGTTTAGAGGATTTCTCCAGAGAAATAAAGAATTCTGAGATGGAAGAGCAATGGAGAACTATAGAAAATTATGAGCGAACCAAAATGATCAAGATATATGAAAGTAAAAAGGAAGAATAAAATATTGTAAAAATCAGAGGCACTGATAATCCAAAAAAGGAAGATAAACATTAATAGAGAATAAATATTCATTGTTATCAAATAAAAAGTTTAAAAATAATATCAAAGTAAGTATTTAATTAAATTAATACTAACTGAACACTAAGTGTTAAATATTTTTGAGAAACTTATTTATAAAAGACCATGTTTGACTGGACATAGTGGCTCACTCCTGCAATACCAGCATTTTGGGAGGTCGAGGCAGGTGGATCATTTGAGCCCAGCAGTTCGAGACCAGCCTGGGCAACATGGCAAAACCCTGTCTCTACAAAAAATGCAAAAGGTTAGCCAGTGGTGGCATGTGCCTAGTCCCAGCTACTACTCTGGAGGCTTACAGTGGGAAGATCACCTGAACCCGAGAGGTTGAGACTACAGTCAGCTGTGATTGTATCACTGCACTCCAGCCTGGATGACAGAGTGGGATCTTGTCTCAAAAAAAAAGAAGAAAAGACCACATTTCCCACATTTCTACAGTTTTGTTATAAAATATGCATGTTAGTAAACTATAAAATGGAAAAGAGCTGGGCATGATGACTCACGCCTGTAACCCCAGCACTTTGAGGGGCCAAGACAGGGGGAGCACATAAGGTCAGGAGTTCGAGACCAGCCTGGCCAACATGGTGAAATCCCATCTCTACTAAAAATACAAAAAAATTAGCCGAGTTTGGTGGTGGGCACCTGTAATCCCAGCTACTTGGGAGGCTGAGGCACACGAATCGCTTGAACCTGGGAGGTAAACGTTACAATGAGCTGAGATCGCGCCACTGCACTCCAGCCTGGGTGACAGAGTGAGACTCTGTCTCAAAAAATAAACGAATGAATGAATGAATAAATAAATAAATAAATAATATAAAATAACATAGAAAAGTTGTTGTAATTTACAATTAGAAATAATAGGAATGGCTGGGCACGGTGGCCCACACCTATAATCCCAGCATTTTGGGAGACTGAGGCAGGCAGATCAGTTGAGAATAGGAGTTTGAGACCAGCCTGGCCAACACGGTGAAACCCCATTTCAAGTAAAAATAGAGGAAAATTAGCTGGACATGGTAGTGCGTGCCTGTAATCCCAGCTACTTGGGAGCCTGAGGCAGGAGAATTGCTTGAACATGGGAGGTGGAGGTTGCAGTAAGCCAAGATCACGCTACTGCACTCCAGCCTGGCAGACAGAGTGAGACTCCATCTAAAAAAAAAAAAAAAAAAAAGGATACAGCAATGGGGATGTTTTGTCATGTACGTGATGTAGATTGATGGGCCCTAATAGAAAACGTAAATTTAAAAATATTTTTTCCACCACAAGTTACATAAGTCTGTTGAATTACTATTACCACACTGATGTTTATGTAGATTTTGTTACTTTATAGCAAGAATCATTTGAGGTACACAGCTGATTGGATCTATTCTTGACATTTTTATTTTTTTTTTTTTTTTTGAGACGGAGTCTCACTGTGTCTCCCAGGCTGGAGTGCAGTGGCGCGATCTCGGCTCACTGCAAGCTCCGCCCCCCGGGTTCACACCATTCTCCCGCCTCAGCCTCCCAAGTAGCTGGGACTACAGGCGCCCGCTACCGCGCCCGGCTAGTTTTTTGTATTTTTAGTAGAGACGGGGTTTCACCATGTTAGCCAGGATAGTCTCGATCTCCTGACCTTGTGATCCACCCGCCTCGGCCTCCCAAAGTGCTGGGATTACAGGCTTGAGCCACCGCGCCCGGCCCTATTCTTGACATTTTTAACAGTTGGAAAGAGAGTGTAATGTCATGGTTAACAGCACAGACTCCAGAGTTAGGATGCTGGGGTTGAATCTTGGATTTTTACATTTCTCTGTGTGTGTGCATGCAGAGATGGAAGGATAATATAAGTTTTTCTACTTTTTTAATAAAAATGTTTTATGTTACAGATTCAGTAATCAGATATGCTTCTACAATTAAATGTTAAAATACTAATTACTCACCTCTTTTTCAGGAGCCTAGATTATGGAAGGAACATGTCATCATACTCAGTGCTTTCTATTTCTTGTGAAAACAGTTATTTGTCCTCACTGCTTCATCTTCCTGGCCCCCACACTAGTCATCATCAACATATTTATTGTTTTCATTTTAACATTTAATTGAAACCTATCTTCATCCCTTTTGTATTGCTATAACTGAATACCTGAGACTGGGTAATTTATAAAGAATAGAGACTTATTTATTATGGTTCTGGAGGCTAGGTCAAGGGGTCTGCATCTGGTGAGGGCCTTCTTGCTACATCATTCCTTCAGAAGGTGGAAGAGCAAGAGAGTTCACCTGTGTGCATGTAAGCGTGGGCGGCGAGGGACCAAATCATCCTCTTATCAGGAACCAACTCTCAATAACAGCATTAATCCATTCACTAAGGCAGTGCTCTTATGATCTAATCATCTTGTAAAGGTCCCGCACCTCTCAACACTGTTGCATTGGGGATTAAGTACATTTCAAACCACAGCAAGGACTGACACCATGTTGCAAGGTTTGATATTACAGTAAACAGAAAGGTATAAGGTTGTTCCCTGATTGCAAGCACTTGACAGTCTATTTTATAGGAGACTATAGGTAAAGGATTTGTAGTACTTCAGTATAGCATATTCAAAATTCCCATTGAAGTATGCTAAATATAACACATCCTTTTAGTGTTTTATTCATGTTTTCTCTCTTACACACACACACACACACACACACACAGAGTGATCAATGACAAATGCACATAGGAAACTACTAAATTACCATGGAAGTATTTTAACATTTTAGAAAAGCTTTATTTGAAGATTTTTGATAGCTTATAATTTGGTCATACACTTTTAGCTTCAGAGCCATACTGTCAGAATTTTGGGGAGAGAAGAGACATTGCACCAAAACAGTGACATATTTGTGTGCTACTAGAAAATTACAGACATTTTAGACCAGGAAGAATTAGCCTGCTGCCTATTGCTCTCTTTTTTGGCATTTGATGTTGTTGCTGTAAGAGCATAAATTTTAACCTAGTGCTATAAGCAGCTGGAAGCTTTGATTCTGATGATTCATCCTGTTACTTCTGAACATACGAAAAGAAGTAAATGAATTTTGATGTTAAAAGTCCCCTTTCTTATAAAAAATCCATTAGTGATGTCAGTTAAATGAATATGTGCCTCTTTGAGCTGTCCAGCTATTGAAAATTGGGCATTAGATCACTTTTTTAAACTGTGAACGTTTTTTTCTATTGTGCCATTTAAATTATTTTTAAGTGTCCAAATCAGTGGTGTTAAGTATATACACATTGTTGTTCAGCCATCACCACCAATCCTTCTCTGAAACTTTTTCATCTTCTCAAAGTGAAACCTTATACCCATTAAACGCTCACTTCTATTCCTTCCTGCCTCCAGCCTCTGTCAACCACTCTGTCTCTATGAATTTGACTAATGTAGATAGCTCATGTAAGTGGAATCAAGTAAGTGTCTGGCTTATTTCACTTAGCATAGTGGCTTTAAGGTTTATCCATATTAGAGCTTCTGTCAGGAGCTCACAATTGTGTTGATCCTTTCAACAGTGGATCTGTCATTCTACAGACACTTGGGTTTCTTCTATCTTTTGGTGGTTGTGAATAATGCTGCTGTGAATACTGGTGTAGAACTATCTGTTCAAGTCCCTGCTTTCAATAATTAAGTACACAGGATTGGAATTGTTGTAATACATGGTCATACTATCTTTATTATTTTGAGGAACTGTCATGCTGTTTTCTACAGTGGCTGTACCATTTTACATTTCTACTAGCAGTGCAGTATAGTCTCAGTTTCTCCACATCCTCATCAACACTCAATATTTTCTTTTTTCTTTTCTTTCTTTTTGTTTTTTTGAGATGGAGTCTTGCTGTGTTGCCCAGGCTGGAGTGCAGTGCTGCGTCTTGTTCACTGCAACCTCTGCCTACTGGGTTCAAGCGATTCTCTTGCCTCAGCCTCCTGAGTAGCTGGGATTACAGGCACGTGCCACCACACCTGGCTAATTTTTGTATTTTTAGTAGAGATGGGGCTTCATGGTGGTCAGGCTGGTCTCGAAATCCTGACCTTGTGATCTGCCTGCCTCGTCCTCCCAAAGTGCTGGGATTACAGGTGTGAGCTACCGTGCTCAATCTATTTTCTTTTTTTATTTTTTTAAATAGCCATCCTAATGAGCGTGAAGTGTGAAGTTATATAGGTATCTCATTGTGATTTTGATTTGAATTTCCCTAATGATTAGTGATGTTGAGGCAAAAGAACATTATAATAATTATTGACCATTACTTTAACTTCTCAAAAAATAGATACATCATTTCTGATGCTTATGTTCAGTGTGCTATTATTAGAATAAATTTTTCCTCATTGGTATACAATTTCTCAACTTCATTTATATGAGAATGGCTTTTAAAATGATCCATGGTGTTTATTGTGTTGCAGCCTACTAAGGACAGTCACAAAAAGATTAGACTCTAAATTGAAATAGAATTGTTATTCTTTTCACATGTAGTTTAGAGAGTATAATTTGGGGCTATACTTTTTAGCTTAAACTTTTAATTCATTGCTTTAAATTTAAAAGCTTTGTAAGAAAAAAAAGAGCTACCACTCTGCAGCCATAGAGAAACCTTACATGAGTTCAAACAAGGCCTTACAAGGCTAAAGGCTACTGTTTACTAGAAATGAACGATTTATCAGAGGGAAAATATGCACACACAGGTTGGTAGAGATAATGAGAATTGAGGAACTAGCAAGGCTTAAAATTGTCCTGCTAGTTATGTTGATTTAAAGACTCTTTCCTGGTGTAGTAATTCCCCCTTATCTGTGGTTTCAGTTACTCAGGGTACAATACAATAAGATATTTAGAGAGAGAGACCACATTCATATAAACTTTATTACAGTATACTATAATTGTAGCATTTTATCATTAGTTATTGTTGTTAATGCCATACTGTGCCTAATTTATAAATTAAACTTTATCATATGTATATATAGGAAAACAAACATATTATGTATAGGATTTGGTACTATCTGAGGTTTCAAGTATCCACTGGGGGTACTTGGAATAGATCTCCTATGGATAACCAAGGACTACTGTATATTTTCCTCTTGTATAGATATAATGATTTGGTTGGAATGAATTGATCTGATATGTCCCACTCTATGCAATTATGTTAAGTATTTACAAAAAGGAATCTTTGCTAACCAAAATATTTTGTCTCTTAATAATACCTTGGTTGGTTATATATGAAAAGTTGCAAAGCTCTGTAGTGTTTGTGTGCATAAAACTTACTTTATTTTTGGTATTTTGAGTATTTCTTAATTTTTCTATAATATGCTATTTTTTAGGAAATAATAAAATCTATGAAAATGTATTTGTATTTTAAACATCTTTTCCACAGATTTGTAATAGAATTTATAAAAAGTAAATGAATAATATTTCCAGAGATTATAAATCTTTGTTTACTAATAATGTTGTTTATGGGGAATAGAAATACAGCATTCTTCATGGAATCTCATCCACATTCTATCACTCTTATATGTAGCAGATGTATTAAAATCATGGTTTAAATCATTTAGTTGGTAATTTCCAATTTAAAATTGACAAAACTCATTTTCTTGTGAATCCCATCTACATTCCATTGCTGTTAAATTTAGCAGCTCTATTAAAATCATGATTCAAATTATTAGCTGGTAATCTCCAATTTAAAATGGATTAACCTCATTTTCATGTGTCTTCTTATATTTATAATTCAGTATTAGATATAAGTTTCTAAAAAACTGCATATATGTACTTTAAAATAGGAATCAACAAAGAATCTAAACAATTATTTTATTACAAGTCCTACTAAAATGGAAATTTACTTGAAAAAAATGTTCTTATTCTATGTTTTTAAAAGTTGGTAACCTGAAATGATTAAATAAGATTGTATATTTAATAGCCTGCCCTCAACACTTATGCATTTTTAGTGAACATTGCTTTTTATGAAAACATAAAATGTTATTCTTTTCCCACGTTCTTTATTGAGAGTCTAGTTTGTGCCAGGTACTGTGGAGCATACAAATAGACATGAAATGATTGATAATCTGACAAGGTAGAATATTGACTAACAAAAATGCTTTTATTTTCTAAAGAGATTATATGATAAGGTTTGGATATTTGCCTACTGGGAGGTGTTTGGGTCATGGGGGTGGATCCCTTATGAATGGTGATATGGTTTGGCTGTGTCCCCACTCAAATTTCCACTTGAATTGTATCTCCCAGAATCCCCACATGGTGTGGGAAGGACCCAGTGGGAGGTAATTGGATGGGGGAGGACGGGGCGGCCAGTCTTTCCCTGCTATTCTCATAGCAGGGAATAAGTGAATGAGTGAATAAGTCTCACAAGATCCAATGTGTTTATCAGGGGTTCCCACTTTTGCTTCTTCCTTATTTTTCTCTTGCTGCCACCATGTAAGAAGTCCCTTTCACTTCCCATCATGATTCTGAGGCCTCCCCTGCCATGTGGAACTATAAGTCCAATTAAACCTCTTTTTGTTCCCAGTTTCAAGTATGTCTTTACCAACAGTTTGAAAATGGACTAATACAAATGGCTTGGTGCCGTCTCTGTGGTAATGAGTGGGTTCTCAGTCTGGTAGTTCACATGAGAGCTGGTTGTTTTAAAAATTCTGGGACCTCTTTCTTCTCTCTCTTGCTCCCTCTGTTGCCATGTGATGCATCTGCCCCTCCTTCACCTTCTGCCGTGATTTTAAGTTTCCCGAGGCTCTCACCAGAAACAGATGCTGACACCACATTTCCTGTATAACCTGCAGAGCCATGAGCCAAATTAAGCTTCTTTTCTTTATAAATTAGCCAGCTTTGGGTATTTCTTTATAACAACGCAAAAATGGACTAACAGAGAAAATTGGTCCTGAGGAATGGGGCATTGCTTTAAAGATACCTGAAGATGTGGAAGCAGCTTTGGAAATGGGTAACAGGCAGAAGTTGGAAGCGTTTGGAGGGCTCAGAAGAAGACAAGAAGATATGAGGGAAAGTTGGGAATTCCTAAGAGACTTTTTGACTGGTTCTGACCAAAATGCTCACAGAAATATGGACAGTAAAGGTTATACTGATGAGATCTCAGATGGAAACATGAAAGTTATTGGAAATTAGAATAAAGGTTACCCTTGTTACACCCTAGCAAAGAACTTGGTTACATCGTGTCCAGACCCTAAGGACCTGTGGAAGTTTGAACTTAAGAAAGATAATTTAGAGTATTTGGCTGAAGAAATGTCTAAACTGCAATGCATTCCAGTGGTGGCCTGGCTGCTTCTAACAGCCTGTGATTAGATACAGGAACAAATAAATGACTTAAAGTTGGAACTTATTTAAAAGGAAATCAGAGTATAAAAGTTTGGAAAATTTTCAAGATAGTCATGTGGCAGAGAAAGAATATTTTCAGGGGAGGAATACAAGCAGACTATGGAGCAACCACTTGCTAGAGAGTTAAGTGTGACTAAAAGGGAGCCAAGTGCTAATATCCAAGACAATGGGAAAAAGGCCTTGAAGGCATTTCAGAAGTCTTCAAGGCAGCCCCTCCCATCAAAGACCTAGAGGCCTAGAAGGAAAGAATGCCTTTGAGGGCCAAGCTCAAGGCCTGGTTTTCCTGCTTAGCCTCAGGACACTTCTCCCCATATCACAGCCACTCCAGCTCCAGCTGTGGTTCAGGTGCTCAGGTACAGCTCAGGCCATCATTCCAGAGGGCAAAAGCTATAAGCCTTGGTGGCTTCCACATGGTGTTAAGTTTGCAGGCGCACAGAATGCAAGAGTCAAGGAGGCTTGAAAGCTTCCCCCTAGATTTCAGAGGATGTATTGGACACTCTGGGAGCCCAGGCAGAAGCCTACCACAGGGGGGAAACCTCCGCTTAGGCAGTAGAGAGGAGAAATGTGGGGTTGGAGCACTGCCTAGTGGAGCTGTAGGAAAGGGACCACTACCCTCCGGACCTCAGAATGGTAGATCCACTGGCAGCGTACACCCTGAGCCTGGAAATCCACAGGCAGTCAACTCCAACCTATGAGAGTAGTAGGCTGCACCTTGCAGAACCACTAGGGTGGGCCTTGGGAGCCTACCCCTTGCACAGTGTGTCCTGGATGTGGGACATGGAGTCAAATATTATTTTGGAGCTTTAAGATGTAATGACTGTTCTGCTGGGTTTCAGACTTGCATGGGGCCTGTTGCCACTTTGTTTTGGCCAATTTCTTCCTTTTGGAATGGGAATGTTTACCTTATGCCTGTAACACCATTCTCTTAGAAGTAAATAACTTTTTGATTTCACAGGCCCATAGGTAGAACAAACTTGGCTTGAGTTTCAGGTCAGACTTTGGTCTTTGCAACTTTTGAGTTAATGCTGGAATGAGTTAAGACTTTAGAGGACCATTGGGAAGGCATGACTGTATTTTGCAAGGTGAGAAGGTCGTAAGATTTAGGGGGCCAGCGATGGAATGATATGGTATGGATTTTTGTCTCCAAATTTCTTGTTGGAATGTAATACCCAGTGTTATAGGTGGGGCCTGGTAGGAGGTGCTTGAGTCTTGGGGGCGGATTCCCATGAATAGCTTGGTACCCTCCTCATGGTTATGAGTGAATTCTGGCTCTGAGTTCATGTGAGAGCCAATTGTTTAAAAAGCCTAGCATCTCCCCCCACCTCCTTCCTCTCCCTCTCTCTCTCTCTCACCATATAATATGCCTGCTCCTGCTTCTCCTTCTGCCATTTGTAAAAGCTCCCTGAGGCCTCCCCAAAAGCCAAGTAGACGCTGGCACCATACTTCCTATACAGCTTGCAATACTGTGAGCCTACTAAGTCTCTTTTCTTCATAAATTATCCAGCCTCAGGTATTTCTTTATAGCAATGCCAAAATGGAATAATACACTATCTTAACTTTTCCCACTTACTAAATAATTAAGTGTTCCCTCTTACAGTTTCCAAGCCTCATGACTCTTTCCTTCTAAATCAAACTTATATATATCAACTTTTAAAATTGCAGTGTCTTCTCTTAACCCAGTGTACCCTTCATCTATCTCCTTATCTCTCTCCTTCACAGCGGATACATATGCTTCTTCATTAGCCATTCATTCCTTCTAACCTTGTGTAATCTGGTCTTCTGCCTGAGATTCCATTTTACAAACCCTTATCAGGATCACTAGTGACCTAGAGTTTAGTTTACTCAATTTTGTGACTAAATTAGGACTCCTTGGCTCTTCTCACTACTTTTAAACAGAAGGTTTCTTTTAGTCCCAGGATGTGGTTCTTTTGCATTCCTTATTCCTCCTCTGTTTCTTGTAGAGATTTCTCTTTTGCTGCTCATTCCTTAAAAGTCAGCCTTCCATGGGATTTAATTTTTTGTCCTTTTCTAAGCTTCCTTATGTCCAACCACTTGTGACTACTGATTGCTACTAAATCTTTAGCTCAGTTCTGGGGTCGTCAACTCCCATTGTCTCTTTCTGCTTTCAAAATAATTACCTAATTCTTCATTTTCCACTTTTCTTCAACTCCAGGATTACCATCCTAGTTGACATCACTTTCATTTGTAGTCTCTGATATTCTTGTGGCTGCTCTTTCTTCCTGTAGACCATTTGCTACCTGGAGTGATTGTTTAAAAGTGTAAATCAGATCATTCAAATCATGTCACTTTCTGGTTAAAACTTTCCAATAGCTTTTTTTAAACAAAACAAAAAACAAGATGGAGTCTCACTGTGTTGTCTAGGCTGACCTCAAACTCCTGGGCCTGAGTAGCTGGGACTACAGGCGCATGCCATTATGCCTGGCCCAGTGACTTTTTATCCCACTTCAGACTAAGACTTGGACTCTCTACTATTGACGACATAGTCTTATGCATGATCTGCCCTTGCATGCCTCCATCCCTTCATATTCACTACGACACAGCCCTTTGTTTTGTTTCATGAATGTGGCCAAGTCTGTTCCAGTTTTAGGAGCTTGACATTGTTTCTTCTTTCCCAGAACTTCACAAGGCTGGCTGATGATTGAGTCTGAGCTCAGGTGCCAGTTCTTTCACAGAGCCTTCCCAGGTTGCCCAGTCTAAAGTAACCCTTCCCCTTCCAGTCACTTTCTCTGGTAGATAATTCAGTTTTATTTTCCTTATACAATGTACAACAGTCTAAAATTTTTTTTTCATGTATTTGTTTACTTCTTTATGTTCTGGATGCAAATGCTGTAAAGTAGGACCAGGGGCATTGTTGATCATAGCTGTATAACCCCATTCCATATAGCAGTGCCTGAAAACTAGTAGGTATTCAATAAATATTGGTTGGATGATTGAATAAATTGATATTCCAGTTGCCTATTTGCCATGTATACCTAGATTATTCTAAAATGCAGTGTTTTGAAAACTGAACTGATCCTCATTATTTATTTATTTGTTTATGTATTTATTTATTTATAGAGACAGAGTCTCCCTCTTTCACCCGTACTGGAGTACAGTGGCCTGATCATGGCTCAATGCAGCCTCAACCTCCTAGGCTCAAGCATTCCTCTTGCCTTAGCCTCCTGCGTAGCTGGCACTGCAGGCACATACTGCTATACTTGACTAACTTTTTATTATTTTTTGTAGAGATGAGGTCTTGCTGTGTTGCCTAGGTTGGTCTTGAACTCCTGGCCTCAAGCAATTCTCCTGCCTCATCCTCTCAAAGTGCCGAGATTACAGTTGTGAGCCATTGTGCCCAGCTTGAACTGATTTTCCTAAGCACCACGCAGCTTCCTTGACCTGTGTTTCTTCTCTTGGCCTAGGCTACCACTATTCACTGTTTATTCCAACCAGAATCCTGGGAATTATCCTTAACTCCTGCTTCCTCACTGCTCCCAAATCTAGTTTACTGTCATATGCTGTCGGTTCTGTCTCTTAAATTTATGCTCTCCATTCCTGCAGCCCATTCTCTTTAACCACTTCAGGGTTCTGTTGTTACTTATGATTAGCCATAAACTATTCAAATCCCCCCTGCTGCCAAAATGATCTCTATAAAATATAAATACTATCACTGTTACTCTCATGCTCGAAATTCTTCACTGGGTCTTTCATGCCTTTGGAGTAAAATTAAAAATTTCTAGTGTGATATATAAGGACCTTCATGATATGACCCTCTGGCTTCATTTCTCAGCTTCTGACTTTCTCTGCAGTTAGTTATCCGGACATGTCTTAGTCTTTCATTCCTCCATGCCTGTTCACATACTTTCCTCTTTGAAACATTCTTCTCCAACCCTATTCCCACCCTATATCACCCAACTATCTCCTACTCATCTCTCAACACTCAACTCTTACATCTTTTCTGAAAAGATTTTCCTGTCCCCAGAGCACACTCTCGGCTAGACTGGCTGTCACTGGTATTTGCTTTGCCTCCAGCTTAGCTTAGTTTAACATTTAATCTATCATACTTGTCCTTACTTATTCGTCTTCCTTTCTAGATTTTGATCTCCTTGCATTTTGATGACCTACCAAAGCACCCAGCCCACAGCTGCTCAACAATTGTTTGCTGCCTGATTTAACATTCACCTAGGCCAAGGTTTCTGAACTTGATCCTTCACAATGTCCCTGAATGCCTGTAGTGTCATACAAAATGTCAGGGTTGTGAATGATTTCTCTGGAGACACAGTTCATACTTAAGATTCTTAATCTTTCTTCAATAACCTGAGAATCACCAATGTGGTCTTTTGGTACAGTTTTGAAGTTTAATATATTTTCAATTATATAGGTGCCTTTCCCCACTTTCTTGCTTATTGTTAGCACATATAACTTAATTTAGAAAATGCTTTTAAAGTATGACTTTCCTCTTATTTGGGAAAATTTGAGCAACTGGGCTCACTTTGGTAGATAGTGCTGTTGAAAGGCTATAGCTTCAGTTCCTGTTATTGTCATCTTCTCAGAGAAAATGACCCTCTGGCTTCATTTCTCAGCCTTTATACCAATGTGTCTCCAGATCCTCTCTGCTGTTAGTTCTCCAAACATGTCTTAGTCTTTCATTCCTCCATGCCTGTTCACTTGCTTTCCTCCTTGAAACATTCTTCTCCAACCCTGTTCCCACCCTATATCACCCAGCTGTAGAAAAACGTGTTTTAAGGCTGTAAATTCTGTCTCTAGATAATATTCAGACATGTATCTCAGTAGCTGGACCTTCTTACTCTCTGGGTGTGGAAATTCACATGAGTTTTGTCTGGGGGCTCGGTTGTTGAGAAAGGAAGCCAAAGGAAACTTGATCTTTATGGGATGATTTGGAATTAGCTTCTGCTTTTATCAGAATTATGAGTGTGAAGTCCTGTCATATACTAGTATCAGAAAAACCTAGTTCATTCCTAGACAGGCAGAAAAAGAATTTTTGTCCTCAGTCTGGTATTTTGAGTTGCAGAATAAAAATGGATTTTATCTGGCTATATCATGTAAGAAAGCATCCAGAGTACATCCTTTCTAGTAAATAACAATGATTGGTTTAGTGCCTGTTTTAGAAATTTACTGTTTTAATATTCACTCAAATATCAAGCAATTAATGATTAATTTTCGTACTGTCAGAATACTCAAACTTTTAAGCTGTTCTGGGGACACATTGGTATAAAGGCTAAACCTAATTTCTAGCATATTTAATGTAGTTATTATATGTAAAAAAACAAACACACACTATATATACCTGTATATGTATACATGTATGTGTATATGCATACATACACATATATACATACACATATATGGATAAATGGACTATAAGATTTAGATTGCAGAGTATCTGTGGATATTTACATTCATTTGAAATAAAAATATATGCATACTTGCTGATGAACTGATGGCTCCAACTAAATAGGTATTTCAGCATGTTTTAAAATATTCTTTAAGTTTTCTAGTCTTTGAAATTTTACTGAGTGTTTACATGTTTGCAGTTTCTATAATAACATTCAGTTACCATGGGCACACATGCAAATATATTTAAGTTTATGGAATCATTAGTAAACTTGAAAACATTATTTATGTTTAAGAGGAAATGAAAGATTCAGGCAAAATAGGAAAAATATCTTGAAGATTTTGTGTGTATGTGTGTACAGCTTTAAAACTTAAAAATTACAGAAGTAATACGAATTACTTTGCAGAAACTTTGGAAAACAGAAAAGGTAAAGAAATATGAAACACCACCATCTCAAAACAGTAACTGTTAACTTAGTGATGACTTTCTTCCAGTCCTCTTTTCTATGCATTTTGAAAATTCTTACAGGGAATTTCATAGGAAAAATTGTGTGATTTTGTGTCCTAGTGTTTTATTCCCTCACTTAGTCATATATCATAAACATTGTTCCTAACCTTTGTTTTAATGGTTTAAAAGATGGCATGCAGCATATACAAATAATTTGCCTTTTCATTTCCCAGTTATCTTACAGGCTCTTTCATTATTTAATGCAGACAGCCAATCAAACACATACGCAAACATCTTTGATTCATTAAATTAAAGGTCTTGTTTTATTTCCTGATTTTAACTATATTTTATTTAATCAGTCAGTCACCTAATTTTAACTACCATAGACCTTATCCGCTACCCAAACCAAGAACTAGAATATGGCCAGTCTTATATCTTCATGTGTGTTCTTGTCCTGTTACATTCCCTGTCTGCTTCTAGAGGTAACCACTCTTTTGAATTTTGTGAATATTGTTCTCCTGTTTTTTTTGTTTATTTGTTTTGTCTCATATATTGGTATGCCTAAACAATATATTGATTGGTTTCCCCCTTTTTAATCTTAAAAAAGGTATTGCAGTATATATAATCCGTTAGTACTTTTTTCCTCTTAACATTGTATTACAAAGATTCTTTAGTTTTATTGTGTGTAGCTGTAGTTGTCATTTTTATGACTTACTAATAATAAATAGAAAAAGTCACAATTTACCCTGTAAACACTTGGGTTATTAGTATTTTTTGTTTCATTTTACTATTACAAACAATGTTGTTACGAACATCTGATTCATGTCTTCTGTACACATACATATAATTTTCTCTTGAGTAGTGAGTGGAAAAAACTGGTTTTCCTTTGTTCTCACACCACCGCAGTCGACACAGAAGCCTTCTTTGACTAAATGTATGGGGATTTCTCCCCTCCAGCAAGCAAACAATCAGTTCTGCAGTGGCCAGCAGCTGGTGTCCTCCAGTTCAGTCCTCACACTGTCTGCCGGGACTCGGCGTTGTTTTACTTGTGCTTCTGATCAGCTGACTACAAAACATACTGCCTATGACCTCCTCCTCTTTGAGTTAATTAATTTGCCAAAGTGGCTTACAGAACTTAGGGAAACACATACTTGTATCTTCTGGTTTATCATAAAGGATATTACAAAGGATACACGTGAAGAGATGCACTGGGCAAGGCGTAGGGAAGGGACATGGAGTCTCCATGCCCAATCTGGGCATAACACCCTCCGGGAACCTCCATGTGATCAGCTGTCTGGAAGCTCTCCATACCCCATCCTCGGCCTTTTATGGAGACTTCATTGGATAGGCATGACTGAAGCATGGACATCCACGTATTAAAGTGATTGGACAGAAAAGGTGTGCTCTAATGCTAATGGACTTTGTGGAGGAAACCCAGCAAGCCCTGTCTATTCAGATCTTCTTGACCTTTCTGTGCAGCATTTTTTTCCTCCCAGGTATAGGGTAGGACCCCTTCTGAAATGTAGGTTTTATTACCTACAATTAGATAAAGTAGGTGAGGGAACTTTTTCATGACCAGCTGCAAGACAGGAAGGATAAGGAAGGATTCCTGCCTTGGGGAGAAAAAGCAGCTGGTGAGAGAGGGCAGGGGAAGCTGAGAGAGAGAGATTCTGCTTTCTGAGGCCTGCTTCTGAGGCCTAAAGTATTCCAACGTTATAACAAAAGACAGTAACAAGGGCCAAGGGAGTTATGAGCCAGAAACTATGGACAAAACCAATAAGTATATGTCATAATATACTCAGGATTGGAATTACTGTGTCTTGGGACATGCACATGATTAACTTTATAGAGTTACATTGTTATCCAAGATGTATGAGACATGCTGTTGATCTACCTTCTATCCAACTCTTGACATTTAAAATTTCGATAATTGATAACAGTAGAAAATGATGTCTTATTGTTCCCTTGGTTTGCATTTCCCTTCTTGCTAATGAGTTTCAACATACGTGTTTCCTATTCTGTAAAATGCCTATTCAAGTCTTTTGCCTGTTTTTTTTCCACTGGGTTGTCTTTCTAATTGTAGAAGTTCCTTATATGTTTAGAATACTAATAGTTTGTCAGTTATATATATGATAAGTATCCCCTCTCAGTTTGAATCTTATATTTTGACTTTCTTTAAGATGCCTTTGATAAAGAGGAGTTCTTTTGTGTAGTTGAATTTATTCATCTTTTCTTTTATGGCTAGGGTGTTTAGGATCTTAAGAAATTCTTCCTTATGCCATCATCTTTATTTTCATTCAGGAGTTTTAAAGTTTTCCTACAGACATAAAAGGTGTTAGTCCACTTGAGGTTGATTTCTGTGTATGGTGTAGAATTCCAATTTCATTTTTATTCATATAAATGAACATTTCTTCATGATATATGTATATCTGGACCCGGGGTTTTTTTGCACCGTACTTTACTCTGTTTGTGAATTTGTTCCTGCACCAATACCATGCTGTTTTACTTACTGTGGCTTTATAATTAGTCTTTATATACAGTTGGGCATGTCTTTCCTTCTTTTCTTCTTCAGAAGTGTTGTGGTTATCCTTGGCCCTTTGTTCTTCTATAATACATTTTATACATAAATTAATTATTCATTACAGGCTATGCTGGAAAACCAATGCCTTCCTACTTGTACACCTGTTTCTGTAAAACCCACCACTCTCAGGATATCTGCTCTTTGCAAGTAAATATATCCCAAAGAGAGGGGTAGGGGCTCAGCTTTTCATGACAAACTGCATACCCTAGATGCATCTATAAGAGAAGTCACTCTGGTACCTTTGGGAAACACTGGGTGAGGGGTGGCCAAGAAGCCAGGGGAGCTTAGGGAAAATCCTAGAAGGAAACTAAAGGAGAGGTGAATAAGACCAAAATTTCCAAGACTGAGTCTTTAGAACAATCACAGTGCTCTTGACACACTGTGAGAGCTCTGCCTCACAGCAGATGGGCCTTTGTGTATATTTATTCTACAAAAGAAATCAACTTCTGTTGTATTAAAGATCCTATAACTTTGACTGGGCACAGTGGCTCACACCTGTCATCCCAGCACTTTTGGAGGCCAAGGTGGGTGGATCACTTGAGATCAGGAGTTCAAGACCAGCCTGGACAACCTGGTGAAACCCCGGCTCTACAAGAAATACAAAAATTAGCCAGGCAAGATGGCACATGCCTGTAATGCCAGCTACTCGGGAGACTGAGGCACAAGAATTGCTTGAACCGGGGAGGTGGAGGTTGCAGTGTGCTGAGATTGTACCACTGGCACTCCAGCCTAGGTGACAGAGCAAGACTCAGTCTTAAAAACAAAACAAAACAAACAAACAAACAAAAAAACTATAAGTTTTAAAATATTTTTTAAATTTAAATAAGAATGACCAATATTTTACTGAAGAAAAAGATTTGTTATAATGTATATTTATAGGCTATTATCCTAGAATTACTAACTCTTTTCCACATTGATACCTCATATAATGAAGTATTGAGTAGCTTTCTGTACTTCCTAAAATGTCTTTAAGAAAAAACAGCAATAATACTTTGAAGCCAGAGTGTATGTAATGTCATTTCACTATCCTCCTGCCTCCTCCCCTACTTCATTTAGAGATTTTTAGCTGAGACCACAGCTATTCTAAAAGTGTTTTGTGGCTACCCTTTCCCCTTATATGATTATATTAAATTATTATGTTTAAAATATTATATAATTGTTTTCCATAAAAGGAGAAAGTTGTGTAATGTGAGGGAGATACCTGCTTTGATTCCGAATCCTGCTTTGATTCCTTCGAATTTCTTCTGTCAGCTTAAGCTAGCACGGAGGATCCTGTGAGAATGTGTCAAATGCCTCACTAGGAGTGAGGTGTAAATTCTGTGGGCAGTAATGGCCCTAAAATCTCCTATTGGTTCAATATAAAACATTTAGAGTAATTACCTTCCTTCGAGACAATAGGGCTTCTTCAGTGTTTTTTATACTAGAGTGGAAAGAAAGTCATAAATAGTGGTTTCTGATATAGTATTCTCCCTCAGAGTGTGAAACTCTTAGTGGACCAGGAACATATTGGTAGCATAAAACCATTTTTTTCTTTTTTTGAAGCAGGGTCTCTCTATGTCACCCAGGCTGGAGTGCAGTGCTGTGATCTTGGCTCACTGTGGCGTCAACCTCCTGGCTCAAGCGATCCTTCCACCTCAGCCTCCAGGGTAGCTGGAGCTATAGGTGGGCACTGCCACACCCGGCTAATTTTTGTATTTTTTGTAGAGATTGGTTTCCTCTCTGTTGCCCAGGCTGGTCATGAACTCCTGAGCTCAAGCAGTCTGCCTACCTCGGCCTCCCAAAGTGCTGGGATTACAGGCGTGAGCCACTGTGCCCAACCAGCAACATAAAGCTTTATGTACATGCCTATGCATACATATGTACATACACATATATATTTTGCCAGCATGTAGTCTTATATACACACTCAGGTACACATATGTGTGTGTGTGTGTGTGTGTGTGTGTATACATGCTCACACACACCCTGGGGCACCCTGGATTATACTATAGGAATAGAAGGATAAAGGACAGTAAGTGGCAAATCACAAAAAAGCCTGCAAATGCTGCTGAGAGGCTTTGCATGCAGCGGTGTGGGGACCGCCAGCTAGCTGACCTGCAGCCCAAAATGCTGTGTAGAGGTTTGTCACTCTAAGAAAGTAGGAAAGAAAACGTCCCCTCCTACCTTCTGTGTGACTCCCTTTTTTATCTCCTACAGCTTGGTACATAACTAGGTTTTCCCAGCATTCTCTGCTTGGTCCCCTCCTCTCTTCTTTTCCTTGTTACACACATCATTACCTGTCACCTGACCAGGAATCATTTCCAGCTTTCTCTCTCCAGATCTCATCTCTCTGCTGAGCTCCAGGCGTTTACTTTCAGCTGCTTGCTAGACTTCTCCATGTGAATAGCCTTCAGTTACTTTAAGCTGTTGTGCCTGAATTCTACTTACTTTTATTAGCACCATTCACACAGATTTGAAACCTTAAAATTATGTTTGACTCTTCACTCTCTTTTGTGCATCTTAGCTCAGACTTTTTATTCCTGTGTAATAGCTCCTCTTTTCCATGTTCACTGCCACTACCCTTTTAGTAGCTGCTGCCTCTGTCTCAAATCTCTTAAATGCATAGTTGTCAGAATGATCTTCCTAATAATCACCATGTAATTCAAAAATTTCCGTGGCTTGTCATTGCTTTTAGAATATAATCTCCTTAGCCTGGTATACAAGACCCCTATATCCTAAAACTATTTCACATTCTTTTTTTTTTATTTTTAAGATTTTTATTTATTTTTTTAATGTAGAGATAGAGTCTTGCTCTGTTGCCCAGGCTGGTCTAGAACTCTTGGCCTCAAGCGATCCTCCTACTTCAATCTCCTGAGGTACTGGGATTATAGGTGTGAGCCACCGTGCTGGCCTACTTCACATTCTAGCTTTAGTTCCCACTTATTGTTTTTAGTATCTCTATCTTGGGCCAAATTAAACTGTTTTTTCTTTCCCATGTATAATTGGAGTTGTTCTGCTTCTGGGCTTAATTCATTAATTCAACAAATATTTATTTAGCATCAAATATTCAAATATTTCTTAAGCACTTACATTGTTCTAAGTCCTTGAGCAATATCCGCGGGCAGAATGACAGAAGTCTTCTCAATCCCTGCCTTCTTGCAGCTACATTCTAGCAGGGGGAAGGGGTTGAGGGGCAATAAGTAGAATAAATTAGTGTATTTTTCATAATATATTAGAAGATGGTAGATGCTATGCCAAAAGCCTAGAGAAGAGCAAAAGATGAAGAAGATGGTAGCCATGATGGGAGGCAGAATGGAATGGTGGTCAGGATAGGATTCAACTTCTGCTGTGGTTTCTTTTTCTTTAGATGCACCCTTATTTCTTCTTATCAAATCTGAATGGATTTAGGGACCTCTCTGGGGTGGCACCTCTGTTGTGAGATCCTCCCTTCTGCCTACTGAGGTCAACTTCCTCTGAATATCTATGACTTTCTTATTGTTGTTGACCTTGCTTATTGACAAGCATTGCTTTCTTCCTTGGGTTTCAGTTATTTGTTAATTTATCTTTGCTTTCCTATTAAGCTCTGATATCTTTGAGGAAAGGGTTATTACACCTTAGTATACCTAATTGTTACTGTTTCTTCAGGGTAGTAGGCAAAAGAATTGGCTTTAGAGGTGGTCTGCCTGGTTTGCATCCTGGCCCCACCATTCCCTAGCCACAAGACTTGGGCAGCTTATCAACCAGTGCCGCAGGTTCTTCATCCTTCAGCCTTCTTTCTAAAATTGATTGTTTTCTGCCTTATTTTCTTTTTTTTTTTAATTTATTTATTTTTTATTATTATTATACTTTAAGTTCTAGGGTACATGTGCATAACGTGCAGGTTTGTTACATATGTATACTTGTGCCATGTTGCTGTGCTGCACCCATCAACTCGTCAGCACCCATCAACTCGTCATTTACATCAGGTATAACTCCCAGTGCAATCCCTCCCTCCTACCCCCTCCCCATGATAGGCCCCGGTGTGTGATATTCCCCTTCCCCAGTCCAAGTGATCTCATTGTTCAGTTCCCACCTATGAGTGAGAACATGTGGTGTTTGGTTTTCTGTTCTTGTGATAGTTTGCTAAGAATGATGGTTTCCAGCTGCATCCATGTCCCTACAAAGGACACAAACTCATCCTTTTTTATGGCTGCATAGTATTCCATGGTGTATATGTGCCACATTTTCTTAATCCAGTCTGTCACTGATGGACATTTGGGTTGATTCCAAGTCTTTGCTATTGTGAATAGTGCCGCAATAAACATACGTGTGCATGTGTCTTTATAGCAGCATGATTTATAATCCTTTGGGTATATACCCAGTAATGGGATGGCTGGGTCATATGGTACATCTAGTTCTAGATCCTTGAGGAATCACCATACTGTTTTCCATAATGGTTGAACTAGTTTACAATCCCACCAACAATGTAAAAGTGTTCCTATTTCTCCACATCCTCTCCAGCACCTGTTGTTTCCTGACTTTTTAATGATCGCCATTCTAACTGGCGTGAGATGGTATCTCATTGTGGTTTTGATTTGCATTTCTCTGATGGCCAGTGATGATGAGCATTTTTTCATGTGTCTGTTGGCTATATGAATGTCTTCTTTTGAGAAGTGTCTGTTCATATCCTTTGCCCACTTTTTGATGGGGTTGTTTTTTTCTTGTAAATTTGTTTGAGTTCTTTGTAGGTTCTGGATATTAGCCCTTTGTCAGATGAGTAGATTGCCAAAATTTTCTCCCATTCTGTAGGTTGCCTGTTCACTCTGATGGTAGTTTCTTTTGCTGTGCAGAAGCTCTTTAGTTTAATGAGATCCCATTTGTCAATTTTGGCTTTTGCTGCCATTGCTTTTGGTGTTTTAGACATGAAGTCTTTGCCCATGCCTATGTCCTGAATGGTACTACCTAGGTTTTCTTCTAGGGTTTTTATGGTATTAGGTCTCACATTTAAGTCTCTAATCCATCTTGAATTAATTTTCGTATAAGGAGTAAGGAAAGGATCCAGTTTCAGCTTTCTACTTATGGCTAGCCAATTTTCCCAGGACCATTTATTAAATAGGGAATCCTTTCCCCATTTCTTGTTTCTCTCAGGTTTGTCAAAGATCAGATGGCTGTAGATGTGTGGTATTATTTCTGAGGCCTCTGTTTTGTTCCTTTGGTCTATATCTCTGTTTTGGTACCAGTACCATGCTGTTTTGGTTACTGTAGCCTTGTAGTATAGTTTGAAGTCAGGTAGCGTGATGCCTCCAGCTGTGTTCTTTTGACTTAGGATTGTCTTGGCAATGCGGGCTCTTTTTTGGTTCCACATGAACTTTAAAGCAGTTTTTTCCAATTCTGTGAAGAAACTCATTGGTAGCTTGATGGGGATGGCATTGAATCTATAAATAACCTTGGGCAGTATGGCCATTTTCACAATATTGATTCTTCCTATCCATGAGCATGGTATGTTCTTCCATTTGTTTGTGTCCTCTTTTATTTCACTGAGCAGTGGTTTGTAGTTCTCCTTGAAGAGGTCCTTTACATCCCTTGTAAGTTGGATTCCTAGGTATTTTATTCTCTTTGAAGCAATTGTGAATGGAAGTTCATTCATGACTTGGCTCTCTGTTTGTCTGTTACTGGTGTATAAGAATGCTTGTGATTTTTGCACATTAATTTTGTATCCTGAGACTTTGCTGAAATTGCTTATCAGCTTAAGGAGATTTTGAGCTGAGACAATGGGGTTTTCTAAATATACAATCATGTCATCTGCAAACAGGGACAATTTGACTTCTTCTTTTCCTAACTGAATACCCTTGATTTCTTTCTCTTGCCTGATTGCCCTAGCCAGAACTTCCAACACTATGTTGAATAGGAGTGGTGAGAGAGGGCATCCCTGTCTTGTGCCAGTTTTCAAAGGGAATTTTTCCAGTTTTTGCCCATTCAGTATGATATTGGCTGTGGGTTTGTCATAAATAGCTCTTATTATTTTGAGGTACGTTCCATCAATACCGAATTTATTGAGCGTTTTTAGCATGAAGGGCTGTTGAATTTTGTCAAAAGCCTTTTCTGCATCTATTGAGATAATCATGTGGTTCTTGTCTTTGGTTCTGTTTATATGCTGGATTATGTTTATTGATTTGCAAATGTTGAACCAGCCTTGCATCCCAGGGATGAAGCCCACTTGATCATGGTGGATAAGCTTTTTGATGTGCTGCTGAATCCGGTTTGCCAGTATTTTATTGAGGATTTTTGCATCGATGTTCATCAGGGATATTGGTCTAAAATTCTCTTTTTTTGTTGTGTCTCTGCCAAGCTTTGGTATCAGGATGATGTTGGCCTCATAAAATGAGTTAGGGAGGATTCCCTCTTTTTCTATTGATTGGAATAGTTTCAGAAGGAATGGTACCAGCTCCTCCTTGTACCTCTGGTAGAATTCAGCTGTGAATCCATCTGGTCCTGGACTTTTTTTGGTTGGTTGGCTATTAATTATTGCCTCAATTTCAGAGCCTGCTATTGGTCTATTCAGGGATTCAACTTCTTCCTGGTTTAGTCTTGGAAGAGTGTAAGTGTCCAGGAAATTATCCATTTCTTCTAGATTTTCTAGTTTATTTGCGTAGAGGTGTTTATAGTATTCTCTGATGGTAGTTTGTATTTCTGTGGGGTCGGTGGTGATATCCCCTTTATCATTTTTTATTGCATCTATTTGATTCTTCTCTCTTTTCTTCTTTATTAGTCTTGCTAGCGGTCTGTCAATTTTGTTGATCTTTTCAAAAAACCAGCTCCTGGATTCATTGATTTTTTTGGAGGGTTTTTTGTGTCTCTATCTCCTTCAGTTCTGCTCTGATCTTAGTTATTTCTTGCCTTCTGCTAGCTTTGGAATGTGTTTGCTCTTGCTTCTCTAGTTCTTTTAATTGTGATGTTAGAGTGTCAATTTTAGTTCCTTCCAGCTTTCTCTTGTGGGCATTTAGTGCTATAAATTTCCCTCTACACACTGCTTTAAATGTGTCCCAGAGATTCTGGCATGTTGTGTCTTTGTTCTAATTGGTTTCAAAGAACATCTTTATTTCTGCCTTCATTTCGTTATGTACCCAGTAGTCATTCAGGAGCAGGTTGTTCAGTTTCCATGTAGTTGAGCGGTTTTGATTGAGTTTCTTAGTTCTGAGTTCTAGTTTGATTGCACTGTGGTCTGAGAGACAGTTTGTTATAATTTCTGTTCTTGTACATTTGCTGAGGAGTGCTTTACTTCCAACTATGTGGTCAATTTTGGAATAAGTGTGATGTGGTGCTGAGAAGAATGTATATTCTGTTGATTTGGGGTGGAGAGTTCTGTAGATGTCTATTAGGTCTGCTTGCTGCAGAGATGAGTTCAATTCCTGGATATCTTTGTTAACTTTCTATTTCGTTGATCTGTCTAATGTTGACAGTGGAGTGTTGAAGTCTCCCATTATTATTGTATGGGAGTCTAAGTCTCTTTGTAAGTCTCTAAGGACTTGCTTTATGAATCTGGGTGCTCCTGTATTGGGTGCATATATATTTAGGATAGTTAGCTCTTCCTGTTGAATTGATCCCTTTACCATTATGTAATGGCCTTCTTTATCTCTTTTGATCTTTGATGGTTTAATCTGTTTTATCAGAGACTAGTATTGCAACCCCTGCTTTTTTTTGTTCTCCATTTGCTTGGTAGATCTTCCTCCATCCCTTTATTTTGGGCCTATGTATGTCTCTGCATGTGAGATTGGTCTCCTGAATACAGCAGACTGATGGGTCTTGACTCTTTATCCAGTTTGCCAGTCTGTGTCTTTTAATTGGAGCATTTAATCCATTTACATTTAAGGTTAATATTGTTATGTGTGAACTTGATCCTGCCATTATGATATTAACTGGTTATTTTGCTCGTTAGTTGATGCAGTTTCTTCCTAGCCTCGATGGTCTTTACATTTTGGCATGTTTTTGCAATGGCTGGTACCGGTTGTTCCTTTCCATGTTGAGTGCTTCCTTCAGGGTCTCTTGTAAGGCAGGCCTGGTGGTGACAAAATCTCTAAGCATTTGCTTATCTGTAAAGGATTTTATTTCTCCTTTGCTTATGAAACTTAGTTTGTCTGCCTTATTTTCTATGTCACGCTCTTGCTTGCTGTTAGTATTATTATACTTTGGAATTTGTATATTTCTGTGTGTTCGCCTTCCTCCCCTGAATGTAAGGTACAAAAAAGGCAGAAACCTTGTTCATAGTCCCTAGTATGCCTTCCCACCCATTTTGAATAAATGGATGTTTCTATGAGTAAAATGAAATAATTTGGAACACCTTGTGTCTTATACAAATATATAAAATACACAAATATAAAAGGAAATGCGCAGTGAACATTTGTGACTATTGAACGTAGGTCTTTTGTTAACACTTCTTAGTGATGATGAGGAAGAATGTCCCTTCTTCACGTGGCTTCTACTTTGTGTTATCCTGGGTAGTCCAGCTCTTCACTCTTAATCTGCTTCCTTCCTGTGTTTCCCTTGGAAGTCATATAGGCATTCGCTCCTTTAATGTCTTTATCTTTATGGTTTTCGTGGCATTGATTTTTGTGGGGAGTAACTAGTAAATGATCCTAAGATATTTTGAGAATATAAATGCAAGGAAAGTATTTTATAATAACGGATGAGAAAAGAGGGAAGAAGAAAGGGTTTCCATACTGTTTCATTGAATTTTAGCCCCCAAATATGTGGTAATTCCTGGAATGGTAGTAGTACTGATTCCCAAGCCCATCGCCTCTGCTGACTGGAAGCACAGAATGATGGGCCCATGCTTCCAAGAATATGTGACTGTTCTTGAGGGAACACTAAAATTAACCCGTATTCTATCTAAATTCTTATAACCATTAATACTTTATAGCCATTAATCTCCATATGATTTCCCTATGTAATCGTGAATGCATGCTTCAATACATTTCCTCTGGAAAGACTGACTTGTAAAAATGTGAAAAAAGAACCATAGCTCATCCCGGCTAAAGCAAAATGGTTTAGTTTTACCATCCTTAAATTTGATCTATGTTTACATCTGTTTACAAAATCTGAGTATTCCCTCCCCCCAACTGACCTAATGCTTCAGTGCTCTCTTCTAATAAAAAAATCAATATATGCATCCAGCATTCATGAGTAACCCTCTAATAATAAACCAGATCACATGCAATTGAAAAAAAATAATTTCAGGAAAAAACTGATTAGGATTGTGACCAACCACAGTCTTTCTTGAAAATAGGTATCATGCAGTTTAGGAATATAATAATCCTTTTAATTTGATTATGCTGTTTTCTTGAGAAATCCTTAATCTTAGTTAAAAACTTTATTAAAATGATGTATTTGGTGTTCTTTTTCTTCACACAATTAATGATGCAGTTAATCTAAGGAATGTTAAGATGTCTTAAAATCTGATTAGCTCAATTTTATCATTCTTTTTCTGCTTCTCTTTATTTCATGAACATTTATAATATAAATATTTATAAAGGAGTACATGTGTTCTAAACCATTGGTTTGTATCAAATAATACATGAAAATATATAGTAAAAAGTGTATCTTTCAAAAAACATATCTTTGTTTTTCTAGAAATACAATTGTTCTATTTCTATGTTGACTACTTTGTTTTGCTATTTCACAAATGTTTTACATTAAAAATCTGCTTTAAAAATATGAATTTTTAAATACTTTTGTAAAAGACATAAATTTTGTGAAACAGCGAAAGTACAGTTTATATTATTCATTCTTTTTCTAATCATTGATGGTTGCACTTTGATAAATAAATACATCATCTAAGATTCAATAGGCCAATTGCAGCATATAATAGCTATTCAGAGGCAATTAAACTGCCTTTTTTCATGCCGGCATGTGAGCCGCCCTTTCACAACCTTCAACTTGATTCGTGGTGATTCAAAATTAACTTAAAAGTCTTGTTTGCTGACAGCTTAAAGCTTAATTGACTGAAAGCCAAATAGAGTGTGTTCTGTATTCAGCACTAAGGCTATTGATAAAGCCATGTGTAAATTGTGCATGGTGAAAGACAGCGATTGGGCCTCCTGTTCTTGTATTAGTCCACAACTTAGCATTGCTGCACAGTCAGAATTGCTTTGTCAAGTCTTTTATCACACCAGGTTAACTCTCTCTGGAGTTGTTCCAGCAGCAGAGCAGTCGAGTATTGAACTTCTACAATACTGTAGAGCCTGCTATAATTCTGTTACTTATTTGCGGCTTCATTTTTTTTTTTCTTTAATATAGTATTGGCCTTTCATTTCTGAACAGGATTGTTGGTAGCATATTTCAAGAACCTACCGATTTTCTGTATTTGTCACTTTAGGAGTGAACATCATGTTAAGGTTTAGGGGTTTTGAGAAATAGTTTAAGAAAAATAAGTATCATGATATTGATTGGTCTCTACTCCTATGAAAATTAAATCTCGTCATTTTGAACACTTAATTAAGTTAAGGAATGCATGCTTAATAGCTTTGAGTGTAATGTAACTATTACATTCCAATAAAAATTAGACCGTTGGACTTTTTCAGTACTTTTACACACAGAAAATTTTCAGTGATTATTGTACCCATGGATAGGTGCATTTCTTTCTATAAATTGATGTTTAAGGGGTAAATGAGATGGATTATTAATATATGTAAATATATTCTATAAAATTTCAGTTATGCCTTTTTCCAAATAAGCCTAAGTATACCTAGTAGATGAAAATTTGCATGTAAATACAAATTAACAAAGAAAAATTCAGAAGCAAAGCTAAAATAATTTTTAGAAGTACTTTACTGTCATCCACTATTATGTTATATATCTTGGAAGTCTGCATGCTTTATTTTTTAATGTGAAGATTTTGATCTGATATTGATTTAATAACTTACAAATGTAAACTCATCATATAATGCATTTTGAAGATATTTACATTATAAGTAATGTTTATGTTGTAATTATAGCTTTTCGAATTAATGGTATATGAATAGTATTTAAAAGTTTGTGATAAAATCTCCCTTGTGTTTTTTATTTATCTGAATTTTATACAGTCAACTCTTAAATTCAACATAGCATACTCACTACATTTTAAAATATTTTTCTTATTTGCATAACATTACCTATATTAAAGAAATATTTGAAATGTGATAAAGTTTAAATTACCTGTTTTATATCCTTACATTTCAGTATAGTTGTTTTAGTTTTTAGAACCTGCAAATGAAAAATACAAAATAAAACCCTGTCTTGATAATAATTTTGATAATGAAGTAGCAATGATGAAAATTTTTTTATTATCATGTTTTTCAGGTTACGTATAATGGCATTGAAAATATAGTCTGCATCTTAAACATTTGCATGCAGAAGATGTAAATTTATTTTAGTATCTTTTACTTTTTATTTTAGCATAAGACTTGGAATTGGATGTTGCTATATCTCTTATTGATATTCTGGTAACCATGGCTATCTAATTTTACCTGCCTTCCAATTGATTTCCAATAAAAACCTAGTCTGTTCATAAAGAATCAGGATAAGTTGCAACTTAGTTTCAAAATGACTATAATTTAGAATAGTGTGTTACTCCTATATACTTTTCAATAAAATAGTAATCATGCTTCAAAATGTAAAATCCAGAAGAGTACCGGTTTTATTGAAGTTTCACCTATACCCAGTGAGATTTGAGAGTCAAGAATGAATTGCTTTTATTGATCATGTTTTTGTATTAACAGTTAATCTAACATATCTTTAAAGGCATGAATTATTTGAAAACAACATTTTGTTTCTTTTTCATAACATAGTTGTTTAGTATATACAAAACAATTGTAGTGTTAGAGAGGGCAAATAAAATCCCTTTTCTTAATTTTACCTTTAAAAATAAGGCTACATTTAACTGTAGGGATAATAAATCAATTTTGTTTTAAATTAAATGATTGTAATAATAAAGAAGCAAAACATTTCTTAAAATTTAGGAAAGGTGTTATAAATATTGATTCTGTAGTCAGTAAGAGATTAGCAATATGAGATTCTTGGTGCAGAATTTGAGAGGGATAAAAACACTTTGCCAGCACTGTTTTATAGATGAAGAAATGAGAATTTCCTGAGGTTTTGAAGGAGTATACCTCTACAAGAAGGGGAGAACATAGTCAGGTTCGGTGGTACTAATTTTATAAATTATTATAAATTATATATTTTTGAAAAAGTATTACATTTCCTGGCAAATTATTATACTTGTAAACTTCATATTTTTATTTATTGCAAAAGTACAAAATTTTGAGATTCAGGGTTTTTCTAGCAAAGTAACTAAATTATATTTACGTTATTCTTGCTAACTTTGGATATTAACCTTTTCTTTTGTTATCTGCATATTATACAAGTATTAATAGATGACTTTCAGCTTTTCTATTTTTCTTGAATTTTCCCAAACAAGTTTGCCCTTTTTATAATGACTAAACTGGTACTTTGTTTTTAGTTAGCTGTGTGATCAGCTCAATGTACTTATTGATGTACTGTAACAAGTGAAAGTGAATGGCCATTTTATATCTCAAAATGTATTGAAAGAGTTCTAAAAATCTAAATACTACATGTAAAAGACAACCTGACAATTTAAATGATCTGTGATGAGTTTCGGTTTTACATAATACTACCGTCTTTAATTTCTGAGGCTTAAAATGTTCTATAAATTGAAATATAATATTGTGATGCTACATTTACCAAACTATCCAAGTAATATTTTACTTGCTCATATCTTCACAATTGCAATTTTATGTTGTGCTCTTGAGAGAAAAAAGAAAAAGCCACAGATCAAATGGACTTATGATAATTAGAATACTAGAACATTTCTAAATGTTAACAGTTTAGATTTATACAATGTGTATTTAAAATACCTAATAGCTAAAATCATACTTTTTTTTTTCTTTTTAGTTACCTAAATACTTCTGGGAAAATATCAAATATCATCTGGTTAAATGAAAAGTTTATATAATCTCATGAATCTCACTTAGCTTGAAATCTGTATGAAATGAATTGAAAGTGATAAGTTATAAAACTGTAAATGAGATCATAAGTATCTGGCCATTTATTTTTATTTGAACTTTTAAAAAATGAAGAACAAATTAATGTCTTGCCAGAATGACATTTTCATTAACGTTAACTTGAAATGGAGAGGATTAGTATAATAGCATACAAAAATTAACTTATACCAGTACAGAGAAAATTACCTTGACCATCAACTTTGTACATTTGATCTAATAACATTACTAAATAAAGATCATTCTGTGTTATGTATTTAACCTCTCAGGCAATAGAAGATAAATATATCTTAATTTTGTCTCTCTACTTCATGATATCTAAAATAGTGCAGGGTCCATTATAGTAGATATTTAGCAATTGAGATGATCATATATTGAAATTGAGATATGAATAGCATTGATAAAGGAAGCATTATTTTAAAATACATTCAGGATCAAAGCCAAGATTGCCTCCTGATGAATTCTCTATCATTATTAACTTAATTTCATTTGACGTATATGTGGTACTGAATAATATATGATATTCAATGGGAAGAGACATTGGGTTTTATTTTGATAGATTAACCAAGAAAGAGTTGATTGTAGCTCTGTGAGGTTATGCCGTGTTATCCAAACAAGACCAATCATTACATTGATATCCTTTTTACTAATCATTTGTATCCATTGCACTCTAATCCCGCGGTAAATATGTATTAATATTTTGCAGTCTTTTTTGAAAAAGTGATGCATGGTTAAACAGAGTGGTTGAAACATCTCTAAGTGCTAATGAGTACTTACTTGGTAGTCTATACTAATGCTTTAGTGGATGCTGAACAAGTTTAGATGTTAAGCTTTTTAGGAAGAGTGAATGATGGCTAATGACTATTTAATGACAGATCTCTGGACTGAAAGGCATTTAGCACTCAAAGTATACTGCAAAGCCTATTTCTCAAAGCTTCAGACAGGTTTATTTGGTCTCACCTTGAATAGAACAGTGCTGTATTGATTTCATTGGTGTGGATTTAAACACACTATCGGCTTAGAATAGCACCAGTATGCAGTAGAAAATGATTGTCTTAACCCTTATGTTGATTCTTAGCTATTGTTTGATATTACACAGTAAACTTCAGAAATGATTATGAATTTATTTGCAGTATTCTGAGGTGCAGTATGTGACTTTTGAAAATATTTGTACATGCGTGTTTATAGTAGACAACTTACAGGAAGGTTTATGTAGAGAAATTAATATTTAATTCATATTTTGAACTAGTGTTATTGACCATATATTGTATTTGGAGAAATTTTTCTTCTGTGGAAATGGTTGATGTTTCTGTGGAAGGCATGCTGATTTTATTCTGTTAAATCATTTAAGTATTTGGTTTCTGTATCGTAATGCATTTATGCTCAGTACTTTGTTTTTGGTATGTTTCAGTATTTCATATGTATCTTTCATACAAAAACGATTTAATGTAGTTCGTATGCTTGATAGAGTATCTCTTCTGGTATTTCTACATTTTTTAGATAGCTCTGTACTGAATATATATCATGTTAGATACCATGGTCCAAAACTCTTTTTAAGACTTTTTTCTAATTATAAATTTTGCTTATTATTTTAAAGAAACATTTAAAACTATACAAGATTTGAAGATACAAAATAGAGATTCATGTTGGAATAGGCATCAAATGTCTATGCAATAAACACTGAAATTATAGGCCAGTGAAGATCCTGGTGATCCATCTGGAATGATGTTGCCAGGAATACCCACTCTGTTTGTGCCCTTCACCTTGTGACGTGAAGAACTCACCTACTTAACTTTCCTTATCTATAAAATATCTGTTAGTCTGATT
Organism: Papio anubis; assembly: GCF_008728515.1. Lineage (NCBI taxonomy): Eukaryota > Metazoa > Chordata > Mammalia > Primates > Cercopithecidae > Papio > Papio anubis. The sequence continues at coordinate 49,373,450 of NC_044994.1, forward strand.
AAAAGAGCAGCTCTATGATCTCCTTTTTTCTCTAACATTTTAAAATTCACCCAGTCATCTTATCTTGGACCTAAGAGATGCTTTACACACTCAGCTTCCTATATGTTTTTTGTTTTTTTAAATCTTAATGATTTTTCTGTTTTGTTTTGTTTTTAAGAATCTGGAAAGTGATTGTAGTAGGCATATAATTATGTCATTATAACAAATACAGTATTAGTAGGTGTATGAATCACCTTAAGTACAAGATGGACTTCAGGTTTTTGTGGATGTTTTTAAAATGGAGGAACTTTTTATCTTTAACATATTTTGAAAGATTTTTTTTTCTATGAGTAAATACTATTTCTTATTGAGTGTTTTTTAGAAATCAAAAACATTGGATTAAGTATTAGATAAATTATTTTTTCTTTTGCTAATAAGAGAAATTATGTTTCAGAGAAATGATAAGCACATATTAAATTCTTGCTTTAGATTGCTTTTGTCTGTGTTGAGCCCTTATATGGCAATATTCGTGATACTGACACTGGTGATTTTATGGCAGTGGTGGTAGGAGTTCTCAGTAAAGTTTATCTCCTCTTGACTTATGTTCCTTTTTTTGTCCTGCCAGAAAGTCTCGGAGCTTATTGTATATTTTGGAATAACTAAAAGAATAATTTGAGCATTTCTAGCATAAAGAAAAAACAAATATTTAAGGTGATGAATATCTCAGTTATACTCATTTGATCTTTACAAATTATATGATTGTATTAAATTCTCAAATATACCCTGAAATCATGTACATCTATTATGCATCAACTTACTTTCTTTCTTTCTTTCTTTCTTTCTTTCTGTCTCTGTCTTTCTTTCTCTCTCTCTCTCTCTCTCTCTCTCTGTCTCCGTCTCTCTCCCTCTCTCTCCCTCTCTCCCTCTCTTTCTTTCTTTCTTTTCTTTTTTGAGGCAGGGTCTCACACTGTTTTCCAGGCTAGAGTGCAGTGGCACAATGTCAGCTCACTGCAACCTCCACCCCCTGGGTTCAAGCGATTCTCCCATCTCAGCCTCCTGAGTAGCTGGGGCTACAGGCGCTAACCACCGCACCTGGCCATTTTTTTAAATTTCTTTTGTATTTTTAGTTGATATGCGGTTTCACCATGTTGCCTAGGCTGGTCTCGAACTCCTGAACTCAAGCCATCTGCCTGCCTTGGCCTCCCAAAGTGCTGGGATTACAGGCATGAGCCACCACACCCAGCATAAAAAAATTTTTTTAAATCTCAGAAGTTTAAGTACAATAATAGCCATCTTGAGGATGTATGCTTACCCAACATCGATACATATATGTATTTTCTAGGTGTTTATATATGCTGTTATCTCTATCTTAATAAAAGACTAATTAAGAGATTAGAAAGCCATCTCTTCACAATTCCAGAGCAACTTAATGATTCAAATCACTGGGAGGGAGATAGGGAGAATTTTGAGGAAATGATTACGTTGTATCATGTAGCAGAAACGGATTGTTTTAAAATTAGTTTTGGAAAAATGACATGGCATCTTATAAACCTGAGTATCTGACTATATACCTATCTAGGCAAACATTAAACTTCTCCCTTACTGTTTATTTCAGGAGTAGTAGCGTTTCCAAATGCATAGTTGTAAAACGTGAATGAGTTAGATATTCAGTATCTCTAGGCATACGTGCTAAGTTAAACATTGGAATAATTGTGCAAAATATTCAAGAACTTAAAGCTGTTCCAGTTTGATATTTGCGAGAGAGGCAACTCAGAGCCAAATTCTAAGTGAAATTAATTAGATAATAGAAAATCCTATAAGGTAGTTACAGGAAAGAATATTAGTACATTTGAATGTCTCTTATGCTCATTTAAAAAGGTATATAGTAAAAGAAATTACATATATAGAAAAAGGTCTGTGAAAAAAATTTGCCAAATAACAACTAGAATTAATTTGACAGACTGCTTATCTCCCTCATAAAATGAGGAAATGTAAAATAGTTTTAAAATCATCTGAAATAATTTTATGGCCACATAATACATTTCTCTACATGCAGCTTAGAAATAATGAAAACCCAAAACATGTAACAAGATCAGAAATGAAAATTGTGTGTAGCTATCTAATAGCAATTCAGGCTTTCTATTTCTTCCAGCTCTCTGAAGCTACTTAGAAATCTCTGGAAAAATTGGCATAAGCCACTTACCAATATGCATATTTCCTTGGCCTTGGTAGATGACTTTTTAAAAAAATTGTGGACTAATAATGAATGTATACTTAATAGCCTGAGGCTATGATTTAATTTGTCCGTGGCTTTTAAACTTTTAGCATAAATGCTTAGCTTGCTTTTGCTTATTTTTTTCTTCTTTAAGGATTTGCTTTCTTGATCATTTGTTAATGTGATTAGTGAACTAACATTCTAAATTGTTTTTGACCTATTTTATTTTGCCTTTACATGTCTTTATTTCTTTCTCTTATTTTATTTTTTCTTTAAATTTTTTATATCTCTTCTTTAAATTTCTTTGCTTCTTAAAAAGTTGTTCAATATGTTAGTGTTTATCAAGTTCCAATAACTCATAGGATGGTTGAATAAAAAGATACAATCTAATGTATGGCTGCTACCTGTGGACTGGGTAATTAAAGTCTTTACTGTCAAACTTTGCTCTGGGCTTTACCGCCACAGTTTTTTCAAGATCTGCAGTTACCACAAAGGTATAGGCATTAATTTCCAAGATACTATGTTGCCCCTAACTATGCTCCTTTATTTCTACTTGACATCTCACTTACAGTAAAGAAAGCAGAAGAAAAAACATAAAATAAGGTGATCATTTTTCAAAGCTAGAGATCCTTTAGAGGTTCTAATTTATTCCAAATGAACATTTAAAAAATGGTCACTTTTAGTCACATGTCATTGTTTCATTATTGCGATATAATTTTAAATACTAAATACTACAGATACCCTTATAAATGAACAGATGTACTTGTTAATGGCTCAGAAGTAGAGCAAGGCCTTTTTCATCTCAGTTTTATATCACTGAATTGATAATTACCCAGGTGAAAATATTTTTAAAGTGAATCCAGTAAATGATTTGTCATTTTATAAATAAAAATGACATTAGGTTTGTTTATTTCTTACTGTGCTGTAGTACACAGATATAAAATCTTCATAGGAGGTATTCTATCAGTTCACCAACTGTTGTCTCATGTGTTCTTTTTGATCTTTTACAGAAACGTACCATGTCTACTCCACTATTTTTATAAGTAAATCTCATTGCCAGAGTTTCTTTTTCTAAGTAGTAACTATGAGAAAATATCTGAGAATAATTTGCTGTGTTTTCAGATTTGTATAATTTTACAAGCCACTAACCACTGTGTTTCTGAAATATTCCTTTTCTCATGGAAATGTGAATAATGGTCTCAGTGTTACAATTTGTAGTTTCTAAAATTTGCCTTGTGTATCAGATTCACCTTTGAAAGGTCAACTAAAGCAAAAGTGGGACATTTTTGGAGACAGTTTTTACCTGTAAGACTTCTGATTACTTAGCCGTCTTAGATACTTGGGATTACTAAAATCTCAATTTCCTTTCAAACTGAGAATGTTTGCCCTAATAGTAAAGGCAAAGAAAAAAAGTAACTTGTTATTCAGGAAGAGAATAAAGGGAAATCTAAGATGATGCAGATGGTGGGAAAATAGGTATAGAACAGGATCTTTGTGAGAAATAAGAAATTGTTTCATGAATTACTCAAAAAACATGTGAATTGCCCTCAAAGCTTAAGATTTATGATTATCAAAATAATTGACACACCTTCAGAGAAGTGATTATATTATTTCTTTGAAAATGAGAATCATTTTAGAGTGGTTATATATTTTGCATTTATCTGATTTAATGGAAAATAGCTTTGTCTATTTTGTCAAATGTACACACACATAATACATGTGTATACAAGAGGCATTATTTCAGAATGGCTTAATCAGCAGCTACAGAAAGAAATATGCATTTGCAGAAACTATTGTGTTCCAGCAGGGGGCTATCGTGCATACATACAAATTAATAGCATGTTTGTTTACTTCAGTTTTCAAGTGAGGGGGGAAGTAACACAGAAGCAACAGCAGCAAAAGCCTCTTAGATTTGGGGAGCAAATTCCATATGTTCTGTCAGTAGATGTGAGGAAAACATTGGCAGATGTGTCACAGAGCAACTAAAATATGTGTCTAATACAGTGGGGGAAATTCTTATGCCGCTAACACAGGATTAGTTGTACACACACTAGCTTTGATCATAATGTGAAAATTTGAAAGTAAACGTTGAAGTGCCCTATGACAGCCATTTTTAATCAGTTCATTTTCTTCATAGGAGGCAAAGAAGAAGACACAGAAAACTTAAACTTTATCTTATTGACTTTAGGTGCACAGGTTGAAATTTATGTGTTAGCCATACAACCATGTACAGTTTTATTTTTTTGTATCACTAAAATTTATTTGACATATTTTGTAGAAATTGCAGAGCTCTAAGTTATGCCAACAAATGAAAATAATATGTAATTTCATATAAGCACATTTGGTTTAGGAAAATAACTTAATTACATACATTTAGAATGGTTTGGGTCCACAACATAACATTCATCCTCCACATGAGCCTGTGAAACCTGGATTCACCACCAGGACAGCGAGATCTTGAGTCCTTTGTCCCAACCTGGATTATCACCAATCTATGTCTTTGTGTGTTCTCATTTAATAAATTTAGCTTTGAAGTATTTGACTTCAAAGACTTGGGGTACATTGGATGACTTCTGTAGCATTTTAAATTCTTTTAAAGCCAAGTTGTTTTAAAAATGAATATTAAAAGATTTTTGTTTGTTTTTAAGATTTTTTTCCTATTGTTAGCAAGCTTTTTGGAAAGACTATTGTTATATATCTGAGAAAATTTGACATTTTTATGGCATTGTACTTTATCCCTCCTTTAGCAACCCTAAGAATAGCAAGTAGGTATGGAAAATGTTTGAGCCATACATATAGGAAACAATTTATTTGCACTGTGAAAACTCCACTGAGGGCCAACATTTTTCTCATTATGATTCTAAAACATGTTTTAAAAAAATCTCAAAAGTGTACTTCTAGCTTGCTTAGGTATCATGTCTTGGTACCTTCACTAAGAATGCTGTATACTTATGTGTGCATGCATAATTATGTACATGTAATGTATGTATATGTAAATATAGAATTAACATTTGATTACCAGCATACAATGATAATTAAAAAGATAGATCTTAAAAATTGTTAACATTCCATTAGGCAGCCAGGTTAATTAATTAATTAATTAATTTAGAGATGGGATCTTACTCTGTTGCCCAGTTTGGCCTTGAACTCCTGGGCTCAAGCAATCCTCCTGCCTCAGCTTCCAAAGTGCTGGAATTACAAGTGTGAGCCACCATGCCCAACCTCAATTTGGATAGTAGTCAGGAGAAAGGTTAAGTTATTCTGATTAAAGTACATCTAAAGACAATTTGAATGTAACTCACTTTCGAAGATCTAGTTTGAAATATATTTTGATTGGCTACCTTTCACTATCATGTATCGCTTTAAACTCAGTACAGTATGCAATTTTATATATGCTTTTTATAGTCAGGGTGTGCTGATAATGCCATATCACATTTAAAATATCCTTGGGACTGAGAAAAGAGAAATAAATTAAAATGAAAATTTTGGAAGAATATTTTACTGGTCTTAGAATAGAAAGAATTATTTTGTAGCTTTATTGACTAACAGCTGTAGGGCTTTGAATGGTGTGCTCAGACTATTTATTCTAACTATATGCAGACATTGTGCATAGTAAATCGTGTCTTAATTCTGAAAGTTCGCTGGTACTCCAGAATGTCAGTATTAAATTAACAAAGTTCACTTTGCTAAGTTTGCTCTTGGTCTTTAATAATTAATCAAAATCTAATATTAGCAAATACACTTTATTGCAAATGAAACAAGGCTGTAAAGAACCATAATAGAAAGTATTTTCTAGCTTAATCCAAATTATTTTAGTCACTACATATTACCATTGAGTTTTCTGCTGTGAGATCTTGCAACTCACTGTTTTTCTAGTCATTTATGTAAAGTCTTACAAAGTCACGGTTATCTATTTTTAAAACTATGTCTTATTAAATGCAAATTGTATTTTTCAATTTGCCAGGCTGCAAATAGTGAAACCAAATTATCTTTCTATACATATGATTCTCAAACATATTATTAAATATTTAAAAGTAAAGAAACACTTTTATTGTGTATTTTTATTTATTATGAACAAATAGACATTTCTGAGCTTTCAAAGGTGTTTTAGGGTATATTGCAGTTTATACCAAATTTAGAAAATATTTATATCAATGTGAATGTCATTTGGACTCCATCTTGTGCCACAAATTTCTGGCATAAAATTATTATGTTAACACAAATCTTAATATAATGTGTTGGGTTAAAAAAAATCCTAATGATATGTTTATTTTATAGTTTATGTTTTCAACATAGTTATCTTGAAGGGAGTTCTGACTGAATTCAACTACATTATTTTGATTTTTAGTAGAAATGTACTTATATGTATGTTAAGTCAGCTGGAACAAGTATTATGACACTCATTTCTAAATAAAGAATTGAATGTTTGAGAACAGTATTTTCAGGTCAAAGCACAGTTCTGAAAGTGTATTCTCAGAGTAGTAAATTGGTGGTATCTACTTATCTAAGGTTTTAATACCTAATGCAATAATAGAGCCCCATCAATGTATGGCTAATAGCACATATAAAGTATCTGCTAGTAGTCCATCTCTCATAAAACCGCCTTTAGCCTTAATTCAAATCCATTGATTCCTATTCCAGTTAAAACCCAAGAACTTAATATGTCTTTTAATCCTTTTATTGTTAGCTAGGATAAAATTAATTTTGCCCTAGCACTGCACAAAGCCAATTAACATGATCTTTAGAGTTATTTAGTAAAGTGCTTCAAACTGTTAAATTTATCTTGACCTCTTGGTCGCACTCTCTGACTGCTTTTTAAATGAAGTAATCAATACCTCATAGCCCTTTAAATAGCTTACACTTCTCAAATATTTTACCTGTATTCTAGTTAAGCTGTAAGTAAAGTGTTTACTCCTGTTTGTGTAAATCTAGAGTCAATTATGCTAAATCTGAAGACAATTATGTACTTTTGAAAAACACTGTGTGAAGTAAATGGTTGTTTTAATCAAAATTAAAGCCTCATATTTTGTTATAAGTAACCCAATAATGAGACTGCATATCATTTTCACACAGAACATGTATTCTGTTTGCAACTTAAAATGTAGAACATTAATGTCCTTTACCATCGCATGTAGCTTCTGTTTTCCACACAGAGCTAGTTGAAGGTATTAATTTTCTTACTGTGATAGGGTGATCAACTGTCCTGTCAAGAAAATGGATCTCTATGTCACCCCTTAGCATGATTAAATGGAGGCATGTCTCTGTGAAAAAAATACCAAATTTTCATGAGACAAATGAAACTGTAGAAAGGTTTACTTGTACGGAATTATTTTATTTTTAATATCTCAAAATCTTCCATTTGGTTGTCATTTTATTTGTAGGAAAACATTGCAACTAATTACACATTTCTTCTATTAACAGAAAGTACAGGCAAGCCAATAATTTAAAGATATTTCCAAATTTGAAAAATTGTAGGAGTGAGAAATTGCCGTATTATTTTTAGAACAGTAGCAGGGATGGGCATCTCTACCTTACAGAATCACTAATCAGTCAGTGTCTCCTTTAGGGACTCCTCTGCTTGTTCTTTTTTGCCTCTTTCCTTGTTAATGAAGGGCTATCATCTTTTTAGATCTGAATGCTGACAAAAATTACATACTGTAGAATTTCAGCATCAGTAGTGTTAATTGCCAGTTGGATGGTGTTCTTATGAGCCTATGGACATGCCAACCTTTAAACTACACCAAGTGATGTATTTGACAGCTAATTAAGATTTCATATTTTGGACACTTAGCAGAGGGCACCTGTTACGATTCTTTCTATTAGCTTAGGGATAAAATTTACAAATGACTGTTTCAAAGTACACTGTTAAAACTTCCCTAAAGTCTTAATTCCTTCCCCTGGAGTGGGAGTTAAGACAAAATTGAGGCAATTAAACAAAAGGAACATAAAGAAGGTGGGGGACCAGGGATGGAGGCGGAGCTCACCAAATGCCCCTGTTGTTTCATTTCCTACTGGAAGCAGCCCATGTGTGCTTCTGTGCCCCCTCCCGCTTCAAGCAGTGGCCGTTGCAGAGGCTGAACGGCTGGGGTCAATGCCTTGCCTATTGATCAGTATCCCTGCAGTCCCTTGCTCCAGCAGCTGCTTCATTGGCTTCTTTCAGGGCCTGCTTCAGTACATTAGAATAGAAATCCATAACCAGAGCTGTGCTCATCCAAGCAGGGGAAGAAACTAAATTAAATGGTATAAAACAATCTTGGATCAGGAGTTTGTGCCAATTCATCTTGATCTAAGATGTCACACCAGGCTCTCTGTCTGAGCACCTGGGCTAGAGGCAGCCATAGTGAAAATAGATGGAGCTGCGATCATTCATTTGTCAGCTAAGGAGCAAGGCAGCGGTTAGCAATTCCCTTCTGCAGAGGTCAGCTGACAGAACAATCAGTGCAACTGCAGAATAGAGCTTTCCTTTGAACTATTGTTATGGAGCATGCTCTTGCTGAGACATGGGGGAGGGGAGCTGGGTTTGCTTCCTGTTTCAAGAATGCTATGTAAAGAGTAAAATATGTAGTACATGAATCTAGATGCAGTGCCACAGAGCTTTTCCTCCTTGTGCCTGTTCTTATACATAAACAAAATTGGTTTTAAATGCATATCCTGAGATACAGATTATCAAAATGTTAAATATCACTTTTTCTAGAATTAAGGTCCTTCTAAACACAGAAGGCAATGATTATTGATTTTTTTTCTTCTTAGTATGGTGATGCATTTAGGTGGTTTCTTCCCTTTAGTTACCATAGCTATCACAGATTGGTGTCATACTTTGAATCTGTAATAGCATACACCTGCTAATACTTTTTTACTGGCATTTCCTCTCTGTCTTTAAAAAGCTAGAAAATTTCCATGAAGAGAGAGAAATGCATACTTTGGTATCAGACTAGAAGATATTTTAAATATTAATTTAAAATATTTTTTATAAGAAATATAATTCACAAAATATGATTTATCATGACAAAATAATTTGTAACATTGGAGGAGCATCATTATTAATCAACCTGCATGTGATCAGAAATATCCTATACAAAATCCACCAAATTAAGAAAATGGGTCATAACTAAACTTTTACATGAGCAATCAGAATAGTTTTAAAGATAAATCTATTATCTGTGGGCTCCTTTTTGATTTTTTCTTTCTATACACTACCTAAAAGTGAATGGCAAACATCCAGAACTAACTTAAAGAAAAAATAAAGTATGATGTGCAGAAGCTAAGAAACCATAACAGCAACAACAAGAAATCTTTTTTATACTCATAATTGCACCAAATATTTTAGGAATCCAAGTAAATAATACTCCGGTGTTACCATCTTAGTTTTCTAGATAACCAACTCACCTTTTTCCCTTATATACTTTAATGCCACTTTCTCACTTTCAATTATTAGATTCTTTATAATATCCTATAATTTCCATTTCTTAGACTCAACTAGGTCTTCTTGCCAACATCCAGATTTTTTTGTGCCTTTCAGCACAGCTAAACAATGGAATTTAAAGTGTATACTATAAAGTCATGTCCTCCAGAAGTTTTTTAAAGTCAGCTTCTGGAAAGGCTGTATCTACTTTTGTTGCCAGGGTTGTTTTGTTCTGTTTTGTTCTGTTTTGTTTTAATCAGTATTTTTTAAAAGAACTTAGGCTATGTCATCTCAAAATTTTCTGCCATATTTCCATCTTCTCAGACCTCACCGTGTATTGTAAAGCTCTCCACTTCCTGTGTCTTCTGTTTAACATCACAGAACCAAATCCACTGTAATCTCTCATCTTGATTTCTGCAGTACCCCCAAGTGATCACCCCGCTTCTAATATTCTTTATACTATGCTTACAGTAGATTTTTGAAACCCTAAATCTAATTAAGCTGTTCTGTAGTTTAAAACCCATCTTGCATACCTTCCCACTGTTTATGGGATACAAATTGGAATGTGCATATGACTTACAGAATCATATATAATCTGACCCTTGCCTGCCTCTCCTACCTCATTTTCTGCAGTTCTCCTCTAGGGTTATAGAGTTCCAGCCAACTTACCTGTCCTTGAAATAGAAATCCACAGACTCCTTCATGCTTTAAGTTCTTAAACATAACGTTTTTTCGATCCAGAAAGTTCTCATTGGTTCTGTAACCTACACATTTCCAATGCCTGTTTAGTAGCCCTTAAGTTCAATGAGGGCAGGGCTTTACTTTTCTTAACTGTATTAATTTTTATGTAGCCTAATGCCAGGCATACACAAGACCTGCAATTCTTACATGTTGAATAACTGAGTTCAATAATGGATGGAATGAACTGCCACCACCATTGGTTCTTATTGTTCTTCACCTGATCATTGTGAGTCTTCTTTTGGTTTTCGTTGATACCAGTCTTGTTTGACCTCACAATTCATCCACCATACTGCCACTACCATGATCCAACAGTGAAGGAATGTAACATCACCACCTTATACAAAACTATTCAATGGCTTTCGGTTAGCTATAGGTTAGAAGTCTTCAGCTTGCCCTACATTAGCTCTCGTGGTTTGGCACCTCTTTAGTTTGCCTTACCTCCAGTAATACAGAAGGACAAAGTACAATAAATAGATAAAATGAAACTAAATACCAAAAACTATTCAGAGGGCCTTGCTGCTAATTTCCGGGTTGGCATACTGAGCTTTGAGTGACCTTTGTTATACTCATTTAATCAACATATAGTGCAAAGAACTGAAAGTGGCCAGAAAAATTGGGTGGATTAATATTAGAAAGAGCAGAAAGCTGACCTCCAATCAAGATGGCTCCAGGAGTTCACTTTTTTAATCCTTCTGTGCCAAATACATGCTATGATGGATAAAATATACAAAGAGAAAACCAAAGAGACATAACTAGGCTCAAAAAAGGTATCTCTGTGGACCAGTAATGAAATAGAAATGTAATGATCTGGACCGAAACCATTAGCTGCTTTCCAGAAGCAGGCTTTTGGCTCCTATGAGCTAAAGAGGACTTAAAATACATCATGAATAAAGTTTAAAGCCAGGAGCTTGGCTATGGCTTCCTCAGTTCCTGAAAGGACATCGAAAAGATCTGAGTGCATTGCTACTCAGAAAGGGATTGATAAAGAAGAAGAGGGAAATGCATGTATTAAATATGTGACTGGCAATGTTAACCATAATGTAAAATAGTAAAAATAAGTGAGTGCTATTCAACATAGAAACTAGAAGCAAAACAGAGAGAAGAAAGAGATAATCTAAAGACAGTAGAAGGAGAAATAATAAAAATAAGAGCAGAAATTAATAAGATAGAAAGCAATAATACAAAAGATCAAAACCAAAGTACTTTTTAAAACTAATTTGAGGCTGGGCACAGTGGTTCATGCCTGTAATCCCTGCACTTTGGGAGGCAAAGGCAGGAAGATCACTTGAGGCCGGGAGTACGAGACCACCTTGGGAAACATAGTGAAACTCAGTCTATACAAAAATAAAAATAAAAACCAAAACAAAAATAATCTGATAAAACATGTATTTCCAGCAAAACTTTAAAAAAAGCATGAAAAATAATATTAGAGAAGGTATAAATGCACAATGTTTAAAGGACCCATAGCTGCTGCTGTACTTGAGTTTTTTTAATCATATAGAGAACACTGTAAATAATTTCATACCAATAAATTTAAAAATGTAGATGAAATAGATAATTCTTTTAAAATTATAATCTGCCAGAAATGACTCAAGAAGAAGAAAGTCAAACTAAATAAGGAGCTATTAAATAATATGAATTCATAATAAATATTCCTTCCTTCATCCTGCTACTTTTGCCACCATATCCTACCCTCTGACTCCAGACAGGGAGTGTCTTGAGATGCAGACTCTTAATAGTTTCAGAGGAGAACTTTCATGAAACTTCAAGAATCCTTCAACTGGTTTCAAGGAATGATGGAAGGGGAACCTCAGGGACTGAGAGAGTGAACGTTACTTAACTGATTTTTTGAGGCTTGTATTATGTTGATACTAAGTGTAGAATATGAAAAGAGAATTATAAACCAATCTCACTTATGGGCATGGATATAAAAAAAGCCTATTAGCAAATTTAGTTCAGGATCTGTCTGTTGGTGTGTTTATCTGTTGGTGTCATCAATCTGTCACTGCTTATCCATGCATACGTTTGTTTATCCAGGGTTTACCCCAGATATGGAAGCATAGTTCAAGGCCAGAAAATAGATTAATTTATTTTAGGTAACATTGATATAATTATATAATAGATATAAAATTTGACAAAGTCAGAATTGTGGTGGCCTTTAGGGCAGGAGGGCAAGGCAGTGAGGTGAAGACACAGTCCATGGTGGGCTTTGATAATACCCAGGTTAGTTAGTTACTTTATAAAAATTGGAAACCTTTGGAAAAACATCAGTATTTTATAAAGTTCATTAGTTGTATACATGTTCGTCATGATTTCTTTATATATTTTCTACTAATTCTGTGGATGCTTATAATATTGCATAATAAATATCAAGCAAAAAATAATGGTGGACTATCTTTAGAATAGAGTAGAACTAAAAAAGGGCAGAACTGTATAAGTCTTAAAAAACGTAGCAAGAGTGAGGTTAAGAAAGGAAATTTTAAGAAGTAATATTATGTATTAGATAATTCCTATTATTCCCTTTTTATTGATATTCTAATAAATATATAAAATTGTTTTAATTATTTTTGGGTATCCTTCTAATCTTTCTTCTGAATATAAAACTATGCTGAGCTTTGCTGCAGTAACAAGTATTTCTTCAAATATCTGATTGCTGTTTTGCATTCTGGGCCATATTGGATGAAATAATCGTCCTTCTTCTCCACGTGTGGCCCATCCCTCTTATTGCCTGGAAAACTTACCCATTGAGTCTTAAATCCAATGTACTCTCTTTTTTTCATGCACTTGTGAGATTCTTAGAAAACTGAACTGTTTATTTTCATGCTAGTAATTTTCTGATCCAAAGTAGATGCCCAATAAATATTTGTGAAGTTAATGGGCAAATTAATAAATTACTAAATGAGCAATCTTTCTAAAAAAACAAATGTATTGAAATAAGACTTATGTTCTGTAAAATTCATCCTTTTAAAATGTTGAATTCAGTGATTCTTAGCATATTTGGGGTTGTGCAGATATTACCTCAATCTAATTTTAGAACACTTTCGTTACTCCCTAAAACTAGTACTAATTAGCCATTGTTAACCATTTTACCCCCACTCCAGCCAACCACTAATCTGCTTTCTGTCTCTATGGATTTGCCTATTCTGAACATTTCATATAAATGGAATCATACAATATATGGTCTTTTGTGACAACTTCTTCCCCTTAGCATAATGTTTTCAGCATCATTCATGAGGCATGTATCAGTACTTCATTTGTTTTTTATTGCTGAGTAATCTAATTTTGTATGGATATACTTTAGTTGGTACAAAAGTAATTGTTGTTTTTGCCACTGAACGTAATGGCAAATAGTGCGATTACTTTGGCACCAACCTAATGCATTTTCTTTATTCTTCAGTTGATGGGCATGTGAGTTGTTTCCAAGGCTATTTTGAATAATGCTGCTGTGAGCATCCATGTACAAGTCTTTGTGTGTACATGTGTGTCATTTCTGTTTGGGAGATACGTTGGAGTGGAATTGCTGGGCCACATGGTAACTCTATGTCTAACCTGTTGAGGAACTGCCAAACTGTTTCCAAAGTAGTTATGCCATTTTTATCGTGCTCAACAACAAAGCATGAGGCTTTCCATTTCTGTGCGTCCTCAACAGCACTGTAATGGTCTTTTTTATTGCAGCCATTCTAGTGAATGTGAAGTAGTATCTCATTGTGGTTTTGCTTTGCATTTTCCTAATGATTAATGATGTTCAGCATCTTTTCATGTGCATATTGATCATTCATGTAACTTTGGAAAAATATCTATTCAGATTTTTCTTCTTATTGAGCCATAAGAGTTTTTGTATATTCTGGAAATAATTTTTATTAGATAGATGATTTGACAGTAGTTTCTCGAATCTGTGGGTTGTCTTTATCCTTTCTCGATTCTGTCTTTTCAAGCACAAAAGTTTTTAGTATTGATGAAATCCTATGTAAAAATTTTAAAAAATTACTCATGCTTTTGGTCTCATATCTAAGAAATCATTATATAACCCAAAATTACAAACATATACATCTATGTTGCCTTCTTACAGTTTTTTTGTTTTAGCTTTTATATGTAGGACTATGATCAATTTTCAGGGTTTTTTTTTTTTTTTTGGAAGGTTAGAGATAGGGGTCTGTCTAAATTCATTCTTTTGCATGCGAGTAACCATTTTTGTCCTAGTGCCATTGGCTGAAAATACTATTCTTTCCTGAATGTGCAGTCTCGAATGTTTTTCTAATCGTATATCTTTTTTTTTTTTTGTATTGATTTGTTTTAAATTGAGATTCTATGTTTTGGTTTTCAGGTTGCTTATCAAGTGTCCCACAAATGAAAAAAATTTCTACATCTTATGAGGAAAGACGGAAGCAAGCTACTGCTATTGTTTTACTTGGCGTAATAGGAGCTGAATTTGGTGCTGAAATTGAACCTCCTAAACTATTGACCAGACCTCGAAGCTCTAGCCAAATTCCTGAGGGATTCGGATTGACTAGTGGTGGATCCAACTACTCGCTGGCCAGACATACTTGTAAGTTTTAAAATTTCTAATGCTGATCTGTTGCTTCTTAGTACATATTATTTGTCAGCAAAAATCTCATAATATTGAATATATCCTGAGTTTTAGCTCATTTAGATTGCTTGCATGAAGTTAGAAAGCAGTACAATCTGGCACATTTCCCATTAGTTACAGTAACCTGAACTCCTTTTTAAAAGTTAAAACATCGTCTTTTAAATGCTTTTCTTAAAATAACACATTTCTGACCTTTGTATTTTTGCACTGTTAGTCAAGATTTTAGCCAGAATTTATGAAAGCTAGATTCAAGTTAAAGCTTTTAAAATAATTTCTGGAAAACGATGCAATTTGTTCTGAATGTGGTTTGAAAAGTCAGGGGTGGGGTGGAACACCAATCATTTCTTTTGAAAAGAAAATATATTCATTCTCCTTTCAATAAATAAATGCTCAAACATATTTGTTAAATTAATGTGCATATTAATAAATTTGCATATGTAATAATACATATAAATAATACATGTGTTTATGAAAAAGAGCATACATGATGAATTATGAATTACCCCTGTAATTTAAAAAAATTCCAGTAACAGTTTTTAAATGACTATAGACTATAACAATCAAAATTCAAAGGGCTGTGTCATTCTACTGTCTTTGGTTCTGTGCTTGGTATGTTAATAATAGGTAAGGGTGCTTTAAAATAAGCTCTTTTGGTTCTTCAGTGTCAGAACTCCTTTCAGTAAGGTCAAAGTGTCATGTGGCACCATATGGCAAAATTATTTCCAATAAATTGTGTCCTCTTAAGGAACAAATGTGGTCCAACTGAATACATCACAAAATATTCTTGTAGAACAAAATGGAATAGACCCCTTTGCTTTTTTGGCCTTTAAGCAAGAGAAAAAGATGCATGTTACTTTGTTATTTATGACAGCAGTGAACTTCACTGGACCATTGTCACATACTCTTGCTGTAAAACTGAGGGCCATGTTAGTGACTTTTATTATGGAAGCCCTTCAGTAGACTTAGCTGCCCCTCCTATAACTGTTTTCTGAAAGACCTCATTCAACAAATACTTAGTGATAATCTCTTTATCTCAATTTGAGAATCAGAGTAATAAAATTTAAATTTAAACAATACCACCAACAACCACAGTAATGCAACTATTTTGAGCACTATTTTTTTTAGCTCTTTACATTCATTAACTCACTTCATCCTCATGATACCCTGTAAAGTGGATCCCTCTTATCTCCATTTTATGCATAAAGCTGGTGGGGCGTAGAGAGATTTAGTTAACCTGGCAAGGATGATACCTTTGGCAAAGGAGTTTTTGTTTCCATCTAGTCTGTTGTTCCAGAGCTCATGAGCTCATGCTTTTGACCATTATGCAAACTGCTGCTGTCCAGTGGCTCCCAGTTGGAAAGGGCTTAATGACTAATACGTGCTATAACTTTGCAATTTATTTATTTATTTTATTTTATTTTTTGAGACAGAGTCTGTCTCTGTCACCCAGATTGGAGTGCAGTGGCGTGGCCTTGGTTCACTGCAACCTCCTGCCTTAGCCTCCTGAGTAGCCAGGATTACGGGTGTAGGCCACCATGACTGGGTAATTTTTGTATTTTTCGTAGAGACGGGGTTTCCCCATGTTGGCCAGGCTGGCCTCAAACTCCTGGCCAGAAATGATCCACCCACCTCAGCCTCCCAAAGTGCTGGGATTACAAGCATGAGCCACCACTCCTGGCTATAACTTTACAATTTAGAAAACACTTTCCTTCCTGTCTTTCCTCTCATTTGACCTTCAAAATAAACTTAAGACTTCTTCAAAGTGACTCAGCCAAAAAGTAGTAAAACCTAAACCTGAACTCAAGTGTCTTGCGACCTGAGAACCATTTCCCTTCTCCACCTGGGCACATTACTCTCCCTCTACGGCCAACAACTACATGCTTACTGGCCCTTACCTCCCCACTCAGGCTTATTTATCTTTTCTCAAGTTCTTCAAGATCCCTGCTATCCAATCCTAAAACCCTGCTCAAATCTCACCATTTCTACAAAGGGCTCTTGAATTAGTTTAGCTTATCTGTCACTTCAGACAGCCCAGGACTTAACACATGTAGAGTAGGTCCTTATTTAGAAGCTTGGCATTAGACTTTAGAGGTTAATGAAACTTTGACATGATTTGGTATGGTGGCTTTCAAACTTTGTTGCTTAATATCTCCCTGAGAGTGTCAAGAAATATCTAATCCTTTGCACATTTTATGTTGACAGCAACAACTTTTTAATTGCAAAATGTATTTTCACAGTATCTTGAGGAGATTGTGAATATTGATGTTTAAGAATAAAACTTATGGCTCTTTCTAATATATTCAGTAGGATATTTAACTATTTCATATCCATCATCATCAATTTTTAATAAATACCTGAACAAACTTCTCATTATAAATCAGAAATCTTAAATCCTTGATTATTTTCTTTGAAGTGGAAATTTCTACCCTCACCGTTTTAGGGAAGGAGTTCATTAGCAAATTTAGCACCCAGAAATCAATTCCTTTAAACTACCTAGGTCTTAAAACTATCTGTGCTTCTAAAACTATCTATTCCTTGAAACTTTTAAGATACTCCCATTTGAAGAGGGTTACCTATTTTGAAGACCACTGATTAAGTCTAATACGTTTTGTGTAATTTCTCAACACCATCCTTTTGTATTTGATATTTTCCTGCAAGGAAAGTGAAAATAAATGCTGTTTCCTTTAGAATTTTTCCATTGCTTTGTACAAATATCTGTATATAAATGTAGGAACATGGTAAATTAATGAATTGCTGATTGGTTGCGTTCAGGCTCCGGGCTGGATGCTGGGTAGGTTAGTTTATATCTCATTAGCCTAGTTATGTAAAAGAGTACTGTTGTCATCACTTTTCTAACCACAGTTTATCTTTATGCAAAATACTTTTATTTGTGAATTAGCTTCTATATGATTTTTCTTTTAACTGTAATAATTTTATTTTTTAAATTTGTATCTGTTTACAGATTTTTTAAAAGTTCATGTAATCTCTCAGGTGTTTTTTTTTTTTTTTTTAATTTTCAATAGGTTTTGGAGGAATAAGTGTTGTTTGGTTACATGAATAAGTTCTTTACTGGTGATTTCTGAGATTTTGGTGCACCCATCACCCTAGCAGTGTACACTGTACCCAGTGTGTAATCTTTTATCCCTCACCCCCTCCCACCCTTTCCCCTGAATCCTGAAAGTCCATTGTATCATTCTTATGCCTTTGCAACATCATAGCTTAGCTCCCACATATGAGTGAGAACATATGGTGTTCGGTTTTCCATTCCTGAGTTACTTCACTTAGAATAATGGTCTCCAATTCCATCCAGGTTTCTATAAATGCCAACATTTCATTCCTTTTTATGGCTGAGTAGTATTCCATGGTATGTATATATACCACAATTTCTTTATCCAGTCATTGATTGATGGGCATTTTGGCTGATTCCGTATTTTTGCAATTGCGAATTGTTCTGCTATAAACATGGGTGTGCAAGTATCTTATTCATATAATGACTTATTTTCCTCTGGGTAGATACCCAGTATTGAGATTGCTAGAGTAAGTGGTAGTTCTACTCTTAGTTTTTTTAAGGAATCTCCACACCGTTTTCCATAGTGGTTGTACTAGTTTACATTCCTACCAGTGGTGTAAAAGTGTTCCCTTTTCGTAACATACACAACAACATCTATTATTTTTTGATTTTTTGATCATGGCCATTCTTACAGGAGCAAGGTGGTATCTCATTGTGGTTTTGATTTGCATTTCCCTGATAATTAGCATTTTTTCATATGTTTGTTGGCCATTTGTATATCTCCTTTTGAAAATTGTCTATTCATGTCCTTAGCTGACTTTTTGATGGAATTGTTTGTTCTTACTGATTTGAGTTTCTTGTAGGTTCTGGATATTAGTCCTTTGTCAGATGTACAGATTGTGAAGATTTTCTCCCACTCTGTGGGTTGTCTGTCTACTCTGCTGGTTGTTTCTTTTGCTGGGTAGAAGCTTTTTCGTTTAATTAAATTCCATCTATTTATCTTTGTTTTTATTGCATTTGCTTTTGGGTTTTTGGTCATGAAGTCTTTGCCTAAGCCAATGTCTAGAAGGGCCTGAGAACCACACTCCCATCCCCCACTGCAGCCGCAGCAAGCCCCGCCCAAAGAGAGTCTGAGCTCAGACATGCCTAATCCTGCCCCAACCTGATGATCTTTCTCTACCTGCCCTGATAGCAAAGATAAAGGACATAATCATTTGGAAGCTCTAGGGGCCTACCCACCACCTGATCCTCCCTATACTACCACAGCTGATGCTCTCTTGAAAACACCACCTCCTGGCTAAAAGACAAACAACACAAAACTGGTGCAATAAAACTACAACTAAGGACACTCACAGAGTCTGTTTCACTCCCTGGCCGCCTCCACTGGAGCGGGTGCTGGTATCCAAGGCCGAGAAACCAAAGACGGTTCACATCACAGGTCTCTGTGCAGACACGCCTCAGTCCCAGCCCAGAACCTGGTAGCTCCTCTGGGTGTCTGAACCCAGAAGAGAAATAACCACTACAGTTTGGCTCTCAGGAAGCCACATCCACAGGGGAAGGGGGAGAGCACTACATCAAGGGAGCACCCCATGGGACAAAAGAATCTGAACAGCAGCCTTGAGCCCCAGATCTTCTCTCTGACATAAACTACCCAAATAAGAAGGAACCAGAAAAACAATTCTGATAGTATGACAAAACAAGGTTCTTTAATACCTCCAAAAGATCATACTAGCTCACCAGCAATGGATCCAAACCAAGAAGAAATTTCTGAATTGGCAGAAAAAGAATTCAGAAGATCAATTATTAAGTTAATCAAGGAGGCACCAGAGAAAGGTGAAGTTCAATTTAATGAAATAAAAAAAAATTATATAAGATATGAAGGGAAAAATCTTCAGTGAAATAGCATAAATAAACAGTCACAACTTCTGGAATGAAGGACATGCTTAGAGAAATGTGAAATACACTGGAAAGTCTCAGCAATAGAATTGAACAAACAGAAGAAAGAACTTCAGAACCCGAACACAAGGTTTTTGAATTAACCCCATCCAACAAAGACAAAGAAAATAATTTTAAAAGTTTTTAAAAATGAACAAAACCTCCAAGAAGTTTAGCATTATGTTAAATGACCTAAGACCTAAATTACCTCTTCTGTTTAAACCTAAGAATAATTGGTGTTCCTGAGGAAGAAGGGGAATCTAAAGGTTTGGAAAACATATTTGAGGGAATAATTGAGGAAAACTTTCCCACCCTTGCTAGAGATCTAGACATCCAAATACAAGAAGCTCAAAGAACACCTGGGAAATTTATCACAAAAAGATCATGACCTAGGCACATAGTCATCCGGCTATCTAAAGTCAGGATGGAGGAAGGAATCTTAAGAGCTGTGAGGCAAAAGCACCAGGTAACCTATAAAGGAAAATCTATCAGATTAACAGCAGATTTCTCAGCACAAGCCCTACAAACTAGAAGGGATTGAGGCCCTATCTTTAGCTTCCTTAGCCAATTAGCGGCCAAGAATTTTGTATCCAACAAAACTAAGCTTCGTAAATGAAGGAAAGAGAAAGTCTTTTTCAGACTAACAAATGCTGAGAGAATTTGCTACTACTAAGCCAGCACTACAAGAACTGCTAAACGGAGGTCTAAATCTTGAAACACACCAAAATAGAACCTCCTGAAAACATAAATCTCACAGGACCTACAAAACAAAAATAAATTTAAAAAAAAAAAAACAAGGTATTCAGGCAGCAAAAAACACAATGAATAGAATAATACCTCATATCTCAATACTAACATTGAATGTAAATGGCCTAAATGCTCCACTTAAAATATGCAGAATGGCAGAATGGATAAGAATTCACCAACCGAGTTTCCGCTGTCTTCAAGACACTCACGGAACATGTAAGGACTCATATAAACTTAAGCTAAAGGGGTGAAAAAAGATATTCCATGCAAATGGACATCAAAAATAAGCAGAAGTAGCTATTCTTTTATCAGACAAATTTTAAAGCAACAGCAGAAAGACAAAGAGGGACATTATATAATGATAAAAGGACTTGCCCAACAGGAAAATATCACAATTTTAAATATATATACACCTCACACTGGAGCTCCCAAATTTATAGAACAATTACTACTAGAACTAAGAAATGAGATAGCAACATAATAATAGTGGGGGACTGGGGGACTTCAATACTCCACTAACTGTGATAATTTTATTTGAAAATTGTTACTACTATCACTAGAAAAAGAGGAAAGAATTAGGGGGAAAGAGGGATTTGAAAAGCCGTGACAGAGTAGAAACAGATTTTTCAAAGAAATCTTGGGAACTGAAGGGCCTTAATACTGCTCATTTGGATTGGATTGTTAAAAGACAGGAAGCGGAACTATATATATTTAAGGGGGTTCTGGAGTGTATTTCTGGCCTGAGCTCACCCTGGGCTGAACTGCACTATGGGGAGGGACTTTTGCATGGTTTCTCCTCAACTTTCCCAATGAAGATAAATAAAATTTATGCAAACCTTTTAAATATTTCAGTGTTTTTGAACCTGGCCTGTTCTTTGAGCATTTTGGATAAAGGACTAGATATGAGAAGGGAAGACTGCAATGCTTCTTAGTAAATTCTATTTATGAGAGATTTTGGGGAGTTTCTAGCAGGCAAGGAATAGTGTATCAGAATGAATGATATAGTACCTCGTAGAACCAATTTAAAATGTGTAGAATGTCCTTGATATTTTTTTTCCTTTCTTGTTCTTAGCCTATTTTATTTGAACTGTTATAAAAATATTTTAGAAGTAATCATGGATTTGCTTTTAACTTTATCCCATTAACCTATTTTTTTTTTTTTTTCTCAGAGGTCTTAAGCTCCTTGATGGTAACTTTGCCTACCACAGGGATTTTCAAGATCTTTCTTATTTGAATTGGGATGTCTTAATTAAATTTAAATTTGTCAGTTTAAATCTTGCTCTCCTGTTTGAAAAGAATTAGATGTCTAAATGATCCTGTGTCTTACATGTACTCTTTTTTGATCAGTCATGTGTAATATTAACCTATTATAATGTTAACCTGCTGGAATCTGTTATATGTATTACCATATTTGTTTATGTGGCATTTAGAATGCATTGCTACCATTAAATATTTACTCTTTATGGCATCCTATTGAATGAGATAATAATTATTATCCTCATTTTGAGATAAGGCCGTTAAGATATAATATTTAATGAACTTTAATTGCTAATGTAGTTACAGGCATAGATAGTGAGTTCTTACCCTCCTCCTGAAGCATTCTGTGCAAACTCATAGTGTAGTGAAACCCCAGTTATCCACATTGATGGGAGGAAAGAATGACACTGATGCGTATTTCAAAAGCCATACTTAGTTTTGTAACGTATCTTATAGTTTTTTGAACATAGATGAATCTTTTGTGGGAGTTACACTTTACATATATTGAAATCACATATTGAAGACAAAGCTGAAGGACTCTGAAGATTAATGAGAAGCCTAGATTAGGCTAGCGTTACATCGTACCCTTGGGTAAGCTATGTATCCCTCTGGGTTGCAGCATTCTCTTGCATAAAATAAAAGGCTGGAGCTATGCTGACTTCAAAAGTTCTTTTGGTCCAAATAGTCTTCTGCTCCTGAAGTGAAATACAAAGCATTCCAGGAAATTCATCTCCTTCATCACCTTCCCATTTTCCTCTCCACGCAGGGATGGCTGCTGTCTTGTTTTATATTAGCACACTTCAGTTTTTTTTCTGCATTTTTATTCCAACCCACAAATAAGGCATTATTAGAATGTTTTAAGGTATTATTTATGGCATTACCTTATAGGTCTTTTGGTTCATTCTTTCATTGGGTCTCTTCTGCTCACTTTATAATAGTGGAATTATGCTAGCACATCTGTAGTAAATTCCATTTTGCTCTCTCATTAGCTTTTTGACTTTGGGCAAGTGTCAAAAGTCATTTCCCAAGGCAGCTGACTCCGAGGCAGATTTGTGTGCATGGGTATTCTTAGGATCAATATCTATCTTTAGGGGAGTGAAACAGGATTAGGCAGAGGGGTGACGTTGAATTGTGTTTTAGTTACATAGAAGGCCTCAGTTGATTTTGGGGAACTGTGGAGCTGGGATGACCTTCAGACTTGTCCTGAATTAGTCATTGGATTGGGAAAGGGTTGGGAGGCCTAGGAAGGGGGTGTAACTTTGGATAAGGCAGCTTTCCTTATCCTAAGGCAAAGCCCACAGAGGAATTCCACTGAGACTTGTCAGCCACAGACACCCCCAAGAACTTAGAGGAGTGGGGACTTCAGTCATGATGGGGAGGAGATGGGCAACCTCGCCAGCTTCCTCTGCAGCATGCTACTAACTTACGTGTGTCCCAATGCCCTTTCTATGTTAACAAATGGAGAGAGGAAGAAACCATCATTTATTTAACACCTTTTTAATTCCAACTCCATACATATCTCTTGTTACCCTGAAAGACATTTTTGTCCAACACTTAGCACAATATGAGGCACGTTAATAATAGCTGATCATTGACCATTTACTCTTTGCCAGACATTTTGCTGTATACTTGACATGTATTATTTTATTTATTCTTTTAGTCCTATCAAATAAGTACCATTGCTATCCTCATTTATCAGATGAAGAAACTGAAGCTTTGCTTCGTACCGCCAAATATATTTACTAAAAGATTTGTGAAATTGGATTAAACTTTCTTTGTGCAGACAAAAAATTGAGGGCATAGGTTAAACTTTTTTAAATGATTACACTGCTAAAAAGTACCAAGCCTGGACTTAAACACCTGTGTTCCAACTCTAAAGCAGCATATTTTCACCATTTCACATATTTTTGTGTCACCTGTGAATATGGTCAACTGTGAATATGGACATCTACTGAAGCTTTCATTTAGGACTGCTGTTGCTGTGGATATGCATAGACATAAAACATTGGCATATCTGGGCTTTGGGAATGACTTTCTTCTTTGGTGTGAGATACACTAGAGGTAATTAATTGTTTCCCACAGTGAGTCTTTAGAAATACTACAATGCTGGCCAAGGTACGTGATCTACCTGCCATTACTTGGAAAATGCCAGATTTATGTGCATTTGTGGGGGTTTTTTCCCCCCTAGGAAAAGGATGCACAGATTCTGTGAAGTTCTCAAAAGAAGGCCATTAAATAACAATGGATAAGAACCACTGCAGGAGTTTGTTGAAATAATTGCTTACCTGTTATTATGACTTTTTAAAACAATATAGTTGCAGATGAGTTCAGCCACAATACTGCACCACTAAGTGGAAGCCTCAGTGCTATCTAAGGGATATTGTAATTCTGTGAACTTGTATTTCAGTTTTTATATTGTTCTGATGCTGTTTGGTTTTTATTTGGTTGTAGTGTACTTTGTGAAAATGATCCCTCAAGTACTCCCTGTGCTTTTTAATCATGCATATTTTATTTAATGAATAGGTTAATATAGGTAGAGATTGATTTTATAATGAATTTATTTCCTAGATTTTAAGAGAAGAAAGTGAAGCCAAATTTCAAATGTTTTATTAACAAGCTTACTACAATGCCACAGAATTGCAATTAATAACAAAACTAGTGGTAGTTGTAAGTTATGTAGAACATAGCAACAATGACAAGCCATTTGCAAGGATAAGCAATAGCAAAATAATAGATATTCTCACCATTCACAAACAGTTATCAGATTGTGTTGCTGAACGGCTGCTGTGGCTATAGAGATTGCATTTCTGTTCGATTTCCTTTGTGTTTCCAACTTGGCCATCCTGGCACTTGGAATGAATCTGGCCTTCCTCTCTGGCTCCTTACTCTCTTCTCTGACTTGTTTGTTCTCAGTACACTAACTCAGCATCCCATGTTCCTTACCACCACCTCTCACTTGTATTTTTATCTTTGAAAATCATCCTGGTTGCAGATGCCACTGGACTTACATCACCATTACATCTGTGTTTAGACAGTGACTCTTCACTTCAGCTATGTACTCAAATGACTTGCAGAGTGTTTTTAAAATATGAGTATCAGAACATTTAGGTAGCCCTTCCTGTTCAGAAAGCCAGAGGTGGGATTCAGGCATCTGTATTCTTTTTAAAGCTTCATATGTAATTTTGATGTGTAGCCAGAGTAGAGAAGCCCAGTCAAATCTAGAATCTTTTATAGTTATTTTAAATTGAGTATTTTATGGTAGCTGTAGTCATTAAACTGCGTTAATGCACAAATTGTTCCTTTTCTTTACATTTTCAGTGGAAAACATAACGGGAACTAATCAGAGTGAATAAAAATGACATTTATACTACTTTCAGAACTAATGCTTTAGGTAGTTCAGCCTTTTTATTGTGATTTTGTCATTTGGGAACCAGAGCTTGGTTTTGAATCTTAGTATCACCATATCATAACTCTGTGGCCTTGAATACTTTGTGGCTCGGTTTCCTTAACTAAGAAACAGGAATAACATATAAGAGTAGCACCTACCTCACAGAGTTATTGTAAGGATTAAGTAAATCAATGCATGAAAAAAATGTCTGACATATAAGTACTTATAAATGTTAGTTTCTGTTGCTGCTGTTAGATGTGTTTGTAGAAGGATAAGGAAAGGAAATAGCTCTTTAAAAATCTGTATATAGTTTTTAAATCTTCATAAGAACCCTATGAGGTAGATAGTATTATCACCATTTTGTATATAAGTAAACTGATATTCTTAAAAAATCAGGTAACTTTCTTAAAGTTATCTGTCTTATAAACAATCTGAATCCAGATGCATTTTTTCCCCAAAGCTCATGCTGTTCTTTTCTATAACATATACTGATTTTCACTGTTTGTGGTAAAGTACATTAGTTCTCAGAGGATTTGTGTAAAAATATACTTTTCTTTGGCCACATTATTATGCACATTTTGCATGTTTAAATATAACACTAAATATTTTTGTAACTATTTATATTTGGATGAATGTCTATATGTTTATTACCTTGTTTCTCATTTCAACCACATCAGCATACTAAGTTCAGATCAGATGGAAGTTTTGACTACTCATTTTGCTTTTACTTGTAAATAATGTATGTTGTATAACAGCTTTATCATTTTTAACAGCGATCTGACACTTACATTATAGACCGTGCCTGTCTTGATGATGTAATCTCATCCTACTTCTCCAAAAATAACTTTAATTTGCAACCATTTTTTGTTAAACCACTACACTAAGGACTTTGAGTTTCTCTTCCAGAAAACAAGTAATTCACACAAAGCTACTTATAAGGCCATTTCCATATAAAATGATAGACCTGTATGAAATTAATGTGATGTATTACTATTTTAACTGTAGAGTGCTTGTATTTATTTTGCCACTTGAACTTGCCTGTCTCACTTTAATTGTTCTATACCAGTTGTTCTATCTGCTTTTATACATTCCAGTAGTCCATAGCTATGCTGTGTGTTTGAAGCTGAGCATCTTTAAAGTATTTTTCTGCTGTCTGTCCTTTACATAACTCATTTTCCACACATGTTCAGCTTCATATACTTGTGTTATGTTGAGTATAATTGTACTATAGGCCACAAATCAGGAAACCATAACTGTATGTCAAACCTGACCCCCTTTCCATTTTTTTGCAAATAAAGTTTTATTGGAACACAGCCATACCCGTGTGTTTACATATGATTAATGGTTGTTTCATGCTATAATAGCAGAGTCAAGTAGTTGCTATAGAAATCAAGTAGTTGCTATAGAAATTTCTGGCCTGCAAAGCCAGAAATACTTACGGTCTGGCTTTTTACAAAAGGAAAAAGACAACAGAAAACTACCAATCCCTACTGTACATCATTAGAAAAGTCTATTAATGGTCCTTTCTTGCCATTTAATATACAAAAGGGCTTTGAGATGACTTTGATGAAGAAGATACTTCAGTAGTTAAATACAACATCTGTGTTAGTAACATTTAGATAGGTTTAGTTTAGATGAGATTACATCATCAAGACAGGGTCTATAATGCAAGTATAGATCACAGTTAAAAATGATAAAGCTGTTATGCAACATACAGTATTTACAAGTAAAAGCAAAATAGAACTGTACCCTTATAGATATTTAAGTAGTATGAAGGCTTTACAATACTTTTTTGGTCTAGAATGTGATGCAGCATGCTACAAGACTCTGCCAGCCACCTAAAGTATGTACTAGTTACTTTGATTCAGTTTTTCATTTTAATTCAGTTTTCTTGATTCTTTGTCACTGAATTGCCTTTGTAGCCAGTTTGGTAACAGGTCACATTGTTTGCTGGTGACTTTTTTTTTTTTTTTCTGCATTAGGACATTCTGGTTTCTAATTTTTAAATAAACTTGGCCTGTAGTTTTCTGACAGTTCTGCAGAGTGATTGCTTCGTATTTGTATGTCTTAATATATAAGTGCATCAGGGTCTCTGTAATTAAAGTATTTAAGTTTCTATAAGTTCAAACAATTTTATATCAAGAAAGGACCATGAACATCTAGTGTTAATCCCTCTAAGAACTGCAGCGCTTTCAATGGTTCTCTTAAAAAGCCTTTCAGTAAGAAGTATATAGAAACATTTTGTGGACTTGTTTGTAGACCCCCTGCCATGTCCTTAGAAAACACAATTTTTAAGACTTTGTTGAATGGTAGGGAGCCCAAGTCTATTTTGTTTCTTTGCCCTTAGACCTGTGTGTCAAACGTAAGTGTTCATGGACTTCTTGGTGCTACCCAATTCAACTGGGCACTGCCAGACCCAAGTCCACTAGAGGACTCGAATGTTTGTGTGAAATCAATAAATGTAGGGCTCTTTCCTTATACCTTTGGTTTTTAAATTATATTCTTCAAAGCCCTAGGGTTGGATGGGGATGGCTCAGTGACTGCCTAGACCCTTCACACTACTTCATGAACAGCAGAACTGATTTGTGCATGTGTGTTTTAGAAGTTGGAGTTTGACATCACATTGTATCTGCAAAAAATAGGGCTGGAATCCTAAAAAACCGACAAAACTTTGAAAACTAGATGTTATATAGCTTTCAAAAACTCAGTAATAATCAAAATTCTTGGTTTTCCCATCTAAACCTATTCTACTTGTGGCCTTCCCTGTCTCAGTTGATTCTTACTCATTTTTCCCAGTTTCTTAGGTTCATCCCTAACTCCTCTTTTTCTCCAACATAACACATCTAATCTATTAAGTATATCTTATTGGGTTTACTTGAAAATATATCCCAAAGTCCGCTACTTCTCACCACTTTTCCTGTTAGCATCAGGGTTGCCTACCTTCATTCTTACCCGGGTTCCTGTGAAGGCTTCCTGCCTCACCCTTTTTCCCTTCCAGCATAGCAGTTGTGGTAGTGATTCTTTAAGAACCTAATGTGGATCACATCAATCTTTGGCTCAAAATTCTGCAAGGGTCTAAAAGCCAGAGTCCTTCCGATGCCCTGAAAAGTACTATGTGAACTCAGTTTTCTCCTAGTTTTCACCTTGTTTACTCCAGTGCCCTGGCTGTTTCTCAGGCAAACTAGGCACTCCTGCTGGGACACTCTTTCCCCCAATACCTGTTTGGTTAACTCCTTCACTTCTTTTAAGCAGTTGCTCAATTTTCAACTTCTCAATGAGACATATCCAGATCACTCTGTTTAATCCTGCCAACTGCTGCCTTTCCTCCCCCATATCCAGTCCCTTGTATATTGTTCTATACTTTCTTTTTTAAACATTTGTTGCCTTCCAACCTCTTGTATATAATTTACCTATTTATAATAGTTAAGCTCTAGCAAGTCATGAATCTTCATCTATTTTGTTGAGCAATGACTGAAGTAATGAGTGAAAACTAAAGTGGTTATACATAAAGCAGCCCTTGTAGTATCTTACATTTTAACTCAAACTGTCTCTTTTATTATGTAACTGTTGAGATGAGTTTGCTAATCTTTTTGAAAGTGTATTGTCTGTTAACCTGGACACTGATGGTATGATATATTATCCAATATAAAAAGCATACAAGTAGTCAAAGGAAAAAATACATGATTGTTTCAACAGAAGTAAAAAATAAAAAAGATGTTTTTAAAATTCAGTATCTTTTCAAGATAAGGACTCTTAATAAACAATGAGTAGAAAAACTTTCATTAGCATGATACAGAATATTAAGCTGAAACTAAAAGCTACGTCATCTTCAATTGGTTCACATTAGATATATTCTAACAAGTAACATGTTAATGGTATTATTTAACATGGGCATTTTAGCAAATGTAGCAAAATAGGAAACAAGAGTTATCAATATTGAACAACTTGTAATTGTATATTTGGAAAACCAAGGATATCCAGGTGTCAATCAGCAAGATAAATAATCAAAAATGAAAAATTTCTCTGTCTACTAGTGAATGAAGTAGAAAATGTAAAAAAATCATCATTTTTTTGAAAGACGCTTCTAACTAGTAAGACCCTAAATACTACGAAGTAAAATACAGGCAACAAAAAAATATTTTTAAAGGGCTACAGGTAGGCATTTTGTCATAGGAGGAATGCAGATGACAATACAATTTCAACTTACCCAATTATCAAAAGAATTAGGGTGTAGGTAGGAAAAATTTGCTAGATACACTCGGATTTTTTTTTTAATTTTTTTTTTTTTTTACAGTGAATAGATATTTGTGTGGTTAAAATAAATTACAATGATAGATGCTCAAATTTAATAAAATAGTAAAAAAAAAAAAAAAAAAAAAACAAATTATGGCTACCAAATGAAATTGCATAGCTAAGAATACACTTCAGAAATATATATTCCTGTTGGGATTATTACACATTGTATGACTGTATCAAAACATCATATGTACCCCTAAATATGTATATCTACCATGTACCCATAAAAATTAAAAATTAAAAATATAAAGAAGAGAATAAGAATTACAGAATATACTACTAAGGGAACTAACATAGTATTTGAGTAAATGGTTTGCATTTCTTGGATGGGTGATTCCATATGGCAAATATCTCAGTTACTCTCAAGTTAATATACAAATCGTACACAATCACAATCAAAATCTCATCACCATTCTTCTAATAACTAGGCAAAATTATTCTAAAATGAATATGCCAGAGATAAATGAAATATATGATTTAATAAACACATATAGTGCTGACAATATACTGGCTACTATTTTGGGCACTTTACAAATATTAACTCATATAATCCTCATTGTAACCTTTGAGGTAGGTAATAATAAAAAAGTCAACTAGACAGTATTATAAATATACAATACCAAAGCATTAACCTAACAAAAAATATGTAAGACTTATAGAAAACATTTTTAAATCTTACTGAAAGAGATTTTGAAACACCTAAATAGAGAGATAAACATTTTTTGTGACTAGGAGTACTGAATATCATAAAGATGTCAATTTTCATAAACTTATTTATAGATTAATACCATTCCAAACTAACCACCAGTTGAATATTTGTCATTGTTTTTGTTATTGAAGTTGACATGCTGATTCTGAAATTTATATGAAAGAGCAATAGACTAAGAAAAGCCATAACACTCCTAAAGAAGATAAACAAGATGGAGGGATTTCCCTTACCTTATGTCAAAATTCTAAATTTATTGTAATTATTACATTGTTACCTTGGTGCAGGAGAGACCAGCAGACTCACAGAACAAAATAGGCAGCACAGAAATCATTCATACATACATAGGAATTTGATTCTGTATAGACCTAGCATTGTAGATCAGTGAAATAAAAGGTTGCATTTTTAAATAAATGGTATATATACTCTTGGCTAACCATAAGAAAAAATAATGAAATTGGATCAGCTAATGCCTATCATCACCAAAAATCAATTCCATGTGGATTTAAAGACAAAACCTTTCAAAAATTTTAAAAGATGATATAGGAAAATACGACCTTGGAATGGGGAAAGATTTCATAAATAAGGTGACAGAATGCCAAACCAAGCCATTAAGAACACTGATAAATTCAAGTACATTAAACTTATAAACTTGTCTTAATCAAAAGTACTTGAAAGACAGTGAAAAGTAAAGGTACAAAGAGAAAAAAAAAAGTGATTGTAACATAGGTCACTGACAAGAGATGATTAAGTATCTTTATATTTAAAAAATAAGAAAAAGGCAAATCTGTAGCAGAAAATGGATAAACGTTGAAAAAGTATTTCTCAGAAAGGAAACAAGGATGGCCAATACACTTATGAAAAGATGCTAAGCCCTATTATCAAGGAAATGCAAATTAAAAGCACAATGTACTATAATATTTTACCTTCCAGACTGAAAGCCTAAAGTCCAACATTATCAAATTTTGTCGAGGACTTGGAACAACCAGAACTCTTTTACACTTATTATAAGAATGTAAATTGGTTTAGTCTCTTTGGAAAACAATTGAGTATATTATTTAGTCCACCCTTTTCTATATCTAGAGAAACCTTTTCACATGTAACCCAGGAAACATGTACAAGCATGCTCATACCAAATAGTTTGAAAATAACAAAAATTGGAAACAATGCATGTGCATTAACTATTGGACAAATATAATACTGAGCAAAAAAAGAAAATGGAAAAAGAATGAACTTTTATGAAGTTCAAAGCCATGCAAAATGAAATAATTTATTATTAGGGATACAAATGTATGTGGTAAGAAAATGAAGGCTAGGGAATGATAACCACACAACTCAGAACAATGATTACTCTAAAGGGTGCTAAGAAAGGGGGTGAATTCAGGTAGAACTACCCAAGGGGCTTCATAAATATTGTAGAGACACTGATTTTTTAATGTTTTCACATTAAAAGTATGCATCTTTAACTTTGTATTGTTGAGCCAAATAAAAGAAGGGCATAAAAATGTGTGCACTTTGATTCAGTTTTGTAGTAAATATTATGACTCAAGTATCTAAAGTAACAGTGACCAAGATTATAAAAATGTTTCTCTCAGTTATAATTAGGGAAAAGGAAAAGAGTAGAATGAATCTCGAAATATCATTATGACCTCATAGTTTTTAGTATGCATGCATACAGATATAGAAATAAATATAAATACTTTTTTATACCTTCATTGGTATGGAAATGTATATTTCCTACCTCTGGCCACTGAGAGGGTCCAGGAGCAATGACACTCCAGTAGCAATGTCCATGCCTATAGAAGATGTTGATTTTGAAATACCATTCTCTAATAAAAGGAACTAGGACTGCTTGGAGAAGTAGTTGATTTTAGGGCTTGGAACACCTGTCCGTGATGTCAAAAACTAAGGGCTTAAAAAGAATAGGAGCATGTCAAAAGGACATGGGACCAACCTGAAGGTGCTTCTAATAGCCAAAACTGGAACAATTTAGGTAACAAATATCTATTTTATGGAATTATAATCTATAGAATAAAATACCCATGAGGTCATACCATTATAACAGAATAAATAAATGAAGGATAAGGGACAGCTCTTACAGAAGGATTCTAGTTAACAAATACAAAGAGAATGAGGGAAATCTTTATTAGGCGAAGACCACAGAAATAATTGTTGCAGACAAGATTCAGGGATGGATGTTAAAATCAATGTATTTAACACAGCCTTCAAGTTCTTCCTCCCAAGATATGTATCAGTTACATAGGGAAAGTTGATTTCTCCACTGTAATTGGTTAGCTTAAACAAATGATGAAGGTTAGCATTGTCAGTAATAAAACATTTCAACCTCAGATTTTCCTTGGAATGATACACTTACTTGCAAGGACATATCTGTTATATTCTAGTCAAAAGGCATACCTTTAATCTAATCATGAGAAAACATCCCAACTGAGAGACATTCCACAAAGTGAACCGTTATTCACCAAAAATGTCAGAGTCTTGCAAGAGAAGATGAGCCATGTCAGCAACTGTCACAGATTGAAGAAGACTAAAGAGACACGACAACTAAATACAGTGTGGGATCTGGAAGTGGATGTGGGAACCAAAAAGGGCACTAGTGAAGTTCAAACCAGGTCTGTAGGCTAGTGAGTAGTATTCTACCAATACTAATTTTGGTAATCATACAGTGGTTATGGAAGTTGACCTTAGAAGAATCTGAGTGAAGAATTCTATGAAATCTGTCTGTATTTATGCAAGTTTTCTGGAAGCCAAAAATTATTTCAAAATAGTTCTTAAAAAGTGGTTCTTCCTAGGTAGTAGAATAAATATAGATTTATAATTTATAGTAGTATAAGTAATACTATATTTCAAAGTAGCTGATTATGTTAAGAATGAAGAATAGCAATTTAATTTTTCTATTCCTTCCGCAGTATTTCTCCCTTTCCAGTTTTTTTTTTTTTTGAGACGGAGTCTCGCTCTGTAGCCCAGGCTGGAGTGCAGTGGCCGGATCTCAGCTCACTACAAGCTCCGCCTCCCGGGTTCAAGCCATTCTCCGGCCTCAGCCTCCAGAGGAGCTGGGACTACAGGCGCCCGCCACCTCGCCCGGCTAGTTTTTTGTATTTCTTAGTAGAGACGGGGTTTCACCGTGTTAGCCAGGATGGTCTCGATCTCCTGACCTCGTGATCCGCCCGTCTCGGCCTCCCAAAGTGCTGGGATTACAGGCTTGAGCCACCGCGCCCGGCCCTCCCTTTCCAGTTTTTAAGGGTGCTATACAACCCTTGGGTAGAAAGTTTAGTACAGTTTTATTTATAGATTTAAAAATAGAAGCATAATAATTAGAAATTTTTAGCATATATCATTGCATTATTAGGTAGGTTTTGGAAAAGAAAGTGTGTTTTTCACTTTCAGCTTTATTCCATGTCCATTAAGCTATGATGCTTCTTACCTCTAATTCATCATTTTAAATAGGTCTATTTTCCCCCACTATATTACATGAAATAAAGTGGAAACAAAATATCATAGTAAGTCATATTCTGAATTTTGTTTGTTGCTAGTCATAGGAGAAAAAAAGAAAAAAGTCTTTCATGCTGTCCTCAAAGTTTTAAAAATTCTTATATTAAAGACACACTAATATGTTTCTAAGGTATTGCCCCTAAATTCCTGAAAATTTTAAGGCACCTTTTGTTTTACCCTTTCAAGTTGTTTTTTTTCTGCACATGCCCACTGCAATTAATTGTTGTTTTTCCTTGAGCCCATGGTAAGGAAAGCTACCCATGGGAATTAGATCCCAGTACAGCATACTTTTCATTTGTTACCTTTAGTTTTGTACTTTATTGTTTTAAAAAAAATCATTCTGAACTGTACAAGCCTGAAACTAATCTTGACTATATCTAATGTGTAAGAAATAAATGCTTTTTGTGTTAACAATTTCTGATCATCATATAAGCTGTAAGAATAAAGGAGTTTTATATTTCCATTGACAAAGTGCTGGCACATTGATAAACAAGTGACTTTAGAAATAATCTCTAAGAATTCAATATATGCTTTAAAGTTTTGCATTATGTATGTGTGCCTAAGGGATGACTGTGTGATTTATGCTCCAAACCTGTAGATTCTCTCCTTTAAGCAAATAAGAGTAACATCATGATTAATAAGTGACCTCTGAATTAAGCTCACTGGAGATATATATATAGAGATATATATATATATATATCTCCAAAGTGTCCATCCCATCTATTCTATAGATGACAAGATAAAATTTCTCTGATAACAGTGAAAATATATATATATATATTTAATTTGTTAATGGCATTTTGATTTAAGCATTTTAGTAAATTTTCACTGTTATCAGAGAAATTTTATCTTGTCATCTATAGAATAGATGGGATGGACACTTTGGAGAACTTTTGCAGTAACTGAATTGTACTACTTCATGATTTTGTAAAGAAAAGAGAAAGTAGAATTTTCTAGAAGACTATTAAAGCTATATAGTAGTCTCCAAGCCAGAGAAGTAAAAGCAGTTACTTTAGTATAATGTTGGGTCCCATTGATTCTTGAAGTGAGATGGAGAGGAAGGGAGGTAAATCAGTCAGGAAACAGAAACCACATCAGTTACCTAGACAGGGGAAGTTTAATATAAAGAGGTTCTCACTAGTAGAAAATGATTAACTACTAAAACAGGTAAAAAGAGACTCGGGGGTCCAGAGATACCACGTGCAAAATATCAGCTACTACCTCATCTAGGGTGAGGAAGAGTGGATAGTAAAGGGGCTCAGGACTCAGAGAGGCCCTCCTCCAAGGCTAAGATTAGACTTCTTTAAAGAGTCAGTGACTACTAGGGGAACACCGGGCTTGTAGATAATGAAATTGGCCAAAGTGGCCTACCGCTGCCTGTGAGTGGAGGCAACTTGGTGCTAACCTGGAAGTTTCTTTAGGGATGGGGGCTAGAGCTGATGGTCTGGTCCAAGCTGGTCTATAGACACAGCCTGCCATTTTCCAAGGGTTAGGCCATCCACAGCAGCTTGGGAAGGGAAGTGTTTTTCCCCTTGCAGGATCTCTCCATTGACCTCTATCGATGAAGTTTAACATTCTGCCAGCTGGCAAAGGACATGTTTCCAGAGTCCAGCTCCAGTATTGCAAAGCAGTAGGTAAACAATGGATTTAGAGCTGAGATACTACAAATTGCTAACTGTTCTAGAAGGAATAATTTACTGTTATAATTCTAATACAGTCTCATAAATCAAAACTTTCACATCACTAACATTTTATTATCCACTTGTTTCTTTATAATGCTAATCATGGGCTAGACGTGATGGCTCATGCCTGTAATCCCAGCACTTTGGGAGGCTGAGGCCGAAGGATTGCTTGAGGCCCGGAGTTTGACACCAGTGTGGGCATAGCAAGACCATGTCTATGAAAATTTTTAAAAATAATAATGCAATTATGTTCTCTATAAATATTTTTGAATCAAGTTATTATAATGTCATTGTCTTAAGTTTTGAAAGGACAATCAAGAAATTGTTCTCCATTTTGTTGCTTTCTGGGAAGTACTCTTATCATAGCTGGTAGATCTCTAGGCAGTATAGTCATGGAGTAGGTTTGAAACAGAAAACCAGGCCATGCTTCATAAAATGAATTCTACCTATTTAGAGTAAGCACAACTAACTCCATTTTGCATTTACAGATAAATGATGGCTGGCAACTGTTGTCCCCAAATTTGCATTTCAATGGCCTAGTAATGTCCCATCGCTTACCTAGTACTTCACCGGGATGTTAGTGATAAGGAATAATTAATGATCTGTTAACAAGATCACATCTTTGATTATAATGTACAATAGATGTACAAATTCTATATTTAACTTTTATTTGCCTTTTAATTGCTATGGATTTCTGAGCCTGCTACTAGGTGCTTTATCAGACTGAAGAAATGGTTCCTGTAATCTCTTATCCTCAGTCCCAGTGGTCAATGTATTTTCTCCAAAATAGAAAAGGCAACATAGTTGCATTATATGTTGTAAAATGTTGGAGTGCCGTCCATTTTAGCTGAGGTTGTCAGTTCACTGGGACAGCATTCTGGGAGTAAAGAAAGAATAAAAATAGCAAGCAGAGGATTTACTAGTGTCTTTGTGTTCATGGTTTAAAGGGCGAATACTACTATTGGCAAGTGGAGAATTCTTCGGACTTTTAAGCGCTAGAGAAGAGTTTCAGGCTTGTTAAGCTCCAGCTCATTTAAAATTCCACTATCTGACTAACTGTCACATCACAAAGCAGTCTGCTCAGAATGTCGCCAGTGTCAGTTCTGTGACCTCCCGAGCTGCATATAGTTGGCTTGAGTGGAACAGGCCACTCTGCTTCTGAGAAGATAAGAGTTCTGGGCAATAACACAAGTCTTAAAATATTGATGTGGCTACTTCTAAAGTATAGCAATATTACATAGTTATATGCAGTGTGTCATTCAAGCTGCTTTCATTGCCCAGAAATCATAGTGCTGAACCTATCATTTGTCAATCAAGTTAATTTTGGTAACAACAAAGTAGAGTTTGCCTTTGTGGACATTTATATAGGGACATGTATATATAATTATATAACATACTTATTTAAAAGCTATAATATTTTTAAATGCTAGACAAAGATTGAAATGTTATTGTCTTTCTTATTTAGTATC
This sequence comes from Papio anubis, assembly GCF_008728515.1. Classification (NCBI taxonomy): domain Eukaryota; kingdom Metazoa; phylum Chordata; class Mammalia; order Primates; family Cercopithecidae; genus Papio; species Papio anubis. The sequence goes on from NC_044994.1 coordinate 49,410,375, forward strand.
TCCGTTAAATCATGTATCTACAGCGATCCAGGTAAACACAGATGGAAACCTTATGTGATTTTTCTCTCTGAATGCCTGTGTTGCAGGTGTAGTGGTATTAAGGACTATCGTATCAAATATTAACTTGTGTCATATGAAATTGCCATTTCTGAGGGTCAAAGATGGTCAAATATTGGCTATTTCACATGGCTCATCCTAATAGTAAATTATCAACTATGCTAGGATTTGGAAGTGCCCCAGCTTATTAAAGCAAATTACATAAGCCAGAGCTTAAGTTAATAACTGGACAAAAGACAGACAAATATGATGTTAAGGGAAGTAAAAGGTAATGAGTGACTTATGACTCAGTCTTTTACTGCAGCAGCGTAAGTAAGGTGTGACTCTCATCACTGTATCAATAGAAAATATTTTGGTTAACAGATTTTTCAGTCTCTCTCAAAAATGCATTTTATGTCTAGGAATGTATAAATTTTTGCAGGTTCTTTCAAATTTGCTTATGTGGTTGCTGTCCTGACACACCACCTACTAGGTTCTTCTTTCAGAACCTTTCTGAAATAAATATTGGCCTGCCTAAATATCAAGGTGATTGCCTGTTGGCAGCATTGTGTATTAATGCCTTGGGTGGTAGTTACCTGCTTTTGTTTTATACTTAATAATAACCTTGCCTAAAAGCATACTAGAGAGTACCTCATCAACCGTTGAGGTTTTGCATCTTTTATTGGCCTGTCTTTATTTTCTGATATTTTCTAAAGATGGTGTTTCACTGAGGTCTTTTAATTCCATGAATGAAGTTGTAATTAGTTCAGTATTATTTTTAATAATCTTCGTTCTGGTGGTAAAATTTACTTGTTCTTTTGAGAGTTGAGCTGTGGATAGTAAGTATCCGTTAATAAAACAGTAGCCAATTGATATATTTGTTTTTCATTTTATTTTTATTTATTTATTTATTTACTTTGAGGAGTCTTGCCCTGTCGCCCAGTCTGGAGTGCAGTGCTGCGATCTCGGCTCACTGCAGCCTCTGCCACCTGGGTTCAAGCGATTATCCTGCCTTAGCCTCCCGAGTAGCTGGGATTACAGGCCTGTGCCACCATGCCTGGCTAATTTTTGTATTTTTAGTAGAGACAGGGTTTCCCCATGTTGGCCAGGCTGGTCTCAAACTCCTGACCTCAAGTGATCCGCATTCCTTAGCCTCCCAAAGTGCTGGGATTACAGATGTGAGCCACCATACCCAGCTGATTTTCCATTTCAGTGGAAGTTGGATTTGGTGTTCTGTCAGATTCAAGAAAAGTACTATGGACTGCAAGTAGATTCCTCGCCATCTCACTGGCGATAAGCAATCATTTTGTTCTGTTATCCAGAAATGAAGTTATTTTAAAAATTTGGTTGTGACCTCGTTTAATTCCACCTTACTGTGGTTCAAAATCCAGCTAAATTACAATGTGCTATTCAGAGAACTTTTTATTTACTAACTCACAGCTTAACCTTTAAAATGCAGTTAATGCAATGTTTAGTTAATGCATTGTTTAGTTTAAAGTCGATGAATAAATTTGCAGAACTCTTTATCTTAAATATAAGAATGCTCAAAATATATATATTTTTTTTTGAGATGGAGTCTCGCTCTGTTGCCTAGGATGGAGTGCATTGGCGCGATCTCAGCTCACTGCAACCTCTGCCTCATGGGTCCAAGTGATTCTCCTGCCTCAACCTCCCGAGTAGCTGGGATTACAGGCACCTGCCACTGTGCCCAGCTAATTTTTGTATTTTTAATAGAGACGAGGTTTCACCACGTTAGCCAGACTGGTCTCTAACTCCTGACCTCAGGTGATCTGCCTGTCTCAGCCTCCCAAAGTGCTGGGATTACAGGTGTGAGCTACTGTGCCTGGCCTCGTAATGATTTTTAATGCAGTGTATTTTTCAAAACCTCAGCTATTAATATAGTTTTTAATTAGAAATGTTCTGCATTTAAACTTAATTACCTAACTTTGGGGTACCAAAAATAGCCTAACTTTTTGGGAAACAATATGTTTTTGTAACCTTTTGATTTCAGGATACTCATGATTTTTTTTTATGTGACATTATTAGGTTTTTACAATTATTGCCCATGTGCAGAGTGGAGAGTGGCAGCCATTCCTGCTTTCCACATGTGCAAACCAAGATAAATAATGCACTTTCTTCCTGACAGAAAGAAAGAATCTGTGTGCAGAGTCTTTTGCTCTTATTTAGGATTATTAAGTGACTATGTGTAAGTTCATGTTTGAATACATTATCTTGCTTAGCAAACTCAACTTCAATTAACCTTTTTTTTAGCTTCTTCCCTCAAAATGCCAGAATCATTGTGGTGTGGTCGTCTCCAGATGAACTAGAGAACATTAACAATTTTTAATTGTTTTATAAAACAGTGAGAGAACCACAGAAGGAATGACGCAGCTACTTATTAGGGCAGATATTCTCCAGGCAAAAAATTGACCCGAAGCCATTACAAACGTAGAAGAAAGTAGATAGATAGTCCCACAGATTGAAAGGTAAGTGTGGCTTAGAGAGTAGGGAACAGGCAGGACTTTGGTGAAGAAAATTAAACCTAACATTTTAAGGAGTATCTTACCTGAAACAATAAGGAACTTCTAGATTGCATTATTTCCCTTTATGATTATAGACAATTTCTGTTTGTTTATTTTGTTTTATTCTGTTTTGAGACAGAGTCTTGCTCTGTTGTCCAGGTTAGAGTGCAGTGGCACCATCTTGGCTCACCTCAACCTCCACCTCCTGGGTTCAAGAGATTCTCGTGCCTCAGCCTCCCAAGTTGCTGGGACTACAGTCATGCACCACCACATCCAGCTAGTTTTTGTATTTTTAGTAGAGATGGGGTTTCTCCATGTTGGCCGGGCTGGTCTTGAGCTCCTGGCCTCAAGTGATCTGCCCACCTCAGCCTCCCAAAGTGCTGGGATTACAGGCATGAGCCACTGTGCCTGGCGTGATTATAGACAGTTTTCAGAAGATGTTGATAAGGATTTCTGCTTAGCTTCTAACTACTTTTATTCTAGTGGATTTAGAGTTGCAAATGTACCCTGAGAACTTACAATTCAAGGAAAATCTTTTATATTTAGTAGTAATAACTACATGAAATTTTATTTATATTTATTTTGAAACTATATTTTTTATATATATATATAAATGTGAAAACACCTCCACATACCGTGACTGAGAATCCAGGAACGATTTATCTATTTATATTTCTATCAAATATAAGCAAAATGAAAAGACAATACTAACTGTAGTGGATTGAAATAGGAACCTATCAAATTTACTTTGATTCATTTCAAGAGTTCAAAGTGGTACTGGGGGAAAAAAATCACATAAACCTCATTGTCATTTTTGAATGATGCTAGGGAATTAACTTATTTTGAAAATTAGTACATTTTATACACATGTACCTCAGCATAATCAAGTGGTTGATGAAAGGAAATTCTTCTTTATAACAATATTGTAGCCAATAAATGAAGGAATGATGGAATATAATCATTTGGCCACCCTAATATATTAATGGACCTGGGCAATCACTCCTAATATCACCATAAGAGAGAACCAGGCATTGTACGCTTCTGAGATGGAAGTGCATAGCAGATCTAATTCAAACTGAATCTGTTCAACCAGTTTATAGGAACTACAAAGGTTAGAAGAACACTTTAAATATTGTCATAGGAATGGAATCAGCAGGATGCAGATTTGAGGAGACTCTGTGGGATAAAAGAACTGATTTCTTCAAGAAAGGGGATGGGGCAAACTGTAGATGAAGCGATTTAGGAGACATATTTGAATTATGATTGGAAGAGACAGATGTAAGTAAGTGAAGGAAAGAAAAAAGGCATGAAAGAGACAAGAGAAGGCGTTAAAGATGGGGAAGCAAATGGGAGTGTGGATGAAACCAGATTAGCCACGGGTTCAAAGTTGTTGAATCTGGATGATGTGTACAGCAAGGTTTATACGCTTCTTTTTTCTTTTACTTTCTTTCTTTCTTTTTTTTTTTTTTTTTTTTTGAGAGAGAGAATTTCACTCTTGTTGCCCAGGCTGGAATGCAATGGCACGATCTCGGCTCACTGCAACCTCCACCTCCCAGCTTCAAGTGATTCTCCTGCCTCAGCCTCCTGAGTAGCTGGGATTACAAACACGTGCCACCACGCCCAGCTAATTTATATTTTTAGTAGAGACGGGGTTTCACCATATTGGCCAGGCTGGTCTCAAACTCCTCACCTCAGATGATCCACTCACCTTGGCCTCCCAAAGTGCTGGGATTACAGGCATGAGCATGCCCGGTCTACACTTCTTTCTACTTTTGCTTATCTTTGCATTTTACGTAATGAAAAAAGTCTAAGATTGGCACTGGCTGTCACACAGAATAGTGAACTTCATGCCACTGGATTGTGTTCTGCCTCTCTAGGTCTGCAGTGGAGCTAAGAATTTGTGTTTTCATTAAGCTCATCAGGTGATTCTCAATACCAACCAGGGTTAGAAGCCTCTGGGCCAGATTATCTGTAAGATTCTTTTTCCCACAGCTTTCCAAGTCTGTGTGTTTTTTAATGGTATAAAGATGTGCTACAGAGATTCAAGAACAAAATAGCTGGGGTGACCATCTGTTTCCTTTGTTTTGGTAAATAAAGTAAAACTGAACTGAGACCTTGAAAGATGCTTAAAATATTGACAGTGAAGTGTGAATCAAATTCTTTCCTTCCACAAATATTTTTGAGTGCTTCCTCAGTGCCAGAGAGTATGTTAAGCATTGGGGTATGCTTGTGATCAAAACGGTTAAAATGGTAACAGTTATAACGACAATGACTTTGAACCTCACTTCTTATGGACGCCTTCTCTTACCGTGGAGGGAATGCTGGTTTTTGAGACAGGAGCTTTGGATTCTGGACATGCCGTGATGCTTGGCTCTTTAGTGTGGAGTAAATCATAATAACCTCTTTGAGGTTTAATTTTCTGATCTGCCTAATAAGGTTGTATCCTTCTAGCTCTTGACTTTTATAAAATAGGCATGAAAATATTTTGTCGTAATCTTTAGCTATTATCTTCGTCTACTTGGACTGCTATAACAAAATACCTTAGGCTCGGTAATTTATTAAAAAACCGGAATGTATTGCTCAGCAGTTCTGAAGGCTAGAAAGTCCAAGGTGAAGGCTCTAGTGGATTCAGTATCTGGTGAGGGCCCGTTCCTCATCAATGGTGCCTTCTTCCTGAGAGTCCCCACATGGTGGAAAGGGTGAACAAGCTCCCTCAGGCTTCTTTTATAAAGGCCCTAATCTCATTAGTGCCCAGGACCACCACTTCTTAATACCATCACCTTAGGGGTTACGTTTCAACATATGATTTTGGGAGGCTACAAACATGCAGAACATAGCAGCTCTATATGCGGATGTGGTAGGTGGGACTGAATGGCTTTTTGGCACTATCAATAGCCATAACATTTGTTTGTCAGTGCAGGCAGGAGTGTATTCTCTTTTCTTCTGCCTCTGTAATGTAGTTCTATAAACATGCATTTAAGCTCGTATAGTTAGATTCTCTCCATAAACTGAAACAGGTCTGATCTTAAGCTCATTTACTGTCTTAGAACAGAATTGATCTTGCTTTCACATTTGATTCACCTTCCACAGACTTCGAGAGGAAGAAAAATAGCATTGCTAGCTCTATTTAACTAGGCCAGAGTTAACAGGGCAAAGGTTGGGAAGCCAGTTTTTGGAATATTTGTTTGCCTTTCTCTGACTTATTTTTATGTGCTAATATATGTTGATCATTCAGATTAATTTCTGCCATCCTTGGGAAACTGCCAGTCAGGCTTTTCACTTTTCACACATGTTAAAATGATTCAGCACTTCTTTGATTACGAACCCAGTTTATATTGCTGGGATCCATCTGGAGAAAACAGTATGGTGCATTTCCTTTGCAATATTAAACATAAAATTCCTTTCCAGAGAGCATCCTAAATGTGGAATATGACATAGACTATTACTTTTAAACAAGTATTGTATATAATATAATAATCAGAGGCTGTCAAGTCAGGTCAACTTTATTTTGGCAATTCAAACAGTATAATCTAGAATAAGTTATTGAAGGTTTTTGAGAAGTAATTTTTCTCATATTCAAAATTGAAACTAGTCTCATCTCCCTCACAAGTCTGTTTTCAGAAATGAATGAAATACTACACGTAAACACCCAGCACAGGACCTACTAAGTGGACTGCCACCTACCAGTCAGTCAGCAAATAAATTTTCCTTTCTTCTGTCTTTTCTTCCCATCATTTAATCGTTGCACTATTTTTTCTTAGTTTGATAACATGCTTTATAGTATTTTTAAAGGATTGGAGTCCAGTAAGTTTTCCTTTTTAATAAATAGTCCATTTTCAAGTCTGATTTCCAGATAAATGTCTGTGATTGAAGAAAGTAACTAAGGAACCGTTTATCTGTACATATATACAGGAGTATGGAGGGAGAGGCATATGATATATCAAGAGGCTACCCTGTGTTATTTTTACTCCTGTCAGCTCAAGAATAGGTCTTACCTCTGTCTCATTTTATCTCATTGAATGAGGAAACTTATACCCAGTTTGTTACCCCAGATCAAGCAGTTACCAAATATTAAGCTTGGGATTAGAACCCAGGTCTTAATAGCTCTCTCCTACCATCCATAAATTTGTAGTCACTGGAGAGAGAAAGAAGGGTAGCATTTGGCTCCTATGTGGAAAGGGGCAGGGGCAGGATGTGGAGTGAGGGAATATGTCTGGATCATCTGGAGGACTTTAAAAAATTATACTCCCTCCAGTTTTGGAACATTTTGCCATTTTAAAACATGGTTTGGTAATGTCATATTCTTCAGGTATGTTGGAGTAAAGGAAAAGATATTGTTCTATGATATACTGCCTAGACATGAAATTACTATAGAAATAATTATAGCAAGTTAAACTCATACATAATTGTAAAGTCTGAAAAATATTTTGACGGCCTTATTTTTCTTTATTGCTCCTAGACAATTCTGAAGTATTCGGACATTTTTATATATTTTTATATATAACATAAGAAGTGAATGCTGTATTATGTTATTTTAGGTTATGCTTAGCTGTCAATGACAATAGAATAACAGAAAAATATATTACTATTTCTTATTTTGGTTTACAGTATTCTTTCACCTTTTATTAAAAATGAAGATGGTGTTATAGTGCTTTTCATTCTAAATTTGATTATATAGAACAATTAACTAATGAAAACTAAGCCATTTGCTGCTATTTTGCAAATTTAATAAAAGAGGAGCTATATTTGAGGGAAAATTTAGAAAATATCAAAACCATACACTAGCCAATAAGCTGTGAGGCAACTAATTGCTTCCTGTCCCTTTTGAAATTACTCAGCCTGAAAAAAGATAGCACATATTGATTTATTGTATAGTAAATGTCCCATTGTTTCTCCCCCTTTAACATCCAGACATACACACACACACCCTACCATATGTATGTACATGGCAGTAGCGGCAACAGCTGCATATCTGACAATTTCTTTCTTCAAACACAAATAATAACAAATGTAGGATGGAATATTTTCTTCCTTTATAAAAGAAAATTGCATAAAAATATTAAAATGTTCAAAAGTGAACAGGATTGTAGTGTTATAAATTCATGACATGTTTGTTTAAGCTCAAAAGATAAACAAGTTCCAAAGAAAAAATAAATATTTCTTGATAATGTAATCTCAGTCTGTCATACATGTTAGTAGCTTCTATAGATATGAATATATGATAGTAGAAGCAATGTAAAAACTTAGCATGTATTTGATAATTTTGGGGGAAGTTGATATGAAGATTATGCAAACTCAAATGGTACTCTCCAATTGGTCTTTCACTCTGTTTCAGAAATGGCCCGCTAATGTAGAGAATGGAAGTTTTAGTCATGGTATCTTTGGTGTCTTTTAACTCCTATACAGATTTTTGTCCGGCTATTTGTGATTTTTCTCCAAGCATTTAATTTTTTTTCAACATAGACTCTGAAATGCTGGTTGTAATTGTCCTAAAAGCCAAAACAGTAAAATTAGTGAGACGTTCCAAAAACACCCAGATTTCGTAAAGCAAGCTGCTCTAAAGGGTAATCTCAATAAACATAGAAGTGCAGTATCATGTTATGCTTCTTTTTTGTCTTAAATGAATGTAAATTATCCAAGATTTTTAATTGTCTGTGATTTCAGTTTCTCTTCTATAGCTCAGATAGTTGAGAATTCCTATTATAGTATCTTGTGCTTTATCTTGAAAGGATCAGCGCATCCTTATTTGTAGAAGGGAGAGTATTTTGTGATTGACGTGACTTTTCCTTTATCATTTTCTGTTACTTAAAAATTACTGTATATCCTTTTGTTAAAAAATATTTCTTTGGAAATATATTTGCCTTCTGTCTTTGTTTGACATTGACACAGCTTCCAGAAAGAGCCCTATTGCAGATTTTCATGGAGCTTTGTTGAGGGCTGTCTTGTAAACACACCAGCACCCCTTTCATCCCAGAATTCTGAGTGCGGGCTTGCTGCCTATAGTCAGGCTGCTGTTTACTGGCAAGTTCCCATTAACATAGCCACCACTCCTGGGTTAGATAATGGACTCAAAGGTTAAGAGCAGAGGATCTCAACAGCTCCAATCAGCAGGGCTTTTCCAGGGCTAATTACCTCTTTACTGCGCTGACTCTAATGTGACATGTTTATTGCCTTAACTAACAACTCATTAGCTTAGTTGATGTTTTTGTCAATATTAATTCGTTCATTTAAGCCAAGTCAAAGCTTAAACAAAGATGTCCAGACTGAGAAACGGGCAGCAGAGTGACTTTTGTTTGCTCATCTTTTTTCCCCCTTACTCAATTTCAATAAAATAAATGTGTGGAAAGGAAACATTTAAAGTGCTTGTATTGAGAATGTCAGTATTTGTCCATTTACCAACATGTAAAACAATTCTGAATTTATTTCTCCTACACTTACTCTAGTATCCATATCACAGTGTACTGAGTATTTAGTGTCCACCAAAGGCATACTTATCTGGGGCCTTTGAGTATGTATTCCTAAAGGGTTAACACTCAGCAATTCCTTGTTCCAGTTGAATCCTTTCTGTGGTTATTAGAAAAGAGGTCAAGTAATTTTTCATATGATTTTAATCTCCACTGGACTACCTATAAAATTACTTTGAGATTTATCTTGTAATGATAGCTCACTTAATTAGCTTATGTGACTTATTTAAAAGAAGAGACAATTATGAAGTTATAATGAAATAGTTCTTTTCAGTTTCTTGCCATATTTTTGGTTGACATTAATGGCATTTCTTTGGAGAATGTCATTGTTTGGGTTTTATGTACTGTTTAATAATACTTTAATTTCTAACTCTCTACGTTGGTGCAAATGGATAAAAAACTGAGCATGAGCCTTTGAGTGGTAAGTTAATTACTTTGGGGAGATACATCGACACCATCAGAACCCTGGAATCTATTTGGCAAGCCCCGCTTCACGGATGTTTAATGGTGTATGGGCGACCAGAAAGGGTGAAGATGCATTCCTGTAGAAATCAGAAGTGAGTGAGTGAAGCTGGAGTGTTAGGTGAGTTTTATCCCTGGGAAGGCCAGAGACTCACTCTGATTGGTTGATTCCTGGAGGCGATCAGGCCCAGACGAGGCTGGTAGAAGCAATGGATAGAACATGGACTGCTACTTTATTTTTAGTGAGAAATCCGTGTCACATAAACCAGAGACACTCAGACCCATTTCATCTACCGTTCTCTTGCTATGGAAGGTTACATGAACACCAAGATTAACATCATTATTAATGAGCGATCTCTGAATTGAGCTCACTGGAGAGAGAGAGATATATATATGACACCAAATTGTCAGTAGCCGTAAGAAATCATTGTCACAGGAGAGCTGAATAATTATGTACATCTCTGACTAAATTTACCTTGTCTGCTTTCTCAGCTACCATTCTTTCCTGAATTTGCTTCAACCAGGTTTTCCTGCCTTTCACTCCACTAAAATCTTTTCATGAGGTAACCAGTGGCTTCTAAATTGCCAAATCCAATAAGTGATTCTCAGCCCTTGTCTCAGGCTCTGGGTAGCATATGATAATTCCAACTATGTTAAACCTTGACACTTTCTTCACTTGGTTTCAGTGACATCATCTCCTGTTTTTCAGCCACCTCATTGGCCACTTGTACTCAGTCTTGACATTGCTTTTCAACCTATAGAAGTTCTTCAGTATCTACATTAATTCTCTAGGTATCACATCCAGTTCCATGGCCTCTGAGTCATCTGTACATGTATTTTTTAATTTTAATTTTTTTTTTTTTTTGGAAACGGTCTCACTCTGTCACCCAGGCTGGAGTGCAGTGGTGCAATCATAGCTCACTGTAGCCTCTACCTCCTGGGCTCAAGGGATCCTCTTACCTCAGCCTCCCAGGTAGCTGGGACTGCAGTTACACACACCATGCCTAATTTTTTTAAAGAATATTTTGTAGAGACAGGGTCTCACTTTGTTGCCCAGGCTGGTCTTGTTTGCCTGAGCTCAAACGATCCTCTCACCTCAGGCTCTTGAAGTGCTGGTGTCATGCGTGTCCGTGTGAAGGGACCACCAAACAGGCTTTGTGTGAGCAACATGGCTATTTATTTCACCTGGGTGCAGGCGGGCTGAGTCAGCAAAGGGAGATAAGGGTGGGGCCGTTTTATAGGATTTGGGTAGGTAAAGGAAAATTGCAGTCAAAGGGGGGTTGCTCTCTGGAGGGCAGGAGTGGGGGGTCACAAGCTGCTCAGTGGGGGAGCTTTTAGAGCCAGGATGAGCCAGGAAAAGGAATTTCACAAGATAATGTCATCGCTTAAGGCAAGGACCGGCCATTTTCACTTCTTTTGTGGTGGAATGTCATCAGTTAAGGCGGGGCAGGGCATTTTCACTTTCGTGATTCTTCAGTTACTTCAGGCCATCTGGGCGTATAGGTGCAAGTCACAGGGGATGCGATGGCTTGGCTTGGGCTCAGAGGCCTGACAGCTGGGATTACAAGCATGAGCCACTGTACCCAGCCTCATTTTAATTCTAGTGCTGGTTTCTATATTGGTCTCCAGATTTGTGTATCCAGTGACTTAGCGGACACCCACCCTTAAATGTTTGATATGTATCTAAAGTTTGAAATGTCCCAAAACTAAACTTTGGATAACTGTCCCTTGCTTCAAAACAACAACAAAAAGAAACTCTTCTTCTCTCTTATTGTTTTACTAAATGTCACCACCATTCACCTAATTGTTTATGTTCAATTTTTTGGAATCATACTTCCTCTCTTTCTGTCATGACTACATCTAATCCCTAAGTTAATCCTGTCCACTCTATCTTTAAAAAAAAAAAGTTTTTAATCTAGAATTCAGACCAGAAACAGTGACTCATGACTGTAATCCAAGCACTTTGGGAGGCTTAGGGGGGAGGATCACTCAAGCCCAGGAGTTTGAGGCCAGCCTGGCAACAGAGTGAGACCCCATCTCTACAAAAAAATAAACATTAGCCGGGTGTGGTGGTGTGCACCTTTAGTCCCAGGTACTCAGGAAGCTAAGGTGGGAGGATCATGTGAGTCCCGGGAGGTATAGGCTACAGTGAGCTGTGATCGCACCACTGCATTGCAGCCTGGGTGACAAAGTGAGACCCTGTCCCAAAACAATAAAATTAAAAATCCACAATTCGGACAGTTCTCACTACTCCATGACTACTGTTATAGTCCAGCCCAGCATTCTGTCTTGCCTGAACCACTGGGAGCCTCTCAGTAGGCCTCCCTAATTTTACTCTTGCCCCACTACAGTCTATTCCGTACACAGGACCCAGCTGCTTTCAAGTTGAAAGCAGTCTGCATCGCTGCCCTCCACATAACCTTCCACAAGTTTCTCATGACACTTAGAATAAAACCCCACATTTACAAGACCCAGCATGATCCATCCCACAGCTACCTCTGTGACTTCATGTCCTACCAGTCTCTGCCTTGTTCACTGCCATCCGGCCACACTGGATGTTTTGCTGTCCCTCAGAGATCCCAGGCAGGCTCCTGCCTCAGGGCCCTTCGTGCTTCTCTCACAGATACTCACATGGTTCTCTTTCATCTCACTCAAGTCTTTGTTCAAATGTCACCTTCTGCAGAGTCCTTCCCTGTCTGTCACTTTCCAGGATCTTACTCTGCTTTATTTTCCTTCACAGTACTTAGTGCCACTTGATATATTTGTTTATTTGGTTTGCATGTCCCGACTAGAAAGTAAGCTTCAGAAGAGCATAGACTTTTGTAAATCTGCACTTAAAATAGGGCCTGGTACACAGCAGGCAGTCAGTAAATACGAAATGAATAATAGGATCATTCAGCTAATAGGTGCTCAAGCTAGAACTGAAACCCGGCTGTTCTCTTGTCTGTCTCCCTCCCTCCTTCCCTCCCTCCCTCCATCTCTTTCACTCATGCCATTCAATAGTCCTCCCTCTTTTGGGAAGGGGATATAGAAGTGTTCGGACTATTCAATTAAAGATTTAGTAGATTAATGGATTTTTTTAACACCCACCTCTTTGACCTCATAAACATCTGTTTCTGTTATTTACTTCTTTATTGCTGGTGCCCTGACCATTGAACAATGAGCACGTTTTACCTTCCCTAGGTAGAAGAAGGCTACATGCATTATGTAGCATCCTTTTGCTTATTTATAGGAAGCTAAGACAATCTCCTATTTTGGTCTGCCATCCAAAATACATTATACCGAAAGCAAAATGAGATTACATTTCCCTACATGACACAACTTAGTTAATTTGAAATTCAGTAGATAAGAAAAAAGTGCTTTAAATCAAAGAGAATTTGGATTTTATACTCTTCTGATTATAGGACAGGAAATAGCTAACTACTTTGAAGACTATTTTGATTAAACTGATGTTAATGAATTTAAAATATTTTTATTAATTTCTTAATTTAACAGTTATTTTATGCTTTCTATTAAAAGAAATGACTTATTTTTATGCAGTACAGGATATAAAAAGTTTGAAAGCAATTTTTAATAATTGCATTAACACAAAGCTTCTAGTTATAGAAATATTTCTTAATTATTCCATATTCATAAATAATGGGCATCTTGGAATTATTTTTGATTAAGTTAAGATGTGTATAAAGCAAAGGAATAGAATTCTGGATGGCACTCTGCCATCCTTGTTCTTTGATGGACGTTAGCAAGTGAGAAAAGGCTTCATTCACTTGGTTACACTTTGAAATAAGTGGCCAATCATTATTAATTCATTTTGCACTCATTGTAATGGCATAAATCATCATAAATTCATTTGGTTTAAAGTGCATATAATATGTTCTCCCATAGGAATTTGGTTGTAATTGAGCTATTAATTAAAGTATTTTTTAAATATGATCTTTTCCCCCTTCTTCACTATTCAGATCCAGCAACCGGCAGTGGCTATTTCTTCATTCATGATTTCCTTTTAAGTATGAGGAATGAAATTGTCTTAACTAGGCCAGTTGACTAGCCTAAGAGTGACCAAAGCCTGAGAAAGTAATTATTTGTGTTTCCTACCAGCAGACAGCAGTAATAGTCATGAATTATCCCTCGGGTGTTTGAAAAATTCTCTAAAACTCTCTGGTTTTGTAATAATTCTAGTAAGAAAATGTTATTCTCCCTAGTAAACATGGTTTGACTCTGTTTTAATTTCTAATCCTAAAAGCTCCTCTCTCTGGCCAATGGTCTTCCGTTAGCATTGGTTGCCATTCAATCCAAGTTCCCTTGCCTTTAGCAAAGGACCCTTCATCATGGAGGGCTTCTCCCCTCCTGCTTCCTGTGTGCCATCCGTCCACATTTCCCTGTCAGCCTCCTCAGTAATCCACTGCCTGTCACTGTTTTCTAATGGGTGTACCGGCGGTTTATGAGGGCTTATGATAGCTGGTTCTAGAAACTTCCTGCAGGTAACCACAGATTCCTATGAGGTCTTCGGGTTTAAGGGAAGCATCAAGGGAAAACTTAAACCATTTTTATTATTATTATACTTTAAGTTCTAGGGTACATGTGCACAACGTGCAGGTTTGTTACACAGGTATACGTGTGCCATGTTGGTGTGCTGTACCCATTAACTCACCATTTACATTAGGTATATCTCCTAATGCTCTCTCTCCCCACTTCCCCCACCCCACGACAGGTCCCGGTGTGTGATGTTCCCCACCCTGTGTCCAAGTGTTCTCATTATTCAATTCTCACCTATGAGTGAGAACATGTGGTGTTTGGTTTTCTGTCCTTGTGACAGTTTGCTCAGAATGATGGTTTCCAGCTTCATCCATATCCCTACAAAGGACATGAACTCACCCTTTTTTATGGCTGCATAGTATTCCCTGGTGTATATGTGCCACATTTTCTTAATCCAGAAGTTAGACAGAAATTTTAAAAAGGAAATAAAAATTACAAATGGAAGACTGGAAACAATGTCACTAGTTTTTTACAACTTTAAAAATCCTTAATTATTCTGTGCCTTTTCTGCACAAATAGAAACTATTTTTTTAAAAATCTGCATGATTAATGTCTTGGTTGCATCTGTGGTTATAAGAAAATAAAGGTGTGAGGCACCTTTGGTATTCTATTAGTATACCCACTGGCAGTTTACTCTGCGTATATGTGTTTTAAATGAATAAAATAATTATAGTGATTAAAAGAAGTCCGTGTTCTGTTTGGGAGGCCGGAGGCAGGTAGATCACAAGGTCAGGAGTTCAAGATTAGCCGGGCCAACATGCGAAACCCCATCTCTACTAAATATACCAAAAATTAGCCGGGCGTGGTGGCTCATGCCTGTAATCCCAGTACTTTGGGAGGCTGAGGCAGGCGGATCACGAGGTCAGGAGTTCGAGACCAGCCTGGCCAACATGATGAAACCCTGTCTCTACTAAAGATACAAAAAATTAGCCAGGCATGGTGGCACATGCCTGTAATCCCAGCTACTTGGGAGTCTGAGACAGGAGAATCCGTTGAACCCGGGAGGCGGAGGTTGCAGTGAGCTGAGATCGCGCCATTGCACTCCAGGCTGGGTGACAGGGTGACAGTCCATCTCAAAAAAAAAAAGAAGTCCGTGTTCTGTGTGTCTGTTGTTGTGTATGTGCTGTGAACTGAAGGTACTACTATCAGGTGCAGTCCCTACCCTTGTTCTAGAAATATAAGAGAGGAAAAAAGTGAAATAGCAATATGAAAGTGTTATTTATCAAACAAATTATGCTAAAAATGATACGTGATGCTTCTAAAAATATGTAACTCTGTTTCTTTATAGTTAATGATGTGTTTTCCTATAACAGGCATTCAATAAATGTAGGGTGTGTTAATAAATTGAGTCTGTGCTTTGTGATAAGGATAAATAAATGTTCCAAAAAAGGAATTCATTAAGCTATTCTAAGTAATAAGAGAGAACAAATGTGTGTGCATGCATGTGTGTGGGTGTGTGTTATAGCTTTTAAAAGGACTGACCATCATACATAGCCAGATACTACAAAAGTTTTCAACATTGGCATTTGTCATTGGTCAGCTCATGATTGAACAATATTCATCTTGCCAGAGCAACAAGTTACCCATAGTATAATATTGTCATCTGTTTAACCACAGCTTACATAGGCTTTATTTTGCTCTCTTTGCCCCAATCCTTTTCTTCTTTTTAGCATTTTGCTGTTACAGCAAAGTGTAAATATTTTCTTGCAGCTTTGCTCTTTCATATCACCTCATAGCACCTTAAAAAAAAAAAAAAAGTATGATTAAAGTTGGGACTCTTAAGAAAATTAAAAATTTGATATGAATTAATAGCATTAAAATATGAGCTATTATTATTCTTGACGACATAACAACAGAATTCATTTCTCAACAGCCAGAGGGTCTAAGTTCATTGTGATGTATCCATTGCTGGATTTTAAGTGTTTTCTGCTTTTTAAAGGATTTTGCTTCGTTTTGATTTGTTCTCTAGTGTTCTGAGTCTGTCTGCATTTCAGTAGTTTATTTGTGCATTTGGCCAGACATACAGGGGTGGTGCTGAGATGTTACACACTAAATTCTCACTATAAAGCTGCTGCAGTATCTCTACTGCTCACCTAGCTTACAGGTAAGAAACACGAATAATTTGATAACTTAATCTTGAAGATGGCCCCAGATTGACATGAATAATGCTGAATCCCACCCTGTAACAAGTTGAGTTAGGAGTCTCTTGACATTCTCAATCAAGAGTCAGTGACTAGTAAAAGGTCTTTGTGCTTGTGTTACTTATATAGAGAAGGTGCCCTTTAGTTCCCCCAGGACAGTACATTTATTACAAATGGCAATGATTTCCAGTCTTTTGGATATCATGGACCAGTACAATTTCTAAAAATAAAATATGACGGCATTTATTAGTACTATTTCAATTTTTTAATTTTGTTTTTTATAAACATTAGAGAATACCACTCTATTAAAAAAATATATTCACCAAAAACAGTAGTAAGAATATAACCTCACCAAAATAGTAAGACCGTATCTCAGAATAAGCACTCCTTTACATTGAATAAATATAACTTTAGGAAAAAGACTTAGTACATTGTTTATATTTTTCATATTTCACCATATAACTGTGGAAACTTTGCCATTGTTCAAAACAAGTTTGTAGCAGACTCTTGGAAATTTCTGACGTGTGCATAATTTTGACCGTGCTAGGCACATATGGTATAAAGTAATTTTCAACATTTACCAAAGCAACAATTATATATTAAGTTCTTATTGAGTAGAAAGCACTGTGCTAAGCCTTAGGTCTAACATAAAAGTATTTTTCTTGAATCTCATTTGGCCCAAGGAACTTACCTATTTAGCAAGTATGAAAGGTAAATTAGTAAATAAATAAAAATAGCTTTAAGCAATAGAATAAACGCCAAAAGATAGTATATTTGTGTTTGTTCAGTGTGTGCACAGTAATTGCCATATTAAAAGGAAGAATTTCATTCTAACATAAGCAGGGAAGATGCAGTAGAAATTGGTAGCTACCTACCCTGTACAATTCTTCCCTTCCAGGTCACAAAGCCTCAGTTTTGTTGAAAGTGGCAATATGTCCAGCTGACAGACTGCATTTCCCATGCTCCCTTGAAAGTAGGGAATTATTATGTGGTATAATTCTGGCCAATGAAATATGTAATTAGACTTTAAAAGGAGCTAGACTTAACTGACACATGTCCTTTTGTCCTTCACCCTTCTCCCACTTCCTGCCTGGGAAGTGGATGCTGTGCTGGATGTGGAATTAACCATTTTGTGGCCATGATGCAACTAAGTTAGAGTGAAGACAATTATAGGAACCTTGGTATTGTTATGTGTTGCTTCAGTGACAAAAACTCATTGTTTAAGAAAAGATAAAACATTACTTAATCTTCTGTTTTGGGGAGATGCTCGTAACAGCAGCCGAAATTATTTCAGAAGGAGGAGAAAGTGGACTTGAGATTGGTTGTAGATATAGTTCTGAATCCATAGTTGGAAGTGTCATGAATGCAACATGGTCGCAAAGATATAAGTTGTATACTGGTTATTACACATTGTCGGGGCCACAGAGACTCAACTCCTTACCCAGAGCTACACCTAACCACTTGTCCTCTATGGTTCTGTTATCTCATAGAACATAGAAATATGCCAGATTTTTCTAAAGGTCTTTCCATTCAGAAATTCTTTGATTCTAATTAATCCCATTTGACTGGGGATGAGAAGATCAGAATAAAAAGGGCACTTGCTCTTTTCTTTTCTTGTCTTTTTTTTTTTTTTTTTTTTTGAGACGGAGTCTTCCTCTGTTGCTCTGTTGCCCTGGCTGGAGTGCAGTGACGCGATCTCAGCTCACTGCAAGCTCCGCCTGCTGGGTTCACGCCATTCTCCTGCCTCAATCTCCCAAGTAGCTGGGACTACAGGTGCCCGCCACCACACCCGGCTAATTTTTTTGTATTTTTAATAGAGACAGGGTTTCACCATGTTAGCCAGGATGGTCTTGATCTCCTGACCTCATGATCCACCCACCTCGGCCTCCCAAAGTGCTGGGATTACAGGCATGAGCCACCGTGCCCGGCCGGCACTTGCCCTTTTCTAATCACATGACACCTCAAATATTGATCTTTTTAAAACAAAATGTGATCAAATCTCTCCTTTGCTTAAAACTTTGTAATGGTTTCTTATTATCACCGGAATAAACAAACTCCTTAGCGTGGCATATAGGGCCCTTTGTCCTGGAGCTGTAATAACCTGTCTTGCCTTTTGTTTCACTGTTATACTTCATCCCCCCTGCCTTCTTCTCCCCTTCACCCATTTACCCTTTCCCCAACCATACGTACACACAGTTTCTAGCCATGCTGTACTACATGTAACCCTGTGATCTTGCCATGTTCTCTCTTATTTCCTGGTCTTTACATACGCTCTTTCCTCTGCCTGGAATGTTTTCTTTCCCTTCTCCTTTAAGTGGCTAATTCCTACTTATTTTTAAGGTTGTGGCATAAAGATCACCTTCTTCTGGAAACCTTCTTGTACCCCCCAAGATGAGGCTAAGTGCCTCTGTTAAGCTCTGTCTTGTTATCTTGTGCTTATAAAAATTATAACACAATTCCCAATATATTTAAATTGCCTGTTTGCTCCTGCTCCTGAATTAGATTGAATTTCCTTAGTGGAAAGAACTGAGTCTTATTCTCCCTTTTTTTCCTAGCATGTAGTAGAGTGTAGCAATATGCAGTTCACAGGTATTACATGAATATTTGAGTCGATGGGTTGGCACCAAATGCGAAAATCCTTGACTGAATGCCAGGCCAGTTAGCTGAACTTTTTAAAACCGTCACTGGAGAACCTTTAAGAAGAAGGGATTGGCGATAATGGTCAATGGTAGCATCATTCCCCACCTTGCCTTTTCAATGAGATACTGTGGAATAGTGGTCCATTTATATAAAATAAGGAAATATTTATTTTCTACAAAGTTAGATTCTATCTTATACAGATTAAAATATACAATTTTTACTCAATACCAACCAGTTAAGAAAAATTATGGGAGGCAAAATTCATAAAATTCTGTCTTAAGACTTTATCAAGAGGGAAGACACTATCATTATCTTGATTTCAGCATTTGATCCTCTTTGATCCATGTTGAGAGAACCTATGTCATATGGAATTATAAAGTAGAAAATCCCTAAATTGGAGGAAACAATAAAAGTTAAGAAAGGAATAAATTTATCTGTATCTTTCTATTATATAATATTTTTTAAAGGCTGGTTTCTTAATATTAGTATAAAAAATAGATGATTAAGAAGTTTGAAGTCATAGGCATCCCAGATTATTCCTTCAGAACATCATTGTCATTACTGCTAGTAGCAGAAAAGTAATATGCTTCCTATTAATCACCAGGGCTAGAAATCTAAAGGTTTAACTTGAAAATCCTTTTTCACACTATTATTTACATGTTTTGTTTGGGAAAAGTTGTCCGAAATAGATAGGGAGTTTTAACATTTGTACATCTTCGTAATTCCAAAACAGCTCCCTGAAAAAGAGAAAACATCATATTCCTACCAGTAGATTTGAAATTTGTGTGTAGAGTAGCCCATTTTCCTCTCTGCTTTTAATGCCCTCACGTGGCCTGCCAGAGCTGTAAAAACTGCCCTGCCAAAACCGTAGGGATCTTTATGTTACTTGGAGACTATAATTTGAACTAAAGAAGGAGAGATGCTGTAGGGGAATTTTACTTATGAGATCGTTGAGTGAAATAGAAAATGATTTAAGAGAAGGTACAGTGGTGCTCTAGAGACCCTGTGTTTTCTGCTGAGCCACGCATTCTCACAGCGAGGCCATGCTTGACAGAGGAGCAGCAGGCACTCTTGTGGCCCTTGTAGAGCCAGGGTCTTCTGAAAGGAGGCAGAAAGGGAGAACGCTTTTCTGTCATTTCATCCAAGTGCAAGTGATCAGTTCCCCTATGCTGTCCTTCCCACTTTGTCAGAACAGTGCTGGAAAATATCATGATATTGACCACTTAGTGTGTATTTTCACTCTCAGGACAAAATTGTCCAGAGTGGTGAGGAAACTTCCTCCAGAGCTCCCAACACAGAGGCCCTTAGGAATCAGTGAGGTCCCTAGTGTTGCCTGTATGCTCCCATCTATAACGAATACAAAAATGGTAAAGTGCCACTAAGGAAATTGATGACTGAAATGCTGTAAAACATTGTACTTAGGATTTACCTCCTTTTGCGGTATTACTTAGCAAGGATGCAGCTCCAGGGAGCATTATTGCTTAGAGTGGAAGCCATGGCTGCTGGTGTTTCAGGATGTCTGCAGAGAATAGCAGTTGGAGTTGTTCTGTAGCTCTTATGACTTCCAAGAACTAAAAAATAAACAGGAAAATGGTAGATTTCTAGACATTTTGAAATATCATTCTGACAAACTGGGGCAGGGAGCTGTATTGGAAATATTCTGACAGTAAAGGCAGACCTGTTTTTCATTTATGTAAATAATGTGTGCAAAGCACTGTGGTTGGTGGTTTAGAAGATGCAGGGTTATGTGAAACACAGTTACTACCCTCAAAGAATTGACAGACTTACTGAGGAAAAGGGAAATGCTTGTATTTAAAAATAGGAGCATTTCATGTGATAAAAGGACATGTATGTGCTGGCAGAAACTAGAAAACTGTGTGTTACCTTTTTTAAAGGAGTTTATTGTTTTTCTGATCCAAAAGTAAAACGTGAAGCTTTATATATTATAATTATATGGTTAAATACAAGAGTAACATTTACAAATACACATATGAAGTATGAATTTTGGGATGTTGTTTAGTTTAACTGCAGGAATTGTTAACCCACAATCTATGGCCGCCTTGACATTCTTCTGCAGAATTTGATGGGTATGACTGTGTGTGTAGTTTCCTGGGGAAAGGACTGATGGCTTTCATTCTTGAAGGGTTCCGTGACTGAGAAGAAATTCAGAATCACTACTTTTCAGTGTATCCACTGACTCTTATCCTGGCTTTACAATACTCTTCCCTTCTCTTCCTTTCCATTTCAATCCCTTCTCATTTAACAATTGACTATAATATAAAAATTATGATAGCCGGGCGCGGTGGCTCAAGCCTGTAATCCCAGCACTTTGGGAGGCCCGGTAGTGAGGATCAAGATCAGGAAGTCGAGACCATCCTGGCTAACATGGTGAAACCCGTCTCTACTAAAAATACAAAAAACTAGCGAGTGAGTGGCGGGCCACCTGTAGTCCCAGCTACTGGGCTGAGGCAGGAAGATAGCCTGAACCTGGGGAGGCCAGGGCTGCAGTGAGCGAATCGGCGCCACTGCACTCCAGCCCCTGGGTGACACAGCGCGAGACTCCGTCTCAAAAATAAATAAATAAATAAATAAAATTATGATATGCTTTTGTTGGTTGGATATGATGTACTAAAGTTTATGTGCCATTTTCTTCATTTAGAAAAGAGCCATGTTTAATAGGTATTCAGACTAAGCACTATAGTGTGAGAAAAGTCAGGCTCAGTGAGTACCTTCCTAGGCCTGCCCCCAGTGAGTTACGGAACCATGGTTAATTTCCTGTCTTAAACCTGAAGCATGTGTTCCTCTTAATCAGTATGCTGTACTGTTCTGTGACTTAGGAACTGTTTTCTTTCTTCTCTCAAAAAACAAACAAACAAAAACTCTTCTAAATTACAACTTGCTTTTCATAACCCCTGCTGTTTTTCTTTTTTAAATCTCAAAATGCCTTCTGAAGTAGATGAAGTGTTGTGGCTTAATAGCCATTAGACGTAAGTATACAAATTGTCAGCCTCATCCTCAACATAAAGGAATACCTGTTTATTATTAAGATCTAGGTCATCTCATCAGATTTAGAAATAATACTGAACTATTAACATGTTTAGCAAAATCATGTGAAGAACTTACCACACCCTTGACATAATTGTACTATATCAGTACATACACCAGAATATAGAGGAAAATAGATGCTTTAGGAGGGAAGCTTTTTCAAACTACGTGTTCTACGTTCTCCATCCTTCATTGCAATGTGCCTGTAATGAGAGGTGTTATGAGGCGGAGTATTTTACATATGAACTGTGTTAGATGCAGAAGAAAGGTTAGGAAATACCGTATTACATTATTTGAAACCATCTCCATTTTGTAGAACCCTGAGTTAGGGGGAAACATTGTTTGGAATTTAAGATCATTGATATGTTTTGAAATTATATATACCCATTTACATATAATATGTAATTAAAACACTTTAGAATATGGTATGAAATAATATAGCCTAACTTTTCAAAGAATGTGGCTGAGCAAACCATTTATTTAAGATCTTGTGTAGTCTTGAGGTTCAAAACCTTTTTCAGTTAAAAAAAAATCAAAAATGGATTGTATTTGGAAAGTATGCTTCAAAAGAAAATATTACAAAAGTAAAATTCCCTTAATGCTCTGCATTGTATTCTGTCATTTCAGGCAAGGCACTGACGTTTCTTCTGCTACAGCCTCCAAGCCCCAAACTTCCTCCACACAGCACTATCCGAAGAACAGCCATTGATCTGATTGGACGCGGGTTCACCGTTTGGGAGCCTTACATGGATGTATCCGCTGTTCTGATGGGGCTTCTGGAACTTTGTGCCGATGCCGAGAAACAACTTGCCAAGTATGTGCGGATCCCAGTTAATTTGATTTGTCACTGTTCTTTGTTTTAGGGGTTTTTTCGGTGCACTTATTGATCATTCTATAGAGATTGTGCATGTTTAATAGACAAAGAATAGACGAAGGTCTCCGTATGTGAAGTTTTGAATATGGACAATGAAAAGGAAGCATGTTTCTATAATTTTAATACAATTGAGATTTAGCCCTGAGCCAGTGAATGAGGTGTGACATAGTTTTCCAATTGTACTTGTTATACCATGAAGTATTACATGCTAATAATAGTGTAATATAGTTTATAAGGAAAATGATATATATATTAAATACTTGATACTTGATCAGAAATGATTATGGCCAGCATACATGGCCAAATTGGGGAATTGCTCCTCCACACTCATATTAGCCTTTAAATCAACTTCATTGAGGTTTTACTTAAACACAGTAAAAGACCAGCCATGAGGAGGTGGCGGTGATCCAGGGAAGCAATGACGAGAGAGTTCTACAAGAGGAAGATGAACTGAAGGAGCTGCTAAAGTGAAATAGGTGGGAAACACACGTGGTGACCTACTGACTAGGATTGATGAGGCAGGGGATCCTGTTGGTGGTGGAGATTACTGTTGGTTTGGAAACTCAGCCTCCTGATTCCTGCAAAGAGTTCTTTTGTTTCCTTTTGATGTATAATACACATATCATGAAATTTACCACTGTAGCCATCTTAAAGTGTATAATTCCGTGGCATTAAATATAATCACAGTGTCGTGCAACTGTTACCACTGTTTAGCCCCCACAGAACTCATCCTGAATGGAAGCCCCAAGCCCAGTAAGCAGTCCTCGCCTGTTACCACTTCACCAGGCCCTGGCAACCATTACTCTTCTTTCTGTCTCTGTGAATTTGCCTATTCTGCATATCTCATATAAACAGAACCATACAAACTGTGGTCCTTTGTGACTGGCTTCTTCACTGACATGATATCTTTCAAGGTCCATTCATGTTGTGGCATATCATAGTGATTTGTTGCTTTTTATGGCTGAATAACATTCCATTCATGGTTATATCACATATAGTTAATCCATTTACCTGTTGATGGACAATCGGGTTGTTTCTGCCTTTTGGCTCCTGTGAATATAGCTGCTATAAACATTCATGCATAAATATTTGAACACCTGTTTTCATTTCTTTGAGTAGATACATAGGAGTAGAATTTCTAGGTCATCTGATAATTCCATGTGTAACTTATTGAGGAACCACCAGATTGTTTTCCCACCAGCAGTGCACAAGAGTTCCATTTTCTCTACAACCTCGCTAACACTTGTTTTTTCTTTCTTTCTCTCTTTTTAATTTTTTTAGTATAATCATCCCAGTGGGTATGAAGTGGTTGGAATTCTTGAACTGTCCCATAATGCCTCCCTTAACGAAAATGTTACCACCACTTGGATTTTCTCAATGAATGGTGTTTCATTCTTGTCCTTGTTAACTTTTTTTAAAAGTAGAGTTCTTAGCCCTTTGCTTTGCCATTCCCTTAAGTTCTGGCATGCTTTGGGTCCATAGTTTTCTACTGACTGCTCTATGCTCAGAAAGTAGAA
Source organism: Papio anubis (assembly GCF_008728515.1). NCBI lineage: Eukaryota > Metazoa > Chordata > Mammalia > Primates > Cercopithecidae > Papio > Papio anubis. Next base: position 49,434,612 of record NC_044994.1, read on the forward strand.
ATCAGAGGAGCAACTGAAGGCTAGAATGGAACTCTGTGGCTTTGTCTACAGATTAGACATTGCTAGCCCAAAGTCCCAAGGTGATTGGTAGAGGACATTCATTTCAAACCTAAACAGCTGCTGCCCGCCCCCCAGTTCCCTCCTATCATACTACCATGCGTCCTACACTTTACCTTGGTATCTCCCTAGCCGTATGCCCTCCAGCAAATTACTTTACCTCTCTGTATCTACAAGTTGGGCTAATTAAAGTACCTGTCTTCTAAGGTATATTAAATGAACTGATATCTGCAAATTGCTTAGAATAGTGAGCATATATTAAGAGATGAAATGTCTTCCTATGTGACAGAAGTACTGGTGCTGATGCCATTGTTAGGGCCTTGTAATCAGCAGATCAAGAGCTGCCTGACTCTAGAATGAGCGGTTTAGCATAATGGTAGGCAGGATAGTTTTCTGGATACAGGAAGCCTGAAGATTCTCAATGGGACTTGAAGGATTAGGAGGCAATTTGAGCCCAGGAGTCTGTGCCTATAGTATGAGGCAGCTGGCCTTTGCGTGAAGCCCCAGACATCTTTTCAACCTCTGCCCTCCCCTTGGCTGCAGCTGCCGTGTACACCCGCCACACGTCAACAGTGCTGGCTTCTGTTATTGCAGCTCTCCTGGTTTGTCTTGAGAAACATTCACATTTTTTGATTGTCTAAAATTTTGCTTTGACTTAATTTTGGAGCTCATTTTTAAATCTGATCAAAACACAATTTCAGTAGTATGCACTGTTTTGCCTGGGAGGAAAAGTGATGGGCTTTTATTCAGGGTTAGTATTTGTTTGTTTGTTTGATTTTGTTTTTAAATAAATTTACATTAGGCTTGTACCAGAAAGCATAAAGATGTGCTTAGGTCTTATCTACATGTAGTTTGTTCACAGACACAAAAACTGAAGTTTTCAGTAGGCAATTTAAATGTTGCTACTATATCCTTTTCTGTCATGAAGATTAGTATGACTTTCTATACACAGCTCTGAATAAATGAATGTATCAGCATGTAGCCTTGAGGAGTCCAATGTAATTTTCATCATGATAAATTGCATAATAAGCAAGAAAATGTTTACTTATTAATCTATAACAAGATTTAGATTGAAAATGGCCTGTTACATCCGTGACACACTCAGCAGAGGGTGCAGAGGCCTGAGATGGTGGGAAGTGGAGCAGCGATGTGTGCAGGGGGTTAAGTGTGGATCTTACCCTTGTGCTGCCCTGCTGGGCTGCCCCTTTTTGTGCCTGATTTACTGTGTACACAGTAACACTGCTCAGCCGCCTTGCCTCTGTCTGTGATGTTAAGCTTGCTTTATGAAGAAGCTTTTATGTTTGGCTTGTGCTTTTTAAAATTTCAGTTCACATTTATTGAAAAAGAAAAACCATAAGCAATGTTTCCTACTTTCTTCATTTTCTTGAGAGTTTCTAAGGGCAAGGGTTTTGTGGAAGGGCAACCAGTCAGGTCCCCTGCCTTGTCTGGAGAACACATATCATGGCAGAGTTCCCTTTTGCCTCTCCCCCATGTACCGACATCTCCTGCCAAGCCGACTCCTGAGAGGTCTCCTAAAACACTGTATATGCTTCGAGATGAGTAGGGTATTTTCTGACTGGGCTTGGTGGCTCGTGCTTGTAATCTCAGCACTTTGGGAGGTTGAGGTGAGAGGATCTCTTGAGTCCAGGAATTTGAGACCAGCCTGAGCAAAATAGGAAGACACCCATCTCTAAAAAATAAATAAATAAAAAATTAACAGGGCATGTGGCATACACCTGTGATCCCAGCTGTTCAGGAGGCTGAGAGGGAAGGATTGCTTAAGCCAAGAAGTTCAGGGTTGCAGTGAGCCATGATCGAACCACTGCACTCCAGCATGGGTAACAGTGAGACACAACTCTTAAAAAAAGAGTATTTTTTTCCAGAATTGGTTACCCCTTTATTTTAGAAACATGATATGCAATTTTACATCTTTGAAATCAAAATATCTACAGTTGTTTTCTAATGTTTTCAGGTATTTTGCCAAATCTTAACTATTTATTAATTAATCAAGCATATCGAATAACTAATATGTGAAAGGAGCATTAGGTATTCTCTGTAGTTGCAAATTGGAATCAAAGATCATGTCTTCAAGACAGTTGCACTCTTATAGGAAAGACAAGATCTGCCCCAAAATAACCATGACACAAAGTGAGAAGGAAGGTAAAAAGTGTAGACATTCAGGACATAGTGAAATGAATCACCCTGCGTAACCAGAAGGGATACAAGGAGGGTTTTCACTTGGTTCTGTCATTTGAGTGATTATGAGGAGAGGAGGGGAAGGACGGGGCATGCAAAAGAAAGGGGTAGGAAAGCACAGGCATGCCAGACATCTGGTGAAAGGAGGAAAATGCTATTTTTAGCTAATTTTATTTGTTAATTTCTTGTAGAACTTAAAGTGGGATTCTCCCATGTAAAACTCAAACACAGTGGCTGGAGGTGGTGGCTCATACCTGTAATCCCAGCACTTTGGGAGGCCTGCTTAAGCTCAGGAGTTTGAAAACAGCCTGGGTAACATAGCGAGACCTCTGTCTCTACAAAATAAATAATTACCTGGGCATGGTGGCATGTACCTGCAGTCCCAGCTACTTGGGAGGCTGAGGAGGAAGGATGGCTTGAGCCTGGGAGGCCAAGGCTGCAGTAAGTGGTGATTGGACCACTACTCTACAGCCTGGGTGACAGAACAAGACCTTGATTCTAAATAAATGAATAAATCTCAGACACAATTTCCATCCCAGTTATCTCAGGGGAATAGATTAGGGTCAGATAAAGGATTGGTATGTCTTTACTTTATGAAAAGATTGTTGCAGTGAGTTTTTTCTTTGCTTTTAACACCTACCACATAGCCTTATGCAGGGATATAGAGGCCTGGGATGCAGTCCTCCTACTGAATGCTTATTACCTATGAGTTTCTGTGCCATTCAGATCTCCATGTCCTCAACTTGTTCTAGAGAAGTTCAAGAAACAGGCATTATCATCCCCATTTTGCAGATGAGAAAAAAATGAATCTGATAGAGAGTTGCTGCCTCTTATCCAGAGTAACATTGTAGTCTCTGAAAAAAATAGGATTCAAACCCTAGTCTAGCTTGTTCCAAAAGCCAAAGCTCCTACCACTATGCGATCTTGCATTCCAAATCTTAACATCCACAGAATTAAAACAATTTGTTAAAGTACATAATCAGAATTTTCAGTGTACTTTAGATTTTTAGATATGTTTAATAAAATTATTTTCAGCTGGACATGGTGGTTCACAAGTGTAATCCCAGCACTTTGGGGGGCTGAGGCGGGATCACTTGAGCCCAGGAGTTTGAGACCAGCCTGGACAACATAGTGAGAACCTGTCTCTACAAAATTTTAAAAAGCTATAGGAGCATGTAGTTCCAGCTAACTAGGAGGCTGAGGCAGGAAGATCACTTGAGCCGAAGAGGTCAAGGCTGCAGTGAGCTGTGATTGTACCACTGTACTCCAGCCTGGGCAACAGAGCAAGACGCTATCTCAAAAAAAAAATTATTTTCATCAAAGATTTTGTACCTTCTAGGATGTAAAAGCCACATTTACATATCAGTAAACTCCTGAGTACTTGTGTCATATATTATATGTTTATTCTTATTTACTCATAACATTTGCCAAGTGATTTGCTAACAATAAATGTTGAATAAAGTCATGGGATTTAAAGATTTTCATTTTAGAGATGAAAATCTTTTTCAACATCATCTGATCCAGTATCCCTAATGTGCTATTAAGTAAAAATAAGGTTTAAACAGATTAAACAACTTGGCTGAGGTCACAGTGGTACTCAAAGAGTCAAGACTGTCACTCAGGTTTCCCAACTCCCATCTTGCAGCTCCTGTACCATATGGCTATGCCACCCTTAAAAAGGTGAGTGATTCGCAGGTAAAATCTTATGTGAGGAAATTTTTTAATAATGGTGATGGACTGTTCATCCATGATGAACTGTTTAAGAGAAAATTGAGACTGCACGTCATTGGAATCATAGACTGAGCCATCCCGAGCTAATTGTGAGAAAAGTAGAAACATATAATATTATCCTTTTTATGCATTCATAATTTTGTTAGATCAGTATGGTTATGTACATATTGATTGATAAAATGTTAGAAACAGCAGAAAATCCCACTATACAAAGGAGCAGAAAAATTCTTGTGCTCTTAGAAGGTTTGTCTTCCATTTGTCTAAGTTGTGGTCTGTGATTTTGATCCATTTGCCTCCTTCATGTGGCAGGACCTTTACTCTGAAAGGGAACAGTGGAGCAGTGCCGGCCCAGCTGCTGAAGGGGCCGGGCGAGCGTCACATACTGCCACAGCTGAGGGACATTAGTGAATTACAGACTGCCCACTGCTTTTCTGGGATCATCACAGTTTACCAAACATTCAGAGAGAAGCATAAAGTCACTGGAAACCACACATGCTTTGATGACACACAGATAAGTGCCATGTATTAGAAAGATTCTTTTTGAACTACATAGAATGGGAGAAAAACATTTTTTGTACGCTAACTCAAATCTCAACCATTCTTGAATTTTGGGGGTGAAGAGTGGAGAAAGAAACACATCATACAAATGCTAAGATGCTTTAGGATTCCATATTTAAGCTATTCATATTTTTCCTGTTTCTGTAAAATTTATTCTTAACAGAAAATTTATAATCTGAGGAAGCCATATAAGTAAATCCTATTAGCATAGTTTTTATTCACTGTGATTGTATTTAGCATACAGGAAATAGATCTTAAAGATATACATTTGAGGAAGGAATTGCCACCTTTGTGTTTAGGAACTCAATGCCACCTGCGAGTTATGAAATAAAGGTACAACATGACAGAGGAATTGAAGATATCTTGTTAAATTGAGGACAAATATTAACATACCTGTTTAGCCAGGAAGGAATAAAATGGGAATCCCGGGGGCTATACATTAAGTATGCATTTTTAAAGTCATTTTAGTAGTCTTTGTTTTTGGTGGGGACTCTTTTCATTACCCCGCTCCTATTGACCAAAATTTACAGGCTATTCAATGAAATTTTATGTGTCTCCCCCACCGGCCCCCCTGGAATATTCCCTTACACTGTTGCTTAATTTGACAGATGATAAAGTCTGACAATTTTAGATCATGACATTTAACCAAAGCGTTCTTTCATGTAACTTTTGAAACGTTTTCACCACGATAGAGTGAGCTTTAGAACAGGATTAATGAGCAGTTCTGTGAAGAGGGACCTCAGCCTGGCGTGGACTATTTTTCCATTCATATTTTTATTTAAAATATTTGTCATCTCCGATATTTCATATTGGGTGTGTACACTGAAATGCTGAGTAAAACAGAGAGCCTGTCATGACCACTTTTTTTTTAGAATAAAGAGAACCAAAAGACCCATCCTGTAAACCTGTGTAACAGATAATCCGCATAATAGCCAGATAGGCGGGATCAGATGAAACAAATGCGTTCCATGTTTACATGCAGATTCCAGAATAAGGTTGATACTCCTTTAATTTCAAACCTCTGATAGTATGGTCCTTCTTCATCCCACATTGAAGCATATCACACAGACAATGCACTCTTGACTTTAGAGATAACCAAATGTAGAATTAGACTTCATCTGTTGGGACTACCAGATCAATTGCTTTGACTTCATTGCCTGGTCAATTCAGTCCAATAACTAGCTTAAATGATTTTTTTTTCCTCCTGCTGAATTTGCCAGCTACTTCACTTACTGCGTAAGTATGGAGCTACCACCATGTCCAGGGGCTGAACTGGGCACTTTGGGGAGACACACAGAATTGACAGGCATGTTTCAAATCTGTACAGAGCCCGTAATATAAAACTAATTCATAAGTCCTGGCAGAATGTGATTTAGTATTAAGGGCCTGGAATAAATGGGGTTTGTTGTTGATTATTTTTGTTTCACTAGAAGTCAATGAGTGCTGCAGCAGTTAGAGAATACCATGTGGGAAGACCAGAATTGAACAGAGAGGAGGGAGGAGACTGTGCCAGTGGGGAAAGGGGTGGAGGAGAAGCATTAGCAAAATACTGGAATAAAATAAGGAACAGACCTTTAGGGACCAGCTTGGAAATTAGCCTGACTTCAGGAGCATTGGTGTTGAAAAGAGTGTGTTGAAAATTAGGGAACTAGATTATGGAGGGCCTAGAATCTTAAGCCGAGCTGTTTAGAGTTTTTCCTAGAAGTGGTAGAGAAGGTTACTTTTAAGTAGGGCAACCAGGAAACAAAGGTGGTGCTTTGGGAAGATGACTATGATGACGGTGAATTGAGTAGACTAGAGGAGGGACACAAGGTTTCTCTCTATGCCTTGACCACCTCTCTACCCTCACACACGCAGCCCCCTACTTTTGCGCTGTGGATGCCATACCCTCCAAGTCGCTGCAGAGCCCTGACCTCAGAGCTGTAGAGTTATCCACACTCTGCAGTCTTGCGCTCAGACTGCCGGACACCAATGGAGGGAATCCCTCAGGTGCGCACACTGATGCCTCTTCAAGAGCACTGGCTTTTCCAGCTTCCAGTGAACTCAGTGGGCAGTAGGTTCACATGTCTTTGATTCACTTCCTTCCCCCTTACCCTATAGCTTCTCTTCTAGACCCACCATCCAGCACCAAAGCACCAACCTTTATCATTTTTCTTACTATAAGAAGTTTGCTGATTCCCCCAAATTTACAAGGCCATTTGTTGACATGGGGGAAGGACCATGCATGGCTACACCTTTTGGCTTGAAACAGCGACCTGCTGGTAGTTTATCTTATTTTCCCTTCACCTTGCTTCTTTTTATGAGAAGCATCTTTGGTCAGAAGAAGCAGTTATTGTACATATAATATAGGAACCGGCAGGGCTAGTTGTTTTTGTATTTGTTTCCTCATTTAGTCGTCTTGTCAGTGCTGTGAAGTAGATATTTTAATATACCCATTTTACAGATGTTGTGCTTATTCAGTCCAGGGTGGCCACAGGACACACCATAAGGGTAAGGGGAAAGTATCCACTTGTCACTGTGGCATGAGCCCTGAAGATCTGTCAGCTGACTATTTCCACACTCAGGTGCACACATGATTGTATCTCTTCATTCTGGGTGTGTGTGTGTGTGTGTGTGTGTGTGTGTGTCCCTCTCTTAGCCTCTCACTAAACATTTCTTTTCCGTGAAAACAACCAGAGAAGGGATGGAAGCAAGAACTTAGAGGTAATGGTGAGTTTGCTATGATCCTGCTTATGTTGGTTTCCAATGATAAGGGATCCCAGCAGCACACAGCTGGGGACAGACTGGACATCTCTGGATTCTAGGAGGACACTGTAACTCTTGTCCTGCAGAAGCCAGACCCTTTCTCTTAGCACCTAGGTAGCAGTATATCCACGGGGAGGACAGACAGGCACCCAGAGCCGTGAACTACAGCAGGAGTAACACCTTCCCTATTACTATATTTCTCATGACACAGCCCAGTTCTTTGGGTAGCAGGATCACTACCATTCATATTTATGTTTCAGATGCAATCCTCAGGAGTTCACAAGCCTGGTTCAGCAGTGTATTGCCAATCCCACCCCTGTAAAGTTGGTCATTTTTGTACCCACACATAAGACTTCTTATTTAGCTGAGTCTGATCTTTTTGATGACTTTGTAGATCTTAGTTCTGTTACGTAATATAACTGCTCTCCCTTACAACTTTATAACCACACCAGCTGATAACTGTACATCCTGTGTCTTCAAACCATTATTAATGTTGAATAAAACAGCTGAAGGCCAAGTATAATAACGTATCACTAAAATCTTCTCTCAAAGATGCAATCTAGCCACTCATCCAAAGCCACTGAGTTTAGTCACAGTACTGGTTCAGTAATCCAAGTAACCACAATATGGTCACACCTCTCCCCACTGTATTTTCTCCAAAGGTTAGCTGTCCTGAAAGACATCACACAACTACCCAGCCCCTCACTTAAGTTCTCGGGCCCGACTTCTCACTTGTAAATACCTGTATCAACCACTTTATAGGGATATTCTGGAGCAGATGCAAAGGGCATGAAATAACACAGAAAAGCCTGGCTTTCAACCTAGACCTTGGGCTCTGCACCCAGTTCTTCCCCTGTAGCGGGCCTTCCAGATCTAGGATGGGCTGCCCAGGAGGTGGACATTCCTTTTCCCTGGCTGACTGCTTGTCAGGGAGGTTGCCTGGGAAAGCTTTCCCAACTCCAACATTCTGTGATTTTATTGATTTTCCCAAACTTGATTTCATTTTATTTAGAATTATTCAACTAATGTAACATTTTGATTGTTTATAGCCTTTCAGTATCATCAGTCCCTATTCATCTACACTGATGGATGAAAGGAAGCATCACAGGGTATCTACAAAGTTTAATTGGCTTTTGAATCCTTGAAAACTTGACTTAAAATTTGGGTTTATAATCTGAATTTTACAATAAGTATTAAGCCGTCTAGCCTCAGCACTATTCACACAGTAAACATTTCTTTCACTGAATTTGCAATTAGCCAAGTTTAATCCAGAAAAGAAACTGGCCAACTGCCCATCCTGCTTTCTCACAAAACACCTCTTTCTAACTCCTACTGGGACCCAAGAGTGCTGGGCTCTTCCGTGGCAGGGAGGTGGGAGATGCCCACCGATGCCTTCTGCTTGTGCATTGTTCAGTATGTGTGTGTTCTCTCAGCTCACATCTTTCTTTTCAGTGTTAAACATCAAAGGAAAACTCTCCATACTCCTCTCCTCTGAGCCCCTGCTTCATCTCTACCCTCGATATGGGAAAAAGAAGAGAGACAGTTATACTACCAGTCAGAGATTTAAGCAGTGTAACAGTCACAAAGACTTATAAGCAGAACTTCCTTTCACAATGATGAGAATGCCTACGTAATTTTTATTTTCAGCTACAAGTTAAAATAATGGTTCTTAGATCAGTTATAGAGATACCTATCAACTTTTTGAGAATTTTCAGTAAATACAATCCAGTTTACACATGAAGCACATAGACTCATTTAATTGGAGTAGGATAAGTGTTCATATACATATTTCTTATACATGTCTTCATATACATATTTAAATATAAAAATATTTAACTCGGGAAACTATAATTATATCCCATACTGAGTAACAAAATACTCCTTGTATACAGTTAATGGGCAGATCACGTACCACATTTTAATAATAGTCTTGATATTGTACCCAGTGGATTATATATAATATAAAGGAAGCTTGGAAACAAGAATGTTGATATTTTCATGTAGTATAGGTGGAGAGTGAATATAGCATTACTCTCCTATCATGACCCTGGCATTCTGACAGTTTGGGAAGATCTCTTTCATTGTGTGCATCGTCTTACAAATAGCCTGGACAACATCATGCCATTTCTTCTTTATATAAACAGAATTAGTATCAGTTAATAGAATTTTTGGCATTAGTACTAAGTAACTGTTGGTGGAGCATGCTGTTTAGTAGATTGGGTCTAAAAGTACTAAACTGGGGTATACCGGCGGTATAAGGATATTTCAAATGAAAAATAATATACAAACGAAAAATAATTTTGTCATTCTCAATACTTGTGACGATTTTATAGACAGGAGTGAATCTTGCCTTCCTTTCAGATATACAGCCTTAGATACAGTCTTTTAATATGGCTTTATAAATAACTATTTTTAGGAAAAATTTGAAAATACTCAGCACGATAATTCGTTCTTACCTCATTCTGAGCTTTGTGATATGTATTCAGTACTAGTTCTTGATAATTTGTTAACAAGGCGTTTTTAACACTTTGGACAGATGCACATACTGTTTTCAATCTTCACGGTTAATTATTCCATTTTGTATTTGATGCCAGAACACTCTGACTCCTAATCACTGCCCATTGTTGCAAGTCCATTATATTCTAACTGTTTGAGTGCTCCCATTGACCTTGAACTGACATTATAAGCTGTGTCTAATCTTTTCAGTCTATATTTCTAATGCTTCTTTTCTTTTTTTCCCTTTTTCTGATCCCTGTTTAGCATCACAATGGGGCTGCCTCTGAGCCCAGCAGCTGACTCGGCCCGCTCTGCAAGGCATGCCCTCTCGCTCATTGCCACCGCCAGACCACCCGCCTTCATCACCACCATAGCCAAAGAGGTGAGCGGAGCTTCTCAGTGTGCGCCATCTTCTCATTCAGAGGAATTATTTGATACTATAAGCTGAGGGTTCATATCCACAAATAGTCTTTCTAGTTTGTTCTAGAACAATGCAAGTTAATAATTTAGTACTGAAATGAACACATGTGTCTGTGTGCATGCACACTGAATTCCATGGTGTGGTGCATTCATTACCTGTGCTTCTGTATTCATTTCTGTTCTCACAGTTAATTCACTTGTAAATCTTTGACAATCATTTTTCAATCTGAATTATAGCAGGCATATGAAAACTCAAAGACATTAAAGGTGTTCACGTTTTTCACAGATAAGTACCTACTTGTCATCAAAACTAAACTTGTTATTTAGCACCGGCTCTCCAACTGTAAACAAAAAATGTAAGTCATAAACTTGCTAATTGTTTTTCCTATTACTTGTCACAGATAAAGACTTGAATGCCAATTGATTCTCACATTCTTAGTGTTCAAACTAATTGCCCACATCTAACTGGAAAACTAGTAAAGAACAATGAGCCAATTATTGGAACTTTCCTATAGGTCTTAGTAGGAGGAGGAAAAGGAAAGAATGATCAGCTCTTAAATTTTTTTAAAGGTTTATTCCATTTCAGCATGAATAATGGGCAGACGCAGTGTCCATAGGGTGTGGGCTCTGTCTGAGTTGTTTTTCCTGTAGCTATGATGAATTTTTAAAATAATAAATACCTCTGAGTCTACTCAGATAAACTGAAACCTATTGGGCCTATGTCTGCCCCAGAGCTATCCCTAATAGGCATGCTGTAACTATTTGTGCCAGATTTCGCTGGGAGGGGAGGAAAGAAAGTCCTAACAGCATTTTGTATAGGCTTATGTGAGGCACTGAGGCTTTGAATTCATATCTAAAATAAATTTGTAGACTAAGGGTGTGCATTTTTCTAATAGTGCATAGTGTTATAGTAAGGTTCCACTAGATTTAAAATATACATATGTATGTATTTATTTTGTAGGTATTATATAGTTATATATAATGTGTGTATATGTACGTGGGTACAAGTGGTCAATTTTATCGGTCTTGGAAGATTTTTTTTTTTGCCAGTTTTTCCCATCAGTGGAATATGCACAGGTTGTAATATTGAATATAGTGAAAAATATTGAATATTGAATATAGTGAAAATATTCACTATTGAATATACTGAATATTTTGAATAATATTCAAAACATTGAATATAATATTGAATATAGTGAAAATATTGAATATAGTCACATTAGTCTGACAGGTCCTTGTATTGATTGTGTTTTCAAACTTCCCTTGCACCATTTACATATGAGTTTTTTTTTTTAATGAACTCTTAGAATACCCATGCTTTGAATTCATTCTACTCCAGCTTTTGGTTGGAAAGGTAATTTTAAAATAACAGTCCACATTTATTACCTTTAAAAGCAAATTTTCAGCCTGTTACTGTGGCATGTGCCTGTAGTCCTAGCTATTTGGGAGGCTGAGGCAGGAGGATCACTTGAGCCTAGGAGTTTGAGTCTAGCCTGGGCAACATAGTGAAGTGAAACACTGTCTGTAAATGTTAAATAATAAATAAAACAAAAAACACACACAAGTTTTCCACTTTACTATTCAATCTTAGAGTATTAGAGTAAAATGCTAAAGTGTTTCTTATTATTGTCTCTGACCTCTACCCCATTTCTATGCCTGCTACCTTATGGCTCTTCACAGGCTAGTCCAGGGCCTGTTAATATTCTTTTTTTTTTTTTGAGACGGAGTCTTGCTCTGTCGCCCAGGCTGGAGTGCAGTGGCCAGATCTCAGCTCACTGCAAGCTCCGCCTCCTGGGTTCACGCCATTCTCCTGCCTCAGCCTCCTGAGTAGCTGAGACTACAGGCGCCCGCCACCTCGCCCAGCTAGTTTTTTTGTATTTTTTAGTAGAGACGTGGTTTCAACGTGTTAGCCAGGATGGTCTCGATCTCCTGACCTCGTGATCCACCTGTCTCGGCCTCCCAAAGTGCTGGGATTACAGGCTTGAGCCACCGTGCCCGGCCTGGGCCTGTTAATATTCTTTCTCATCCAAACTATAAAGCTTACAATTGTATGGGGAAAATCACATTGAATTTATATTATTTGCCATGCTCATTATTTTTGGAGGCATGTTCATTTGGATTTCCCAGCTTAATTGTAAAGCACTTAGAGAATAATTTCTGGGACACAGTGTGGTTAAAATATTATTTGTAGTTGATCCTCGAACAGTAAGGGAGTTAGGGGCACCAATCCCCCTAGCAGTCAAAAACCCACGAATAGTATTTGACTATTCCAAAAGTTAACTACTGTTAGCCCACTGTTGACCAGAAGCCTTACTGATAATGTAAACAGTCAATTAACACATATTTTGTATGTTATATATATTATATACTGTAATCTTAAAGTAAACTAGAGAAAAGAAAATGTGAAGAAACTCATAAGGAAGTGAAAATCGATGTCCTATTAATTAAGTGCAAGTGGATCATCATAAAGGTCTTCATCCTTGTCGTCTCCACATTGAGTAGGCTGAGGGGGAGGAAGGGGAGGGGATTGGTCTTGCTGTCTCAGAGGCCCAGAGGCAGAAGAAAATCTGAGTATAAGTCGGGTCATGCATTTCAAACCCATGTTGTTCAGGGGTCAGCTGCACTATCATTACTTGAGAGCAAGGATCGTATCTTTTACTTCCTGGGCATCTGCCAACTTCTGTCTACCTTAGTTTCAAATGTACCAAATTCACAAGTCCTCAATATGTTTCTTTTTAAACATGTCATGATAGTGTTGTATTAACATCTCATGTAATGTTCAGAAACTTACAGAATTCTATTAGGCAATACCTATTGAGTTTTTATTATACTAATATTGTTTTTGCAATCAAAAGTATTTTCTGACTCACCCCCAAGAAGTTTATTTTTTTCTATAGTATTAGAAAGTGAAAAATAAACCATGGCTAGAAATGTAAAACTATATCAGTGTCAATCATATCTACAGCTTAGAAATGTTTTGTAGGTACACAGACATACGGCCCTTGCAGCAAATACCCAATCACAGCAGAATATTCACACAACAACTCTCGCACGAGCTAAAGGGGAGATTCTGAGAGTCATTGAAATTCTTATTGAAAAGATGCCCACAGATGTTGTGGATCTTCTTGTGGAGGTAAGACTATCCTGTTTTAAATGATCCATCAGCAACCTAAATTAAATATTTTAATGAAGTAATATAAATCAGCATCTTTATTTCCAGCATCTCTAAAAGAGATAAAGGGTGAGCGAGAGAGAAAGAATGAGTGTGTGTGTGTGTGTGTGTATGTGTAAGAGAGAGATAACTAAAATTAATTTTTGTGCCATTTCTGGAAGACTTATTTAAATTTCCTCAAAAATCAAAACGATTTTCATGTTCATTCACCATTCACTTAGAATTGGTCCATAATATGTAAAGGTCTGTAATATGTAAAGGTTATGTTACCTTTGACATCTTTCATTATAAATAAAATATATAATATGTTGAATAAAGCTACCTATTATGTACATAAATATGAATTGACTTTAAACAAGTCTGTTGTCTTTATTTTATTGCACTGTCCTTTAAATTTCTTTTCACAGATAAGAGAAAGGATAGACTGAAATATACACATGGCTTAAATTGCTTTTGTTTTTATTTTAAATACTAAAATAAAACTATATAGACTTTTTATGGGCAAATGAGGCCTAAGTTAACCATTTACATTTTGGAAAATTAAGCATTTGAAATTAATTTTAAATCTGTTCTTTTCTGTCAAAGGTTATGGATATCATTATGTACTGCCTTGAAGGATCTTTAGTTAAAAAGAAAGGTCTTCAAGAATGTTTCCCAGCCATCTGCAGGTAAAGAAGTCTTCAAGAGCATGCAAAATAAATAATTTTCAGTAACAAATCATTTAAAAAAATTTTGGCATGGTGTTAGTAGTCTTGGTCAATTAGAAATCCAGTTATTTATTAATGTCTGCTTACTTTCTAAAACAATATGGGCAGGTTATAGTTAAAAACAAAAATATAGTAGAGTTAGCTATTTGAAATTGGGTGTTGAAGATATTTTGCTCAAACCTTAGAAAAATTGACTAAGAGAGAACATTCATTGAATGTGTCTGTATTCTTATATTCATTACTCTAATTATTATTTACGTTACAAAATTGAGTTAGGGAGCTTCTGGCTTTGGAAAGAAAATGTTCTTTTCTGCCAGCAGACATCTTTGTGCCACGCTTTCACCGATAAAGTTTATTTTTAATACAAAGGCTAGTCTTTGCATTACTTTCTCTTAAGTATAGGTGTTTTCCTTATGAGAAAGCAGGAAAAGAAGCCAAGAAAAGTTAAAACTTTTATAAACAATGTTGCGTTTGCGAAGTGTAACTTTCTGAATTATATATGTCCATAATTTAATAATTATAGAGCATATAATTATTATAGCATGAAGGGGTATTTTTAGAGCCAAAGTGTAGTAACATTATGTTTATTTTTCTTTCAAAGCTGTTTTAAGCTTGGTTCTCAAAATGCTTATAGATTGAGGCACATCTTGTTAAAAAATGTTTTATCTCCATGCAATCGATAGAAATAGTATTTAAATCTTTTGAAGATAATTGTTTTTGTAGAAAACAGAACAACCAGTTATTCATAGTTATATAACATTTGTCTTTTTTTTTTTTTTTTTTTTTTTTTTGAGACGGAGTCTCGCTCTGCCGCCCAGGCTGGAGTGCAGTGGCCGGATCTCAGCTCACTGCAAGCTCCGCCTCCCGGGTTTACGCATTCTCCTGCCTCAGCCTCCCGAGTAGCTGGGACTACAGGCGCCCGCCACCTTGCCTGGCTAGTGTTTTGTATTTTTTAGTAGAGACGGGGTTTCACCGTGTTAGCCAGGATGGTCTCGATCTGCTGACCTCGTGATCCGCCCGTCTCGGCCTCCCAAAGTGCTGGGATTACAGGCTTGAGCCACCGCGCCCGGCCACATTTTTCTTTTTAAGACAAGTTCAGTGATATCCTATTTTTGCTCATTTTTATGAATACATTGTAGTGGAAAGCTTCATTTTGGACTACAGCTTTCCTGAGAGCAATGGCATTACCTGCTATGCAAATTTATTTAAGCATGTGATTGTACTCTATGAGCCTTCGCATATCTTTTTCTGTATTTATGGTAGACCTTGTAGCCTGGTCTCTTCATTTTGCAGTTTCTGATTCATGCATCCAAAACTTTAAAAACATAAACACAAAGTAAAAAAAAAATTATACTGTAGCATACATGTCTACAGATGCATATTTTCTTGTGATGGGGTTTGGCAAATTAGAATACAACCGTGTTTTAAACATTATGCCGTGTGTTTGGTTTATGGTCTTCTTTTTAAGAATTGTGTATATTAAATCTTATACACAATTAACTGATTTTAAGAATACAAGTAGTTGTTATTTTCCCAGTTGACTGTTTTCTATGGGAATGTCTAAGTGAAAATGCACTTTCGCCTGTCGCTTCCTGGAGGTGATGAGGAAGCGGTTTTACTGGGGCTTATTTTACTGAATGTTAACGGTGCTCCTTGCAGCACCAGCCTCTGGCATGTAAAGAAGCTTCCTGGAGGTAACATGAAAGTGTTCAATGTTTAAAGGATCTGTTTTTCCCCTCTGCTGGAAGCCTGCCTCCTCCACAAGCCAGATCCTCAGTCCCTAAAACCACCTTAGTCTGCTGCATATCCACTTTCGTTTCCTATTATGTGGTCACTGAAGAGTCAGGGTTCTGCTAGAATGCTAAGGAGGCACGTGTCTTAACTGAAGGCTCAGTATAAATTTTTTCTGATTTGGCAGAAAGCAGCTGTATTTTGTTTATCAATTTAATAACATTTATTGAACACCTACTGTGTATCAAGTACTAACCAGGCCCTGGGGAAACAATGATGAATAAGATGATTTCCTCACGGGGCACAGGGGAGGTAATTATACAGACAGATGATTCCAGCTTCTGTGTCCTATGCTGGAGTAGAATTACATACCAGGGACTGAGGTAGGCAATAAATGGAGTGCTTAATTCTGGGTATGGAAGTCTGAGAAAGTTTCACAAAGGAGAAGGCATAATAACAATAATAATACCTGTGAAAATGCTTTAGTAAAAGTGTCTGCCAAATGGAGAGAGGGATTTTCCCTCTGAGGGAGTTGTGGTGATGGAAAAGTGGTGGTGGATTCTGGAAGCTTCACAGAAGAGTTGATGGGGTGGGCTTTGCAGGATAATTAGGGGTGTGTCATCTTGAATTGCAGAGGGAACCAGACTGGCAAATGTTTGACGGCACAGAAGCGTACAGCAAGTGTGGTAAATGCTGTGTAGTAGAGTGGCTAGAACGTAGGTTGAGGATGGGAGTCTAGTATAGTGCCTGAGTATAGAGAGGGCTTTGAATTTCATAGGAAGGAGTGTGACTATTACAGCAGGGCCTTGAATAATGTCATTTCATTCAACATCATTTCATCATAATGTTGAAGAGAAAAAAGTAATTCTCAGCTAGGGTCACTGTCTGTGTGGCCTTTATACTTTCTCCCCAGGTCCATGTGGGTTTTCTGTGGGTACTCTGGTTTTCTTCCACATCCCAAAGATGTGCCCATTAGGTGAACTAGCATTTCTAACTGGTCCCCATCTGAGTGAGAGTGTGTGGCGTGCGCACCCGCACTCTGTCATGGGATGGCATCCTATCCAGGGCTGGTTCTGCCTAGTGCCCTGAGTTGCTGGGAGAGACTCCAGCCACCCGTGACCCTGAACTAGAGTAAGTGAGTAAGTAATGATCTTACTTGTTTTTGTCGTGGGCAGGTGGAGTTCTTTCCCTGCTTTGTATCAGTTGCAAAGCAGGAAAAAGTCAAGCAGGCTTTATTCCTGGCCAGGCCTGGAGAAGGAAAGAACTCTTGGTCTACAGATGCCCTCTCCCTGAAAAATAGAAGGCGTGGTGCGTTTAAGAACCGGGTATGGAGAGGGAAAGGGATGTTAGCATGCACAGGGTGGGACTCCAGATGCACAGGCTCAGTGCATAAACATACGTCTTCATGCAACCCGTGATACAAATGGCGAGGTGTTCTTTTGGGGGAGGGAATTTTAGTATTATAATGATAACATTAAGGATCTAAAGGCAACTAGGGGTCACTTGTTCCAGTTTGCACCAGTTGGGGATCTTATCTCCCTCTGGTATCTGGTCAGGAATGGAGAAGCTCTGGTGCTACTGGACTGTCTGGTTTCTTTATGCAGCTGTGCCTACAAATAAAGGTCATAATTAAAGAAAAATGGTAAGAAAAAGAACTTTTCCAATTATTTCATCAGGATGGTCCTGGTAACATTTTTATTAATCTTTCTTAAATGTTTGTAGAGCTCAACTTCATTTCAGTGTTTAATATTGGAAGTGTTTTGGGTCTTTCTGAGTTTGGTGATGTTTTTGTGACCAGAAATGTGCCATAGAAACTTAACTCTTAAATATCAATTAGCCTATGGTACAGTTGGTTTCATTATAGGTCAGTTTTCAAGAACATACTAAATCCTCACATTAAGTGAGGACTTACTGTGTTTGATAGACAATAGAAAGTCAGAAAAGGTTAAGCAAAAATGTGTAATTCTTCTACCAGAACATAGTTGATAAGACATAATTTTATGAAACTTCAGATTTATAACAAAGTTACTAAGTTATGTAGATATTATTAAGATTGTGATGGGCGGATCACGAGGTCAGGAGATCGAGACCATGCTGGCTAACACGGTGAAACCCCGTCTCTACTAAAAAATACAAAAAATTAGCCGGGCGAGGTGGCGGGCGCCTGTGGTCCCAGCTACTCGGGAGGCTGAGGCGGGAGAATGGCGTGAACCCGGGAGGCGGAGCTTGCAGTGAGCTGAGATCCGGCCACTGCACTCCAGCCTGGGCGACAGAGCGAGACTCTGTCTCAAAAAAAAAAAGAAAAAAAAAAAAAAAAAGATTGTGAAAATAAAGTCCACATAGGCCCATTTATTTGTGAGTCAGCACATAAACATAGAAGAATGATTAACAATATAAGCTTGTAGCTTATGCTAAATGTGAGTTGCAATAGATGATAAATTATAGAGGACTTCAGAGAACGCTAAGCTTGCATGGGTCCTCAGAAGTTTTACAGGTCAATGCCACTCCATCTATTGGCTGATTTTTACTAGGTTAATATATGAACAACAAAGATAACATATCAGTAGGAGTTAAAATTATTTTATTGAATATCTGCCATGTCTGTACCATTGGATTCTACTAGGTGCCTTACAGTACTTTTGAGTCTTCTGTATACAAAATGCCTTTCATGAAATAGGAAACTCCAAAGTCAATGGCATGAGTATCTGTGGTTCAGATATGTGATGTTTGTTTTTAAAATCTTTATATAGTTTTGTTTTCTTTTTCTTTTTATTTCCTTCCTTTTACCCTTTTTAAAATGTTCTCTGGGTTTTGTCTTAGACTAACCTCTTTAATGCTGCCTTATGCCAGTATTCGGCTGCTGTGGTTGACAGATCACAAAATGGTGTGAAACTTCATTAGTGTTCTTCGTAAATGAAATATTTATGGATGCATCCAGAAAAGTGCTTATGATTTGGGTATTCACACAGTATTATTTTTTTGTGGATCTCTCTAATAATAATGTGAAAATCTAAAATGTATACAAAATATTAGCTAATATATATTTCAAAGTAATATATAAGTAAAAAACTACCAGATTACATTATTGCTTTCATATCTGTAAAAAAGTAATAAATAATTTTTAGTCAACATTGTAAACATGATCTTCCACACCTAAAGTTGTATTAATTTAATTAAGAGCTAATGTAGTGTCCTGAAGTCATTGAGTATTTAAAAACAGAATGTATTCTGACTGGTGGTAAACATAAAATTAACTATTCTCTGTGAGTCCAAAGATAAAATAGCATTATATATAGAATGCTGAATAATCCTGAGTTTGGGTTTTATTTTGTTGTTTAGTTTTTTTCACCTTCACCAGTGGGCTTGTAGGGTTTTTTGTTTGTTTGTTTGTTTGTTTGTGGATTTTTGTTTTTTGGATTTTTTTTGAGATGGAGTATCACTCTGTTGCCCAGGCCGGAGTGCAGTGGTGCAATCTCAGTTCACTGCAACCTCTGCCTCCTAGGTTCAAGCAGTTCTTCGCCTCAGCCTCACAAGTGGCTGGGACTTCAGGTGTGTGCCACCACGCCCAGCTATTTTTTGTATTTTTTTTTTATTCATTTATATATTGAATAAACTCAGAATTTCTAAGGAAATGGCTGAAGATATTCCTTCAGCCCGTGCATTCCAGAGATACACCATGAGCTTTTAAAGACTTGCCCTTAGAGCCACAGAATGCCTGCTGATGACTGTAAGTGCAGACTTTCATTAATCAGGTTTTATCTAAAACTCAGCTGAGAAACACAGAGCACTAAGAAGCTAGTTTAGAATACATGTGGTCCATTTATTCCTCGGAATATTCTAGTTTACATCTTTAGATTGGGTGAAACCATCCAAGAGCTCCATTTTTTTCTAGGCTGTCTGTTCTCCTCCGAGTTTTCCTTGCCCACGTTCCTCTTCAGCATTAGGCCTGCCATTTGCATGGAGGCACCTTTCAAGGGAGTGCGTAAGAACGGTGGTCCTATTATCGCAGGGCTGTCATGTTGATGTCACTCGGTACATTGTTTAGTGTCCCTTCTATGAAGACTCAAGACGTTTCTTTTAAATCTAGATGACAGCTCGTTTTTCTCTTCGTAAGGAACCTAGAATGTGGTTTTTGTTTGTGTTTTGTTTGTTCGTTTGTTTTTCCCATATAACCAGTGTTAATTTTAAAATTTGCCTTGGCCATTAAGCAGCTCAAAGCCAAAGTCCCTGCTTATGTCTAGGAAGTTATGGCTTTTGTCTCCCTTATTCTTTCCCTCATAATCATACCTTCAGCTTTGTCTTTTTTGTCTATCTTTTTACTGTATTCTAGAAGCTTCCCTAAGTCCTTTATGTTATGTGTGTATGTGTATGTATTATGTATGTGTGTATGTACCTTAGTACATGTATGTATATGTGTATATGAAATGCATGGTTTTATTTCAAAAGCCATGAAAGTAAAAATCATTGTAAGAATATTAGCTATGATTATTTTCTAAAATAAAAAAGACCTTTTTTGTATTAACTGAAATACTTTAGATCTTCCTGGAGTCGTTTATATAGCTATAGGTATTTTTCTATAACAAATCCAGTAAAAGTTATAAAAATCACACACTATTAACTAGCTGTATTAACGTTACAGTCATAGCTTTAAATATTTCCTAATAATTCACATTTCACTTTCTGGGATATTAATAATATAGTGTCATCTACTAATAATACAAGAAAATTACTTAGATTTCAGTGCCCTTGAAAAAATGTAGCACACACATCCTTCAAAACACAGTTATACAAAATGGTTCTCCTGTCAAATTTTTTATCAGTGTAACAAATATGAGTGTATTATTATATAGGAATTAAACTGCATCCATTTTAAAGCACAAACATATTAGCCACAAGACTGCTGCAGCACTGAATTAGTTTTATGTTTATAAATAAGCAGAATAGGAAGCACAATAAGGTAACATTTAAGAAATGAATCTCTGTAGGTTCTTTCCCAGCTAGGCCTTGGCTTTGCCTTCATACGTCTCCTCAGTGATCTTCAAAAAGGCATCGTCTAGCACTTTAGATAATTATTGTTAGAGGGTTCTGAGTAATTTACATTTAATTGCCTGGACTATAAATAATACAGCATCCTCAGTTAAAAATACCCTAGACGCCAAGAAAGTAGAACCGACTCCTTTCAAGGCTTGGGAGGATAAACATCACTGAAATTTCTTCAGAATTCTTTGTTAAAATTTCATTGCAAGTTGCCATGTCACTGAACTCAGATCCCCATGTGAAGTCCCTCACACAGAAGACCAGGCAACACGGAGTGTGCCATGCTTGACTCAGTTGGATGATGTGTCTTCCTTTGGTCACTGGATCAATGCTGACTGGTATTACACTACTGAGTGTGCTGCAGCAGCATGAAACATGAAGGCGTGGAGCAGTACTTGTGGTGTGTTCTGTACAGATGTTACTGAACCCAGAGAAAAGCACTCTAGAACCTGTACGTGTGATACGCACATGTTCTAAAAGGAATGCTTGTTTTTTATTTGGCAAAATTATTCTTTACTAAAGTCAGAATAGAGAGGTTTAAGCTCTTAGAAGCTACTATCAAGGCTCCATTAGAAACGAAGATAAAATACTTCTACAAATACAATATGCTTTTTAAGTTTAAGGTGATTGTATTATGATCCTGAGGTCTGGTAGTGGCATAATGCATGACAAATAAAGGATTAGGGTTTTTTAAATGAAATTGTAAGTCATAAGAGATTTTAGGATTTCTTCAGAGCAAAAATTAGATATACCTCTAGATGTGATTTTTTGGTCACTTAAAACTACACAGTCGTGCACATATAAGTAGCTTGAGGAAAGGGGCTTTTCCCTTCATTTCTTGTATAGCAACTAGTAGAGGGCGCCAATTGGCCAAAGACCATATGTCCCAGCATTCCCAGATAGGTCATTATTTCACGCACTTTTTTTGTTTTAAGTTAAGGCAGTTTATTTGATGTATAACCAAGAGTGATTTAATTTTTATGGTTTTTAAAGACTTTTCAAATAAATTAATTCACCGATTCAAAAACAAAAACAAAAACAAAAAAAAAACCTTTGTTGGGCTCTGTCCCAATTTTTAGTTTAAAAAATATATACCCTCAGTGTAGCCACTCAGTAACGGTGGTTGAATAATGACACTAGCTATGCCGCTTCATGTGTTTAGTCCTTAATTTCATCCTGATAAATGGCATCAGTTCTTTTGCTTAAGCAGTGACCTTACTGCATTATTTTTATAGAATTACAAGTTGTAAAATTTTGATTCTGTAAAGGACCTTCCGTTATGACTTACTACTTCCCGTCCTTCATTTTAAAAACAGGCAAACTGACAAACTTTTTTTATGCTGACAGTCAGACCAAAGTGAAGCTCAGCTTTCCTGAACAGATCTCATATCTGCTCTGTGTTCTTAGCGTGGGGTGTGCACTGTTACACAGGCTTACACGTGTCAGGGGCACACATGGAGTTGAGCCATCTCATCAGAGGATGAGCTGACCGTTGCTGAGTTCCAAGCCCAGGCCTCTTCCTCTCTATCCTTCATCTCATTTTCTCTCACCGCCTCTTGGACCTTGCTCTTTAGATAACTTTCTCTTTTATCCTTAACTTCTCCTTCTCTATGGCATCTCTTTTTCAGCCTGGAAGTGTATTTTGTTCTCTTGTAAAAACCCTTCCTTCTCTCTATCTTCTCCACCTACTGTCCAGTCCATCCTTTCCCAGGACAAGGAATTTACACTTCATCCAGTTTGTCACCTCTCCCACTCTCTTCATCTGCTGGAATCTGATTTTTGCCCCCACTGGTTTTCTAAACTCTCTCTCTGTCTCTCTGTTTCCCTTTGGTTACAAACAATTTTTGATTACCAAATGCTTTTCAGTCTTTAAAGTAGTGGTTCTCAAACTTTTTGGTCTCAGGATTTCATCAAAATTGAAGACCTGAGTTTTTGTTTATGAAGGTTGTATCTATGTTTTCATCTTTTAAAAATTAAAACTGAGCATTTTTAAAATATTGGTTTATTTATTTAAAATCAACTCATTTTGCATTGATGTAGAAACATTTTTATGAAAAATACTTTCCAAAATGAACAAATACTGAGAAAAGTAGCATCGCTTGACGTTTGTCAGATCTCTTTACTGTCTAGAAGACAGGTGGAATTTAATAGCTATGCATGTCTTTCATCTGTTGCAGTATATTATTTTGGTTGGAAGATATGGTCAGAATTTAACTGCTCACACAGATATGTAGTTGAAAAGGGAAGAATGTTTTAATGGCCTTTTCAGGTAATTTTATATCTTCTTGGACACTGCACCAAAACTCAACATGTGATTGTTTTTTAAAGGTTAGTTGCAATGTGGAATCTGTAGTCACATGAACTTTACTGTTACATTAAATCCACCAGTGTATCTTGCACTTCGAATGGGTCTTTCACCTACCCGTGATTTTGTAACATTATGCCCTGGTCTTCAGAGAATGTTGGTCCACTGAGTTATGTTGGCTGTCCATATATGGTCACTTTGCATTTAACAATATTAAAATATCACATTTGCTAATATTACTGCTGATCTCCTCAAAAAAGTTAGTGTTGAGAAGCCAGATACAGGTTTCCAAAATTCTTATTTTTACTTAAAAGCTTGAACGTATCATTGACAAAAATATCTTGTCAGTTGTTTTCCTGGAAAGGCTTAACTTTGTTCATTTTCAAGAAAGTATCTCTCAAATAACTGTAGTTTTTCTCTCAGTTACGCTTTCAAGTAAATGGCGTTCAGTGAAAAAAGCAGCTAGTTCATTCTGCAAGTCAATCTTACAAGTGTTTTTCTCCAAGACAACCATGAGATTTCAGTATACAGAAGCATTTTATGCGTACTTCCCACTTTGTCACACTGAATATTGAAACAATGTGTACTCAACGGTTGAAATTTCCTTGATTAATAACTTTTTCATCATGGATATTCTGAAGTGAAACTGTTCTGTTGTTTTGCTCACTGCCAGCATGGCAGTGAAGAACATAGCGACTGCTAAACGACTACATGTCAGTGCCCCTGCCTTGATTCGGGTTGAAGTGTCAGCAGTTTTACCCACCATTGCTTTTGCATCATCAGTGCAAAATCAACATGATGAAAAGGCCAAATAATATCTCAGTATTTTTATGAAAATTGTTTTGATCTCGTAGACTTCTCAAAGGAAAGGCATCTGCAATCCACAGTTTGAGAACCACTGATTTAGTGAAATCCTTTGTTGCACAGAATCATGAAACGTATTTTTTCTTTCTTAAAACTCTTTATTTTCTGCATCTCCCATATCCCACAGTGATAACCTTTCCTACGATCCAGTACCTGGAGAGAAGGTAGCCTAGATTTCAGGAAAACTAAGGCTAGGCTTCCTGTAGCTCAGTAGAAATCCTGAAACTTCTATTTATTTTAAAGAACCGTTAACTTTTCTTGGGATTCCAGTGCCACTGGTTCCAGAAGGGGACCTCCTTAAGGAACCATGGGCATTTGATGTTAAAGCACCATGATACATAATTTTTGGTAACAAATCTGCCCATTGTTTAGAGGTCACATTATAGATGACATCCTCTTAAATGTGTCAGACTTGCATTCTTGAAGCGCCATTCTCAAATTCTCTAGGCTCATTAGTCTTTTTTCTCTTCCTTTAATAAGGCCAAGCTTATTCCTACCTCAGGACTTTTGTTCTTGCTATTTCCTCTGCCTAGAAGGCACCTCCTCCAGATATTGACATAGCCTGCGTGGTCTCATCATTCA
Organism: Papio anubis; assembly: GCF_008728515.1. NCBI lineage: Eukaryota > Metazoa > Chordata > Mammalia > Primates > Cercopithecidae > Papio > Papio anubis. The sequence goes on from NC_044994.1 coordinate 49,459,213, forward strand.
GGTCAGCCTCCTCTGACCTCCCTATGTATAACAGCCTCCTTGCCATCACTCTCACATTATTACCCTTTTAGCTTCACAGAATTTTATAATCTGCACTCCTCTTGTTTATCTTTTTTTACTCATTAGGCCCTTAAGAACAGGTAACTTCTCTGATAATTTCCTATTATAGTTCCAGCAACCTTAACTGTTGAATGATGAATGCAGAGACCCTGTGCCTGCACTGAGGATTAAAGGGTCTGCTCCTGGAACAGAGAGCCAGGGCGCACACTCCCATACCTCTTCCTCACACCCTCTTCCTCGTCTTTGTTACCTTGGCTTTCCCTTCCCTAGTTCATAGTTACCTCTTCCCCATCCTAAATGGCATCTCATCCTGTCGATTCTAAGGTTATCTTACAGTCTCTTCTCAGCAACCCTAAGCACCTGGGTTTAGCTTGCTTTTGTTTCTTTGAAACAAAATTCTCAAAGATACAGAATATGTATAATTCCCTAAAATATGGAATATATATATGAAATCTTAAGATATAGACACACATGATGTATACATCTTAAGCTACATATATACTATATATCTGTATTATATATATCTTATTTATATGCACACTATGTGTATATACACATGCACATATACATATATACACTATGTATATAGTCTGCTTTTTCAAAGAATTAAGATTCCAAGTGAATAATTCTCAACCTATTTAATCTTAGGACCCCTTTAAACTCTTAAAAATTATTGAAGAACCCAAAGAACATTTGTTTATAGTGAGTTATAACTATCAATATTTGCCATTTTAGAAATTTAAACTGAGAAATTTTTAAATTATTTTATTTGAAAAGAACCCATTATATGTTAACATAAAAAATATTTTTATCAAAAATGATGCCAACCTCTTTGATGTCTGGCTTAACAGAAGTCAACTGGATTCTATCTGCTTCCACCTGTGATAGATCATGTAAAATCTGGAAAACTCAGCTATACGTTCGTGAGAAAACGAGAGTGAAAAGGGCAAATAACATCCTGGTGTCAGTGTGGACACTTGAGAAGCACTGCTCTCAGCTGTCCCTATGGGACTGCGTCTGGTGAGATAGCGAATTCCAGGTGGTGGGGGCTCCTGCCTTTGCCACACCCAGCTGTGCAGTCTGGGGCACATCACTCGACTTCAGTTTCCTCCTGTAGGAAACAAGGGGCTCTTGTGCCTGCTAACCATGGCAACATTCAACTCCAAAATATTAAAAGTTTTGCGTAGCTGCTACTTTTCTCATGGCTGACTTACAAATATATGATTACCAACCATTATCTTACAATAAATTCTGAAACATGTTAAAATATATACGTCTTAACATAGGGCTGTATGGATGCTGCAGCTTCTTTGATGCCTTCCTAAAAATTCTTTGAAGTAATTACTCTCAAACCTAATCCTGCACTGAGACTATTTAATGAACAAAGAACTCAATTAATATGGAAGGTAAATCACATGTTTTAAGAAAAACAAGGAGTTCCTATTTTGTTTAATGCTATTTTTGTATCTGATTAAGTTTTATGGGGAAAAAAAGTTTAAGTGGAAACCAAAGGGATAGTTTTTTTAAAAGCATGTTACGTCTCTTACATTCAGACAATGGAGTATTATTCAGCAGTATTAAAAAATTAGCTGTCAAGCCATGAAAAGACATGGAGAAATGCATATTACTAAATGCATATCACTAAATGCAAGAAATCAATCTGAAAAGGCTATCTATTATATGATCTCCAGCCATATAACATCCTGGAAATGGCAAAACTATAGTCAGAAAAAGATCAGTGGTTGCCAGAGGTCAAGGGAGAAAGGATTTTCATGGTAGTGACACTATGTTATGTGATACATATGATACTCTAATGGTAGATGTATGCCATTATACATTCGTCAAAATCCATAGAATGTACAAAACCAAGAGTGAACACTAATGTAAATGATATGTAAATTTATCAGAAAGCTGCCACCCTGGTGCAGGGGATTGATAGTGGGGGAGGTCGTGTGCATGCAGACGTAGGAAAAATACAGGAACTCTACTTTCTCCTCAGTTTTGCTTTGATTTTAAAACATCTCTAAAAAATAAACTGTATTTTTTAAAAAGCATATCATCCACTCATACTTATTAAAGAGATAAAAAATCAATACAAACTTCAGTCATACTTAATAATGATATTTACAACACTATATGGTGTTTATCTTTAGAACTGAAAATAAAAATGAAAAGAAAATATTTTAATTGACTGTTTTTTAACATATAAATGGCTAATCTTAGTACCCAGTTCCAAAATTAGAAAAAAAGAAGCCACTCAAGAAATAGGAATCAAAAAATGGGACTTGTTCAATTTAACAAAGTAAAATATTTTTTAAGCACTTGTGTGACTTCTCTGAAAATTTCCAATTCATTCAGTAATTCGTTTATCTGTGCTGTATGCCGTGCTGGGCCTGTCAGGCAGTCCCTGCCCTAAAGGGCCTTAAAGTTGGCTTGGCAGAGACAGAGAGGTCAATCAGTGAGCTGTCATAAACGCTATGAGAAAAGGGTGTCCAGGACACACAGAAGAGTCCCAGTGCCATGATAAGAGGGACACAAAGGAGGGAGCTGGCAGTTGTGCATAGAGGAAAGGAGAACTGGTAGTATTTTAGCAGAGCTCTCAAAGATCAGTAGATCTTTGAGATCAGGCAGATATATCCTTCTGACTCCAAAATCTATGCTTATTTTTATATATAAAAATGACTCTCATTGAACGAAATGCTAATTAAACACTATTGTGAATTGCTGACTAATGAATCAATGATTACTTTGCAAAAATGACAGTGTGTATTCTTTTACATTGCATATTTCATGGCTAAGAATGAAGAAATTCTCAAGCACCATGTACATAGAACTGAACAATATATGTAATGACTCAACTACTTTGGCTTTCCAGTAGATATTAAAGACATAAGTAGTAGCAAGGAAGGTACTAACTTGAAAGGATTTGGGATATAATTTTCTCTAATTTACTTAAGATGGATAAAGCACATGAGTTTTAATACTACTGATATTAAAATTTAAAGTGTTTAATATTGTTTTTGCTGGATTTAACTGATTAACTTTTAGTTGACCTTTGTCGGAAGTTATCTTAGTATTCACATAGAATAATGTGCTTTATATTAAAACACTCATTCACTTGTGTCCTCTAAATGAAATTATTTCTTACTAACACTTGTTTCTATTAAATATAGAGAACTATGGCATACCATACAGCCGTTAAAAAGATTGAGGTAATCCATTTCTACCGACATGGAAAGATGTTAGTAAAAGAGAAATTTTAAAAGAAACTAGCAATAGTACAGAAGAGTATGTAAAATAAAATCATTTTTAAAAAAGAAAACTATATGTGATGATCATTATTCATACCTATACAGGCATATATATGAAGAGAAAAAGATCTGGAAAGACACACCCCAAGCTATGACTGGTGGATACTGGGGTGATGAGAGGGGATTCTTGGTAAAGAGTTACTTTCACTTCTTAACTGTTTTTCTATAATAAATCATCTGTGTTTCTCTTTTCAATGAGTGTGTTTCTTTAAAATTGGATATATATTAGAATAATGCAAATGAAAGAAATAGTAAAAAGTGTCATTGGGGAAACATTATAGCTATAACACAGATAAGATTTTAAAAATTCAAGGTAAAATAAGTATTTAAACTTTTGAACTGAATGAAAAAAACTAATCTAGACAGAACGGTTAAAAGTCTGTATTTTCAGAGATAGCTCACCTTTTCTTAAACTTGGTTATTATGTAGACAGACTGATTGATTTTGCTTTTCAAGTGAAAAGCTGAATCAGCTCTGTTCACCTAAATGGGCACTTAAAATCTAGTAAGGAAATGAACACTGTCTACTTTAGAACAGTGCATGAGCTCATTTTTTAAGAAACTCCTCCAAACCTGTGGTTTGTTTTTATCCCATATGGTGATTACAATAATGGGATGTAAAGTAGCTTCAGTCCTAAATTCCAGTAAAATTCTTAAGTTAGGTCCCATTTTATAGAATACGTTTCATAATTAATAATTTTAGATGTTACTTCTATATTCACAAGTAGAAATCCCTCTAAAATCATTCTAGTCCAGTTTGTGTACCGTAAAATCTCCCAGACAGGTGGCTGTCTTTTAATACTAAAGTTCTTCATATTAAAACAAAAAACTAGACCTTCCAGCAGTATTCCATTTCACTGTATAACAGGAGGAATATTTAATTTTCAGCCTGTTTGAAATGCTATAGCAAAGTGTTTCAGACCAAATTCCTATTATATTAGCAAATTTAGACTGAAACTATACAATAATTTGCAATTATTATCAGGTTTATAGTTGTAAATCATAAGTATTTGAAAATATATAAATTTAAAATATTCTGAGCATCCATTTTCCTTATGTTTTAGCATGTTATTAGTTGACACTTATTTGCCATAGGAAAATAGGAAATTAACTACATCTTATGTAATCTTTCTGTAGTATATATTCAGAGATGCGGGTGGATGATGATGATGATGATGATGATGACGATAGCTGATAAGGTTTGCATGTACCTACCAGTGTTTACTACGTGTCAGGCACTGTTTTAGGTACTTCTGTTGCATTAACTCATTTCAACCACACATACCATAATAAGTACTGTTATTGTTCCCATGTTCCATATTAGGACACTGAGACTTAGACAAGTTAAGGAACTCACTAACGGTTACACAATTAATAAGTATAGATCCAGGTGATAAGGAGCCTGTTTCTCAGCCATTGTGCCTCAAACCCTAGATGTGCATGCTATTTTTCCTTGCAGGATTTCTGATGCCTGGATAGCCCAGGAAACATTTTTTATCTTGCTTTTAACACGCCAGCTGCAATGTGCTTGTGGCAAGTTTTTCAGAGGGAAACGAACTACTCAGCAGGAAATACTGACTATTTACAGTGTGCAAAACCCTGACTGGGAAGCAGTGACTCTCAAATGGAATTCTGCAGTGTCTATCACCATCCCGGAATGAGAGATACTTCATTTGGTTTTTTGAACTAGTGCTCTCCACAGGAATGATGCATTTCTGGAAAACATTTCCCCACCCTCCACCATTCATAGCCCCCAAAACTAACAACACAGCTCACCCTGAGCTGATGCCTTCACCAAAGCCACTTTGATGTCTGTGAACCTTTCAAACATATTAGCAGCATGGCAGCCTGAAATTCTGGAGGGTGTGTACAAACATGTTCTAGAAAGTGCCTCTTCCTGAACAAAACTGTCCCCCTTGATTGTGACTGCGGCATCTGTGAGGGCTGTTGACCAATTCTCTGAGGACCTCCTCTTGAATCTTTTAGACTGAGCTCCTCAAGTTTGTGGCCCTGAAAGAGCTCTTTGGCATCTTGTCCTGTCTAGCCAAGGAGGTTGAGGTAGTTAGTTGTCACTGATACCTTCTTGGGGTCAAAGTGACACGTACGTTGCTCCACTGTAGAAGTCCTGTTGCTGTTTCCTGCAGAAGTAGCTTGACTGTGTTGTGTAATCAAATCTTTCCTGTGGTTTCCTGGGGATGCCTCATAGGTATTTCCTTTCCCATCCAGTATGCATGATGAAAAAAGGGATGCAACATGCAGTTGATTCGATTTTAAATAATTTTTCTTTACATTAAGAATGTAACCTACATGCATATCCTGCAGACTGTAACCAAGTGGATCAACCTAAAAAGCCACTTTGTGTAAAGTAAACCAAATATGTGCTACTTTTTTCCCTCTTATTGGCAAAAAAAGTATGAAGTTTGCTAATACTAATTAGGAACATTCTTTCAGTGAAAAGTGAAGGCAATTTTGCATTGTCTACTAAAATTTAAAATGTACATATGCTTTGACACAGCTTTGGTGTCTCTATCCTACAAAAATACCTAGGTGTATACAAGGATCTGTATTCAGTATAACCTAAGTTCCCATCAGAAAAAGAATGGTTAAATAATGTAGTGCACATACGCAGAACTACAGTGCAGAGGTGAGCGAGAGTGACGTGAGATCCATGTGTGCTGACATGAGAGGACCATCCCATGAAGAAAACAAAGTTGCGGAAAAGTATGTGTAGTATGTACATCACTTGTATTAAAGGTTAAAAAATAGACTATACTTTCAGTGATCATTTCTATACTTGGTTACTAGGGAAATTGCTCTGAACGTGTAGGCAGCAGAAACCACAAAGAGGAGGCGTAGCATCCTCCCCTGAGCGTGTTGCTTCCCTGCAACTGCCCTTTGCCATTGATGATAGTTCTTCTCTTCTTCTGCGAGAGTAAGAGGGACAGGACGCAGTCTGAATGGTAAAAAATAAAAAAAAAAAATAGAAAAGCTCTTGGAAGATCCAGATCCAGTAAATAGTTAAGAGTAGTTACTGTTAGTGGGTGTGAACCATTTTCAATCATGTTAAGAATTCCTAAAAACAACTGGATAAGAATTGTTCATAATACCTCAGCTACTTTTGAAAATACATGTACAGGCCAGGCGCGGTGGCTCACGCCTGTAATCCCAGCACTTTGGGAGGCTGAGGCGGGCGGATCACGAGGTCAGGAGATCGAGACCATCCTGGCTAACACGGTGAAACCCCGTCTCTACTAAAAATGCAAAAAAAAATTAGCCGGGCGAGGCGGCGGGCGCCTGTAGTCCCAGTTACTCGGGAGGCTGAGGCAGGAGAATGGCGTGAACCCGGGAGGCGGAGCTTGCAGTGAGCCGAGATCGCGCCACTGCACTCCAGCCTGGGCGACTAAGCGAGACTCTGTCTCAAAAAAAAAAAAAAAAAAGAAAATACATGTACAGATGCTTAGGACAGTGCCTGATACATAATACTCAGTACATGTTAGCTGCACATAGTAGTCGTTGTGGTATTATTTTTGGGGAAAAAAGATAGTTGTATTCCCTGTATTCTCTTTTGTGTACGCTTAGATTTAAGATGGTTTCATGTGAAGCTGGAGGTTAGTCTTGGATTAATTGAAGTGTTTCTTGTTGCATTCTAATGTTCAGGGAAGTGATATCCAGCAGTAACTTCACATCCTGAGATCATTGCAAATTACCAAAGTCATGAAGTATTTTTACAGGTTTCCATCTTTTTCCCAAGTCCTAATTCTGCTGAGAGTTGCATGTTTTCTATTTCTTTTTTCAAATTAACTTTTAAATTTCACACATTTTCTCTTATTTGCAGACCATTTTTTATAAAGACTAAAAGTTCATTAATTCAAGGGAAAGTATAAATAGGGAGTGCCAAAGTTATTTAGAAACTCAGGTACTGAGTGTTTGGCAAACTCTCAAGCAACATGGTGTGCTTCCAAGTGATTTGCTGTGCCAGAGTAGACTCAGTTCATATTTGTGTTTCAAACTCAAACCATCCCTCTCCGTGTTTGTACACCCCACTGTGAGTTGCTCCTCAATAGTTGAAGTCACAAATACATCTTGGCAGAACTGGATTGTATCTCTCCTCCCCAATAGCCTGTTCTAGTAATAGTTAATAACAATTGATCAATGATTATCTTTTAATTATGTTTTGCCCTATTTCAATAATGGCATCAAAGTGATACCATTTTTATTGAAATTTTTGTGTGCTAATATAAATCTTTGGCAAATTCTTAGAGTCATTTTTTTCCCGAACAACATTTATATTGAAAATATATTTTATTGTGCATATTACTATTTAGACTATTTGTATTTACCTTTTTGAATTTCAGCTCATGCAATCTTTTCTAATTCCCTAATATATAATTACATCGTTTTTATTATGTAACTGTCAGTCTCATGCTAAGGTACCCAGACTCCAGAAGCCTTTACAGATAACTTCTTGTAAATCTATAATTGTTTTTCTCAATTGAAAATATATTTCTAAAAGGGTCATGGGAGAGCCCATTTCCTGATTTCTGCCATTTTTGGACAGTTTTTATTTCCTTTGTTGTTCATCTCAATTATTATTTTAGACCCTATAAAATACTCATTGGTCATAAAAATCCGTATTTAACATAGATTGTACACTGGTGACTGAAGGGTAAGTGTTATGTTTCAAACTTCACTTACTGTTGCATCCTACTTGCTTGGACCATATTTATGTATTCATGCAAAACACGAAGTCCCAGATGGAGGATAAAAAGCAATAAATAAAAGTTATTGTTTAATATCTCAAAGGTGATGGGCATAATAAAGAAAAAGTAGGATATTGAGTTAGAAGTAATGGGTAAAGGGCTGTGGCATTAAACAGGGTGGCCCATAAAAGCCTCCTTTGTCAAGATAACTTTGGAACAGAGATGTAAATGAAGTGAGGGCATGAGCAATAGTGGTTAACAGGCTGATGAGATGTTCAAGCAGCGGGAGCAGCAACTGTCAGAACCCCAAATGGGAACCCCCTTGACATATTCAAGAAAGTGCAAGGAGATCACTGTGACTAGAGCAGCACAAACAAAGGAGAGAGGTGTCAAGTCCTGAACAAGGCTGTGAACAGAAGAGAGGTGATTTATTGTTGAAAAGTTACTCTGACTGCATGTGGACAGTGATGAAAGCATGGAGATCAGTGACTTTCAACATGTTGGATGATGACCACCTCAGCTCCAGCAAGAAACGTACTTTACATCATTACCCATTTCCACTTTATTCTTCTTTCACTGACTTGAGTGGTGATGTGCTCTCTGGTTTCACTTGTAGTCCACCTAGCAGAAGAGAACTATTGTTCAAACATGAATATAAAAATGGTTCTTGCCAGGTCATGGCCAACTGCCTAAGTGACATGTTATCAACACAGTGAACTGGAGACTAAGACACCATTTCCAGAAGGCTCAGCACACAAGAACACTTACTCTGAGACCCCCAAATTTTACAGGAATTTTCATCCCTTAGGAAAATTCCGGTCATGCAGGATCCAGTCAAGATTAGAAAAGTGCAACTTTAAAAACTATAATGGACCCTTCTCTTCAATCCATTGATCCCTTCAGGGCAGAGAGCAAGTAATGCGCGTCCTTCGTCTTGACAGACCCTACCTGGAGGACTGGCTCCAGGAAAGAGCAGACTAGGAGGATGGTGGGCTCTGGAAGCCTCAGCAGGGATTGGTTCACTGCAGCTGGTTCCCATGGTGAATACTTGGGAAGTGACTGTGTATATACCACTGATTTCTTCTGTTAAGAGAGCCACTGCTAAAGGAATAAAAAGTTTAACAAGAAATCCTAAGATTAAAACATGCCTTAAGACCTTCACTGTCCAGAATTCTTTAAGTTATTGTTTACAAGTATTAGTCCAGTAGTAAATTCCAAAGAATGAAAAATGCAGACCTGTAATATATATGGTCCTTTCAGGCAGAGTAAAGATTTGATTCCAAGAATAGATTTGATCTTTCTACCATAAATAATGGTGTTTGTAGATGATATAGAAGGATGAGTTTGATATCCAGAGCATAGAAAATGGGCAATGTAACAAAACCTCTTCAGATTCTAGTTTCACTAAATAAGATTTTGTCAACACAAGTATATTTTACTAATGTATTGTTTTGAAGAGGGTTATTTCGGGGGTAATTATTTTCAGTTTTGCAAAAAGATGTTGGCAATATAGTTGTCAAATTTGTGCAAATAATAGGTAAAGCAAAATACCACTGCAAATTATATTTTCCTATGTGTATTAACCTGCACAGAATAAATACTTGCTAAAACATTTGTTAGATATTATATTCTGTGTACCGTAATAGGACATAAATTGTTCATGACTATATGTGTATAGATATAGATGTCAATATACGCACAGATATAGATACAGTGATGCCCAATACTTAGACCACTGTAATTATCGAGTAACAAAATGGTAAATATTTTTTAAACTCTTCTAAATCATTTTCACTTACAAGTGTGAGAATGGCAGATTTTGAATGCTGATTCCCACTCTTTCTCTTAAGGTAGAGTAATATTCTTTGGACAAGAAAAACTTTGAGAAACTAGCTTTTTCCTAACCACTTAATAGCTGGGGAAGCTTCATATGTTTTAGGAGCTTTCTATATCCTTCCTTCTCTCAAACCAATGTACAGAGAGGACACTGCCATTCATGAGCACAGAAAATCCACCCAGCAGGACACACTAAAGTGGTTTCCTTCCTGTTACTAGAAGTTAAAAAAAAAATAAACATTAACCTGCCACTAAAGGGGAAGAGGCTGGTTATTCAGTGGGGCTTAGGGGGTAGGACAAAAATATTGTTCAGTATATTACTTGGTAATAAGTAACAAACAAAAGTTTAAAAATGTAATGGTTTGTTTTCCAGATTTATGAAATATATATGAATGTCATAGTGTCTGCCAATGCCAAATGGCTTTGTCAGAATACCCCTGGTTTCAGAATGCTCCCACATTCAAATATCTTGTCTCTCTCAGCCTTTATTACTAGAATTTCGGAAATGCTGTCTCATGCCCTAGTATGCCTCAAGAAAGCATTAGAGAAATGAGATTTTTTTCTGTCATGTTTTATGTCACCCTCCCCCCTTATAAAATATAAATATTAACAGAACAGTTAGTTTTGTATTATGGAACCCAAGGGGAAAAGACAAGGAATGTGTAATAGAATTGACGCAAAATCCTCCTAAATATTTAGGGTAGGCCATTTGTTCATCTGGGCAACTCACACTGAGACAATAGGACTAGATAATGGGAAGGTATATTTGAAACTATTCACAGATATAAAATGATACCTAATTTATACTTCTCATAATTTTTATTCTTAACTTCAGGCCCTAGCCTTATAGACGTGAAATCAATATGGCAATGCACAGACAAGGAATTCAAATACTTAAGCTTATCATGAAAATTAATCTGGAAAAAGAAAAATAAATAATAAATCAATCTCTTACAATCTTCAAACCATCCTTGCTGAATTATGCAATATAATATAAGTACCAAATATGCTTATTCACACTGCTAAAAGCCATGGCTATCATTTAGATAAGCTGGTAAACATGGGAAATCAAGGAAACTTGACCGGATAACTTTTTCTGGTAGACAGTTTTCTGATTTTATTCTAAATTACTGATACGAACTGAGGCATAAATTTTATGTAGTCTTTTTATGATTGTTCTGCCAGAAAGTATATTTTACTCTTTAATACTATAATAAACCAGGAGAACATAATTACATGAAATACGTAAGCCTTTTCATCTTTTCCATTTCTGCACAAATAGAAATATTTGCAGTCACTGTAGCAAAACTGGATTTTCATATTTAATTTTTTTGTATTTGGCCCTTATTTCTTGTTTCAAAAATTCAAGGGTGTTTGTGATTGTAAGATGTTTCTGTTGAAAATAATTATTAAGAGGCCAAAGTGATATTCTACATCATTTTTCTTTCAGTTAATTTTTAAGAATTACTAAAATGAAACGTTTTTGAAAAATCACAATATATTTACTGTGGATATATTTATTTCAAAATATATATCAGAGCTAGCTTTAACCTTTGAAATGTTGCTGTCCACTTCCAAGTGCAGGTCATCTCACCTGGCTTCTTGTTTTTGTTTTTGTTGTTAAAATGGTCAACTCAGGTTCTACATGGTCAGCTATTATGAGCGGAATCACAGAATAGCAGTTGGAGCTCGCCATGGTTCAGTGGCCCTGTACGACATCCGGACTGGAAAATGTCAGGTAAATAAATCATTGTGACTTCCTCTCCATAAAGCGTGGAAGTTATTGAAAGGAGAGAGAGACTAGCACTTCACCAGTTGACGTGCTGAGCTGTTGGAACATTATGGATAATGCTAAAGGGATCAATAGTTTAATGAAGGACACACAGAATATAGAGCCCTACTGTCTTCATTCACTGGGACTGAAGGGTTGCCACAGAAGAGTTCATAAGAGAGCCCAGAGTAAGGTGGCACTGCTGACAAACTATTTTGCAATACGCATTTTCTTATTTTAAACCGAGTTTTCTGATCTTATTTTTGCCATGTGTTTTCTGAAAAGTTTGATGATATGTTATTATGATATAATGATTGAACAAAAATTAATTTTCTCTAAGCGAAATGAGGTATTTCACAATTATAAGACAGTGATCTAGTCAGAGTTCAAAAAAGAAGTCACAACAGCATTCATTATAGTTCTATGAAAAGGAAATAGATGCTGTACTTGAAATACTACTTTTTATACTTTTATAACACTCTTTATGCTTTTATAACACTTCACTGTTATGAAAAATTCTTGATTTTGTTCCTGATCTTGATCACCTGATTCTTAAAATATACCAGTTGGGAAAAGAGGGCAAATCTAACCCCACTTCAGATATAAAAGAATTGAAACATAGCCGTAAATCACTTTATCCCAGAGTCTCACTGTTTCTTCACAAAATCGGGGTTAGGCTCCACCGTGATCATGGTAAATGTATAATATTGCGTTGGTAAATAGTTCCAAGTCATAGCTTATTTTATTTCTTTGTAGCATTTATTAATGTGGATATATTCAACCATATTATCATATTAGGAATTTCCAGAAGGATAGGAAGAAATTCATAAGGATGTAGCTAAAATGTTAAACTGTCTCTTAAATTTAATGATCTATTAATTAATTATCTAAAAGCTTGTCTGACTTTTTTCCATGAAGTAGTTCTAAGAGATGGTAACAGGTGTTCAGGTGTTGGGGGTAAAAATTTCAGGGGTCAGACAAGTTTAGGGGATACTGTTGGAAGGTTAAACAGCTTTCTTTGTTCAGACCTTCTCAAAGTCTCTAGTGTGTGAATGTGCATTGAACATTTTCTGGGAGTGCATCAAGTATGCACTATTTGCCATATTTGTTTAACTGTCAAATTTTTTGTGTGATTTTTTTTTTTAAGACATTAACTCCCCACCATAATCTTCCACTGTGGGCCCTCACTGAGAACAATGAAACCACTCTGAATACTTGTTTAAAAGTTAAATTGCATGTTGTTTATAAAATCCTTTCATAAGAGAGACAGGTTCTTCAGAGAGCATTTTCAGATTCTCTTTTGTTAAGACAGTTTTTAAAACTGGAGTATATTACTGCTAGCTGAGAGAAGTAAACTGCAAGCATCTACCAGGTAAAGAAAAAAAAAAGACCGAGGTGACAAGGCGACCTTGTCAGGCTTCTTTAAAAATGAAGTGAGGAAATCACAGGGAGGACTCTTTGTTACCACATAAGACACAGCTGCCACCAGCAGAGGAAAAGTGAGGCGGTGTGAGCACTGTGAGGTGAGCCCAAGATGAGTGAGAGAATTTCTCATTAAGAATTAATGAGAAAAGACCAAGTTGTACTTCGGGATATATTTCTTTATTTTTCTTCCTACTAAGTGGTCTCAGTGAAGATCTTGGTAACATGCAAAAAAAAAAAAAAAAAAATTGAATATCTTATGTTTTTCAATTAAAATACTTGAGAAATGCTTATCAAAGACATTCTTAACACGAATATGTAATGTCATTCATATTCCATTGTATGTATATCATTTTAGTATATTTAGGCATTTTATTTTTGTTTTGTTTGTTTTTGAGATGGAGTCTCTCTCTGTTGCCCAGGCTAAAGTACAGTGGCGTGATCTTGGCTCACTGCAACCTCTGCATCGCAGGTTCAAGCTATTCTCAGTTCAAGTGATTCTCACTTCAGCCTCCTGAGAAGCTGGGATTACAGGTGCCCGCCACCACGCCCAGCTAATTTTTTTGTATTTTTGGTAGAGACGGGGTTTCACCATGTTGGCCAGGCTGGTCTCAAACTCATGACCTCAAGTGATCCGCCCACCTCAGCCTCCCAAAGTGCTGGGAGTACAGGCATGAGCCACCATGTCCAGCCTATTTAGACATTTTAGTGTCCCCATAATTTTTCCTACCTCATCTTCTTGATTTTGATACCTGAAGTTATCAACCCAAATTATTGAATAACGTTTACCTTCCACTTCTGTATGAAAGAGAAGGCTGCACCTTACTCTCATCATTCAGAACATGAAAGCAAAGCTCAGTCTCTAAGGTCAATCATTACTTTTGTTAGTTACCAGTTATAACCAGTGACACTGAACTCCTAAGCTGTTTTCTTAATTCTTTTATGTTACTAGCATTATAATATTTGGGAAAAAATAAGCCAACATTTGAAACAAAATTCATAGTATGGGTAGCATGTTTAGAAATGATGTATTATAGGTGAATCAAAGCATCATTTTGAACTAAAAATGCAATGAAGCATTTCTTAAAGAATCTGTTGGAATCAGTTAACAGAAGATGTGGGACAATTTTTTTTAGCATGAACAAAGACATAGAGATATCACATAAAAATACATATAAGGCCGGGCGCGGTGGCTCAAGCCTGTAATCCCAGCACTTTGGGAGGCCGAGACGGGCGGATCACGAGGTCAGGAGATCGAGACCATCCGGGCTAACACGGTGAAACCCCGTCTCTACTAAAAAAAATACAAGAAACTAGCCGGGCGATGTGGCGGGCACCTGTAGTCCCAGCTACTCGGGAGGCTGAGGCAGGAGAATGGCGTGAACCCGGGAGGCGGAGCTTGCAGTGAGCTGAGATCCGGCCACTGCACTCCAGCCTGGGCGACAGAGCGAGACTCCGTCTCAAAAAAAAAAAAAAAAAAAAAAAAAAAAACATATAAAGGGATAACTAGAAAATTCACTTGGCTGTAAGGTTATGGTCCCAGTTGGATGGAAAAATAAGACATGATCAGTTAGATGGTGGGAATCACACTGAAGGGAAAGAAATGATCCTGAGGCTGAGAAGAGGCCCAGTGGGGTCCGAGAACCCATGACTGAGAGACCAAAGGGTCATGTATGTCCCCTGTTGTCATTGTGAGATTGGTTGATAAAAGATAAAGGAAAAATTAAGTCCCTTTCCCTTACCTTTTGGTATTGACTTCTACCTTTTTTATTTTTATTTTTTATTTTTTTTTAGATCTGTTATTCCCAGATTATGCAAAACCACAGGATAAATATGGCATGTTGGTCTGAAACATGAATTGTCCTTATATCAAGGGTTGATAAACTATGGCCTGAAGCTAGCCCGCCACTTGTTTTAGTAATTAAAGTTTTATACGAACACAGGCACACACATTCATTTATATATTGTCTACTACAATGGCAGAATTGAGTAGTTGTCACTGGCAAAAACTGTTCTGTGGTCCACAAGCCTAAAATATTATCTGGCCCTTTACAGAAAGGGTTTGCTAACCCCTGCCTAAAATAATTGAGGAGGAAGAGTCAACTAATTTAACAGTGATTTAAAACATTATAGTATAATATAGAGGATAAGGATAACTAGAAATTTGTGTGGGGTTGAACTCCATCTCTATGTTAATGATTATTGATATAATCATATGGATATAAGGTTAATATAATTAACTTTGTATTCTTGGAAAAGTTTATCAACTTCTGTAAGCTGAAGCTTCCTGATTTGTAAAATGGCAACAGAAATAATGTCTATTATTGTTAGAAGTATTAAAGAGAAATTTATCTACACACTTGTTAACAAACATGGTAAAGCAGACTTTTTCAAAGGGGGACAGGGTGGTGGGCATAGTGAACACTACAACGGGGTCTCGCAGTGAGGGAGAAGACTCCAGCTCCTGCAAGGACAGTTGGGGATTTATAACAAAGGAGCAGGGTGGGGTCAGTGCATGGAAAATTGCAGTTGGCCCTTGAACAAGGGTTTGGACTGTGAGGGTTCACCCATACGTGGATTTTTTTTCAATAAAAGTTACGTCGAGTGTGCCTTGCCTCTCCTGCCCCCTCTTACACCTCCTTCACCTCTTCTGCCTCTGCCACCCCTGAGACAGCAAGACCAACCCCTGTTCTTCATCCTCCTCCTCTGCCTAGTCAACAGGAAGATGAGGAGGATGAAGGCCTTTATGATGATCCATTTCCACTTGATGAGGAGTAAATAGATTTTGTCTTCCTTATGATTTTAACATTTTCTTTTCTCTAGCTTAACTGTAAGAATACAGTATATAACACATATAACATACAAAATATGTGTTAAATGACTGTTTATGTTATTGTTTAAGGCTTCTGGTCTTCTAGTACTCTTAAGTAGTAATCAAATTTGGGGAAAGTCAAAAGTTACATGTTGATTGTTAACTGCGGGGGTCAGCACCCCTTACCCCTGCATTCTTCAAGAGTCAACTGTACTACAAAGAAATATCAAGGATAAGGGGTTTCTGGCTAAGCTGACTTGACAGGATTCTTGCTGAAGGCAGGCCAGGGGATTAAGATATTGGAGGTGTGGTCAGATGCCCAGGGAGGGGGATCTCCTCCTAACTGACTTAGGATTCTTGTTCAAACTGCATTCAAGTAGGACAGAGAGGGAAGCCCAAGTTCAGGCCTAGTCAAGCAGGGAACTCAGAGGAGCATGATGAAGGTTTTGGTCAAAGGAGAGAGTCCATGTCAGAAGTCAATATGGTAACTTAGGTAAAATTCTTAGCCAGTACCAGCCAAGTAGTTAGCATTCAGTAAATGTTGGCGAGTATTATGTTAAAATAAAGTTGTAAATATATTGTATTACAATTAAATTCCATTAATTGTAGGGAATTTTACGAATGAAACCGGAGACATCTAGGCTTTTGTAGGTTCTAGGGCTAGGCGTTCACCCTGCTCAATAGGGAGTGCTTGGGTGGGAAAGTTGAAGCAGCACTGCCTTAGGCCATGTGAAGGTTTCGTTTCTGCAGGCTGCTCTTGCTTGTGGTGGTAGCTGAGTCTCCACTGATTATGGAGATCGGCAACTTTGATGCAATTCAGTAGTTAAAGTCCTGCTGTGCTGCTGACAGCGCTTTTACTTGGGAACCGCCAGCGATTTATGAATATACCTGACTGGAATTTTACTTAATTTTTTTAAGTATCTAACTCCCTGTGAAGAAGTGCTTAAATTTTGTTGATAGGCTGTGCTCTTGCTAAGCAGATGAGTTAGGGTCCCTGACTCCTTAGTGATCCAGGAATGTGTTTGGTTAAGTCAGCAATGAAAATCTTCCCTCTAGCAATATTTGCCTTTGGTTTGGCAGACTTGATATCATATCTCACTGATTTCTAATCCTTTCTGAATGCATTCTTTCTAATAACTGCTCGTTCTTTGCAAGATTCTCTTAGGTTCATGTTAACTAGCTTTCCTAGTGAAGTTTGTACAGTCATCCCTCGGTGGACTATCCACAGGGAATTGGCTCTGGTCCCCCCTGGGATACCAAAATCCATGGATGCTCAAGTCCCTGATATAAAATGGTGAGGCATTTTCATATAACGAAGGCACATCCTCTCATATACTTTAAATCACCTCTAGATTACTTATAACATCTAATACAATGTAAATGTTATATAAATAGTTCTACCGTATTGGTTAGGGAATAATGACCAAAAAAAGTCTATACACATTAAATACAGAAGGAACCATCCATTTTGCCTCCAAATATTTTCCATCAGCAGTTGATTGAATCCAACGGTGAGGAAACCATGGACCGACTGTACTGTGTCACTTGATGGCATCATCCACTTTGGTAGATGTAGGCATTTACTTTCTTCTCATGCTTTTGTGAAGGGCTACCAAAAAAAAAAAAAGCAATGATGTGTTAGAGAAAGAAAGTGTAGATGAAGACTTCTCTATATCAAATTATTAAAATAACTTTACTATTGAAAAGTTATAAGTTCCTTAAATAACCTGTTCTTAAAGCTTCCTGTTGTCTAGTGCCTGGTACATAGTAGATGCACAATGCAATGCATGTTGTTCAACTAAAAAACTCTGAGGCTTTAGAATAAAAAAAAAAACTTTAAAAATATAATATGACATGGTAAACCAAAACAAACTGTGCTGTAATTATATCAAATATATTAGTTTGGGTATACTTATATTTCAGTATTTCAGAATCACGTCATCAAATTGTTGTTTCTGTATAGAGAGAATAGGATATCTTTTCAGAAAAAGCATTGAAAAACCTTTCTTTTGAGTCATAAAAGATCTATCTATATTTCTATATTAAACCATTACCAGGCCTGCCATAGGCCAGATAATGAAATAAATAAAATAGAAGCAAAGATTGATGATATCTACAGAACTGTGGTCTAACTCTAATCCCGTATAGAGCAGGAAGTAAATTCTGGAATGTTAACATGTGCCTTGTCATGCAGCCTACAGGATCCCCTCCAACCCACACCTTCTAGCTTCCACCTTTACCGAGCCACTGAAACCACACACACCCTTAGCATGGTTTCGTACAACTGACTTCCCTCTCTCTCAAATTCTATCTTCCCTTAACTTCCATAGCACTGTCACCTGCCTTGGTTCGCAACTATCTCGTTTACTGGATTTCCTAATCTCTTAGAGGACCTTAATGTTAATTCTTATCACTCTACTGCCCAGGGTACAGATTTCTTCTTTCATCTTTTCTTTTTCCTAACTTTGGCTGAAAATCCATACATTGTTATTGATACTGATTATTCCCTGTAAGCAGGTAAGACAAATCAGGTCTCTAGCCAGGGCCCCGCCTAAATTCCAGCTCCACGACTTCTAACAGTCTGCTAGACATTTCCATTTGGATATCTTTTGTCTCAAATTCGATGTGTCAGACAATCTCTCTAGCCCCTACTTTCTACCAGCATCCTTTCTAACCTGCCTTTTCCTGTAACTGGCATAATAATATGGCACCACAAGTCATGTTGCCTCTCCTTCACCCGTCCATGTCCAATTACTAAGTTCAGTTAACTTTTCTTTAATGGCATACCTGAAATCTAGCTTTTCTCTCTGCTGACAGCCTAAATTAGGCTCTTGGCCTTTCTTCAAGGCCTTTGAGATTCTGGTTTTGATCATCATACATAATCCTCCCCTCCTATGAGCTGTTTCATTCAATAACCCCATTCTCCATCATTCCCTATTCTCCTTTCCCAGGTTACACAGGAAGTATTCAGAAATATCTGTTGGATGATTTATTACAAACACAGTAAGGATTTCAGGAGATGCCTGGTTCCAGTTACATTTATCTTTATATTATATTGAAATGTCTCACCGAGTAAATATAGTTACTCTATACTAATAGGTGAAGCACTCCTGGCAAACAAAAATGCTGAAGACAGTCCACATTAAAATAATGAGTGTTGGCTCTGTGTTTGTTAATGGTTTCATTAATGCTTCTATTGGAATTTATTTTTCCTGCCCTTTGTGTTACTTATACCCCTCGTAAGTTACACAGCCCTCTCAGGCTCCTTATTTGTATTCGTATTTGTTGCTCAAAATAATTATTTTATTGTTGGTGTTTATAATATGCCAAATTTAATGTGATCTCTAAATGCAATTACTAGGCTATTTATTTCCTCTTTCTTACTAGAGAAGGCAGTGTGGTTGCGTAGTGAATAGAGTAGATTCTGAAACTGAGCTGCCTGAATTCAAGTCCTTCCTCGGCTTCTTCTTAGTTTTGTGGCTTTGAGCAAGGCATTTAAACTCTCTGTACTTATTTCTTCATCTATAAAATGGACATAATAACACTTCTGGCATTGTGTTATAAATACATGTAAAACAAATATCAAAAAATGTTAGCTATCCTAATTATTATTTAACCATCGGTTTAAATAAGACTAAATCAGGTCACCCCATTCTGTTCCCTCCTGCTGCGGGATATACTACTTCATGAAATTGTTTTCTTAGGATTTTTTTTTTGGCGGTTTTTTTTAATTATTATTATACTTTAAGTTCTAGGGTACATGTGCACAACGTGCAGGTTTGTTACATATGTATACATGTGCCATGTTGGTGTGCTGCACCACACTGGTTTTTTTTCCCCCCGGGACTATTTGAACTAGCAGTAGAATGAATACAACATCAACCAAGTAATTTGCAAATTTCAAGATTATACTTACTGATCTGTCCTCATTCATCTGGCTTAATAATTGTCACTTTGTCTATCCTGATTTTTTTCGGTACATTAATCTGTTGTCCTACTGATATTTTGTTCTTCAGTGTTTTTAAAAAATGTGTTATAACATAAATATTGCTTTTAACATTACTGCCATATTAGACTCCTTCTGAGTAACGTGATTAAAATTTATTTAACAGACTTTTTTAGAACAGTTTTGGGTTCATAGCAAAATTCAGCAGCAGGTACAGAGATTTTCCATATACCTCTGCTCCCAGGCATGCATAGCCTCCCCCATGATGAGCGTCTCCAATTGAGGAGCTTATACTGACACATGGTCACCAAGAGTCAATAGTTTACATTAGGGTTCACTCTTGGTGTTGTGCATTCTATGGGTGTGAGCAAATATATAATAGCATGTATTCTCCCATTATTGTATCATCCAATATAGTTTCACTGCCCTAGAAATCCTTATTTATATAACTTTTATGAATTTTTTTTTTTTTACGGTAAATTCTGGATGAGCACTGCTAAGTCAAAAGATTTGTGCATTTTATTATCAGAATGCTCTGATGCTGTTTCACAAATAGTATACAAGCAACTTTTAAACTGTAGGTGTTCTCATAAAAAATGGAACTCCCAGCAGGGCACAGTGGCTCATGCCTGTAATCCCAGCAATTTGGGAGGCCGAGACAGGCAGATCACCTGAAGTCAGGAGTTCGAGACCAGCCTGGTCAACATGGTGAAACCCCGTCTCTACTAAAAATACAAAAATTAGCTGAGCATGGTGACAGGTGCCTGTAATCCCAGCTACTTGGAGGCTGAGGCAGGAGAATCACTTGAACCTGGGAGGCGGAGGTTGCAGTGAGCCGAGATCACACCATTGCGCTCCAGACTGAGCGACAAGCGAAATTCTGTCTCCAAAAAAAAAAAAAGGAAAACCCCCACTGTCGGCCTGTTTTGCCTCCTGTATTTGTCATCTTAGACAACAGATTGTTTCTCCATTTATTCATGATTTATTATTCATTTTGTTTATAAAACAAACTTATGATGGCTCTTATGTGTGTCAGACACTGTATTATAGGCAAGAGATCAAAAAGTAAATACGAACTGTTCCTACCCTCAGGGAACATAATTTGGTATAGAAGGCAGATGTAAATCCGTAATTGAAGTGCCGTGCACAGCCTTTCAAGGAGGGCAGCCTGGAGTGATAGGGAAGAAAGCAAGAAGAGCACTAGCCCAGATTTATTTAGGGTCTGGGGAGGATTGGTTAGGAAGGGCTTCCTGAAGGAGAGGATACCTAAACTGAGCAATTAACAATTAGGAGTTAGGGAAAGGAGGGGAAGGGCAAGGGACATTATTCCAGGCAGAAGGTATAACATTTGCAAAGCCCAGAGAACCAAGAAAACATAGGGAAAGAATGCTTATCAGAAACATCAGAAATGTTTCCCCTGATATGTGTGAATGGTTCATATTACAGCAATTTTCAAATCAGCATAATATGGGGAATTTCACAAATCTTAAATGAGACACAGCTATTCCAGTAGATAAGCAGAGACATTTCTTCTCTGTGATTTATTACATGCTAAATCAGTAATATAGACATTGTAAACAAAGTTACATAGTATTAGCAAAGTATTGAATAACTGAATGCTGACGTTCTCTATTAGCTAAAATTATATTTTGGGGGACGAGGACTTAGCAAGGTATGAAAATGTCTTCAGTGTGTGATTTAAAGCATTTAATGAAAATGAGCCAATGTAATTTTCTATGACAGATTTAATTCTGTCAAGCACTCTAAGACACTAGATAGCAAAAGAAAGCTGATATTCAAGTCTAAACAGAAATGTCAGCAAACATACCTATATTAATGGAAGTTTGGAAAACAATGTGTTCTTCTCTCTAAAAATAACAAAGATTTTACTTCTAGTTAGGAGGAGCAGTGGACCTTAGGGATCTTGTGGACAGTAAGATTGATGTTTCTTTGAGGCAGAATTTTGAGCTTCAGGCACAGTTTTCATGGAGCAGAAGTCTATAACGCTTATACATCAAGGGCACTTACGTGGTGATTGCAAAAATTGCAGTGAGAATTGACTACAGTACTTAGACAGTGACATTTTAGGTATTTTCTTCCTGCTCTTTTCAGCAGCTGGTTTTATGGCAGGTGTTTTCTGTGACATTCTGGAGCAACAACCAGAAATATGGCATCAGGGGTGATCATAAGATGAATGGTTGGAGAAGACAATGGCTTCCTGACACTGCATTGAAGAACTACCTAACAAGCTAGTAGTTTTAAAAGTGAAATGCTATTTAGAGAAGAACTTCTAGGTAGAGAAACAGATATCTAGAACAATGCCTGAAATTAGACCATCATTTATTCTGAAAGTTTAAAATTTTTTAAAGAATAGTTTTAACTGACTGTGTGGAGAAGTATTTTTCTGTTATTTATCCCACCACTCATGAGTACTTCTTGGTTTTTGTTTTGTTTTGTTTTTTGTTGTTTGTTTTCTTTTGTTTTGTGTTTAAACGGAGTCTCACTCTGTCGCCCAGGCTGGAGTGCAGTGGCGCAATCTCAGCTCACTGCAACCTCTGTTTCCTGGGTTCAAGGGATTCTTCTGCCTCAGCTGCCTGTGTAGCTGGGATTACAGGTGAGTGCCACCATGCCTGGCTAATTTGTATTTTTAGTGGAGACGGGGTTTCACCATGTTGGCCAGGCTGGTCTCAAACTCCTGACCTCAAGTGATCAAGTGATCCACCCACCTCGGCCTCCCAAAGTGCTGGGATTACAGGCATGAGCCACCGCACCCGGCCATGAGTACTTCTTATGTCTGTGTTACACTTTGAATGGCAATATTTAAGAATTTCGTACCAAGAAAAAATAAATTATATCCTTTGTAATATCTATAATGGGATGAGACAGAGAGTTCTACGTTTACAAACTGAGCAATTATTATAAGCATTTCAGCATCCTTGCAAAAGCATTCGATAGGCTAAAATGTACTTTGATTAAAAATTCACATTATTTTATCTATGTCTTAATGCCATTCTTTCCCATCTAGCCATTCTCTTTTTCTCTTCAACACTAAAAAAAATATATAAATGCCTAATATATATACCTATATGTGTGTGTGGGGGGTGTATTCCACATATATATAGTCCACAAAATTAGGAAATATGAGGTAGAAGAGTCCTAGTACATTGAATTCATTCTGGATTCACTGCCTCATATTCTTCATATCCACTCTGAGTATATAAAGAATTTAGAACAAGACCCGGCATCTTAATAGTTATTTACCAAATATGACTCATGAGTATTCTAAAACATATGTAATGAGGACATGAGTTTGTCATTCCTGATAGGTTGTAAAGAGATGTTGATGCTGATTTCAAGGGTTTTGTCAAGATTTGGTAGGTCCTGTCTCAAATGGAACTTCAGATGGACCTCAAGTCTAGTAGAGGAAGAGGCACATACTCGGTACCATTAAAGCCCTGGATCCAGGACCTCAGCCCCAGAAGTCGGTCACTTCATCAAAAATGTTGCTTAAGTGTAGGATCATATAAAATGATGTATGTCTTAAACCATTTCCTTTTAAGTTTTATGAAGATAATCTTATTTCCCATCTCTTTTGTTGTGGGACCAAAGACTCTTATCTCCATTGTTGGTCCATTGGTTGTAGTTCTGAAACATTTTTCTTGCTAAGACATACCATTTTCTGTGTAGGTGGACTGACAAATTAAAGATACTTATGAAACATTCTCAGAGTATAATTCTAGATTTTTGTGTTTTTTCCAATCTTTTACGGTCATCTCACACCTAATTTCATGTGTGTACATGTTTTTTAAAAGCCCCCTTTCCACTCTTATTATATGAATTATATATCCTATGTAACCCGACTGCATTGCCAAGCACAACTAGCATTAGCTCGTCTTGTCTTATCCTTTCCTTTCCTTTTCCTTTTCCTTTTCCTTTCTTTGCTTTTCTTATCTCTTTTCTTTTTTTTTTAAATGGGAGTCTCACTTTGTTGCCCAAGCTGGAGTGCAGTGGCTGTTTACAGGCGTGATCATAGTGCCCTCCAGCCCTGAACTCCTGGACTCAAGTGATCCTCCCAAGTAGCTGGTACTACAGGTACACACTACTGTTACTCAGCTTTGGTTAACTCTAGGTTATAGAGCTTAACTAGTTACAGCAATAGTGACTGGGATTCTCAGAGAGCAGCCTCCCAACCACGGGCATTGCTCATGTGCTAGGCACCAGTTAGAATATTTGACAGATGGAATAAGAGTCTTGGTTAACCCCACTAGTCAGTAAAGTGAAAGTCAATTAAGAGAGATTGTGTTAACATACCTTCAACATATGATATAGAGAAGTGTTGACATGGCACTATGAAATGCAAAAGGGAATGACTACCTGGGTGGGCAGGGTATTTACAATCTGGCAGGAAAGACAAAGATAAAACAAATAAGTATAATAAAGCTTTTTGGTGCCACAGTAGAATGTGACAGTCCACAGAGGAGGACAGGCTGAATCTTGTGGAGGGGAGAAGAACATGAAAAGGTTGATTAGAAGGGTAATGTTTGGGCTGGGCGTGGTGGCTCATGCCTGTAATCCCAGCACTTTGGGAGACTAAGGCGGGTGGATCTCAGGGTCAGGAGTTCGAGACCACCATGGCTAACATGGTGAAACCCTGTCTCTACTAAAAATACAAAAATTAGCCAGGCATGGTGGCGGGCATCTAATCCCAGCTACTCGGGAGGCTGAGGCAGGAGAATCACTTGAACCCAGGAGGCAGAAGTTGCAGTGAGCCGAGATCACGCTACTGCACTCCAGCCTGGGCCACAGAGCAAGACTCCATCTCGGGGGGAGTGGGGGAAAGTGATATTTGAGTTGACCCCTGAGTAGGTGTTCTGTGGGCAGACATGGGAAAAGAAAACTTGTCAGGGAGAGGATGAAGCATCAACAGAAGCACAGAGAATCATTTAGCTGATGGTGCATTCCAGGGACTAAGGTTTTTGTTATGCCTGAAGCAAAGGTTGCAAAGGAATGTGAAAGTGTGATAGAGGAGGAGGCGGACAAGCCTAATGGTTAGGAGGGATGAGATTATGGAAAGCCTCCCCTGGACAGATTGCTTTATAGTCTGGAGTCTCATGAGTCAGCAGTGACAAACACCAATGCCTGCAGAGACGAAGAAGGTGGCATAAATTAATAAAAGATCAGCCCTCTTTGTTTTTATTTTTCCAGTTTTGATAGTACCATCCAAGAAATATTTTCCTTTTTAATTCTACCATCTGTAAAACAACAGGTAAAGCCTTGAACAAAAAGCCAACTGATATTCTGCTTCAGTATTGGAATTGAGAGGAGTGGAGACTGTGGCAAACCAGAGGGCACATGCTCTATGTAGAGGAATCAGATGTGCCTCAGATCCCATCACTTGGTGCCAGGTGAAAGTGTGGACCTAGTGTTGCCTGATCTTCAGAGTTTTCAAGATAAGCTGAAAATCTGGATTTTTATTTTAAAATCTCCCAATTTTTAATTGTTAGTGACTGATTTCAGAAGTTGAGTGCATAAATCAGTACTCTGCTGAATGCCTGGTGTTGCGCTCAGAGAAATCACTTGAAGACTTTGAAGCAGGGAAGCAACAAAATCAGATCTTCAATTTTGGAAGGTCGCTGTCCACACTGCTGAGGTTGAATTGAAGAAGGTTTGCTCCTGGAAGCTTTGGGAATGATGCCAGCACAGTCGGTCAGGGCTTGATTGACATCACTGGTGGCTGGGTGAAGAAAAGGAATAAGAATCATGACAAATAGCAAGCAGATTTTGATGAACCTTAAAATACAGCATGTTAAATATATACACTAAGTAAAAATAGAAATTGATACTATAATGCAGAAGCAAAAGCTTTTTTTTCTGAGAACAGTGAGAAAAAGGATGTGCTACAAACTGATGGGAAAGACAGACATGAGACAACGGGAAGATTTAGCTTAGGTATGGGCAGGAATTTTTAAAAGAAAAGAATTGTAGAATTGTTAGATTTAATAATTAGATATTTCATCTGCAAAGTAATAGCCACAAAAAGGCTGTAAATTAATTTATTATTTCATACAACAAAGCATCCAGAGGTAGGTAGTATGATGAGCAACTCAGTGGTATCCTCAGAAACCTTAGTCTATCAGGAAACTCTGTTTTGCTTATTCAGCATCCCAGCCTCTTTGGCAGGACTGCCTCAGGGTACAAGATGGCTGCCACTGAGCCAGCAACCTATGCAGAGGATACCATCCTGAGGCAGAAAGGAGAATTGTAAAACAAATACACCCTTTGAGAAAATCCCCTTCTCTTGTCTTGTTGACCAAAATCGTATCACTTACCCATTCAAAAACCTGTTGCTGGAATGAAAATGGAATTTTCGTGATTGACTGAGATTCATTCCTGAGAGAGGAGAGGGCCTCACCCTTCCCTGAGCACAAGGGAGGCAACCAACATTTGCCCTTCCAAGAAAACTTGCTGACATCTGCCCTGGAGTATTCTGAGACAAGTCAACAGGAACATAACAGTTGATGGCAGAGGCTTTGGAATAGATCTGGGTTTGGGTAGATGCCCTTTCGCTTACTGTCCTTGAGACCCAGAACAAGTGACTTGCTCTCTTTAAACCAGCTTCTTTGCCTGAATGATTTTAGGTCCTCTTGAAGATTAATCAAGCCAATGTATGTAAGATATTTAGATTCATGACTGGTATATTTTAACCACTCAATAAATCGTGATGGTGGGTTGATTAATAATCATCTTTAAAGGGCAGTGCAGTTAATTTGAAAGAGAATTTTTGCCTTGGTCTAAGAACAAACCTCTTGCCAATAGGAAATATGTTAAAATAACCCCATCTCTACTAAAAATACAAAAAATTAGCCGGATGTGGTGGCGGGCGCCTGTAGTCCCAGCTACTTGGGAGGCTGAGGCAGGAGAATGGCGTGAACCTGGGAGGCAGAGCTTGCAGTGAGCCGAGATCGCGCCACTGCACTCCAACCTGGATGACAGAGCGAGATGCCGTCTCAAAAAAATTAAAAAAGTAACTAGCCATTAATTGTAAAGTTACTTTAAAAGGTCTCAGCTGTCCCCTTTATTCCTACTGAAACTGTGAGCTGGGATGTTAAAGTGCAGGATAAGCCTTGGAAGATTCGGCTCTGATCCATTCTGACGTCCTGCACAGAGGCCAAGGCCCGCTTCCCCACGGCTTCATTGCACGGAGAGGAGAGGCTGGCCTTGCAAACCTTAGTGTCCCACATGCCTCCCAGCTCAGCTGATCTCTGTTCCTGCTTTAGAGTGAGCTGTTAAGCAGCTTGTAGACAAAGTAGGTGGTTGGAAATAATTTGCATTCATTGCTTTGAATGTTTAACTAGTTAAGAAATTCTGCTCCTCCTTTAAAGTATCATCTTAATCTAGAATATTCATTAATGCAGAGAAAGGTATTGAAAACGTAGTTTACTTTCAAAGGAATGACAAGAGCAAGAAAACATCTATATAATGGTCACCACACCAAGTAAAATGCTTCTATATCATACATACTGAGAGTAGCCTTTATAGTAGTAAGAAAGCCAGCTGCTTAAAGCCTCCTGAGTTTCTCTGGGTGAAAGTCCCAGCAATATGGCATTGTTACTATGTTGCTGTAATTTATGTAAATGTGTTGTCAGAGATGAATTAAAACTTATAGTTGTAAATCTACAAGGACACAGCCATAACTCACACAGATTTATTACTTGTAGACACGTATATCAAGCCTCTGGAATTACTGCCTCTACTGTAGACAGAGGTTAAAGAAGAAGGCAACAACTTACATGCCATTATACCTATACAGCAGTTTGTCATTCATTGGTAGTGGTATGAATACAAAATGCAGGCATGTGGACTGTCCTTCACCCAACACAGCCTAATCCACAAATGTCAGCAAGAATGCCTGCCTCAAAGAAAGAGAATCAAATGAGGAGTCCGAAAATTTACTTGTATACCCAGTTGCTGTTTGTTGTTTAAATTCTCTGAGCCCAAGTTTATTAGGTATAAGACAATTTTTTTAAAAACCTGTCAGTGCCCCGCAGTGTACTCTGCATGGCTTTGAGTGAGGTAACCATGCATGCATTCATTGATTTAAGAAACATTTGTTGAGTGCTACTATATATCAGACACAATACTGTTTTTTAGGCTAAAGGAAATGGTTTCATCCAACATCCTTATTTTTACAAAAAAAGAGAGAGAGAGATGAGAAAAGTGAGATGCCTTCTAGAAGTAGGTATGTGAAAGGGCTTTTGAAAATTATAAAGCCCATTCGAGGAGAAATAATCATTAATTGTAATACAAACTCAGTATCTCCTTTATATGATGATATATGTGTGTTTAGTTCTCCATGGATGTTTCCATTTGTCTAGGAGTTCCTTTTATATAAAATCACTGGGCATCGCCATTGAGCATTGTTCTTTCCAAACCAAGTGACATATCAGAATCATGTAGGAAGTTTCAAAATAAACTCCTCCTGCCTCAGACCTCCAGAGTTCTTTCATTCAGAATCTTTCAGGGACACAGGTATCTACATTTTCATACCATTCCCGTATGTAATTCTAAAGCAGGCTGGATTGGAAACTCTGAGTTTACGGAATAAAATAACATACTGTATGAGGAACAAATAATATGTGAATTAATATTTAAGTCCCCAAGGCCTATAAGATCAAATAATTTAAAAATAAGGAAAAGTCATTTACTTTAGATCTAGAATCATACAGGCTGAAATGGAACTTTAAGATGAGTGGAATTTGATTTTGTTATTATTATTGAAAAGGCAATGTAGCAACAGGATTAAAGAAAGGTTTAGAAGGGAAAAACCCGTGATATTCCCACAAACAATGATTTTGGGCTATATATAGGTTATTAATATGTGTAAGTATAGATATTTGCAGTCTATATACTACTATATTTGCTTTGAAATATTATCTGAAATCGTAACATTTTAGTTAATAAGGTTTTAGTTATTCCTTCTACCCAGAAATTTCTGTGACTGTCCTGAGCTGAGTTAGGGCTAGGATCCCTAGATTTTTGTGTTATGTTTGAGAATTTTCCTGTGATGTTATGCTAAACTACCCAGCCAGAATTTTAAGTCCCTACTGTTGAAGACACATAGAGCCTCCTTTTCTCTCGGCAGTGCCCTTTTTGATGTCTTTTCGGTTCTTCAAATTACAACAGGAGGGAGCCTCTATCTGATAAAATCACTAATAGAAAATGTGCTTAAGGAAGTCACCAATATCTTGTTAACCCTTTGTAGCTTTGCCCTGAACAGGGACGTTTTCTCCAACTACTCAGATCAACACAGAATTCAGGATGCCCCTATCTCTAGATCTCTCTCACAATTTGGTAGACTCTTTTCTTTTGCTGTAGCATCCATCAAATAATTTCTAAATGTAACAAATAGTAGTTACTGCCTACTAGCTACTAGGCTAGTTCTGCACACTATCGAAGTACTATATTTCTATTTAATTATTATGAGGAAACTAGTCTCCTCTATGGAGATAATTAGAAGAACACTTTTAGCTGCCTTACTTTCCCGAGTGGTAAATCCGGTGAAATTACCAAGATATTAGCCATTTCTATATTTTGGGAAAATACTGAGCATTTAGTTTGTTACTATATCCTTAATGATGTACTAAAGGAAACTATGCACCACGGTTTTCTGGTGGAGCAACCAGAGACACTTCCTTAACCAGCAGCCATAGCCTTTTTCTGCCAAAGCCACAGACCAGTCTGAGCTCTCCTCTAAGTGTCCTCCACCCACAATGGCCATTCCATGTGCTCCAGAGCCAAAGTAGGGACGCACGGTAGGCTCTGCCAGAGAGCTCTTTTCTGGCTTTAGGTCATGGTGAGACATAGAGGAGGTTCAGGTTGGTTCCTGGGTGCTTCCATTTTAGAGACTCAGAATGTTTGGGAATTCTGAGCTATCCTTTCCCTCAGCCATATTTTTAATGCAAAGGGGCTTCTTAGAACAGCCCCTGCAAAGGGACTGTTGATCCCCATCTACAAGCTATGGCTAGCACCCCCAGATTGCATCTGCATACCAGAAGCTCTGGCAGTGGTGTGGAGCCGTGTGTAGAAGCCTAAGACCTACAGAGTGTGATTTTACAAGGCTGAGTCAGTTCATCCACTCATTCATTTAACACATGTTAGTGAGTAGGCGTGTGTGCTGGGTTCTATGTCAGGCAGTAATGTAGAATGGTTAGCAAGACAGGTAGTGCTGACTAGCTCCATGATAGGCTAAAGAAGTTAAGCAAATAGTTACTCAATTAAACACATTATTACATTTTGCGATAAATACTATGAAGAAAAGTGTAAAGTGTGGCGAAGAAGCATAAAACAGGGAGAATTAAAAAGGATGATGTCCAACCTTTGTAAGAAAGTGACATTTAACTCAAAGCTATGTGTAATGAGTCAGGGTTACAGAGACATCAAGTGGATGACAGAGAAGAGCATGTGCAAAGGCCCTGAGGTAAGAAAGATCTTAGGGTCCTTGAACTGAATGGAGTGAATGGGAGGAAAGGGAACCTGACACAAGACAGATAGATGGGCCACACCCATCTCACCAGAGGCCCTCGCCAGTCAGGATGAGGAATTTTGATATTATCCTCAGTGCAGTGAGAAATCATGAAGGGTTCTGAGCAAGTGACATTATCTGATCTGCTCATTTGAAAAGATCATTTTCGCTGCTGTGTGGGGAATGGATTCAGCAAGACAAAAGTAAAATGGGGAGACTAGTTTCAGGCTATTCCAGAAGTACTCCAGGTTAGAGATGACAGTAGCCTAGACCGTTATGGAGACAGTGAAAATTGGGAGAGAGATGAACCAATTTAAGATAAAGTCTAAAGGTAAAATTGACTGAACTTGTGATGACTTTGGTATGGTTATTAAGAGAGAATGAAGTTTTGAGGATAATTCCCAGTTTTTGGCATGAGGAACTGAATAGATGGGAAACATTGGAAGAGGAGCAATTTGTGGAATAAAGAGTAGAAGAAAATTAATAGTTCAGTTTCTGATGTTAGCTCTGAGATACCTAACAAGTATTCAGCTATATACATGTGGAGATACCAAGTCTTTAGCTATATGCATGGCTCTGGAGCACAGGCATGTCTGTGGTCGACATAAAAATTTAGGTATCATCGGCTTGTTGATGTATTTAGAGCCATGGCAACAGATAAATGTAGAGTGAGAAGAAAATAGGGCTGGGACAAAGCCCGGAAAAACTTCAGTGTTTAGAGAGAAGATGGAGAGATGCATCTGGCAAAAGTGGGAGAATGGATGGTTTGAGGGCATGAGGAAAGTCAGAACATGGTGGTGCCACAGATACTCAAAGAGGAGTGTCTCCTGGAAAAAATGCTGCCAAAAGGCCAAGAAAGACAAAAATTATGAGAAGTCCATCAGATTTGGCAACAGAAGCTCACTGGTGACTTTACAAAAGCAAGCTCTGTGCAGTAGTGAGGTAAAGGCCTGGCAGCAGTGGACTAAGTGGGAAGGCAGGCCAGTTGAGACCCTCTTGGCTTGAAAAGTAAGAGGAGAGACAGAAGAGAGTTTTGCTTTTTAAGATGTCTGTTGTTACAGGTTCTGCAGGGTATTTCACTACTGCAGGAGAACAACTGACCCGTGGTTTACCAAGGTAAAACCCTGAGTGATAGGAAAGGGTTTAAAAACAGATGTGAAAGATATTATTTTGGATATGCCATGAAAAAAAAATACTCCTGCACATTGTATACTGATCAATGTTAACACTGTTATTCTGAACCATTTTAATATCAATTTAATGTTAACCCCCAAAATCCAAAGGGCACTAAGTCTGTGCTGATGAAAGTAATGAAGGGGGATCATTGAGACAAACCTGAAATCCTAGGTTTGTGCCAGAGGCCCATGTCTGACTTTAAAAGGGCCACTTGTCCAGGGATTTCAAAGACATGCATTACTTTAAAATTTGGTGGATTTCAAAGGCACCAGCTTCTGACTATTCTTAAAAGACATTGTGCTAACAGGATTAATGAGCATATCTGTTTTGCCAAGGACGGAACATTATTCGTTTCACAACAAAGGCTTTCTTTTCATATTAGCAAAGGTATCAGAATTGATCCCCACAATTGTTAGAGGCCTTTTCTTCATTTTGGGGGGGTGTAGAGTCAGTTTTGGAATTTTCATCAAGGAAAATTTTCATCAAGGAAATACAAGAAGGCTTATGAGCTTGAGCTATTTTCACATGGTTTAGGCACCTCACTGAAAGAAGGGCTTCTTTCTGAATTTTCACCTTTTTCCGTGAAGCAGATAGAGAGCTGTTTACCACAGCCTTTGTCTGGGTTTGGCATTGATTTTAAATCACCTGGATTGATCATGTGGTTATGGGACTTAAAAAAATCCCACCAAATACCAAAGCCTCTAAACACAATTAGAATTGAGGAGTTTTTAACCTGCTAGCATTATGTCCATAGGAGTACATTCTAAATTATTCTTAACTTCTGCTCATGTTAGGTGGAAATAAAGCACCATCGTAACATATAGTGTCTGAGGTTCAGCAAATGCTCTCCAAACACGTAGAAATGTTCCTAGTTTTCAAAATGAGGAAGCATCTAAAATCTACGTCTGTCTTGGAGTATTTCACTGCCTCGGCAGCTTCCTCAGCCAATAAGAGAAAAATATGCAAATCAACCAGCTGTCATATCACACACGCCTCAGCTGCAGGACAACAGCAGGACTTAGGCAAGCTGATCTCAACCAGATTTGACAAAGAGGTGGAAGGTCTAAAATTAAATAGGTCAACACAAATTCTCTAATAATAGGTAGATGTGAAGGGACAACAAGGGGTCCCAGAGGAGAACTGCTTTTTAAAGACTGCGTATACTCTTGCTTTTCATTTCAGACTTCTCATTGTTAGCAGCATTTCAGTCTGAACCGTCTTATTTGATAATGAAATGGTTCCTTTTTTTTACCAAATACCTTTAGATTGTTACTAAAAGTGGCGTTTTAGTGAAGTAAATATTTACAAGCTTCAAACTACTTTAAGAAGCCACCTTTCCTATTTTAAAGGCAGTAATTTGTCTGTGGCTTGCTATAGTACTTCAGTTTTGTTGTCATGGTGACTAGATAATCTAACTTTTCAAAAATGGAAACCTGCTTCTAACTATATTGCACCAACCTACCAGTCACAAATGTAGAGTCCAGAGTGGACAATTTATACTCAGTTTCTCTCCTAAAGTCTAGGTTTACTTTATAGACATCATATTTCAATAAACACACACACACACACACACACGCACAGAGAGAGAAATAAACTCCCTGTCAGTTTCCTAACAGTAAAACGTAACCATCAACAAAGAAATTATTTTTTGATTCATCTTCTTACCAGTCAAAAAATGTGTCCCCAGAATAAGTATAATTTTGAA
The DNA here is from genome assembly GCF_008728515.1 of Papio anubis. Classification (NCBI taxonomy): domain Eukaryota; kingdom Metazoa; phylum Chordata; class Mammalia; order Primates; family Cercopithecidae; genus Papio; species Papio anubis. The sequence goes on from NC_044994.1 coordinate 49,492,473, forward strand.
GCATTCTTGTGGTAGCATCTTACTAAACAATATAGAACTGTTATCCTCAATAGCTGCAAATAATTGTCAGTGAAAAAAAGAAACAAGATAGTCTCTTATCACTAGAATAAACAAATAGCATTCCTTTAAAATACAATTAAAATGCTATAAAGGATTAGTGATTTGTTTCCTAAATTCTCTTACATACCATTTTATACAACTGCAGTTTTTTCTTTTTTAATCTTTTTTTAAATATTATAACAATAGGAACATATTACACTTCTTCCTATGATGTTTGAAGAATGTTTACAGTTATCACAGCCTTGAGGTAGGGCACGTTTTAATGCTTAAAGATATTATTTTATCTGTTTGAAAAAAAGAAATTTTAATTGTGAAAAATAAGAAATAAACCTTAAAAATGTTCAGTGTCCTATTTTCTTCCGGCACCTTTTCTTCATGTTTCAAGAAAGATGGCTTTACATAGGAACTTAGAAATAACACCTAATCATTAACAGAATGATGGATGTGATGAATCACCTTTTTCTTGAGAAATAATAAATCAACATATTCCTACCCATACATTTTTACTGAAATGTATGAAATATTAGCATCATATATTCAACAAGGTGTCAGTTACAAAAATTGCTGGCAAAATGTCCTGAGAACCAATAGAATACATTTAAATGTTATGTTCCTTTTTCGGAAACAAAGTTATTCAAATATAATTCACACTTTCTAAAATGTAGCATGGGTATAGTTCTTATTTACTATAAGTAAATGGTAAACATGAGCATGATCTGTTTGAGCACTGGCAGTACTAGACACCAAAGTTAGCAAAGTAAAATCTCCCAAGCTGGAATGTTTTACTCACAAAAAAATTTGGTTAAACTTTGATTTTAATATTATAAACTAGAATACTTCATAAGACCATGTTTGCCCTTTTTGTATTTAAGTCATTATGTCTTAATCACTATTTATGCAGCACTTTTTAAATGAAACCTTCCCCTGGGTTCATTTTTAGGCAGACTTTATATTGAATTGTGTTTGGATTTTTTGGAAACCTCTTTGAAGGATGAATTTGTGATTGCTAGTTGCACAACCAGTTTCCTTTATTTTCATTTTGGGGGTGTTTTCCTATAGCAGCCACAGTGTACTGTGGGAAGTGGAACAGGGCAGTGCCCTTCCCTGGCTGTATTGATTTGCCCTTCAGCTGTGTGCAATGCCGAGAGAACCTCGGGCCTTGTTGTTGATTATCTACACAATGTCTCTGGGAGCATTATTGACCCATTGCTGCTGACTGCCTGTGGCTCTTGATTTTTCACACCGTCTCCATGACACTCATAATAAAACATACTATCTTATTGCTACTCAGCTCTGGGAGCCAACTGATTCAGCCTTAGAACACCACAGTTTTTCTGGAGAACATTTATTGTATGTGGGGTAAAGTGTTGTAGCAGTTTTAGGATTCTGTCCTGTATGGTTTCAATAACTACTTCTATAGCAAGATTCCACACACTGTTAAATTTTTATTGTCTTAAAAAAGCCAATGCTAGCTTTGCATATATTGTCAACATGAAATTTAGCATGATTAATATAAATGTTATACTTTTAAAATAATGGGCTAAGGAAAAGAATATTTTGGATTAACATTAGGCTTGACATGTTGCTATAACATGTATTTTCAAAACTAAATTTTAAAATATATCACAAGGATTATGCTATGATTTGTTACTGTGCTATGTATTTGTTATAGTGAATGGGGAAAAGGTGGGGGATATTGAAGTTTCTGATTGTATTTGATTAGTATGTTTCTAATTTGCTATTCTCAAAATGTCTTCCAAGATACATTTTAACTTCTCTATATCAAGTACATGAAATCAAGTAAAATCTTTCCTCTTAGTTACCTTGAAAGATTTTTTTTAAATTGAAGCTTTAATCAGTGGAAAATGGGTCTCCTTGAGCATGTATTTTTGTTTTATATTGTTTTATGTTGGAGGTTTTATGTATTTTATTAATATATTATTTTTAAAAATTATTTCTGATATATTTACTAATCCACAATTAGCGTTAACAGGTATTGTACTCTAAGTGCTGATGGAAATTATAGCATGTCAAAAGGAGCTCAGAGATCCTAAGAAACAGGCTTTTTCTGTTGGTAGAATGAATAAATGTACATATTTCTTGAAGAGAGTTTAAATATTTTCATGTATATTAACTGCTATTACTATAGGAAAGGCAATATAGCTCAAAAAGGGGCAATTACTCTATATTTGTGTTGGACATTTTTATAGGAAAGATAGGTCACAAGTTAGGTTAATGTCATTGGTTGCTTTTTGCTGAAGTTGTTTAGAGCGTTTTCATTAGAACAAAATTTTCTTTAGCAAACCTACTTTAAATAAATTCAGTCTTTGGGAATTATAATAGAGCTAATTTCAGCTTCTTAGTGTGTGTATATATACATATATGTGTGTGTGTGTGTGTGTGTGTGTGTATATATTCAACTTCATGAATTCCCTGAACTAGAGTCTTTCCAAAACATCTACTGTAATACTGATAGCGATATGTTCAAGGATTAGTAGCTCGCCACTTTAATATGTTTAAAATTTTGATCATTTATATCAGTGAATTTTGCAATTTAAGAAAAGGATCTTGCTTTTAAACTGTCGTATTATCAAACTATCAACACTTTGACATTTTGAAATGATAATTCCTTTGTTCTGGCTTATGGATTTAGTTTTCATGTTTTATCATACTTTAGAAGATAGGTTTTATGTTTGAAGCATATATAGTTTTCTAAATGTATGCTTTTAAAAATGTCAAACCATTATAAAATAAGGATCTTTAAATTAAAGCTTTTGGAAGTATGGCTTCGGGGGGGGGGGTGGTATATAGTATAGCCTTAGTGGACTGCCTCTGTATGACAGATATGTACAGAACCCCAAACAACAAAGTTGTCCCTAATTTTAATCTAGCTGCTTCTCAGCTAATTTACTTTCAGTTTATGTCCATTTGATGTAAATAGAACCCAATGACGGGAAAAAAAAAAAAAAAAAAAGGAAAGGCATTCCACTTCTCATCTCTCCAAATTAGTGGTGTTCTATTGAATTAAAAAATTGAATCTCCTCTCATCATTTTTCATGCCAAATTCATGACATTTTAAGACACAGGATGAGAGCAGATGCCATTAAACCTCTCTAAGTCTCAAGCAGAGGCCTTTTTAAAATCAAGGTCCATAGGCTTAGGCAACAGTTCAGTAACCTTTGGGAAAACCACAGGGTGTGTTTTACCTATTGTTATGCAAACATTGTTCTTCCAGAGCTGACCTTTACTCACAGGGATTTAACAGCCATAGTAAGTCAGGTAAGTTTGAATTCTCTGTGTCTGAGTTGCGGATCAAGTTTACAATAACCATGTTCACAATTGTTTTGAGCCCTTCCACCTGATGGTTTTTGATAGCATGAGGTTTGTGTTCCACTTAAGCCTAAGTATTTCAGTATGTCTTTGGACATTTAGAACCGCTTGAAAGTGTACACAAGGCTTCCTCTAACTGAGACATAATCATCAGGTATTGCAAAGGTTAAGCCTTATCATCTGTACCAAAAAAAAAAAAAAAAAAGGTGAGGTTTCATCAAAAACTTCCATCCTCACAACCTTTCGACCACAATTTGATGATGATTATTGATTATCTTACAGCCTTTCACTCACGCTCTGCCACCGCGGCCAGCCCTGATATACAGATAGGGCTGCAGTCCAGCTAAAATAAGACTCCATCTTGATAATGGACTGAGATGAGATACTGTTATTTGATAAAGATAATTGATGTTTCACAGTGAATTGGAAAGCAGCTTCAAGTGCACCATATCTGGAGCTATATTCTGTCCACAAATACGGCAGTTGCTTATAGAACAAAAGAACTAAAGTTATGTATTTGCGCATAGCCTTTTAAAGCATTTTGGTGCTATGATTTTTTTTTTTCTTTTGTGCTTGATTATCTTAAGGTGTAATATAGAAAAAATTAGTAAAGAGTATATCACGTTATTTTTTGTCTCTGGTTTCAGGTTACTTTGTTAAAATTGTACATGGTGTGGGTGTTATTGATCAGCTCCCTTGCAGACTTAATACTTAAATCCTATGCTTGGATTATGATGAATCACTGTCATGCGTAAGCTGGGTATCTTAGGTCAAAGTTAAATTTCATGTTATCATTAATTTCTTGAACATTTTACATACTGTGTGAAAACACAATTTAAATTATTGATCGTAAATATCATGTCTCCTGGAAAATGTAATTCAAATAATCTGGGAATGCAGACTGGGTTTCTCCTCATTTATTATTAACAAATTTCTCTAAAAATAACATGTAACTCACTGTATGTGTTTGTTCATCACGCCTCCTTCAGCCACCAGATTTAAGTTGATTAAGGTATCATTCATCTTAGGTACTGTTCATCCGATTTCTTTTAGTCTTATCACCTTCGTAACCCCTAATTAAGCAATAAGGCTTGACAGGGAGTATGGTTATCATGAGATAATGACACCCCAAGTGTGTTGTGAGGCATAAGGTTCAGCTGAGTGCTTCTAAACCTCTAGGGGTGTGATTATCTCATGATAAACATACCACGTTGCTGCTCATTGAGATCATTGCTGCATGTACGCACCACTCCAGTTGAGGTAAAATTGACATTTCCTTGCCCACCTTCTCAGCCAATCCAAATTAGTGCTTTTATAAAATTGTTGGTTCAGGTCTCAGATTTATAAGCAAGCCAAAGTTTAAACCCATAAGCTTTTAGTTTATTGTTTAAGTGGTATCAGTTGAACATGCAAGTACATCTTTGAAAAAAATATAAATTTGTTTTTTAAAGGTAAGTTTCCTCAGAAGAAAGACCTCATGGAAGGCAAATGTGTGTGTGTGTGTGTGTGTGTGTGTGTATTTTTATATATATATATATATATAATCATCACAATTTTGCAGCAGTTAATAGACCCTACTCTAATAAAAAAAATTGGACATTCTTATAAATTCAGAAGAAGCATGGTTGTGCTTTAATGCAAATAAAGTTATTAAATAGTTGGAAGTTCTATAGGGAATATTAATTGGATGTTTGGTTTAGGAAATTCTTTTTAACTTATTTGCAGTTATCACAGTTAGTAATAGACCAAGGGAGAGGGGATGGAGAAAAGTGTTTGTTTTGTAGCCTTGTTTTTGTTCCGGTTTCTTGTGAATTGATCATATTTCAGGGAAGAATAATTTATATGTTTTTTATATTGGCTCTGATTTGGTATTTAACAGAAAAAACTGAATTATCTACAGTAATTTTGGTTTGACTATTAAAGGAGAAAAAGATGCCACCTTTTAGATATAACTCTCAGGAGTATATGTATTTTTTTTTTTTTTTTAAATGGTGAGAATACCATGGCTAATTTTATAATGTTTTCAGCATGAATTTAATGTGTCTTCTAAAGCAACATTATTCATTAGGACTTTCTGTGATGATAAAAATATTCTGTATCTGTACTGTCCGGTGTGATAGCCATTAGCCATACATAGCTAATAAGACTGAGGAATTGAGCTCTTTATTTTACTTAGGTAGCATATTCTAAAGAAAACCCTTGAAAGTTAATTTTTCTCGAGCTCCTCACAAAATTTCCAATAGATGAATTATCTTATGGCTTTTAAAAAATGATATTTTTTCCAAGTAATTAGTTTATTTGATGGTCTTTTTTATTTTTGGTGTTCAAATAAGAACCGGAAGAGTCTGTTCATTTTATGAAGATTTAAAATTCTTCTTAGTACAACTTCTACTCTAATTTGTATGCAGTTTTCAGAAGGTCTTGTCACATAGTTAGGCATTTAATGTATGATGAAACTATTAATCTACTTATGAAATTAAAATACTAACTTTCCTGGTGAAGTGAAAGACTTTTTTAGGAAGAATTTCTATCAACCAAAAATGCGAGGACTTTTGGTGCCTATTTATTAAATAACTTATGATACTTGATTTTACCTGTAATTTTATTTGTTTCAAAAGAGAGAAAGTATTTTTTTCTTAATAAGAATTAGAAGTTCCCAAGCTTACCTTTATTCCCGTAGGTAGACTTCCTACATTGCAAAGGTCCAGGATATTATTTAAACCTTGACTGCTCTCTTGATGGCACCCAGCCTTCATCACTTACGTGGCTTAGTTTGTTCATTCTTAAAACAGTCTTTGGATTTTAAACTAACGTATGTATCAAACCCAAGTCTATAGTAAGTGTCCGCTAAATGAGCAAACAGGACCATGTAAAACTAATATCTTTCTTTAAGTGGAAAGTAAACACTACTTAAAGCATAAGCTGACTCCTTACTATTCCTATTTTTTTTTTTATTAATTTTGGTTTTTAAAAAGATTAGGCCATCCTAAGCAGAAAACTATAAACAAAATTGCCGATATATAAAAGTATAGAATTTGGAATTAAATCCAGGAAACCAAAAGGCACAGAGCTGAAGACCCAAGAATTCTCCTTTCATTGTGTGAACTGCATTGCCATTCATGGCAGGTAAAACTGCCTGAAACAAAGATCTGAAGTCCTTAGGTGAATAGCAGTAGAAGCTGCTGCCAGTGTTGTCTAGCAGGAAAGGAACTTGGAGCAATCAGGGAATCGGAGGTGCTGTGGACCAGAAGCCCATTATCAGAGGAGCTGTGGATCAGAAGCCCATATGGAAATCCTTATGCTGTTCCAGATCCTAGTGAGAGCCACTTCACTCTACCTTTACATTTCATTTTAAACTTCTTTTTCACAATAGTAGGAAGTTACATTAAAAACAAACATCCTATAGATGAGAACATATGATTTCTAAGGTTTTCTTCCAAACAATATGAGAGGGGGAAAAAGAAGATGAACCTGGATGAAGCAAAATTATGTTAAAGCTGGGAAAAGGGTACATAGAGGTTCATTATAGGCACTATTCTATCTACTGTTGTACACTTGGAAAGTTTCCATGATGGAAATGGAAACTTTTTAAAAATGGATTTTAAAATGCAAATATCATAAAGGCTGAGTTGATGTAAATGTTTATATTACTAATAACACTTAGGAGGTAAGCTTTACTTATATATACCATGGTTATTCTATCTTACCCTCCTACCTATTGCTTCAGCTTTTTCTCACCAGGCTCTCCCCTGCAGCCTCTGTGCTCAGGCTACACCAGCTGAGTTTTTGTTGTTGTTATTTCAATTTCAGCTTTTCTGTCTCACCCCAGGACCTTTGCATATGTCATTTCCCCATTCCGGGTTTCTCTTCTTTCCTCACTTATTCCTCAACCCAACAACTACTTACTACCTCACTAGTATGCCAAATTGTATTGTTAGGTACTGGACTGATTCTCATTCCATTCAATTCCCATTCAGGTCGGGTTGCTCACCCCCTGTTCTCCTGTGATGAAAGTCAAGCCTTTCTCAGCTTTGGACACAACTTATGAAGATAGCACCACCTCTTACTTGCTACCATACACCTTCTCCTCATTTCTTAAATATTGGAGAAACTGGCCAAATGAGAGTTGGAGTAATCTTGAAGGAGGCAAGGGACCATGATAAACTAGAGATTGCCTAACCCTGCTAGGGGCGGAAAAGAACTCTAAAAATTTTAGACATTATGTGGAACAAACAAAACAGGTTTATGGACAACATTGAGCCTGTGGGCAGTCCATAGCTATGGATTTGGAAGCGTGAGAGATTATAGAGTAAGAAAGAAAAAGGAATCTTTGTTGAACTCTCCATAACTGATACCTTTATTTGAAATGTGGCTTATTGGCAACAGCCCAAGATATTATTTAAATTGTGAATCTAATACCCTGCTTTAAAGTGTGATCCCAGCGATCTCTAAGAACCAACTGTTAATGGAGAGAGATGATTTGTATCCTTCAGTTCAGTTTCTCATTATGAGTTCATGTGTAATTTAATAAAATGTTCAGACTATTCATGCCTTTCAAAATATATTATTTTTGTTACAAATGTATTTTGCCTGATTTTTAATATTCTCCATTTCTTCTTCTAATTAATCATATTAATCAATTAAAATAGAAAATGAGTCCTGCTCAGTGTAAAGTAACCTCAAGCCCATGCTGTTTAATTTTATAAGGTACTCATAATGAAAAAGAATAATTCAGCTAATCAAATAACAACTTCCTTTTTCCTTACCTATCTTAAGACAGCTGGTCACTCTCTCTTGGTGGCACCCAGCCTTTATCACTTACATGGCTTAAGTTTGTTCATTCTTAAAACAGTCTTTGGATTTTAAACTAAAATACCTTCAGCCTATGAATCTGTTCCAGCTAGACATATCAGTAGCAAAATGCATTAATATGAATGCTTTAGAGCTGGAAAGTTGAGACTGCCTGCCTTCTTTATGTAACTAGTGATAGGACAGAGCAACTTGGCACTGTGTGCGTTTAAATGTCTATAGGAAGAAACTATGGAATATCTTTATGATGATGAAATTATCTATGTGGAATGTTTCTTAACAAACTTGGTTATCTCAAAAATGATAGGACCAGTATCAAGGCAAATATGGGATTGTGTAGAGCCTTTGCATACAGAGATTGTTCCCGAAGGAGTGAGCTTTCTATTTTTTTCCCCTTTTTTGTTTTTAAATTATACTTTAAGTTCTAGGGTACATGTACACAATGTGCAGGTTTGTTACATATGTATACATGTGCCATGTTGGTGTGCTGCACCCATTAACTCATCATTTACATTAGGTATATCTCCTAATGCTGTCCCTCCCCTATCCCCCCACCCCACAACAAGCCCGCTGTGTGATGTTCCCCTTCCTGTGTCCAAGTGATCTCATTGTTCAATTCCCACCTATGAGTGAGAACATGCGGTGTTTGGTTTTTTGTCCTTGCGATAGTTTGCTGAGAATGATGGTTTCCAGCTGCATCCATGTCCCTACAGAGGACATGAACTCATTCTTTTTTATGGCTGCATAGTATTCCATGATGTATATGTACCACATTTTCTTAATCCAGTCTATCATTGATGGACATTTGGGTTGGTTCCAAGTCTTTGCTATTGTGAATAGTGCCACAATAAACATACATATGCATGTGTCTTTATAGCAGCAGGATTTATAATCCTTTGGGTATATACCCAGTAATGGGATGGCTGGGTCAAATAGTATTTCTAGTTCTAGACCCTTGAGGAATCGCCACACTGTCTTCCACAATGGTTGAACTAGTTTACAGTCCCACCAACACTGTAAAAGTGTTCCTATTTCTCCACATCCTCTCCAGCACCTGTTGTTTCCTGACTTTTCTAACTGGTGTGAGATGGTATCTCATTGTGGTTTTGATTTGCATTTTTCTGATGGCCAATGATGAGCATTTTTTCATGTGTCTGTTGGCTGCATAAATATCTTCTTTTGAGAAGTGTCTGTTCATATCCTTCGCCCACTTTTTGATGGAGTTTGTTTTTTTCTTGTAAATTTGTTTGAGTTCTTTGTAGATTCTGGATATTAGCCCTTTGTCAGATGAGTAGATTGCAAAAATTTTCTCCCTTTCTGTAAGTTGCCTGTTCACTCTGATGGTAGTTTCTTTTGCTGTGCAGAAGCTCTTTAGTTTAATTAGATCCCATTGGTCAATTTTGGCTTTTGTTGCCATTGCTTTTGGTGTTTTAGACATGAAGTCCTTGCCCGTGCCTATGTCCTGAATGGTATTGCCTAGGTTTTCTTCTAGGGTTTTTATGGTTTTAGGTCTAACATTTAAGTCTTAGTCCATCTTGAATTAATTTTTGTACAAGGAGTAAGAAAGGATCCAGTTTCAGCTTTCTACATATGGCTAGCCAGTTTTCCCAGCACCATTTATTAAATAGGAAATCCTTTCCCCGAACTTTCTTAAGCTAATTTTAAGATTAATATTAAACCTTGAATTTTGGCCAAAAGTAGGAATTAATATATTTCTAGCAAAACTCTGAAAAGGTCTACGTCTTAATTAGGAGTATGAATTGGAAGTTAAGATTAGGGCCACACAAAACATATAACAGTAATGGAGAACTATTCCAGGTGAAAGGTAGTATTTATTTTGTAAAACGATGTAATGCAAACCTAGTCAAATGAAGGTATGATGAACCAGACATTTTCTGGCACATTGTCTTCCCAAGTTTTGTCCTGCGACTTCTCTAAACCAATCCAATCAATTCCCAAATATTTCACTGGACTAAAAGTTCAGGGACAGGATAGTTAAAAGAGCCAACAGCATGCATTTGGTAAGATTCTCATGAAGAGACATATCCCAAGTCTGGATAGTTGTTTGTCTTCATTTGGGGCTTGAATGAGAGCAGTAGGTAAACCATACTGATGTTTTGATAGATACAATCCTTGCTGATTCAAACTGCAAGCTGACTCACTACTGTAATAACCTAACATTTTCTGAAATTCTGTACCTCCCAACTCAAACCCAAAGCTGTATTGCTGGTAGTTGACTATACATTATATCTGTTTTTACATATGTGACAAATAGGTTAGATGAAATAGAGTAATTTGAGGGAAGAAACGAGGTACTTAGTAGAGGAATAAATTGATCTCCTTAGAAGGAAAGTTTAAAAGCTGGTTATTTTGGAAATACTCAGATTGTTTAAATATGCATCTATGAACTTAAATTCTTATAGCAAGAATTTGGAATTGAGAAAGTAATTTTTCTTGAGTTTCTACCTAATACTTAGCTCTTATCAAAAAACAATTTGGCATATGAATGCCAAAGTTGACATAGTAATCAATTTAATTTTTTTCTTTTATTTTCTTTTGGAATGATGCCATCTGCTATAATGAGATGAGGCTGCCTGGAAAAATTGTAAAGTTGCTGACCACTCTTGAAGCCACATCATCCAGTACTGTGATTTTAAATTTTTATTATCGTAAAAAGTGTGACGTCGTGTCTAGGATAAAGGCTCTTAAAAAATTGAATTTGTATCAAAAGAAATGCAGAAATGTATCTAATTTCCCTCCATCTCCCAGGATAGGCCTTTTCAGCTTTTAACTCTGTAAATGCTCCGTTTTAAGTGTGTTAGCAAAGCATTTTTGTTCAGGCTGTCAAAAGGAGCTTTTGTCTAGGGAAGATGGTGGGATGTGGGAGGGAGATGGGTGTGTGTTTTTCCTGTTCATCCAAATGTATAGGAAACCCCTTCACCGGAATGGTATTTTCCTGTAAAGTGATCAGTCATCTCAGAGGATAATCTTCAGATTACTGGATACATATTTGGCAGAAATCAAACAGATAAATTGTTGCCAGTCAATTGTAGGCAGGTGCCTGGGGAGACAGAGTGTTCCTCACTACTATACCACTTATTTTACATTGTTGTTGATGTAAATGGAACAAGTATCATCGCTCATCCATTACTCTTTATTTTTTTCATCCATTACATTTTTTTTTTTCTCTTGAGACAGGGTGTCACTGTGTCACCCAGGCTAGAGGGCAGTGGCACCATCTTGGCTCATTGCAGCCTCGACCTCCTGGGCTCAAGCAGTCCTCTCACCTCAGCCCCACAAGTAGCTGGGACTACAGGCATACGCCACCACGCCTGGCTAATTTTTATGTATTCTTTCTGTAGAAATGGGGTTTCTCCATGTTGGCCAGGCTAGTCTCAAACTCCTGAACTGAAGTGATTTGCCTGCCTCAGCCTCCCAAAGTGCTAGGATTACAGGCTTGAGCCACTGCACCAGCCCATTCATTACTATTTAAAGGGGCATTTTCACTGTATTCTGTGTGTGTTATGTATGTTCTGTTGAAGTACATGAAAATCCTTGGAAACACATGAGTTTTGTTATGCTTGTGGCATTTCTGAGTTACTCGTTCAATGATTCTGTTAAATTTTTACCATTAAATGTGCTTTCTCATCTTTTTAAGAAAAAGAGTTTGTTCATATAAGTTCTGGGAATTTTTTCTTTTTATGCGTTTTCTCTCCTAAAGTTTTCCCTGAATAATTTAATTTCAAACTCTTATGATGTTGGCTGAATATGTTTACTTTTGCAAGAGCATAATTGAATAGGTTCTGTGCTTCTAAAATAAGTAGCAAGATTTTCAGCATCCTATGTTGGTAAACTATCTATCCATGAACTATACCCTGTTGTGATCATTATGGGAAAAAAAAATTCAATTGCATGCTACTCTAGCACACATTCAGTCTTTCAAACCCTCTAATAGCATAGCTTCTTTTCGTTCTAGCATCCAGAGTTCTAGGCTTCAAGATTTTAACAGAGAATTTTACAAACTCACCAGAGGCTAGACAGTGTTAAATTTCTAATAATTTATTAATTCTTTCAGCAAATATTTCAGGAACCAGTGGTGTATTTCTCACGTGAATTTAATTATCAAATTTAGAATTTAAGTTGCTAAAACAATTTAGTTTTTTTAGTTGCTCATCATATTTGTTGTGTTGAAATAATTTAAGCTAGAATATGGGAGGAAAAAAACTTCCTTTTGAAACTCAGACTTCTATGTTTTCTGAGCCTGGTATAAAGCTAAGGATATTAAATTCTGAAAGGGGTTACTGGTGTGCTTAGTAACTGCCTATAGTTATAGGATAAATTAAGATAGAGGAGGACACTGAGAAACCTTTTGGTAAAATCCTTCCCATTTCCTCAGAAACACACATTTTACCTGAATTCATAGGATGGGTTCCTCTTCAAAATGGTTATTCCCTGATATTCTATGGCAGAAACAAGTTTTTAAGGGTGTGAAATATGTGGTTTCATTTAAGCATGGTATAAATGATTATAGAATGTGTAGCATCTATTAGGGTTGGGGAAGGATCTGATTGATAGTCAGAATTGCATACTACTGAAAGTAGATCTACGTGTACTAAGAAGTATGTTCCATACATCACTCATTCTATATGCAATAAACACTGCTGGGTTTATTTGACATCACAGTTTTTTTCTAAGTCATGTTCATGATTGCCTATTTCTGAACTTTTCCTAGTTCTTCCCAAATTCATAGATTTGCTTTTCTTTCATCCTCTACCTCCAGTCATTCATCCGAAATTTCTAAAATTTAGTCTTTTATACCACAAAATGTTACAAAGTTCTTTTCACTTGAGATTTCACGAGAACTACTAGGACCCACAGGGATCCTCCCAGTTTCTGACATTCCTCCGACTTTTGCCTCCTGTCTGTGTGTACTACATCCCCAGATTGAGTCCCAGCGTCAGCTCTCTGTGCTTGGTGTGATGTGTGCATGTCTGTGGGTTCCTTCCCCAAGGCATTGTCATGGAGATAGAATTGGGTCTGCAGGTGAAGAGCTATTTTGTCCATTGTGCTATACATATAGAAGCTGGGCTCCACAGAGCGGGTGGTTGGAATTAATGCACATTTGGTAGCTGGGCCACTTGCTGTTTTTGAGGCTTAATGATTCCAAAACACAGAATAGAGCAATAATTTGAGATCTGCCAAAGGGATATGAGCATCAGCATGTCCCACTTTTTAAAGTGACTTTAGAAGTATTTAATGAAGGGCTGACTGTGATCTCTTCTTACCCTGATTAATTTACACATGCATTAAAAATTTCCTGTAATATAAATTGATTGAGAATCTCTTTCTGCTCCTAAATTGGTCATCAAGCATCTACTGTCTGCCTGAGAGCTATCGCTGTTTCTTTTTTTCTTCTTTCTTTTTTAGGTGAACCTAATTAAAAGGAAAGATTAGATTCTATATAAAGCATGCTCTTTTGTGCATATAATTATAGAGAGAAGAAATAAGGGATTCATCTCATAGATTCTGGGACTTTTGCATAGTTCATACATCATAGAAAGCATTTAGAAATTACATTTTCAGAAAGATAAAACAGTATTACGACCAAATTTATCAGAGAGATTACATTTCTTAATTTGGAAATGTAAAATTTTTAGTAGTTTTGAAAAATGGTTGCAACCAAAAATTATCAGCTAGGATAGAAATAAAATTAGCCTACTAGTAGATTAGGAGATCGTGTAGAATTAGATGATGTACAGTAAAAATTTTGTTTTCCTTTCACCTTTGAGGCAGTTGGTCTAATAGAACCCTCAGTAGAATTAGAAGTGCCCAGAATTATTCGGAAGCGGGCAGGGGAGGGTGCCTCATTACTTCCTTCAGCTTTCAATCAGTACAAAATGGGGCTTAAAATCAGGCTTTCAGAAGACAGCAGGATGTTCCATATCTACCTATCTACAAATATTTCTCATTATTTTTAGCCTGTAATGGTCATATAGCACTTAAACTTATTTTTAAATGCTTCTCTAATGTTTCACTTAAGTAGAAAAAAGCACGTGATATTCTATAAAATTTACCTGCAAATATACTAAAAAGAAGAAAAAAAACTGAATCTTTTCTAAGCTTAATACAAAAGGAGTAACAAAGAATAACATTTCTTAACCAGAAACAGCATCATATGAGTTTACTGTTAGTGAAAATTACAGAATTTAAGTACTTAATTTTCTGAGCATCTTGTAAGGGAGTATAACTTGCACTGAGACCTTAAAAAAATCAAATTTAAAGCAAACCTGGATAAACAATGAATTGTTCAGAGGAAAGGAAGCAATTACTTTTCAGAAACAACATATATCCTTCTCCGTGCTCCCTGGCAGAGCGTTTTCAACTGTGATTTGATCAATAATCTCACAGTAGTGGCAGATATAGAAAAAGAATAAATGTTTATCACACTTGTAAACATCTCAGGCAAAGCCAAAGTGTTTGCTGAGAAGACAACATTCATTCTTGAATTTCCCCATGGGTCAGATCTGGGGGGCATTTACTATTTGACTTGTAAGGTTGGGTATTAATGACTCAAACCAGAAGTTAATGCATTATTGTAAATATATGTGGGTGGGTTGTTTCCAGACAAAGTGAAATACAGAGTTGTGCTGAATTACCCAAAGGGTGCTTATCTCTATTTGGATAGATAACAAAGACCTTGTCAACCAAAGGAGGTAGGGAAAAGTTGTTTATTTAGGGCTTCTTAAAAACAAACAGATATAACCTACAGCTGTTTTTAAAGCCTTTGAAAATTATTCACTCCTTGTAAAAAATATGTTTTAATTCATCTTGGGTTTTTTTTTTTTTTTTTGGCAGGGGGCACTTGGATTGATCTCTAGATTCCATATTTTTCAGAAGAAAGATGAATAAATTACTTAGAGTATAAACAGATGAGCAAATAGCTGCCTATAATAGTGGGATGTAAAATGTATATCGCAAGAGCTAAAAGTGTTGGAGAAGGTAATCAGCCTTTCTCCTTTGCAGTTTTTTAAATTCAATATGTCCCCTGATTAAATCATAAATGTATATGTGTCTGTGTTATGAAACTTTCCTTCCTCCTGGATCTGATAGTAGTTAAGCCATTTTTCTTGATCATCTTTCCAGGAAGGATGAGGAGCAGCGGGGAAGCCACACTTCTTATCATGTATGGCTTTCTTTATGTTCTGTGCAAAACAAAGCAAAAGAGTGAAGACAAATCAGGTGTACATTTGGACATCATGGGGCTTCTAAAACCTGGGAGGAGAGTGCTAAGGTCATTTTTCAAAAGTTTGATATCAAAAAGCCCCAAGGTATAAGCAGTGAAGACTTCGGTATCCGTAATTTTTGTGCCTGTGTTACTCTCTCAGACCCATGAGAGACTGGATTTAAACTTCAGGTCTCTTGGGAGCCGTGCTCGTTCCCCAGGATTCTCACTGGGCATCAAAGCAGCAAAGGTCAACTGCTGCTATCTCTCTGCACATATATTTGACTCTGCAATTGTAGGCATAACGCAGGTTTGTTATGGGTTCTATTTGATAACATTGGGCCAAAGTAGACCTTCCTAAAACGTGGGAGTCGGGGCATACTTTGGGACATAATAATCTGCAGGGAAAGAGTTAAACTCTATCAGCAGACTTGAAAACATTGGTCTTCGTAGCTTTGAATTAATCGTTTAATTTCTGTACTTCTTTACTCTGCTGTTTGCTTTTATAGCACATCCCACATAGAATTCTATTAAGGAATATGAGCTGAAGTTAGAACGTCCACTTCAATGAGTTCACCATCAAATGATGCAATAACTGTTGAAATCTTTGTAAAATGTCATTATACAAAAGCAGGTCACTAAAAATTAAATTTACTAAATTGTGTCCATAGAATGTCATCTTTCTTACCCAAGGAATAGTCTTTTTTTTGTGGGTCTGAATGTGATTTAAATGGCCATTTATATAAGAGAAATAAGTGATTATTCTACTTATAAAATGAGAGCATATCTTTTGAAAATTTAAAAATACTGAATACTTGAGAAGTGGCAGGCCTTATTCTTGATTGTCCCAAGTTCTTGATGGTACATCATAGCACTTAATAACTGAAGAAAACAAGCTTTTAGCAACAGTTTTTCCAGCTGCTAGTATGAATAATGTGTCATATAGAAGGTATTATCTCCAGTTTCCAATGTCTGGGGATGTCCTGCAGGAAGAAGTCAGAGTTATGAAAATATTTATAGAATCTTATATTAGCAAATATAGCATGAAGAAGTTTACAGAGACTGTCAGTGAAATGAAATCCTCACAGTATAACCTTTTAGTTTGATGTGAGACTACATGGCAAACAATAACAGAGTTCTAAGTCTTTTCATATTCTACAAAATCCATCTGGTTTCTCTGTACTGTGTGCGTTCGAAGAAGCCTGGTGAAGAATTTAGGGTTTGGGGGAATGTTTTTGAATACAGAAATATCGAAAAGTTAAATTTGTTAGATGGGTGGAGATATTAGAAATAAATATTTTAGGAATAAGTAAATATTAGGAAATAGATATGAAATAGTGATAATGGTTTATGTATTAAACTTCAGTTGGGCAGAAAGAGAAGTCCATAGAATGCTTTTAAATCACTTATTCTGAGGTGACTAAAATAATAGGAAAGAGAAGTAAAAAATTATTTTTAATCTTTCTCCATGGTGTCAGCCCCTATATTAGTCTGGGCTATCTAAGTCCTTGAAAAATCTCTAGAAAAAAAAGGTGGTGGGCACTTATCAAGGAAGGGTGTTCTTTGTGTTGACAGCTGAGAGAAGGTGGAGATATATTACAGCAGAGAAAGCAATTAAGGAAAAATAACAAAAACTAATGAGAATTGAATGCTCTTACACTATCATCTTATACAATAAATCCAACAATACCAAGGAGACAGGAGGAAGGATGGCGAGAAAAGTAGAAAACTGCAGAGAACCTTGTAGCTGGGGCAGAAATAGGACTGCTAGAAAACCCCCCTAGAGAACGGACCACCCCATGACCTTGTCAAGACAGTTCTCTGAACAGAAGGGATCTCCCATCTTTTGGCCACCATGAGCTTCTCCTGTCAACAAAATTCCCTCTACTTCAGTTGCATTTGAGGCAGAATTCCCTGTGACAAATTCGTATCCTCTGGACCTGGAACAGAGCTGCACCTGGCCAGCATACCACAATTTCCTCACCTGGGAGCAGACTGGACATGAAGAATTGGAAGTATCCAAATATTTTTAGTCGTAGAATAAGAGCTCTAGTATGGAAACATTCAGGGAGAATGTCGATAAACTAAAATCCTGACAGTATAATCCTTTCCTTTACGAAGTAGTTTAAAAGAGATTTGTTAGTATTTGTATTTAATTAACTAAAATCACATTTATACTTTTAAAAGCCTGTTATAAACCAGAATTAATTCAGTGGCCAAGAAGAAGAGAAGGCTTAATGAGTCGTACTCTTGCTGATTTCCACTGATCTTGTATTATTTAATTTCCTGTTTTTCTTAATAAAGAAGGTGTCAATTAAGCATGATATAAAAATATTGATTTTTTTCTGCCTTCATTGAATATTATTTTTGTTTCCTCTGCCCCTTTGTTGGGTTATTTTAGCTATGTGTACTGTATTCTGTAAAAAGATTTATTTTTTCTAGTGGGCCATAATCATTTTGTTTTTTAGTGGTTTTGTAATCTATTTTTGGAAGAGAATTTGCTCATTGAACATTTGTAAGCTCAAACAGCAGCTACTTAACTGATTACTCTCTACTCACAAGCCTTCAGAGAAGAGGAAAGCCCTTTTGAAACTCTGCAGTGATGCACACAGGAAGTGCATGATTGTATCATTTTCTTATAGTTTGGTTGTTATTCTAGAAAATGTTCAAAAGCTTCCTTCTTGTAAAAGCTAGACTGTCAATTCCTGGACTGTGCTGTTTATTAAATGTAGATCTTAACACATTTCTGGTGTAGAATCTTTAGCGTAGAAGTTTGAATCTGTAGATTCTGGAATGTTAAAAATATTTCTCTAAATTATTTAGCTTTTCAGTTGAATATAAATATTAGTGGACAGTAAGAGATGTAAATGTAGGGCCATGCACAGTGAATCCCAGCACTTTAGGAGACCAACATGTGAGGATCAGTTGAGCCCAGGAGTTGGAGACCAGCCTGGACAACATAGTGTGAGACCATGAGACTCCCATCTCTACAAAACGGAGAGAGATGTAAGTTTATGTTTAGGGCTCAAAAATAAAAACATTAAGAACGGTTTGGACAAGCAATCCTGAATCAACAGCTAGTAATATAAATTAAGCAAAAATGTATAGCTTGTATTTTTTTAAAAAAAAAGAAATATCACTTGTGGCATACAAATCTACTAGAGAGTGATGAACAAGAATTCAAAGAAAAGAACACTTTCAGCAGATTTACAGGAAAGGCATCCTTACTGAGAAATGGTAGGTTGTGGTTAAGTTTCCCCAAGGGAAATTGTGGGAGCACTGTCGGTTGAGACCTGATGGGAAACTCGAAATGCATTCTGGGGAACAGCCTTAGCCTTGTGCTCTCAATAGTGAGCCTTTTGCATATTCATTTCTCAGTGGGTCCAGGCAGGAGCAACAAAAGCTCCTACAACTCGCTCTTTACTGATGTATCTATTTTTCTATGCATGTGGCATAGGTAACTACCTTAAAGAGGTAAAATACACATAAAATAACTTCACTTGTTTTAAGTGCACAGTTGGATGAGTGATAGCAAACGTATGCAACCATGTCACCACCACCATAATCAGGATAAGAACATATCCTTCTTATCCTGTTACCCAAAAAGTGTCCTTCTGCCCCTTTGCAGTCAGTCCTCTTCCCCTGACAATCACCAATCTTTCTGGCACTGTGATTTTTGCCTGATTAAGAATTTTATATAGATGGAAGCATACAGCATGTAATTTTTTGTGTCTAGCTTATTTCACTTAGCATCACGTTTATGTTCATCTGCCTAAACTGTATTTCAATCTGTTTCCTTACTAAGAACTAATATTAAATTTCTGGATATAGAATCCCAAATATGAACCCTAACTAGAAAACTGGGCCCATCTATACTGGAACCTAAATTTTTAATCACATTAAATAAAGGAAAAGCAAAATACCTGTGATTAGAGCAGTCATTACTTTTGGAGTTTATGTGTATACCTTATTATTGTTTGTTCTCATTTTTACTCCCTTTGTTTTACCCCTCCTGAGGTGCTTTCTATAATAGCATTTTTTTTTTTAATAAAAGGAAAAATTGTTTTGGTCTTCAGCATTTTGTGATAATTTCATAGTGTCTATGATAATGTGCTATTCCCTGAGTTGTCTCGAATCCAGACAGAAATCTTTGGGTCAGAAAATGCTTACATAAAAAAATTAGTTAAACATAACTTAAACCTATATGTGACTGTGCTATAATTTTCTTTATTGATATGAACATATCTATAGTACAAATACATTATCTAAATGAATACCTATTTTGCATCCTAGAAAAATGTAAACTGTGCATTGAAAACAATTATCATAAAAAGTAGGACAGGAGTTAGTTATTTCTGTAGTCAGGCTTTAGCTGGATACATTTTTGTTAAGTATCCAAGAATGTTTTCTACACTGTGTCTCTGAATTACTGTTTATTGCATCCTACACCTAATCTAATTAGACCTACACCTACATCTAATTAGAAAAATAGATTGAAGAGGATATAAGAAGCTATTCTATAAGCAAAAAGAGACTAAGAAAGTGAGATAACTTATTGGCTGTCACATTTAGTGATGTAATATTTAGAATATATAATCATGTCTTTTACAAACATGTGTAAAATGTTCTGTAACACTTGAATGGCTGCAGCTGTCGGCTCATTTTTTCTGGATTAAGTTTGGTCAAGAAAGAAACTGCCTCATTTCTAGTTGTCATTTGCCCAGGAAGTAAAAGCAAAATTGTAATGAGGGAATCACAGCAGGAGAGCCTCCTAACAAATGAGAGGCATATATTGACTGGCAGCCAGCATGCCATTTCAGTGATAAATGTATTTTTATACACTGCTGTTCAAGGTCACTGTTGTCCTTGAGTGTGCAGCCATCAAAAGTCATGCAATTCACATTCTAAACAGTTCTAATAATCAGTGCAAAGATGCCTGACTTAAAAAATGCGTTATTAATTTTATACATCATTTATGTAAATTACACATCTTGATATTTCACTGCAATTTTATCTTGCTATTGTTGAAAATTGTTGAGAAATCAAAGAAGATGTAAATGTATGAGACATTTGTGAGATGTATTGGTATAGATTTATTACAGTGTTCACAGAAGCCAAACTTGAACATGGATGAACTTCAGTAATTAACCCTTCTGTGTTTTGTGCTTCTTCAGTGTTTAAAATTCATAAAGAACTTTTATAACCTAAGCATTCTGAAACAAAACTATTATCAATTTAAGACTAATGCTGTGTTTGAAATAGAATTTATACAAAAAAAATACAAAAAAGGACATTTTGCTGTTAGATCTGCCTCAACCCAAAGGAAATGTTACTTTTTGACATGCTAGTTAACCCTTTGAAAAGCACTCTCTAATTACTCAGAGAGAGTGATCTAGTTATTCACCATTTTATTACTCAAAACTCAAACACACTTTCTAAATAAAGAATGAACAAAACCATGTTGTTACTCAGGTTTTTGATCCCCATAAATAGCAAATGTTCAGAAATTAGTATGAAATAGCTGTCTTTTCAAAGTTAAATTATATGCAAAATGTAATGATTTCTATCACACGAAATCTTTCAGCAAATATTTTTTAAAATATTATGATTGTTGGATTTAAGAATCCTTACGTTAAATACGTGTTCACGTGCATATTCACAGAAAATCACGGGGCCCTTTCTGGTCTTCAGACTGATTTGCCATCTACGCTTATCTGATTCCACTTCATTCCTCTCACTGTAAATGTGGATCATTCTGGAGGGCTTGTTGTGTGTTTATTGTTCCCCTACAAGCTATACTCTCTTTCCTTTAGGCTTTTGAATGTAGTATTCCGTCCGCATGGAGGGTGCGTGTTATATTATACCCTTCACATTATATGTATGTTATATCATTCCATCCACATTATATTATACCCTCCACGTGTGTGTTTGTGGGTGCACCTATATAATCATTCATACCCAGAAAATCTCCAAGGTTTCTCACCTGGCCTATACAATAATCCCGTAATTTAACCTCTACCTGAAGGTATGGGTGTAGGAGGAGGTAAATGAATGTCTCCCTGATTTTAGCTTAGAGCTTTGGATGAATCTAATACCTAGGAGCTCCAGATAGGTAATCTCCTACTTCCGTCTGACATCCCACACACACTACCCTGGCCTAGTACCACACATATGTTCCCCCTGTATATCCAGAGATGTTAGAAGTTGTGTGTCTCTGGTGTCTACAGTAGACAATTAGGTTCCTTGGGTCTGGCTTAGACCTTGAAATGCTTCCCCTCATAGAAACTATTATAAATAGTGCTTAGGAGATTGAACTGGCACTATAAATTCTGAAACATTAAGAATTCTCTTGGCTTTTGGAAGCTGGCCCAGAAATCTGTTTGTTGCATTGTTCCTGTAGATAAATGTGTTCAGAGTTCCGAACAACTGAATTCCAAACAAACTTTAGGACCTCTCATTTGATGGCTGCCCATGTGGAAACACTGCAACGTACTGCACGTAAAAATGTCACTAGCAGGTCATTTTAAAAATTACCACATTGCACATGGACTAGTGAGGAGTGACACAGTAAATATACAGAACTACAAATAGAAGGATTTCTTGTATTTAAAGTTATATTAATTATCGGTATTTTAAAAATCAAAACAGTTCTTACGGTTTCACTCTTTTTTAACTTTGCGTGTAGAATTTGCCTTTCAGGGAGCCCATTATGACATTGAGTTCTGAGTTTTTCATAGCTGGAACAGGAAGTATGAGTCAGAATTCTCAGTGAATTCTAAACTTTCCAAAGATGAAACCCATAAATGGCATTTGTAGTTCTGTATAAACTCGTACTCACACCTTGAGTTGAAGGCCTGTAGTGTATTTAAGGAGTACTCTTAGGTTTCCGGGTTGACTTCCTTTGTAATTTAGCCTTTGGCGAAGCAGTTATAAGCTCTGACACCTGAACAGTCATAAATTAAAAATCTGTAAATACAAGTATTTTATAATACCATGTCAGGCATCTTAATGTACAATGCTGTATCTAACCACTAATCTCAATTGACTGTTAAATGGAAATGTTTAGCATAAAACTATTATCATATTATAAAAAACCGTTTAAAAAAATGATGTCCTTATCATTTCCAAACTATAAAAGCAACTAAATATGTGTTAAATAATGTTTCTTTGTTAATAACCTTCATTTAAAAAAAAAAAAAAAGCAGAAGCACACTTTTGGAGAGCATGCATTTACCGTATAATATTACACTTACTACGTAATGTTATAATCTTAATTTTAACATCTAAAGTGATGTGGCAACTATGACTCTCATCTCTGAGCAAGTAAAATACTTTTATGGAAAAGTAAAATAGTGCATAGGAGTATGAAATTGTTTATACCAGGAAAAACTGATAAACTTTAAGATTTCAAAGACACGCTAATATGAAATCTGGAAGACTGTAAGCCAGTGACTTATGGTGGTTCCTCTAAGGGATGGCATTTGACGAGTAAGTATACTTGGGTAGGGTTTTCAGTTTTATTATAAGTACCCCAAAAATGGTGGTACTACAGGTAATTTTTAGTTTCCTTTTTTATATTTTTCCCTGCGTTTTTCAAAGAAAAAAAATTAAATCAGGAGTGTCTTATCTTTTTACTTTCCTGGGCCACATTGGAAGAAGAATTATTTGGTCCACACATAAAATATACTGACACTAATGATAGCTTATGAGCTAAAAACAAAATATCTCATCTTTTAAGAAAGTTTATGAATTTGTGTTGGGCCACATTCAAAGCCATCCTGGGCCGCATGTGGCCCATAGACCACAGGTTGGACAACTTGATCTAAATAAAAACTATGCTTCTACTAAAAATTATTTTTGCTAATGCAAAGTTCGTATATAAAGTCTATTAAGCCTCAGAAGTGTGTCAAAACTATCTTCTCATACACTTATTCCAAAAGGAAAATATTATATCAAATGGAAAGCTTCTGGTTGAGTTTTAGATTTTTTTTCTTAAAAGTGAATAAAGTTAGTATGCATAGTATTAAAGAATGCCCTTAATGGCATCTGTAATAAGGCATAGAATGTTATTTTAAGGCACATGCCTGTGGCTCATATGCATGATAGTAATTATGAGCAGATTACTAACGAAGTGCATTCTGTGTTATAAACAGAGAGCATCACAGGATTCACATCTGCTTGGAAAGAACCTAAGTTAAAACATCAAAGCAGGTTTTGGGTTTTTTTTCGTAAAGATTGTAATTATTTAGATAGCTCGTCAGTGGTAGTGCAACAAGTGGGCTTGTGTTATTGATTTTCACCTGTATTACCACAACATTTTCCATTGACAAATATTAATTGCTTATTAAGTACTAAAGAGTTTGATGGTCCAAATATTGAATTTTGTAATGAATTGGCCTTTTAGTTTGCTCATGATTAAGCAGTATGATTGCATTAAAGATACAAAGGTTTAAGCCAATATATCTCCCACTTTAAGAACATTAAATAGATATTCCTCTAAAATTTAATTTTAGTGATTGGATATTTAATTCACTTTCCCTTGCATTCAGGTAAATTATCTTTGGCCAAACTATAGGGAATGCTTATGTAAATATGAATTGTGTGGCTGTAATTAGTAGTAAAGTATCCAGCATTTTTTGCATTGATTTTAGTTTATGAATACAGAGAATAATTGAAATTTGTATCAAAACCAAATTGGTGATTATCATCACTAATGTAGATTTTTTTAAGTCATTAATTTGGTTAATTTTTTTTATGGCTGAGAAGAATCTGCACATCTAAGTGAGCAACCAGTACATATGTGTGTATATATGTTTACAGTACATCCATAAATATATACAAGTTCCAGTTTAATTCCTTTTTGTTATCTTTCCCAACTTTTAATAGTATATTTTTCTTTTTATAATTATACTTGGAGAAATCTTAAGTATATTATACATTGGGCTTTCTAAAACATAATTTGTGGATAGCTGATGAAATTTAAACAAAGTTAAAATTAGAGAAATTAGACTGTCAGTTTTGAGTTGGCAAATATTGGTAGATTAAAATGTTAAATTTAATTCAAATACGTTTTTGACTCCAGAAATTTGACTTTTTAATAATTGATTTTTCTGATCACTGAGTCAGATAATTACTACTTGATAAAGGGTTATCATTTAAAAGTTAAAATACTATCAACCTTCAAAGCAATTTTGTTATTAAGTACATTCCTTTATCACAAAATCCTCTTTTAAAGGTGATATGTACATTGGGGACCACCTTGAAATATTTAATTTACAAATAAAATGTTAGATAAAATATTATATTTCAGGTCTACAATATGTAAAATGAGCCCAGGTCTGTCTTTTCTGCTCACCCCTTGTGCTGCTAATGTCGCCTGTCGTTTTTATCCTCTTCCTTTTGGTCTTTTCACTCTATCTGCTCTTCATGGATTTTCTCAACCATTTACATTGGATCTTTTAACAAACATTCCTGGAGAAGCTGCTGTGTAGCAGGAACAGGGCTGAGTGCAGGGTCTATGCCTTCCACATCTCTCTATGTGCTGATTCCTCCCAAATCTGCCTTTCTTTTCATCAACCTGTTCCTAAGCTCCCAATTCATCTTCCTCACTTTCTAACAGATTTCTATATGCTCAGCCCCTCCACCTGAATTCCCACACTGAGCTCATTATTTCCCCTGACACCTTCCCACCTCTCCCTATCCCCCGCACCCGCCCCAGGGTCTTCTTTCCTTTGTGCCTTCCCTGTCCAGGTCGCAGCAGCACCACCTGCCCCGCTTGCCCTCTCCTTCCTGTCCATGCCCACTTCCTCATTCAGCTCCCCATTTCTCTGCTACGTTTGCTTCCCAACCAGTCCTTCTTCCTTTCTGTTTCTCTCTTCTCCACCCTTTGCAGAATGTTCTTAAAACTAGTCTGATCTGACCATTCTCATATTTAAAAACTACGGAAAACTCCCTTTTGACTATTAAATATGTCCACATTTCTTGACACCACAAGAAGGCAGCTTATAGCCTGGCCATAGCTGCTTTTCTGCTTCATTTTCAAGCCTGCCTCTCTCCACCTCTCCTCGCTGCCTGGTGCTCCCCTAGGCAGAGTGACACAGGAGTGCTGGCCGTTTTCTTGGACCCCTCTGAAGTCTTCACTTGGCACATGTCTGCTTAGACTCATCTCTTTTTCTTCTCACCAACTTCTGGTGGTCCTTTAGAGCTCAGTTCAAATACAACCTTCTCTCTGCACCTTTTTCTGACATCTCCTGCCGCTGCACAGAAACTACTGTCTCCTCGTCTGTGTTTCCGTGACATCTTCTGCACATCTCTATTACGCTATTGATTGCACCATACCATAGTCTCTTACTGTCAACCTGTTGGTCTCCCATTCCTAGATTCATGGGCAGAGGTCCTATCTCATCTTTATACTCTGATACCTTGCACAGGACCTAAAACAAAAGTCTCGATAAATATTTTTAACTACATTTTCCTAAAACTATTTTAGAAAATATAGTTTTTCCTAAAAATCATATTTTTTAGGAAAGGTAGGCAAGACAGATAATATTATTTTACAAATAAGCAAATCAGAAAATTGTTCCTGTTCATAAAACCAGCAAAGACAAATCTTAATCCACTACATGAAAGTGGATAGTCTAAGTATAAGTCAGAGGACTGACAAGTAATGTCAGTGTTATTTTGCCACAGTAATTACTCTGGGAGATTTGCAAATGCAATTGCTATATGAAAAAAAATACATACAATATTGCATATTTTATGAATATTATGATTTTAATAGTAAGAAAAATGTTGGATGTTATATCAAAAGTAAAAAGTTAATTTTATCTTTTTGTAACTTGGTATTTCTTTTCTTTAAATTATATTTTTATTGTATTTATTTTGAACAATACAGTTGTTTTACTATTAAAGTTGTATTGGGAAAAGTAAAAATGTGAAAGGAGCTTTAAGTTAGAAGGTATTCATTCTAGATCAGTCTCTAATAAGTCACCATCAAGGGAATTCATTTTTTTTTTTATTTCAATAGGTTTTGGGGGAACAGCTGGTGTTTGGTTACATGACTAAATAACTTGGAATTTCTTAACAAAAGAAATGAACCTTGTAATGCAGAACAACATGAATTAGGTTATGTTCCAGACTAATCAGATTTTCTATTTTAATAAGTGGAAGAGGCATAATAAACTACACATAAAAGTGTAAAATTTCTAAACCTGTAATGTGTCCTATTGATACGTTCTATCATTATCCAAAATAAACATGAATTCAAAGGTGTGGTAATGTTGAATTCATATAGGTATGAATTTTAGAATTTTATGTCATAATTTAACACTTTCAAGTTATTTCTCTTTTTGGAATGGTGAAAATGTTAAATACTTTTGCAACATAATTTTGAAAAATATAAATTCTCTAGCTTTAGTATAACCTACATCAGACAATTTTGTGTCACCAGGCGCTATACCAGGCAAAGGAGAGGTGACAAAGGAGAGGGAACACGTGTGAAGGTCCTGACCTACTGCTCTTAACCAAACCGTCTTCCATTAACCATAACCCAAATGAAAACCCACGAAAATGCCAAGTCCCATCATGACGGACATTTACTTAGGAATGTGATTGCTGTCCGGCGAGTTAGTGTGTATGGGGGTCTGCTGAAGTCCTGCCATGTAAAGGCCTGAAATGTCTAGAGAGGGTGGAGGTAATCAAGACCATTCATGCTGCTAAGGAACTCCATGTGGAAGCAGGCGGGGAGGGATTTATTTTCGTAGCACAGTATAAGACTTCTAGCATGTGTTCAAATAGTTTTATATTAGAAACACTGAAAAAAACATTTAGCTTTTGGGTTTGCCCGAATCTGAAGAAAACATTTTGTGTGACTTTTTAAGCATATGCAAGTAAAACTTTAATAAATATTTCATGTGAGCAGTGTAAATATTTGATAATTTATTCATTATTCTTTTATTTAAAACTGAACCACGTTTATCTAAATTATATTAGTATTCAGCAGTAGAGTATCCATGAATCATCTTTAAGTATGGCTCTATAATTATATTTTTAAATGTTAAATTATATCAAAACGTTATGTTTTCATTTATGTCTTTAGGCTTTTTTAATCATTATTGAGTCTAAAAGTTGTACAGTACAAACATACTGCTGTCATTTTATTAGCCAAAAATTGGTGGTGATCATATAATATATTAACTTGTGATGTTTGGGATTTTTAGCAAACCTAATTTTCAAAGTATGATTCTATATAATTAATCATTTCAACATGCAAAGAAAAGACATATCAATTCCGTATAATTTAATTGGATATTCTATTGTTACTTTGTCCTGGAAATATTGGGCCTAATAAATCAGAAGAACAGGGAAGAGCAAGGCTAGTTCCTGATTGTCTGCGGCAAGAAAAGGGGAAAGAGGGGCTTAGACATTAATAGGTGAATTAATGTCTAATTGACGGAGAACTTTTCTTTGAATCTGAAAGTTTCCCAGTTAAATCGAAGGGAAAATACTCCTAAAATCAGTACCTATTTTTTAGAGTTTGCTGTGTGATGATTACAACATTTTAAGTTTTAAGTTTGGTAAACAACAATTGGCTTAAATGTTTATTCTCTATTTTTCCGTTCATAAAACTTCCTTTTAAAAATAATTTTGATAATTTATCATGGATCTTAGTGAAAATATAAGCCTCAATACCATAAAAAACTTATTAGGAATGTCAAAATTACAATAATACAATAGTTTTGAGCATGTATTTTGATTCTCACTATTCCTAGATAAGGGTGTCGTGTGTATATATGTGTATATGCACATGCATGTTGATATATAACCCCCTACAGAAGAAATATTGAAAACTATTGCTTGTGTCATAAGGATTGTCAATATGTAGATATTGAAAAGCTTTAATTCATCAATGTCAGCTTGTCCTCGAATGACATATAAGTAACTTTTAGTAACTGAAACTGTGCAGTAAACACTGAAGCTATTTTTAAGGAATAAAGAGAGCCTGTTTAGGCATTATATCTTACAATAAAACTGAAGATAGCTCACTTTATTATATTTATCCTTAAATCTATTTTCCATTAAGATGTTAAAATGATATCAAGTCTGCTTGTTTTTCCCTCTGAATATATATTATTTTCAATTGGATGGTGATAGAAAATAATTCATTGAATAGTTTCAATACCTTGGCTTGGAAAATGCCAAAACAGGTTGAGTTTATAACATAAAGTTGGCATAATGTGAATAAAAAGCATTGCCTCAGCCCTCCATCAAGAAAAGAAATTATAGAGATTAACAACCTGTTTTCAACTCTCAAATCTCTGTTCAAAATCTGTAGAACCGCCAAAGGGCAGCATCTAGACTTACGTGCTTAGACTGTAGGAGATAGTACACCCAGTAAGAAAAGTTGAGCTCTTTTCAATACTAGAGAGTTTTAGGATTGCATTTACCATGTACTTCCATTTTGGTCAATATTTTTAGTTTTTATAGTTTGGGTCCCAAGTGAGAAAGAAACAGGTTCCTAACTCTAATTATCCTTTCTTTAAAAAGTGCTTATTTATGGTCCTTGTAGGAAGGTATTGCCTCTTTGGGGTACAGACAAGCTGATAGGAGGGTGAAAGCCTTCAGGCACTGAGGACCAGGGAGGGAGGCTGCTGGTGAGAGAGATGGGGCCACCATCTCTGTAATCTGGCCTGGGCGTCTGGGGGAATCAACACAGGTACCTTCCTCCTTCTTAGCCAGTGAAGAAGGCCGGGACAACTCTGTTTTAAGAGGTTTAAACTCCTGGAGGTGGGTCAAATAAAAGAGTGTTTCTTCACCCTCACTGTGGCAGTGGGCCAGTGGACCCTGCCTCACCCCACACGGAGGCAAGACTCCACTGGGAAAATGGGCTTCCTATGTCCCGGGCGGTGCTGTCCTCCCAGCCGTCCTCACAGGGATGGCAGGGCAGGGGAGATTGCCGTGGACCAGGACAGCACCAGGATAGGAAGGGAGGTTGGGCTAATCCAGGGACCTTCCTGTGTATGTGGAAGCCACCTCCCTGCCACATGGGGTTGGGAGTCTAGGGGTTCTGTGAGGTCCCCTGAAATTCAGAAGGGTCTGCAAGGTGGGCTGGCTGACTGTTGCCTGTCCGGAACGAGGGGACGGACAGTTCCCCTTGGCAAGCCCCAGCACCACCACAAGCTCTTGCTTCCAAGCAGCCCTGCTGTAGCTGCCTGGGCTGGGGCTGCACCCAGCCTCCAAGCACCACCAGACATCACTCAAGGTCTTTGTTATTTGGTGTGGCAAAGTCACTTATAAGTGTTAGTGTGTAACATACATAAGACTTTCTCAGCTGTAGGAAAGTCAAGCTACGGAAATTGAAGATCCAGCAGTTCATAGCTTTCTCTTATCTGGTATTCTGTGAGGCAGCAGACTCTGGCACCAGACTGCCTGGATTCTAACCCAAACAAGTTATCGCACCTCCCTGTGCCTCGGTCCCCTCATCTATGAAGTGGGGAATAACATAGTCTGCTTATCTCATTGGGTTGATATGTAAAGATGAAGAAGTTTATGTGAAAGTATCTGGAACAGCACCTGGCATATCATACATGCTACAAAAGTTTACCTTCTTAGTGTACTTTTTGGATTCTCTATAGCAGCAGTCCCCAATCTTTTTGGCAGCAGGGACCAGTTTCATGGAAGACAAGTTTTCCATGGACCTGAGTGGGATGGATGGTTTTGTGATGAAACTGTTCCTCCTCAGATCATCAGACATTAGTTAGATTCTCATAAGGAGTGCACAACCTAGATTCCTCACATGCACAGTTCACAATAGGGTTTGTACACCCATGAGAATCTAATACTGCCACTGACCTGACAGAAGGCAGAGGCTTGCTTACCTGTCACGCACCCTCCCTCCTGCTCTGTGGCCTGGTTCCCAACAGGCCACGTGCCAGTACCAGTCCATGGTCCAGGGGTTGAGGACCCCTGTTCTGTGGTATAGCATAATAGTGCATGTTTACCTTCTATGTACAATTTTAACATTTATTTCAAGGATGACAACAGCTGTTTTATACTTGACCCTTGCTAAATCCACTTTTTGTATTAAAGTATTAAGTTATATGATGCAATTTTATCAAGACCCAATGGTGAGACAGAAACTAACCTCTTTAAGCACCCAGGTGATATGATGTAAGTGTTGAGAATTAGTAAATTGGAGAAGAGAGAAATAGAAGAGAGTTAATGAGCAATAAATGAATGGGAGTACATGTTTAATGAAAATAAACAGGGTGCAAAATGAGTACTGATGTCTTCTGGAAAGTGGTAGAAGAGGCTTTAGAGCAGGGGCTAATCATCTGGGTTTTTGTCAGTGGATGCCTCTCGAGATGTTTCTGCACCCTCAAGACTCTGTCCATTGGCTGAGGTGTGCACATCTCACTCTCCTAAAGATAACTGGGAGCACGTCAAATGTCAGCCATCTGCATGCCAACAACTGTACAAGTTTTTCCTTTTCAAGGAGTTCTAGTAAATTATCTTTTAATGGTGATCATCAGCCACAATTGCCATTTTCTGATAAAATAAGCATATGCTGGCCAGGCTGCATAGTGTCATGAGAAACTGTAATGGCATCCGATCTCCTAATTCCAGTACTCAGTCTGGTTTGAAATTCCACATCTTGGCTGGGTACAGTGGCTCACGCCTATAATCTCAGCACTTTGGGAGGCCAAGGCAGGTGGATCACTTGGGGTCAGGAGTTCGAGACCAGCCTGGACAACATGGGGAAACCTTGTCTCCACTAAAAATACAAAAATTAGCCGGGCATCATGGCACGCATCTGTAATCCCAGCTGTTTGGAAGGCTGAGGCAGGAGAATCACTTGAACCTTGGAGGTGGAGGTCGCAGTGAGCCGAGATTGTGCCATTGCACTCTGCATTCCAACCTAGGTGACAGAGTAAGACTCCATGGAAGGAAGGAAGGGAGGGAGGGACGGACGGACGGAGGGACGGACGGAAGGAAGGAAGGAAGGAAGGAAGGAAGGAAGGAAGGAAGGAAGGAAGGAAGGAGAGAGAAGAAAAGAGAAGGGAGGGAAGGGAGACAAAAAAAGAAATTCCACATCTTGAGGCCAGGTGCTCACACCTGTAGTCCCAGCACTTTGAGAGGCTGAGGCGGGTGGATCACCTGAGGTCAGGAGTTTGAGAGCAGCCTGACCAACATGGAGAAACCCCGTCTCTACTAAAAATACAAAAAATTAGCCAGGTGGTTGGTGGGTGCCTGTAATCCCAGCTACTCGGGAGGCTGAGGGAGAAGAATTGCTTGAACCTGGGAGGCGAAGGTTGCAGGGAGGCAAAGGTTGCAGTGAGCCGAGACCGTGCCATTCCACTCCAGCCTGGGCAACAAGAGTGAAACCCTGTCAAAAAAAAAAAAAAAAAAGAAACTCCACATCATGAAATGTCGTTGAATAAGGTGACCTCTAAGATACCATCCAACTCTAAGATGTCTTGATTGGAAAGCTTGGAGAGAGTTTAAGGAAAAGCCACTGAAATTATTAAGAAGTTGAGAAATAAGACCCGAAAGGAAAGGTTATAGTTACTGGGATTTTTTTTTAATCCTAAAAACAAAAATTAGGTAAAAGAGGGGGGCAGATTGCTGCAACAGCCCTCGAGCCTTTAAAAGGCTGTCACACTAAGATTGGTCACCAGCTGTTCTCCATCTCTACTGAGGCCAGGACCAGAGGAAGCAAGCCTCAACTGCAGTGTTTTGGATTTAGATTTGATATAAGGAAAAATTTCCTGAAAGCACACATTGTTAAACACTGAAAAGGGTCCTCAGGGGAGATTTGGGAATCTTTCTCTGGAGCTATTTGAAAACAGAATAGATTTTCATGTCTGACCTGCTTCACCATAGCCCTGTCCACACACAGGACAGAATGGGTGACCTTTCAGTGTTCTTGGCAGCACCATGTGGTCTTAAGAGCCTATGCACAAAGAGACTTGAGAAGGCTTAGTTCATCGTGATAATTAAATTGGACTTGAGCCTTCTAATCGGCCATAGATGAGATTATCTATTTTTTAATGGTGTTATTATCTGCCTAAATTATTTGTTGAATCTATAATTTGTTTCCTTGAGCAGATGAACCTTAAATATCTAATAAAATTTTCGCAAATTGATTGCTTGGGAGAAAAGAAGGGGGGATTTTTTTTTTCCTTGAACATAATTAATTCTTAACTTTTGAACTCTTCTGAAATGGCTCTTTTTTGATGAGCCTTTCCCTTGCCTAACAGAGCTGTCAGTCAGAGCGATGTCTTTGTCTTCTCTCTACCTTGAGCAGTTACCTCCCTGCCAGCCAGCCAAGAAATCTACAGGCTCCCGTATTGGGATGTCAGAAAAGCATGCAAATCAGAGCCTGGTTCCCCCTCCTTAGCTGCCATTTTCTGACTTCAGCTGCTATTAATATGTGAGAGATACCAAACATACAATGAGTGCTACAAGCACCCGCTGCACCTCACTTGGCATTGCCGGGTATCATTATGTGGGAGCAGCACTGGGAAGATGTAGGTATTTGCAGGTCTTTGGTATTGCCTCTCCTTCTCAGAGTTCTTCCTCACTGGTGAGGCACTGACTGCCTTGAATTTCTGGCCTGTCTCACCTATTTCCTGCCTCCCTACACACACAGACACTTCATTCAGGCTCACCCTAAAGTCAGGGCATCTGCCATGCTTGTACCTCATGAAAACAAGCTTGTCCTGTTTGCCCTCTGCCAAAGCACATGCTAGGGAAAATGCCTCAGGTGAAGGCATAATTGTGCTTTTCGAGATTTCAGAGGCTATGTGCAGCCAAGTGGGGAGGACATATTTCGGCTCAGCAGACCTTTCAAGCACCCCTCAAATTGCAACTGCCTGACTTAATCTAAAGTCAGCCACGCTGCTTCCTGAAAAGCCCACAGCCACACGGGCCGCTACCCTCTCAGCCCCTCAAGACCTTGGGGGCCGTCAAGGTTCAGTCCATGCTCCTGCATTTTTCCAGTTTATGTTAGTAAATGTTATACAAAATACATGGGTCAGTACTTTATGAATCTTTCCCTTGTGCTGGCATTCATGATGGGGAAATCTTACCTACTTTTGGAAATCGTGTTTTCATAATTTATGTTAAAATTAAGAAAATGGTTTAGGTAGGATTTTGTGTTCCCCTTTAAAGAAAAAAATGATGAGACCTACAAATAAATATAAGATGTTCTCTTTCGTTTTATTCGACCTCAAAGTGGGTTGGTTTCAAGTCCCAAACTTGTCATTTGGAAGCTGACAGATCATGTGAAGAGCAGTTTTAAAGAGAATATTCTAGAAAGTCATGGCTTTTGTTGACACTAAATCATTTTAGAAATTCTTATTTCTGTTTCCTTCTCTGTGCAACTGGGTTAATTATTTTTCTTTGCAGAGCACATTGAAAATGTATGTTAAAAACTGTTGGGTGCATTAAGTATTGTTCATTATTCTGCTTCTCAGTTCCTTTTCTTTAATGAGAAAATGGGGTGGGAGTGTTTAACAGTTCAACACTCTATCTCCTGCTAGGAATAATTGTTTGATTTTTTTTTTAATTGTTCGTAGCACTTCCTGAATTTGATTAATTTCTTTATATTCCATTTCTGTCTTTTCAAGACAGCAATTTCTTTGACTGAAAATATAACAAGGCATGATACTCATTCGCATATAAAAAGTCTACCATACCTCTTTTTATGTTGAAACTTGTTGTTTTTTGGAAAATGTTCTTCAAGGTCCAGCATTTGAGACCCAAACCATCCAATCCGCCCCATCACAAAGCACTAACAAGTTCTCTGCAATCCTCACAGCTGCATCTCTAATGCCAGAGTAGCGGTTAAAGTCAATTCAGGTGGTGCCTGCACAGATCTTAGAAGTTCAGAGAATCTGAACAAAAGACAATGGCAACATTTCCATTATAGTGAGGGCTGAAGCACCTCTCAGGCTGAGATTGTAATGAACTCACCAGATGTACCAAGCCATTTAAAACAGCGAACTTCCCTGCACTGCTTGAGCGGTACTTGCTCTTACGAGACAGTAGGTCTGTCAGCTGCAGTCAGCACTCTGTGGTTTTTCTTTAGGTTGCTTTAAAAAGCCAGCCCTGTGGGGCATCTAGCAGCATCATGCTGTGTGCGCACGCGTGTGATGCATCATGCTGTGTGTGTGTGCATGTGTGTGTGATGTTCTGATCCAAGATGTAGTCCCCCTTTGTCCAAAGAAGACTTTAAAGAAAGTTAAACTCAGTATATGACAGGACTTCAACAAAAGTTAAAACGGAACAGTGATGAGTAAAATGAGTAGGAGGAAGTATTTATTACTCGATATATAGGATGAGCATAAATTTAGTTCTGAGTTTCCTGGCAGTAAAGCAAACCAGTGTTAGGTTATGTAATTATTGTTACATGATAAAAGAAAGCAACAAATTTATCTGGAAAGACAAACATTTTCCCAGCAGAAAATTCCAGGCTGAACTTATTTCCCAAGATCTTCTATGAGAGCCACTTAAATAACTGCTCAGTGTCTTCAGCTGACATAGAAGTACTCTTCACATGGATGTTTTAAATACTCGCCAGAGGAAGACAAAAAATGGAATATTTAGAGAAGACTGTTCTGAAGGAGCAAATATGGTCCCAGTGAGTCTGTTTTACTACTTTTACAAAAAGCTAACAGCTAGCCTCCAAGAAAGGGGTGTGAATGTGTCCATTGGGTTGTAACATCCTTTGGACCTGCTGGTTTATAGCCGGCTCACTGTTGCGTTCTCTAACTTACTGAAGCAACCTTCTGGTTGCCGATTAAGGAAGGATGCTAATCTGAAGGAGGAAGGCTTGGCATTCTGTTTTGAAATTGAAGAGCCCAATCTCCAGAAGGAGGTTCAATCCACCTCTTCACAGAGCCGGGCTTTGAGGGCTTTCAAGAAGGGCCAGTTTTTCTTAGAAGAAAAGTCTTCCCACAGTTTTAGATGGATATTGGGATCCCAGAGCATGGAAGAAACTTTGAATTTTGAATCAAATATTTGTAATAGAAAGGTTGCATTAAATGCCAGGAGGGACCAGGCAGGAAATAAGTGAGCTAGGCAGCCTGGTACACAGGTCTTCTTTTGTGTCAGTGCTGGGCTGGTGAAGTGAAGGGCACATGCTCAGGCTGAAATGCTCACCACCACTCAGCCCTGGCCGATGCTGCCACCTGTGAACAGAGGCCCAGTGTTGCCCGATCCTCCAGTTTTTCAGGAGAGGCTGGAAATCTTGATTTTACGTAACATCTGATCAATTAGAAAGATGGGCTGAAAAAAATTTCGTTTTTTTGCACTTTTGCAGGCCAAACCAAACACATCTATTATCTAATTTCAGCTTAAGGGTTTTGAGTTTGCAGCCTCTAAGTCAAGGCCTTACTGTCCTACTGTCTTTACCATAAAGTGGCCTCAGATTGGCCCAATATAATTTCAGACTTTTAGCAGAACTGAATCTTGATTATAAAAAATGGTTAAAAATGCTTTCCCAATGCGCTGATTAAACTGACCTAGTAAGTGGGAATGACCACTTTTTCTGATTTAATTGGTTAAAGGCTTTTTTCCTGCCTGAGTGATTCTCATTCCAGAATAGTTGATGTTAAGCTGGTTTCTCACAATAATTATTCAGCAAGTGCACTCCATTTCTTAAATTAGTACATTTATGGGCCAGCATCATGAGTAATCACATCTATTTAATCAAATGCCACAGTCTGAAGTCTGTGTTTATAGGCAACCTGGTATGCTACATGATGCTGATTCTGAGATGTGTGATTAGGCATAGTTTTGGAGAAGTGTTCATTTAATGGTGTACTCAAGTGGTTGAGTTATATGACTGTTTATATGTGTCTGGTCATCTCTAAGCAAGCAGGAGTAACAAAAATATTAAAAGTATTGAATTGTTATATGCCATGCATTGTACAGAACACTATGTATTACCTCATTTAACCTTTACAAAGCTCTTTGAGTTAGATATTATCATTATCATCATCATCGTTCCTACTTTACAAACATGGGTACTCTGAGATGTTAAGTGCCTTCAATAACTGGCCCTAGGTTCCACAGTTAGTATGTAGTGGAGCTCATATGCACACCCAGGACGTCTGGCTCACATCGTTGCTCTCTCCCTGCCCAGAGCCCAGTTCTGTACCAACATAAGTCTTTTTTTTGAGTGTTAGAAAACAAGTGTTATTTGGGGACACAACAGTCCCTTGAAAGTCTAATGACAAAAAAGGACAGAATGCAAAGGCAGCAAGGAATGTGCTTGTGTCTCTACCCCTGTTTTCCCTCTTCTTCCTCATCTTAGGCATTCAGATATGTAGTATGAAAAAATCTTCTGAAATGTACAGTACCTATGGGCCGAATCACATAACAAGCCTGATGCTCCCACTGAGACTCAGGGCTCACAATTCTTTATCAAAAATGACAACTGGAAGCAAACCTGTCCTGAATTTTCTTAGTTTAGGGGCACATATTTCCTATTCCTTTCTAGACAAAGGGAGGAGACCAACCTGCAGCTTGTAAGCCGGACTGAATATTGGTTAATGTGGCAGAGGTATGGTTTTTAATAGTTGAGTGCAGGGAGATTAATACAGTATTGCTAATTTGCTTAGTATCCAGTGTCTTCTGTAATTATTAATATCATCAGACTTGAGTACTGTTTTTATTAGGAGGGACCTTCTATCAAAGACCTAGTCTAAAATACAACTTCCTTTTTATTATTCATGGTTAAATCAATGATCGCTATTTGGCAGAGGTTCAAAACTATCCCTGTTAACTTGTTTTTAATGGTATTTGATTTATGTGTGTGCCCAAACCTCCCACATGTGTGTGGATGTATATTTACTAATTGCAGCTATATGCATTTAAATGCAGTGTTATTGCTAGAAAATGAAGCATAAAGCATGAGCAGTGTATAATTATTAAGGAGATGAAATTATAGCCTTTAGCTCCTTCCAGAACAGGGATTTTTATAACACAGCTTTGATTGTTCTTTTATTTCAGATGAGCAAAGTTCCTGGATACTTTTGGTGATCAGTTTCTTACCTTTCTAATTGTAAAATTCTTCCCTGTGGCGGACGTAAATGAATTAGCACATTGGTTTGTCTATTAACATATGGTTTTTCTTTGGGCTCATGCTGCCCTCCCAACTAGGAGGCAGGTGGACACCTCAGAACAAGATTGAAGCCCTTGGAGAGTTCCCTCAATGAGAGAATGTCGGTTGCTTGGCTTACTTTTCTAAGCTGACTTAATAAACAAAGAAGACAATAGCATCTAATACCCATGATGTAACTTATTCAACATTGAATGCATTTGTGTGTATACTTGTAATTGTCCTATGGAATGCTTGCCATTCATGATATCTGAATTTTATTTTAGACAATCCATGGACACAAGGGACCAATCACTGCAGTGGCTTTTGCTCCTGATGGAAGATACCTTGCCACCTACTCAAACACTGACAGCCACATTTCTTTTTGGCAGGTAAGGGTAGATGCTCCAGGGTCTTAAAGCGTATACTGCGTGATATGGCTTTGGTAGTAAGCCTTCCTGTTGAGCCTACCTGCCGGCCCTCCTTCCTGTCCTCCCTCCCTCCTTGCAGCAAACATCCAGTCTGTATTGATTGCTGATGATGTGCCAGGCACTAGCATGCAGGGTGCTGAGAATACAATCAGCAGTCTGGAAAGAGGGACATCTGCTCTCACGGAGCTTGCAGTCTGAAGTAGACATACATAAATAAGCAAGCAGTTATGGTCCCAGGGGAGCCTGAGAATAAGGCTGTGGGAAGGCTTTTCAGAGGAAGTGACACCTAAGCTGAGGCTTGAGTGGTGTGGAAGAAGGGCTGGGTGTTCAGGTTGGTCAGGAGGTGTGGGTGGTTAAGAAGGGGACACAGGTGCACAAGTTGCCGTGAGCAAGGGCCGGCATGTTTGAGGGCCTGGCCCGAGAGGAATCAGGCAGGAGAAGCCTCACTGGCTTCACCTATTCATTTACACAAGGTCCCTGAGTCTGGGACTGTAACAGGGCGTAGAGCATAGGATAATAAGGTGTTTTCCTAGTGTTCACCTCATGCCCCTTTTATACTTATCTCATTTTTCTTTGCATTCTGAATTTCCCGCATAATACTCATAATTCTCAAACTGTTCAAAACATTTCTTAAGATCTCAAATAGTCTTTGGTAAGCAGTTCATGAGAATGCCTATGTTTAATTCTGAATAAAATGAACACTAATTTTGAGAAACTAATTTTGGCAATAGAATATGTTTTCTTCTCACTGCTTAATTGCTATCCCATCTTCTTTTTAATTACCTTACTCTTTTAGTCCCGAAAATTACCAAGAAATTAAACATTACCAACACCCCCAAAAAAGTTAATTTAAAATTTTGTTGTTTTCTTTATTTTCTTAGGATGCCAGTGTGTTTTATGAGATTCAGTTTATTGCTTTGAAAACTAAAACAAAACAAAATAAAAGTTTAAACAAGGCTTCAGCAAAAAATCAATAGGTAATAAAATGTAAAATGGATACAATAAATTACTTAATTAACAACATGCTATTAAAGCATGACAACTTCAAAATCTGTCACAGACTTCTTCTACTTTTATCTAATTTAGTTTTCCAGTTTATTTTCTCATTAGCCTTTCTTCCAAAATATGTCTCCAACATCTTAATTCGCTCATATTAAACTCTCTTTATCAGAGATCTCACCCAGCCCTCATTTCCCAGTGAATAACCACAGCACTGGTGTTTTCCTCTCCTGAAATTCCACAGTGATTCCGTTAGGTGTCCAGAAACTGGGCTTTTGCAGCAGTGCTTCTTTAAGGAGTTTGCCTACTGATTTTTTTTTCCCTCCCTACTGATGTCTAACTCAGTGGCCTCTATTACGTCAGCTGTACCTTGATACAAATTTTCTTTTATTTCCTGTTCTCTTGGGATCTTGGAGGAATATTTATATAAAGCTCCACTCATTCCACATTTACTGGGTGTCTGAGTGATAGGTGCTGGCCTGTGCATTAGAGACACAGAGATCAGTAAGTCATGGGTCCATGCTTGCCAGAAACCTGTGTTCTGTGCAGGGTTTCTTCTTTGGAATAAACAAACAAAACACCTCTTTTTTCCAACTTTCTTTCTGCTAAGAAAACATAATTTGTTATATAAGAAATACCTCACATATTAGCCAGATTTGAAACTTCTTCCAGTATTTTCAGGAGTATTTTAAATGGAATTTTCTAAATGGTAAATTATCTTTTTTCCCTTCGATCTTCAAGGTTTTATTTGGATATGTTCATCCCTTCGTTGAATATTTTTCTATTTATATCAAAATTACTGCCCAGGTCACTGATGGGATTATGGGTAACATCCTTTTCACTTAGAGATCAAGCTCGTGTATTGGATGGCATCCTCTTCCGTTTTACTTACCGATCAAGCTCATTTATTAGATGGCTTCCTTTTCAGATAACATCTTTTCGTCTTCCAGTTCCTCTCTGAAGCCTCCTGCTGTTGACTCTGGGCTTTGCCAAGCACACTTACATCTGTGTGCCTGGACAGGTGGCTTTGCACACAGTGGGGCTGCAGCACATGTCCTTAGTCCAGAAGCTCACCTACTACTCCAAGGGCTGCTTCCTAACAAACTCTGCACATGCCAGAGCCAAAGCAGCCCAGGCAACACCTGGGTCATTCTTGCCTCTAAAACCAATGTCGGAATTTAAAATACAGCCCATTTCTTGATGCTTATGTTATACCAAACTCAGACTTGAAATTTTAATGGAAGACACAAAAACAAGTCCTTTCAGCTTTCTCAGGAAAATGCAATGAAATCTCTTCCAGAGGTGTAGTTGTCTTATTTGAATTAAAAAGAGTTCAGAAAACAGTATTAGATCTACTGCTGCTCTCCCCAAATGGACTTTGCTGATTTATTTAGATGCATGTTTCGTTGTAATGATGTAGGAGAATACTTTTATATTATTCCAGTAAGTGTACTGTAATATATTTTGAAAACTTAATGAAGTCTTATTAATACAGAACCTTACTAAAGCTATCAGCTATTAAAATCTTTGCTGAGAAATGAGTGTTAATGAGAAATATTGGTTGGATAATTACTCAAGTGAGACTTAGTAAGGTCTGTGTCCTGCATTACTTACATTGGGAATAGTATTAAAACATTTCCTGTTGTGATGAATTATATCTGTGTTTCTGTGTGTTGAGAAAATAATCTTCACAGAACCAGTTTTGTGAAGAATTTTTTTTTGACGGGAATAAAAAAGCCAAAGTTACATTTGAGTGAATTTACATTCTCATCTGTCAAATGATGTAATTTGGCAGTCATTCAAGCCCTTTGATTTTCTAACCCCACCTAATTTGAATATTTCACTTCTCTGTATCCATTGATATTTGAGCAAGAGGAGGAGTTTGGTAATGAAATACAGTCACAATTCTCTCACCCAAATCTTACCACCACTGTCCAGCAAATATCCTGTTTCAGAAATGCTGATAATAAGTTAGGTAGATACTGGTTTCATTTATTTTAATTTACTCCATTGTATAGTAGAATACTGTTCAGCCATTGAAAAGGAATAATGTAAATCTGTAGTCATTAACAAGAGAAGATTGCCATCAACATTTTGTTGAACAAAAAAGCAAATTCTGAAACTACATGTTAATATAAGCTTGTTTATATAAAATTTATTAAATCTGCTTATCTTCATCTTTATGTACATGTGGAGGTGTGGAAGGTTGTTTACCAACATTTTAACAGTGACTGTCTTTGGGAAAAGATATTTCAGGGGTTTTTTGCTTTCCTTTTTGTACTTTTCTTTATTATTTGAATTTTCCACAATGAGTATTTACTATCTTTGCAATCAGGAAAAAGTGAATGTTACCGAATCTCATAATTCCACATAGTTTGCATTCATTCAGGGCTCAAGATGTCCTTACCTGAGCATCACTTGTCGCCGTCGCTGGTCAAGAAAACATTAATATTGAATAACAAAATTGGTAGTTGTTTCAGAGAGAGTCATTTGCCTGAGTTTATTGGAAAAACTAATACCCTTCCTATAATACTTCAGATTCATGCCAAATTTGAAGAGGTCATAGGGAAAGGATGATCTTGAGCAATCAATTTAGTGAACATGGAGGTCTTTACTGTTCCACATGTATGCAACTATGACGGTTATGTTCCTTATAGAATTTTGTGTATCCCTATTCTCAGGCAGGAAGGCTATTTGATCCAACCAAAGGCATTTATCAAAGTAGGGGTGGCTCAGGTTATAAGAGGAACCGAGTTGTAATGGCCTTTTCTAAAATCTTTACATCTAGAGTATTCCCATGAGATATTCTCTCCCTTTTCATGTTTAGCTCTCAACCCATTTTTTTTTTTTTTTTTTTTTTTTTTTTTTTTTTGAGGCGGATTCTTGCTCTGTCGCCCAGGCTGGAGTGCAGTGGCACGATCTTGGCTCACTGCAACCTCCGCCTCCCGGGTTCAAGCGATTCTCCTGCTTCAGCCTCCTGAGTAGCTGGGATTACAGGAGCCCGCCACCACGCCCGGCTAATTTTTGTATTTTTAGTAGAGATGGGGTTTCACCGTGTTGGCCAGGCTGGTCTAGAACTCCTGACCTTATGATCCACCCACCTCGGCCTCCCAAAGTGCTGGGATTACAGGCATGAGCCACCGTGCCCGGCCTCAACCCATTTTTTTGTTCGTGGCTAAATTTGAAGAGAGGAATTAAAAATAAGGAAGTGTCTGAGCATTATATGCCCCTTGCATTTTGAGTTACCAGCAGAAGTCAAGCTTCGTACATATATTCATAGAAAATCTATAAAGAATGAAAAATACCTTGTAGTTATTTATCAACTGAGAAATTAGATTTTTTTCTAAAACACACTATGCCTGTTGAGGCCAGTTAATGTTAACCAGCAATCTTCTGGGTCATTTGGATCTATCAAGTCAAGCTCACCATCATTATTTATATTTTAACTATTTGGGAACATCCAAGAAAGCAATAAGGCATTGATTTTTATCTTTTGGGAAGTTTTTGGGAAAAGGAGAGAAGGAAGCAAAGAAACAGGCTTCTGAAAGGGTGACAGTAAGGAACTGCCTGGCTGGAAACAGGAACCAAACTTTAACAGAAAGAGTTAACAATAACCATACATTTGGTTTTAAAATGTGACCTCGTACACTAGTGATTTTTTTTCACCTCTGTGTTGTGTTCGGCACTATTATTAATGCAGGAAAATCAGTAACATTAGTCATCTTAAAAGGGTTATTACTCAAGATGATTTAAATTGTGAAAATGTCAGTGGAGCCTGCTCGCACTCTGCTAGAGATGCCATGATTTACGCCCTCTGACACCATCCTGCTGCTGAGGAGGGCTGGAAAAAGGAATGGCTTGTGTTTTGCAGTGATCCACATGCAGGGGATGATGTCAGTGATAACACATCTTAAATGTCCTAGGATTTGCCAGTTTCATGGACCCACCGTTGGTAGATGTTGGATCATAATCTGCATGCTTCATGCAAATCTCTAGGAAGTCTTACACATTGAGATGGAGGTTATACTGGAGAGAAGCATTGGAAATGAAAATTAGTACAAAGAAAAAGTATTATTTCTGAGACTTCTTTCCAGATTTTCAGTATTCTTTCCATGTGATATTATAATAGCACACATGATGCGAAAATATTTTAAGTAATATTTAGAATCTAAAGAAATCTTCAGACTCAGTTGCTTAGGAAACAGTTCACGTAGACAACTACCATCAATATTTAGTACTTCAACCTGAATGCATAGTTGTTCATGATTCATAATTTCCATGTTATTTTTCATTTATGTGAATGGATTAAGAAAAGCTAAAATTTAAATCCTGAAAAACTGCCAAAAAGCAGAAATCATCAATTGATAAACAGGTATTGTCAATAAAATATTAAGAGCGGACTCTCCTTCGTATAATAGCAAAACAGTGAGGCACAGACACAGTGTTGAGATGAAATTGATTCTGGTTCTGCACTTGATAATAAGCAAGAGCTTCCCAGAAAGCGAGTTTTTAAAAAGCAAGTAAGGAGTGAAGGTATTAGTAGGTGGGAAATGGGGGTGGAAGGGAGTCTTGAGCTTTATTTGATCCAGTAAACTGTCACTCTGTCTACTGCTTAACCTTGC
The DNA here is from genome assembly GCF_008728515.1 of Papio anubis. Classification (NCBI taxonomy): domain Eukaryota; kingdom Metazoa; phylum Chordata; class Mammalia; order Primates; family Cercopithecidae; genus Papio; species Papio anubis. The sequence continues at coordinate 49,536,051 of NC_044994.1, forward strand.
TTCCTTTTCTTGAACTAATTCCAAATCCCAAAACTTGTCTTCGCTGACTCATCCATCAGGGAATGCAGTTAGCATTGTGGTAAAGAACATGAAAGTCTTCAGTTTTAAATGTCCACAATGTCCAAATGCCTGTGTTGTTTAAATGAACCATTTTATTAAGAGCTATAATTTAGCTCTCTTCCTAAAGATCCATGGACTCTCCTGATGTCAGGTTCTACCCCCATGAAATTCCTCTAGATTTCTGCATTTACTGTAGCAGCATCAGAACAATTCCAAGCACACCGAAAGGAACTTTTGAGAGGTTAAGAACAAGCTCAGGTGAAGGAGAATAACCATGATGGAGGAAAAAGTGGCCAGAAGAGATCTACCCAATCTCTGTGATAGGGAAAGGGAGAGGGCTGTTCAGGTGACACATGTGCTCTCCTGTCCCTCCAGATGAACACGTCACTGCTGGGAAGCATCGGCATGCTGAACTCGGCACCTCAGCTGCGCTGCATTAAAACCTACCAGGTGCCCCCTGTGCAGCCCGCGTCACCCGGCTCCCACAACGCCCTCAAGCTGGCCCGGCTCATCTGGACTTCCAACCGCAACGTCATCCTCATGGCCCATGATGGGAAGGAGCACCGCTTCATGGTCTAACGCTGCTGCCTGCCGCCGTGACTGCGTTTTAGCTCTCTAAATTCTCCAAGCCAATGTTGCTGTGTCCTTCCTCCCACCAGATTGTTCCCAGGGGCCTGCCCACCCCAGTGCCGTCCAGGGGTGCGGCCAGGTCTTGTCACTTGTGCATGCTTCTCAGGGGCAGACCCTGCTCGTGCTGTCTGTCGATTCAGAGGCACGCACACACGCTCTGCACGATGTGGCCATCCTGTCACCAGGTAGTTTTTCCCTGCCAGAGATGGGAGCGGAAAGCCAGCGGTTCTTGGGAACGCTCTTGTTGCTTGGTGCAACAGAAGCACAAAAATCAATAAACACTGTGATTGCACTCCCAGCCCAGATCAGCATTTTAGCCATCTCAACCCCACCTCTGAAGTGCTGCTTGAATCTGGCCGTTCTGACCCTGGGTGTTGAGGTCATGTGGTGTAGTCCTCATGATTGAAATGATTGCCCTTTGAATTTCCTAAAATATTGTTTACCAAAAAGATTCTGTGTTTACATGTTCTTTTCTTCTGGTGATTGCTAGGAAATTACTCAATCCAATTTCCTAGGGTTTAGCTACCACCTTCTTTATCAACAGCTAACCAGATTGAGATTCATGAGAAATGATATACACACACAAAAATATTTTTCTTGTAGAAAATAGTTTTCCAGACACTTAGCCTTCCGAAGTGCTCATCTCTTGCTTAAATGATAGTGTATTTAGTAGTTTAAAATAAAAATAATCACTCCTTATGATCTAGTTAATGTAATTATCCAGTCACTGTAACTAATCTCTTGAAGGGACTTTTGTGATAAAGAGCCAAGTTCGGAAGCATAGCGTGTACCGGAAATGAAGACTCCCCTATCCACTGCTACAGATCCTGTTGAAGAAAGAGCTTACCCCTTTCCCCCGGAAGCCTCACAATCCTGTAGTTCCCATATGTGTGGCATATGTCAGTTATGAAATTATTATAATTCAGCCTTCAAACTACTACTGATCAACTAAAGGAAAGCTAATAAGGTATTTCTTTTAAACAAGTATTCTGGAAAAGTAATAACTATGGCACAAATGTTCAGGAGTGTATATAACAATGTGTGGGCTCTCAGTTAATTTATTTGAGCAGACATTGCAATGAGGGTATTCATTATGCTTCTAAGTAAGCTTTAACTATATCACTTTCTTCTTACATCAGATTGTGCTGGTTTTAGCTCATAATAATGAAAAAATAGAATAATATTTTGTATGAACTGTTTCTAACAAACCTTGATCTGTATATACTTGTGGGGGGTTGTTTGGTTGCCTAATTGTTGATTGGTCCGTTCGTTGGGCAAAATCATTTATTAAATGCAAAAATAGAAAATTACTTGTTAAATTCAGAGAAAATATGTGAAGTTTACAAAGGAACCAAAATGATAATGGAAGAATTTAGTCTTAAAAGTTTAGGTTGTAAGAGTTTATCTAATATACAAAAATGTAGGATCAAGGTCTAGGAACAAACATTGGTTATTTCACTGAAACAGATTTTTAAAGAACATGTTAAGAAATTAAAACCACTAGAACATCTCTTTCATATTGATATGATGTTATTTCCATTGATGGCAAATCTATACTGTTCCTTGATTTTAGAGTTGGGTATTCTTTCAAAAGTGAATTTAGGCACATGCATGTACATTGTATTTATAAAGATTATATATGTAGTTTCCAAGGAAGAAACAAAGACCTATACAGTGTAGACTTTATTTGTTTGGTGAACGTGCTGTTGTGTTTGGTATAGCTAGAGAAATGTAAGGTAAACTAAAAGGCTCACTTTGTTTTCTAGTGGGCCCACAGTCTTCTCTATACCCAACATATGTTTACTTTATGAACTTAAATGGAAATTAATTTATTGTAGACTACATCTCTATTTGGCATGATGAGGTAAATGTATACCTTCGCATTTTGTTTAACAAAAATGTTCTGTGTATCAAGAAAGAGGTGTGGGAGCGGTAGGCAGCCTGCCGCCAACACACAGATGGCTCCCACCACTACGAAGGTTGAGAGCAAAGCCAGGAGGCCCAGAGGAGCAACAGCCCTGGGCCACGAGTGTGAGTCGGCCTTTCAAGTGCTCTGTATGCACAGACAACCAAGGCCAGTAGAAAGCTATGGCTGCAAAACCCTGGGGTGGATGATGTTTGATGATTAGATGGTCATCTCTAACTACTAAATATCTGCATTCTTGTTAACATAAATCTCTCCTTGGCTATTTTAATAGCCACAGTCCCAAACTTCATCCCAGCTTAGATTTCTCAGCACTGAGGTAAACTCTGCATTTTCATCCCAGCGTACACCTTTAATGTTTTATTGATTTCATTGGCACTGTATTTGGACCTGTCCTAGTATATGTAGAGACATATGTGGCTTCATTGGTAATTTACAAGCAAAAGATGACATGACGTGACACCTGTATGAAAATGTGATGATTGAACTCCCTGTGTATAGTGAGCGAATTAAAATGTCTGTCTCTCCAGACATTTCTTAATGATTCCACTTAATAGATTCTATGTATGCTGAATGTTCCTGTGTACATACGTGTGTTAAATAAAACAATTGTATTGAAAACTGTTTTTCTCACATTATTACCTTTTCCAGTGTTCACTCATCTTAAACACCCTCAGTTGAAATCCGTATGCTCCCCTCGCCCTGCTGCCTCTAATCATTCATTTCCCTGGAGAGCTGGCTTGGGAAAGGCAACTTATTCCCAGAGGACAGTAGAGCAGAAGTGCAGCAAGAAACTCTCCCTCCAGAAACTCAATGGCACCCTCTGTGGTTTGGGCAAGGGAGTTGCATGCCTGTTGCTTTATCTCCACCCTACATGCTCCCAAATGACTGTTAATGGCACCAAATCATATCTTGTCAGATTGGATGGCATGGGTTGGCTGCCTCTTGGGAGCTAGGCTGAGATCATTAAGTTCACTGCATTTCATACTCAGTTTGGAGTTGAATTTGAATCCCTGAGGTAAAGGGTATAATTGGTTTTCGGAAAAATCAAGAATAATAAAGTAGGTCCTTATTGCTCATAGAGGGCTATGTGTAAGTAGTGAATGTACTTCTTTTCTCTTAAGTATTTCAGATAAGAACACAAAAGCTTGAATTGAGTCAATCATCATGTAACAGTATAATTTTCTATAAGAATTCGGTGAACATTTCAGGACTGGTGTGAGGCATCTTTGGCCCTATCAAATGCCCACTGTGGGCCCCAGGAAATGTTTTAACATCTCAGGACTTAAATGCATTCTTATAGGGAAAATAGGGGCAGTAACAGTTCTGTATGATCAGTGATCACATAAACTGATCAAATGTGGAAAGGGCATGACATTAATAGGAAGGTAAAGCCAAGCAGTGCTGGGTGAACTTTCACCTTTCACCCCTTTGGCTGACTGACAGAGCTGAGTGTTGAAGAAAATCAATACTTTGGAGCCAGGAGGGAAATATTTCCACCCTCTAACTAGAGAATGTATTTTGACAAGGCCAAGATAATCCAAGCTGCACAGGAGAAAGAGAAAAGAAGACTCATTTTTAAAGCCTGACACTTCAAGGTGTTTTTGTGCAATGGTTTAGAGATCGTCAATACATACAAATACCAAAGGTCAAAAAGAAAAGCCAGAAGAATTTCAAAAATTAGATGTTCAGTTCTTTTTGCTGTTTACAAAAAAAGAAAAAAAAAAAAAAAGGAAGGACTACAGAGAGTTTTGTGCTTATAATTGTCCTTTTAATGAACCAGGCTCACAATTGTGTGAGCATGGAGGTGATCATCCCTCTTTAGTCAAAACTAATATTTTGTAGCAGCAGAACTATGAATATTGAATGCTCAAAAAGCATTCAGACTTCCTGCTTCTGTACACCTTTTGGCTACAAATTGTTTTGTTTTGTTTTGTTTTTTTGAGTGGTTACATTGTTTTGTGCTAACATCTCAGAATTTGGTTTTGCAATTCTTGTTGATTCTGCCGTAATGGCATTGTAAATCCTGGATCCTTCTTCACATTCGGTTCATTCCTTTGCATGAGAAAAGAGTTCTTCTACCTAGAACTTAATGTTTTTCTAGTTTCCCAAGTCCCTTTAAGCAAATTACTTATGAAGATATTCTAATTAATGCCTCTCTGAATGAGAGGTTTATGCACCTCTAGGAAGATGGTAAACAATTCATTCTTACCAGCAAGATTAGAGCCATTCATTCTGTAGACAAATACCTCCATCAAGCGGATATAGATTCTTTGCTTTCCTACTGATAAGAAAACTAAGAAGCCAGTGGTGTCCATACCTTCCAGACAAGCTCAGAAGGACAAAGGAATCTTACGTATCTAAAGTACACCATCAGGCCTGCTGTAAACATGTGCTAATTAAACAGTATTAAAAATACAGTGAAAATATAGCTTCTGTTTATATACCTTCTTACTCATTAATAAATCCCATTCTATTCTGAGGCGACAGATCAGGCTGGAAATTTTTATTTTGTTTTGTTTCAAAAAAAGAATGCAGCCCGCCAAACCTCCTCAATATTCTGAGATTTCCCAGAGAAGGCCAGGAGTCTAGCACTGCTTGGATTGTAGCGGTATGAAGTAAATATGTGCTGCATTTGTGAAATCCATTGTATTGCACCTGTCAAATGCTTAGAAGAGTGGCACATAGGAAGCACTCAATAGATGTAAGCTAATATTTTTAGGAGACAGGAGTCCTTATTGAGCATGGATAAACAAGATGACCTGTGTTCTTTGGAAAACTGTTGGATTTTTGTTGTATGTTTTCATCTCTATGTGGACTGCACAAGTAGATCTGGACATCCTATCCAAAGGAGAGTTCCTGTGGTTCTGTGTGTATTCCCCACCTGCTTTGCCATATTGCTACATGTTACCACCCCGCTTCTCACCAAAATATGTAGACATGAAGAAATGCCAAAATACATGCCAGCAGAGGAAACTGGTTGGTTGTGGCTGAAGTTGTCACCAGAACAAGCATTCTAACAGCTGTGTGCTGAGTCCTTCTTAAAGATTGCTTCCCAGCCAAAGAGAACTGTCTCACCCTGGGTCATGCTTCCTTTCCTGGGGGGCAGACACATCCCATGACGGGTCAGGAAAGAGGTTTAAAGGCCCAGCCCCGGCCCGGGTGTGGTGACTCACACCTGTAATCTCAGCACTTTGGGAGGCCGAGGCTGGGAGGATCACTTGAGGTCAGGAGTTCAAGACCAGTCTGACCAACATGGTAAAACCCCATCTGTACTGAAAATACAAACATTAGCTGGGCGGGGTGGTGGGCACCTGTAATCCCAGCTACTCAGAAGGCTGAGGCAGGAGAATCACTTGAACCCAGGAGGTGGAGGTTGCAGCAAGCTGAGATCGTGCCACTGCACTCCAGCCTGGGTGACGTGAGACTCAGCAAGTCATAAGGAAGGTGAGTCTTCGCCTCAAAAATAAATAAATAGATAGATAGATAGATAGATAGATAGATAGATAGATAGATAGATAGATAAAAAGACCCAGGCCCGAGCTCCATTTCAAAACCACTTAGAAAGGCCATGCCAGCTCCAGAACTCCCTTGAACACTGACTGAAGGCTTCACTGAACTGCATCCCAGCTCAACCTCTTTCTCTGCCCAGACCTGGGCATTTTCCTACAGATGCTGATCCCAAGAACACTGTTCCATAAACTTCCTATGTGCAGACCTCTCTCACACACAGTCTGCATCCCAGAGAACCCACCAGGAGTGGCTCAAGAAAACAGATTCTAAAACGGAGTTTGGGAGCTGAGCCACCCATTGAACCATGGCAAGAAGGACCCATCACTGCGGGTGGGCCCTCATGGACAGCCTCTGGCACCTTGGCTGCACAATTGTTAAAACTTTCCTTGGTGATGCTTCTATGGCATGCTGTTGGAGGGCAATGTGCTGGAGGGTACCGCATGGCAGGAATTGAAAAATAAGGGAAAGGAGCAATTATAAAGACAATGGACTTGGATGACTGTTGTGGAGTGCTCTGGAAAAAGACAATGAAAAGTTGAAGGGTGATTAATCACCCACTAGAGGCTGAATGTGAAAGCCAGAGAGACTGCTTAGCAACAACTAAGGATAGCTTCATCTCCTACAGCCAAACATGAGCGGCCTCAGCCCATGGAGAAGCACAGCTCCAGAGGCTGAACTCACCTCTGAAAATCTGCTGCCCCAGGGTCAGAGCCCTGACGGAGGTGAACGGGGTTCTCTGGGTTGATGCACTTGAACAATCTTGAACCCCCAATTCCAGCAAACCCTCCTCAGGCCTGCCTACATGGCCAGTTCCTCCCTGTTCAAAGCCGGCGCCCCTCGTCCTTTGCTTAAAGATAATGCAGAGGCTTCTCCCGTGCAGAAGTACACATACCCACCCGCCAGAGTGACTTGGGTTAAGTCATGGTGCAACCTGGCTGCCAAAGCGCTGGACCTGCTGGGAGAGGGAAAGAACCATCTGCCATAGGAGCTGTAGCTCCTCACCAATGTAGTGAGGAGTAGCCAATGTAGCCACTGAAATGGGACTGGATTTAAAGCAGGTGCTGGGTCAAGGGGAAACAGACTATAAAGTGCATCAAGGGAGAGTTTATCGATAGGAGATTGAACAACCCGCAAGGACCCAAGGAAAAGGTGCTGCCCTGATGTTATAAGCTGCTTGGCTTGGAGAAACTGGTGGCTGACACCAAGAAGAAATGTCAGAACTGACGTGGCAGAGGGTGGAGGCAAGAACAGGAAAGCTCAGAGTGAGGAGACTGCTGGAGCAGGTATGCTAGGTACCCCCAAATCCCGTGGATGCCGCTGCTCTGTGAGAGAGGCTGGAGACATTCATTCCAGCAATGAATGGAAGGAAGGTGCTAGAAGGGCACCCACATCCCTGCAGGCCAGGACTGAGGGTAGAAGATGTCATGACAGAACTGGGCCCCAGGTATCAAAGAGGATAATAATGTCCTGAAATAATACAGACCGGGTGGGTGCGATCATCATATTTAGTAGCAAGTTTGGAGTGGTGGCCAGAGACACCAGACCTGCAGAGATCTTTGGAGGTTACTAATAAAACATGTCATCCCTAGGTACAAGATGGGAGGGCAGCCAACAAGGGTATTGTTCGTCTATACAAGCAAAAGAAATCAAAAATGGACCACAGGAGGCTAAAGGCAGCCATTCCAGTAAGGAGTCAAAATCCCTTGCCTGGTTTGTAGACCCAAGTGGCATGGTTAGCAGGAGCTCAGACCCCTCGTGGATGAGGCCCTGGGTTTGCCCAGTAGTAAGCCATGGATAGTAGCAGAGATTCTTTCCAAGGGGGAGGAGAATTTAGAATAAGTAGTAGAGAAGGGAAACAATAGATATCAGTGGTGGCTTTGGGAGCAGCTGCAACAGCAGGGGTTGTTTTTTCCACTAATATTTCTGTTCTGTTTCCCCCAGAATCCTGGAATGGCTGTTCCCAGGCTTTTTTCAAAGCAAGTGGACCTGAGTGGGACAAAGGTGAAGGCAGGGGACACTGTGGTGTGTGCTCGCTCCCCCAGGTACCGGCAGCTGACATTTCCCAACTGAGACCTGCTACAGGAATTGCTTGGGGCTGAAGAGAGCCACTCTCCTCAAGGCCACATCCTCCTCCCTAATGAGAGCTACACCCAATAACCCATCATGGGGATAAAAGGACTCAACCCTCTCTGCTTCAGTTTGGAACATCTCTGAAGGGCCATTCCAGCTTCACAGCTCCCAGTGCATTTGGCAGATAACTCTGTTGCAACCACATCACAGTCCAGCTCCGCTCTGCCTATGTATTGCTTCCTTCACACAGATGTTGATCCCAGGAACACTTCCTAATACACCCGCTTCCAGCAAATCTGTCTCAGATTCTCCTTCCCAGATGACCCCACCTAGGTTCAAGTATGGCTCTGCCACTTATTAGCCAGATAACTCCCTTTGTACACCACTCACGTCTCCTTGTCCCTGGTGTCCTTGCCTGGAAAATGGGAATGATGATCATGCCTGCCTCCATAGTCTTCTTATAAGAATGAAAAGAGTTAATAGATGCAGAGCACTTAGACCATTGTAAACATTCAGTGAATGCTACTATGCTAATTCTTCTTGTCTTCTTAAAGTATAATTATGAGATTTTTCAGGTCTTCGTTTCCTGCTTCTGTGTTACCGGAAAATACACTTTACCATGAACTCTTTTCCTGTGTGTGTGTATTTTTTTTCTTTCTTCAACCAAATTCAAATGCTCAGTTTTAAAATGTAAAGAGGAAAGCTGGAAGGAACTAATATTTCTGAGGACTTACTTTGCATGAGCTACCATAGTAGGTGCATTCATTATTTTTCTTAATTCTTCATCCTGAAAGCCATGAATTTCTCCCTTTTAGAAATGAAAATAACTGTGGGTCACATAGACAAATGACCAAGATTGCACTGAAAATAAAAGGGAAATCTAATATTTTTAAGTCCCAGACTCTGTTGCCAAGGCCCAGTTTCCCCTGTTTTTCCAGTGGTCCTTGTGGAACAGGAGATGAGGAGGGAATCGCCAGGGACTATCCGGCCACACTCTAAAAGCAGGAGGAAGTGTGGGAGAATAGAAGAGGTTTTTGGTTCACGTAAGCCTCTGTATTTTCCCTTTGTATGTATGGCCATTGCACCAAATTTTACAAGGACTGGAACTATGTTGATTCTCATTTGTGAATAGTAGGACTATTCACAAATGAGTGATTTTACAACTCAGCAACCAGTTTTTGTTTTGTTTTGTTTTGTTTGTTTTTTTTCTTGTAGACAATGGATACTTTCTTCGGGAAAGTAGAAGTTGATTGACAGCAATCGACCCCGGTTTTCATTGACTATGCAGTAGCATTTGGTGCTGCTGGCCAGTCCCTGTCACTGTCCCTTCTCCTCGACTTCATGGGGCCACAACTTTCTGACTTCTCCCGATTGCTTTTGCAAACACCTCCTCTTCCTCTGGATACTCTTCTCCAGAGAGGCAATCTTTAATAACTTGAGAATCACCAATACATATAAAACATACTTCCGAAACTTAAGATTGAAAAAATGGTTGGCCTCCCAAGTGACTTGAACAGAGAAGTATTACAAGACTTACTCTCACCACTTGGCCAGAATCAGCAAAGAGCAACTCCTGACAGGACAGGGCTGTTCCAGTCTCCATTGTCACATATTGGGTTTACTCCCCATCCCTGATGATCTCATTCCAGGAAATATTGGAATATATCAGAACCTACTAGAGCAAACCATAGTATGCCACCGTACTCACATCCACCAACCTCAGCTTTGGCCCTGCAGCAGGCTCCAGGCTGTGGCTCTGTGACAAACACATCTTAGGTCTCTTTTCTAACAAGTCAAGGGATTGAGGGTCCAGATATGCTTAGAGGCCATGTTAGGCATTTAACATATGTAATCTCACGTCTCTCAATAATTGTGAATTAGCCCACATTGTATAGGTTAGAAAACTGACACACTGAGAAGTTAAGTAAGTGGCCTAAGGTCACACAGCTAGTAAAGTGGTAGAGCTGGGATTAAAATCTGAAGTGCTCTTTCCTCTCCATCAAAGGACGCTATCGTCAAGGCCAGCTTTATAGTAGCGGAAGAGACATGCTTTATTCTCATATTGACCTCAATAAAAAACCAAGGACCTCAAAATTCAATCTTCATTTATTTATTCCACAATGACTTATTGAATGCCTATTATTTTTCAGGCATTTCTAGCAAGGCTGAAATTAATACAGTGCAGGCACTCACATCCTTTATGCATCTCAAAGGCTATCTAGCTAATGCGCTGGATGTTGTGAGGCCCATTATCCATAGTGTACACATGCCCGCAGCCCCTCCTTCTGATGGTTTAACTTGGAGCAATGCTCAATGGTTGTGCATAGCCAGATACCCTCACTGTGCACGCAGGCACTGGGTTCTGGGTTGCCTCCCTGGCATCACAGGCCTCTGAAGTCTGCTTCCTTAAGTGCTTCCTTCTTCAGCTGTCCCTCCCTGGATCCCAGCCACCTGAGCTCCATCCATCCCAGATTTCATTCCTTTTTTTTCTCTTCCAGCTCTGGTCCACAGCCTTCCTCCCCAGGACCTGTGATCCGAGTCTGAAGCATACAGTGGGAGCACAGAGGAGGATGGGACAGAGAAAAGAAACGAGCATCAGCCCTGGGAATGTCTCCTCTGACTGTAGAGCCATGAGACATTAAGATGAACATTCATTTGAACATATACATTCTGGTAGATTCCAATGAGAATTAAACCCATTCATTCATGTGGTAGATATCTAGTGAACATCTACCATGCATCAGGCAGAGAACTAGGTGATGGGGTTGTAGTGGAGAAGGCAACAGTTGTGACACCTGCCCTTATGGGCTCACAGTCTAATGGGCTGGGGTGGAGACTAAGCCAACCACAAATTGTAACATGCTCAATGACAGAAACAAGGAGAGGCTGAAACCCAATACCCCAGGGAAGGGGTGGGCAAGGTCAACCCGGGGTCTCTTAAGGAAGATAAGGAGCTGGATGTTGGTACAGTAGTTGGAAGCGGAAAGAGCTTCTAGAGAAGGAAATAGCACGTGTGAGGTCCCTGAGGCAGAAGGGAGAGTGACAGCAGGTAATGAGCCAGCTGTGGCCACAAGTGAGGTATCTGGAAGGTACTCAATCTCGTAGGCAATGGTTAAGGGCACTCTTAGGGGACTCAAAAGCCATTCAAAAATCGTGACTTGAAAGATATGATTTAATTTAGCTAGAAAACACCATTCAGCTGCAATGTGGAGAATGGGTTGGAGTGAGTTGGGGGAAATGGGGTTTGTTAATTATCTGCACAGTAACAATATTAGCACAAACTTCTTAAAACACATTTGGCCGGGTGCGGTGGCTCATGCCTGTAATCCCAGCACCTTGAGAGGCTGAGGTGGGCAGATCACTTGAGGTCAGAACTTCACGACCAGCCTGGCTATTATGGTGAAGCTCCATCTCTACTAAAAATACAAAAATTAGCTGGGTGTGGTGGTACACACCCATAATCCCACCTACTTGGGAGGCTGAGGCAGGAGAATCACTTGAACCCAGGAGGCGGAGGTTGCAGTGAACAGAGATGGCACCATTGCTCTCCAGCCTAGGTGACAGAGTGAGACTCTGCCTCAAAACACACACGTGTGTACACACACACGCAGGCTCACACACGCACACATACAAGCTTGCGCGCACACACACACATATTTACAGCATTACAGCTTCTCAGAACCAGGCATCCAGGCTAGGCTTAGCCAGGAGCCTTGGCCTCAAGATCTCTCACAGGCTGCAATCAAGGTGTTGGCTGGGTCTATGGTCCCATCTGAGGCTTGTGAAGGAGAGAATTTGCTTGAAAGTTCATGTCATTGTTGGCAGAATTCAATTTCTTCTGCTTGTAGCACCGGGGGCCTCACTTTCTCACTGGCTGTCACTGGAGGCCCTTGCAGGCTGTTGGCTAAGCCTAGAGGCTTCCTACAGCTCTCTGCCACTTGGAGTTTCCCCGCACAGTCACACTGCAGAGGTGCTGGCATTATGGCTGAATCTTGAAAGATGAATAGGAGTTTCCCAGGGTGAAAGAACATTCAGACAAAGGGGAGACGTGACTGAAGGCATGGAACTGTGATGGCAGGTGATGTTTTCAGGGAGCAGCAGATGTAGCCAGTCCCTTACCCAGAGCCATGTTCCCCTTTATTCCATGCTTCTAAGCCTGGGCTGGGCTCTGTTCTTTGCACCAATGACCACGTGCTCAGGCTGGAGTTTATCAGCCTTGGAAATGGAAGCTTGATTAATTCAAGCCAGCATGCTCATGCAATGCCTAGTGGTATAAGTAAGGCCTTCAATGCCATTCTGGCCCATGAGGTGGGAGGGGGGTGCTCTTGGGAAAGGTTCTCCTCCCCAATAAAAAGAGACATTCAAGTAGAAGTTTCTATCTGTGTACATAGCTGTGTGAATCTGTGATACCTGGGAACCCAAAAGCCATTTTGGGCCTATGTTGGAAGCCACCTCGGCTCAAGCCAACTCACTAGGGTAAATCCTTGGTGACACCACTGGGCTTCTAGAGGAGCCAGCCCTGCAGACATCCACCTCTTACTCCTTGTCATATGATATAATCATCTTCCCCACTGGCTGAGCCCCTTGCAGCCAACCCTTAAAAACAGACTGTACAGTGTACAGTGACATGGCAGGAAGTGACTCAAACTCATGAGCTGAGGCCAGCATGAAGATCTTTGTAGCCAGTGACACAGAGCTAGGCTGTTTCCTGTGAGGTCTAGGGAGTTCTCAATGATTTTCAGGGCAACAGTGATCCCACATCTTGGCTAAACCTAGTGGCAGGGTGCATAATAGTTTAGAAAATGGAGACCGTTGTGACAGGGAGGCCAGTGATGGCTACGTATCTAATCAAGAGATTCTGAGAACTCAAAACTACGGCAGTTGTGATGGACACCAAAAGGAAGGGCCAAGGGACATCTAAGAGGCGGGAGTTAGGGGAGTTGGTGACTGAAATGTCAGGAAGGAGGCAGAGGTCCAGGGTTCCCCAGAGCGAGAGACGGGGGACCAACGGCATTTGCCAGTCCAGAATGCTCACATTCTTGGAAAATATCGTCCATGTTCACACCTTGATTCCTTCACTGCTACTGTTCCCTTCACGGGTGGGATCCTTCCACAGCGAATTCCCATTCACATAATCCCACCTCATAGCACTGCTGCCATGGGGAAGTCAGATTCAATTTACGCCATTCAGACTTGCAGTCCCCTCAGTCAGGAACACCAGCTGCAGGAGTGAGAACCACCTCTACGAACTGCATGTATGTTACCCTCGGAACATCGCCATCCCACATGACAAGCCACCGGGTGAGTGGGAGGCTGAATTACTTCGAATGTATTCATTAATAACTTAGCCAAAAACTACAAAGCTGCAGTGTCTGTGACATTGGATCTGTTTCTTGAAGACAAAGGCTAAGCTTCATTGCCGGCTCCCAAATGCACTGGAAACAATTCTTGTTGTTTCACTTCCTGGGACTTATATTTCTTGCTGTTTGTAAAATATGGTAATTGATAACAAAGACAAATCTGGAGAGAAAAGGGTAGAGTCTACATTCCTCATGCTGAAAGCCTGTTTAGGGTGATTTTCCCCTTACTGAACTCTTAAAAAAAGAATTCCAGTTTTGTTCATTAGTAGAACCAGATTGCCAAAAAAAAATTGTGTTCAATTATTATATTTTGAATTTCATCAATAAAAAATGTGTGGAAATTTGTTTTCTCACTGTGAAATATTCTCAGTTTTGCCTCTTAGCCCACAAAGCCTAAAATATTTAGTATCTGGCCCTTCAGGGGACAAGGTGGCTGTCTTAGTCCATTTGGACTGCTATAACAAACCGTCACAAGCTCGGTGGCTTATAAACCACAGAAATTTATTCCTTACAGTTCTGGAGGCTGGGAGTCCAAGATCAAGGCATGGGCAGGTTCAGTGTCTGGTGAGGGTCCAGTTCCTGGTCACAGAATGCATCTTCCTTCTGTGGCCTCACATGGTGGAAGGATGAGGGAGCTCTCTGGGGCCTCTTTCATAAAGGCACTAATCTCATTTACTAGGGCTCTGCCCTCATGGCCTAATCACCTCCCAATGTTCCTGTCTGCCAGTACTGTTGCTTTGGTGATTAGGTTTTAATGTATGTATTTTGAGGGGACACACACTTTGAGTCCACACTGGTGACTGACTCCTGAGCTACAGCCGTTCCATTCAAAGTGTGGTCTGGCACTTCTCAAAAAAAGACATTTATGCAGCCAACAAACATATGAAAAAAGTTCATGATCACTTAGAGAAATGCAAATCAAAACCACGATGAGATACCATCTCATGCCAGTTAGAATGGCGATCATTGAAAAGTCAGGAAGCAACAGATGCTGGAAAGGATGTGGAGAAATAGGAATGCTTTTACACTGTTGGTGGGAGTGTAAATTAGTTCAACTATTGTGGAAGACAGTGTGGTGATTCCTCAAGGATCTAGAACCAGAAATACCATGTGACCCAGCAATCTCATTACTGGGTATATACCCAAAGAATTATAAGTCATTCTGCTGTAAAGACATATGCACACATATGTTTACTGAGGCACTAATCACAATAGTAAAGACTTGGAACCACCCAAATGTGTATCAGTAATAGACTGGATAAAGAAAATGTGGCACATATACACCATGGAATACTATGCAGCCATAAAAAAGGATGAGTTCATGTCCTTTGCAGGGACAGGGATGAAGCTGGAAATCATCATTGTCAGCAAACTAACACAGGAACAGAAAACCAAACACCATATATTCTCTCTCATAATTGGGAGTTGAACAATGAGGACACATGGACACAGGGAGGGGAACATCACACCGCAGGGCCTGTCGGGGGTGGAGGGCAAGGGGAGGGATAGCATTAGGAGAAATACCTAATGTACATGACGGGTTGATGGGTGTAGCAAACCACCATAGCACATGCATACCTATGTAACAAACCTGCACATTCTGCACATGTATCCCAGAACTTAAAGTATAAATAAATAAATAAATAAATAAATAAATAAATAGTGTGGTCTGGGCAGCAGCTGCATCCATATCCCCTGGGAGCTATTTAGAAATGCAAAAACTTAGGTTGCACCCAGACCTCCTGGGTCACAGCGGCATTTTGGCAAGCTTCCTGGATGATTCGTGTGCACCTACAGTTTGAGAAACACTTCACGGGAGTCCATGTGGAAGCTCACAGGTGCTGTTGATAGTTTCAGTAGGCACCAGACTGGGGCTGGCTCTGGGCACCACCATCCACTGTGTCCCAAGGTGGAAGCCCAGGCCTCTCGCATGGGGGTGCACTAAGGTATGCTACTCCCCATCAAAAGGTTGGCCCAAGCCCTGATCCTAAAGCCAATCTTTCTGGGGCATCTGTTTTCCCATCTGTGTGATGGAGGGGTTGGAAGGGCTGATGTCAGAAGGCCAGTATGGCTTTATCATCTGTTTGGTTTTTGTTTGAGGGGGATTGATAGGATGATTTCTGTCCATGTTCACGTTCATGTTCCAGGAACATGGTAGGTTGAGATGAAAAGGGCAGGACAAGAACCACAGCAGCTTCCAGATGAGAATAGTGTATGGAGACGTGGGATTCAGGATATTTCATTTTACATAGATCATATTCTGTAAGGTTATTCTTCTAGTTATATGTTTCTTTGCATCATAGGCAAAGGGAATCAGATCCAGGGAAAACACTGTACCACTGGGGCCTGGGTGCCTTACATGGTTTTCTGATCAACTTCATAGAATCAGAATGTCAGGACTACAAGTCATTCGCTAAGTCATCTCATCTTTATTGATCATCCATGGGCACTGAGCATTTTAGAGGCACCAGGGATGTAACTTTGAATCAGAAGAGACCTGGTTTCTGCCCTTGTGGAGCTTACATTCCAGTGGGTGGGACAGATAAAGAGCAGTAGTTATAAGCAAAAGGGGGAAAGGAAGATGCGAGGGTAGGGAGTGGTTTGCAAGAGGAGTCAGGTCACACAGGGTTGGTGTGGGATGGGGCATTTAGCAGGAAGAGGACACTATGAGATTTGTGTTTCGAAGAAACCATTGGCTGATGTGCGAGATTGGAGAGGAGTAAGAAAGGGCATGAGGAGATCAATTAGGAGGCTACTACAGCTTTCCCAGAGGGAGATGATGAAGGGAGGGCAACCGCTTCCGTTGCAGGGAATGAGATTGAGCCCCAGAGAAAGCAACCAAGGATGAAACTGAGAACTGGGGTGGAAGGCACTGCCACCAAAGTCCCAACCAAAACAGTTAAAACCAGTCATCCCTGGGAATAGTTCTGCAGCCTCTGGAGACACTGCTACTAAAGGGCTGTGTGGCCTTGGGCAGGTTATTCCACTTCTCTGGGCCTTCTGTTCTTTCCTTGAAAATCAGAGGTTCAACCAGATAATCACTGTATGTGGTGACCAGATAGTTTCTTGTCCTAACTGGGACACTTCTGAGGGTGAAAGATGGAACAATTAATAATTACCCCAGGACAACAGGCATAAACCTAGCCAATCCTGGGAAAACTGGGATTAAAATCCCTGACAATCTGAGCTCAGAACCCTCCAAGTTCAACACTCGGTTTCTCAACAATTCTTTTATAGATTGGGAGCTGAAGTCAACTCATTTGTAACCAGAATTGGATGGATTCAAAGTTCCTGCTGAACGGAACTCCTGGCTAAGAGCCCTGCAAGCATCCTTTCTACTCCCCAGTGCACTGATAACACTATTTGTGGTGAAAAGAGGCGCTGTTTTAGCCTCAAGAATGGTGAAATTGCTGGTGAATGCAAGGACTGGCAAGGGGATCAGCCTATCTCTAATCATGGATGACGCTGTGCATGTGCCTGTGGGATCAGGTGGAGGGAAGGCAGATGGAATCAGAATGCCCCCAGAACGGGACTGTTGACTATGTCCTGGTTAGAGCCAAGTCTCTCAAAAAGTCACCTTCTTCTTTTAAGAAGACATGTAGCATTGGATATTAGGTTTAAGCCAGTTCATCCTAGTTGGAAAGGCAATCAGGATTTGGAAATAGGAAATTCAGATTCAAGTCTCAGGTCTGCATGCTACTTCCCCGCTGGTGACCTGGACAAATCACTTTCCTTACTTAATCTCCCATTTTCTCACAGTGAATATAGATAATGCCACCCTCTTGAGAGGCTGTAATTAGGATAAAATCAGATCAGTAATATGAAAGTGTTCAGACAACTGAGAAAGTTTTTAAATAAACTCTTTACTTTGAAATAATTTCAGACTTACAAACAAGTTGAAGAAAGAATTCCCATGTGCCCTTACTCAGCATCCCAAATGGTAACATGTGACATAATCATAGTTCAAGAATCAAAACTGGTGAATTAACATTGACCAATACTGTTAAACTAAGCTACAGACCTTAAATGTTACCAAATGTCTCAGCAAATGTTCTTTTTCTGGTCCACGATCAAATCCAAGACCCCACAGTTTCTTTGATTCTGATACCAATTGAGACTATTCTCATCTCTGACAGGTCCTTAGTCTTCCTTTGTCTTTCATGACCTTGACACTTTTGAAGAGTGTAGGTTAGTTATTTTGCAGACAGTCCCAATTCAGAATTGCCTGATGTTTCTTCATGATTAGATTCAGATTGTGCTTTTTTGCCAGGAGACCACAGCAGTGACATAGTGTCCTTCTCAGTGCAGTGTATCAAGAGGAACATGATGGTCATTCCTGGCGATGTTCACTTTTATCACATGATTAAGGTAGTATCTGCCAGTTTTCTCAACTATAAAATATGTAAACTATGATTTTTTCCTTTGTAATTAATGTGTGTCTTGTGAGGAAATGCTTTGAGATTATGCAGACACTGTTCCCCATCATACATTTTTGCAGTAATTCTGGCAGCCATTGATGATTCCTGCCAGTAATAATCATAGTGGTGGTTGTTATGCAAATGGTGAAGTTCTTTCAATTATTGATCTTCTTACTCTTAAGATCTGGGGCAGGGAGGCAAGTTCCAACCACTTGGCGGTGGCCTTCTGGAACTCTATGTGAGAACGATTGTGAGGTCAAGTTCTCTTAACAGGGGAAGGATTGTGAGGTCAAGTTTTCACAACCTGGTGAGGGGAGGTGGGGAGGGAGCAGACAGGTGCCATACTGGCAGTTCTAGGAGGGTCTCTTTCCCTTTAGAGTGATAGATCTTGCCTGTTGGGCCTTCAGGCCAACATACACTGGCCTGGCTAGAAGGAATACAGCCTGTGTACCTACCCTCTTTCCTACTTTGGGCCTACTTTGTTCCTCTGAATGGCTGAAGCTCCAAGGCACCATGGTCTGCACAGATGGTAACTGTGCAGTTCCACAAGGAAGGGGTGCTTGTGCCACGGTCTGGATGAACAGGGCTGGGGCTACATTCACTTCCTCCCCAGGAAGGCCCTATCTTTCTATACCAATATGTAGTTTCTCTGATGAGATCAGCATGGAAGCCAGTTGCTTGGTGTGGTCCGAGAAGTCTTCTGAGAGGAGGCTGCTGCTGGACCTTGAAGGTTGGGAAGAAGATCACTGATGGGATTTGGGAGCATACAGAACAGCATTATTGCTTCATCCTGGCCTGCCGTTTCTTTCACGGACAGACTAGATTCTCCTTTGACCTGGATCTCCCATTATATTTCCTATTGCTGCTATAATAAGTTTCTCCAGCTTAGTGCCTTAGAACAATACAAATTTATTATTTTACAGTTCTGGAGGTGAGAAGTCCAAAATCATCTTCACTGGGTTAAGTCTCAATGTCGGCAGGGCTGGCTGAGGCTCTCGGGTGGATTCTCTTTCCTTGCCTTTTTCCAGCTTCTAGAAGCCGCCTTCAACACCTACCATCAGATCTAAATTCCAGATAGCAAGAAGATGGGAAAAAACTCTTTCCTTCCTTTAAAGGCAAAGCTCAAGACACACATCAAAACACCAAAACTCAAGGCACGCATCCAAACTCATGGCACACATCAAGTCTGCTCACATTTTGATAGTCACATGGCTACACTAAGCTGCAAGGAACCCTGGGAAGTATACTCTTTGGGTTGGCCACCTGTCTAGCTCAAGTACTACTACAGAGGAATAAGGGGAGACTGATAGTGATCTCCTCTTGTTCAAGAGAGACAAGAGAGCACAATGCTGACTTTTGTCTGATGTGATGGTTTAAGAAGGAACAGACCAATGTGAGGTGTGAGTTATGTGCTGTGACTTGGAATCATTCAATAGCAAGGCCCAAGGTTTACTCTAATGGGACAGATGGGCAGAAAGAGTGACCACATCCCCTGGCATTAACCTGCTGCAGCCAGTGTAATAAAGTCCAGCACAGAGATTGACCCAGGGGAAAGAGCGTGTGCTTTAGAGCCAGATTAAATTGGGCTTGTATTTGGGTTCTCCACTTGACGGATGTGTGGACCTCTTTGGGTTTCAGTTTCCGAATAACTAAAGTAGAAATCACAAAACTGACCTTGGGCTGTTATGCAGATTCAATGAAACAATGTAAACAATCTAGCCTGGAACCTGGCACACAGTAGGTGCTCAAACAATGCAGCTAGCTGTAGTGTCCACCCACACATCTACAGGATTGGCAGCACTATCTCAAATCTTACAGACAAGCACATGCAATTCCTCCTCATATTGCAAGTTCCCTTCAGAGAAGAAGGCCTTTGAGAAATGGTAGAATGATTTGGTGCTATCTGTTATCCTGCTATAATTTCTGTGTGTGGAAATTCGTTAAGAATTCATTTCGATGAATCCCAAATGCATGCACCATGAAAAACAATTAGCTTTAATAGTGTAAAAGAAGGAGATCAATAAATAGATTCATTTCTAAACTGTAATAATTTATTTGCTTCCTGACTTTTGGGAAATACTGCATCTTCCGGTGACACGTCAACCATTAAATAGCTGAACAGCGATGATTTGTGGAAGGATGTTGATAATCAGTAGGCAGACCCTGCTCTCGAGTCGGCAACCCCAGCCACTAGCCAGCAACAGTGGACAGGAAGGGAAGCAGCCCTTTTCAGGAGACAGTGCAACTCGACAAAGTGCTTATGAGGGCTTCCTCATCCTTAAGCACTGCCCGAATGCAACACAGCAGATGGGAAAAATAACGAGACCAGTGAACCAAAGATGGAGAGAAGAAACGCGGCATTCCTCAGACAGTGAGCAGGGAGAGGGAAGAGAGGTTTGAAGATGACTGCGAGGTTCTAAGATTCACCCCACGAGCTGCCTGTCTATGCTGATGCAGGAAGGCCCGAGAAAGACTGTCTGGGTGAAGAAGCAGCAGGTGACTCCCGACTGAGGAGGAAAGGAAAAGCCACACGAACTGAGGGAGCCGTAGTCAAGGAGAGGAGGAAGCCGAGGACGGCGAGGCCGCTCAGTCATCGCTTACCAGGGACAGAGGGATGGCTGCCATTATCCCTTCTCACCACGACAAACGGAAGACGATGATATCTAAGAAACTGCCGCAGCCACGCAGAGCGGCAGGAGGCAAGGGTTTGCCTGGTGCAAAGGCGAAGTAAGGTTGAAAGCCAAACCGCAGCCCTACTCTTTTGCAGCCTCCTATGGGGCATCACGGTGGGCAGTGACAGATGGAGAAATACGCAGCTTCTCTGCCGGGCAGGACGGCAGCCTCAGGCCAGGGCT
Source organism: Papio anubis (assembly GCF_008728515.1). Taxonomy (NCBI): domain Eukaryota; kingdom Metazoa; phylum Chordata; class Mammalia; order Primates; family Cercopithecidae; genus Papio; species Papio anubis. The sequence goes on from NC_044994.1 coordinate 49,556,881, forward strand.
CGGGAGTATGGACAGGCAGACCCCACGGCCCAGGATCCAGGAGGGCCCTCTGCCAGGCTGTGGCTGAGAGTGGCCTGGCTTGGTGCATGGCTGCGGATGCTGCCCCACCCGCCAGCCGCAGGGCTGGGGGCCGGCACAGATTACATTTTAAGGTGATAGTCATCTTTGACCTTTGGGACCTCCAGGGCCACTGGTCATCCATCTTAGAGCCGCTGACCAGCAACCTCTGGGCTATTTTTATGGCCGGCAAACATTGCCCATTGATTGAATTGATTGAAATCTGCGTCTGGTTCTCGGGGAAAGGACACTGGCCCCACAGCCGCAATATGCAGCTTCGTTTTCTGCTGTTCTCTGACTCTCTCCTTTCCTCTTCACTTCCCACCCCCAGCATGAAATGAGTTTGGAGACAGGGCACACACCGAGACACACACGGCCTGACTACACGCACACTGAACGCACACGCCCCGCATTCTTTTCCAGCAGATTTCTTGCTGTGGCGCTCATTTTTGTCAGAATTTCATGGGTTCCTCAAAGGAATTCCGCTGAGAAAAGCAGAGATATGTTCAGTCCAAGGGTAGTCCACACACACACACACACACACACCCCTGTATAAAAATACACCAGCAAGAGCCTGAACTATAAAACCAACCAAACCACAACCATATATGGAATTTTAAAATCTGGTGATTTTGCAATGTGTCAACTTCTAAGCTGAATAGCAGTTTCTATAATTCCCTTTCTGGCTTCATGCAGGTGAAATTTGTGCGAGATGGGTGAGGCAGAAGGGAAGCTGAGCCATTGGGATCCTGGAGAGTCCCTGCAGGTGCTCCTGTAGCTCATGCCTGGCCAAAGCACTTCAGGAAGCCCCTCACCCCCAATTCCACCAGCATCATTTCTCCTCCCCAACCTATTTGCAAGTCCCCCATCTCCCCTACCTCCCCTGCCTCTCCCCACCTCACTTGAGTTAGATTTGTATGGGTATATGGTCATAATGATGAATATTATTATTATTATTTGGAGACAGGGTCTTCCTCAGTCACCCAGGCTGCGGTGCTGTTGTATGATCTCTGCTCACTGCAACCTCCACCTCCTGGGCTCAGGTGATCTTCCTGCCTCAGCCTCCCGAGTAGCTGGGACTATAGGGTCGCGCCACCACACCTGGGTAATTTTTTGTATCGTTTTGTAGAGATGCGGGGGCGGGTCTCTTCATGCTGGCCAGGCTGGTCTCGAACTCCTGGGCTCAAGCGATCTAGCTGCCTCAGCCTCCCAAAATGCTGGGATTACAGGCTTGAGTCGCAGCCCAGCTAGTATGGGTATATTATTAATACATGTTCCCCACCTCCTCTCAGTTCCCCAAGCATCCCCACCTTCCCCAGTCCCCCATCTCCCAGAGGACTCCTTCTTTCAGCTGCTCCAAACTGTGGCCAGGTGTGAGCCAGTGCAGTTCCAGGGCAGGAGCGTGCCTCCTCCTGCGGGCAGGCCTCCTGGGTAGCCAGATTGGAGCCTGGAGAGAGAGAGGCCAAGGCAGGTTCCACCTTGTTCACTGGGGGTTCCCATTGTCCCTGCTCTCCCCTGTCACTCCTATCTTTCAATTGCAACACTGACCCTGGGACTTCAAGAATATGACCCCACTCAGAAGAAACAAGACTGTGTGCCCAGCTCCCACAGCAGTCAAATCCCTACAGTGGGCTCCTAGTTCTACATCACTCCTAGTGGTTCTGCTTTCGCAAACCCCAGCAAACAATGTGTCATAAAGGGGAGACATGGAAACAGGGAAGTTATTGCCAGGATTGCATTTTACATTTCAGACATGTCCTCGCCAATCTCGCTGACATCTGGGCTGGGGTACAAAGGTCCCAACTTGGCCAGGCTGATGTCTGCAAACCCCAGCCCTGACTGGCAGATGGGCCATGCCTCTGACCATCTCTCCTTCCCGCTAGACCACTTTAATGTACCCTTTCCATCTCAAGCACAGGAACGATTCCCTTCTGGAATGTTCCTCCTTCTGAGGCTTTGAGAAGGCTCGTCTGGGGAGTGGATGGTGAGTCCTGGGAGCGGCACCTCTTTCCTCACTTAGAGCCTAGGTGGGGTGAGGAGGGTGAGAAAAGGAAGGGGCCAGAAGGGAGTGAGGAGGGGAGCCCCAGGCTTTGGGGAGGAGCCCAGCAAGTGTGCAACGCCCTGCAAAGCATTTCCTCTCTCTCCCTCCCTCCTTTCTATCCCCTGACTTTATGGCTGCTACACTGGGGAGCTGAGTTGGCCTCCTCTGCATCTACATTCCCGTGGGAACCAGCTGCACTACTTCCAGAAATGCCGTGCCCCAGTGGGTCCTTGGTGCTGGGCCCACCTTCCAGTAGGTTCAAGAAATGTGTGCCCATAAATAAATCCTCCAAAGTGATACCAATCAGCAGGCACCATCAGAGTGTCCCTGGAAGTGACTTTTCCGTAGGAATCCGTTATTTCTGAATTGGATGGAGGGAGTCTCTGATCTCCCCCTTCCCCTGCCTTCTGTCCTGGCTCATCCCTCCAAGGAAAGGGAGGGCCCCTCCTGGCCCCAGCCTGCCAGGGAAGGGAGTGCTGTGAACTTAGCTGGTGTGGCCTGGAAAGCCCTTTAATGGACCCAGTTTGCTGGGGTGGGTGGGAGGCTCCATGTACCCCCAGAGCAGGGGCCAGGGTGGTGGCAGCAGGGTGAGCCACTGTGGCTGTCACACAAGATAACTGGAGACCTGCCCCAGTCTGGACAGACTTCCAGTTTAAGCCTGATTTAATGACAAGCTGAGCACAGACTCCTGAACCTCAACACCTGCAAAAATCCAAAACCAACCAAACAAAAAACAACCAAAAAAGAATTTCAAGGGAATTTCCTTAGTGGGAAATGAGGCACTGGGCAGGGCCTGGGGGACAGCAGCAAGTAAGGAGCCCTAAGATCTGTGGGGATTTCGGGTAAGGTGCTTCTCTAAGCTGTTTCAGACCCAGGGCTCCTCCTGTTCGCACCGAGCCTAGTCTGCTGGCCTCAAGGTGACCAGGAGGTTCAAGGGCAAAGCTGTGATTACTTAGAGCAGGACAGATGCTGATTTAGGTTCCAGTTCTGCCTGGTTCTAGTTATGGGACCTTTGGCATTCATTACTTTTTTACCCCTAATTTTATCTTCTGTAAAGTGAAGATTGTATTTATCTCACACTGCTTCTATGACACAGCCAGTCCACTGTGTTAAATAATATAAATCCCCGCCCTGCCTCTATTCTCAGCCACAAGCACTGTTTGGCATCTGGGGTGGATCATTCTTTGCTGTGCATTTTGTGGGAGGCTTAGCTGCATCCCCAACCTCTACCCACTAGATGCCAGTAGTACCCCCAGTTGTAACAACCAAAAATGTCTCCAGACATTGCCAAGTGTCCCTTGGAGAATTGCCCGTGTTGAGAACCCCTGCTCTGTAGAGATGAGGCCCAGTAATTCTCCGTAAGTTGGCATTGGAGGGGAGTGGGGCAGAAGGCACTGCCTTCAAGGGTTTGTCCTTACCTTACAAGCTTCCAGACCATGGCCAAGCCCTTGGGCTTCTTGGGGCCTATTCCCTCATCTGTAAGTTGGTAGACCAATATACTCAACAACAGGCTGATAGAATCATGGGTGATTGTGATGTGACAGTGTTATTTGAATTGAAGGCACCATTATCATCTGGAACGGTGGGTCCTTGAGAACAGGGATTCTGTCTCTCCGGTTCACTGCCGGTCCTGAGACACAGCCAGGACGGATGGAGGGAAATGGACGCTGAAGGAGGAGGTGAATATTCAATGTGCTGCCTCTGGGCCTGGTGAGCTGGGCTGGGCCCCATGACTCCTTCAGCTTTAAAAGTCAATAAAATTGATTCATCCATCACCCTTTGACCCCTGCAGCAGGGCTGTCACCCAGAGGATGGTCTCACACTGGAGTGTGCCCAGATCCACTGGAGGTGCGTCAGAAACCTGGCTTCCTACCATGCATACTCCAGCCATACTGCTCCAGGGTCCCATTCGGTGGGCCTGGGAGGCCCAGGATTCTGCATTTGAATCCCCTGCAATCTGACTCAGCTGCTCTGTCATCCTCCATGTCCTGGGGGCATCTGAAAGCGTCTGGGACAGGGCACCCAGCAGGATGGGCAGCCCTCTCCAGCAGGTTCAGGCCCAGCCGTCCCCACTTCTCCCAGTGTGGAAACTACTTGGATCCCCCAACTCCACCTGGTAGGCATTCTGATGCCCTGCACCCACAGATTGGTGCCAGGGCCAACCCTGGTTGCTATGGGGCTTTCCTGGTGACCAGAATTTGCTTTCTGGTTTGTTTTAATTGTTGCCTTCGTTTTGACAAAACAGCTGACGGGCAGAGTTGTTCAGGAGTAAGGGCTCTGCTTTGGAGACTGCAAGGAGAGGACCCTGAATCTGAGCCTGTTGGATCTTGGTGGCCCCGCAGACTCTGCTGTGACTGCCCTGTCCATCTTTGCAAATCAGGCTTTATTAGGGCAGAAACTTGGACTAGTGGGTCCTCAGCAAATTCTGGTTTTAAATAAACCACATTTTGGAAACTTGTAAGCAGTATCTAAACTTCCCACAGAGCCTCGATGGTAAGTAAAATCGTCACTCTTTAAACCTGCTGAGAAGCCACCTCTGCCAAATTCTGAGGCACCCCAGAAAGGCCCTGGAGCCTCTCCCAAGCCTCCTTAGTTCTGCTCCTTTGGCAGGAACCCCTCAAACTCCAGGAACACACAGAGCTGATGACGCTGATTTTAAAATCCTACTTTTTTTTTTTTTGTTTTGCTATTCAGAAGCCCTTATTAAGCTAATCAGGGTTCTTAATAGCTTCATTTACAACTGTTTTATCCCAAGACTTACTTAGGGTTCAAGAACAACCAGCTGTGTCCCCACCCCAAATGGCAGCTGCAAAGAACCCCCTCTGCACCCTGTCACAGTAAATCCAGGCTGCTCTCTGTCTGTGCAGGAGATGAGGGGGTGGGTGGGAGCTTCATGAAGAATCAGATGGGGAGAGCCTGGCTCCACGCAGAAAGATTTGAGTCCACCAAGGGTTGGAATACAGATTTCATAACCTCTATTCTCCAGGCACCATCTTGGTCCCCCAAAGGGGCTTTCTCCTTAAACTTTCTCCCCTGGTCCCTGGCAATTGCCATTCTACTTTCTGTTTCTATGAATGTGACTACTCTGTGTACCTCATATAAGTGGAATCCTACGGTATTTGCCCTTTAGTGAGACTGGTTTATTCCACTTAACATAACGTCCTCAAGGTTCATCCGTACCATGTGTCAGGATTTTCTTCCTTTAAAAGGCTGAATAATATTTAATTCTGTGGATGTGCCACATTTTGTTTATCCACTCATTCATAATGGACACGGGGGCTACTTTCTCCTTTTGCCAGGGTGAATCGTGATGTTACGAACGTGGGTGTACAGATCTCTCTTTGAGACCCTGCTTTTAATTCTTTTGGGTATATTATCCAGAAATAGAATTGCTAGAACATATGCTGTTTCTACATTTAATTTTTTGAGGAACTGCCATAACGTTTCCCATAACAGCTGCACCATTTTACATTCCCACTAACAGTGCACAAAAATTTTAATTTCTCCACACCTTCCCCAACACTTCTTATTTTCTGTTTGTTTGTTTGTTTACAATTTTTATAGCAGTCATCCTAATGAACTTAAGGTGGTATCTCATTATAGTTTTGATTTGCATTTCTCTAATAATTAGTGATGTTGAGTATTTTTTCATATGCTTTTTGATCTTTTGTATATCTTCTTTGGAGAAATGTTTATTCAAGTCTTTTGTCCATTTTTAAATTAGATTGTTACTTTTTGGTTGTATCCACATTTTCTGTGTTCACATAAGTCATTGATAAAATGTAGGACTGGCGGGACCTGAGGGCAGGCCCCTGTGGCACACTGCTCAAAACATCACTCCTGTGTGCTTGGGGTTCACATGAATCATTCAGCAGCTCAGACACCCTAATGCAGCTCAGGCCCCACTCTAATGTTCCCTCATCAACCCAGCGAGGAAGACTCCAGATTGCCCAGCACTCTGATTCATGCCAACTCTCAGGCTTCCTCTCCTATTGACCATGTTTGGTTTTCTCTATTCAGGATATAGAGGAAATAAGGAGTTCAACTTCCCCTGTGTCTTTAACCTCAAAGCAAGAGCATGATTCAAATCTGGGAACTTCTGCAAAATGATCTGAGTAACCTTGAGAAAGACAGTTCATCCTTCTAAGCCTCTGTTGCCTTATAAGATGGGGATAACCATCATGATTTCCCCTGCATAGGATGATTGGGAGAATAGGGTGATTTTAGGGAATTGAACAGTGGGTTTCTCACCTGCTACATAGTAAGGCCATCAATCAACAGTAACTCTTGACATTAAATGTTCTTTCTCCAACGCTTCTAAAAGAGACTTTTGCTGTCTTGAGTATTTTCTCATTTATCCTGAAGTCTCTTCTTTGGGACTTTTTCTTTTCCACCATGAATGTTCCAAGTCTGTGACGCCTGACCTGTTGACCCACCTTTCTGCACACCTGTCCAGATCTAAGCCCATTACAGAGTGGTCTGCACAGCTGGAGTGTTGCAGGTGCTTTCTTTTACTTCCTCATGGAGAGTATTTGTGAGTATAGTCACAGTGCCATCTTTAAAAAGCTTCCCAACTCTCCTGTCTGCATCTCATGTCATGGCAGGAAGCCAGTGTTGTCTCTGACTGTTAAAAGAATTCTGTCTTCTGGAAGCCAAGTGCACATGTCCAACTCTGCCCAAAACTTTCCAGTTATAGTAGAATTTGAAGTGAAAAGAGTCACATTCCCACATACCATGGGACTTTCACTCTGTCAGCCCTTTCCTCCTTGTTGGGCAGAACTGGTTCAAGAAAAGACAGGAGTCAGGAGAAGGTGCTGGGAATGTCAGCTGGAGCCAGATGGGAGAGAAACCTACTAGGCCATGAGGAGTCATTGAGAGTTCTAAGCAGAGTGGCGACATGTTTGGAGCAGAGCCTGGGGAAGAGTTCTCTCTCAAGGTTATCAGGGTGTGCAAGGGAAGTGATGGAGGAAGAGAAGATTGGAGTAGAGTGAGAGGCCATGGCAGCTGGTTGGAGGTGGCTGGTGAGAGATCCAGGGGAGGACAGTCCTGAGATCTGCTGATGCCATTCCTGAGACCTGGGAGAACTGAAATGCCATCAGTAGAGATGTTTGCTGGGGTATCAAGCTGGATGTGGTAGTGCTGCGTGCAGAGGGAGAGGGCAATGGTAACATGGTGCTGACTTTTATTTGTGTGACAATTTTGCTATGAGACAAATGTCATATAACACAAAACCCACCATTTTGGGGTTTTGGCTGGGCACAGTGGTTCATGCCTGTAATCCTAGCACTTTGGGAGGCTGAGCTGGGCAGATCACTTGAGCCCAGGAGTTCGAGACCAGCCTGGGAAACATGGTAAAACTTCATCTCTACAAAAATTAATAATAATAATAACAAAAATTAGCCAGGCATGCTGGCACTCACCTGTAGTCTCAGCTACTTGAGAGGCTGAGGCAGGAGGATCACTTGAGCCCATGAGGTTGAGGCTGCAGTGTGCCATGATTTACCACTGCACTCCAGCCTAGATGACAGAGTAAGACCCAGTCTCAAAAAGAAAAAAAAAACAAAAAACAAAAAATCCTGCCATTTTAAAGTGTACAATTCAGTGGTTTTCACTATATTTACAATGTTATACAACCATCACCATTATCTAGTTCCAGAATATTTTCATCAGACCCAGAAGAAACCTGTGCTTGTTAGCAGACACTCCCAATTCCCCCGCCACTGATACTCCTGTCCTCAGCCCCTTGGCAACGACTAATCTACTGTCCATCTCTACAGAGTTGCCTAGTCCAGACACTTCATATAAATGGAGCCCACTTAGCATCATGTCTACAAGGTTCATGCACGCTATAGCATATATCAGAACTCCCTTCCTTTTTATGACTGAATAATATTCCACCATATGGAGAGACAACATTTTGTCTCTATCGGTTGATGGACATTTAGGTTATTTCTACTGCTATCTAACAGGAATAGTACTGCTGTGAACACTTGTGTCCAAGTTTCTCTGTGGGACCATGTTTTCAACTGTCTTGGGTGTATACCTAGGAGCGAAGTTGCTGAGTCATATGGGAATCCTATGTTTAGGTTTTTGAGAAACTGCCAGACCAAACTGTTTTCCAAAGGGGCTGCACCATTTCACATTCCCTCAGTGGTGCATGAGGGTTCTACTTTACCCACATTCTCACTTATGCTTGTTATTTTTTTTCTTTTTAAAAAAGTTTTAACCATTCAAGTGGGTGGGAACTGGCATCTTACTGTGTTTTTGATTTGCATTTCCCTCTTAGCTAATGCTGTTGAGCATGCAGCTGAAATTTAGTGAGGACACTACTCACCTATAACTCGTCAGTGGAGCAGGTATGAGATTGAGTCCACAACTTCAGATATTCAAGCAATGAACTTTGTTTCTGCAACATTGCCAGTTTCCATGTTGAACCTTCATTCTGCCATGGTTGTGTAACAGGACCCCAAAGTAACAGTGCCTTAAACTGGGAAAGTTAGATTTCCTCCTTCCATAAGACTGCAGAGGCAGGTGGTCCCTGTGTCCAGTGGCTGTGCTAGATGGGCCAGTGCAGGCTCTTTCTCTCCTGTGGCTTCATTGTCCTGGGGTGTTCACCTCCTCTGCATCATCCAAGATGTCTCTCATCACATCCACACTCTGAACAGCAGGATGGAAAATGTCCCTTCCCTTTAAGGGGGCAACCCTGAAGTCACACACATTATTCCTTACTGGCCAATACTTAGTGGCAATGCCATCAAGTCACCTCTTTCTGCAAAGCACACTGGAAGTTGTAGTCTTCACGATGGGTGGCCTTGCAACAGGTAGAAATCTGTAGTTGTGTTTCTGATAAGATGAGAACAGATACTGAGGGACAAATAGCAGTCTTGGTCACACTAGGTCTGTTAGATGACATCATCCCCATCATTCGAGTTGGCACAAGGGTGGCGGGAACCACAGGGGGAAGACCCACCCTGACACTCTGATGATGTTTTGGGGCTGGAAGAGGAAGAAGAATCAGCAATGCCCCAGGCGTGCCTCAAGCACATGCTCCTCAGCACTGGGATCCTCTTCCTGGCTGCTCCCCTCATGCCTCGTCCCTCAGCTCTCTCCTCCACCCGACCCTTCCCTCAGCCTCTTTCCCCACCAAACTTTCGGGTGTGGGGTTCCCTCTTGACTCACCATTCTTCATTCCCAGGATGCTTAGATTTACTACTTAGTGGACAATAGCCTGTTGAAGGCTGCCCAAACCTCCATGGCCCTGAGCCACCGTCTCCCACCCCATTTTCCCAGTCTGTTCTATATGTGGTCTCCTGCCACCCCATCTCCTTTACTGCCCGTCCAGGTCCCAGTCACCGTGTCCTCCAAAGTCCTGGCGATCACGCCCTTGCCTTCCTGCGCACATCTCTTTGGAACCTTCTGAGGGTGAGGAGGGATGTAGCATCCTTCCACGAGTGAAGTCCTTGACATCCATGGTCTCACTGAATTCTCTAGCATCCTCTGAGGAGGGGCTGGCTGTCCTCATTTTACATGAGAGGACTCGAAAGCTCAGAGCTGCTAAGTACCCAGGACCTCCCTCCACCCTGCCAGAAACAATAGTGCTGGAATCATGCCCCAGGGCAGGTGGCCCACTCCACTTTACCCCACAGCTGACTCTTTTCTGCCCCAAATTCCAAATCTGTACTTCCAACCTCTGCTCCCCTGGAGCCTAGCATAGCACTCTTCTGCCCAAGGTATTGAAGTTGAGTCTCCGGTAAACCCAATCTGTTTCCTTCCACTCCCAAGATGCAAGAGGAAAAGGAAAAAAAAGTGGAGAACACGCTTATGAAATTCTCAACTCCCCTTGTTTACTCTGTAAATAGCACAGTATGTTTAGATTTTTCCACATCTAGAGGATTTCAAAATCTACCTGGGAGGGAGGGCTGGGGCATCAACTGCTATGCAATGTGCTTTTTAAATTTAAAAAGTGCTATGCAAAGAAAAGCACTGCCTTTGGGCCAGGTCACAGCCGCTTCCTTTCCCAGCGCCTGCTCTCCTGGGTTATCTGGTGGAACTGTCTTTAGTTAGCAGGGTGAGAGGCACCAGAGTGGGAGCAAAGGGTGAGAGGCTTTGGAGCCACAGCAGCCTTGTTTACCAGGACTTGAGGAAGGTTCGTCTGAGCCTTGATTTTCCCACTGTGAAATCGAGCTAATAATTATCCACCTTGCAGAGATGTTGTGAAGATTCCGTTGTGAAGATTCACACTGGAAGAGTTCAGAAGCTTAGTAAATGCTAATGTTCATGTCATTAGAACTGGGACATTACATGTCCAACTACTACGAAACTGTCTCACAAGCTGTAATTTACTGACCCAGACTTCGAGTTTCTCAGTTGAGAAAAAGAACCTCCCCACCAGCACCCTAGGAAAGCTCAAGGGCAGTGGCCTGGCTCTCAGAGCATCTGCCCTCCAGGTAAGGACTTCTGGCTCCTGCCATGGGACTTGGGCTTCGGCCCTTGCCTTCCCTGACCTGGGAGAGGATGAGGAAGTATTGCCTGGACGGACAGAGACAGAGCTGGGGCAAAATTCCCAGGCAGTTGCCAGCCCTGGAGGCAAGGTCAGGAAGCACGTGGAGACCCAGAAGGGACCTGACACTGTGATGTGGGCTGACTTACACAGTGCAGGCAGACATCTGCACTCAGGGCAGGTGACCCAGGTGGCCCAGGATGGCAGCCAGCAGGGCCCTGTGGTGTACCTATAATTTTGGAGTGAAATCTAACTTAGGTGCATGTCCACTCACTGCCTGCCAGTCTCGGATGGGTTCTGACAACAGGGGAAACAGCTTAGTGGAAGCATAGAAAAATAGCAGCCGATAACAGCTCTGGAAACTAAACCTCTGGGTGGCAGAACTGCAGGGCACTCAAGGGAGCCTGTCGTTCCACCTCTTCATTTTGTGGAGGAGAAACCAATGCCCACGGAGACCAGTGTCTTATCTACTAAGATGCAGCAGGCCAATGGCCTAGAGCCAGTCGGGGGCTCTTTCTCCTCCACCATGGTTTCTCAGTATTGTCAACCCAGTCTCCTCTTTACATGACAAATATTTTGTAATGACCTCTTTACTCTCCTGATATAGCATTTATAGATAATATAACCTGCCTTTACCCATAATAAAAAATCAATGTAATGCCCTACCTGTAATATAGGGAGAAATAAAAGGAAAGTCATTTATAATAAAGTAGTTCAATAAGTAAATACACAGGCACAACTGTACTCAAATGAATGCCACAGCTATACATGCAGACTGATGGAGGCAAGTTGTATTGTATTTGTGACTTCAATACCTTAAGTGTTGTTGCTGCTGATTACATGATTTTTCTTTTTTTTTCTTTGAGAGGGAGTCTCACTCTGTCGCCCAGGCTGGAGTGTAGTGATGTGATCTCGGCTCTCTGCAACCTCTGCCTCCTGGGTTCAAGTGATTCTCCTGCCTCAGCCTCCCAAGTAGCTGGGATTACAGACAGGCACCACCATGCCCAACTGATTTTTGTATTTTTAGTAGAGATGGGGTTTCCTCATTTTGACCAGGCTGGTCTCGAACTCCTAACCTCAGGTGATCCACCTGCCTCAGCCTCTCAAAGTGCTGGGATTACAGGTGTGAGCCACCGCACCTGACTGATTTTGTGATTTTTCTGAAATGGCAAACAACTCTTGGCAAAGACACAGTTCGAGCTCCCCTCTAGAGAAATGTGAGCCCGTTTCCTTGAATGCAGATGAGGCAGGGATAAAGTGGTGATGCTTTCCCTAGGAGGTGCAATCCCAGCAAGCATGAAAGACAAGGAAGCACAGCAGTGAAGGTGGAAAGCCATACAAACTGATACGCTGCTGGACAGCCGCTGCTTCAAGACATGCTGTGAGGGGGGTGTGTATGCTCAGCCACATGGGAAGTCCCCAGCCAGCTTGTACAGAGAAATCAAACTTTAGAACAGTCCCCAGGGAGAAGAAAGAAAGTGGGAATCCTGATACCCAATGGCCAAAGTTCATTCCATGGGGAACTGACTCTCCCGCACTTCCGGGTTATGTTATCTGGTCCCTTGGCAACTGAGCAGGAAGCCAGATTGCACCTCCTTGAGCGTGGCCTGTTATGTGATGCTAGAAGCAACAGGAGCATCCTGAGAGTCACGGTACAAGGACACACGGCTGGTGGGGCTCAGGTGGTGGAATGAGGATGCCTTGTTGAGACTCAGGTGGAGCAAAAAGCTGAAAGCCTGGGTGGCAAGGTGCAGCGAAGAGAATCTGAGGAGATGAATATGCTGCTGTGTCCTATCCAATACAGTGATTGCAATCCTCGAAGACTCGTTGTATGTTAAAACCTTTTAAATTTTTTATGTTTATATATGAAAAAGAGTTACGTTTCAAGCTCAGATCACTATGAAGACGTTTTTCAATCTATTCCAATGTTTAATGGAACATCTGAAAGTCACATAGAGCACGGGACAATTATTGATTCTGTGGGACTGTCCCTTAGATTTCAGGAAAATGATCACTGATATCTGTAAGTTTCAGGCCTTATTCTAGGCACTTTGTACAGATTAATTCACAGCATGTGCACAAAAATCTTGGGAGATAGGCATGATTACTATTTCCATTTTACAGATGAGGAAACTGAGACCAGCGAAGTTTACACAGCCAGTCAGTGGTAGAACTGAGACTGGAACTCAGGGGTCTGAATCTCCAGTGGTTCCAGTCTTCATCCTCTAAATGCCAGTGGGATCTCCTCTACCAATTGTTGGGACAATAAACACACTCCCAGAAATTTCTCCCCAGCCCATGGGAGCAGTACGTTCCCCCACAGGCCCGTTGCACAGTTCACAGGTGGACACATGGCCCCCAGGGAGCCAGGCCTGCTGGGGCTACCACAGAGCCCCAGGTTTACTAACCCTGAGCAGGGTCAGGGATGGAGTGGGTGCGAGGGGCCCTGCAGGAAAGGGAAGGGTGAGGGGAGGAAGAATTTGGAGTCTCCTCGTGCAGCTGTTTCGCTGTGCTTCTAGATGCTTGCATGGCGGGCTAGGCATTTGGCTGAAGTGGTGGCTACAGATTTCAAGGCATTTTAAAGGCTATCACCCAGGCTCCGGTCAGGCACCAGAGAAAATACAACCGAAACTCCAACCCCAAACCAAGCTAATCTCCTGTTTCCGTCCTGTTACAACTCAGCCATTGCTCTTTGTGGCCCACAGGACTCCCCACGTGTGGGTTGGATCCCATCTGAACCTTGATTCCCACACCCGCCTGCTGCCAGACCTCGTCTGCCAATTGTGGCTGTGCAGAGCCCGAGGGGTGGGTGTCTTCCTGGAGAGCTTCTGACAGACATCTGCACCAAGAAATCCAACTCCCAGCCTCCTTGCGGGTGGTCTCAGATCTGCCAAGCCACCAGGCGTGAGGCTGGCAAGGGCAGAAGGAAAGCTGCCGAATCAGCTCTGGAATCCCACAGCTGACCCCGCCTCTGGTTCTGCAGGAGAGGAGCCCAGCTTTGCTTTGCGGTCAAAGCTGCCTCTTCTGTTTTTTGCACCAACCAAGATGCCATCTGAGACCGACACCCTCCAATTCCTGTGATAAATAAAGGAGTGATAATAACGATAATGGCTGAGCCTCTTCTGGCAACTACTATGTCCTGGATACTGTTCTAAATGCTTCATGTATATTAATCCTTGCCACAGTCCTGTGAGCTGTGTACTTTTATCATCGACTATGCCCTTTTTGCAGATGGGAAGACTGAAGCACAGTGAGTTTCAGTGATTTGCCTAGGGTCATGCCAGCCGCTATGTGGCTCCTGGTTGTGCGTCTCTAATGATTTCACCCTACTCCCCCTCTGCTGCTGCCCCTCGGCTGCCTCCCAGAGCAACAGACAGCTTCAGGGCTACTCTCCTGCCTGATTTCCAGCTTCCCTCATCACACAGAGCTGGGGACAGCAAATTGGGCAGCTGCCTCCCAGGATCAATGATCACAGATTTTTGAGTTGAGTCATCTGTCAGGGGATGTGGTCTCCACGCTGCCTCTCCCTACCCCTGTGCCTGGAGCAGGCATTGCCCATGGATCCGGGGCTTTCTCTCCCCTGCCGAGGCCACACTGGGTCTCAGGGCTTCAGGGGATTTCAGAGGGTGAGCGCATGTCTGAGGTCCTCGTGGTCATCTTGTTTCCTGGCTGACTTCACCTCCTTCCACTTCACTCTGATCCTTTGGGCCTCCCTGATTTCCCTTAACCCCGAGCTCGCCCCTGAGCCCCTTCACCCTCCACTGAGAGGGGCCCTGGCCCCAGCATCTCTTCCTTCTGTGGCTCTGAGTCTCCGTGATGTGCCAGTGCTGTGCTCCTGGCCACAGAGTAACAGACCTTCTGGCCTCTCTTGAATTTCCTGCTCTCAGGATGTACAAAGTTGGAGTCGAGATGGTGGATGAGGCATAGCTCACAATGAGTATTAGTTCTCCCATTAGAGTGGGCAGCTGTTTAATTTCATGCCAACTCACGATGGCATTTTCCAGAACAGAAAAAAAAGAAACAGAAAAAAAAGAGAGAAACAAAAACCAATGCAAGATGGGTTTCCATTTGGAAATCAAATATGTGTCCATTTATTTGCACCTGAGCTGCTGGAGGCAAAGGAATTCCAAGCTTCACTAGTGGACCTTGAGTTTTCCCTCCCTACTCACCATGACTCCAGGGGCTCTGGGTGTCACTTTGAGACCTGGCTCCGGCCCAGGTGTGCTGTGTGTCCGCACAGATGTGCTGTCTCCTCAAGTGCTCCCACACCCTGCGGCACTACATGTGACGCTGCCCAGGAGCCAGCAGAGCCCCAGCGGGCCCTTTGTCGCTCACTACCCAATGTGCATTCTCCAGTGGGCACAGCAGGCAGCCCTGCTCCGCGGGCCTCTGCCCGAGCCAGGGATTACAGGATGGGCCTGCCTGCAGTGGCAGATGGTAGCGCTTACAGCTAAACTGCATTCGGCGCTTTGAACATCTTGAAAAGATTTCTTTAGAAGTTAAACTTGGCTTGGGAGTGACAATATGGTTCAGTCTGTGTCTCTGAAAGGGCCTCAGGGTGGGGCGGGGGGGATGGCTGTTTCACGGTTCCCGGCCTTGGCTTGGCTGTCTTCCACGAGTCCTGTTTCTCAGGGGTCCTGCAGTCACAGTGGCTTCTAAATTTCGGCGCCATTGTTTGGAAGTCACATTTGTTTCTGTACATGTGCTGTGGGAAAGGCCACACTGGCTGTCCTGCAAGGACACATTTAGATGCCTCTGGGCAGTGGGACAAGCACATGCCTTGGGGCACACATTGAAGCAGAGGGTGTTGTGTTCCGGACAGGGCTGAGTTTTGCTGTTGCCCCTGCTTCAACCCATTGAGGGGTTGACAAGCATTTGGGCAGGGTTTGGGGTCCCAAACCTTTTGGCATCAGTGAGGACCAATTGACAGCTTCTTGCCTCCTGGAGCTCATGGCTAATTGCACTGGAATAATACCCTCCAAATCCCCATCCTAGGCTTGTCCTATTTAACGAATCCTTTGGGGGACAAAGGGTTTGATCATCTCTGGGCTCAGATAACATCTCCCTTCCCCATCCCACAATTTTCCCATCCTCTATTTGGCCACTGTAAACTCTGTCAGGAAAAGCCCAGCCTTCCCCGCAAGGAAGGCACCCACGAGCACTTTCTGGGGTAAGTGAAGCCCTGAAATTGGCAGAAAGGCAAGGCGAGTGTCCGGCTTGCAGGCTGGGCTGGCCCCTGCGTCTCTCAGTGGCTTCTGCAGCCAAAGCAGGCTCCATTGACCATTCATGAGATGTCAGGTGGTCTACAGATGGGAACACAGCATTATTGATTTTTACTAGCCTGCTAAAATTGAAAGGAAAAAACCCGTCTTAAAAGCTCCCGGTTAAGCTTTGTTTCCTAAGTGGTGATTCCAGGGCTCTGAGTTTGTCAAAGGCAAGTTTACAATATCAGGACTGTGGAAGATATAATAGAATGAAATTTTCTTACCGTCATTAACTTCAGAGAGGAGCTCTCTGACTCGGGTTTGGGGGCTAAGGGGGAGGGGGAGAGAGATCTCCAGAGTGGGGGAAGGGGGAGAGAGGAAGCTGAAAGAACAAAACCAGCAACTCCACCCCTCAAAGAAGCCCCTTTGATAAGATTGGATGTGAATATAAAGAAATGAATTCCATCCGCTCTACATTGACAACAGTTCCCCTGGCCAAGCAACGACAGGGGATGTGATCAGAGAGCATTGGCCTGATGGGCCCTCACCAAGTACACTGACTTGGAAAATGGGGAAAGTTTGGGGTCAGGCGATGAGCTCTTGGGAGAGGAAGCTGGAGAATGAGGAGGCTCCGATTACCCTACCCCTAATACTTATTTAGATGTTGTTTCTTGTTCTTCTTCCTGAGAGCTCTCATAGTCCCAATGACTGGAACACAGTTGAGGGCACAGTCGTGTCTGCAGAGCTGTCTGCACTTCCAGTTGGCTTGTCTGGATGTGTGTGGTTCTTGGAGCCATCTTGGGTCATTTTTTTCCAAATCTTTGATGTTAGGGAAAGCCCCTTAGAGAAATTCCCTGGGGAGTCCACCAAAGGGTTTGTGCTTATGGGGTGGCCTCCTAGAAATGAGGGTTCTGCATCGTGACCGAGCCACTATATCCTCCTAAGTGTCTGTACATGTGTGTGTGCATGTCTGTGTGTCCATATGTGTGCATGTGTGTTTGTGTGCATGCATGTGTGTTCATATGCATGTGTGTGCACTTGTGTAATGGTCATGTGTGTGCATGTGCTTATGTGTGCATGTGTGTGTGCATGCCTGTGTATTAACATGTGTGTGTGCATGTGTGTATGTGTGCATGTGTGCATGTGTGCATGTATGTGCGTGTGGTCTTTATCCGCCTGTTGGATTGATATGGGAATGGTATTTGGCTGGCGCCGACCTTCTTTTGATCTGCACAATGGCACTGCAGCACTGTAGAAAATATATTGATTGATTGATTGAGTGACCTTTTTGAAATTAAATGAGCAGAGATCTGGGAGTCGTGAGACCTGGGATCTGACCAGTGGGTCAGTCAGCAGATATCTATTGAGCACAAGGAAGCACTGTGCTGGGCACTATGGAGGAATCGAAGAAGCAAATGATACTCTTCTACCTCCGGGTAATAAAAGTGTGTGGGGCAGTCACCAATTTCTATTGGGTCCTCAGACTAGGGATCCTGAAATCACAGAACTTTGGAGTTGCACAGGGGCATGGGAATGCCTTTGCCCTGCCCTCTTACCTCCTGGCTCAGGAAGCTGAGGCTGAAGGAATTGAGATGACTAATGTCATGTTCCATTGGAGTGTCCTGAATTCCAGTCTGTGATTATCGACCAGCTGAACAGCTCTGCCTTTCTGAAAAGATCACGTGGGCTCTGCTCTCATTATTGCCAGAGGACCCAGCAGAAGTGAGGCCTACCAATCTTCAGAATTTATCTTCTATCAGATGGGCAGGGCAGCCCCTCACAAGTGCTGGAAAGCTTAGCAAAAATGTCCTTGGAAGCTACTTTTCATCCATAGCAGGGGGATGAAAGTGACTTGGATTAGAACTACATTATTGTAATGATTACAAAACAATTAACTTTTATCTTGCGATAACTAAATTCCAGATGCTTTGCTGAGGGCTTTATATGCAACATCTATTTTAACTCTCAGAACACGATGTGAGTACTATTATTATCTGTGGTTTACATATAAGGACACTGAAGCTCAGAGAAGTGACAAGACTTGCCCAGTGACACATAGTTGGTGCCTGGATTTGCACATGAATACCAACTCCAGCGGTTGAGCAAAAAATCTCGTGAACTTAAGTATTTTTGTTTCTATGGTTCCCAAGGACAGTCTGCCATTCATTTATTACTAAAAGCAGTTGCTATTTCTATGTTAATGTAGACAAGGTGTGTGCCAGTCCCCCTTTATAAAGCCGAGGTTGGGCATCGGATAGATACATTTCTAGTAACTAACCCTGTTTCATCAAAGGTTGGCAGCGTCCTGTCAGACTTCGTAGGCATTGGGGAGAGGAGCTGTAATAAGTCTGTGGTATAACAGACTAAAGCAGAAGGCAAAATTACTGGAGCCTTGTGATTTGGGGAAATCCTCCTCCCACCCCACTAGAAAGACAAATAGTTTTCAAAATAATTGTTTTTCCATTTTAGAAATTAAAAAAAAAATAAATTAAGATTCAAATTGCCTGCCTTAGGTATCGCAAACAATTTCCAGGTGATGATCAAATTCCTTTCTTCTCTGGTGATGAAATTTGTTCATGGTTAAGGATGATCAGCTTTCACATAGCATGGCGATCAGTCGGAAAGACACAAACAATACAGTGCATCATACACTCATATAATTAGCATTTCCCCCAATTAGAGTATTAGGAGAAGCATAACGCCAAGACTTGGTTTGACGTTGGGCATGCTGTTTATTTGTGGCATCATCTTTGGGAATAATGGCATTTAGCTACATACAAAGAAATATCTATAGAGCGAGCACCAGGCAGAGGCTAGCTGGTCCCCTAGCCAGCTAGGTGATGTCGTTCAGACTCCATCCTGCAGGAAGAATTATGGAGGTGCTAGAAATTTCAAGGGCAACCTCTTGCACACCCTTCTCTTCTCCACCTCAGCCCCTGCCCCCTTGAATTAGGTGGTTTGGTTTGTCCCTGACAGTAACCAAGGTTACCAGGGCCTACGCAGAAAGGAGACGTCTTGGTCTGTGTCTCCAGTGAGAGGATGAACACCTCGCAAGGAGTTAAACTCAGAGGGGACCCTGGTGACCAGCATTGCAGAGTCCCCCTCCTGGGAGCCACTGTGACTGAGTGACAGCTGAAAGGCTGGAAAGTGTCACCGAGAGACAGAGGAGGACCCAGCACTCTGGATAGATTTTTATCACTTTCTTGAACACTTCAAATTACAGACATTAGTTCTGAGGCTTTGTTTCGCAATTGGTGCCACAGCAATTGCTTTTTGTTCATTGATTTACATGAATGCATATTGTAGCTGGTTTCTTAGGATACATAATTTGTGTCAAGGGGTTGCTTTTGTTCCGGGGAACTCTTGAGGGAGTGTAGGAGAATGAAAATATCCCTGTAGTGCGTCCCTCCCCTCCAGGGGGTCTCATCTGTTGTGGGGGTGGGGGCTGGCAACATCCACTTGTTCACAGGTCAGCGGGCGTCGGGAGGAGGCCACGGGTGTCTGTCTCAGTCCTGGCCCTATTTTCACTTTGGCCTCATGCTCAAGGCATTGTTGACATTTTGAGCTGGGGGTGGGAGGCCTGTCCTGTGCATTGTAGGGTAATTAACAGTGTCCTGGGATTGTACCCACTAGGTGCCAGTGGCACCCCTTCCCCAGTTTCAACAACCAAAAATGCCCAGATGTTGCCAGATGTCCTCTGGGGTAAAATCATCCCCAGTTGAGAACCACTGGCTCAAGATAACTAGAAACTCCACAGACTTAGACTGACTACATGCCCAGGTGTGACACCTAGAGTGTACAGTTCCTAGTGCCAGGAAAGCATGTGGGCATTGGGAAAGGGGAGGAAGTTGGGGGAGAGTCACCCTCTAGGAAAAAAAAAATTCTCACCGGAAAAAAAATAAAGTTAGCCAACTCTTATATAGACCTCATAGTGACTAGATCACATAGACCTCACAGTGACCCGACACTAGACTCGATCACTTTTTTCATCTAATTTCCCAACAGTCCCATAAGAGAAGTCCTCTCATTCTTTTCATTTTGCAGATGAGGAAACTCAGGAAAAGAGAAGTTAAGTTGTTTGCCCAAGGCCAAAATCTAATTAGAGGCAAAACTGGGATTTGAATCTAGGTCTCCCTGGCATCTTGTACCTCCCCAGTGGATGACTTAAAAGCATGGAGAAATCAGCAGCCTCAGAACCTGTGCTCACTCCCTTGAGAGGCTGTTACTGCATCTGCTGCAGCTGTGCCCACTGCCAGGATGCCTCTGGCCAGCTCTTTGCATAACAATGCTCAGAGAAAGAACAAAGAATGACCCTGCTTAAGGGTGCTGTGACTTAAGGAAATGTTCACTGTCTCCCAGAGGAGCACCAAGAACCTCACTTGGGGACACAGAATCTAGAATCCGGTGAGCACCACTTGGCACCAGCCCTCCCAGGCTCAGTCCTTTGCTGCCTGCGAAGAGAAGAGTGTGTGGCTTCCTCCGAAGGTGCCACGCCAGCGTCCTGCATTTAACCTCCCCCACTGGGGAGCCTTGTTTACTAAACAAAGCGACTGCACAGAAGCGGGCCTCTGGGGAAGGTAGCAAGGTGGAAGGGCAGGGGTCAAGAAGCGGGGTCAAAAGGCTGAGACTATGGGGAAAACGGGAGATTAAACATCCTCCTTTTCAAATCGGGAGGTTCAGGTAATTAATTGGTCCCCGAACATGAAAGCTTTCAATGATTGTGCTAGGCAGCGGCCATGCCGCCTTGCTTCTCGTCTGGCTTGCTGGGATCCTCTTCTGCACTGCGCAAGCTGGGGCCAGACCAGCTGATAGCCAAGTGGACAGAGGTCTGGCCCAAAGGAGGCCTGTGCCAGTGTCTGTCCCCACAGAGTCCCTTCTTCACTGTTCCAGTGGCAGTCTGTCTTTCACACAGACGGCCGACCTCTGGAAGGACCAGGCCTCTGAGGACAAGAAGTGTCAGGGATGGGGGGCCGCCTCCATGCTGGGATCACTGTGGCATCCATGGCCTCCTGGCCAATTGGAAATCCCTGGCAGAGAGAAGGCAGCTGAGGGATCACATCCTCCCTCGCTGCCCTGGGAGAATCTGAGGCTGCCCAATCCCAGCAGGATTGCTCCCACTGAACCAGAAACACCCCAAGAGCCTTCTGACGTTACAGTGCTCCATGAGGGCGGGGTGACAATTTCCCCCATGGCATACCTGTGGGAAGGTGAGAGATGCGTACCTTGAAGTCTTTTAAAATTCCTCTTTGACAAGGATGACGGTCATAAACATGAACCAGGACCACACACACAGATGTACACCTGCTGCCCTCAGGTCTCTTGCCCATCATGATGTGTGATCCCATTTTACAGATGAGAAGACAGAGACTTCTCATGAATACTCTCCGGAGCCAGGGGCTCCCGGCTGCCCAGTGGTCTCTCTCCGGGGAACAAGAGAGACCTCCGAGCAGGCATCTTCTTCACCCTGGAGAGTGAGCTGCTGCAGGGCTGGGCCAGGGGAGGGAGTGATTGTGGAGCTGCAGCCTGGGGCTGCAGGGCAGAGCACCCAGTTTGCCGGTGGCGGTCTTGCCTGGCCTCTGCAGGGCTCCCACAGGCTTGGGAAGGGGCCATGTGGAGAACCCTCCCGGCTACTGAAGAGCCAGGCTCCGGGAGTGGCCATTCTGGGCAGGACTCCCCAAAACCATGCTCAGGCCAAGGCCAGCTCTGGTAGTCAGGATGCCTGTTGGAAAGCCCCTAGAGGGGGCAAAACTTAGCCATGGGGATTGGGCAGGGTGGGCACAGCAAGCCAGAGGCCCCTGCCAAGGGAGCAGTGCACCCCACTGGCAGCTCCTTGGTCAAGGGTGGGGCCCGGGGTCAGGGACCCGCACCAGTGCGGGAGGGGCTGAGGGAGGGGGCGGTGCTGATGACTGCTAAGTGCCCTAGCAATGAAGCTGAAAGGGCTCTTAGGAGCCCCTTTCTTCTTTCCTGAAAGGATCAATCGCAGAGCTCTGCCTTTGTGTGTGATGTCCCCGCTGTGAAGTACACTTAAGGAATCAAGTTTTCTAAAATTCTATAAATCATTATTCCAGCCTCTTGCTCACCCCCTCCAAAATCATTCATCTGCTGAAATATTTAGCAGTGGGTGCGTCTGCACACACACACCCTGTAGGCAGGCATGCGGGAGAGAGCACAGTAGCCGTTGCAGAGGTGTCCCAAGGCCTCTGTCTCTCTGCTCTCCCTTCACAGCGACCTTAACAGCCCCCTGATCGCCATGTGCAGGTGATCGTGACCAAATCGTGAGGTGTGGCTTCCTCTGTCCCTCTCAAGGGCCCCATAAAAGAAAGGCCCCAGGGTACTGCGGTAACACCCTGGTGGCTCCCTCTGGGGTCCGAATGAGGCAGGCGTGGGTGTGCGCACACATTTGTGGTCAGGTCTGCCAGGGTGGCTGGGGAACGCCACACTGCAGAAGTTGTTCCTGGCTCCTGTCCTCTGCACTTTTGGCCACTCTTAGCGAGGATCTGGGGAGAGCAGTGTTGTGCTGATGTGATGAGTTTGACCTGTGAGTTGTGGGCTGGGCAGGGGAGACTAGAAGTGCTGGCCCTTTGGTGGACTTGGTTCTTTGAGAATGAGGATTTTGGCCTGGTTCCTCTGTCCTCACCAGGGCTGGAAGCTCCAGTACTTTCCAGAATTTTCCACCCCTCCCACCCTGTACACACACACCCTGACACATGACAGGGCCGACCACAGCAGCCACAGCCAATGTCCCTGAAAGGCAAGGCAGGCCTGATTGATTTGCAGCGGTTGATCTGTGTAATGTCCCTTCTCCCCAAGCACCCATCTCGCCTGGAGAGGCGCTACATTACCTCGCAGGCCTGGCTGCCAGCCTGACACCCTACACCCAGGAGGATGCTTGGGAGGTTACAGGTGCAACAAGCAAAATGAAAATCCATAGTTTTAAACCTTTATGAATTGAGAATGTGAACCTGGCAAATGGACCCGGAGTTACTAATGGACAATTGGTGTAACCAGCCCATCCATCCTCGAGGACCTGGCGAGGCCATTCCCGTGACTGCTGGCTCCTGAACACGGAGCCCTCCCTGAGCCTGCTTTCCCTCCCCCTTCTCAGAGTCAGGGAAACAGATGCAGGCATGGAAAAAGACCTGCAGGCAACCTGCCAGGGGCCCCCAGCTCTGTGTGCCCAAGTGAGGCCTTAGGAGGCAGCAGTGGGTGTGGGGGAGGGGATTCAGGTCTCCTGGGCTGTCCAGGGCTTCAGCCAAGTGGCCATCAATGGGCAAAACAGAGCCCCCATCCCGACCTCCAGATGCAAGCATTAGAAATCTCCTCTTGTACAAAGGAAGATCATATCCCAATCACACATGGGCACTTGACTCAATGGCTGTGCTATCGAATGGGAGGAACATCCAGACCTGGGTCCCCCCCGGTCCTAGCCATCTGGATGTACTAAACACACTGTCTCTCAGGGCCTGCAAACATGCCGTCCCTGCAATACCCATGAGTCACTCACCTTCTCAGGGCAGCCTTTTCTGGCAATTCTGTTGAATGACGCCCCAACCCTGCATTCCCTACACACTGCCTGCTTTATTTTCTCTATAGTGGTAGTCACAACTGGACAGACTGTATATTTTACTTATTTGTGGGTTTCATATCTGTTTTTCTCCTCTAGGACAGAAGCTCCACCAGGGCTGGAATTATTGTCTGTTCTGTTTGTTATTTTTTCCAAACACCTAGAAAAGTGCCTGGCACATCACAGGTGAATAGTAAGTATTTATTGAGTGAATAAATGAATGGTTGGATGTCTCAGAGGTGTGAGGCTCTTCCTTGTTTGGACTCCAGCACTCTGATCTCCACCCTCTAGAGGGGATTGTCCCTTTCCTATTGCTGCTTCATTAGCTGCCCTGATCTTGCCAGCACCTGCCTGCTCAGCTGCCTTCCTGCTCTTGTTTCTCCTGTCCAGCCCCACACCATTCTCATGCTCCTGGTGCATGACAGCAGTTTACTGTTCTGCTCCCGTCTGGGTGTTCTCTCTTTTCCTGCAGGCCCAAGATCACTAATTAAATGAAGGGACTTGGCATTTTTCTCCCTGCATGCCCCCATCCTTCAGCAAGCACCTCCCAGCCCCAACACTTGCACAAAACTGATGCTGAGTTGGAGGTTTCCTAAAAGTTAGTGTGGACTTTCCCTCTAGAAAGCAGCATGAGCCGCTCCTCACCTTCACAAACAAGGGAACAAGGGGACAAGGTCAGCCCTTTGAGGATTAAACTCTGAAATCAACCCATGATTGATGGGGGCAGAGATAAACAGCCCTGAGAAGCAGAAGGGACACAAAAGAAGTGATCAATAAATGTTAGTTTCCTTCTGCTGTGGTCTGAATGTTTGTGTCCCTTCAAAATTCATATCTTCATACCTAATCTCCAATGAGATAGTGTTAAGGGGTGGAACTCTGGGCAGAGTCCTCATGAATGGGATTAGTGCCCTTAAAATATAAGCCTAAGGAAGCTTGTTTTCCCCCGTGCCATGTGAGCACACAGTTGAAAGGTGCCATCTATGAAGCAGAGCATGGGTCCTCGCTAGACACCAAATCTGTTGGCACCTTGATCTTGGACTTCTGAGCCTCCAGAACTGTGAGCAACACGTTTCTGTTGTTTATAAATTACCCAGTCTAAGATACTGTGTTACAGCAGCCTGAATGGATTAAGACACCTTCCTTTTCCCCTTCATTTTCTCACTGCACAAGTCTGGGGTATTTGTTCATTGGATGATGTATCAGTTAGGATGAGTTAGGTGATCATGCTGCAGTAACAAACAAAAGGTTATTTCTAGATTGTGCTATGGTCATGAAAGTTTCTTTCTGCCTCATGCTACAGGTCCCCCATGACCAAGGAGTTTTGTTGTAGTTCTCTTCATTCTGCATTGCAGGCTGATACAAGACTCAGTATCTTTGACATTCCCTGTTGTAGAGAGAAAGAGAATGTATCATGAGTGGACGCTCTCTTAAATCTACCCAGGAAGTGACATTTATATTCCCACTCACTTTTCACTGGCTTGAACAAGTCACATGGCTATGTGGAGCAGGAAGGGCAGTCTTGCCATATGCCCCAGGGGAGATCCAGAAGTCATCTGATGAATAGCATTGACTCCCATTGAGAGGCCTTTTTCTGAAAGAGCGGGTGCACCCGGTCACTGCCGACACTTTTCCTGTTTTGAGGAACCTGTGAGTCCCTGTCTGTTTTCATGCCAGCCTTGCTGAAGAGCCCAGGAATCTTCCCCTAGCCTGTCTGGGCTCCTCTGCAACAGTCTGCTCTGAAGGCAGCTCTTGTTCTTCGCCTCCCACGGGTGCCCTGATGGCTCCAGAGGGCAGCCACTTGGTGACAGGGCTGTTTTTAAGGATTGCTGGGGTTGGATGGAGGCTGATCAGCAGAATGGCCCACACCCTACTATCACTCATCTTTGGCCTGAGCCCAGTTATAGGGTGCTGCTGCTACACCTGCAGAGGAAAGGGGGCAGGTGGCCAGGGTTGCAGACTTAGGCCCACTTGCTATGGTGCCCAGGCCAGAAAGCACTGATTCTGACGCTCCATCACAGACCTGCTTCAGGGGCACAGGGCTCAGGAAGGCAGTGAATATCTCCTAAGAGGCAGCCTTGGTTTGGGAGCTCTGTGTCTTTTTCTCTTTGTTAAAAATAAAAAAGACTGACTTGGCACATCATTTCAATAGCACCCTTTTCAGCAGATCAGACCCTCTGGTTCTTCTATCTTTTCAACACATGCCAGTCTTGGATGAACCCAATTATCTGCCTTCATTCAAAGAGCTGAGGACCGTTGGAGGAAATCTCACAATAGGACAGACGGATGCCACTGGAAACATACAAACTCCAATCTCAAAGCCTCAAAACCGCCCAGCAACCCTATAGTGGTTCTCTGCCAACTTTCTTTCCTTAGCTCTGCAGAGTGATGAGTTCAGAACTTCACCGTTCCCTTCACACTTTCAAGCTCTTCCACCCTTGCCTTTCTTCTCACTCTTGACAGCATTTCCCAAAGTTCTTCTTCTGGAAAACACTTTAAAATCCTTTCTAGGTCTGGGGTAACTATGCTTAAAATTTAGTTAATCTATGACTTGTGGTACATTAACATAATCAGGAAATTATAGATATTATAACCCAATAAAATGTCAATGCATTTTTGAGTAGGAAAAAAAAGCGGGGGTGGTGGGGAGTGAGGGAGGGGCATGGAAGGGAAATGGCTGAGAGCCACCAAAGGCTATGGAGATGTCAAGTTGCTTTCAAGACAGGCTTTTAATGAAGGAAGTGAAAATAGAGCAGATGAAAAAAATGCATGTGCAACATAATCAAGACAGATACATCTTTGCAAATGCTTTTTCTAAGTTGTTAGTGATACCAAAGCCCCGGTAGAATCTCTTTCCTTGTGAGCCTTCTGGTGGTCTTGAACTATTTAAAGCACATTTCAAAATGCAGACGGAAGGGAGCACCACGGAGCACATCAGACTGCAGGACGTTTGTGTGGGGGGCACCGTGTGGCACACAGCAAAGGTCTCGAAACTTAAAATAGAGCATCACTTCTTCCTGAAACAGGAAAATATTCATAGGGGATTTTGCTCTCTTTTTGTACACATGTTCTATGTGGCTCTTTTCTCCCTTTTTTCGTCAGCTATATGGCAGAAAATTTACCAGGAACCGGCATAGAAGTGGCACAGATGCCTTAGTGGGTCTGGAATGTTAAAAAAAAAAAAAACAAGCTATTTTAAAAAAAACTACTGTAGTGAGCTATAATTAACATACCATGCACTTCATCCATTTAAAGCATATAATTCAATAATTCTAGCATATTCACAGTTGTGTATCCATCACCACAATAAACTTTGGATCATTTTCACTACCCCAAAAAGCAACCCCGTACCTTTTAGCCATCACTCCTCAATCTCTCTACCTCTCCAGACAAAGGAAAGCACTCGCCTATCTTTTGTCTCAATAGGTTTATCTATCTGGGCATATCATATAAGCAAAATCATAAATAAGTGGTCCTTTTAGATTTATTTTTTTCATGTAACTGATGTTTTAAAGGATCAGCCATGTTGTAGCATGTATTAGTACTTTTTGTTGATGAATAATATTCTATTGTAGGTATATAGGTCATTTTTTGAATTACTGCAGTTCAAAAACCTAAGTTATGTGACTGAGGAGAAAAGGGGTCACAACAAGTGAAGAAAAGACACCTGCAGGCATTTTACTGCCAACCTGAAACCCTCCAGTTTTAGGCTGAGCAGAAAGGATTATGACCTCAATAAAGGGTTCATGGAAAACTAAAAAGAAGCATTTGGACCAGTCTTGTTGATAAGATCTGGAAAAGGTTATGTGAGAGGACCCACAGAGGCTTTTAAATTCCATGTTTTATAAACATGTTTAACATTATTTGTTTGGAGAGAAAAATAGGAAAAAATACGTATATCAACGTTAGTCATTAATTTTCTTAGGGCCATGTGATTGACCAAATATAGCTCCTGTATCCCCTAGGGAAGCACCTCTCAAGATAGAAGGGAAGGTCTTTAGGGCACTGAGACACAAACCTGAAGCTATAAAGTGAACGTAAATCCCCAGTCTCTGTGCAGATGTTGCCACTCCTGCTGTTTGCTTTCTGCTGGCATGTTGCTTGCTAAAGTTCAGATCCTCCAGCCACAGAGTATGTCTGTGCCCCTCAGGACTGTATATAATAACCACATTCTCAGGCTCAGCCCAGAGTCAAGAGGTTAGGGACTCAGAACAGTGGTAACTACTGATGAAGCAGTTGCTCTTGAACTTTTTCTAAGTGTGATACTCCTGCTTGGTTGCAACAATGGCCCCAATTTTTCACCCTTCTCTATAGCCATACTCTTCACTATGTGAATCTGAGCTTCCTCCCACTGCACTTCAGGCAGTGTGACCTGCCCTATCCTTTAACACTGACCTCAGTCATGTCACTTGCTGTGGTCAATGGGATGTCAGCAGAGGCATGAGCAAGCCAGCTGAACTGCAGTGCCTGGTTGAGCCTAGCCAAGATCAGCCAACGTTGACCTGTGAGCAATTAACAGTTCAGCAGACGCATGTAGTCGGCCCTTCACTGATTCCAGATGTTTGGATGTGAGCATACACTTATTGTTGAATGCCATTGAGACTTTGTGGTTGTCCATTAGCAGCATATAGTGGCAATGCATAACCGACACAGGCCCTTCACAAAGTCGTTCTTAAATTCGCTGTTTTTGCTAGGTGAATCCAACATCCACATTCTCCTTGCTTCATGCATTGCATCCCTGGATTTCTGATTTTCTCAGACTGCATCTCACATTCTAGTTCCTCATGTGTTCTCTCTGCAAGTCCTCTTCTTGCTCTTCTCTCCTGTTTTATGTGCCAGTGGTTCATTATACTAATTTTCTCTCCCAGTCTCTCATTCCTTCATTACACACCATGAACAAGAGAGCAAGATAATGAAAAAAACCCAGAACCTTGGTGAATTGACTGTTCAACTGCAAGACTGAGATATGGGATGAAGGAATGAACTAGAAAATAGAAAACATTGATTGCTTTACATTTTCATCCATTCCATGTTCATCATAGAATGCCCTCACATGGTGGCAGGACAATCATTAACCTGTCTTAACTACCCCAGAAGAACTTTTCAGTGAGTACTTTCATTAACAGATATTAATCGGTGCCACACAGGCTGGTGCAGGACATACCAGAGCAAAGAAGTAGAGGAAGGGGGAGGTGTGGCTTCCTGTCACAGCCAGTCTAGGTCCTACTGGCATTTTTACAAATGAAACTGTTAGCGCCAAATGTGTACACTCAAATACAGAATGTTGCCAAGCAGTGAGGCTGCACTGCATGAGGTCAACTGTTTTCTAAATAACCTTCCGCCCTGTGTTCTGGGAGGAGGATGGAAACAAGAGACTGAACGAAATAAACAGAAAATGAACGACAGGAAAGGAAGTGGGGGTAATAGAGATGTGAGGAGAGGGAAAGCTGAGAGCACCTATCTGCGCCTTTGGTTCAGAACAAGTGCATCAGGGTTTTTGAGATCTAGCCAGCCTCACTCCACCTCCCAAAGACTTCTTGCCTCACTGTGGCTGGTGGAAAACAGGACAGTCAAATTACTTTCCCCAGATATTTAGAGCTGGGGCTCGGGAGTCTCTGTTAGCCTCTGTGCTGTGCACATGTGCAATGCTAAAGGCTGTAGAGATGCTTGTCTGCCCGATCTGTATAGGGAAGCAGAGAAACCTGGGAAGAGAGAAACAGAGAGAGAAGTAAATGAGGCATGAGGAGGGTGTTTGTGTATTGGGTTCTAGCCCTCAGGGAGAGGATCAGGGTCTTTTTCGCTCTTGGTTGGGTTCCATGAGGCACACTTATAATGACCTCCTCTCCACATACTTAACCCAGTTTGAGTCACTTCCTGTCACAACTAAAAGAGCCTTAAGGGAACAGGGAAATAATTCGTAGTCAATCTATTTTACTCTCTTCCTCTTTCTTTCTTTCTTTCTTTTTTTTTTTTATCTGTCTCCAACTTCAGAACTCAGAGTCACTATCCTGCTCTCCTCAATGCTGCCTGGTTGTTGAGTGGGCAGTATTGCTCAGAAGTGGAATCCATTGTATTGGAAGAAGGAAAATATCATGGCGAATTAGTAAAAATAAAGTGAGTTGAGGCAGTGGCTTTAGGAAAGAACGTGTGGGTTGATGCAGGCTGACACAGGCACAGATGGGAAAGGGTGAACTCTAGAATGTTTTGTGCCCTTCCAGTTTGAGGATTAGGGAGAACTAAGAAGCTATTAGAGTTTGACCAAGTAGAGTTAAGGTTTGGCCAAGGGCCACCTGGATTGCCCAGGCAATGATGCTGTAACCTTACGATAATGATCCTACAGGAAACTCACATGCAAATGAAGTGCAAAGTAATTAGAGTAATTAGTGGCAAAGCAATATGTGGCTCCAACAGCTCTGCCTTGGGGGGCTGGCAAGGAGGGGTGGAGATTGTGTTGCAGTAAAGACAAAGAAGGGAAAACTGAGTTACACAAAAAAAGAGAATCTGTGTGCCTGGGAGGCAGACAATAAATGCACACATACATGAACAAGAAAAATTATCTGCCAGTGAAGCTCTTTGTGGAGAATTGAAATAGGGCAATGTGATTATGATTGGGTGGCAATTTGAGATTAGATGGTTAAGATATCTGAATTAATTTTTAAAAGTTTTTACTTACAATGAAACTTTGACACCAGAAACTCTGCCTCATACCACACTTGACAACTACTGCAGCAGGGACTATAGGAAATGTGGCCGTAATAGGACATTGCCTGTTGCATAGCAAGTCAATACACTGACACCAAGGGTTGCAGCAGAGAAAGTGCTTTAGGATGGGTACGGTGGCTCACACCTGTAATCCTGGCACTTTGGGAGGCCAAGGCAGGCAGATCATTGAGGTCAGGAGTTTGAGACCAGCCTGGGCATCATGGCAAAACCCTTTCTCTACTAAAAATACACAAAAAATTAGCCAGGTATAGTGGTGCACACCTGTAGTCCCAGCTACTTGGGAGGCTAAGGCAGGAGAATCACTTGAACCCGGGAGGCAAAGGTTGCAGTGGGCAAAGATCATGCCACCGCACTCTAGCCTGGGCGACAGAACAAGACTCTGTAACAACAACAACAAAGTGTTTTAATAGTAAGTTAACCGGAGGAAGCCTCAAATTTGCCTCCCTGAGGAGTTTGGGGTTAGGGACTTTAAGAGTTTTGAAATGGGCTAAGGTGTGAGAATTGTGGATTGGTCAAAGAATGCAGGGTGAAATCATGGGTCAGAGTGATGAAGAAACTACATTTTCAAGCTGATTCAGTCCTTCTGTTGGGGTCTTCAAACTGGTTGGCATCAGCCCTTCCAGTGGAATTCAGGTTCTGAAAAACATCTTAAGCAGTTCATCGTACCTACATAAACAACAGGGATGCAAGCAGTCAGTCCCTAGTGCGAGGTGACTTTTTGTTACAAGGAAGTGGGTCACAAAATGTGGCCTGATTAATGCTTAATTATAACTGTATTTCAGAACCTGGCATGTAATTCTTGTTAAACATGTGAGGACAATTTCAGAAATGCAAGATCAAATCCAGCCACCTGAGGCATTGACCATCTCCTAGAGTAGAGAATCAGAAAGCTTATAGAAAGTGCTCATTGGACATGGGATGGAGTAAATTCAATAGGGTTTATCTGAAGATCCTTCTTTAAATCATTTCTCCAAGCCCTCTTAGCCATAGCCTTCTCAGTGAACCAGGAGAATTCCATATTTGTTGGCATTAGCCCCTCAATTCTAAAATTATCTTTGCAAAAGTTATCATAATAAGAAAATCTAACAGAAAAATGAGGACAGTAAGAGAAATCTGATAGAGCTGCCTCCATCTTGCTTCTATCCTCTCAGCTGTCCTTATTCATTCCTGGGCAAAAGCCAAGCTAACATTAAGAGGAATCTAGTTTATAGTTTAACCTTAAAGCAGGGATGATAATAACCCTTTCCCACACTACCTCCTCCTTGCTTGGGGACCAAGATTACCTTTGTAAAATTAACAAGTTAGTCACCAGGTTAAAATTATGGCTCAGGAGTCATGCAGACAGAAGCTGCAAGATTTCTAACCTCCCCAGTTGCTCCTATTGATAACATTACTATTGCAAAACCTGAGACTGGTGTTCAAGGTATTTTTCAGACCCTGCGTTCTGATGGACCTGGTGGTACCACATAGTCTGATAAACTGGCTTAATTAGTTTTGTGATTCTACCCAGGAAATGAAGACAGCAAGAACCCACTTTGACTCCCAGTGATTTCATCCCTAACCCAGCCAATCAGCATTCCCCATTCCCTAGCCCCTTGCTTACTAAATTGTCCTTTAAAAAACCCTAGACTTCAAATTTTGGGGGAGATAGATTAGAGTAATAACTCCTATCCTTTCTGTCAGTTGTCTTACAATAATTAAACTCTTTCTCTACTGTAATAATACTGTCTCGGTGAATTGGCCTTATCTGTACATCAGGCAAAAAGAACCCATTGGGTGATTACAAGTCTATGAGGATAGCTGGGGACTCCTGCCATAAACACTGACAGTCACCTGACAATCAAGTGTCCTTTTCTTAGAGTCCAGACACATTCTTTTCTGTGTCCCGTGTTCCAAATCTACCAAGCATCACAGGGAGTGGGGTGCAGGTGAATTGGGACACCTCAGATTTGCGTAATAATAACTAGCTCTAAACTCTGTAGAAAAAGGAAAATGACTTCCAGGAATTTCAGGGAATAAGGAAATGCAGACATTTTGGGGAGGATTTGGAGTCCTTGTGACTTTGTCCTTCACTTGCATTCTTTATACATTTCTAACATTTTCTTTACTTGGATTTTAAGAAGCAAAGATGTCTCCTTTCCTCAGCCCCATCCTCACTAAACGTTTCCCTGGTGAAGGTAGAAGCCTCCAGGGAATGAACTTCTCAGGAGATAATGGCCTCAGCCTAGAAACATTCACGCTTCCCGGACTGGGCGAGTTAGTGATGAGGGTGAGGCTGGGTGTGTGAACCAATCAGTCAGGGAGACCACGGGGTAGGGGGGGTGGGGGTGCGGCGGGGGGAGAGAAAGATGAGGAGACAGGCTGGAAAGGAAGCCTTAGATGGGCACAAGCAAAGAAGCTGGGGCCCTATATCCTTGCAGCAGGGTTGCATAGAAACAGGGCCTAGGCTGGGCGCAGTGGCTCACGCCTGTAATCCCAGCACTTTGGGAGGCTGAAGTGGGGGGATCACCTGGGGTCAGGAGTTCAAGACCAGCCTGGCTAACCCTCCTCTACTAAAGACCAGCCTGATGAAACCCCGTCTCTACTAAAAATATAAAAATTAGCCAGGCATGGTGGCAGGTGCCTCTAGTCCCAGCTACTAGGGAGGGTGAGGCAGGAGAATCTCTTGAACCTGGGAGGCAGAGGTTGCAGTGAGTCGAGATCACACCACTGCATTCCAGCCTGGCCTACAGAGTGAGACTCTGTCCAAAAAAAAAAAAAAAAAAAAGAAAAGAAAAGAAAAGAAAAAGGAAGCAGGGCCTAACACTCAAGGTCTCCATCATCTTATTTTGCTGGGGTGGAGGACAGGGAGAAAAGGAGCTGGTCAGACCCGTTCATGTTCAAGTGGCCACAGTACTCTCTAGGGTGATGGAAAGTTTTCCTCAGATCTGGAACTACTGAGAGAATAGACCCAAAAGACTCTCCAGGAACCTGGGCTCTGATGCACTGGGTCCCGAAGGTTGGCAAGTCATTGCTGCTCAAAGTGTGGTCTTGGACCAGCAGCCCTGGCACCACCTGGGAGCGTGGGTGCTGTGCAGAATCTCATCAGATCTGCCCCAGAGCTGCTGACTCTGAATCTGCACTTCAGTGAGATCCCCGGGGAACTCAGAGCACACTGGAGTGTGAGAAGCATGTCTGCAGGTGGCTCTGCAATATCAGACTTCCAGGTTTTAATCACAGGATGTTTACTGAACTGCTTGCATGTGTTGTGTAATTGTGTGGGTGTGCACAGAGGCAAGATGCTAGTCCATACGGTAAATGACTAGAGCATTAGATAACACTCACGATGTCAAGGGGAAGTTTTTGTTTGTTTGTTTTGAGATGGAGTCTGTCTCTGTTGCCCAGGTTGGAGTGCAGCAGCATGATCTTGGCTCACTGTAATCTCCGCCTCCCGAGTTGAAGCGATTCTCCTGCCTCAGCGCCCCCCAAGTAGCTGGGATTACAGGAATGCACCACCACGCCTGGCTAATTTTTGTATTTTTAGTAGAGACGGGGTTTCACCATGTTGGCCAGGCTGGTCTCAAACTCCTGACCTCAAGTGATCTGCCCATCTCAGCCTCCCAAAGTGCTGGGACTACAGGTGTGAGCCACTGCACCTGGCCAAGGAAACAGTTTTACGGATAGTTTATCCCTAACCACAGCATGCAGGACAGGGCCACTAGTCCATTAGGGACACACAGGTCATCTGCATGTGGTCTCCCTGCCTGCCCCTGCTCCATCACTGTGCTTCCCAAAGCCCGCAAACCAACACACCTTCACTCTGCTCCTAGTCAGTCTTGCAGCCAGGTTGATTATGTTTGCCTTTTCAGAAATGTGCTGTTTCTTAATGATGAAAAATCAGGACGTTAAAGGAAGGGGCAAAGGCAAAGAAGGTGACCCAGATGAATGACACACTGGATGTCACTGTTTAAACCACATTCCCTCGGGTGGAGTGTGGTGAGGCCAGTGCAGATGGAAAGGGGGGAACCAGGAAGAGTTTTTACAGTGTTGTTACTCACAGTTGCCTGGGGAGAACCCCTGGCACCCGGGGTTGCTCGAGAAGTGGAGGGAGGGAGGGAGGGAGGAGAGCTGTGGGCAAGCAGTTTCCACCGGAAAGAAAGTGGGGGTGGGCAGCAGGTTTAGGATTGGCTTGTTTGAATCACTTCAGTGGATTGTAGGGCGTTGAGGCTGTCCCTTGTCTGGTACCTGGCCCTGGAGTGATCAGAACAGAGGAAGAGTGACCCTGAGTGTGACAGCCCCATCAGGGAGGTGATTAGGGGTGTGGGCTTAATCAGTTTCAGGAGGAAGAATGGACCTGCCTCTAACCGGGTCTCAAACTGGGTCAAGACAATCTTCAAAAAAATTGCAATATAGTCAGGCCCCAAATTAAGTTTGTTTCCGTGTTATCTCATCCAACCCTACCAGAAGTGTAAGGTTGTTCCCAAATAATCCGGTTATTGATGGCATAACCAGTCACCCCCAACCTTAACAGCATAAAACAACAGCATTTATGATGCTTACCAGCTCCGTGGGACAGGAAGCTGTGCAGATGGCTCTTCTGGCTTCATCTGGCTTGATTCAAATGGCTGGAGCTGGGGCTGAAAGAGCCTGGGCTGGGACATCCATTTACAAGGTGGCCTGGCTGGCCAGCTGAAAGATGGACTTAGCTGGGGTTGTTGACCATAGTGTTGACATGTGGCCTCTTCAGCATGGTGGTCTCAGCACAGCGAAACTTCTTGCATGGAGGTGGAGGGTTCGAAGAACGTGTGTTCCTAGCCATGAAGGTGGAAGCTGCATGGTTTTATGACTGAGCCTCAGAAGTCGCATAGTGTTATTTCCACGCCAATCCTTAGGTCAAGGAAGTCATTAGGCCCCTCTTCCAACTACAGATTCAAAGAGAGTGCACAGAGACTCCACTTCGCCATGGAGGGAATGTCAAAGATCCTGTGACTGTGATTTTAAAACACTGCCTCGTATTATAGAAAATGGATGGCCCTGCACAAAGTCAGAGTTTTGCAGACAATATAAGAATATTAGACCTGGTGAATTTCCAGTGTCATGACTTTCCACGACAGGCATCAAAAAGGCCTCAGGGAAGAGTTCAGTTAAAGGGACTTCTCTCTCCTCTTCCTGGAGCCTCACCTCCAATTTCCTACTCCTGAACTGCCTCTCTTTCTGGCATTTAGAACCTACTGAACAGTCAGCAGAGGGGAGGATTGTGAACTTATGCTATGAGTATTTGCTATAGGGATCTCCTGTTAACTTTCATTTAATGCCACACACTTGTATTGAGTGCCTAAAAATAAATATGACAGCACCATGGTTAAGAGCAAGAACTTCAAAATCTAATTGCCTGTTTGAAATCCTAGCTCTGCCCCTATGCAAAGGCCACAGCCAAGTTATTTAAACTTTTGGTGACTCAGTTTTCTCAACTTTAAAATGGACATACTATAATAATACTGTGGACTGTCATGAGGGTAGGATAAAAATATGCAAGGTAAGCACTATGTCAGTGTTCTCTAGAGTTGCTTCTGCAGAGCAGAACTTCTGTCCCTCCTTGCTCTCAAGGATTGCACAGGTCAGCCAGGTGGGAGAAAGGTACACAAATATCAATTCCAGCAGACAGGCTGTGGTGGATGCTGAAATAGAACCGTAGACAGCTGTGGGACAAGGCAAGGGAGCTAGAAAAATGGAATATTGACCACATTGTAAAACTGCAAACCCATGTGTATTAGGCTGCTGGGGTTTTACCTAAACCTCCAGTCTTTGAAATCTACTTCCGATAGCCATGACTCCAAAGTGGGAGTTTTATAATCGTATTTGAGCTTCAGAGATTGCTGAATGCAGTCTTTTAGAAAAATGGAGATTTGCTTAGAAATCCACCTGAGGACTGGAAGCTTCTTGACTCTCTTTCTGGAACAGGGCCTCTCCCAATAAGATAGTGCTTAATTAGATTGAATTATCCAGCTTTCCTGGTGCTGTTATTGACGCTTGTGTATCACTATTGCCTTCCCAGCTCAGTGTGAGCTTCCTGAGCCAGGAACTGTGGTGTCTACTCCAGCTCAAACTCTTGACGCTCAGGGAGTTTTCAAGAACCTCAGGCAAAAGTTCCATAGCAATTGCCCTCAGGTAACCACAAAGAAACATTTCCATGGAGGAATTCATGGATAAAACGCACTGTACCTGATACGGTTACAAATGGGCTTAAGATGCTATTTTAGGGGTAAAATTCTTAACTTGCTTTTCTCCCCATTCCTAGTGCCCACCACAACGCTTGGCACATAATGAATTTCATAAAAGTTATCTGAATGAATGAATGAACGAAGTAGGAGGGCCTGTGGCTGACATTGCCAAGTTTAAAACCTGAGCCCTAGATCCAGGTGAAAGAAGTTTAGCAAACAGGTAGTGAAGCCAAGAACAGACATCTGAGACAAGTTGCCTATCCCAGTGAAGAGACTCCGACATCCGAGCCAATGACGTCGGGGAAACACTAGTGTTCAGAAGCAAATGTAAGAGGATGTTTTCAGTTGCAAATAACAGAAACTCTCATTCAAACTGGCATTAACAAGTGAAGGCAGAATCTCCCATAGCTGAAAATTTCAGAGGTGGGTGGACTTCAGAATGCTTGATCCAGCTACTCAGTTAGACCCAGGTCCCTGTTATCAATCAGTGACCCGGGTTCTTCGGTTGTTTTTCTCTGGGGATCAGTGGAAAGGTTCCTTCATAGTAGCCAGCAGCAACTGAGACCTCATGTCTTTGTTCAATTTCAGTAACTGGTTGTTCACAACCATAGAATAAGAGCCCTGGGGTTTGGGCTGATTGGAGCACCCTGAGTCAATCACCGTGGCCAGGGTAATGTTAGGCTCTGGACAGGTGAACCTGAATTAACAAAACCAATCATTGTGTCCAGGGGAGGGTGTCAGGTGGGGTTAACCTGAACATCTCTGAACAGCAGCACTGCTTTACTGCAATGATTCTGGGGCTGGATGCTGGGGAGGCAACCGCAGGACTCAACGGCAGAAGAGTACTTGGCCGTGAGTCCTTTCCTCTGACCCTCCACCACTCATCTGTCCTCCTGTGGCTGCTTCCAGATATTATTCATATAGCTTTGGGGATGAAAAGATTGGGATGAATTTATCATGCTTCCTATACTAAAAGGTGTTTTCATTTTCTAAAGCCCTACTACATTCCTAGTAGAAAGATGAACTCAATTCAATACATTTGAAGAAGAGGGAATACAGAGGCAGAAATGTCCACATCTTAGGACAGAT
Source organism: Papio anubis (assembly GCF_008728515.1). NCBI lineage: Eukaryota > Metazoa > Chordata > Mammalia > Primates > Cercopithecidae > Papio > Papio anubis. Next base: position 49,594,256 of record NC_044994.1, read on the forward strand.
AACCAGGGCTGGGCTGGTGGCTCTAGGGAAGGTGACAATGTGTGCAAACTTTTCCTCTGCTCTTTTCTCTCCAGCTTTACCTGGTTCTAACCAGGTATTCCTCGGGACTTCCTAGCCCACCTTGTCCTCTGCTGTCAGACCCCCACTGGGTTCCTCGCTGCATTTGTCTTTGGAAGGCCTCTCCATGCCCTAAGGCCCACCTCTTCAGGAGCTCATTAAGGGACTGAAGCTAACAATTGAGTAAATGTAGGTGCTAAAAGGTTCTCCTGACATTCATGGATGCTGTGTTTGTATTTTGTAAAGGCAGTTCAAAGAGAACAGACAGATTGACTGCACAGATGTCAGTGCAGATTCCCAGACAACAAAAGAACAAATGCTCTCACTCTCCCAGCCCAGAGCGTTTCTCATCCAGGACACTCCTGCCATGTCTGCATGGGCAGGGGAGTGGAGTGGAGAGTGGAGATGTCCCAAGAAGGGGACATTCCTCTCTACAGCAGAGCTGGGGAGAAGGAAAAGGAAAACCGAATCTGCCTGAGACAAACCAACAATAATATCCAAACCAACCCAAACACACACACATATAGGAACACACACAAACACATACATGCATATACACACACACACAACTACATACACACATGCATACAATCACACATGCATACACACATATAGGAACATACATGCACATAGAAACACACATACATTTACAAACAAACATATAGGCACTCATGTGCACATGCACACAAACACACGCACATACAGAAACACACACATACAGAAACACACACAAACACACCCCCACGCCCATGCATATACGTAGGAACATGCATGCACATAGAAACACACATGCATTTACAAACAAACATACAGGCACACATGTGCACATGCACACAAACTCATGTACATACAGAAACACACACATACAGAAACACACACAAACACACCCCCACACCCATGCATATATACAAACATGCACACACATATACATATACACACATTTATGTACACATACATACACAAGCACAAGCTGCTAATTGCTACCAGACAGAATCCAAAGCAGCCTTTTGCAGAAAGGTGCCACAAAGATTGTCCCCAGGAAAGAGGGGCTTCTTGTGACCCTCATGTGTCCGAGACTACAACCACTTGCATGGTGAGGAGATGAAGCTAAATGTTGATAATGAGGAAATTGCAGATGGCAAAATGAAACACAGCTGTACCAGGGTAAAATCAGTAAAAGAGGGAAGGGTGATAGGGGAGAGAGAGGGAGGAAGTAAGAAGAGAGAGAGAGAGAGAGAGAGAGAGAGAGAATGCAGATGTTGAGCACAGGAGAGGCTGGGGCTCTGTCCAGCTCTCCAGTGCCTTAAACCAGCTATCTGTTTTCAGAGCTCAGGAGCTCTGGTAGTGTGGTGCCTGCATTTTCTCCCACTCTGTCCCTTTCTTCTCCACACTGGTCTTATGCTCTATTGATTGCTCTGGCCTTTGCAAAGCCTCAGGCTCTTCTCAGAATCCTCGGACCCCAGGGAGCCTGCTCTTTACTCCTCTCTGCTCCGGCAAGAACGTGGTCTTCCAACAGCACCAGCTAGGGCTGGAGGAAGAGACCCCAGCCTCACCCCAGAGCCTACAGATCTCATACCCTCTGCCTTCCTGCCGTGGGTCTCCCACTCTTCCCAGTGCCGTGACCCGGCACATCCCTCACCTTTATGCATCTCCTTCTGCTTGGGCTCCAACCACCCTCCCCACTCCTGTGCAGCCTGCAGTGTCAATGGAGCCTTATACCCTGCTCTTTGGAACACTTCTCTGGCTTGCCCCAGCTCTCAGACCAAGGTTTTGAGCTCTGGCCAGTACCTCCCTCTTCACCTCATCTACCACCCTCTCTGGCATGGACTTCTGGTTAGTAAGGCTGAACCACATGCAGCCTCCTTGAGGGGTTCTCATGAGTCCCACCAGGGGTCCTGGGATCCAGAGGAGAAGGCCCTGCTCAAAGGGCTTAAGTTCCTTTCTTTATGGACCCCCGTTCAATGACTTCCAACTCTGCAAGGTATTCACTACGGGCTTTTTATAGTCCTAATTTTCACAACAAGAAAATTGGAGGTGTGGTCGAAAGATACTGGCCTGGGATTCAGAGCCTGGGGCTCTAAACCAGATGCTGCCACTAATTAGACGAGTGGCCCTGGCAGCCAGGCTTTTTGTGAGGTGAGGGGACTGGAATTCTAGGCCCCTTCCGGTAGGGAAATCTGTGCTTCAGAAGGGCCGCAGAGCCCCCAGGAATCTGACTTAGCAAGATCACATTTTGATAATTTCTGACTTGCGCATTTCCTGGGGAAAACCAATGAGTTTACACCTGTAATCCCAGCACTTTGAGAGTCCGAGGTGGGTAGATCCCCTGAGCTCGGTACTTTGAGACCAGCCTGGCCAACATGCTGAAACCCCATCTCTACTGAAAATACAAAAATTAGCCAGGCATGGTGGTGAGTGTCTGTAATTCCAGCTACTCAGGAGGCTTGGGCATGAGAATCACTTGAATCCGGGAGGTGGAGGTTGCAGTGAGCTGAGATCACTCCATTGCACTCCAGTCTGGCAACAAAGCAAGACTCCATCTAGAAGAAGAGGAGGAGGAGGAGGAAGGAAGAAGAAGAAGGAAGAAGAAGGAGAAGAAGAAGAAGAAGAAGAAAAGAAGAGGAAGAAGAGGGAAGAAGAAGAAGGAAGAAGAAGAAGAAGAAGAAGGAAGAAGGGAGGAGGAGGAGGAGAGGAGGAGGAGGAGGGAGGAGGAGGAGGGAGGAGAGGGAAGGAGGAAGAAGAAGGAGAAGAAGAAGAAGAGGAAGAAGAAGAAGGAAGAAGAAGAAGGAGGGAGGGAGGAGGAGGAGGAGGAAGGAAGGGGAAGAGGAAGGGAAGGGGAGGAGGAGGGGGAGGGAGAGGAGGAGAAGAAATAGTAATGTTAAATCAAAGCAGCAATGCTGTGAGGTAGTTGCCACTTAATTAGACGAAAGCAAAGCTTTTGGATGAACACAAAACCCTGCACTATACCCAGACAAACCTGCTGTTTGGTGCAATAGAGCCTGTGATGTGGGGTCTGCTCCCCACCCCCCGCACTCAGTTTGCCTTCTCTGAGTAGTTTCTGAGCACTGCCGAGGCTGGGATGCCCTTCCGGATGGCTGCTGACAAGCACATGTGCCAGAGGAAACTAGAGTCTGAAGGGTTCTTGGATGCTCTGATACGCGCTGAAAAGAAGTCAGGCTTCAGTTAGAAGTGAAATCTAAGACTTCGGTTTCCTGCAGAGAGCAAAGGGAGACAGCAGACATATTGAGGCTAAGAAGTCAGGCAGTGGAAAACAAGAGAGATTGATTCATGCAGGGGAAGACAGCTTGGGAGCAGTGATAAGAGAAGGAACAATACCAGACACACAGGCTGGGTAGAGTCAAAGGAAAATGATTTTGCAAGATAGCGTGACTCCCCAATGGACCCATACTGAAACCTTCTGGCTGAGTCTTCCCAGGTAGGTTTGGGACCTGAGTTGTTTTGCAGGAAGACCCTGGTTCCTGATGGAGAAAGCCCACAATATAGACAGACTGGAATGTAATAAAAACACTTAAAATAGGCTGGGTGCAATGCCTTATGCCTGTAATCTTAGCACTTTGGGAGGCCAAGGCAGGAGGACAGCTTGAGCCCAGGAGTTCAAGATCAGCCTGGGCAACATAGCAAGGCCCTATCTCAAGAACAACAACAGCAACAAAACACTTAACATATACTTTGGAGGAGCTTCTAGCTTTTTACCTGATATGCCCAGGGGCCAGAACAATTTCCTATAGTAACTGACCAGATCTGCGTGGTCCAGAAGCCAAATCGTAAAATCAGAGAAGCTGGTCTTTGTTCTTCACCTTTATTTTCTGAATCTGTCTCCCCACCACCTCCCTACCTTCCATGTTTTCAGTGCCAACTTCCCTATCTTTACATTTTCTACCCTCTCTCTCTCCCGTAAACCCTTGTGACAATCTTACTGTTAGAATAGGAGTATGTCTGGTAAAGTTCTTCATACCATGAAGTCTTAGGGAGTTAATGTGCTATTTCTTTGAAGGGATTAAATTCTTAATAGCAACATTTTTGACACCAGTTGGAAAATATTTTGTTGAGGACCTTCCCATGAGCCCTATATCTTCCCACAAGCCCTCTATCTATATCTTGCAATGCAGGGCAACTCTGTCTACTGCCCATGACTGAGACCCACTGGGTGCAAAGTCTATGGGAAAGTTATGTTTTGATGCCCATGATGGTCACCAAAATGACTTCTTTGGGAAGTGGCCTAGTGCAGTCATTTGGATTCCAGCTTGACCACTTTCTAGCTGTGTGACATGATGTACATTTCTTTTAAAGTTTCAGTTTCCTGTTCTGGAAAACATACATAAGAATCGTATGCCCCTCATGGAGCTACTTTGGGGATAAGATAGTATGGCACGAAACAAGTGCTCAATAAGTATTTACAATCATGCTTCCTTGATTGTGAGGTAAGCTTATGTGGAGATGTATTTGAAGTCTCACTTGATTCTGTTGTTGGAGATCCATTGTATACCTTTATCTCCTATAATTGCAACCTCAAAGTAGAGTTCGAACTAAACTTAGAGACATTTATGGGGCATCTACTCCATATCCCAGGCTCTGTGCTTGGCACTAAAGTATAGAGATAAAAATCCCTTCTTTCCCTCAAAGGGAGGATAATCAAATAAGGAAAGAAATCTAATATACTATATTCAGGGCAATCACCTAGTGATGCCAAGGGAGAGGAAGGATGCAACAGAGGGAGGCATTCTCTCTGTTTGGTGGAGTTTGAAGGTTCAGGAATATCTTCATTGAGGAGGTGACACCCAAGGAGGTTTTGAGAGGTAAATGGGAGTTTCTTAGGTAAACAAGAAGGGAGGAGGACATCCCAGTAAGAGGAAAGAGCAGGTATAAAATTATATTACATTTTCAAAAATGTGGAACCAGCCCAAATGCCCATCAATCAATGAGTGGATAAAGAAGCTATGGTATAGGCCGGGCGCGGTGGCTCATGTTTGTAATCTCAGCGCTTCGGGAGGCCGAGGTGGGTGGATCACGAGGTCAAGAGATCGAGACCATTCTGGCCAACATGGTGAAACCCCATCTCTACTGAAAATACAAAAATTAACTGGGCATGGTGGAGTGCACCTGTAGTCCCAGCTATTCAGGAGGCTGAGGCAGGAGAATTGCTTGAACCCGGGAGGCAGAGGTTGCAGTGAGCCAAGATCGCACCACTGTACTCCAACCTGGTGACAGAGTGAGACTCTGTCTCAAAAATAAAATAAAATAAATAAAATAAAATAAAATAAACTGTGGTATATATGTATGGTGGAATACTACTTAGCCATAAAAAGGAATGAATTAATGGCATTTGCAGCCACCTGGATGGGATTGGTGGCTATTATCCTAAGTGAAGTAACTCAGGAATGGAAAACCAAACATTGCAGATTCTTACTTACAAGTGGGAGCTAAGCTATGAGGATGTAAAGGCATAAGAAGGATATAATGGACTTTGGGGACTCTAGGGGAAAGGGTGGGAAGGAGGTGATGGATAAAAGACTACAAATTGGGTTCAGTGTGTACTGCTCAGGTGATGGGTGCACCAAAATCTCACAAATCACCACTAAAGAACTTACTTATGTAGCCAAGGAGAGTCTGTTTCCCAAAAACCTATGGAAATAAAAAAAATTTTAACAGTTATATTGCTTAAGACAGGAGGGAAAAGTGAGGGAGAGAAGTGAGACAGGAAGCTGGAGGGGGACCAAGGAGAGCCCAAGGGGGTCTTGGAGAGGGGACATTTTCTTGGGGTGATGGAGGGTGCATTTAAACAGAGGGCACCTGAGCAGATCCAGTGTCAGAGCAGAGGTTGGGCTGGAAAGAGGAGGTGAGCATAGGAGGTGATGTTTGTCCAGCTTCTCTTATGAACTGCTTTTAGCTATGTTGATTAGACCTTCCTTGTACTCCTTCTGAAATATAGTTTTAGACTTAAAACTAAGCTCCAAATCCTTTGTCTGAAATTTGGAAATCCAAAAAGTTCTGAAAGCTTTTTCATAACTCATTTGGTGCCAGTGACTGACTTGAAGCTATTTGGTAGCTATCTGAGTGGAACTGATATGGGTCTATGTACAATATTTCATTTATCCTACACAGTGTAAATATTCTCACATTTTGCTGCAGAAATATTGAAGTTTGATTATAGGGTGTTGTGCCAGATTCTTTGGGTATATTCTGTGACATATAGCATACAGAACTGTGTTGTCTTTGTAACCTTCAAAAAATCCTGAATTCTGAAACACATTTGGTCCTGAGGGTTTTGAATAAGGAAATATATACCAGTAATGCATTCTACCTGTCATGTAAAAGAGTAATTACTTTGTATCATCTAAACTTCCCTTCACCCCCTCTTCCACATTTCAGGTTTTAAAAATATCTCATGGTGGTTTTGATTTGCATTTCTCTAATGATCAGTGATGATCAGCTTTGTTTTCATATGTTTGTTGGCCGCATAAATGTCTTCTTTTGAAAATGTCTGTTCATATCCTTTGCCCACTTTTTGATGGGGTTGTTTTTTTCTTGTAAATTTGTTTAAGTCCCTTGTAGAGTCTGGATATTAACCCTTTGTCAGATGGATAGATTGCAAAAATTTTCTCCCATTCTTTAGGTTGCCTGTTCACTCTGATGATAGTTTATTTTGCTGTGCAGAAGCTCTTTAGTTTAATTAGATCTCATTTGTCAATTTTGGCTTTTGTTGAAATTGCTTTTGTATGAGGTGTAAGTAAGGGATCCAGTTTTAGTTTTCTGCATACAGCTAGCCAGTTTTCCCAACACCATTTATTAAATAGGGAATCCTTTCCCCATTGCTTGTTTTTGTCAGGTTTGTCAAAGATCAGATGGTTGTAGATGTGTGGTGTTATTTATGAGGGCTCTGCTCTGTTGCATTGGTCTATATATCTGTTTTGGTACCAGTACCATGCTGTTTTGGTTACTGTAGCCTTGTAGTATAGTTTGAAGTCAGGTAGCATGATGCCTTCAGCTTTGTTCTTTTTGTTTAGGGATTGTCTTGGCTATACAGCCTGTTTTTTGGTTCCATAAGAAGTTTAAAGTAGTTTTTTTCTAATTCTGTGAAGAAAGTTAACGGTAGCTTGATGGGAATCACATTGAATCTATAAATTACTTTGGACAGTATGGCCATTTTCACAATATTGATTCTTCCTATTCATGAGCATGGAATGTTTTTCCATTTGTTTGTGTCCTCTCTTATTTCCTTGAGCAGTGGTTTGTAGTTCTTCTTGAAGAGGTTCTTCACATCCCTTGTAAGTTGTATCCTTAGGTATTTTATTCTCTTTATAGCAATTGTGAATAGGAGTTTGCTCATAATTTGGATCTCTGTTTGTCTATTGTTGGTGTATAGGAACGCTTGTGATTTTTGCACATTGATTTTGTATCCTGAAACTTTGCTGAAGTTGCTTATGAGCTTCAGAGTTTTTGGCCTGAGATGACAGGGTTTTCTAAATATACAATCATGTCATCTGCAAACAGGGATAATTTGACTTCCTCTCTTCATATTTGAGTACCGTTTATTTCTTTCTCTTGCCTGATTGCACGGGCCAGAACTTCCAATACTATGTTGAATAGGAGTGGTGAGAGAGGGCATCCTTGTTTTGTGCCAGTTTTCAAAGGGAATGCTTCCAGCTTTTGCCCATTCAGTATGATATTGGCTGTGGGTTTGTGACAGATAGCTCTTATTATTTTGAGATATGTTCCATCAATATTTAGTTTATTGAGTGTTTTTAGCATGAAGGGGAGTTGAATTTTATCGAAGGCCTTTTCTGCATCTATTGAGATAATCATGTGATTTTTGTCATTGGTCCTTTTTATGTGATGGATTATGTTTATTGACTTGCATATGTTGAACCAGCCTTGCATCCCAGGGATGAGGCCCACTTGGTAATGGTGGATAACCGTTTTAATATGCTGCTGCATTCAGTTGGCCAGTATTTTATTGAGGATTTTTGCATCATTGTTCATCAGGGATATTGGCCTGAAATTTTCTTTTTTTGTTGTTGTGTCTCTGCCAGGTTTTGGTATCAGGATGATGCTGGCCTCATGAAATGAATTAAGGAAGAGTCCCTCTTTTTCTATGGTTTAGAAAAGTTTCATAAGGAATGATACCAGCTCCTCTTTGTACCTCTGATAAATTTGGCTGTGAATCGGTCTGGTCCTGGACTTTTTTTGGTTGGTATGCTATTAACTACTGCCTCTATTCCAGGACTTGTTATTGGTCTACTCAGGGAGTCAACTACTTTCTGGTTTAGTCATGGGAGGGTGTATGTGTCCAGGAATTTATCCATTTCTTCTAGATTTTCTAGTTTATTTGTGTAGAGGTGTTTATAGTATTCTCTGATGGTAGTCTGTATTTCTGTGGTATCACTGGTGATCTCCCCTTTTTCATTTTTTACTGGGTCTCTTTGATTCTTCTCTCTCATATTCTTTATTGTTCTTGCTATCAGTCTATCAATTTTGTTGATCTTTTCAAAAAACCAACTCCTGGATTCATTGATTTTTTGAAGAGTTTTTTGTGTCTCTGTCTCCTTCAGTTCTGCTCTGATCTTAGCTATTTCTTGTCTTTTGCTAGCTTTTGAATTTGTTTGCTCTTGCTTCTCTAGTTCTTTTAATTGTGATGTTAGGGTGTCAATTTTAGATCTTTCCCACTTTTTCCTGTGGACATTTAGTGCTATAAATTTCTGTCTAAACACTGCTTTAGCTGTGTCCCAGAGATTCTCGTACATTGTGTCTTTGTTCTCATTGGCTTCAAATAACGTATTTATTTCTGCCTTAGTTTTGTTATTTACCCAGTAGTCATTTAGGAGCATGCTGTTCAGTTTCATGTAGTTGTGCAGTTTTGAGTGAGTTTCTTAATCCTCCATTCTAATTTGATTGCACTGTGATCTGAGAGTGTGTTCTGTCCTTTTGCATTTCTTGAGGAGTGTTTTACTTCCAATTATGTGGTCAGTTTTAGAATAAGTGTGATGTAGTGCTGAGAAGAAAGTATATTTTGTTGATTTGGGGTGGAGGGTTTCGTAGATGTCTATTAGGCCTGCTTGGTCCAGAGCTGAGTTCTAGTCCTGAATATCCTTGCTCATTTTCTGTCTTGTTGATCTAATATTGACAGTGGGGTGTTAAAATGTCCCACTATTATTGGGTGGTTGTCTAAGTGTCTTTGTAGGTGTCTAAAAACTTGCTTTATGAATCTGGGTGCTCCTGTATTGGGTGCATATATTTTTAGGATAGTTAGGTCTTCTTGTTGCATTGATCCCTTTACCAGTATGTAATGCCCTTCTTTGTCTTTTTTTTATCTTTGTTGGTTTTAAGTCCATTTTATCAGATACTAGGATTGCAACCCCTGCTTTTTTTTTTCTTTCCATTTGCTTGATAAATCTTCCTCCATCCCTTTATTTTGAGCCGATGTGTGTCTCTGCATGTGAGGTGGGTCTCCTGAATACAGCACACTGATGGGTCTCGACTCTTTATCCAATTTTCCAGTCTGTGCCTTTTAATTGGAGTATTTAGCAGGTTACATTTAAGGTTAATATTGTTATGTGTGAATTTGATCCAGTCATTATGATGTTTGCTGGTTATCTTGCCCGTTAGTTGATGCTGTTTCTTCATAGTGTCAATGGTCTTTACATTTTGGTTTGTTTTTGCAGTGGCTGGTACCAGTTTTGCCTTTCCATATTTAGTGCTTCCTTCAGGAGCTTTTGTAAGGCAGGCCTGGTGGTGACAAAATCCCTCAGCATTTGCTTGTCTGTAAAGGATTTTATTTCTCCTTCACTTATGAAGCTTAGTTTGGCTGGATATGAAATTCTGGGTTGAAAATTATTCTCTTTAAAGAATGCTGAATATCGGCCCCCACTCCCTTCTGGCTTGTAGGGTTTCTGCAGAGAGATCCGCTGTTGGCCTGTCTTGCTAGGTTGGGGAAGTTCTCCTGGATAATATCCTGAAGTGTCTTTTCCAACTTGGTTGCACTCTCCCCGTCACTTTCAGGTACACCAATCAAACGTGTGTTTGTTCTTTTCACATAGTACCATATTTCTTGTAGGCTTTGTTCATTCGTTTTCATTCTTTTTTCTCTAATCTTGTCTTCATGCTTTGTTTCATTAAGTTGATCTTCAGTCGCTGATATCCTTTCTTCTGCCTGATCGATTCGGCTACGATACTTGTGTATGCTTCACAAAGTTCTCATGTTGTGTTTTTCAGCACCATCAGGTCATTTCTGTTCTTCTCTAAACTAGTTATTCTAGTTAGCAATTCCTGTAACCTTTCATCAAGGTTCTTAGCTTCCTTGCATTGGGTTAGAACATGTTTCTTTTGCTTGGAGGAGTTTGTTATTACCCACCTTCCGAAGCCTATTTCTGTCAATTTGTCAAGCTCATTCTCCATCCTGTTTTGTTCCCTTGCTGGCGAGGAGTTGTGATCCTTTGAAGGAGAAGAGGTGCTCTGATTTTTGGAATTTTCAGCCTTTTTGCACTGGTTTTTCCTCATCTTCATGGATTTATCTACCTTTGGTCTTTTCTGTCGATGACCTTTGGATGGAGTTTTGCGTAGTCGTCCTTTTTGTTGATATTGATGCTATTGATTTCTGTTTGTTAGTTTTCCTTCTAACAGGCCCCTCTACTGCAGGTCTGCTGGAGTTTGCTGGGGGTCCACTCCAGACCCTGTTTGCCCAGGTATCATCAGTGGAGGCTGCAGAACAGCAAAGATTGCTGCCTGTTCCATCCTCTGGAAGCTTCGTCCCAGAGGGGCACCTGCCAGATGCCAGCCACAGCTCTCCTATATGAGGTGTCTGTCGACCCCCACTGGGAAGTGTCTCCCTGTCAGGAGGCACAGGGGTCAGGGACCCACTTGAGGAGGCAGTCTGTCCCATAGCAGAGCTCGAGTGCTGTTCTGGGAGATCTGCTGTTCTCTTCAGAGCCAGAAGGTCAGAACATTTAAGTCTACTGCAGCTGTGCCCACAGCCAACCCTTCCCCTAGGCACAGCCCTTTTCCCCAGGGGCTTTGTCCCAGGGAGATGGGAGTTTTATCTATAAGCCCCTGACTGAGGCTGCTGCTTTTCTTTCAGAGATGCCCTGCCCAGAGAGGAGGAATTTAGAGAGGCAGTCTGGCTACAGAAGCTTTGTGGCACTATGGTGGGCTCCGGCCAGTCTAAACTTTCTGGCAGCTTTGTTTACACTGTGAAGGGAAAACCTCCTAATCAAGCCTCAGTAATGGTGGATGCCCCACACCAAACTTGAGCATCCCAGGTTGACTTCAGACTGCTGTGCTGGCAGCAAGAATTTCAAGTCAGTGGATCTTGGCTTGCTGGGCTCCATGGGGGTGGGAACCACTGAGCAAGACCACTTGTCTCCCTAGCTTTAGCCCCCTTTCCAGAGGAGCGAACAGTTCTGTCTTGCTGGCATTACAGGTGCCACCAGGGAAAAAAAATAAAAACTCTTGCAGCTAGCTCAGTGTCTGCCCAAATGGCCACCCAGTTTTGTGCTTGAAACCCAGGGCCCTTGTGGTGTAGGCACCCGAGGGAATCTCCTGGTCTGTGAGTTGTGAAGACTGTGGGAAAAGCATAGTATTTGGACTGGATAGCACCATCCTTCACGGCAAGTCCCTCAAGTCTTCCCTTGTCTGGGGAGGGAGTTCCCCGACCCTTCTGTGCTTCTCAGGTGAGGTGACACCCCACCCTGCTTCTGCTTGCTCTGTGGGCTGCACCCACTGTCTAACCAGTACCAATGAGATGAACTGGGTACCTCAGTTGGAAATACAGAAATCACCCATCTTCTGTGTTGGTGTCACTGGGAGCTGAAGACTGGAACTGTTCCTATTGGGCCATCTTGCCTGGGAATCGAGTTCACATATTTTTAAAGTCCTTCACATGACTGATATGAAAACAGATTAAGAAGTGACTGATCAGCTGGGTGCAGTGGCTCATGCCTGTAATCCCAGCACTTTGGGAGGCCGAGGCAGGCAGATCACGAGGTCAGGGGAATGAGACCATCCTGGCTAACATGTTGAAACCCCATCTCTACTAAAAATACAAAAAGTTAGCCGGGCCTGTAATCCCAGCTACTCAGGAGGCTGAAGCAGGAGAATTGCTTGAACCTGGGAGGCAGAGGTTACAGTGAGCTGAGATCGCACCACTGCACTCCAGCCTGGATGACAGAGCAAGACTCTGTCAAGAAAGAAAGAAGGAAAGAAAGAAAGAAAGAAAGAAAGCAAGCAAGAAAGAAAGGAAGCAAAGAAAGAAAAGAACATATGCAGTACCCAGTAGCAATACTTTCAAAAAAGCCAGTGAATTTCTACAAGTATTTGGTATTATGAAAACCTCTATTCTTTATTGAGTATAATTTGTTAAAAATCATCTTAGGAGTGTTCTAGTTCTCTAAACCAATCCTATGACATGTAGAAATAGATAGTGAGGTAGGCATCTATTGGGTTTCCTGCCTAACAATACCCTTGCCTAGGAATTCCCCTATACACACATGGTTCACATGTGATTCTACCACTCCAAAACACAGTTAACTGATCCAAGAAGAGGGATGTTACTTCATCTGGAACAATGATCTCTTCTTTGATGACTTTGGATTTGAGACTGTTAGTCTGCTTGGACTGCCATAACAAAATATCATAAATTGGGTGGCTTTAACAACAGAGATTTCTATCTCACAGTTTTAGAAGCTGTGTGAGCTGATTCAATTTCTGCTGAGGGCTCTCTTCCTGGCTTGCAGATGGCAGCCTTCTCAGTATGTCCTCACATGGCCTTTCCTTGTTGAGTGCTTATGGAAAGACAGAGAAAGATCTTTCACTCTCTCTTCCTTTCTTTAGGAGGCCACATTCTTACTGGATTAGGAGTCTACTCTTAAGACCTCATTCAACCTTAATTACCTCCTGAAAGCTCTAGCTTCAAATACAGTCACACTGAGAGTTAGGATTTTAACATACGAATTTTGGGGGAACACAATTCAGTACATATCAGGGACTAAAAGGGTTCAGTTATTTCACTGTGGATCTGTGAGGCTCAGAGCTTGAGAAATGCCATTGTTCTCTGCTATGTGGAGAAAGAGGGTGTGTAGAGAGAAGGAAGAAGGTAGCTGACATCCAAGTAAAGCAGACACAAGAAACAGAGAGCAGTCTTCATGTTGTCATATTCCTGGTACCAGCTGTTTCTGAATCTCAGATGAATCCTTACCCTTCTAGGGTCTTGGTTTTTCTGTGAGGTGCCCCAGTTTCCTTCCAATAAATTGCTCATTTGTCTAGATTTAGTTGGTCTATCCTATTTATAATCAAAAGGTAGCCTTGGCTATTATTATTTCTACAATATCAAAATAGTTTTTTAATAAAAAGTAAGTGGAAATAAAAATAGCATTTAAAAATAGAGAACTTTATCTGTGATTGCAAAATAAACCTCAAAAGACATCCTGGAACTTTGATATCCCACTTCAGATCTGGAGCTGAGAAAATCATGATCACAGGACACACTGGGGGTGTTTTCCTTGGCCATGTGCCTGCAAATCAAAGTGATGTGTCCACAGGCTACCCATCTACAGACAACTCCAACTCTTTTTAAAGTACCAAGATCATATTTATCCTAATTTATTCTCACTCTTAAAAAAGTATATGGCCCATAACATATATCCTATTTCCATTTCGAGGTCCCCTGTCTGTCTTGTTGGGCTTAAGACACATATTGTTCTCTTGGCTTCACACTCAGATCTCACTAAAGGGCTTTACTTCGGAAACACTTTTAACCATTTTTCACTGTCAGCCACCTTGGGAATGTTACACTTTAGGAAAATCTTAGTTTAAGAAAACTTGAGGTGCAATGTTGGGCTATGGCTAATGGCAGGGTGGAGCCAGCTTGCACTAGCCCATGAGAGCTGATTGCACATATCTTCTCTCAGCTTTGTGTTTAGTGACGTTTCGTGGGTGGCTTGAAGTCAGGCATTGTAGGAGTGCTGCTTATATCATGGAAATTGGAAAACACTATAAGTTATTTTATTTTATTTTTTCTTGGAGAGCTATTGGTTAAACATGTATCAGCACATCACAAGCTATCACCCACTTGACTTGACAGTCCCTTTCCTGGTGAGACATTAAAAAAAGAGAACTGGCTTTGAAATGTCTGGTTAAGTATACATAATTTATAAGATTTATAAGATTTATAATTTATAATCATTGTAGACTTCTGCTTTTCCCATTCAGGCTGGACAGTGACTGCTTTTGCTAGTATCAGTACCATGGACAGCAAATCCGCAAAGTAGCCGGAACGAGAAGAACCAAAAATAGCACAAAGTGAAGGGTCTGGACTTGGCAGTGGGCTGAAAATTATAGGACAAGAGGACAATGAAGAATTTCGAATGAAGGAGGGAGTAAATGTGGTATCTACTAATATCTAGGGTCTTTGTTAGGTCATGTGCCCAGGATTCAGTGTTATGGTAAAGCAGACACCGTGGATATAAGCCAAAATGAGAGCACTAACTTTATACCACAATTCAGGAAGACAATGAGTAAGACATCAGGTGAAATGTTCCATAGTAAAATGAGTGGCCAGAAAATAATATAGGTGGTCAGGAAATAGCTGAATCACAGGAAACGGGAGGATGAGTACAAGAGATTAGAATAAACAGGAAATAGTAGCAGCAAGGCAGCCTATATCCAGGGCAGAGAACATGGTGTGATAAACAGAGCCCTGGAAGGGCCTTGGCCTGCCTTTGCTACTGACTTTCTGAGTGACCTTGGTCGGATCACTCGATCTCTCTAGGTCCTAGTCTTCTCATCTGTGAAATGAGGACATTGAACTATATGATCACCGAAGTTCCCACTAGCTCTGTGACTCTGTGGAGCATTTTTTCCAAGATAGAAAATTTCTTAAAAGCCCTTAGGGGAATTAGAGCAGAAATCAATAAATAGAATGTTTTGACTAGGGTGGAAATTAAAATAAGGTCCATCGACATTTGACTTTCACATTTTGCTGAGACAATTAATTGAGATGGGTTTTCAGAAAGAAAAGAAAAAAACCAACAAATCATCAGCATCTCAAAGAGACTCAGACTCCTAACCCATGGCTATACTTGACTGACTATTCATCAAATGAATTAAAGCTAAGACACGTTGCGATTTTAATGTCTCCTCCTTACTGCCTTGCCATAATCCAGAAATCAGTTCAATCTTTGTGATTATTTTGGGATTGAACATAACTTAACTACCAATTTAAAAAATCTAGGGCTTATCCAGTTACACAGAGGAAGAAAGGACATTCTTAACTAATCCCCCCATGCACAACCTATTCAGAAAATATGTCTAAAGAGAAATATCATCATAGCTGAAGATTAATGAACCAAGAGTCAAGGAAACTGGTCAACCAGTTATCAGAATTAATGAAAAAATAAAGCTGAACTTTAGAAAACTTCACCTGAGTTTATATAACAGATGTTCATTTAAAAATGTCAGTAAGGAATGAACTATATAGAGTTCAACTCCTTCTTTTAAGAGTTGTCACGCTACCTATGAGTGATAGGTTAGAATCAAATACCGCATTTTGTGAAGTTTGGAGTTCAGAGGCAGGTGATCTGTTATGAGAAGATCATGCATTGATGTATGATCTAACCGCTGTCTGAAACATGAGCAGACATTTAAGGAGCTTCTTTGAAGGCTCTGAGGACACCATTTACAGCACAGAGATCTGCGGAAAGGATTATCCGAGAACCTGATAAATGAGAGGCCAACTGTGCCAAAGGAGAGGAACATATGTCTGGAGAATATAATCTCAGATTCCTTGTTGGCTGGCTTATATAAATCAATCTAATACAAAATATACAGGTTTTTCAAGTGTTTGCCTAATTTAAATTTGGCTGCCTTGGGCATGTAGAAATTCAGAGTGCAGCATGGAAATCAACGTCATTGTCCATACTTGAGCCACTATTCTCCCTTCTCCTCTCTTTTGAAGGCTGTATCACCTCACCAACATGGGATTGTGTTGGGTGTAACTTTTGTTATAAAATTATCAGTAAGAAATGTTTCCAGTTTAAATATTTATTTTTTGCCTTATATAATCTGATTTTTAAATCATCATAAAACTTCAGATTTTTAGAGCTTGGAGAAATCTAGAAGGAGCATCTGCTGCAACTGATAGCTGAGTTTACCTGAGGTAGGTACAAGGACTTGCATATGGTAAAATTAATTAGGAAATTGCAGATGCCAGGGGTCGTGGTGTCACATATGACCACTCACCAAGCCTTCCACAAAGGCCGAATCTTGCTCCTGGTACTCACACAACTCAGCTCTGTGTGGGGAATGGTCACAGAGCCTGGCATGCTGCCCCCACCTAGAGAACTCACGGGCTAATGGGAAGGATGGCAAGTCAACCACTAACTAAAACACAGTGGGCACCCAGCTGCCACTTCGGAGGCTACACAGTGAGCTTTTCTAATTACTCCACATAAGTCCTAGACACACTTAAACTCTGAGGACACTTCGGGGATTGTAGAATTGTCATCAAAACAATGTAAAGGTGGTACTCTCTAAAGAGAATATGCTGGAATAACCAGAGTTAAATTGGATGAAAATTTGCTAAGGTTGTTTCTCATTTCTAGGGTTTCGAAATTCTTGGTTCACTTTCAGTTCATGAAGATGTAACCCTTAGAGCTGCTACTGGAATCCATTCAAAAGCCTCCTTCCAGAAAATTTTCAATTCAACCACAAACACTATTAATTTAGACTTTCTCTATCATGTATGACAAGTCAAGGATTGCCATTTTGGTTTGCCTGTCTCTCCCATTCACCAGCACCCCATTATTTCCTCTGCCTCAATCCCATCTCTTCCAACTAGCTTATAAAGGCAGCAAGCACATGCCCTGTTTGTAATCTATTATCCTGTGCCATGTAGGAGAGTACTTTACAAACAGGAGATGCTTCATCAATGCAGACACAGTGCTCCTTTCATCCTCAAAGCCTGCACAGCTGAGCATGATCAGTTACAGCAGAATCTGTTCTGGGGATGGTCCCTCTCACTCCTTTTTCTTTGGTACCTTACGTTTCCTGACCAGACCCAAATTTCCTTCACCTTCAATTATCTCATTAAACCTTTTAGATTTAGCAAATACACTAACCACGTATGGAAGTGCAGGTGCCAGAAAGTCACTTAAAGTACTTGTTACAACTTTGTAGAAGTTCATCCTTTGCCTGCCACGTTTACAAAAGCGAGCCAATAGTAAATAGCAAGTGACAGGAAGTAATGAATTGTCTGTGACCATGAAATGTAGCTTTCACCAAGGTCTCTACTGAGGAGCTGCAGGATGAGGTGTGGGTGCGGGAGGGAAAACAAACAAAATGTTGTGGGTGCCAAAGAATAAGCCACTTTGTACAGTGACACACATGTTACGGTGTCAATTGGTACAGAGTTTTTCGATGACTCACATGATGAAGAAAGAGCCATGATTCAAAAGCTGTCATCGTGAGAAGACTCAGTCCTGCATCAACAGCACTGGTTATCTGCTTTAATAGGATGCAAACAACCTTGTCAGGTATCAGATAAGATGGGCTGTGAGTCAAGCTGTCATATTGTAAGACAACTGAATTGATTGGTGTTTGTGTTCTCATTTTGTTTCCAATGGGTGAGGAAAATAACCAGAGATGTTTGTCCATTTCTCCTGTCTGCAAGGGATTACCACATTCCATAGTTTTTGGGTTACCCTTTGGGGCTTTGGCTGGGAGCTAAGTATGAACCTGTCTGATCATCTAGTCCTATAAGAAGGTAAATTCTGGCTTCAGTGACTCCAGCAATCTGTGGTGTGCTGCACAAGCTCCTACCCGCCTTGGAAAAAATAAAAGCCCAGATTTATAGAACTTCCTGATTTCCATGGTGTAGATACTCCCATCAACATCAATTTCAAGCTACCAAGATGGCATCACTGAATGTAGAGCTGGGAAGGTATGTGCCAGTCGGTTGTCATGGGCTGGTACTAGCTGGTTCCAACACAGCACTGGCAGCAATCCCAGTACATACATACAGCTAAATGTCTTTGTGAATTGGGGACAGAAATGCCATCCTGATCCCCTGGCTGTTGTAAGGTCAGAGTCAGAGTATCTATGTGCCTGTCTTTCAGTGCTTGTAGGGACAGGTGTCACTTACTGATATAGTTTGGGTGTCCCCACTCAAATTTTATCTTGAATTGTGGTTCCCATAATTGCCATGTGCCATACGAAGGACCCAGCGGGGTAGAACATAATTGAATTATGAGGGCAGTTATCCCCATGCTGCTGTTCTCATGATGGTGAGTAAGTTCTCATGAGATCTGATGGTTAAGGGGCTTTCGCCCCTTTTGATCAGCACTTCTCCTTCCTGCCACCATGTGAAGAAAGATGTGTTTGCTTCCCCTTCTGCCATGATTGTAAGTTTCCTGAGGCCTCCCCAGCTCTGCAGAACTGTGAGTCAATTAAACCTCTTTCTTTTATAAAGTACCCAGTCTCAGGTAAGTCCTTATCAGCAGCAGTGAAAACAGGCTAATACACTTATCTTCCTAGGCACCAAGCTGGGGCCTCAATGGCGCCTTTAATTTGGGTGACCATATATTTTATTATCCTAACAGGAACACTTTTGAACTAAAAGGGGATGTTATTAATAATTATACTAGGACAACTAGGGCTGTGCCTGGACAAGCCAGGACAATGTGGTTACCCTCCTCTAAGGCAAAATGTGAACATGATGGCAAACAAGCCATATATCCATTGAAGCCCTCTCTGTATTCTGCGTCCCTGAAGTTGGTGCTGTACCCATCTGGGAGAATGGTGCTGGAGTCTCCACTCAGCCTATGACTGCCACCAGTCTGGGAGTGGGAGGATCTGCAGAGCTCATAAAACTGTATGAGTTTTTAGGCTTACAGCTTCTCTTGATGCATATTTCCAAGCACTGCAAGTGTCCCTTCCTGTCCAAGCAATTGTGTCAGCAGCTGAATGCTTTTCTTGTTGGTCTCAGTCCAAACTTCCATTCTTCTCATAAAAGATAGAAATATGTAAGAGTCTATGGGAGAAAAAAAGAACCCAGTAAATAATCCTCTATGTACACCACTCTAAATTTGCTTCCAGCCCTTGCTGATGAGTGTGCAGACATAATTATTGATGGAGTTGTAATCCATGTGTGCAAACTATTGAGTGTTGTACTTGTTTGCATTTAGCACTATTTCACATACTTATTTCCATATATTGACACAATCCACACGCTTATCATTTTTTATGGCAGCATAGTACTCCATCATGTTGACACACTCTAGTTTTACATCCAGCTCTCCAAAGACAAAATGCCATGGCTTCATGAAACTGGTTGTCACGAATGCAGGCCGGCAGGGAAAGTTCTGGCTGGCTGGCAGTGTAGGAGGAGCAATGGTGGGCAGGGAATCAAGGTCTATCAGTAACTGGTGCTTTCTTTTGGAACTGAATCACTGACTGTTCACTGTGACATGTGCAGATGGGGACACTGAGATAATTATAATTTATTTTGTGTGTGTGGTCAAATTCAATGTTGACACTCACCAGTCTTTTGCTTTTATAACCTTCAGCTCCTCAAAGTCCCAGACACAGAAACAAACCACACATCAATAAGCATATTTAACAAAGGGGCAGCTAACATTAACGTAGGCGTTGGGGCAACTTCTAAGTGATGCCTAGAAGAATATAGGCATTTAAATTATGTAGCAGCAGGATAAAGTCTTCCAACTCTTTCTGGCTTCTGAGGGACATCTAGCTGCCCGGGTGGTTTTTCAAAGGCCACCACAGCAGAAGGTAGTGAATTATGTCCTGAAAGTACAAGCCTTAGGATGAGGGCTTAGCTTAGGACCCCAGCCTGACAATTCACTTCCTGTTCATTCAGAGTCAAGCCTAGTTTGGGCTATTGATTTGAATAGATGTTGCTTTGGTTGCTGACGAAGATCAATAAACAGTATAAGGGAAGAAGGTTGCACTTAAGTGCAACCTTTGGCCTTGAACCGAAGGTTGAGTTAGTTAAATTTGATTATCTTCTTGTTGGGGTTAAAGTCTCTTCTTTTATGTAACAAACTTGCTTATTTGGAGGGTCTAGAGGAGAGGTTTGACTTACTCCCCATTGTGCTTACTGTACGTCAGCCTCTCTTCTAAACATTTAAGGCACATGAGTTCATTAATCGTCACAACAATTGTACAAGGTATGTGCTATTACTCTCCCCATTTTATAAATGGGGAAACTGAGGCATGGAGCGGTTAGGTAACTTGTTGAAGTAACAAAGTTAGCACATATCTGATCTGGGGTTTCAACCCTAGAGGTGTGGCACCAGGGTCTATGCCACATTCATCAGCCATACTCCTCTAATGAAATTCCAGTCGTCACCCAGAGGAGGGCCTGGTGTCTCCTTGTCCTTGGCTCTCTTTGGCCCTGGGATACACCAGGTTATCTTCAGCCTCAGAGGAAGAGCCATAGATGGGATGGGCTGATGGCATCCATCCTAGCCATGTGAGTTGAATAACAGAAAACACAGATGAAATGATTAACCCCAATTTTTCCTCGAATTTCCTTTCTAAATCGATTTTTCCCCTGCTGATGAAATCTGTCTCAATTTGGTGGTGAGTGGGTAAGTAGGGGAATCTGGATTGATTTGGTAGTAGAAAGTGTCACATGTCTGTAGGGAAAAATATAGGAGGTAGATTATTCTCCCCAAATATAGTAGGGAAACCACAACTCCTATCATGTTTTATCCATCCATCCATCCACCCATCCATCCATCCACTCATTTGTCCATTATTCATTTGTGTATCAATCAATCAATCAATCAATTTATCTATCTTTCTACCTACCTACCTGTCCATCATTTTCACAGGAGGTAGTAATAACAGTGTTGAGGCCACTCATCAGGATGCTGCCTGCTGTGTCATCCAGCCACAGCCCTGTTTATGGCCATCATAAAATGTCTGTGGATAGTCCAGCAGCTGATTTTCCAGGGTCTTTTTCTACTGTCTGAAGGATCAGGAAAAAAAAATCTATCAGCTGGAGAAATTAAGCCATTTTTCTTCAGGGGAGAGAAATGGAGTAGCAGGCTTTCCACATTAAAATGCTACAGTGGATTCCAGATGAATGAAAAATTGGTCTGCATAGCAATGAGACTAGAGAGAGAGAGAGATTTGGAAGGTTTGTAACTGGCTCCTGGCAGAGGCCCCGGGCTGAGACACTACATCAAACCCGGTGCAGTCGGGCAAGCTTGGCTCTTGGGACTTCAACTCCGGGGAGCCGGGTCCTAAGACATCATCCTCTTCATTTTTTCTGTCTTTCATTTTTCCAAAAGGCTAGTTGTCTGGGTGGTTTC
Source organism: Papio anubis (assembly GCF_008728515.1). Lineage (NCBI taxonomy): Eukaryota > Metazoa > Chordata > Mammalia > Primates > Cercopithecidae > Papio > Papio anubis. Next base: position 49,615,657 of record NC_044994.1, read on the forward strand.
ATTAGAGAGGTGCAAGCGCTGGGTTCCTCTTCCAGCTATGGCCCTTTATTCCCATTGCTGCTGGGAACCTGCTGCCTGACAAAAGCCCACTCCTCGTCACAACTCACGCAGGCCAAGTCTGTCAGAAAGAGGGGTTCAGTCTTTGCAGGGTGCAGAGTCTGTCCCAGAGGGAGAACATTAACCCAGCTTCAGGCAATTAACCCAAATATGATCCAGGTATAATGTTATGACCAGCTGGAAACCTAATTACAGGCCCTCTATGGACCTTAACAAATAGAGGTGGCTGTGTGGATGACAGTAAGCAGGTTAATAGGAAGCCACAAAAGCAAGAGAATTTACTTAAGGATGCCATCCAGACTCCACCCTTGCAAGAGATTAGTTTTCTGTGGGGTGCAGACGCCTGACCTTCCTGATTTACCCTGGAGTTCCTGGCCATTTCTCACCTCTGGGGACAGAGGCTACTTTGTCTTGTCATTGCTTTTTCAGGATGAGTCTTCTGCCTACAGCTAGTTTTGCTTCCTAATGAGGGAGCCCCATTGTGGTAAGGGAATAACTGGGGCTCTAGCAACCTAAATGCAAATCTTACTTGTTAGGGGGTGTGACTAGTCCTCTGATTGCTCTGAGGGTCAGTTTCATCATTGATAAGGAAGAAATGGGGATGCTGTCCTTCAGAGATGCTGTATGGACCTAATAGATGCTCAATAAATGCTGGCTGCTATTTTATTATTATTTGTCTGCCTGACATGAACTAAGGGGCCCAGAATTCCTGCTTTTCCAAACATTGCCTGATCTACAGGGTCTACATTTCTGCAATTCTTTTCATGTATTTATGTCTAATTTCGTTTCTGAGAGGTTTATGGGCTCTTCTCCCTGATGTGCTATTAAAGGGCAAGTATTCGTGGGAGAGGCAACAACACATCAGACCTGCCATTTCATATTTTCCCACGAAGCATCCTAATGGCAGCGGGAGTGAATGTTTATATCCTGGGTGAGAGTGTGGAACATGAGAATATGGGCTTTCAACAGTGTCCCTAAGCAATTCTTCCTTGAGGTGACATCTGGGATCCATTGTACAATAGATGCCCCTGGATCCTCTGCAGCAAGATGCATGTGTTTACACGTGTTGGGGCCTTCTCAACTGTCTTCCATGCAGAAGGAAGTGGCTGGTGGGAGCACAGCCATGCGTGGAGCCCAGAGTTGAGTGAAGAAGGCTCACACACAGGCAAAGAGGAGGGGCTGGAGGTGGGAGGTCAATCAGATGGGCCTTTTGAAAGCAGTTTCCACATTTATGCATTTTGCCTTAGAATCGTCTTTACTTGTCTTAGTTCTTTCAGGCTGTGGTAACAAAATACCTTAAACTGGGATGCTTTATACACAACAAACATTTCTCCCAGATTTGGAGGCTAGGAAGTCCAACATCAAGGCACCTGCAGATTTGGTATGTGGTGAGGGCTCAATCTCTGCTCCATAGACGGCACCTTGTTGCTGCATCCTCACATAGCAGAAGGAGCAAACTAGCTAGCTCCTCTTTAAAAAAATAATAAGGGCTTCTTTTATAAGGGCCTAATCCCATTCATAAGGGCAAAGCCCTCTTGGCTTAATCACTTCCCAAAAGGCTCCACCACTTCCTGCTACCACATTGGGGATTAAGTTTCAACACATGGATTTGGGGGAACACCAACATTCAGACCACAGCAGTACCGAAGTCAAATTTGATCCAAGCCTTTGGCTTTGTATTCCTCTGCAGTCTGAATGTGGACGTTGTTTAAGGAAGCAAAAGGTACCTGGGCTGGACTCTGACAGTGCCACCTGGCTGTGTCCAGTGACCTGATCTGAGCTTGTCATTTGAGCAGATTCAGTGTGGGTTGGTCACAAAAGCTGCAGGGACCACATAGCATTGTTCTCTGACTGTTGGAGAAAAGCGGGAGTTGTGGGGGTGCGCGGTGGGCGGTGGGGGCACAGATGCTATTGTCTCTCAAAATACAGAGCTCTGGAAGTTTCTCTAGACTCCAAGTCCAGGACAGTATTTCCCATAATCTTGGCCACAGCCGGTGCTGGAGACTGCTGAGAATGTCACCCCCTCTGGCTCACCTGTGGGTGCTCCTTCCCATCCCACAGCCCCCATGGGGCAGTAGCCCCGTGCACTGGCCGCCCCTTTTCCTGACAGTCAGACTTAGGGGAGATGGCCAGCCCCAGGTAGGCTGGCCATGAGCTTCCCACTTCAGGTTTTCCAGTTTGCCGACCAGGCAGGCCTCAGGCCTGGATTTCTGCTGATGCAGGTGAACCCCTGGGACCTGACCTCTGCCCTCCTGTCCCTCAGCAGGGCCAGTTGTCAAGGAGATGACAGGATTGAATTCCGAGTTAAGGGAACCAATCTTGTCTTTCTAATTTTATCTTCACTCTCTTTTCCTCCTGCATCCCCTTCCTCCCCGTCGTCCTTTTTTTGTTTGTTTGTTTATTGCATGGCATGCAGCCATTAAAAGAATAGTGGTCATTCTCTAAATTGAGACCAACTCATTATTTTATTAAAGCAATACCTTTTACTAGCTTTTTAGGAAATCTCAGCTGTAGGTTTGCTTCTGTATGTAATATACTTTGTGCTACCTTACATTATTGATGACTGCCAAGCACTTTGACAAGCTCACCTGGAACCATCACAGCATCTGAGGAAGACTTTATTACCTCCAATTGTTTGATGCAAAAAATAGAAATCAAAAGGTGAGGCCCACAGCTAACCAGGGAATGAGCTGGGCTTAGATCCCCCGTCTTAGAGCTGGCCAGGACTTAGGGCAGGATGTGTAACTGTTCTTGGGCTCCCTGAGGCACTACACCCCTGGGACAGGCTAAATACATTCAGTAAGCTGTAAACAGCTGGGCTTTGAGCTCATTTTAATGCCTCGTTCAGATGATGCTGATGCCAATGCAGATGCTGCTCCCTTTGGGATGTGACATAATCTCTATAATTTGTCAAAAGCTGTCAACTTTCCAGGACTAGCCTGCATATGGTGCTTCTTGTTTCTCCTTTCAACACTCACTTGCTCCTGTTCACTTTAAGACAATAAAAATACGTGACATTTGTAAAACTTTACTCATCAGGAGATTTTAGAAGTTAACTGAGAAACTTGCAAGGACATGGAATAAAAACTCAGTGGGGTAGACTCAGCTTCTTCCTCTCAGAAGGTGATGACCAGAGCCCTTTTCTGTTCACCTAGTACTTACAAACAGTCTTCTAGAAAGAGCCTCACTATATCCATTATCATCCCACTGTGTAACCCAGACATTTTCAGTTGTTTGTATTTCAATTTCAGTAAAGGACAATCAGCGGGAAAAAGCCCAGCTATTCTAAGACTCAGGTGGGCCTGAGCCTGAGGAAGCCAGGCCCGGCTGAGATGTCCTCCTTCTTTGTCTCCACTCACACCCTTTGGTTGGAACTTTTCTCCCTGGGTCCCACCGCAGCTGCCCACTCCTTAGGTCCCCACTCTTGCTTTATAGATACTCAGGATTCTCCCCCCTACACACATAGTGGCCACATGTCTTCTTCCTACCCATGGAGGCTTTTCCAACCTGCATCTCCAGTTACTTTTTTTTTTTTTTTTTTTTTTGAGACAGAGTTTCACCCTTGTCTCCCAGGCTGGAGTGCAATGGTGCAATCTCGGCTCACTGCAACCTCCACCTCCCAGGTTCAAGTGATTCTCCTACCTCAGCCTCCCGAGTAGCTGGAATCATAGGTGTGCACCACCATGCCCAGCTAATTTTTTTATTTTTAGTAGAGACAGGATTTTACCAGGTTGGACAGGCTGGTCTCGAACTCCTGAGCTCAGGTGATTTGCTCACTTTAGCTTCCCAAAGTGCTGGAATTACAGGCATGAACCACTGCACCCGGCGACTCCAGTTACTTTCAAGAGGACAAATCAACTTTTCTGTAGGAGGTGTGACAGAATGACTGTCATCCCAGCATAATCATGAATAGCATGGTTCTTTTGACTCAAATCAAGTATTCTTTTGACTTAAATCAAGTATTCTGGTTTGTACAGTAAGTTGTGTGATCTCCCAGTTAGTGTGTTCTGAAGCAGGACACCATCATCCATATTACCTAATGTGAGTGGCTCCTTATACGAAATCGAAGCAAGCCATGCAGAGAGGGAGAGGGACATCAGGAGGGGACCTCTCAGGCCTCTCAAGTGACTTGTCTCATTGAGGTTCAAGCTCATTTATCTTTGTGTCCGCAGAGCTAAGCATGGAGCCCCGCACATACTTTTTGGCCTCAGAACCCTTTTACATTCTTACTGAGGTCTTTAAAGAGGTTTAGTTTATGTGGATTGTATCTAACATATTTACTGCATTAGAAATTAAAACTAAGAACAATTTAAAATGTGTATTCATGTAATTAAAACAATAATGAAGGCTGGGTGCAGTGGCTCACACCTATAATCCCAGCACTTTGGTAGGCTGAGGTGGGCGGATCACCTGAGGACAGGAGTTTAAGATCAACGTGACCAACATGGTGAAACCATGTCTCTACTAAAAATACAAAAACATTAGCTGGCCGTGGAGGTGTGCACCTATAGTCCCAGCTACTTGGGAGGCTGAGGCAGGAGAATCACTTCAACCTGGGAGGTGGAGGTTGCAATGAGCTGAGATTGCACCACTGCACTCCAACCTGGGCGATACAGCAAGTCTCAACCACAACAACAACAAACAAATGAAAACATTAAATATTAAAATAAATCACGTTTTATGAAAAATATTTTCTGACACAAAGAAGTGTAACAAGGAGAGTGATTTGATTTAAATTTAGTGAGAAGCATGGCATTGATTTATGCTTTTGTAAATCTCTTTGAAGTCTGGCTTAACAGCAAATAGCTAAATTTGATTCCCATATCTGTTTCTAGGTTTCATCTCACATCAACACCCATCATGTAGCCTCTGAAAACTCCACTGTGCCCTCAAGAGGGAATGAGACAGAAGACAAAGTCTAGTATTATTATGAATATATTTCTGAACCCGTGGGCCTCCAGAAGCGTCTCAGAGACTCCCAGGACTCTCCACACTACACTTGGAAAACTGCTGCCCTGGACATTCAGTTAGCGCCAATTGAATAAAACAAATTTTAATGTGGAAAATCTTTAAGAGAAAGTGTGGAAGCTTCCAGTTGGTAGAAAAAGGTATAATTTACACTTACTGATTGTTCATATGTGATTTAAGCAGCTACCTTAGATGTCACATTTTGGGTCAAATTTTGGGAGGTAGTGCGGGCATCGGGGGTGTCCTGAGGCCGATTATAAAAAACTATCATGGAAAAATCTTTTCCATGGAAAAAGGTAAAACAAAATCCAAGCAAAATATTCGCCAAATTTTGAACGTATTTCTTCGTTTGTTTGTTTGTTTGAGACAGAGTCTCACTCTGTCACCCAGGTTGGAGTGCAATGGTGTGATCTCGGCTCACTGCAACGTCCACCTCCCAGGCTCAAGAAATCCTCCTGCCTCAGTCTCCCGAGGAGCTGGGATTACAGGCATGCACCACCACACGTGGCTGAGTTTTGTATTTTTAGCTGAATTTTGTATTTTTAGTAGAGACAGGATTTTACCATGTTGGCCATGCTGGTCTGGGACTCCTGACCCCAAATGATCCACCAGCCTTGGCCTCCCAAAGTGTTGGGATTACAGGCGTGAGCCACTGCACCTGGCCATATATTTGTATTTGTGTGAAAGGGATGCATGCAATTCTTAAGTCATGGGATGAGTGTGTGTGTGTGAGAGAAGAGTAGATATTCTCTCTCTTCTGATAAAATTATACACTCGCCAAATTTGGAGCTATATTCTCTCTTTCTTTAAGTCTATGGTGTCCAATACAGTAGCCACCTGGGGCTACTGAGCCCTTGAAAGGTGGCAAGTCAAGTTGAGATGCGCTGTAAATATAAAATACACACTGTGGATTTTAAAGACTTAGTATAAAAAAATGTAAAATAGTGCGATCATTTAAAAATATTGAATGAATGTTGAAATGATATTTTGGCTATATTGAATAAAATATTAAAAATTAATTTCACAGTCAAGAAATTAATTTTGTCCTTTGGTAGATGAATGAATTAGAAAAACAGGAAAGCATTCATAAAATAGGATATTATTCAGTGCAAAAAAGAAATGAGTTCTCAAGCCCTGAAAAGATATGGAGGAACTTTAAATGCATATTGCTAATGAAAGAAAGCATGCCGAAAAAGCTATATACTGTGAGATTCTGATTATTTAACACTCTGAGAAAAGCAAAACTATGGAGACAGTGAAAAAAAGATCAGTGGTTTCCAGAGGGTTGGGAAGGGGAGGCAATGATGGAGGAACAGGTGGATCATAGGGATTTTTAAAGCAGCGATACTATTCGGTATGATTCTACATTGGTAGCGCATGTCATTTATACATTTGTTAAAGTCCACAGACGTATACAACACAGTGAGCCCTAATGTAAACTATGGGCTTTAGTTAATAATAATGTATCAACATCGGTTCATCAATTGTAACAAATATACCACACTAATGCAAGATACTAGTAAGGGGAAGTGTGAAGTGTGTGTGTGTGTGTGCACGCACGTGTGCAGGCCTGAGTGTGTATGGCAGGGGTGTTATATGCAAACTCTGAACTTCCTGTTCAACTTTTCTGTAAACCTAAAACTGATTTTTATGAAGTCAAGTCTATTAATTGAAAAACTAATTCTACTTATTTCTTTGTACGTGTATTAATGTGGCTACTAGAAAAATTAAAATTGCATATGTGGCTTGCTTTTTAGATTTCTATTGGACAGAGCTCCTTAGACTAGAGCTGTACCTCCTGGGCCAGGTGCTTAAGTTGCTTAAGCACTTAGCAAAGGTTTACTTGGCTTGCATAACCAGCAGGCCAGTGATCACCTGCAAGGCGCAAAAACAATCAGTCAAGGCCCAGAGAGATCCCTAGAGCTGATGGGCTCCATTTTCCTTGCAGCCCACTTTGGGGAGGGGTAGTGGGAATGGCCAGAGAGAGGGGCGGCGGCTTCCTGCTTTCTGCTGGCTTGAGCTGCCCGGGAAAGCGGAGTGGTCTTTGGGCAGTCAGAAAACGTGAGGTTCCTGGACCTCATTCCACGCCCTAACCGCCGCCCACAAACTCAGGGGAGGCAGGGCAGGAGCAATCCCCAGCCCCTGACTTCCAGCGTTTCTGGGAGTGCACGTGCGTTGCTGCGCGTGGCCTGAGCCCGGTCAGCGGCTGGGCACCGGTCGCAGCCCCCGGTCCCGCCGCGACCCCGGCCCAGGAAGGAGCCCGGTAGGGGATGCGCTTTCCCCGGCCTCCCGAGGCGGGATCGGGGCCTGGCTCCACTCGGTGAGGAGATCCTGCCAGCCAGCTGGGTGAAAGACCCACAGAAATCCCGAACTGGCTGCAAGACACATTGGTAGCTGGCGCCTTTAGTCGGATTCCTGAGCTTTTGCAGAGGAGTCTATGAGTGACGTTTTCATAAATCACAAAGTAGGAGTGGAAGCAGCCTCCCTTCTTCCTAGCTGCACCCGGCAGCGCAACCTAGCACAGAGCCTGTCCTTCACCCCTGGGGAACTGTCCCAGGGAAGCCATGTCGCAGAGCCTTCTCTCCTCCTCCACGGCCGGTCTCTGCAACCAAGAAATCTGAATGCAACCCGGGCATCCCCTGTACCCTGGCCTGTTGGACTTAATCAGGGACATAGTCCAAATGCGATAGGGGGGTCAGGGAAGCCTTCAGGCCCCATGGTTGGATTAGAAGCTCCTTCATTCCACAAATACCTGTATGTATTTTTCTTTTAAATTTTGAAATATTTCAAACACACAGAAAAGCAGATAGAGAATACTGTAGGGCTCCTATGGAACCACCACCCAGATATAACAAACGTTAATATGTTGCCGAAAGGCTTCTGGTAATTTTTTAAAGAAATAAAAATTGTTACAGAGTAGGAGAGCCCCAGCATCCCCAACCCCATCCTGTGCCTTCTCTCTCATCCCCGAGGGAGCCTCTCTCCTGATATTACTGGACTCCTTTCCTACCCAGGATTCATATGTTATCTGTGGCATAGCCATAAACAATATGTATTATTGTTTTTATCAATGTCCAATCAATATTTATTGGATGCCTAGCATGCACCTGCCACTGTTCTAGGCTTTGAGGATAGAGCAATGAAAAACCAAAACTCAATACTCGAGCTTAAATGTTAGGAAGGAAGACAAAGGAAAAACAAACAAGTATGAGTGTGCTGGAGAAAAATCAGCCAGGAATGCAGTCCGCTGCCCTCCTCTGAGTGGGTCCTGTCTTCCTCTCATCTTACGCTTTTGACTTCTTGTTGGAGGTCGTTTTTCCTGTGGGTGTCCCCTTCCCCTGGGTGGTGGAAATTTACAGAGAGGTTTTACATTTGCTTCTGCTGGGAGCACCAGGGGCTCATTGGTTTGTGAATGGTTTGTATAGATACTTTAGCCTGCGGTTTACATTTGGACTTCACCTCTACAGGAGCTGCAGTCTTGGGATGTCAATATCACATGGTAGATTGTTTTTCCTCCAGTAACCCAGGCAGATGGTATGTCTTTTTGCCACTCCTCCAAGCCATCAAGAGAGATTTTCCAGCCTTCTTTTTATGGAGGCTGCAGGTTTTTCAAAGGTTTGGGAAGAGGCAGGGTCTTGGGTTTGCTCCCTATGTCAAGCAAACGTGGGCTGCAGGCCACATGTGCTGTTTGTGTGACAGTCACTGGGGCCAAAGTCCAGGGCCAATATCACTTTTTTTTTTTTTTTTTTTTTTTTTTTTACCCCATTCTGTAGTCTCTTTATGCCTCTGGCACCTGGGGAGTTTTCTTTCTTTCTTTTCAACTTGGTTATAAATTTAAATCATTTTTTTGTTATCTTTTATCCAGTCTTTCTATGCGTTTGGAGGATGAGGGGGCTCCATTGTCAGCACTGATTACTATGCTGCCAGGTATATAAGCCATGCCTTTGTTGGCTTGTCTCAGCCCCTTAAATCTTCCCTCTGATCTCTAGCATTGTGGTTAAAAGCACTGATACCAGAGCCACACTCTCTTGGTTCAAATTCTGGTTCCACCACTTAATAAATGCGGGCCTAGGGAAAGTTAATTAGCCTCAGTTTCCTCATCTGTAAAGTGGGGACAATCATAATACTGACATCCTTAGATTGTTAGGAAGATTAAATAGATGAGCTTTGGTAAAGTGCTTAGAATCGTGCCTAGAACCTGGTAAGTGCCATATGAGCATTGGCTACTGTTAGTTTTAGTGTAAGGTTTTTGTTGTTAGTTTGCTCTTAATAAACATTCAACTCTTGGAAAATAGAAACCATCAGATTAATACCATGAATCTAACCTCTAGCATGTTTTGTTTATTCAGTTCTTACTAGTTGTCATTTTGGAGAATAGAGACAAGGAACCCATAGGAAGAAGAATCTACAGGCAAACTGTGGTGGGGACGGATAATCCCGGAGGCTGGGCTGTCCAGGTGTGACCCTGGAAGGAAGTGATCTTCCCACCATGGGGGCCTATAGTTCTTTGATAAATAGATATACTTTTAAATTTACAAAGGTGTTTTAACTTTTGGCTCTTTCCTGTGACTTTGAGAAAAGAGTCTGTCTTTTGTACTGAAGTCTTTGCCTTGGCCACTTTTCACTTCCCATTAAATGGTGTCTAGGAAAGATTTTAAGAATTCCTGTGAGACACAAATGTGGATGGTGAGTCTCTCCTCTTAGCATTATGAGTTAAGTGCTCCAGCCCCAGAGGCTGTGCTTCCTGGGCTTTGCTGTAATGCAGTTGAATGTGTCAGGCTGCAGAGATGTTCACGCCATAAAGCCCAGGAATCTAGACGTGGGTCCCGGTGTCAATGTTAGGGAATAAGAATAATTGGATACATAGACTTCTATTTTATGCCTTGTTGAAAGCCAATATTGGTTAGGCTGGATGTTTTCCTTCCAATAACAAGTATTCATTGAGCATTTACTAAGTGCCAAGCACTGGCGACCAAAAGGCAACCACTGTTTCAAGTGTCTTAGACATTCTTCTAGAATTATTTGATACAGGCAAACACACACACACACACACGCACACACACACACTGCAAAATCGGAAGCATAACACACACATTGTTGTGTGTCTTGCTTAATGTTGTAGCTTATAGGTCTTTCATAGCAGTACATATACTTTATTATAGCTGCTTCATTCTTTTTAATCACTGCATAGTATTCTACCACATAGATATACCATAACTTATATCATTAATCCCCTACTGGTGGACATCTAGGTTGTTTCAAATAATTGCCACAAAAAAAATGCAGTGCCTAATCTTGTGGACACATTGTTTCACAGATATATATATATATATATATGACTATATCTGCAGGATAAGCTCCTAGAGGTGGAACTATGTGATTCTCCCTGCCCTCTTTTCTTTAAAAAACAATTTACATTCATCTTTTCTCAAGTTGGCAAGCAGGAGAAATATGTGCTATTAAATGAATGAGTGGGATGTGGGAGGGCAGTGTGGCAGAGAGCACTGGGCTGAGGATGGGGTCCCACGGTCTTTATTTCAGTCAGGTAACTGGCTGGATGACCCTGGCCATGTCTTTGAACTTCTCTGAACCATAGTTTCTTCATTTGTGAAATGAATCATTGGGTCATTCAAGGCTGGGGAAGAAATATTCATGAACCTATGCACCTTTTTAGAGCATTTACTGTCCTGAGGTCCACTGTAGCTTTCTCCTCATACTCCTAGGCTTCTCCTTGACGAACTATGTGAGGTCTTGTTCTTGGGTTCCATTAATTTCTGGGAGGTTGGCAACCGCTCCAAATGGCCAGCTCCAAGGCCAGCTCCCATTTTGTAAGAACTTGCGGTGCAGTGAAAATAGGCCTGGAGTGTTGAAGAGTCCAATCTGGGTTCTTGCCTCAGCTCCATGACACTGGGAAGTTATCTTCTCTTATAGAACCTCATTCCGTTGTTAAGTGGATAAGTCCAGCGAGGTTTTGAAGTTCCAAAAAAGGGCAAAGCCTCATTTCTTACCTTTTATACAGGGACTTTTTGCAGAATAAACATGCCTGTGTTCAGTTTTCAAACATGACTGAGTCCCTATAAGCTTCCTTCCTTCCTGTGGCCACTGTTTGCTCACAGTGGTTGTGGGTTGACTAGAGGAACCCCAGGTAGACAGAGGAAAGAGAACTGCTGGTGGGAGAGATTAGGCTAATCCCCATAAACCAGCAGGGCCATTAGTGAAAACTTTTCACAGGATTCCATCTGTGGTATCGTTGCGACAGAAACCGTTTGTTACCTGAAGTATGTCCCGAGCCTTCCCAAGAGTGAAGTTGTTCAGAAAACACTGACCTGAGTGTAGGCACCAACAGAAGACCTGAGCAACCTGGAACAACTCCACGCACAGGAAGCCCTTAATCATTCAGTGATCAGCCTTAATGACTAGTGTCAAAAGGAGAAAGACTACTACTGGCTGGTAATGGAAATGTAAACATTACTTTAATGAATGAGCTTTGCTAATAATATCATGGTATAAATATTTTAGCTCAAGTTCAACTGAAAGGGATGATTAAGGAAGGTTGAGGGAGTTACAAACAGAGAAATAGATGGGGTCTTAGCAAAATGAGTTGACTGATGAAATTTTACAAAGTTGAGAAACGTAGATGAATAGAAATTACTGTTGTATAGAGGCTTCTTAAAGTCTCACCTTTTAACAGAATCTTTTTCCATCCTTGAACTGATTTGTCACCATGGACATTCCCATTTTCCTTAATGTTCAGTCTAGGGAGAACCTCACACTTGCACAATCCTTGGATGGGAAAGAAGCCCAGGTGGCTCCTTAAATTGAAGGCTCCTTCTGCCTTCAGGCCATCTGAGACAGCTCTCCTGGGACCCAGCCCATGCAGGCCGCTGGGAAAATGGTTACCATATTTGTCAGATCTCGTCCAAATCAAGCCCTGAAGACACATGCTTGGACATCTTTGGAAGCTCAGTGTAGGGGAAACCGGCATCTAGGTCAGACTTTTCACCCTACAGCGACAACATGGAGCTTAACTATTCTCACTTCCAGTGCTTTCTCACCTGATCCAGCTCTGTTCTTCCCCATGATTGCAATGCACCCTCCCCACCTCCATCCTTGTTGTCTCAGTTATTCTATGCTTACAGACTCCCTGGTCATTGACCACCATGAGTTGGGCTTCCAGTGATGCTAGTTCTGGGCTCTCTCCTGATAACTGGAAGTTTTCTCATATCTGTGTTTGCCCCATGGCCAGATGCCAGGCTTGGAGACCGAAGCTTTGGGAAAAGAACTGCTGAGGCAGTGGCAAGAGACCTAGCTGTGGGCTTGTGAAGGCAGGGAGGTTCTTTGTGCAACCATAGCCATTCCTTCTGTCTGTCTGTTGTTGCCTTTCTCTCCTTGGATCTTTTCCAGCTCCTTAGACCCTAACTCTCATGGCTCCCCCTGCATGGCTGTGTTACCCTGCTGGTTGACTTCACTCACTAGTTGGCAGCAGGTATGACCAATAGTCTTTCATTGGCTGGCCCCACTCTGTTTTAAGCTGGTGTCTAACTTTAGAGCTTAGCCCTTTTCACATTGCTTCTGACCTCTCCAATGGCCCAGCCCTGCTCTGGTGTATATGTGAGGGCTTACAGGAACCTTTGTCTTCCTCCCTTTCAGGTTTCCACATGGTGGAGTGGTCCTGGGGTGAACTCTTTCTCTGCTGTCCACCTCCTTTGGGTGTGTGGTGCAATCAGCTGGAGTCTGGATCTGCGAGGCCACAATTTCCAGAGGCAGGATCCTTCCATGGAAACAGACAACATGGGCCCATCTTTCCTGCCCTCCCCTAATCCTGCCTGCTCTCCATTACTTTGTGTTTTCTCTTCAAATTCCCAGCATCTCCACCCAGGTTCATTCACATTTGGGTGGCAGGTACAGTTCCCTGCAGGTTCTCCAGATGAACTTTCTCAGAGACTCACACTTTGGGTTTAGTAGGTAATACTTTGATCATTTTAAGGCAAATTTGGTCTACTTATCAACTGGACAGAACCTGGGAGGGAAGGAAAACTCAAGAATAGGATCTCCACACTTCCAGGAGGTAGCAAGAATTCAGATGCCAGTGCTTGCTTCTCTGCTCTGTTGCTAACTCCCAGAGCTTTGCTGGTTTAACTCATTCTGATAGCTTCCTGGCTACAGCCCCCAGGAAAGTGACCTTCTGATTTATAAGTTCAGCGCTGGGCACAGTGGCTCACTCCTGTAATACCAGCACTTCGGGAGACCAAGGTGGGCAGATTGCTTGAGCTCAGCAGTTTGACACCAGCTTGGACAACATAGCAAGACTCCCTCTATAAAAAATACAAAAATTAGGTTGGCATGGTGGTCACCACACCTGTGGTCCCAGCTACTCTGGCAGCTGAGGTGGGTGAATTGCTTGAATCCTGGAAGTCAAGTCTGCAGTGAGCTGTGATCACGCCAGTGAACTCCAGCCTGAATGATAGAGTGAAACGCTATCTCAGAAAACGAATGAACAGAGAAACAAAACATAAATCCGACTTCCTTCCTAAGGAAGTCTTCCTGTACCCCTTTGGGCCAGGGACCTCTCTCAGGTCACATAGTGGACATTGGTGCTGTGTCCTCTTTTGCAATCACACAAGAGCAACCTCTTCCTCCCTTCCACTTGTCCATCCTTCCAGAGCAAAAGACACCAGCAAGCATCCATGTTCCTGTTCCGAGGGGCATGCCATCAGGATTCTGCAATGCTGATTTCAGCACCATCCTGCGGGACTACGAAAATTTTTGGTGCCTTCTACTTGGAGGAGCAAGTGCATCAACCTGGGAAATCTTTGGCTGCCAGTGCCATCAGGCCACAGCCCGCCCTGTGGTGACCTTTCCCACCGCCTTCCTGCAGACACAAAGCAGGTCCCCAGAGACAGCTGTCAACTGCAGCAGCCACCACATAAAATCAGGTTCCGGTGTTGCTGAAGAGCTTCACCTTGCCTTAATACAGCGGCCAGGGGAAGGTTTGCCAGGACCAGACAATGCCTTCCTCTTTGTCTCCCTTCTCAGCTCTGTCTTTCTGCCTATTCCTGACTTTGTTCTTTGTTAGAAAGGTCCAGAGTGGCAGAGCAGTGGCTGCTGTTGTGCAAGGCATGTAATTTTGACCCCTTCTGCTCCTAAAAAAATCAATACTCCTTTTGAGCCTCTGTGAAGAGTGTTTTATAGAATCCCTCTGAGAAGCCCCGATCTGTAAAAGCTGATATTATCTGATGACCCTTCTCATACTTACACAGTCTTTTTTTCCATAAAATATTTCCAGAACCTCACCTTCCTCTGTAGCTGAGACCCTACCGCACATGTCTGCTTTGTGACGTGCTAATATAGTACATCTTATCTGTCCAGTTTGGATGGAAAAGCTCCTCATTTACATACCTGAAGGCAATGGGATGTAACAAAGGTCATCGGCTGACATGGGCACCCTCAGCGAGATGGGAGCCTGAAGTAGCACAGCCGTGTTAAACACAGGATAGGGAGTCAGCTGAGTGCTCACTATGGAGCTGGAGAAAAATTCATCAGCTTGAGAATGTCACCTGTTGTTTGTTCCAGTCTTCACCAGTGTTGCCTCAAAGATAGAAAGCACCTCGGTTTGACTTTCCCTATTATACATGTCACATCTCAAGAGGAGAAACAAGACATCACGGAATTGCAAAGTTCCCGAGCTCGAAGAGACTTCAGAGATCACATAATGCAGATGTTGTGAACTGGTGACCAGATGTATCCCCATGACAGACGTGTCTTTTTTGACCTTTGTAGTGTTTTGGATTGTTTCTTGGTTTATTTGTTTTAAGCTGAATTAATCAGCAATATTTTACATCAGGAGACTTCAAATAAGAATAAAGTTTGAGAGATTTTCTTCAAAAATTGGAAGCGCAAGCAGCTCTGTTCCTATTCTTGAGTAGGAATAGGTGAACAGCTTTCACAGCTCTGGCAGCTCTGTTCTTATTCCTGAACAGTCTACCCAATGACCTCGCTCACTTCTGGCGAAAGCTGAAGGCACCTGGGTTGGTAGTCCCTCACCTAAAGTCAGCCCCTCCCCATTTTCCCATATGAAAGCACAGGATCCTATTGTAAAAGGTGAAGGTGACTTCACTTCCCCAAGTCTCACAGGGCCTAAGTGGCAGAGCTCTTGTGGAGTTCTCGCTGATTGTGGGGAACTATGTCTCCTGTACCATATGGGTCTTCAGTATGATTGTTGTTGTTTCCAAGAACATTGTTAGAGCTTGGTGATGAAGTGGCCTGTAGAGATGGCTTCTTTTACTCCTGAAGTTGCCTCCAGACATCTGGGGCAGTCAAGTCTCTGATTTCTGTGTTTGTTTCCTCCCAAATATTATTTTCGTAATACACTCAAAAAATAATACTGAGAGTTTCTTACCACTAGATCTATCCTGCAAGAAATGCTAAGGGGAGAAGTCTGTCCCTCAGATTGAACCGAAAACAAGCTAGATGGCCAGGTGTGGTGGCTCAAACCTATAATCTCAGGGTTTGGAATGTGGAGTGGGGAGGATGGATTGAGGCCAAGAGTCTGACACCAGCCTGGGCAACATAGAGAGACTCTGCCTCTACAAAAAATAACATAAAAATTAGGTGGGTGTGGTGTTGTGTGTGTGTAGTCCAGGCTACTCAGGAAGCTGAGGCAGGAGGATCATTTGAGCCCAGGAGTTGAAGGCTGCGGTGAGCTATGATAGCATCACTGCACTCCAGTCTGAGTGACTGAGTGACACCCTATCTCTAAAAGAATAAAAAGAAGAAGATAGACAGTAATTTGAAGCCATATCTAGAAATACAGGTCTCCAGTAAGGGTAAATATATGAGCAATTATAAGGATAGTATTATAAATTTGATTTGTAAATTCATTTTACATTTTCTACATGATTTTAAAAGGTAATGCTAATGGAAACCAGATAAAATCACTACAGAAGAAAACCAATCACTCATAATTGCACTATTCAGGGAAAATTGCTGGCAGCAACTTACTGGGCTTACTGGTCATTTTAATATTTGATTGGGATCTTACTCTATACACTTATCAGTTCCCTGCCCGTTTCACTCTACACTATATTGGAGATATTCTTCCATGTCACTATAGTCATTTTTACAGCAAACTTCTCTAATGCTGTTAAGGCTTCCACAGCATGGATGAGCCGCAGCTGATGGACTTGTGTGTGGGGTGCTATCAGCTACATTGGGAGGAGGGGCCCACCTTGGGTAACATTGTGAAACTGCCTTCTTCCCTCTCTCACTCTGTAGCATCTGCCCCTAGGTCTCACTTTATACTGTAAGGCCCAAAATTTCTTTCACACGGTACCTTGATGTCTTTGAGCCTCACACAGCCCCAAAGGCCTAATAGTGAATTCCCCTGCTCTTCCTAGATATGCCCCCATTTAGCAAAGAAAGTCTCCCACCAGCATAGTTCCCTCAATGGCTGGGCTAACTGCACTCCACCTGGTCCTCAACCCAATGTGTTTCACTCCCCTCCCAGTCTGCAACATTATTCAAACAAGCCAATCACATGCCCCTGCAGGAGCCGGGGGCATCTCCAGCTCTTGTTACTATGAAGCTTGCCTCCCACAGTCCCTGCCAGCTCACTCTTCTCTGGAGTGCAACCTCGTGTGATCCTGCATGGGATGAGCCGTCTTCCTCCTCTGGGCTGTGAGTCTATGTGACAAACTACTATCAACCTCATCAGTCCAGTGTCAATGGTATGTGTTTGGCCATCCCCAGATTCCTAGGGTAGGAATCTCTCCTTCACCAATGAGGTGAAAAGGAGATAGACAAGACGCTCTTGCTCTGCTCCACCTACTGTTAGGATGTGGCTTTAGACAAGAATTGAAAGCTCATTCCTTCTAAGGTGAAGATTTAGAGAAGTTTAAACATTAGTTATTGTGTATGGGGGGTTACATTTTAATAGCCATCAGTATTTGATTAAAGTTATAAGAGAAGAGTCGTACTAGAGCCTAGGAATGAGGAAAGAAGAGAAATTCCAACTCAGTGGTGCCCTGTGCCCCCTGAATGTACTCCCTGGCTGCTGCCCGTTGTCTACTTCAATCAGTGACTGTGTTCAGAAGCCGTGTGGCCCATTTCTGCCACTTGCTGAGTGATTTGGGGGCAAGGAACTGCATATCTTTGAGCTTCACTCTACTTATCCCTCAAATAGTAAAACCAATACCTGGTCCTCCTATGCCATTGGTGCCCAGTGTGCCTGGCATGCGCCTCGTGCTGCATCCGCCCTCTTCTCCTCTTCTGATCTGTCTCTGATTTTCTTGGCACCAGCCAGGCACCAGCCACCAGCCACATTGCCTCATTCAGCAAATATTTAAGCAGCACTGATAGTGTGCCAGGGACTGTTCTAGGTACTTCACTTTCATTGAAGTATGCCTATAAACTTAAAACAACAACAATAATAAATGAATTCTGATTTTTTTTTTTCAGCAAAAAGAAGGCAGCATTCTGAGGTAGAGAGAGTGTTGTGTTGCATTTCAGACAGACCCAGATTCCAGCCCTGATATTTAGTGCTCACGCAGTGCTAGGTGGATATGCAGCAGTAAGCAAAGCAGAGAGGAAGTATCCTTGGTTTCCACGCTCCCAGCTTTGTGACCTTGGCCAGCATTTTAATCTCGCTCACCTTCAGCTGTCTCATCTGCACAATGGGCATATGAATACTTACCCTGGGGGGTAATTGTGAGGACTGTTGCTAATCCCATGAGGTCTTTACTGACACTCCATGCCTGGTCACCAGTCCCTTCTATCCCATTAGCCCCAAGAGATGTGACAGCACCTTCCTTTGTGCCACGTGGTCCTATGGACACCTGTGCCAGCACTTGTCACATAAGCATTGCATTTGTCCCCATTAGGTTGCAAGTCCAGACATCAGAGTCCTACATCTTTCTTTATGACTCCACACCTGACACTTAGTAGGCACTTTCGAATGTTTGTTGAAGGCGCCTGGTGCAACGGCTGTGGTTGTTCACAACTCACACATTGGAATGAAGGCATCAAACTCTGTGCCCTTCGCTAAAGCTGTCACTCTGGCTACCCAGTGGAGCCACCACTACTCAAAGGGGTTGGCCCATAACTCAACTCTTGGCTATGCTTTTGGGCCATTCTTGAACCACCCCCAAAACTTGTCTCTTTCCTTTGTTTTATGTCAAATTTTCTACCCAAAGAAAAGTTACCATCTTCTTTAGTCATAAGTCTTAATTCTGAATCTGTCAACACCAAGGACATCCTAGTCTCTAAAACTGTAAAATGTTTCATAAAGTTACATTGTTATTATCTAGCAAAAAAGCCACAACCAAACTCACCCTCAGGGATGGAAAATTGTTGCCACCATTAAGAATTATCCAAAAGAATACTCAATAAGCAATGAAAGAAATTCCAGAAGAGACATTAATATGTTTTGAACAATGGGGTGTCATTAGAAAAAGAAAGTAATTTGAGAGAAGTCTTTTCATTTAAATGAATGAAAAAAAAACCCAACCCCATTGCTTATAGTTATCCTATGCCCCAGAGAATAGAGGGGAGGAAAGAATGAGCTCAAGGAGCAACAACACAAGAAGTGTCCAGAAATAATAAGACCCACCGTGGCTTATGCACTAACCATTCTCCCACACTTCCTGACTTGTGATTTCCTCCACTTATCATTAGGAAGAAGAGCAACACTTCCTTTTTTTTTTTTTTTTTTTTTTTTTTGAGATAGGGTCTCACTCTATTGCCCGGGTAGGAGTGCAGTGGTGCAATCTCAGCTCACTTCAATCTCCACCTCCTGGGTTCAAATGATTCTCCTGCCTTAGCCTCCCAAGCAACTGGGATTACAGGCATGTGCCACCACAGCCAGCGAATTTTTTGTATTTTTAGTAGAGACAGGGTTTCACTGTGTTAGCCAGGATAGTTTCGATCTCCTGACCTCATGATCCACCCGCCTCAGCCTCCCTAAGTGTTGGGATTACAGGTGTGAGCCACTGTGCCCAGCCAGAGCAACCCTTCCTAGTGGTCTTGTTTGTGCCCGAAGATAACTGATAAAAATACCTCCTCCAACTAGACTTTTCCCAGGTGTAGTGGGAGTGGCCATCCAGGCAAGGCTGTGGGTGTCCAATGGATACAGCAAAGAGGAGCCAGGATGGAAAATCATGAGCAGCCTTCGGGAGGCACCAGGGAGGAAGAGGTTACTTCCATGCGTGGGTCTCAGGACGGCACCAGGGAAGAAACAAGGGTTTTGTTGGACCACGAAAGCCTGGGAGCACTGGGAGGTGCTTATGGATCAGAGTCAGGGAAGGGGGAAACGGGGCTACCCCAAGCTGAGGGAACAGGGCTAACTACTTATCAACTAAATGGCCCAACTAAATGGGCATAAGCAAGACATAGTTTGTGAACTATCCACTTAGAGCATTGTAAGCTCTAATTCAGTGTCACTCATTCTCCATGTGACCTTAGGACGTTGTTAAATCCCTCCATACCTCAGTTTGCACATCTGTTAAAAGTGGAAGAATACATTACTTGTGTGTCTCACCAGATTGTTCTGAGGATAGAATGCTCTATTCCATTAGAAAAATTATTCATTCATTCATCTATCCTTCATTCATTCAAACAATCATCTGTTGTTGGGCCTTCTGGACTTCCATCAAGAGCAGGGTGTGAGGAAAGACGTGGATGTGAAATTTTATTCAGATCAAGAGCTATAACCAGCTCTATTAGGAGAGAGAATTGGAGAATAATGACTAGAGACATCTGAGCATTGGCTTTGGAAATGCTCTCTTGGCTCCTAAACTGCTGGTAATTGCATCTTTCTCTCCTTTCATTAACCGTTAAAAAGGTAAAATCTCAATATAGATAGAGGGGCATCTCTGGTAAGAAAGGCAGCCAGGAGCAGGACAAAACTGGGCTCTGGGTTTGAGTGCCGAGGCAGTTCCTGGAGCACTGCCCAACCCTCACCTGTGGCTGGTTTGCCTGCACTGCCCCTTCCTCTTGAGCAAAGCCCAACACTCCATTAGGAGATGGGAGAGCTTGGCATCTCACTTCTTTGGGCAAAATGAAAGAATGCACGAGGCATGGACACAGCTAACCTAGAGGTTATATCATCCCCTGAGAGTCAGCTTAACTTATTTGATAAAGATCGCAGAAGGAAGCCCCCCAGCTTCCCTTATCCTGGTTGATATTGGTCAAAAGACCTAATTACTTCGTCTGAGCTCACATCCTTCCCTTCTTTTGGTTGATATTGGTTGCAAGATTTAATTGCTTTGTCTGAGCTCACACCCTTCCCTTCTCTTGGTTGATATTGGTTGGTCAAAAGGCCTAATTGTTTGCCTGAGCTCACAACCCTCCTCTTTTTACTGGGTTCTTGTGGGCAGGACAGTTGCTAGGAGCCCCTAAAGGAAGATTAGGACGAGGTGAAAAGGTAAGGTCTAGGGCTGTGTTTACTCTCCCACGGCAACCTGTGTGACCAAGAGAATGAATGAGGAGGCAGCAGATAAGGTTAATCAGCACAACAAGCTCATTGCTTCATAGGGACACTGGTTACAATCCTAGTAAACCCCAATAATTTTGTTTTTCAGATAAAGGAAAAAAATCTTGGAGTTTTTTACTATTGCATTCCCTCAGAAAATCAGGCCTTTCAGAAGATGGCTTGACCATTGTCTGTAAACACAATTAGTCTGGAGTCCCCGCCACACGGTAGTAAAGATGCCTTCGAGAAAAGCATGAGGGAGATTAAATGATTACATTAAGAGAGCAAATACATGTATGATAAAGTTTTATGAGCTCTTTTTCCAAGAAAAGGGCTCCATAAAAGCAATATTTTATTATCCTTGTTCCAAGGCTCAGGGAAATATAGCCTCCCTTATTCAACTTGAGAGTTTGTGACTATATTTATCTATTCATGTGTATCTTTTAAAAATGTATTTTTTTTCCAAGAAAATTCAGACCAAGCATCATATTGGTGTTATTAACATTGTTTAGTACTGAATCTTTAAATATCTTGTTTTATCCTCTTCTGGGCAGTAGCTCAAAATTTCTCTCATAATATAGCAAAACTTTATTGTAGCAAAGCAGACATTAAAATATTAATAGAATGTGATCCTTTGCTGAGATTATGAGAGTTCCTTCTTTGTAGGATTTTAAGAGTAAGTTCATAGACTCTCAGGAACAGGCTAAAAGCTGACAGATGGGTTAATGGTGCTCTGAGCACACTGTTACCTTTTCCGTAAGCACAACTGTTAAGCAAAATGAGAATTTTTGTTCCAGGTGTACTATCAGTCCTTGCAGCTAGGGGTTTACAGCCCAAGACAGGCAGATAGCAGTAATGAGTAACGTGCTGTTCTTATTATATAGAAAAACTAATGTAATGCAGGTCAATGTTTTACTATAGGTAAAGGAAACACGTACCTACATGTAGTAGATGAAAATGAAATTATGGGAGCCACACATTAGTACCAATCACCACTGGTCTTCCTGTTCATTGAGAAAAACATCCCCAATGTTTTTCTCAAATGTTTCTGCTGTTATTTTTCTGTAGTTACAGAAGTTATATAGTTGTAGAAATATGGTAGCCAGAAGACCACTGCTCTTCATTTCTAAAGGGTATAAACTATTTCCCAAAGACTCATTATATTGAAACATCATGGAATTTCTGCTTAACTGTATTAGGGATCTATTGCTGCATAACAAATGACCCCAAAATTTAGTGACTTAAAACAACAATTAATATTTATTATCTCACACAGTTTCTGTGGGTCAGGAACTCAAGAGTGGCTTGGCTGGTTAGTTCTGGCTTATAATCTCTCATGAACTCGAATGACAGTTGGGACTGCAGTCATCTGAAGACTTGACTGGGCTGGGGGATCTGCTTCCCAGATGGCTCACTCTTGTGACCAGCAAGCCTGTGCTGGCTATTGGTGAGGTACCTCAGTTCTTTATAACACTTGGATCTCCCCACTGGGCTGCTTGAGTTCCTCACAGCATAGCAGTCAACTTCCTCCAGAGTTAATGATCCAAGAGAGAGCAAGAAAGAAGCTGAAATGTCTTTTATGACCTAGCCTCAGGAGTCATATGCCATCCTTTCTGGAAATCTCCTACTTAGCAGTACGGGTCAGCCTTATGTGGAAAGGGACTACACAAAAATGGGAATACTCAGAGGCGAGAATCACTGGGAGCCATCTTGGAGGCTGGCCACCATATTAACTTGTCTGAGTCTTCACCCTGTCTTCTACCCATGGTAGCAGTATTTTTCTAAATGTCGTTTTGTGTTTTCCTCAAGATGGTATTAATGAAAGGCATTTAGCAAGAACAAATACCTACCCTTACCTTACCCTTACCACACACACATACACCAACGCTACCAACAACAACCTTCCATGGTGAAAATAAACATGGTAAACTATGTTGGGAGATTCACAATTCACTTGTGATAATAAAAGTTTTGAAGTACACTAGTAAGGAGATGTGTTTGAACTCCCAGCATTTCTTAAACTCATTTTACATTGAATTCTCCTTCAAGGAATATATGAAACACCGTGACCATAAGGGCATAATTTGATAAAGGTCTTTCTGGGGTTGTTCCATGTTAAGGGCAATCTGTCTTTAAGTTTGGGAGCCTGCCCAGGGAGGTTTCTATGGCTCTGTGACATTTTTGTGGGAATTCCAGTGGGGTGGAGGGGACATCTGTGTTAGAAATCACCTACTTCCCCCACCCCCACTAATAATTGCAGTTCCAATACTAACCCTTCATTCCCAGCAATGATAAGACTTTAGGCAAAAATTATCCAAAAATTAGTTGGGGATTATCCTATCACCCATTTTGTTTTAGAAGAAGGGTTTTCTTCTTGGGTGTCATATTCGTTGCATTTCTCCTTAATAAAGAAAAGAGAACGTGGTGGTAGCAGTCTTCCTGAATTACCTTGGGTCTCAGGGAAGCAGAATGGCATCGTGGTCAAGCACACAGACGCTGGGGTCTGAGGCCTTCACTTCCCAATCCTGCTGTCGCATGCATAGCCTGAGTAAGCTTGGGCAAGTCCCTCTAACTTGTTTATGGCTCAGTTTCTTTTTCTGCAAAATGAAAATAAAATAATAAAACTTACCTCACAGAACTGTGAGGAGTATGTGAGCTGAAACTGATAAAGTCCTCATCCTGTACTGGTGCTTTCCCATGGCAGAGTACCAGAGAGCACTCAACCATGAGTTCTCATGTAAGAGAGAAGGTAGACTAGAAAAGCTGGGAGTTCTACCATCACCACAAAAAACTTATTATCTCTGAGTTGCCAGAATAATAGAGAAGCAGGTGAGAAAGTCTCAACCAGACAAGAACTCAGGAAAAACTAAGAGATGGAAGAAGAATTCAGCAAAGAACCAGGAATTAGGAATGGGCCCGTGAAAGGGCAGGTGTGTGTCAGGAGTGTGTTGGATGTCACGGGCACCAGTTTTCCAGTGACTTGGTGACTTTATCAGTGCATAGGAATGGTTCAGCCTTATTATCAAATTGCAGAGTTAAAAGAAATGTCACAGATTAGCCAGCCTGAAGCCTCATTTGATAGTTAAAGGAACAGAAAACTACACCGGGAAAGCATGCCTCCAACAACCCATGGACTATCAGACATGAACCCAGGCTCCTGGTGGTGGGGCCTGGACCGTTTTTTGCAAATAAAACATGTCCTATGTGAATTTTAACAATCTCCTGCTAAGACAAAATTTTCCTGATAATACAGGCCCCATAGCATTGTCTTGGATGGATGCTGTGTGCTCTCTCAAACCCAGATTCTAACAAGTATCATGGGTCAACTCTCACAGTCATTGAGTGTCAGAATAGTTGTCTACCAAGGGTGGGGTTAGAACTTCATAGTTGCCAAACTGTGAGGGAAACCTGTTCTATGTGTTGTTATGATAACATGGATTTTGTTTTCTTTAATTAACTGTATTGAGGAATAATTTACATACATTAAAACACAGATTGTAATTGTGAGTTTAGAGAAATGTATATTCCCAAGTAACCACTACTTCAGTCAAGAATTAGAATATTTCCATCACCCCAAAAAATTATCTCACGTGCCTTTGCAGTCAATCACCTCCCTCTGCCCCATACGTACGCCCCCAGCAAACACTGATCTGATGCGACATTAAGTTCTCGGTCAACCGAAGTTGGAATAATCCTGGCTTGCCCCAAGCACTGCTCTGGTGCCCTGGGGAAGAAAGGGCAACTCTGCGATCTGCTTAGGAGACAGAAGGAGGAAGCAGTAAAGTTGCAACGCCCCTTGTATGTCAACTAATGCCCAAATGACAAGGGATGAGGTGATCTGACAAGACTGGAGGTCACTGTGGGCCAACACAGTCAGGGAGGTCTTGCAGGTCTGAGGAGGGTCTGTGGAAGGTGGTAGGTGTGGATGGCTTGGTGTGAGAAGTGAGGGACAAGGAGGAGGTCAGGCAGCCCAGCAGGGGAGGAGGCAGCCAGGAGCTGACCTCAAACGTTCATTGCCCTTTCGTGAACTTGACGAGGAGTCCTCAGCCAGAGGCGGGTGCAGGATTCCTGCTGAGCAGCTGCAGGATGCGAGTGAAGTCTGGGATAGGAGGATCAGGTTGTTTCTATCATTATTGCATAATACAGCATATGTTGCATTAACATACATTATTTACTAAATAAATGCAGGTTTAAAAAAATGTCGGACTATGATCCTGCTGCCCTTTTGCTTTTGAAAATGGCCTTGGTGCCTCTCAGCCCTTGGCCAGCCCTCCTGGGCTTCAGGGAGCTTGGGAGTGTGAGCATTTGCCAAGCCTTTAATGACAGGGGCCCATTAGAGCACATGGCTGGATTCCTGGAACCACCCATTAGATTAAGAAATGGAGCCGGAGAATTAGCTTGATGCATGCCCTGCCAAGGAGGGACCCTCGTCCTCATGGTGGTGGCTCCCTGGAGGTTGAAGCAGATGGGGAAGCTGTGTCCAGGTCATTACCGCTGTGTCACCAACAGCAGGCGGGCTCTGAGCAGCCCTCCCCACCCCACCTACTGCCATGCCAGGCAGTTCAATTCCTGTGGCCACCAGGGCCCACGCTGTCAGTAGCAAAGGGCATTACACAATGAAGAAAGGGAGGAGAGGGGCAGGCATGTGAAATCATGAACAGAAATGAGAACCTACCCCATGCCAGATACTGGACTAGAGGGAGGGTCGGACACCATTCCTGCCCTCAGTAAGGGTGATAGAGGAGGAATGAGGCCGGTTAATATCCTATGGTAGGTGAGAAGTAATAAGGGTCCTATTATGGGCTACATTTTTTCCTCTTCAAATTCTTCTGTTGAAGTCCTAACCTCAGCACCTCAGAATATGGCCTTGTTAGGAGATAGTTTTTACAAAGGTAATCAAGGTAAAGGGAGGTCATTAGGGTGGACTCTAATCCAATATGACTGGTGACTTTGTAAAAAGAGGAAATCTGGACACAGTTAGGTATAGAAGGGAAATGACATGAAGAGACACGGGGAGAAGATGGCCCCCTACAAGCTGAGGAGAGAGGCCTGGGACAGATCCTCCCCTCACAGCTCTCAGAAGGAACCAACCTTGGGAACATCTTGATCTTGAACTTCCAGCCTCCAGAACCGTGTGACAATATATTTCTGTTATCTAAACCAGGGGTCCCCTTGGTACCAGTCTGTGCCCATTAGGAACCAGGCCACACAGCAGGAGGTGAGTGGCAGGGGAGTGAGCATGACTGCTTGAGTTCCCCCTCCTGTCAGATCAGCGGTGGCATTAGATTCTCACAAGAGTGTGAACCCTATTGTGAACTGTGCATGTGAAGGATCTAGGTTGCATGCTCCTTGTGAGAATCTAATACCTGATGATCTGTCGCTGTCTCCCATCACCCCCAGATAGGACCGTCTAGTTGCAGGAAAACAAGCTCAGGGCTCCCACTGATTCTACATTATGGTGAGTTGTATAATTATTTCATTATATATTGCAATGTAATAATAATAGAAATAAAATGCACAACAAATGCAATGTGCTTGAATCATCCTGAAACCACCTCCACCTGCCCTGGACCAGCCCGGAAACACTGTCTTCCACGAAACTGGTCCCTGGTGCCCCAGAGTTTGGGGACTGCTGCTTTAAGTCCCCAGTCTATGGTAGTTTGCTACAACCGCCCCAGGAAATGGATACAGACCCTATGGGAGAACACCTGAAGGGCCCTTGAGCCAAATGAGGGGTCAAGAAAGGTTGCCTGGATGGAAGAATGTCTAGGCTGAGACCTGAATGACAAACAGGAGGTTTCCAGTGGGGAGGGGAAGGAGTAGTGTCAGTGAAGAAGGAGGAAGGGACTTCTGGGTAGAGGGCCTGGCCAATGGCCCTGCAGTTGCGGGGACCCTTTGGGAATTGCAAGTCTGTGGGACTGGGGACAACACTGAGTCAGCAACCCAAAAGAGGGTGATATGGTTTGGATGATTGTCTCCTCCAAATCTCCTGTCGAATTGTGATCCCCAATGTTGGAGTGCAGCTCGCTGGGAGGCAAATGGGCCACGGGGGTGGATCCCTCGTGAATGGCTTGGTGCCCTCTCTGTGGTGATGAGTTCTCACTGTATGATTTTAGTTTAAAAGAACCTGGCACCTCCTGCTGTCTCTCCTGCTCCCTCTCTCACCAAGAGCCACGCCTGCTCCCCCTGCCTTCCCCCTTCCAGAAAAGCTTCCTGAGAGCCCAGCAGATACCGGTGCCATGCTTCTGGAACAGCCTGCAGAACCATGAGTCAAATAAACCTCTTTTCCTTTTAAATTACCCAGTCCCAGGTACTCCTTTATAGCAACACAAAACGTACCAGTGCAGAGGGCATCAAATGTCAAGGGAAGGAAACAGGCCTGACGGCGGGAATGTCCAATGCAAAGCAGGTTGCTCAGCATGGGTCTCTGGAAATTCTTGGAAATGCCCCTATCTTCTATCGGCAGCTTCCTCCCCGGATTCTCACTTCAGACAGCAAGGTTGTAAACCCGGGCCACTGACCTTGTCTATACATATGTCACTGTAGATCAAGAACAATTTTTTTTTTTCCCCTGTAGTGATTGATTTATGTGGGTCTCTTGGATCGGGTTAATTGTCAACAGTGTGAGCTCCTACTGCAAGAAGGGAGTGGGGTTATCAGCACACTGTGTTACCCACAGTTCTTCAGACTGAGAGCTGCAGATGACGCAATCCTATGTTGACTTGCTCCTGGCCCTGCAGGGCGGTTGGCCTCACCTGCCCACAGACAAGGCGTGATGACTGATTGCGTTTTGTCAGTAATCGGCTTGACATGGAGCCAGCAAACTCCCAAAGTTAGATTAGGAGGTGAGGTAATTGGTTGAGGACTTTGGATTTTAGTTTATTAATGTCCAAACAGTGGGGAAGCTTTCTGAATGGAAACAAGCCAAAATATTTGGCCTTCAAAATCTCTTCCGGGGTCATGGAGGTCTGCTGGTTAAGGGTGGGGCGTGGGTTGAACAAAGCCAGTGGGTGAGATATATCTCCATGAAAATGCACAAAAATCAGTGCTGCTGCCTTGTTGGTGAAAAAAACAAGAAAGGAAATGCACAAAAAGTGGAACATCATGGGATGCTGAGAAGGCAACACAGCACTTGCTTGGAAAATGAGTGAAAGTAGAAGGCTGTTAAAACTCAGAGTTTTGGCCTGCAGTTTTTTGTTTCTTAGGAAGGTCACATGAGAATGAGCGATGAACTTTCTCAGGGCCAATTTCTGGACAGTGGATCCTGTTTTATCTTTCAGAGAAAGGCAGGGACTATTCTCCAACGTTTTGTAGGCTGTCAAGAGGGAGGATAAATCTGAGACTGCCTTTAAATACTGGGTTTCAATTGCTTCCTTCCTTCCCAGGGCAGATATACAGTCTTCTGGTATGATTTAATGTCCAAACTCAAGCGACTGCTGTGCTTCTGCAGGATGGAGACAGCACTTTGCAATTATTTTTGTGTTCTCTGCAGAAGACAAGGGTCAGCCCCCAGTAGGGGGACACTCAGGGCTGATGGTTCTCTTAGGGAGGGAAAGTGAGAGAGCATGGTCACTGCTGGCCTGACTCCCTACAGCTTCTGGGTTTGGGAGAGACCTCGCTGTAACCATCACCACCACCTTCATCATCATCATCATCATCGTTGTCGTCTGCTGCTACTGTTGTGCTAGAAGGGGTGGAAGTGGTCATTACTCATGCTTTCTCCCCTCTTGGTTTTAGCCAACTAAGGAGCTAAATGAGATCAAAGAGTCAATTATAGTACCCAAAGCATAGGACTCTCTGGAAAACTGGGTAGCAAGATCTTTCGTGTGGCTCTTCAGTCTGAAGCAGACCTCCCTCGTGGTTGGAGATGAAGCCAGGCAGGTCTAAGAGAACCAGCAAGATATGTCCATGTCCCACTCAAGGATTCTACTCTTGGCCAATGTGGCCTAGTGGATTTGCCTGGCTCTCCCTGATCTCACCAAGCAGATAAGTCACTCTTCCTCTGGCTGATGCAGCACACGATGGGGGCAGTTGGGGGAGAGACTGGAAAAGTGTATTCCAATACTGCTCTCTTCCAGGCATGGGGCAAGGTGGAAATGTAAGCAGTGGAGTCATAAGCATGTCCCTTTAATAACTATGATATTTGTGATCACCTCCTAGATGCCTGGTAGTTTGATCAGGATAGTACAGTCTACACCTGATTAATTTAAGGTGGTTTTGCTTGCTGATGAGGGCCCAGAAACCATGGTTTTACAGTTCCTCTAAATTGTCACTGGCTCCCTAAGTCAAGCTTTGGGCTAGCAAAGGCTTTTGTTCTTGTACAGTTATCAGCAGGGGCCATGACTGGCCACAGGCTGAGTCTGCCCTGGGTAGTAGAGGTCAGGAGCTGGGAAAGGAGAGGAATTGTCTCTAGTTTAGTCTTCCATGCCTCTGACCAATGAGATTGGTTCAAGGATGAGGACTGATCCAAGGTAGACCAAGAGATATGATCTTGAAACTTCTGTTGGAATTTCTCTTCCTCAGAACTAGCAGCTCTCCTATTGGTGGCAGTTGCTGACTATGGGTGACGCACACCTGCAGCTGCTCGGAGGGCCCTGTTAAGACATCCAGTCTCGGAGGAGAGCCAGTCAGGAGGAAACCAGAGATCAAGTTCTGATTATTGTGTTCCAGTACCTGGATCCCACTATGCCTCAGCCAGAGAGACCTTTGGGTCTTTAAGTGAGCCCATATATCCCCCCTCCTTTGTCAAGCTGGGTTTCTGTTGTGTGCAACCAAAAGTCTTGGCTAATGCATTTGTGGATCTTTCCAATGGAATAAACAGTGTTTAGATCATTGATTGTAGAAATAAAGCAGGAAACATACACACATAGTGAGATATGAGGATTCTCCGAGCCTCTATGATCAAAAGTAGCCCACTCCCACCTTCAAGCAGAACTGGAGCCTCTGAGGTTGCAAGTATATTTACTCTCTTGAATTTTAGGATTAACTCCAGGAGTGGTAGCTGAAGCTGTCAGCAGCCAGAAACATTTCAGTTTGAGTTGATCAGTCCAGGTTTTTCATTTATCAGGAGTGGAGAGAATGGGGCTGGAAAGGAGTGAATATGTAGAAGATGCTTTGGTATTTGGGGAGGAGCTAGGAAAGGCGTAGGTGATGTGGTCAAGGTGACCGGGGAGGAAACAGAACACAGAGGGTTAGGATGGGGGTGGAGGGGACACTAAAGATGTAGGAAGAGATGAAGGTGGAAAACACCAAAAGTTTTACCTGTAGAAAAGTCACAAGAAGTATAGCAAAGACGAAGTCTTCCTGAGTCATAAAGGCAAGGGTCATCCCTACCCTTGAACAATACTGGTCTAGGTGCCCACATAATACATGAGGAAAATTGATACTGATAAAGACTATTAACTGTTTCTTGCCAGGTAAGATGCAGAATGTCGTCCCTCCTAGGCATCTGTACTTCTATGTTAGAAGCTATGATATGAGATTATTGACAGAGTCGGTAATATTTTCTTAGTGAAATACACAATCTCTGAATTAGGCTAAGGATCATAGAACACTCTGGTATCTACATTTCAGAGTCTGACACTAGCGTGATTGCAGGTGTGGGAATAGCGGGTGGGAAGATGGTGTGATCTGTGTGATTGTGGGTGAGTGTCGTGGGGGAATGGATGTGGTCTGAGTTATATGGCATGTCCCTGTGTGTATCCATGTGTGTAGCTGCAGTGGGAGGCACTGGTTTGAATCAGCATGGGGCTTGCCTTGTCCGACAGGCAGCTGTCAGCCAAGGGGCACTTCCAGTTGTAATTGAGAAATGGCAGTGTGCTATCTCTCCCGGAGCGGGATGATAGTAATTAATTGTTCATTGATCCCTGCAGGTCAGCTAGAGGTCAGAGAAGTTACTCTAGTGGCCTTCTAGTTTGCCAGGCAGCCGGGAGCAGTGATTTGAAACCTCAGTGAGAGGTGAGAACTGTCCTGTGCCTTACACCCTGATCCAAGGTGATGGGATAATTATGGTAACTTAATGTCTATGATTACAAATAATACAAGTCAGCTGTTCAGAAAAACCGTGCCAGCACACTATTTAAGACTTTTGGAGGAGGTGGAGAAAAGGTGTTTGACAGTGGATATTTTTCAGCACAGAATGGAACACTGCAATAGGATTGTTATTATCATCACTTTCAAAAGCTTAGGTAAATGTCCATCTGTGGGTGAGGCTGTGAGTGGAGAACCCCATAGATCTCATCTCAGATCCACATAGGTGATTCCATTCTAAGAGAACTCCTGCACAATCTGAAGGGCTCGTGCACAGTGAGGGGATAAATGAAGACTCAGTTCAGGCTCTAGCACTTCTGCAAAGTCTTCTTCCATCTGCCACATTCTCCTAGCATTCAGTGATCTCCAACACATAACAGGGACACCCTCCTTTCTTCTGTGCAGTCTTCATTCTGCAAATATTAATGGTGCCTGTCTTTTGTTCCAGACACCATGCTAGGTGTGCCTGTTGCATCCAAGTTCCCATGGAGCCTGTATATGTCCTGAACGTTTTTCTCTGTCAACATCTCCCCTCTCCAACTAGATTGTAAGCTTTTCAAAGGCTGACCATGTTGCCTATCTTAAACAACAGCCACAGCAAACATTTATTGAGTGTTAGACTGGCCTGGGCACATGGAAAGCTCCATAAAGCTTAGCACAGGGCCACATCAACTAGTTCCTCAATAAAAATTGATTAGTTAAAAAAATATGGAACTGACTTGTTCAGCTAATCATGGGGATGGTGAGGAGCATAGGTGGGGGGTTGCTATGGTGAAGTCTTGGTAGTTTCACTGTCTCCTGTGGGATGAGATTCAGAATGATGTCCCTCTGAGGCATCTGTACTTGTATGTTAGAAGCTATGGCGTGAGGTTATTGACAGAGTCTGTTGTGTAAACCTTCTTTGCGAAATATACTATCTCTAAGTTATGCTAGGGCTTATAAAACAATCTGGTGTCTA
This sequence comes from Papio anubis, assembly GCF_008728515.1. Classification (NCBI taxonomy): domain Eukaryota; kingdom Metazoa; phylum Chordata; class Mammalia; order Primates; family Cercopithecidae; genus Papio; species Papio anubis. The sequence goes on from NC_044994.1 coordinate 49,647,135, forward strand.
CATTTCAGGGGCATTTTAATCGAGGGAAGTGAGTGTTGGGGTGAAATCAGGGATCTGCTTTTCTTTTGAAATGTTGATAGAAGGTTCTTTCTGTGCACCTGCACTTCTCTATTGGATGGCGCTGGATGTGGTTGCCTTTTGTGGCTCTTGGTTGCAATACAGTTCCCTTGTTGAAATGACCTCCCTCTAACTGATGCCTCCGCCCTAGGCTCATCAATGGCTACCAAAGCCAATGGACACCTTGTGGAACACAGTGTGGCATTTCACCCATGGCCTTCATGAAATGTGCCCTTTTGCAGTTTATGATCCAAGGCTCTTGTAGTTTTCCCTCCATCTTTTTAGTGTTGTTCTCAGTCCCCCTCATGGGCTCTCCAGGTTTTCCTGTATCTTTTCTAAGTTCTCCATTGTGATTGCCACCTATAGTCTCTATCTTTAGTGAGATAGATGTCTCTCCCATTCCAAGTTCTCCATTGTAATTGCCACCTGTGTTCTCTATCTTCAGTGAGATAGATGTCTCTCCCCAGCCCCGAGTCCTTGTTTCTTTGGACTTCATAGGCAGATGTCTGCACCTGAATAACCCATACCCATCTTAAACTAGTAAATAAAAATGGAATGCATGATCATGTCTCCGTCTCCCATCCTCACCTCTATACCTGTTCTCCATTTAGCAAATGGCACCTCCATACACCTGCCCAAGTGAGAAGCCTGGGGGTCATCCTTCACCCTCTCCTTTCCCTCGCTTCTCACCCGGTTGGTCTCCAATCCCTGGGATGAGTCTATCTCCTAAATATCTCTTGTATCCCTGTTACCTTCTTCACCTGCCAGGCCACCAGGATCATTCACTCCTCGCCATCTCCTTCGTATAGCATTGAAATGGTTGCTGAAATTGTCTCCCTGTTTCCCCCCTTGCCCACTCCCATTTGTTTCCCACCTCCCTCTTAGAGATCTTTTAAGAAATACAGATTACGGTTCCTGCCTCACAATGCAAAGGTCAACGGTGACGCCATCTGGGGCGCGCTTGGAATCCAGCAGGCGGTTGTTGCCGCGTCTTCCGCAACCTCCGCGGCCTGGAGCTGGCCTCCCCCGCGGCCGCCCCAACCACCGCCCCCGCCGCCATCACCGCCACCGTCACCTCCGCCGCTGCCTCCTTGGGGCCCTCCTCCTTCACCGCCCCCTTAGCCACCTCTACACACTCTGGGCCTTCTGTCCGGGAGAAGAAGCTGTAATCGTCTTCCTGTGGGCCCGGGGCGCAGTCATGGCGGACGGCGGCGGCGGCAGCGGCGGTGCGGGCCAGGCCTCGGCCTGGGCGGCCACGGGCGCAACCCGGGCCCGCGGGGGTGGTGGTCCCATCAACCCGGCCTCGTTACCCCCTGGCGACCCTCAGCTCATCGCTCTCATCTTGGAGCAGCTCAAGAGCCGGGGCCTTTTTGACAGCTTCCGCCGGGACTGCCAGGCCGACGTGGACAACAAGCCAGCTTACCACAGCCTGAGCCAGCAAGCGGATAATTTTGTGTCAGCACATCTGGACAAGCAGGAATGGAATCCTTCAGTGAACGAAAACCAACTGCGCGATGGTCTGAGGCAGAGTGTGGTTCAGCCAGAGAGGTCGGAAGCTGGAGTAGACAGGATTATTTCTCAGGTGGTGAATCCAAAACTAAACCACATCTTCAGGCCACACATAGAACAAGCAATTCATGAATTCCTGGTGGCCCAGAAAGAAGCGGCTGTGCTAGTACTCCCTGCAGAGCCGGAAGGCCTGGACCCTCCAGCTCCGTCTCAGGACACTTCCTAAGAATATGGCTGACAACTTTTGAAAGCGCTATTTAATTTTGGATGAAGAAATGGATTCGGTTACATAAGAGTCCAATTTCAGACCAAAGATAGGCCAAGGTCATCACTGAGCTCAAGATTTCCATCTACACCATGAGCAGTGACCAGATTGAAAGGGAAGCAAGTTCGGCAGAGAGAGAGTTGACCCTATCGACCCCTGCATTACGCCGCCATTTGGCCAGCCTGTCCAAGGGCTTGACACCAAGCACACACTACAGAGAGGGAAACACTACTGCAACCCAGGGTTGTCCTGAAACAGACATCTATACTTGGACGTGGAGACTGCACATAGACTTTAGGGTTTGTGCTCTGGGATAAACGAAAGCTACAGCGAGAGGACATAATCAATCCTAAAGACAATTTCAAAGAACAATGACAGTCAAGGTTAACTGGGAGTAGTATTTGACAGTATTTATTTGATATTGTCTCTCAGAGTTGCAAACTAGATTGTACACAACATTAGCGTCAAATAGCTTTAAAGTTGTGACCTTCTTGTACATGAATCTTCTAGCCAGTTTCCTTTCCTTTGTAAGAGGTAACAAAACATGAAACCTAGAATGAGTGAGAAGTTCAGACATTAGGTATAAGGAAACTCATTTGCAGACTCTCTGTCCAAGGCTGCTTCCTGTCTTGCAGGGGCTAGTGAGTCTTGAGTGTGTTTATGTTATTCTCACATTTGTGTTTTTTTAGAAAAGTGGATGGTCAATAAATTGCTTATCTTTCAACAGCAACAACAAAAAAGAAATGCAGATTTATGTCCTTGTCATCTTTAAGCTCCGTCAGTTTTCTGATATTTCCAGAAGGTCAGACACCTGGCATGGTTTATGAGGCCCATGATAATGGGGACCCTGGTCACCTCTGCTACCCCACACACTGTCATTTCTCATATGACCGCCATGCCCATGGCTATCCTGGACACCCTGTATTCCCTCTGCTCACTGTGAAGGGAATGCCCTCAGCTACTCCTACCCTCCTTTAAGCCTCAGCCCCTGAGGAGCCACACATCATGCCCAACCCCCGTCTAAGCAGGAATGACAGACTCCTTCCTCTGTGCTTCCATAGATCTCATAAGGGATGACCACACTTACAATAGTAGCTAGGTCTAACAAAGCACTTGCTGTATGGCGGGCAGTGTACTAAACGCTTAACTTTGCTTACCATAGTAAGTCCTCATGATCTAATGGAAGAAATCCTATCTTTATTCCCATTTTTATTCCCATTTACAGATGTAGAAACCAAAGCTCAGACACTGCGTAAGTGGTGGGGCTGGGGCTGAGCCTGTGTTGAGCACAGGGCCACTTTTAACCTTTTTTAACCATGCTTTTAACCACACCACCTCACCACAGTGAACTGTCTTTGCTTACAGATCTGTCATCTCCACTTAAATGTGAGCTTCCTCCAGGGTAGGGATTTACTTTGTTCATTTCTATTCCTTAACCCCAGGACCTAGCACATCACAGGAGCTCAGCAATTTATAGAAAGAGACCAGTTCTGGATTTGTCTTTTCCAACATTTAATTTCTCAGATGCTAGTATTTATCATCTGAAAAGTGAGCAAAAGTTAATTTTGTGTCTGGTATCTACATGTCTAAGCAAGAAAGAGCTTTCTTATCCCTGGGGGTATTTTATCTGTAATATTTACCTCTGAGCTATTTTAAATGATTCTTCAAAATTTAGAGTCCAGAAGGTAGAAGACCATGTCCTTTCTGAAAATGTCCCTTCCTTTCACAGGTACCAGCCTCTTTTTAAAATTAGCTTGTGAATATGAACATCCCAGCTCTTTAAAGTTTAATGTCCCAGCCATTTTAATTGTTTCTTTCAAAGTACAAAAGAGCAGCTGGGCCACATCGGCACTATTCACTTGCCAACTTTCCTTTTTACAAAAACAGCTAAGCTCTTTCTGAGATTTAAAATCACTCCATCTGAGACCCCATCTTGGCACCTATCTTTGCACTAACATAAAAGGAACCTAATTTCTGCTTTTAAGAAATGTGTTGCGGAAGTGATTTTTGGTTTGGGGTTCGTTCTCCTTCTTTTAAAAAATAACATAATAAAGTGTAATACAACTTTTAAAGTTTTTTTTTCCTTTACCAGTTCTCTATTCCCCTTTTCTACTTGAATTGTCCTGAGACAGCGTTGCCAGATAAAATACAGGATGCTCAGTAAATATGAATTTCAGAGAAACAACAGATACTCTCCTAGGGCACAGACCATGCAATATTCGAAACATACTTGTATTAAAAAATTATTTGGTTTTTTTTTTTTTTTTTTTTGAGACGGAGTCTCGCTCTGTCGCCCAGACTGGAGTGCAGTGACCGGATCTCAGCTCACTGCAAGCTCCGCCTCCCGGGTTTACGCTATTCTCCTGCCTCAGCCTCCCGAGTAGCTGGGACTACAGGCGCCAGCCACCTCGCCCGGCTAGTTTTTTGTATTTTTTAGTAGAGACGGGGTTTCACCGTGTTAGCCAGGATGGTCTCGATCTCCTGACCTCGTGATCCGCCCGTCTCGGCCTCCCAAAGTGCTAGGATTACAGGCTTGAGCCACCGCGCCCGGCCTATAAATTATTTGTTGTTTATTTGAAATTCAAATGTACTGGTGCCCCATGCTTTAGTTTGCCAAATCTCCAAATCTGCCAACCCTAGCCTGAATGCTTCCCGTTTCCACCACATGAGTCTGGCAAATGGAAAATGCTAACCCATACGATGGACACTCCTGTATTCTGAAAATAAACGTGTACACACACAAAAAAAACTGTACTGTGACTTGAGAGAGCTCATTACGTGCATGCATGCATGCCCACTGGTCCCTGCTAAATAATTCCTTTCTTGCAATCCAGAAGGATAAATAAATGTAATTTCTGGAATTCTATACATTCTTATCAATGAACTACAAATATTTATTGAAAATGTCTCTGTTTTGGGAAGACTTGGAGTCCAAAGGGGTAGTTGGCACAGTCACTATCCCCAGGGTCACAGTTTAGTTTCATGAAACAAGAAAGAAAATGATTTTAGTTGTAATCCTAATAATGAGTAAAGAGAGTTTCAGAGAAGGAATACAGCAGTAGACGCCAGTGAGATAGAGTGAGACAGACAGAGGGAAAGAGACAGAGAAACAGAAATACAGAGACAAAGAAGAAACAGAGAAAAAGGGAGGGAGGGAGACAGAGACAAAGGTATCGATAAACAGAGACAGAGACAGAGAAACAGAGGCAGAGAGACTGAAAAAGAGACAGAGAGATGTGCGTGTTTCCTTTTTATGCTGCAGGGCGACTCTTCCATTCCCCCTTGCTCCTCCCCCACTCTGATCTCCGGGCTGGGTGGGTCCTGGGGTCTGGGCGGAGTCAGCACCTGTCACAGGCACGCCCCCTGGGGCACCATTTGGCCCTGGGTCTGAAATTGATTCTTTCTGGATTTCAGGGCAGCAGCAGCAGGCAAGAGCTCGGCTGTCACTTCCAAGACTTTTATAGACTCTGACAGCAACGCTGCTCCCTGTCTTTTGTCTTTTGTATTCTGTTTGTGTTCAGCCTCTAATCCACGTGGGGAATAACATGCGGGGCCTGCAGGGGAGGGCCTGCCTATGGGCCATGTGCCAGCAGGACAATCTGCAGAGACTGGGAGGCCTGCTCCCCTCCCAGTCTTCCTTTTTGATTTATACACGTGCTCTGGGATCTCCTTTGCAGGAAATGATTTCTGGGCCCACCTCCTGGCAACTTTGAGGACAAGGACCCTGCACCCAAGGCACTTCTAGGCTTGGGAAAATCAGAATCTAAGATAGGCAGGCCAGTGTAGAATGAGAGTTACAGATGTGAATACATGTGGCTTCATAGCAGGGAGTGCTTCCTAGGACTGAAGTGTCTCAGGGGTCTTTGAAGAGAAGAGATTTGAGTAGCACCTGGAAAGAAAGGATAGGCCAAGCTGGGATGGTGCCCCCAAAAGGCAAGGCCAAGGGAAGGCGCAGGAGAGAGGGATGGGAATGGCAGGAGTGGCTGGCGGCAGGGAGCAAGTGGTTGGAGAACCTTCACACTCTGATTTAAATGGTTCCCAATGCAGGAAACCAGGGTGCACCTGAGGTTGAGGGCTTCTCAAACTTGAGTGAGCATCAGGGTTAACCAGAGGGTGGTTCTGATTGAAATACACATTACTGGGCCCACCCCTAGAGTTTCTGATGCAGTGGGTCTGGGGTGAGGCCTGAGACTCTGCATTTCTAACGAAGTTCCCAGTGATGCTGGTACTGCTGCACCAGGGAACCACACCTTGAGAACTACGGTGTAGTGGGCACTGCCCAGAGACCGAGAACCTCTTCCCTCTGCATCTATTTCCTCTCTACTTCCTGGAACTGGCTGTTTTCCAGATTCTTATGAAACACAATAGGTGATGTTGATTAATTACCCATTTTTGTTTTGTTTTGTTTGGCAGGAAGAGAGGAGAAGGAAGATAATTTTACCTGGTTTCTTTTTCCATCTACTCAGTCTTCGGAATTTCAGTTTTCATTTCTTGGGTACTCTTCCCACCCCTACTGCCAATTCACAGATAATTATGAACAGCCAGCAGGTCTAAATCACTGCACTAGCCTCTCCTCTTCTTTGCCCCTCCAGTGAATGCACCAACAATGAGTGGGGACAGCAGATTTGGGCAGTATTTCTATGAAGCCTGATGGTTAAACACATTCTTTCTCTTCCCCATTCTTTGGTGTGACTCAAAATCACAGAATCCGAAGAGGGAAAATGGGGTTCTATTCAGATTGGAGCTTTAGCTCCACCATTGGTTGTGGGCAGCTATGGGTATAAGGGGCAGGCTCTATGACTGGGAAAATGAATGTCATTCAATGGGGGTCTCACTAGACCGAGGGGCAGTGGTGTGTGGTCCAGCTGGAGCCCATGTGGGAGGAGCTTGTGTTGCTGACTGGTGAGTGCCCATTGAAGAGGTGCCCGCTCAGTAATGTTTCAGTTGCATATTTCTTGCTGCTCCCTCTAAATAGTTTTTTTAAATCCTGGTCATAAAAACCATCCTACCTCAAAAATATTGAACAAGTGCCAAAAATGGGGAACAATCACATCCCTTCTATGTTGGACAACATGGAAGAGGAATTTTCCCCACTTTCCACAGCAGAGCTTTTGAACTGGAGCACCATTGCATGGTCTGGTAACCACCAGCTGTGGCTGTGCATGAACACAGCTGATCTGACCTAAGTAAGAAGAGACCAAGAAAAGGAAAGCAATATTATTAGAAGTGGTATGAGAAGAGAGGTGGGAAGATCTCTGGGAGGTATCAGGAGTGCCATGGGCTGAGATGGGAAGGGGTTGGCAACCTATAAAGTATGGGCATGGAAGTCAGTTACCCAACACTCTCTACTCTCAGACAACACTCATAGCCCTCCCCAAGGCAAGCCAGGACAGACTCTGTAGAGCATCTCTGAAACCCCACCCAACTAGGGAGAAAGAAATCCCTCGCACAAAGAGTTCCAGTGATTTAATATGCACAGTAGTTGCAGCTTAGCTCTCTTTGCCCTCAGCTTCCACTAAGATTTTTCTCTCCCTTGCCCACTCTTCTCCTTCATTCCTCCCTGGTCCTTGATCTCTCAAGGCAGGCAGCCTCCTGTTGTCTGGGGAGCTAGTAGCTGGTCTGTGAATGAGTTTGTGAAAACACGATTTGCTTCAGGATGGAAACAGATTATTTCTAGGCTTCTGGATTGTGGTGCTGTTGCACAGATCCTCTTTTTATATTCGTGTCTTGGACTGTAGATGGAACATGGGCCGAATGTGAATGGCAGGGAGTCAGTGGTATCCTCAACGTGGGAAGAGCCCTGTGCTGGGAAGCTAGAGACCGTGGTTCTGGTCACAGCCATCTACATAACCTGCCTGGGACCTTTGGCTGCCAACGTAGCCTCCTGGGCCTCAGTTTCGTCATCCTCCTGAAATGCTCACCTATGGTCCCCCCAACAAAGAAGGCAACAGTTTTAAGATTTGACTTCTGAAATCCCCTGTTGTGACCTGGAAGGGCTCGGTGAGCCCTTGGGCCCTCTTTTAGGAGCTCATGTTGATTCCTTGAGTTAGTTCATTATATCCTGACACTGAAGGGATGAGATCAACCAGTGTGTGGATTGTAATGGCTGCATGTCCTCTTGAGAGGCCAGAGGATGGAGGCTAGTCAGGTGCTGGGGGATCAGGAAGCACCAGAGGCTGTGTTGAGGAAGGAGATACTGGATGGTCAGTGGACTCGGCACCTCTCCCTCCTCCCTTGTGGCTCCCACAAAATACCACCCTCCATGTAAGAATGTCTACCCCAGAGAATGCATTGATTCTGAAATACTCTATTTCATTGTTTTTATTCATCAGCATACCAAACAGACAACCTGAGTGTCTAGACAACTGTAGTGAGTGAGCAAATAATTCCAGGCAAAGTTAAAAATACTTTTGGGGCTTAGCCTACACAGCTTATTTTGGATAAATATATTTCTTTTTCCCTTTTCAAGGATTGGAAATAGGCCATGATCTCTGGCTTTTGGGCCTATCCAGGGTCTGAGAAGCTCAGGTTGGGAGGATAAATTTTTAGATGAAAAGCAGGGGGAGGGCTCCAGAGTAGAGAATGGTGGCTTCTCACTTGGGGCTCCTGTACCCATGGCTCACCTCTTGAGGGGCCCGTCCCCACTGTCAGTGCAGGAAGAGGTGGTCTGTGCAGGGCAACCACGCAGGGGCCCTTTGGGTAGCGGGCTTCCAGGCAGCCCTCCCCACTCTCACGCTTCCTACCTCAGCCGGTTCTTGGCACGCAGCCCTTCTCCCCAGATCCCTGACACAGGCTAATTGCTTGTAACAAAACTTGGCCTTAGAAATGTCAGGCATAATGGGAAGGGGGAGGAGGAGGAAGAAGAGAATCAAAAACAACAAGAGGAATTTGGCAGAAGCCACCGCAGAGGGTGCAGCCTCCGGGGCTCCCAGGGCCAGCCAGGTTCATTAACGGATGTGGATTTAGAAGGTCACCACCTTGTACAGGCAGTTGCTCCAGCCCTGCGGACGCCAGGTAGCAGCTGTCATGAGAACACCTTGGAAAGGGAAAGGAAGTGTCAGGGGGCCTCACAGCACTTCAGAGCCGCTCCGGGCCCTGGCCGAGGCTCCTGCCCTCCTCCAAACAACAAAGTCAAACATTTATTAAGCCAGTTCCTTCCAGTCCGCTGGGCCCATCGCTGACAGGAGGGAGCTTCCTTCGAAGGCCTGGCCTTGACTCAGGGAGGCCATGGGGGCACTCTTGTGACCTCTCATCTCCTGCTGTGGCTGCTCTGCGGGGCACGGGACTGGGAGCTGAGAAATGACAAGTGTGACCTTGGGTCTGCCCCCCAGACATGCTATTTTCAGTACTTTCCTGATCTCTGTTTTTAGATCCTTGTTTTCACAGTCGTCCAAAAATTGGACAAAGCTGATCTCACTAAAGCATTAATAATGGGATTTGGCTTCTAGAGTCTGCGCATTTTCAGTGGAAAGATCTGGCCAGGGGCACTGCCTCAGGCAAGGGGAAGCTGGAGCTTCTCAGCTCAGCCTCAGCTTCTCCCATGGCTTTTCTGCCCCTTCTGCAGTGAGCCCAGCCTAACGCTAGCCCTGTGGGCTCTGTGAGGCCCCAAGCTGGACCAGAGGGTGGATGTGTTGCGAGGGACTGGGAGGAGTCTGCTTCTCCCCGTGCAGATGTCAAAGTCAATCATTTCTGAGGTCAACTCTTTGCCCCTTTGCTGAAATCCTATTGTGTGTTCGGAGTCAGATCCTCGGCACACAGCTAAACCCACCCAGCTTGTATGCTGGGGTTCCAGGTGGATGGTGTGGAGATTCAAAGCCAGGCTGTCTGGGTTTTCTTTCTATCCCTGCCACCTCCTAGCTGGGCGAGTCACCTTCCCTCTTTATGCCTCAGTGTCCTCACCTGTAAAGTGGTGAGTACGTATCCACCTTGCGGAGTTATGACGAAGATTAAATGAGATGTGAAATGCTGAAGAACAGTGCCTGGCACCAGCAAGTGTGATAGAAGAATTTATTAGTAGTGTACATTGCTAATTGTCTGAAATTTTTGCACTCCAAGTATTAAGGGCAGCTCTCCTTTCCCTAAAAACTCACTCCTAGGAGAGGACCTGATTGCACAGCATCATTCAGTGGGGATTTATTGAGCATCTACTGTGTGGGTGTTAAGTGCAATGTACACAAAAATAGACAAGGCCTCCACAGATGCCAGCCTTCCAGCTTCCTCAGTGGAAGCAGATTTTGCACTCGGCTTCCAGCCAGCACGTGTTTGGAGAGCTCCCTGGGTGGTGAATAGGGCTGGGGCAGCCACAGGATAGGAATGGGTGGAGGGCTCCGTCCCGGCTGCTGTCAGGTGCTGGAGCCAGGCACTCCTTAGGATAAACGTCACTTTCTAAGGGTGAAAGAGACATGTCAACTAAATTCAATATGTAGACCTTATTTGGATCTTGCTTTGAACAAACCAACCATAAAACCACATTTTTCAGATAACTGGGAAAATTTGATCACAGAGGGGTTGTTAGGTGTGACAGTGGTATTGTGGTTGTGTTTCAACAAGTCTTTCTTGATAAGAGAGACACATTTAAGTGTTTTTAGATGAAATGACACAATGTCTACAATTTGCTTTAAAATATTTCACTGGGGTTGAGAGGAGGAAGGATGTGACCAGACTGATCAAACGTGGATAATTGTTGAAGTTGGGTAACGCTGCAGGGGGATTTGTATCACAATCCCATTTTGTGTCTTTGAGAATTTCCATAATAAAAAGTTAAAATAAAAACACAATGGAGATGCAGCTGCTTTGGTCCAAGCAGGGCCCTGTGTGACCCTCAAGCCTCAAGGGTGGGCAAAGTCACCTGTTCCTTATACTTGTGGCCCCAGCCTAACCTCCTTCTCCGTGTCCTTACCATGAAGAGCACACACTTCAACAGTGAACTGGTGGCCATGGAGGCAGGAATTCAGATTTTTGAAGGAGATCTGTAAGGAAAATCTGGGAATGGGGAGGGCCCATCTTCAGGCTGAGCTCCCCAGGCTGTGTGAGGCCTTCACTCTTGCCCCACTGATCTGGCACTACAAAGACTCTCTGGGCCAAGGAATTGCTCTTTCACAGCCTCAGGCACATGCGAGGAAAGGTTTCCACTGCCTTGAAAGGCCCCTGGGTCCCTCAGCTCTGTCACTGTGCCATTTTCTCTAGAAAAGCCTATCACTGGAGTGGAGAGCTGTCCCATCCAAGCCCCAGGGAGGTCCTCCAGGCGTCCTTGCTGGAGAGATCCTTCTCCTGAATGGAGATCTCTATTGCTTTGGAAGTGTCTACCTGCATATCTTAGATGCTGGCTCACACCCCCAGAACATCTCCAGAAAGTTACTGAAGATCCATGTTCTTCTCCTTCTCTCCTTCTCTGAGCCTACTCCACACACTCCCATTTCAGAGCCTGGGAGAGCAGGCAACGTTTACCACTGTGCGCAAGAAAACCCTGCTGGGTTGAGGTGGACTGGAGGATCCATCTCTGAGGATTAGAGGTCTCCAAGCCAATACGACTATTAGGATTTGGAGGCACTCTTCGGTGACCTGATTTGTGTCATCCTGGACAATTCCTTCTACCTCTTTTGAATCTAACTGCTCTCCTTTGAAGGACAGGAGTGATAGGAGATCTGGCTGCACGACTCTGACTGGTGGCCAGGAATCCTCACCCCCATGGTCCTTCAAGACTGAGAGTTGAGTGGTGCCCAGGTTAATGCTGCCCGTTGTACCCATGACAAAATGAGATGTGGTTTTGATCAGGTCTGCCAGAGTCTGCATTCCAGAACCTTCTTAACAATCCTCACGATATCAACAAATCAATCAGCAGACTTCAGTTAAGCCAGCTACTCCCCAGGCAGCTATATTTCTTGCCATTTGGAACCTTATTCTGTCTACCTATAATTCTGGTTTCTCATGTCATGCTAGCGGCAAGTGGAGGAGGGGGGTGGACAGGAGGGAACTGAAGGTTGTCTGGCTGGAGCCCTTCCTAAGCATTGCTGGCAGCCTAGCCCAGGTCCCTCTGGCATTGGTTGTGTGGTCCCTTTGGTGTCTGGCACAGTCACTATCCATAACCAGTTTGGCGTGGGGGTTACAAGGACGGCTGTGGAGCCTCTGGGGTCAGGACACTTGGAGCCCACTCTCAGCTCAGCTGCTGACTGAGGTTCTATGTGCTACAGCTGCCCTTTAACCTTTCTGGGCCTCAGTTTTCCCATTTGTGAAGTGGGGATAATAACGTCCCCTACCTCAGAAAGTTTTTTGGTAAGAATTAAATGAGTCAAGCTCTCAGAAAACTGCCTGGCATGAGATAAGGGCTCAACATCTCTCAGTTGGGACTGCGAATGCTCACTTGCTGCCTGCCCGATGCTCTGCGACTTCTGACTAACTGTCTCCGGCAGGTGAGATTGTGATGGGAGTGGAGGGTGCAGAGTTATTGCATGGTGGGAGAAAACAGAAAGCAGTGTTAGTTATTTTATTAGATCACAAGACAGGAAAGAAGCCTGCATCCTGAGTTCTACCCAACATCCCGGGGAGCAGCCCATTCTTGCATCTCTCCTTGGCCGCAGTCCTGAGACCATGTTCAGGGCAAGTCTGCTCTTTCTGCTGACTTCTGTATTAGGTCCCTCACCTAGTTGCTGCCACTTGACTTTTTCCTTGGCAATTAACCCAAAAAAACTGCCTGGGAAGGGAATTTGTTTCCTTGAATGCCTAATTCGCTGGGTGTCTACTTTGTGCTCCCACTTGGCCAGGTTCTGGGGACTCGTGAATGCATAAGACAGAGATCCAAAGTCTCCCAGGCCTCAGGATCTACCGGGCCCATAGCTCTCATCCGTCAGCCTCACCCTCTCCAACCCAGACACGCACCAAGCACCCTCAGAGCCTTCACCCCTGCTCTTCCCTGAGCTCAGAGCCCTCTCCCCACCCACATATATACACACAACTCCCTCCCTGGCTTCCTGCAGGTCTGTGTATGAAAGTCACCTCCTCAGAGAAGCCTCCTCTGATTTCGCTCTTTAAATCAGCCCTCCACAATCTGATCTGTTCCCTGCCTTTTGGTCTTCACAGCACTCATCACTCACTATTTGATATTCCATTATCTATTCATGGGATTTCCTTTTTATCTGTCTCTCCCAGAATTGAATAGACGTCAGATATTCTTAACCTTTTTGTGTTCCATGACCCCATCAATAGTCTAGGAGCCTACAGATCATCCCTTTTCAGAGTAAGGTTTTATAAATACATAAGAGAGAACACATAGTATCACAAAACAAACCAACTATATTGAAATATGGCTATCAAAATGTAAAAGAAACCTCAAAATTATGATATAAGGATTACATATGCTTATTTGTTAATTCATAAAATAACAGAATCTAAAAGTGGCCTCCCAATTTCTACTTTTTTTTTTTTTTTTTTTTTGAGACGGAGTCTCGCTGTGCTCCCAGGCTGGAGTGCAGTGGCCTGATCTCAGCTCACTGCAAGCTCCGCCTCCCGGGTTCACGCCATTCTCCCGCCTCAGCCTCCCAAGTAGCTGAGACTACAGGCGCCCGCCACCACGCCCGGCTAGTTTTTTGTATTTTTAGTAGAGACGGGGTTTCACCATGTTAGCCAGGATAGTCTCGATAAGGTAATGCTATTTCCAATAAATATTTCTAGACCTACAAAAGAACTATAATGTGATATGAAAAGACTTATTTTTATTAATAACAAAGCCACAGGCACTGCTAATACTAGTGTGGTTTGTTGCCTAAATTCATAATTGAAGAAAATGCTATATTTTTGCAAGTTTAGTGAAAAGGAAAATGCATTTTCTGCCCCACTCAAGTTCAAGATTCCCTTGAGTTCTTCAGGTCAGGTTGAGCTCTTTAGGCCACAGGTATTGTTTTCTCTCCTGCTAGCACCAAAAACCACGCCTGGAACATCACCGGTGCTCAATAAATATTTCTGGAACAAACAAATACTTATGTTACAATCTGGTAGTTAAAGGGTTAAAATTTGTTTCCCAATTTTCACATTCATTTTAATTATAAAATGATAACAATAGGTACTATGCAATGATTGCTTTCTGTATACTAGACCCTCCTTTATAAGCATTATCTCATTTAATTCTTCTAATAACCCTGCAGTGTGTACTATTAATACTTTCATTCTGTGGGTATAGAAACTGAGACAAAGTTTAAGCAATCTGTCAAGGCCACAAGGCTTATATTAGGACTCAGATCTGTCTGTGTTCTTAAATTATTAAGTTTAGCTTCCTATGAGGGTCTCAGCCTCCAGGACTAGCCCACAGTTCCAACAGGTCCTTCCCTGATCAACTTCATTGGGTAGAATTCGCACCAGCTTTCTTCTACCCTGGTCCTCTTATGCTACCTGTGGTGCCAGCGGCGGGATCTTAGCCACTCACCCAGCTTAACACAACTACCTAAAAGCTAATGACCCCCAGGCTGGTACTACCAGGATCAATTTCTCTTCTGCTCTCCAAATCTTAAAGTCCACTCTCCTACTGAATTCCTTCGCCTAGATGTTCTTTAAGCCTACATTAACGTAAGAGTCGCCTTCACCACAAAGACTTCCCTGACTCTTCCCAGGTAGATCTGTTATGTTGTGTCCCCATTGTTTTCTGCACACACCCTACTACTACTCCAGTAATATTGTATTTGTTTATGTACCCTCCTCTCTTTACCATTCTGGCAGCTCCTTGATAACAGAGACTATTTCCATTTTGTCTCTAAATCCTAGGACATAGTGCAATGTCTGACATAGTAGGAAACTGTGAATGCTTGTTGAATGGGCAAACAGATGAATGAATTAATTAATTACATGCACCAATCATGGTCAACATTTTGGCTGTTGCGTTCATTATTAATTGCATATAACCAAGTGTCTAATACCATTATGTGGCCCAAGAGAAATAGATTTTGAAGATGCAGAAACAGGGTTCCCCTTTATTTCCAAACCTGAAGGTGGCCTGCAAGAAAAGTATCTAGAACTAGATCACAACAGGGTAAAATATCTATTTGTTTCAGTTCCTCAAATCAATTCAAACCCCGTTAATACTTAATTTAATTCACGGGCTTTTTTTTTTTTTTTTTAAACAAAGAACATTAACAGATATGTTATTAAGCTATGGGGTCATTCATAATTGGTCATCTCTCTGTGAATTAAATTTTAAAAAGGAAAAGTAAAATCAAAGAATAATCAGATTTCCTATTTATGCAGGACAACTAAGTTAAATTATATTTACTTTCTAAAAATAGATTATTTTCTTAAGAAATAAACATTTATTTTGATCTCAAGTGATCTCAATATATCTTATATAGAGTTAACAAATACATTCCAGGTAATAGTATTATAGACTTAATAGATTTAGCATGCATTTAATGATGTTTGAGTGTAGCGCACTGAGCTGAGACCTGAAGGAAAACAAAGATAGATTGAACACTGCCTCTTCCCTAAAAAGGAGCCTGGAAACAACAGAAGAGTGTAAGCCTCGAGGGATGGGCTGAGCTAAGCTGATGATGGAACTTATTCTTCAAGATATCAAGTACTGAGGCATTTTGAAGTCTTGGTCTAGTGGCATGTCTAATGGTGGAGAGGCCTCTTGGGTCTGCAGAGAAAGCAGGATGTGGGATAAATGGCCACTTTAAAACCACACTTTCCTTATTAATTCCCAGCAGTGATGGGTACCTCGAGTGTGCCCCGATCTCCAGCTGCCACAAACAATGCTGTGGTGAGCATGTGATGACTCTCAATCCAATGACTAATGTTCTTATACAGAGAGAAGAAGACACAGAGGTGTGAAGACAAAGGCAGGTGACGAATTGCCAGGAGCCACCAAAAACTGGAAGAGGCAGGGAAGAATTCTTCCTAACATGAAAACAGCACCAAAGGGATGTTGCTAAACCATTCATGAGAAATTTCCCCCATGATCCAATCACTCCCACCAGGCCCCACCTCCAATATTGGGTATTATAATTCGACACAAGATTAGGAAAGGGACACAGATCCAAACTATAGCAACTATCGAAGAATTGGGGGATCATATTTTAAAACCACCACAGTCAAGATACCTGTCTTGGGTCCCTTTCTGCAATTAGTTGAGTCTTCTTGAAAGAAGACCTTTACCTTGCTAGTCCTAGGTTTTTTGCAAAGAAGATGAGGATATTGGGCCACATGGCTATCTAAGGATCTCTGATTCAATGTCCACAAATCACCACAGTGTTTAGGTATAGGAAAACTCTGCTGTAAGAGTTGTTTTAGTTTTTCAGTGGTTACATTGTATTGAGATCCCTTCACCCATGGCCGAATCCCTGTCCTTGTGCAGCTTATTTAGCTTGGCTGCAGTTTTAGGTCTATTTCAGAAATTCCCCTGAGTTCTGAAGGGGGCAGGGGAGACTAACTCCACTGCTGGGACACAGGCTCTGTTGTGCTGCCATCCCCTCCCTTGGGCTGCCCTGCACAAGGATTCCGTCAGGAGCAGCTTGCTCAGAATCTAAAAGAGTAGCTGCTTTGGTGTTCCAGTAGCCTTTTCTCCAAGATCTGTCCAAGAGAGCATAAAATATCCTCAAGTTACGGAAGGGTATAGACAAGAGATGGAGGGATTTGCTCAGTACCTTTTATTCCCTCACTACAGCAGATGGAAGAGATGCTGCTGCTTCTGCCTTGTGATGCTAGAGGAACCAGGGAGATCAGGAAGGTTACTCCCTCATGCCAAAACCTGGAACACAAGATGAGAAACTCTTACCAAGACCTAATGTACACCTGTAAGGTGAGACATGAAAATGAAGCACCTCCTAAACTACCAAGAGCAGGTGGATCAACTTGGATGTGATTGCAGAATCCACATGACAGATTCTAGGCCTAACCATGATATAGGCTCAGAGTCATTTTCATTTTTGCCAATGGATGTTTGCAGGGCCCTCCTTCAGAGAGGGGTGATCAGAGGAGACAGGAAGAATAAGCCACGGAGAAGTGCTGACCTTGTTTATTGAGGAATTTCTGAGTGTACCGGAGGAATCACAACCCAGGGAGAAGTCAGACAGACATCTCAGAAAAATAATGCTAACAAAAACAAGATTTTTACTGATCCTCTTCAATTTCCACTTGGATATATAACTGTATCATTTATAAGTTCGGCTTTCTTTACATAATAGATGAATTCCAAAGAAGTTCTATGGTTCTATGTAGAAATATTTTTCTAAATGTATTTTATAACATTTTAATGTGCAATGAAAAGTGTTTATTTTAAAAAGGCTTACTTGGTGCTGTTCTCATGATAGTAAGTGAGCTCTCTTGAGATCTTGTTATTTAAAAGTGTATGGCACCTTCACTCCCTCTCTCTTGCTCCTCCTACCACATGACGGTGCCTGTTCCCATTCGCCTTCTGCCTTGATTGTAAGTTTCCTGAGGCCTCCCCAGAGGCCGAGTAGATGCCAGTATCATGCTTCCTGTATAGCCTGTGGAACCGTGACCCAGTTAAATCTTTTTTCTTTATAAATTATCCAATCTCAGGTATTTCTTTATAGCAATGTGAACTCTCTTATTGAGAAGACATCTGTGTGCCTTCTCCTTGAATCTGGGCTCTGTGATTGATTGACCAATGGAATATGACAGAATTGACAGCATAGTATGTTCCCAATTCAGGACTTTAAGAAACTGGGAGCTGCCACTTTCTGTCTCTTGGAACTCTTATTAATGGAACCCAGCAACCATGCTGTGAGGAAGCCCAAGCAGCCAATGGAGTGGCTAATGTGGAGAGAAATTAATGTCTTTAGTTTTCAGACCCCAGCTAAGCTCCCAGGCAATAGCAAGTCCCAATTTATCAGCCATGTGAGCAAGTCATTTTGGAAGTGGACCTTTCAACTCCACTTCACCCCAGTCCCACTTCATCCCAGCCCCAACTGGTGCTGCATGGAGCAGAGATGGGCCTTCCCTGCTAACATCTGTTAAAATTGCAGATTAGTGAGTTAAATAAATGTTTACTTTTGGACATTTAACGGTTTTAAGCCACCAACTTTTGGGGTAATTTGTTTCATAGCAATAAATGACTAGAATACTTTCTGTCCAATATACTCCCTATTATAGCAACAACCAACATCTTCTCGAGAATGGGAGATGAGGCCAGTGGGTGAAGTACTACATCAGTGTTTCTTACTCTTAGCCAGATATCAGAATGATGTGAAAAGTTGTTAAAAATGCAAATTTCCTGACTATTTCAGTAGATCTTGGGTAGGTCCAAAAACCTGCATTTTTCACAAGTGTTCCAATTGTCCAAGAATACTGTATTGTCACAGGTTAATTAAATTATGGTTACTCTACTAGAAGAACAATTTCATTGACTAGAAATACTTTGGGAAAATTACAACTGTCCTGCTATACTTTCTTTCATACCTTTATCATTTTGTAGTTTGCAAGAGAATGGTATTCTAGCCTCCTAGAAAGAAGAACAAAACGTTACATTAATCCACTAAATCATATTAGCTAAACTCCATAGCTTTGGAGTAGAGAGGCCTTTTGCCTTAAAGGTCTGCCATTCAAATTCTGCATGCTCAGGGCTGCCAGCCTACAACTCTGCCCTGTGTCCTCTCAGCTGCCTGTCGTTTACTGGAGACAGATGCAGGGTAGTAGGAGCACATACCCAAGAACCAGACAAACCTGGGTTCAAAGCCTGGGGGGCTTCTTGTTAGGTGTGTGACCTTTAGCAAGTCATCTTCCTAAGTCTCTGATTACTCATCCATAAGATGATAATAATCATGTTGCCTATCTCACAGGATTGCTGTGAGGATTAAATGACCACTATACATTAAGTGCTCAGTACAATGCCTGGCACAGTATAAGGGCTCAATAGATATGTCCAACAAAAGATAAATACACATACATGTCACAGTACCTACATTTATACCTGGAGATGGGAAAATGGATAAAATCAGTGGTAACCCCACATTGATATGAGCCAGAGTCAAATCACTAGGGCACATTTTAAAAACACAGATTTCAAGGCCGCAGTCTCACTGATTCTGGGTCAGTAGATGTGCATGAGCCCAAGAATTTGTGCAAATAATTAGAAGGAACCATGAGGTCCAGGATCCAGTAGAACACTCAGAGTTTTTTGCTCTGGACCATGCTGAAGACCAGTCATCAAAATCGTCTGTGAGTTATTGCTCCATTCCAGCATATTTCCCTGCATTTTATGCAGCCCAACTGCAACAATGAGGCTACCATGCTCCTTAACAGATTTGAATGACACAGGCCTCCAAGGGTTAGTCCTGTTTTTAGCTTCCAAGGAGACTGATTCTCTAGTCTTTCCAGGACAAGGAGTGAGGAAAACCCCAGGCACCTTGGCTTCCTTAACTTCTCTCAAAGCTTCACATTCGTCACCTCCACACCTGACCCTGCTCTCTACCCACAGAATAAAAGTAGATGTCACTACCCAAGATTTTAATTAATCGTCTTTCTATTTTTTTTTCCTTTTGGGTTAGACTTCTAAGTGTCTATCATGTTGATAGCACTCTAGGGAGTCTTTTGTTCTGAATAGGTGAAAAATTGTACCCACAAAAAGAGTTCCCCATCCGATCAATTCTCTCTAACAACTTTATTGATTAGCTGCAGGAACATTTTTCATTTATTAATTATGAGGAAGATGTTTCAGGGATTCCTTAAAGTTAACTATTGTGATTTTTTAAAAAAAATACTGAGTTAACATTGACTGACTTGACTCAAACTGCTTAACAGGGCAGAGAGTCTTAAAGCAGGTATTTGGAGTCTCAGCGCAGGAAGCTATTAAGTGCCTGTGAGCATAGGCAGTGGTCTGAATCTTCATTTGGGGCTGATTAATTGATTACTTGAAAAAAAAAAAAAACATGGCTTGTCCTTTTCAATAATGTGTTAGCATCAAAATATCATCCCATTATGATGTCCAGGCTGGTGATAGTTAATTAATTAATCGCTGCCAGTTAAAAACAATGTTCGACCCAGGTAAATCTTTCATTTATTAAAATCAATTTTGGTAATGGCTTTGCAAAGGGATTTGGGAGTAGAGTCAGAATATTGGCCAGCTCCTCCTTCCCTCCCCTTCTTCTCTCCCTCTTCTCCCCCTCCCCCATTCCTTCCCCCACCTCACCTCCCTAGTCCATCCAGCTCCCCCTGACTCTGGGGTTGGCAGGTGTCTATTAGCACCCCATTCAGCAGTGTGGGTCAGAGGCTCCCTGGGCTGTGGATATTCTGTCGGTTGCAGGCTGGCTTCCTCCTCCTCCCCACGAGTTACTTAGCAGAAAACAATCTGAGAGCAGACATCCCTGCCAGCTTAATTCCCAAGGCTTCCTGAGGAAGAATGTTGGGCTGCTCGGAAGAGAGGGAACCTGTACCAGGAAAACAAATTCTTGCTCACCAGCCCCCAGTAGTATCCCCAGCCCTGTCACTCACCATATTCTTGCTAGACAACATTCATAGCAAGTAACCCTAATCATGAAAGAAAGAAAAAAAATGCATCCAACTTCATGGGTGAACCAGGCACTGTGCTGGACACAAACATGAATAGGGATCCATCTCTGCCCTCAGGGTGATTCCAGTCTATGGAATCAGTCCTTTTACAGTTCTAGCAGAACTGAGGAACATGCAGGAGGAAAACTGATGATGTGTATTAATCTGTTTTGATGCTGCTAATAAAGACATATCCGAGACTGGGTAATTTATAAAGGAAAGAGGTTTAATTGACTCACAGTTCCACATGACTAGAGAGGACTTACAATCATGGTGGAAGCAAAGGAGGAGTAAAATCACGTCTTACATGGTGGCAGGAAAGAGAGCCTTTTGCAGGGGAACTCCCCTTTATAAAACCATCAGATCTCGTGAAACTTATTCATTATCACAAGATAATGGGCATGGGAAAAACCCGCCCCTATGATTCAATTACCTCCCACCAGGTTCTTCCCACAACACAAGGGGATTACAGGAGCTATGATTCAAGATGAGATTTGGGCAGGGACACGGACAAACCATATCATGGCACGTGGATAAGATTAGGACAAGAGGAGATTTCCTCAGGTGCTTCAGAGGAAAAATGGATTTGAACCCAAGTAAAAGGTTATATAAAAAAAGTATTTCTCATGAGGAATAGGAGAGAGTAAAAATGAATTTGATTGGTGAATGTGGAATGATGCCAGGGAAAATGAAAAGGGAGTAAGAGGCAAAACCAAACCGAACCCCAAAATCCTTGTGGCTGCTCAGGGAGCTCACGGTGGAGTTTGAGGTTTTGGGGAGCCCTGGAGTAGAGTGGGCCATGGATTAGTGGTCAGGGTGGAGGGCTGAGTCAGAGGAGCTTGGGGTCCTGAAGAGTCAAGTAGAATATCAAAAGCTTTGAGCCATGTGTTTGATGTAAAAAGATAAATGAAGGGGGAGGAACGCAGATTTGAGAAGACTGATATGGGAATATAATGCCACAGGGCTGGTCTGGGTTCTCCAGCAAGAATCAACCTTCCCAGGACTGGAGAGAGCTCAGCAGAAGGGAGGCAGTGAGGGACACAGTGGGCATGTGACCATTTAAAATAGGTTGAAGTCTCCAGAAAAGTTACATCCCAGGCTCCTCAAAAAACTTGCAAATATGACCTTAAAACTACTTACTGTTGTTCAGAAATTATGGAAATGAGGATAGGAAAATAATGTATTGGCAAAAGTTCCCATTCTCAAATAAAAAGAAAGTGTAGATTCTGGAAACCATAAACTTGAAGTCCCCTGACATGCAACATAGCTCCCTGATAAAATTCCAGATCAAATTATTAAAAGGAAGATTGGAGGCTGGGGGTGGTGGCTCACGCCTGTAATCCCAGAACTTTGGGAGACCAAGGCGGGCAGATCACGAGGTCAAGAGATTGAGACCATCCTGGCCAACATGGTGAAATCCCGTCTCTACTAAAAATACAAAAATTAGCTGGGCGTGGTGGTGTGCACTTGTAGTCCCAGCTACTTGGGAGGCTGAAGCGGGAGAATTGCTTGAACCCAGGATGCAGAGGTTGCAGTGAGTCGAGATCACGACCACTGCACTCCAGCCTGGTGACAGAGTAAGACTCCGTCTCAAAAATAAAGTAATATAAAATAAAACAAATATAAATAAATAAAAAATAAAAGGAAGATTGGAGGATTTTAGAAATGAATTCAGAGGTTCTTAATGGTTAAAATAAAATTGCTAATAACAAGCCAAATAAATCATATTTCCTTTCTGATAAGGTTATAGGCTCATGTATCAGAGGCATGACATAATTGTGGATCTTCTCTATTCTAGCAAAGCAGCTGAGCTGAGCTTGTATTCCTATGGGCAAATTTGTAAATTCTGAGTTGAACTCATGCAGTTAGTTTGAATCACTACCAATGAGCATTCTTACTGAAAGAATCTTGATTATTCAACAATGGGAGGAATTGAGTTTAGAATTCTTTTCCTAACCCTACCTTGTTCAAAATGTGTTTGTTTTTTTTTTGTTGTTGTTGTTTGAAGTAAATGAAGGCAGAGGAAACATGCTTATCATATTTCTACATATGACTCATGTCTGGAAGGGATAGTTAACACAATGAAAGAACAAATCAATATTCAAAGTTATTCTGTTAGGTTGGAATATGGAAAAAAACCTAAGAGTATAACAGGAATAAACATAAACTCTGAGCTTAGGTTAAAAAATCAGTAACAAAGGCACAACACTGAGAATGTATGACTTGGTAGAAGTTGATATAAAAAGAAACTGGGAGTTTATCTGACCTTAAGGATACAATAGCATCACGTGACTGGTAAGGAAGCTGATGCAGCATTAGGCACTGTCTTAGTTTGGGTGTCCCTAAGGCAGAACTTGAGATGAGAATTCCAGTACCAGTAATTACTTTGGAAGGTGAACCCAGGAAGCCTCCTTGCATATGGGATGGGGGAAGTGACACAGGGAAGGAGCCAAGAAGGGATGAGCATCAAGTCAGCAGTGAGAAGGGTAACAGGAACATGATGCTGCTGAGAAACTCTGAGGAGGGTGGAGAGCATGAATCTCAGGGCTGCCCCAGCTGAGTGGTGAGGGAGCTGCAGTATTTATACTCCACCTTTCATTTCGTTACTGGCTGAAGGCTCCTTTGGGGAGTGTTGACTCCTTGGCACTTCTGACTGTGCACAAAACAGGCTCTAGCAGACACAGAAAGTCCTCAGGCAAAGATATATAGATGCTGACAGTTAGAAATCGGGCCACCATGCACTAAAATGTTAAGACTCAAGAAGATATGGGCTGGGCACCAGTGACATCAGCTATATTCTCTAAGAATTATATAACAAACACATGTCTGTCCTGCTGGTCAGCCACTATGTGGGGTGTTCTATTTAATTCTGGGTGCCACGTTCAAGAAAAACATTGAAGAACTGGAGTAGAGGACCAAGATCACAAAGGTTTGAGGACTATGTCATCTGGAGATGGAACTAAGGAGACCAAGTTTGGAAAAGGAAAAACAAGGGCAGATGATATCCACTTGACATCTCATCTTGGGTTTCTAACAGACATCTTCAACTTAACATGTCCAAATGGGACTTCAGAGTTCTCCCCTAAAGCTAGAATACCATGTTTTAAATATGCTGGATAAATATAGAAAATGCACTATGGCCCCTACTGCCACTACCCCTCCATGCTGCCATGGTCATACTCCTGTTCTAAAGGGAGGGTGTGAAAGGAGAACTGAGTAAATATGGAATACCAAAACACAAATGCCAAAAAAGGTTAATATCTATACATAGAAGTGATTTTAAAGATGTGCTGGGCTTTGATATTGAAATAACTGAAAGAATATACAAAACTTGAACAGATGCTTAATCTGAGACTATAAAAGAATAACAAAACGATCCATTTTTAAAAGATAAAGACAACACCATGAATGAACAAATAAGAGATTATTTATGCCAAGTGCAGTGGCTTATGCCTATAATCCCAGCACTTTGGGAAACTGAAGTGGGAGGATTGCTTGAACCCAGGAATTCCAGACCAGCCTGGGCAACATGGCTAAACCTTGTCTTTACAAAAAACAAAAAACAAAAATTAGCTGGGTGTGGTGTCACATGGCTGTAGTCCCAGCTACTTGGGAGGCTGAGGCAGGAGGATTGCTTGATCCTTGGGAGGTCGAACTGCTCAATCCCTGAAGGTCCATAATCATGTCATTGCACTACAGCCTGTATGACAGAGAAAGACCCTGTCTCAAAAAAGAGATTAATTACCACTTACGTAAGCATATATTACATGATTAGATATTCCTACACAGAGATAGATATATAGGCTTATTTAACTGTTAATTATTCATTCATACAGGCATACACACACTGCAAATTATAGCTGGGTATGACAGTACTGTAGTTTTGATATTAATACCAATTCTTCCCAGTTGGCAAAAATAAATTATGGCATTCCCAACCGATAGACCATTCAGTGGTGGAACTCCCTGTATGTTGATATGGAGTCATCTTCAAGACCCAGCTTTCTCACAGTGAAGAGTCTTCCTCTTGCCATGCTCGCTGGTCCAGGGCTCACTTGGTTTCAAGTTTGCAGTGGCTTGAGGGTCCTTATCTTCCTTGTGTTGCTCCAGGATCCTAGTCAGACTACTTATTAACCATGTGGCTTGAAAAAAAAATCCCATAACTTAACAGGATTCAGTTTTCCTGAAATGCCTTTCTCATGAGTTTGCTGGGGAGAACAAGCAGGGATAGAAATGAGTTTTTGGAGATTTGGGATTTGATTTTCTTTTGAGTTGACCTGGGGAGAATGAGAAGCCACAGATATCTCTAAAGCTGTTGTAGAAAGAAGCATTTGTTCTTCTTTTCTTTTAATATTATTCTGGCTTGGGACAAAATACTTTTTCCTATAATCCCTGCCTCCCTTGAGGAAATCATTCAGGAGGCAGTGACCTGGACCAATTGTAATGGACATGTACAAATCTGAACAAATGCAAGAGAATAATGTAGAGAAACAAAGAAAGCATCCGTATCCAAGACATCAGGTTTGTACAGTTTAGGACGGAAGCTGTGGCCCAGGCGCTCTGGGAATCCCAAGTTAGTGTGGAGAAGAGAAGCTGTCAGCTCTCATCTAGGCTGTTCCGAAAGACTCCCCACGACAGTCAGGATCCCACAACAAATTGAATAAGCAGAAACACACGGTTTGACTGGCAGATATAAGGGACATTTTCCAAAACTTAGAGAGAACTGATAGGATGCAGAAAGGACACTTAAATGTCTAGTGCTCAAAAACAAATTCAAATAGAATATCTACTTGTAACATAAAAGAAGTTATTTCTGTATAAATCTAAGAAATCAAAGTAAACATTTGAGGCAGGATGAAAAACTCAGAGCTGATTCTGATGATGTAAGGATTTTAACAAGAGCTTCATTGGATTATCTGTTGCTATCAGTACTTTCTAGAGAATTAGGCAGAGACAGGATAGAACAATTTTGTCCTCTTTCTAGCTAAGTGGCTGCCTTGCAAGAGCCTGGAATTCTAGGCAGTTTCAGTGCTCTGGGCTTTGTGGGATGCTGGTGAAAGAGTAACAATACCTTGTACCTGAACAAGTCTTTCCTAGTTGCAAAGCACTTTCTCATCAATTATCTTAGTTGAACTCAACATCACTATGAAAAATGCATTGTGAGGGAACGGGTTCTGCAAAATGAGGGACTGTTGGCATCTCACAGTGAGAAGTGATGACCTGGAACACCTGTTTTCTTTTGTGTGTTCTTTGTACCATGCTAAGCTACCTGTAAGACCCACTCCTCTTTTCCTAAAATATCTCACCCCTGACCTACCTTTATGTGCAAACTTTCATTCCTGAAGTTTCATTCTTTCAGCAAAGATAGCTCTGGAGGCTCCATACCAAGATGAAAATACCTCTAGGAGGATGATCACATTGGCGACATTATCTGCCAGCGAGGATGAATTTATCTAATTGGACCCTTGGGAGATGGAAGATAAGACAGATATGTTCTGAAACAAGAAGGAAGGGAATGTAAAAAAACTGGACACAAAGCAGTGCTAAAGACAGAAGGGGAATCCAGGCAAAGTGTCCAGAGGAAACTCTGGGATCCAGAGAGCATTTTTAAGGTCATGGAGTGACCCAGAGAAAATAGAGAGAAAGGCCCTAAGACAAATGTCACCTACACTGTGGTTTTACTGGGAGAAGGTTTAGATCGTATGAGTCATGGTAGGTCCTGAGTTTCAATATAGCAGGTCAGCTAAGAGAAATGAAGAGTCGGATTTGGTTGAATTAGAAAAAGGAGAACCTGGATGGACAGAGATGTCTATTGAGGTCAGTTAGCATAAGAAAGGTACCCAAAAACTTTAAATCTAGACGGGGAAGGATATCCCAGGATCTGGAGAATAAGCCCTTCAGAGAGAGAGAGTAAAAAAACTTTACAACCAACTGTGATGTGGAAGCCTGAGTAACAAGTCTGAGATGAGGGCCTGGCAGAGTGCACATTGAGCAGGTGAAGGTGAGTAAACAGGCCAAATCCACTGAAATGCCCCTGCAGCCTCCAGTTGCAGGAAATCAGGGACCCAGGTTAAAGACTTGGGGACATAAATGAGTAGAGGCCTGAGCTCTGTTACCCAGGGTACCAGGAGTTGGAAGCCTGGCTTGGAAAGGATGAGAAATTGGAGTTAAATACAACATACCCTTTGACCTACAATTTCACAGATGTTTCTCTACACATATTCTCATGCATGTGAGAAATGTCACACATACAAGAATATTCACTGTGGCATTGTTAGAAACAGCCTAAAGTTTCTTCAATAGAAGATGGCTAAAAATTTTTTTAGCCATACTCATGCAATGGAGTATGAGCCATACTCATGCAACAGAAAATTAAGCTGCAGAACTTCCTTGGCACTGATCTGGAACAATCTTTAAGACTGTGTCCTCAAAATAAGCAAAGCAAGAATGGCATATATAGTGAGCTACCATGTTTTTTTGTTTGTTTGAGACAGGGTCTCACTCTGTGGCCTAGACTGGAGTGCAGTGGCATGATCACAGCTCACTGCAGACTCGAATTCCTGGGCTCAAGTGATCCTCCCAGCTCAGCCCCCTGAATAGCTACAGGCTACAGGTGTGTGCCATTATGCACAGTTAGTTTGTCTGTTTGCTGTTGTTGTTGTTGTTTTTGGTAGAGATGGGGTTTTGTTTTGTTGTCCAAGCTGGTCTTGAACTCCTGGGCTCAAATTATCTCTCTGCTTTGGTCTCCCAAAGTGCCTGGATTAAAGGAGTGAGCCTCTGCACCTAGCCTTGTATTTCTTTTTATAAAACATACCTGAGGAGATTTCTGGGGATGAGATCTGGGTGGCCGAGTAATAGATTGGGAAGAAGATATTCTCAATCTACTCTTACAAACTTGGAGATTTGTACTGTATATATGCATTAGCTATTAACAACAACAACAAAAAACCTGGAAGGATTAGACGACAGGGAGCAGGAACCAGAACCCAAAGAAAAGTTACCAAAATGAGAGGTCAGGCAGAGGCATGTCAGTGGGGTGGGACCAAATGTTGGGCCAGGGTGTCTTACTTGCAACCTCATCTGTGTGGTTCTTGGCAAGATGCAGTTCCTCATGGGCTATTGGACTAAGGGTCTCATTGCCTTGCTGGCTGTTGTCCAGGGGACCCTACAGTTCCTTGTCATGGAGGCCTCTTCACAGGGCAGCTTGCAACATGGCAGTGGGCTTCCCTCAAAGCAAGTGAGAAGGCAAGAGAGAGTGCACAGCCTTTTTATATACTAGTAACAACAGTGACATCCCATCAACTATACTGTGTTCTATTCTCTAGAAGCAAGACACTAAGTCAGCCCCCACTCACTCAAGGGGAGGGAGGGTTACAAGGGCATGCATACCAGGAGGAGGGGATCACTGGGGCCATTTGTAGACTGCCTGCTGGACATTTGTTTTGGGTAGAAAATCAGGAAAACTCTGATACACTTCATAGGCAACTTTACCATGAAGATCTTAACTAATTACACACCTTCTTGTACCTTTTTTCTATACATATATGTATTTTAAAAAATATTTCAAACTATATATATATATATATATATATGAGATTGCCTGCTCTGTTAACTCAGAAATATTTCATGTATTGATGTCAATAAACCTTGTTCTACTACATCACTTTTAATGGCTTAACTTATTTCATCATATGAACTTATTCCACAAATGACTTAGCCACCCTTGCTACAGTTCTGCGTTTAATTGTGTCAAATTAATGTCACAATCATGAAAAACTGTGCCGGGCATTTAACGTGGTAAAGTGCAGCAAATCTCAGCAAGCTCTGTGCCGTCTGGCCAGTCCCTGGGGCTCAGCCTGTAGGTCTCTAACATAAGGGGTTTGAAAAGATGGTCACTAAGGTCCCTTTAGAGATCAGAAAGCCTGTCCCCTGGGAGTGGTGATTCCTCAGAGATGCTACCCAACCCACTGGGGTCAGGCGTTTAGCAGCTGTCTAGGATGCCTTTGTTGATTTTGAGACCTCTGGATCCTTCTATGTCTGTGTTATATACAACTTGCTTGTGTATATATACATGTATATATATACACATACACACACACACAATATGTATACAACTTGCTTCTTTATTTCTTTTTCAAAAATGCTATAACACTTTTCCATAGTTTGCTTTCTTTTCTTTCTTTCTTTCTTTCTTTTTTTTTTCTTTTTGAGATGGAGTCTTGCTCTGTTGCCCAGGCTGGAGTGCAGTGGTGCGATCTCTGCTCACTGCAAGCTCCGCCTCCCAGGTTCATGCCATTCTCTTGCCTCCGCCTCCCGAGTAGCTGGGACTACAGGCGCCCACCACCACGCCCGGCTAAATTTTTGTATTTTTAGTAGAGACGGGGTTTCACCATGTTAGCCAGGATGGTCTCGATCTCCTGACCTTGTGATCCGCCCGCCTTGGCCTCCCAAAGTGCTGGAATTACAGGCATGAGCCACCATGCCTGGCCGCTTTCTTTTCTTTAAAAAAAAAAATCATGAGCATCTTTCAGGGACAGCCTAGAAATATATGCCCAAACTTCCTTCCTACTATCTGATATTTTTTTATAAAGATGTGCTATTGGCCAGGTGTGTTGGCTCACACCTGTCATCCCAGCACTTTGAGAGGCCGAGACAGGCGAATTACCTGAGATCAGTAATTAGAGACCAACCTGGTCAATATGGTGAAACCCTGTCTCTACTAAAAATACAAAAATTAGCCAGGCGTGATGGCACACATCTGTAGTCCCAGCTACTTGGGAGGATGAGGCAGGAGAATTGGTTGAGCCTGGGAGATGGAGGTTGCAGTGAGCTGAGATCATGCCACTGCACTCCATCCTGGCAGACACAGGGAGACTCTGTCTCCAAAAAAAAAAAAAAAAAAAAAAAAAAGGTGTGCTATCACTTGTTGAGCTAGTCTCTATTGGTGGATATTTAGAATGTTTACATTATTTTTCCTCCCTCAAGTCTGCTGTGACCACTTACATGCACGTAACTTCGTGTACTTGTGGGAGCTCTTCTATAGCAGAAATGTTCAGAAATGAAATTATTGGCTCAAAAGGTATGCAGTTTTTAAAACTCTTTAGGTGATCCCAATTTGTCTAATCTCTCCCACGTCTTTGGCAACACTATGTATCTTTGCAATATTATCTTACTATGGATTTAATTTGCCTTTAACACATCGGTGGGATTATTCACATTATGTCTGGATTGATAATTTATATATTTTCTTCTGAGAAGTGCATGTTTTTGTCCTTTGATTAATATCTTCAAGGAAAAGAACAGCATACTTACCAGGGTGGCAGCCTTAGACAATATCAAATTGTTAAAAGAGGAAAACCCTTTTGATTCCATCTTATTTTCAGTGGTCCTCTGCCTACATCTCCTTTTACTTCTTTTTGTCTTGCAAGAATAAGACAGTATGTGATCCATCTGCAGAAATGACACTAGGTTTCCCTGGGAAACTCGTTGCAGAAAGCGACTAGAAGAATTAGGTGAGGGCTAGACTGCAGTTCCAGGGCTAGACTTCTTGAAACTGCCTTAGTGAAGAGGGGTCAGCAGGCTCTTTGTTGGCCACATAAAGCTCTTTCAGCTCCCCACACCCCAGTGCTGTATTCTATCACAAGAATGTCTCTATGCTTTGTTCTGTGGCTAAGCTGGAGGGTGTGGTTAGATAAAGGCACAAATCATAGAATATTAGAGCTGGAAGAAGCCTTTGAGACGAAGGAGTTCATTGTGTTTATTTTTATAGGAGAGGGAATATGGCCTAGAGAGGGGAAGTGACCAAGGCCTGTGCCCAGGCCTCCTGATTTTTGACACTCCCTAGTGCACCCCCACTGAAGTCCCACAACAGGGCAGCTGCGGAAAATGGCCGCAAGACTCCACTGTTCTTGGCAGATGCTCCCATGAGTGGTTAGCTCCGGGCCCAAGGCTTAATCTCTCCACCTGACTCTTCTTGCCCTTCCATTTGAGAATGGTCAGGGAAGCCCTTTCCAGGAAGATGATCTTTATCATGAGACCTGAAGGAGCCACAATGCAAAGAAGGAGGAAGAGGGTTCAGGGCAGAGGAATCTGCATGTGCAAATGTCCTGAGGTAGGAGGAGTTTGATGTGTGGAGGAACAGAAAGGAGATCAGTGCAATGAGAGCAAAGCAGAGAGAGAAGGATCCTGGCCCATATGCAGTAGGTCTTGGTGAAGAGCTTGTGTCAAGTACAATGGAATGCCAGTAGCAGGATAAAAGCAGGAGAAGCCATCTTGTGATTTGTGTTGAGTGGCAAAAGTGGAAGCATGGAGAAGATGCAGAAGGCTCCTGCAGGTGAAAGATGATAAAGGAATACTGGTCATTGCCAACCTATAGTGCGTGTCAATAGGTACAGGAACTGTTTTAAGAACTTTCATGCTTTTAGCATAAAAACCTGTTCTAGGAGCTTTTATGTGCGTTAACACACATTACTCTCACAGCAACCCTATGGATAGGAAAAAAAATGTAGCCCTCTTATATAGATGTGGAAACTGAGGCACAGAGAAATTAAGTCTTTTTCCCGAGGTCATACAACTAGTAAGTGACAGAGTCAGGATTGAAATCTGAGCAGTCTGGCTGCAGAGTGTTTTTGCCCACAGCTCCATCCTGCCTCCCGGCCTCACAGCAGACGGCAGGGACAGACCCAGCATACAGGTGCTGACTCTGAGAATGTCACAGAATCTCAAGGGCATCAGGTAAATGAGAGAAAAATAGGAAGAAAGGGAGAGAGATACTGAGATGGCTGGCTTTGCTGAGACTGTCCCCATAGAGAACACAAAGCTAGCAAGATAATGGGGCTCTGTAGGCATGCTCAGCTCACGTTCTCATGTGAATTGTGGTGTCTACTGCAAATATGGGCATTTAACTTCATGGCATACTACGGAAAGTGCCCATATCTCTGTCCCAGGCTCTTGAGCACAGCGTACCCTGTGAGATTCCAGCTCTTGGCTCAGTCAGTCTGCAAGGTCAGGGTGGGGGCCCTGTCAGTCCCAGAGCAATGAGGTAGAAGGCAGAGAGAATAGAAGAATCTCTCCCAAGACCACCACTAGGATTAGAGACCCCATCACATTCTGGGTCAAATGGAACTGGGAAGTGCAATGCTGATAATAAAGAGGGAAGGCCCAGGAGAAGGGAGCAGAAAAGACCATGAGAGGTGAAGGTGGAGCATGGATTCTGGGTCAGAGGGACCAACATGACCAGCTGGACAGAAGGCAGAAAGAAGCAGGGTTCTGAGGCTGACCGTGAGCTGAATTTGGCTTTCTCACCATGGGGCTGAAAATGGTGGTAGCAGGACAGATAGTCAAGCTAGGAAGGCCAAGTAGGGACCAAGGAAAGCAGGCTTGATCCAGGCCCAGAGATAGGAGGGAGTCTGGGAGACTGAAGGCTGGTGGTCAGGGTAGGAGTAGGTGAGTAGGGAGAGAAACCAGGCAAGCAGAGGGTAAGTCAAGGCTGAGAGTTGGAAATCAAGCCAGTGGGCAGGTGTGTAGGTGGGAGGTGGCAGGATATCTCTGGTGAGGGACAGTTTCCCACCCAGAGAGAAAACTTACTATATGCTTCCTCTAGGATGGGACCAACTCCTTGGGGGAAAGAACCCAAGCCTGCAGGAGACAGGAAAGCTGGGGAGGTAAGTGCCTACGCAGCCTGAATAAGTTGCTGGGCCAGAGATAGGAGAAGATTCTGGCTGCAGTGATTTTGGCAGGGGATCTTAACTGCTCTGCAGTGCTCACTTTTCAAACCTTTATAGGAGTTCTGCTAGATTTCAATCAGTATGTATGACATTGGCCACTAAGTGATGCTACATTGGTGTCTTTCAGATCAAACCTAGTGGCTCAAACACCATGGGGTAGCACTAGGTATAACTTTTTGAGAGAAATAGGTAAGACGCATGGCATAACATCAGGTTGATACAAAAGTAAGAGGGAGTGTTCACTGAAGGAAGAAAGAAGTTTGTCTTGAGATTGTATAAGAGCCTAGATAGAACCAAAGTATTCCAATCCAATAGGAAATGGAAAATCTCTCAATACCGTGTTATAGCAGCAGCTTATAGAGGCATTTATACATTATACGTAAATGACCTGGGGCCGATTGCACTGTACTAATTGATAGCTGTCAGTGTTGAGTTTTCAAATTGCTTCAGCTATGTTGCCTAAAAG
The DNA here is from genome assembly GCF_008728515.1 of Papio anubis. Lineage (NCBI taxonomy): Eukaryota > Metazoa > Chordata > Mammalia > Primates > Cercopithecidae > Papio > Papio anubis. Next base: position 49,679,647 of record NC_044994.1, read on the forward strand.
CTCAGTTTGAAAGAGTGACACAAACACAGAAAGATTGACAACCATTGGAATGAGGCAACAGAACCAATGTATTAGAGTGCAGGGAAGAAAGAGACTCAACAGGCTTCTTGGCCCCTCAACAGGCTTCTAAGTTGGGTTGCCTGAAAATATAAAGCAGCAAACTCAGTAGTTCTCAACCTTGGTTGTACGTGGCAGTCACCCGGGCAGTTTTGTTGCCTGGGTCCCCAGAGATTCTGATTTAATTCTTCTGGAAAGGAAGGGTTTTAAAAAATTATTATTTTTAATTAACATATAGTAATTGTACATATTTATGGGGTGCAGAGTGATATTTCAATACATGCATACAATGCATAATGATCAAATCAGGGTAATTAGCATATCCATCACCTCAAACATTTATCATTTCTTTGTGTTGGGAATATACAATTAAATATTGTTAATGATAGCTACCTACAGTGCTAAGGAATACTAGAACTTATTCCTTTTATGTAGGTGTAATTTTGTTTCCTTTAACCAACCTCTCCCTATTCCCCTCTCCCAGGCTACCTTTCCCAGATTTTAATAATCACTATTCTAGTCTCTACTTCTATGAGATAAACTTTTTTAGCTTCCACACATGAGTGAGAATGTGCAGTATTTATTTTTCTGTGCCTCACTGATTTTCTTTAACATAAGGTCTGTCATTCAGGTTCATCCATGGTGTTGCGAATGACAGGATTTCATTCTTTTTTATGAACAAATAATATTCCAGTGTGTATATGTAACACATTTTCTTCAGTCATCTACTAGAAATAGTGCTGCAGTAAATATGGGGATGCAGATAACTCTTTGATATACTGATTTCCTTTCCTTTGGAATATATACCCAGTAGTGGCGTTGCTGAATCATATGGTAGTTCTATTTTTAGTTTTTTGAGGAAACTTCCTACTGTTTTCTATAGCGGCTGTACTAATTTATATTCTCACCAATAGTGTATAAGAGTTCCTCTTTCTTTACATCCTCACCAGCATTTGTTATTTTTTGTCATTTTGATAGTAGCCATTCTAACTAGGATGAGATGATATCTCATTGTTGTTTTGACTTGCATTTCCCTGAGGACCAATGATGGACATTTTTTCATATACCTATTGGCCATTTGTATGTCTTCTTTTGAGAAATATCTTTTCAAAAGACATTTTTAATTTGTCTATTTTTAATTGTTTTATTTGTTTTTTTTTTCTGTTGAGTTGTTTGAGTTTCTTATATATTCTGGTTATTAATTCCTTGTTGGATAGTTTGCAAATATTTTCTCCCATTCTGTAGGTTGTCTTTGCACTTTGCCGATTATTTATTTTGCTGTGCATAAGCTTCTTAGTTGGATATAACCACATTTGTCTATTTTTGCTCTTATTGCCTGTGTTTTTGAGATCTTCTCCATAAAATCTTTACTCAGACCAATGTCAGAAGTATTTCTTCTGTTTTTTTTCCCCCAGTACTTTTATAGTTTGAGATCTTACATTTAAGTCTTTAATCCATTTTGAGTTGATTTTTGTATATGGTGAGAGATAGGGGTCTAAGTTCACTCTTCTGCATAGGGATATTCAGTTTTCCCACCACCTTTTATTGAAGAGACTATGTTTCCACCAGTGTATAATATGTTCTTGGTGCCTTTGTTGAAAATCAGTTGGCTGTAGAATGTGGATTTATTTCTGGGTTCTCTATTCCATTCCACCAGTCTATGAGTCTGTTTTTATGCCAGTACCATGCTGTTTTAGTTACTTATAGCTTTACAGTATATTTTGAAGTCAGGTAGTGTGATGTCTTCAGCTTTGTTCTTTTTGCTCAAGACTGCTTTTTCTATTCAGGGTATTTTATAATTCCATACAGGTTTTAATATTGTTTTCTGCTCTCATGAAGAATGTCATTAGTATTTTGATAGGGATTGCATTGAATCTGTAGATCACTTTGGGTAGTATGGTCATTTTAACAATATTTATTCTTCTAATCATTAACACAGGGTGTCTTTACATTTTTTGTGTCCTCTTTAATTTCTTTCATCAGTGTTTGGTAGTTTTCATTGTAGAGATCTTTTAACTGCTTGATTAAATTTCTTCCTAGGTATTCTTTTGTAGCTATTGTAAATGAATTACTTTCTTGATTTCTTTTTCAGCTAGCTAGTTATTGGTGTACAGAAATGTTAATGATTTGTGTGTATTGGTTTTGTATGCTGCAACTTTACTGAATTTGTTTATTGGTTCTAACAGTTTTTGGTGGAGTCTTCAAGCTTTCGTCTATATAAGATCATGTCTTCTGCAAACAGGGACAATTTGACTTTCTCCTTTCCAACTTGGATGCCTTTTATTTCTTTTTCTTGCCTAATTGCTCTGACTAGGACTTCCAGTACTCTGTTGAAAAATATGATAAAAGTGTGCATCCTTGTCTTGTTCCATTTCTTAGAGAAAAAGCTTTCAACTTATCCCCATTCATTAAGATTTCAGTCATGAGTTTGTCATATATGGCCTTTATTGTGTTGAGGTATATTTCTTCTATACCTAACTTGGTGAGAGTTTCTATAATAAAGGGATGTTGAATTTTATCAAATGCTTTTCATGCATCTATTGACATAGTCACATGGTTTTTATCCTTCAGTGTGTTGATGTGATGTATAAGGTTTATTGATTTGCATATGGTGAACCATCCTTGAATCCCTGGGTTAAATCCTGCTTCATCATATTGTATAATCTTATTGATGTGCTATTGGATTTTGTTTGCTAGTATTTTGTTGAGGATTTTTGCATCTATCTTTATCAGGGATATTGGCCTGTAGTTTTCTTTTGTTGTTGTTGTTGTGTTCTTCTCTGGTTTTGGTATCAGGGTAATGCTGGCCTCAAAGAATGAGTTTGGAAGAATTCCTTCCCCTTCAATTTTTTTTTTTTTTTGAGTAGTCTGAGAAGAGCTGATGTTTGTTCTTTTTCAAAAGTTTGGTAGAATTCTGTAGTGAAACCATCCAGTCTTGGGCTTTTTGTTGTTGTTGGGAGAGTTTCCATTACTGATTCAATTTTGTTGCTCATTATTGGTCTGTTCAGGTTCTCTATTTCTTCTTTGTTCAATTTTTGTAGGTTGTATGTGTCCAGGAATTTATAATTTTCACAAGGTTTTTTAATTTTTTGGCATATAATAGTTTCTAATGATTCTTTGCATTTCTGTAGTATCACTAGTATCATTACTTTTTTCATTTCTATTTTTATTTATTTGGATCTTCTTTTTCCTTAGTCTAGCTAATAGTTTGTCAATTTATTTTATCTTTTCAAAAAACTAATTTTTGTTAAACTTTTATATATTTTTTAGTCCCTATTGTGTTTATTTCTGTTTTGATCTTTATTATTTCTTTCTTTCTACTAATTTTGGGTTTGGTTTGTTTTTGCTTTTCTAGTTCCTTGAGGTGCATTGTTAGGTTGTTTATTGAAATCTTAGAAAGATTTGATATAGGTGTTTATCACTATAAACTTCCCTCTTAGTGCTGCTTTTGCTCTATCCTATAGGTTGTGGTTGTGTTTCTCTTTTCATTTGTTTCAAGATATTTTAGGGCCAGGTATGGTGGCTCATGCCTGTAATCCCAGCACTTGAGGAGGCTGAGGTGGGCATTTCACCTGAGGCCAGAAGTTTGAGACCAACCTGGCCAACGTGGCAAAACCCATCTCTACTAAAAATTTACACGTATTCGCACAGTTGCCAAAGTTCCTCTTGTTACTGATTTCTAGTTTTATTCCATTGTTGTCCAAAAAGATATGTGATATAGTTTCAATTTTTAAAAATTTGCCAAGACTTGTTTTACGGCCTAATATATGTCTATTCTGGAAGATATTCCATTTTCTGATGAGTAGAATGTATATCCTGCAGCTGTTAGATGAAATGCTCTGTAAATGCCTGTTAGGTCAATTTAGTCTACAGTGCAGTTTAAGTCTACAGTTTCTTTAGTTTCTGTCTAGATGATCTGTCTATTGTTGAAAGTGAAGTATTGAAGTTCTCAACTATTATTGTGCTGGAATATCTCTCTCTTTTTAGATCTAATAATGTTTACTTTATATATCTGAGAGAATCAGTGTGGGGTACATACACATTTACAATTGTTATGTTCTCCTACAGAATTAATCTCTTTATTGTTATAAATGACCTTCTTTGTCTCTTTTTACAGTTTTTGACTTAAAGTATATTTTATCTGATACAAGTACAGCTACTTCTGCTCATTCTTGGCTTTTGTTTGCATGGAATATCTTTTTTCATCCCTTCACTTTCAATCTAAGTGCGTCTTCATAGGTGAAGTGAGTTTCTTCTAAGCAGCATATAGCTGGGGTTTTTAATTCATTGAGTCAGTCTTTATCTTTTAACTGTGAAATTTAAACATTTACATTCAAGCTATTGATTGATGAGGACTTACTTTTGTCATTTTATTAATTGTTTTCTTGTTGTTTTATATATTCATTTATTCCTTTTATTATTTATCTCTCCCATTGGTGGTTTTCTTTTCTTCTACTTTTTTTTTTTTTTGAGACAGGGCCTCTCTCTGTCACCCAGAGTCAAGTGCAATGGCATGATCATAGCTCACTGCAACCTCAAACTCCTGTGCTCAAGTGATGCTCCCACCTCAGCCTCCTGAGAAGCTGGAACTACAGGCACGTGCTACCATACCTAGCTAATTTCTGTATTTTTTGATGAGCCAGGGTCTTACTATGTTGTACAGGCTGATCTTGAACTCCTGGACTCAAGCAATCCTCCTATCTTGGCCTCCCAAAGTTCTGGGAAGTAAAAGCATGAGCCACTGTGCCTGGCCAACTTGGTGGTTTCCTGTAGTGGTAAGATTTGATTCCTTTCTCCTTTTTAATTTGCATATCTGCTCTACCAGTGAGTTTTATACTTCTGTGTGTTTTCATGATGGTAGTCATCATCTTTGCTTTCATATGTGTGACTCCTCTCAGCATTTTTTGTAAGACTCATCTAGTATTGATGAATTCCCTCCAGTTTTGCTTGTCTGAGAAAGACTTTATTCCTCTATTTATGAGAGATAGCTTTACTGCATATAGTATTCTTGACTGACAGTTAGTTTTTCTTTGCTTTAGCACTTTGAATACAACATTCAATTCTTTCCTATCCTATTAGGTTTCTGCTGAAAAATACGCTATTAGTCTGATTCCCTTATGTGTGACCTCATGCTTTTTCTCTTGCTGTTTGTAGAATTCTCTTTGACTTTTGTCAGTCTTTGTCTTTGACTTTTGTCAGTTTTACTATAGTGTGCCTCAGAAATGATAATTTTCGGCTGACTCTATTTGGGAACTTTGAGCTTCTTGGATCAGATGTCCATATCTCTCCCAAGACTTGGGAAGTTTTCAGCTATTGTTTTATTAAATAGATTTTCTATGTCTTTCTCTATGTCTTTCCTTCTGGAACTTCCATTATGTAAACATTTGTTCACTTAGTGATGTCCCATAAGTCCTACAGGCTTTATTCTTTTTTTTTTCTTCTTTTTTGTCTGATTGGCTTATTTCAAAAGATGTGGCCTCAAGTTCATAGAGTCTTTCTTCTGCTTCATCTCATCTATTGTTGAAACTCTTAATTGTATTTTTTATTTTACTCATTCAATTCTCGAGTTCCAATATTTCTGTCTGGTTCTTTTTTTATTATATCTATTTCTATTTCTCATTTAGGTCATGAATTGTTTTCCTGATTTCATTGCATTGTCTATCTGTATTCTCTTGTATATCACGGAGTTTCCTTAAGGTAATTATTTTTAATTTGTTTTCAGGCATCTCATGGTTTCCTTTTCTTTAAGGTCTATTACTGGAAATTTATTGTGTCTTTTAGAGTTGTCATGTTTCTTTACATTTTTGTGTTTCTTGTGTCCTTACATTGATATCTGCATATCTGGTGGAACAGTCACCTCTTCCAATATTATGGCACAGCTTTTGTAGGGAGAGATTTTATTTTCTGGTAGATGTATCCTGTAGCATTGGTTGGGTAGGGTGATTTGGCTTTGGTTCTGGGAGGGTGCAGTAGTGTAGTCTCTATGTAATTTTTTTTAGCTGTAATCACTGCCAGTGGTGTCTGCAAGTACTTTAGTGGCCTAGGCTGTAGGTATTTTTTTGGAGGCAGTGGTGCAGCTTTGCTGGGGCTGGCTCTCAGGCCCTGGAGGAGCATGCACAAACTCCAGTAGCTCTGCTGTGGAGTAGGGGTGAGGTTATTGGCAGGCACCAGGCAAGCCAGTCCTCAGTCCCTGGGGGCATGAGCAATGTGCAGTTTCTCTGCAGGGGGTTGGCAGTTGCTGACAGCAATTAGCACTGGGACGGCTGGTTGTCTATCCCTGGGGAGTCCATGCAGCATTCAGTGGCTCTGCTGGTGGAGGGGACAAGGTTGCTGGTGGTGGTGGGTTACTCTCAGCCCCTGGGGAGCACATGCATCAGCTTTCCTGATCCTGGGGACAGACCCCTGCTACCCTGGACCACCCACTACTTGGAGTGCAGGGTGTTATTTGGGCTTGTGTGCTGGGGCTCTGGCTGCACCACTGGGTGTTTGTGGAGGCAGTTGGGGTCATGGCACTGGAGCTTTCCTCGGCATGGTAAGACGATAGTGGGTCCACCACAGAGACATGGGGTTACTGGGGTTCAGGGCAGGGTGCTCTGTGGTAGTGGCTCCCCTCTCAAAATGGTGCCATGCCGTAGTAGCCTAGGTCCCAGGGAATGGGGAAGACCCAGCATAATTTCACTCTCTGGAGCAATGCAGATGCATGGACTCCAGGCAGCTCCTTATACTGTGCTAAGGGGCTGCAAGGACCATGGAGCTTTGCTGTAGCTAGGATTGTAGGCATCTGCAACAGCACTGGGGACCACCGGGGATCTCCCACTTAGCTTTTCCCTGCAAAGTGGGGTCCCTCTTGGCTCTGAGTTGATCCCCACCAGTTGCTTTGCCTCCCTCTCTATGCTGCCATCTAGACTTCTCATGTTTCTGAGGGTCTTTGTCACTTTTCTTGCTGAATTCCAGTGTTCTCCCTTAGCTACTTCACTCCAAGTAGAGTCATCTATTTGTTATTCTGGTCCTTCCTTGAAGAGTAGGCAATACTGGGCACCTCTACTCAGCCATCCTGATGGAGTAGGAGTTTTAAAAGCTCCCCAGGTGGCTATAATGTGCAGCCAAGTTTGTGAACCACTGAGCCAACTGCAAGGCATTGACCTGGTTTGGGTATGGTGAAGAGATTTCCTTTTGCAAACTACTAAGCTTGAGGAGCACCGTTCAAAACGCTGCTGCTTTAGGGAGGAGTGCTTATTGGCAGTAACAATTGATTGGAATCAAGCATGGGAGAATTTCAGCTGAGTGGATGCCTGCCCCTTGACTTGGAAGGTGAATAGCCCTTCCAGAAGGCACCTCCCATTGGCATCCTATCCTTTGAATAATTTAAAAGTGAACTTAAAGTCATTTCAGGAAAATATGTACCATCTACAGTGTATCAGCATGGACTGTTTCAAATCACCAAATGGATCTTCCCCATCTCTCTTTTATATTTTTTATGGAGAAACTCAGTTCCCCTCCAGCCAAATGTTACTGACAAAGTTTGTCCATGCCCCTAACTTTTCAATTTCTTACTCTTCTGTCCCCTTTTTTGGAGCTTCAAGGGCCAGTAACTGGCCTTTGGAAGACACTCCTCACTCTGACCTCACCTCCCCAGATGGCATGGCAGATGGCAATTTTCCCCTTGGGTCATCAAGATTTGTCCATGTCAAAATTCTTCAGAGTCCTGATAAATGATGTCAGATTGATAGGTTGGGACATGATGGTAGCTTAGTGAGTTAAATATAGCACATCATCTTCTGAGGATCAGATGTTTCATAAAAGCATGGCACTAATTAAGGTCCAGGCAGTGGGACAGGATGGGATAGGGAGTAGGAAAAGACAAACAAGTCTTTTTAACATGACTCAGATCTCACAAGTGGTTTTATCTGCTCAAGATCATCAAGAATAAATGAAGGAAGGGGAAATGGGGAAAAATCATGTGTATGGGGAATTGGGGTGGGAAGGGACAATATTGGAAAAGAATAATGATGGAAGGAAATTTTAGGCTGTGGTTGGAGTTTCTTGGTTCTTTTGAGAGAAAATTGCTCAACATTTCCTTTAAAAGTGTAAAGCATACAATTAATCTACAAATCTAGAGGCTGGTGTGGGAAATGAGATCCCCAAAGAAATACAAGTTTGGGATTTGGGAATGCTGTGTGTGTGTGTGTGTGTGCGAGCGTGCAGATATACCTTCTATACTAAAATATCTGCAGAATGATCATGACAAAAAATGGTAAATTATAAAGGTATATTAGGAAAATTTAGTTTATCTTGATTCATTTTCTTACAGGAAGAGAGTTAGAGATTTAAAGCTTGGAGGAAAACTATAATCTTAACCAGAAGTTGATAGTGAAGAAGAAAGAAGAAATCCAGAGACAATCTTTAAAAAACAGATTTCTATAAACTGAAGGAATTCATTAAGAAGTTTCTCACTACCTAGTGGAGGGGAAAAATCAAATGAGTAAAGAAATATGGGAGAAAAACAGGTGTCCTTTAAATATGCAGCTCAGGAGCCTCAGGAAAAATTCTGGAACCTAGAAAAGATGGGAATGGAAGAAAGATGGAGGTGTATTCACGGATCTATAAAAGAAGGAGGTGAGAACAGGTAGGCAGAGAAAGGAGAGGGAGAGAGAGGAGGGAAATAACAAATCACAGAGGAACAAAATGGCCTCATCTTGTGAACACAAGAGCAGAAATGTTAGACAGGCTTTTATGAAATTTTATCAGAAGCATTTTTCATTTGCATTACATGAAAGAAAAATACCATTCCCAATGGACAAAGAGGGCAAGCAGGTAGCAGAAGGATTCTAAATAGCACAGGTTTTAATGTGTAGTTTTATGTCTGTCTTTACTAAAAGATGCTACATGTTGATGTAAAGCCTGAGGGTTACACTCAGAAAGCAACCACAAGCAGACATTTTGTCTCATATAGAACCAGTTCCGAACAATTCTCAAGATTTCTGATCCCCTTCCAGCCAACCAGTGGTAGATGAGTACAGTAGAATGCTTCTTTTTTGAGGCTTTCCCTTATCTTTAGACGTTGGACTTGTTTTGCAGGCATGGAGTCTCAGCCCATGTGTCCTGGCCAGGGGCAGTATACTTGAAATAGACCAGGACATCCTTTGCAAAATGCTGCCTAAAACGAAACCCACAGGGACTCACAACACTCAATTTGAATGGACCTGGAGAATTGGCAGAGACCATTGGGGAGAAACCAGCAATTATTCTGAGCCTTCACAGAGAAGTGGTGTTGCCTTGGGAGCTCCACAAAGAGCAAACACGATGCCCTTCTTTTAGGAAGCAGAAAAAGATGACCACATTCCTTATAGCCTGATAAGTTTAACCTGGCTTCTGGGGAAGATGCTAGAACAAATCATCAAGCAATCAATGTGCAGTCAACCAGAAGGGGGCAAGGCCCAGGGAGCTTATGAACACAGCCGTGTAAAGAGTAAATCAAGTCGGACCAATTTAATTTCTTTCTATGATAGAGTGACAGGCCATGTAGATAAGGTGGAAGCAATAGATGTAATCGACCTGAGGCCTCAGCAAGGCATTTGCTTCTGCCCCTGAGGCCTCAGCAAAGCATTTGCTTCTGTCCCACGTGACAGGCTCAGTGACAAGCTGGCTTGCTGTGGCTCAGGCCAGGGGTCAACAACCCCAGAGCTTACAAGATGGCCATGGATTCCTCTCTTGCCATGTGCTCCTCCTTGTTGCGCCACTGCCTCAGTGAGTCGATGTTCATTGCCACACAATTCTATTTAACAAACCTCTGTTTTGTGCCTACTTAGAGTTTGTCCACCACTGGCACTTAATAAGTGTTTCTCAGATGAATGAATGAATGCTTAGGCCTATGAGTAGCAATGTTAGGAGACTGGCGCAAGGAAGCTTAACCCCAATCCACCCCCTCCATTGCAAACAGACAACCAGCAAATACTCAGCAATTTGCTCCTCCATCCATATAAATGCCAGAATCCCGTTTTGTGTTTATATCACACTAAGATTGGGTGTGTGCAGAGGTGAAGGCAGGATCTGCCTCCCAACATTTGCCATTTTCTCAGAATAAACAGAGACAGAGAGAGAGAGAGAGAGAGAGAGAGACAGCCAAAAGGAAGAGATGTTCTTTAAATTACCCATCTTTATCTGTAGCGTAGATGATAGACTTTAAAATGCAAAGTATCCATGGATAATAACAAAGTAGACTAAGTTGAATAAGTACAGAAAACAGACTAGTTCAATGAAGACACATGAAACAAGACTCAAGAATGACACTAAACTACTCAGGCACAAGATTGGTCTTTGTCCAGATTGTAGGTCAGGCTGGACTCCCAGATGGCGAGAGAAGCCACATGGCTTCAATGAATGGCAGAAGGCAAATGCCATCTAGCCAGGAAGCCAACGCTCTTCAGTGCCCCCACAGAGCAGAACTTATGTGTTTTTCAGTCCCATTTCTTAGGAAGGATGAGGAAAAACTGGAATGAGTATAGGAAAAAAAATGACTGACGTGATTTAATGGATGGGGAAATATTTTGAGGCATTAGAGAAATAGCAAAAGCAGTTAAACTAAAGAGAAGGCTATCTGGTATGACAACTGTTGTCAAGGACAAAGGAATGATAAGGGAAGTGCAGATGATTATTCTCTATCTTCTCTCTCAGTAAGAAAAAAAGGAAATGAAAGATTTTATTTTAAAAAGCTTTTTTTATCTCAAAATAACATATACATACTTTAAAATTAAAGAATGCTAAAAGACTCAAAAACAGTATTCCCCTTTCTTGACTATTCTCAAGTCCTGCTCCCAAGGCAGGTATTTTAAAAACTCTTTCAGCAGCTTATTTAGTTATTTACCTTCAAATAATATGCTTATATTGTATTTCTTCCCTTTATCAATGTTTTAATATTGTTTATGAATTTTTATTATCCCTCCCACTTTCCCATCCTCCCAGTAGAGTTACATGACAATTTTGGGTTAAATCAATATTTAAGGATACATTGTTAAGACTGGGTAGCTACTGTTCACTGCTGAACCACATAGTGTGCTACAATTACATTTCATTTTTGTGTGTTTATCTTGGAGTTAATAGTTGTCTCCTTTCATTGCTTTAACTTGGATTCCAGTTGGCTTATTGTTCTGTGTATCTATCACTAATTCTTCCCAAACTCTCTAACAGAGCTGTAAATTTTCTCCCTGCATTACCTCTCACTTGGGAAAACAGAAAAAATACATATATACTTATTTGGTTTTCTTCCTGAAGACCTCTGTTTTCCTGCTCCAAGATGAATGGGTTGTTTACTAGGCATGTTGCCCACCTGTCATTTTGCAGCCACCATTTCCAGTATCTGTTAATGTCCTTTCCCCTCTGTGTTAGTTTGCTAAGTCTGCCATTAAAAAGTGCCACGCACGAACAACAGAAATGTATTGCCTCACAGTTCTGAGGCTGGAAGACAGAGATTAAGATGTCAGCAGGGCCCTGCTCGCTCTGAAGACACTAGGGGAGGATCTGTGCTGACTTCTTTCCTAGTTTCTGGTGGTTCTTTGGTTGTGACAGCATCATTTCAATATTCACATGGCATTCTCCGCGTCTGTGTGTGTATGTGTGTGTGTCTGTCTGTCTCTTCACATGGCATTTTTCTTTTCTTTTTTTATTATTATACTTTAAGTTCTAGGGTACATGTGCACAACGTGCAGGTTTGTTACATGTGTATACATGTGCCATGTTGGTGTGCTGCACCCATTAACTCTTCATTTACATTAGGTATATCTCCTAATGCTATCTCTTCCCCCTCCCCCTCCCCACAATAGGACCCAGTGTATGATGTTCCCCTTCCTGTGTCCAAGTGATCTCATTCTTCAGTTCCCACCTATGAGTGAGAACATGCGGTATTTGGTTTTCTGTTCTTGTGATAGTTTGCTGAGAATGATGGTTTCCAGCTGCATCTATGTCCCTACAAAGGACACGAACTCATCCTTTTTTATGGCTGCATAGTATTCCATGGTGTATATCACATGGCATTTTTCTAATAAAAACTTGACCTATATTGGATTAGGGTCCCACCCTACTCCAGCATGATCTCATATTAACTAATCACATTTACAACTACCCTATTTAAAAATAAGGTCACATTATGAGGCACTGGGAGTTAGGACTTCTGCATATAAATTTTGAGGGGATGCAACTCAACCCATAACAGCCTCTCCCCCATATTTCTTGTCTCCTATATCTCATGTCCTGTCTTTCTTGGTTATTCCCTCATTGGGAAGGAACACGTTTCAATAGCTTCTTTCTCAAGGATAAATGAGAAGATTTTGTTCCTATAATGGGCATGGTTTTGGATAAATTGGCTACACTGAAAGTTCTAAACTGAAAATTACTTTTCCTTGGAGTTTTAATGGGGCTGTCTTAACGCTATGCATCTTTTGTGTTGCTGTTGAGAAGTCTGAAGCCATTCTGATTTCAAACATTTTATATGAAAGCCATATTTCTCTTTATGGCAATTTTTAAGGTCTTCTTATCCCAGGTGTTCTGAAACTGGCATGTTTCATTGTATTAAGCACTTAGTTTTCCCGTTTAATTTGGAAACTTGTATTCTTCTATAGGAAGTAGTTTACTTTTATTTATTTAATTATTTCATCTCTTCCATTTTTGGTTTTAATTCATAGTGATTTCTGTTAGTAGGATATTAGACCTACTAAAATTATTTCCTAAATTTATGGTCATTATACTTCTGTTTTCCTTTTTCTTTTTGAGTTTATTCATTCTGGAAAATTTCCTTAACTTGCTTTTTAACCTTTCCCTGGCTTTTCAAAAACTTTTGGTTATATAATTTTAAGAGTTCTTTGATATTTTATAGTATAGTTTTTAAAAAGAAACTATACTATTATTTTTTCATAGATATAATATTTTTCTTCTTTCCCTGAGAGCATTAAATACTATAGGGTTTTTTAAAGAGTTTTCTTCTGTTCTATATGTTTTTTGTTTCTTGAGTTCCTTTTTCCCTGCTAGATTGTCTTTCCTATTGGATACTCTCCCAAAATGACAGGTTCTCTATGTTAAATTTCAGCCTGAGCTACTATAACAGAGTCCCCCACAATCTAACTTCAATATATAATTTTATTTTCCTGTCTTATACTTGTGTAGACATAGGTTGTCATCATCATGTGACTCTGCCATTCTCAACAGATAGCTTTTGTCTCTGGGTCCAAGTTGGCTACCTCAACCCCCACCATCACAACTGCATCCCACCCACAGGGAACGAAGGAAAGGAGAGGGGAATACATGCCCATGGCTTTCAGGGCATGACCTGGAAGGGGCACACCTCACTTCTGATCACACCCTTTTGGCCAGACACATGGCTGGTTGTCACATGGCAACAATTAGCTTCCAGGGAGAGTGAGAAATGGTCTCATGTTAGGTGGCCATATTTCCAGCTAAAACTCAGGAATCTTTTAATTGAAGAAAATAGATATCAGTAAAAAGCAGCAGACTTTGCACAATCCACATACTACTGTATTGGTCAGAGTTTACAGAATTCAGTCTAGCTACAGAAGGAGAAAGAGATTTAATAAAGGGAATTGAGTGTTTTTAACATCACCTAGAAGACTGGGCTCCAGGATTTTATGCTGTGCTCCTAACAACTTCAGAGACTTACTTGTCAAGGGACTCCTACCTTTGCCATATCCAGTGGGGCAGGGAGACAGGAGGCTGTAACAGGAAGAATTGAATTCAAGAACATTTTGTCACAGATGTGATCCAGGGCCCAGTTCACTGCAACAGCTCACTACCACCTCTCACAAAGCTGGAGACTGGTCCTGGGAAGACTGTTGTCTGAAGCTTTCATCACCTTGCTTGCTGGCAGAAAAGATAGCCCTAAGCATTAGGAAGATGACCTCTACCTCCCTTCCACCTTCCAAAATTGCCAGATGCCTCCTATTGATGGAACCCAAATCTCTTCTCATACCCTGGTTGCAAGGAAATCTGGGAAATGTCACTTTTAGCTTTCCAGGTTTTAGAGTACAGCAAGACAGACTTCAAGGAGGTAGACACAGAACTGAGGGCAATCCCCTCATGTACAAGACTCTGGCGATTCTGTCCTGTTCATTAGTCTTTACTAGTAGGGCAGAAACAACAGATGAGGTGGGAACCCTGCTTTCTTACTTGAGGGTGGGTTCCCCAAATGTTATTAAAGATTGCCTCTTCTCTGGGACTTTCTCCAAGAAGAAACCTTCAGTCTCCAGCCTGGGGTTATAAACTGGTTACAAGCATTCAGAGACCTGGAAAGGTCAACTCCTGGTTACAGCCCAACCTCGTCCTGCCCTCTCTCTATCTGAAGTCTTTGAAATAAGAGACTCAGTCTTTCACCTAAAAATTCATGTAAATTTTGTAATCGACTCCATAATAAATCTTTGTTTTAATATAAAAAAACCTCTGCCAAATTTGGAGGTGAGCTAATGTTTCAAAAAGATGTTCCATGTTTAATTTATATTTTAAAAACTATCCTCTGGCACAAGGCCACAGACCCTTCCCCATCCCCACCCCTAGGTATATATCTTCCAGTTTGAGAAATGCAAACTCAGATTATTTCTCTAATATTCTAGGATTCTACAATGATTTTTCCCTTCTTAGTACACAGGTAAAAATGAAAAACAGCCAAGGAAGAGAAGCTTGAAGAAGAATGACCTGCTTCCTTTTAAAAAAATAAATCATAGCAGGAAGAAGCTGGAATGGAAAATTCAGAACAGTGATCAATACTTAAAGAAAAGAAACCAAAAGGCCAGGTTTTATTGCATGATCCATGCACTGTGTCCAAGAAAGCAGCTAACTGTGAACACAGGTTTCCAGGGCTAGGAGGAGGTAAAGACAATTCCGCCCATGCCTTTTCTTTTTAATGAAAGGAGCCAATGAGAACCTGCTGGAAGTAAATTCAGTGCTTCTAGAAAATGCCATATTCCTGCTTCGGGAAGCCCCCAACCTACATTTTTTACTGAATGGGCGCCAGACACAATAAATCATGCATCGTTTCCTTCCAGCCCTTGGACTAGCTGATGGTGACATGTCCAAGACACACTCACCATTGTGTTTGGGTGTCAGGTTGGGCAAAATCAGTTGGTATAGACCTAGTGAGAAAAACAAAATGGAGCCGTATATGTCCACTTGAAAGCAGGAACATGTACAGTGACACCTCTGAGCGGGAGAAAAAAGGACAGAAAGGTGAGTGAGGAAGAGAATGCTTGGATTTGTGTTGCAGTTTGTGGGTTAAAGAGTACTTTGGGCCGGGCGCGGTGGCTCAAGCCTGTAATCCCAGCACTTTGGGAGGCCGAGATGGGCGGATCACGAGGTCAGGAGATCGAGACCATGCTGGCTAACACGGTGAAACCCCGTCTCTACTAAGAAATACAAAAACTAGCCGGGCGAGGTGGCGGGCGCCTGTAGTCCCAGCTACTCGGGAGGCTGAGGCCGGAGAATGGTGTGAACCCGGGAGGCGGAGCTTGCAGTGAGCCGAGATCCGGCCACTGCACTCCAGCCTGGGACAGAGAGCGAGTCCCCCTCTCGAAAAAAAAAAAAAAAAAAAAAAAAGAGTACTTTGACAGAAGCACTCCTTCAGTCCTCTCAACTCTGTTGGATAGCACCATTTTAGAGATGAATAAATGCAATCTGAGCAAAGTTCATGAATTTATTCAATGTTGCAAAAGTAAGTAGACTCTGGATTCAAACACAGGACTGTCAGATTGCCAGACGGATAATCTGTTAACTACACTCCTTTCATGTCTGAAAGAGAGAAACCAGAAGGCTTTGGAGCTTAGTCCCAGCTCTACCACTGAAGCAAACTGTGTGGCCTTGGGTAGTTACATACATTCTCAGTGTCTTCCTCTGCACAATAGAGATAATAATAGCAGCTACCTCACTGGACAATCAAGGGGATGAAATTAGATAATACATATAAAGTACTTAGCACAGGGCCTGGGACTTAGTGAGATGTACTAGCTACTCTTGCTATGCAAACCCCTGGGAACTGTAGAAGAGGAGCATTCAGTGAAATACGAGACAGAATGGAATGTCATTCCAGGTAAACGACTTACAATGCTTATCAGATTTATTTCCCAGCCTTCTTGTATTCCGCATAGAATCGCAGAGAGGTACATTTCTCAGCCTTCTTTGCCAGGCAGTGTCCATGTAGTTTTGGTAAATGGGAGACTATACCAAGCAGTGTTCTCTGGAGAAACAGAACCAATAAGAGATAGATAGATAGATAGATAGATAGATAGATAGATAGATAGATAGATGATAGATAGATAGATGATAGAGATAGATAAATAGACAGGTAGGTGATTAATAGATGATCATGATAATAGATGATTGATGGATAAATGATAGATAATGATGATAGGTACATAGATGATGAATAAATGATTGATAGATAATAATGATAATAGTTGATAGAGGATGATATGCTGATAACTAATAGATAAGTAGATGATTGATAGATGATGATGATATAGATGACTGATTGATAGATAATAGATAATAGATGATAGATAGATAGATAGATAGATAGATAGATAGATAGATAGATAGCTTTAAATCAAGGAACTAGTTCATATGATTGTTGGGGCTGGCAAGTCTAAAATTTGTAAGGCAGCCTGGCAAGGCTACACACTTAGGCAGAAGTTGATGGTGCAGTCCTGAGGCAGAATTTCTTCTCTGAAAAACCTGTTTTGCTCTTAAGGCCTTCAACTGTTTGGATGAGGCCCACCCATACTACCAAGGGTATACTACTTTCCCTAAAGTCAATCAATTGTAGATGTTAGCCTTGTATATACAATATCTTCACAGAAACACCTAGATTAGCATTTTATCAGATAGCTGGGTACTGCAGACTAGCCAAGCTTACACATAAAACTAACCACCAGAGAGGCATGGCCAGAGCCGGGAGAGGACATGGAGAGGTGAGGGCAGGCCTCCCATCTCTGTGTCCCAGAGGTGATGGTGCACCTTCTGGGCAGCCTTTCAATCCTGGACTCAGTGTCACTAAGCAGCCAAAGCCCATGGTTCCAGCACCTTTAGTTGGCCTGGCCTCACACCCTTCTCCCTTGGCCTCTCCAGCCCTAGGGTGGCAGTGGCTTCCTGCTCTGACCAATCTCTGAGTTGTCTCCTTGTCTCAGTTTGGTGTTCTTGGCACTTCTATTGCCTGGGTCACCAATTCCCTGTGTGTAGGACCTAGCATGGGTTCTGTCTCGGCACTGACTGGGAGAACTTTTTGGTTAGACAGGTCTTCACTCAGCTTTCCTTAAATTGCACCCTGTGTCTTCCAGCCATGCAAGTTAGTTCTGGGGATGAGTTTAGTGACGTGAAGAAGACAGATGCAAAATGAAGACTTGTCCCGTGACCACCCTCATAGCTACTTAGTTGGAGCAATGCTGGATGGGCAGAGAGGATAAAGTCACGGTGATGACCTCCCAAGGACAGAGGAAGGACCATTGCCCTGATCCTGGAGGGCTCTGTTTACTTGTTGGCACTGGCTTTTCCAAAGTCATCACCAAATACCAAATACCTGCATGTCTTAATGAGCAGCACCACGTGTGTACAGCCCCTCTTCTATCAAGACCAGGGCTGTTCTGGGATAGTCCTCTGGCTGGAAGAGATATAAGCAGTGAGCAACTGCTGACGGTCACAAGTCTCATGTCTCCTGGTGTGCACCGGGAGCTTCTGCCTGAGGACACTAGGGCTGGCCAGTGAGGAAAGTTTAGGAGCAAAGGAGCCAAATTCCTCCCCACACCACATCTTTCCCTGCTTTAGTTTTCTCCAAAGTGCTTAGCAATCTCTGCCATACTGTTGTGTTGATTTTTTATATGCTTATCTCTGTGCTCAGGGCTACAAGCTCCACAAAGGCAGGCAGTTTGGTCTCTTTGCTCACCGACCGCATCTTTCCCAGAGCACCTAGCAGCACCTGACTCAGAGTAGATGCCCAATGGATTTCAAATGGAGAGACGTGTCCTTGCCTTTTCAATCCAAAGGAGGTGCTTTCAGGACCTGCCTCCTTCATCAACTCTGAGCAGAGATGCTAGTAGAGTCCAGGGCGTGCCCATTTTTCCAGTGCACCCTCTTGCCCACAGCAGCCCAGAGTGGTCTCTGTGGTAGCCCCAGTACCATGTCAGGTAGGGGTAGGGGCAGAGAGGAGGTTGGGAGAAGGACAAGGAAGGGAAGTTGCTTCTGTGGCAGGAAACACCTAAGTCAGAGACTGAAAGTCAGAGGGGATTGTAGACAGCAAACTAGTTGGAGGCAACCCACTGTCTCACAGCAGATGTCCCCCTTTCTCCCCAGCTTTGGCAGCATTTAAGCTCTGCTCCCTTTCATCTCCTCTCGTCATCTCTTGGGCACTGTCCCTCCTCCAGGGTTAGTGAATCACAGAAGTGGAGGGGAGGGCAGAAGCCACTGGGGCAGCCCATGTTTCCAGGGCCCTGTTTCTCGTGCCCCTTGAAGCTGTGGCCTGTGTGAACCACAAAGCAAAGACATTCAGTAGGGATGATTCCAGCAGGCACTGGGACTCCAGTGGCTTGTCTAGTACTAGCTGGAGAGAGTCATCTTTTCACTTCTAGAACCCAGCACACCTCTGGCTCTCCCCCACTCAAGCCTGTGTGCAATGGCTCTAACCCCAAGCAAGAGACTGCCCTTCGAAAGCTTTTTACTCCCCGAGGTCCGGATGAAGTCCCACTTCTCCAGTCACTCCAGCTTCACAAACACTTTTTTCTGAAAAGGCAAAGGCCACATCATCATGGTTCTGTTTTTTCTTACGTGCTTCTTCCTATCTCAGGGACTTTAAAGCCACTTTGCATTTTCCCCATCTCTTCCCAAGCCTAGCCTAGATGTGAGGACATAGCACATGATCAACCCAAGGTGTTCCTTCCGTTGCTTGATGGAAGCTAACTGTGGGAGAAGCCATTTCCTCCCAGTTCTCCAAGAGTCAGATAACAGAATAAAAAGCCCCAAAATACTTACAGTTTAGCCAAAGCTATCAGCCATCTGTACTCATTTTAATCATAGCAAAAGTAACACATGTTTGTTTCAGAAAACTTGGAACACACTGAAAATAATTTTTAAAAGCACATGTATTTTGGTGTATTTCCTGCCAGTGCAAATATGCACACATTTTCAAGGAAATTGGAATCATACCATATAGTTTTCTATCCGTCTTTTCCCTATACTGTTTATGGGGACACTTTTCATGTTGTCAAATATCTTTCAAAGGTGTCATTTTTCATAGCTGCAAAACACGCCAGCGTATGGATGCGCCTTTCCATACTGTCCTACTGCCCTATCGTTGGATCTTCCAGGCATTTCCTGTTCCCAAGGGATCCCTGGAATACTCACTCCCTACAGTCCCACCCATTCTTCACCTTCAGGCCTCTGCTCTACCATTTAGCCCCATCGTGTGTCTATTAAGGCCCTGCCTATTTAGACCCTGCCTTAGCTTGAAGAGTCCTTCCACCAAGCTCCCAACCTCTCAGCCTTCCAGAGAAGCTAATTCTTAGGATTTTTCTCTGCCACCATGCATTAAACTGCCCTCACTCCCAGGTCCCATGGGTGCACTCTCATCCACTCTGCTTTAACCAGCCAGCCCTCGCCTTGGCTCCAAATACCCTGACACCCAGTGCCAGTGCCCATTTATCAACCTTATCTTTCTCGCCCTCATTGTAGTACTGGACCTTTGATCCCTCCCTCTTTTCTGAACCTCTCCCCTCTCTTGCTTCTATCTGTCTTCCTCTCTTGTGCTGGTACCAATGTGTCCACTCCTTACTGGGCATGTACCCCAGGACTTATCCTCATCTTTCTTTCCTCTTCTTGACCAACCTTATTGCACCACTGGGATGTGATAATAAGGGCTGAATAAGATGGTGCATGGGAACAAGAGTCCCCTGCATGTCTACAGGTAGCTGAAACTTGGCTCATGCTGTCCTCCCTAGAAGGCCTGAACTAAAACCTTCAGAGCCTTCTCCTCCAGTTTGGAAGGGCTCTCTCTAGACCAGGGGCAAGCTTGTTTTATTCCTAAAGGATGAGTTCTCCTCTCGCAAGGGATTTTAGGGGGCTGAGCACAACTAACCAGTTCCAGAGCAAATGGCCAGATTCCTAATTCCTAAAGGGCTTCTGGGTCTGACTACCTGGATGCACTTTTTACCTGAGCAGTCTTGGAGCTTGGGTAAGTTATTTATCTCTTTGTGCCTCGGTTTCCTCTCTTAGAAAATGGAGATGAAGATGAGTAACACACATAAAATGCTTAGAAAATATCTGCCATGTAGTAAACTTCAGTAAATATTAGCTATTATTACCAATGTCCAAATTCTTCTCTCAGAGAGATGAGGAGGCCAAAAAGCACCCCTACCTCTTTCTACTTCCCCCCTGCTCCAGAACAGAGGGAACTCCGGGGATCAGAGAGGGATGTAATGGACTAAATACATCCAGGAAGGTGGGATTCTGAAGGTTTCTTTCCAAACCTTAAATATTTGAATTTGTAAGTAGATGGCTCTGATTCATCTCTCATGCTGGATTGTGAGATTCTTATAGACTAGGACTATGCTGTGCTCATCTTTGCATCTCTGCACATGGCAACCTGCCCACAATAGGTGCTCAACAAATGCAACAAATGAAATAAGCTGAGGATGGTATCAGAAAAAAGAAAAGTAAGACTAAGGAAGCTGAGAGTGAAGTCATCAGTATTTGAGATTCTTCCCCCGTCTAGGAAGTTAGTTTCCTGATGCTTATGAGCTACAGCTGCTTGGGCCGAAGAGAACAAAGAGATGTGCATTCTCAAACAATAGGCATTTTGCTTTCCATTATCCCCCGCTGTTGATTACGAGGGAGGAAAAAAAAGGAGTCAGTTTCATTGGACATGATTTTAAGATGTTGAAAAATGAGTACCATAGCCTATTATTAAATTAAAAACAAGATTCAAGCGATACCCCAGGACTTCTCGGCATTTGGTTGTGCATTAGCTGGACAGAATGCATTAGAACATTTCTATAAAACATGAGATGGAATTTGTGAAAAACCATATCTTGACTCAGAATTAATAAAGTAGGAAAAATGATACACCTTGTTATGGGCATAGAGCAGGCCCTCGACCAGATGGTGAGGTCAGCGTGGGTCATTGCAGGGGCTCCCGGCCTTCCTTTGTGGATCCCTTTCCCTCTTGGGTGCTGCCCCATACCTTTGGTCTACTGGGACCCTCGTGCTGAGCAAACTCCCAATCACGGAGGCAGCTGACAGTGAACTGTGTCCTAGATCTCTCATCAACCTCCCTCACCCTTTTCCTCAGCAACCTGGCCAAAAAATATATTGCCAGTGTCATGGGTTGAATGATGTTCCCCTAAATTTCACATTTACCCGGAACCCCAGAATGTGACTTTATTTGGAAACAAGGTCTTTGCAGAGATAGTTAAGGATCTCAAGATGCAATCATCCTAGATTGAGAGTTAGCCCTATATTCAATGACAAGTGTCCTTATTAGACAGAGAGAGGACACACAGAGAGATCCAAAGGGAAGTGGGCCATTTGAAGACAGAGGTAGGCAGAGAACAGGGTGATGCTGTCACAAGCCAAGGAATGCCTACGACCACAAAAAGCGAGAAGAGGCAAGAAAGGAATTATTTCCTAGAGCTTCCGAGGAAGTGCGGCCCTGCTGACTACCTTGACTGTGGACTTGTAGCCTTCAGAACTGTGAGAGAACAAACTCTTATTGCTCTAAGCCACTAAGTTTGTGCCAATTTGTACAGCAGTCCTGGGGAATCCATACTATGAGCATGAGATACTAGTGACTGAAAATCAGTAAATCTGTTACACACAGAAGCATTTTACACTTTGAATATGATTAACTGGAGAGCTGATCCCTTAAACCCAAAGGAAAGAATCTCAACTGGTAGAGTTTTCGGCACAATGGTCAGCCATTGGGTTTTAGGTCTTTTCCAAGTTCATCAAAAACCACCCCATGAAGATAACCAATGCATCTGTTGATGTATCCTGAGTAGGCGGGTGTGAATCCCTTAGAAGGTGGTAAGAAGTTAATGGGACTAATGTTTCAGTTTCCCAAAGTGATTGAATCACGGTTGCTTCAGATGAAGATTTCATTTCAAAGAGGAACAATTTAGGAGGTATTTAGAAATTATACTAAAAATAGTTAGAAAAATAGGGAATGATGTTTGGCAAGAAATTTGCTCTTTGATCTGCAAATACTGACTCATCTATTTTCAAAGCACTGCATTGACAGGTAAGATATAAATACAAATGTGATCTAAAGCACAGGGTGAGCAACTTCACCTAGAAAGTAGTCTTGCAAGAAAAAAAATGGCCATGAATCCGATCAAAACTTCAGATTTAACTACTAATTTACATTTACATAGAGAAGACTAGACTATTTTAATGGACACCAAGAGGAATCAGTCACAATGCATCTTAAACTTTAACTACATGAAAATCATCTGGAAAGGCAGGTGCAGTGGCCCACACCTGTAATCTCAGCTACTCGGGAGGTTGAAGCAGGAGTATTGTTTGAGCCCAGAAGTTCAATCCCAGCCTGGGCAACATAGTGAGACCCCATCTCAAAAAAAAAAAAAAAAAGAATAAAAAAGAAAATCATCTGGAGAGCTTTTGGGAGCTAGGGAATTCTGATTCATGAGTTCTGGGGTGGGACCTGCAATTCTGCATTTCTAATAAGGCTTCCAAGTGATGGAGACCACACTTTGAGAACCGCTGCTACAGAAGACAGTTTTCTCCGTAACAACAAGCAAAATTACAAGAAAAAAAAAGTGGCAAAAGAACATGTATTTTAAAAAGATATGAGAGATACGTCAACCAATACAAACTGTAGTGTGTGTGTTGTGTGTGTATGAGACAATCAGAGAAATTTGAATACTGAATGGATGTTTTATGAACTTGAGAAAATATTGTCTGTATTTTAGGTGTGATAATGTTTATTTTTAAAAGAATTCTTACCTTTAAAGCTATACACTGTAATATTCACAGGTTAAATAATAAGATGTCTAAGGTTTACTTAAAAACTTGGGGAGTAGGCAGGCAGGGAGCATTAGTGAGACGTGACTGGCCATGCATTGATCATTACTGAAACTTGGTCATGGGTGCATGCTATTCTCTCTACATTTGTATGTATTTGAAATTTTGTATAATAAAAGTTTAAGAATAAATGAATCAAGCAGAGGGCTATCTTTAGATTCATCTAGACTTTATGCAGGACCCACTGTATGCAATATCTTCACATGTATTTCTTTTAACTCTCACAACACAGTCTTTTTATGGTGGTTCAGAGAGACCGACTGGCCCATTTTTATGCTGCTAGTTAGTGCTAAAGTCTGGAACTCATGGTCAGGCCTCCTGACTCAACACATGGTGCTTATTCCATTGT
The DNA here is from genome assembly GCF_008728515.1 of Papio anubis. Taxonomy (NCBI): domain Eukaryota; kingdom Metazoa; phylum Chordata; class Mammalia; order Primates; family Cercopithecidae; genus Papio; species Papio anubis. Next base: position 49,703,129 of record NC_044994.1, read on the forward strand.
ATCAGATGTCATCACACTTAAGGAGGCAGAAGAGTCATCTTGGGAGCTTATTTAAAATGCAGATTCCAGGTCCCCACCCCCAGAGTGTCTCTGATCCAGAGGATTTGGGGTGAGGCTCAAAAACGTGTGTTTTCAATAAGTCTCCCAGGTGACTATAATGCAGGTGATTTGGGGACTGCACTTTGAGAAACACAGTCTTAGGTTGTTGAGCCAACTGGAATGAAGAATAATAGAGCATTCAGTTTCCTAAAAAAAAGACATCCAGGTTCAGAAGCCCGAAGTCTCAAGAGACAATTCTACCAATCTTTGATTCCTTCTATAAGTATTAGGGTGATTAATTCAACTTCAGCTGGATTTCTAGGCCCTTCCACAACTGCTAAATGATTAATGCTCTATTCTGTAGAAATAACAGGGTTTGAGTCACCTGGAACACTCTTTTCAAAGGCACAGAGCTGAATGGCACAATTAATGCTGAAACAAGCACCCTGTGCCACACTTCCCTTAAAGGAGGAGCTTCCCAATGCTGTGAATATCAGCTGTTTCCCCTTTGCCAAACAAAAGAAAGAGTTTTTGTCTAATTCTAATCTTGTTTGCTGATCCCTGCCAAAGACTTTAATGAACATTAAAGTTCTGGAAATTCTTTTGGAAATGCTAATAGAGCAGCTGGTGGGGCAAGTGTGTTGGGGGAGGATGTCACGAATTTTCTTCAGGAATTTGGAGAGGCAAAGATATTTCCCTTCTGATACCACACCTCGTGGTCAAAGAAGGCTCTGACAGTCTCATTTTTGCTAATGAGTAGAGTTTAGAAGGCAGATTACACCTTCCATTTCATTGGTTCTGCACCTCAGCTACATGTTCAAATCATCTAGAGAAATGTAAAATCTCTGACTGTGTAGCCCCCTACTCTGCACTGATTATCTCAGAATTGCAAGAAAACTCAGGTGTCTGCAGTTTAGAACTTCTCATGTTATTGTGCAGCCAAGGTTGAGAACCATTTCCAATGCTTTAACACTCCCTTTCCCTTTGAAATTCTGCTTCTAGACCATTGGTCCCTGAGCTCCAGGGACTGGATATCAGTCTTCCCCTGTGTCTTCCTCAGCATCCAGTACCACTGGGTGTAGATGTTGTCCTGAACAAATACTTCATTTACTCAAGAAGTATTCATTGGACCTACTATGTGTCCAGATGTAGGGAACATGAAAACAGTAATGAAAGATTTAAATAGCAACTCAAGATATTTTTCTGCAGCTACTTATAAAATATACATCTACTGAGGGATTTCAGAAGAGAGAGCAGTTTTGGGGGTAATCCTAGGAGGCTTTACCTTAGAGCTGGGCCTTGAGGATATGGAAGATTTGGGCAGTGGAAAGAGAGATAGGCAGAGAGGCCCCCACTCAGGAACCCATGCTGAGCTTCATGGTGTCAAGTTTTTCCCTTCTGCAACATGCTGGCATTGTACGACATCTAATTTCTACTTCCAGAGTGAGCATCCAGAGGTCTACTGCAAAGAGGATAGTACTGTAAGTTAGGAAACCATATAAGGATGGGCAAGTCTCAACCCCTCTGGTCCTTGGTCTCTGTTAAATAAGAAACAGAAGCTAAGAGAAATTTAAGTTTCTCTTTCCATCAATTTGCTGAACAAATTCTCTAGTTCAGGTCCCAGACTCATGAGACATAGATTCTATTTTTAAAATTAACTTTATTATATTATTATAAGGTATAATTTATATACAGTCAAATGCATTTAACTGTAAATTTTGGTGAGTTGTGACAAATTTATATACCCATGCCATTACCACCACAGTGTAGATAGAGGACATTTCCATTACCCCCCAAAGTCCCTCTATGTCCTTTCCCAGTCAATTGCCACTTTCCTCCACTCCAGCCCTAGGTAACCACTGATTCACTTTCTGTCATTATAGATTAGATTACTGTTTTCTAGAGTTAAGTATATGTAATCTGCAGTCTTTGATGTCTGGCTTTTTTCATTCAACATGTTTTGAAATCTATCCATCAGTATGTATCAGTTAGTTCATTCTTATATAATGAAGAGTATTCCATTGAATGGATATACCATAGTTTGTTGACATACTCATCTGTTCATGGACATTTGGGTTGCTCTCAGTTTTGGGCTATTAAGAATAAATCGGCTAGGCATGGTGGCTCACGCCGGTAATCCCAACATTTGGGAGGCCAAGGCAGGCAGATCGTGAGGTCAGGAGATCGAGACCATCCTGGCCAACATAGTGAAACCCCATCTCTACTAAAAATACAAAAATTAGCTAGGCATGGTGGTATGTGCCTGTAATCCCAGCAACTCAGGAGGCTGAGGCAGGAGAATCGCCTGAACCAGGGAATCAGAGGTTTCAGTGAGCCGAGATCACGCCACTGCACTACAACCTGGCAACAGAGCAAGGCTCCATCTAAAAAAAAGAGAAAAAAAAAAGAGAGAAAAAATCTACTCTGAACTTTCATGTACAAGTTAATGTGTGAATATGTATTCTTATTTATTCTGGGCAAATACCTAGAATTAGTTTGTGTGGTTGCATGGGAAGTATATACATAACCTTGTAAGAATTTCCAAACTGCTTTCCAAAGTAGCTGTGCCATTTTTCATTCCTACCATTAACATGTGAGTATTCTATTTGACCTACATTGTTGTCAACTCTTGGTATTGTCAGTCTTTTAAATTCTGGCCATACAGGTTTTGTTTTGATGTTTGATTTTAGGTTACGCCTACGTAGAAGGACCCTTAGAGCATTTCAGTGGAAGCCCTGTATTATGCTGCTTGGATCCAGGATGGTTTCAGGTGTCTCGGAGTTCTTTTGGGTCCAAATACACTAGCCAGTTTTACCAGCAGTTAAGAGCAGGATGAGCCTGATGACTTGATGCCATCTTTACCACCCATAAGTGAGTCAAGCTTTAAGGTCCTCTGCAGTCAGATTTCACAGTCCTAGTGCCACAGCTAATGCCTGCCTGGGCTCTCCTAGTGGGCTGCTGACACATTCTTTAATGAAGAGAGGCTGCCTTTGAGTACCAGGAAGTTCTTCTTCCCACTCATGGCAACCCCTTCATCTGATTATATGTTTTAATGAAGGAGAATGAGGAGAGAAAATGAGTGCCAGACATATCCGGAATGGGTCTGAACAATAATTACATTCTGCTGTGAAATTTCTAAAATGCTCCATTCAATGTGCTTTGGAAAAGGCTGGCAGGAAAGAACTGTGTGTTCCTGAAAACAGAACTAAGGAAGCACAATTTAAAGCTCTAGCATAAAAACATGCCTACAGCAACTGAAGAAAGCCCCTTCCCTTTTTCAAAAGAAAAAATATAAATTGAAGCTCAGTGAAGAGTGTGAACATTCAGACCTCCCTGGTAATGGATTCCTTCCCACACTGGATTCTAAAACAGTAAGGGAAGATAACAGGGTGCATCCAGTTTCCTCAGCCCCAAGGAAATTTAACTGGGTGAATATTGGTCGGATACCTCACCAGACTCCAGAAATTGAAGTGCCCTGATCGGGCAACTCTTTCTTCCCCAGCCAGGCTGTGATTTGTCTACAACTGAAGGCAAAGAGCTGGGGGTGAATGTGAGCTGTGTCTCTGGTCTGTAAGGGAGACCACCAGGAAGGCAGTGCTGGCGACACTCCCAGGGGCCCAGATGCTCCCCTAGAAGGTGACACTCCCAGAAGTCCACATGTTCTCCTAGAAGGTGACACTCCCAGGGGCCCAGATGCTCCCCTAGAAGGTGACACTCCCAGGGGTCCAGGTGCTCCCCTAGAAGGTGACACTCCCAGGGGTCCAGGTGCTCCCCTAGAAGGTGACACTCCCAGGGAGTCCAGATGCTCCCCTAGAAGGTGACACTCCCAGGGGTCCACATGTTCTCCTAGAAGGTGACACTCCCAGGGACCCAGATGCTCCTCTAGAAGGTGACATTCCCAGGGGCCCAGGTGCTCCCCTAGAAGGTGACACTCCCAGGAGTCCAGATGCTCCCCTAGAAGGATGTCAGGTTTCGGCCTGAAAATTCCAGTATTTCCTCTGTACTCCCTAAAGAGATGGAGGCCATGTCAACCTTACGTGTGGGCACCAGAGGCCAATTTCAAGTGTCCACTGGCTGTGGCCCTTCCCCCTCCCACAGTAGTCTTATCCCTGTCATGACAGTTCGTATGGACAAAACTTCCCCTGAAGTTCAGAATGCTGAGAGGTTTTCTAAGCATGTTCCAAGACCTAGGGCTTCTTAGAGATGACATGGAAATGTCCCCCCACCCCCTCAACAAATCCCTGTAGGATTGTATAACAATTCCAAGATCTGTGCCTTTAACAAAAGGCAGAGAACAGGCAGTTTAAAGAACCCATCCAGAATCAGATTTTCTGGGTTCAAATTGTATGACTTTCCTGATAGGATTCTCAGAGAAACAGAACCAGTATATATTTTTCTTACAAGGAATTGACTCAAGTATGGAGGCCGAGCAGTCCCAACATCCAAGAACCAGGAGAGCTGATACTACAAGTCCTAGCCACACTCTGAAATCAGAAGAGTGTGTTTCGGTCTATGCTCAAAGACAGTCAGGCAGAGAACAAATTCTCTCTTGCTTAGCATTTCATTCTAGTCAGGCTTTCAAAGGATTGGGTGAGGATTACCCCCATTCAGGAGGGCAATCTGATATACTCACTCCACAGATTCAAATATTAGTCTTATCAAGAAACACCCAGACTAATGCTTAACCAAATATCCAGGCACCCCATGGCCCAGTCAAATTGGCACATAAAATTAACCATTATAACCTTGAACAAAGTCACTTCGCCTCTCTGTGCCTCAGTTTCCTCACTTATAAAATAGGCGTGATCATAGCCCCTTCCTTACCTGGTTGGTGAGAAGTTTAAGAGAGGCCAAACATACAAACCACTTAGCAGAATGCTTGGAATGCAGTAAGTGCCTACGCTCCTGGGGAGGGGAGAAGTAGGAAAGAAGCAAAGAGGAATTAGAGAAGGGCTTCCTGGGCTAATTGATCACAAATTTAACCATTTCTTCACCCTTACCACTAGAATTCCTTCTCTCTTTATCTCTCTTTCTCCATTTGTAGCAGCTCTGATATCTACATTTGAAAAGGTTCTGATTCTCCTGAGTGACAGTTTCTTCACTTCTCTTTTTCGTCAGCCTCTCTTCATGGAGAATCTAATTTTTCCACTCAGAATTTCTGATGAAGATGAAGGCAGAGAGAGGGCTGAGCATGTCATGGGGACATTATTGTCAGCAGCTCTGATGTTGGATGTTGTGGAAATGGAGTGACTGCTTCCCAAACCATCTACCTGCTGTTGACACAATGCAAGAAGTCCAAAGGCCTTTTTCCCAGGCTGACCCAGCACTTCATGCTGCTGAGCTTATTCAAATGGCCATGGCATTAAATATTGCCGTGGAGACAGTTATGCAGTAATATTACAAGCCGGGAATATGCCTTACAGTGGAAGCCAAGGGAGGGAAGAGGAGGTAGTGCGGAAATGGTTTATGTGAAAGAAGTCTTCCCTTTACGCAAAAATATCTAAAAACTATTAATTTTGGGTAGCAGCAAGGAAGAAATACATGAAAGGAAAATTGATTTCTATTTAAATGGTATGTTTTCATCACCTTTCTTCAGAGCCTAAGCATTCATCTTTGAGTACCTGTGCTAATTGATTTTGAATGCAGTTCAACGCGATTGCTGTAGAATAATAAATCTCAGGGCAAAGAGGATAAAGGAGTGAACTTGAGCCAAACAGGAAGCTGTGTAACATGTGGCATCTAAAAGGTGTGTCTGTGTCATCCTGGGGTGAGCTCAGGAGCAGTACTGATGAGAGGTGGGATAGTCCAGGCAGCAGGAGCTGCTTGTTTGTATAACAACCTTGAACTTGAACTCCTCCAGCTGATTCAGGGAGTGTCAACTGCTGGGCCACTGCCTGGGGCTCAGGCGACCTGTCCCCAGGCATGCTGTGGTCCTCTCTGAAGGAGGAAGGCACTCTTGTGGCTACTCTTCCATTCTTCCTTGTAGTACCTGTTGCCTTCTTTCTTTTCCAGCTGCCCCCACACCACCGCCACAGCCCTGGTCTTCCTGGCAAGCCTCTTTCTTATTACCCATTCTCCCTAAAGTTTGTGCCCATTCCTCCATGGGCTGTCACTTTGGAAGGCAAGTGGCTGAGTTGGTCCCTGGAAGATATAACAGAACTGTGCTAGAGACCCTGAACTCTACCAGTGATGGAGGAATGAATCTCAAAATAAGAGTCCAGGCCCCATGGCTGGCACAGGGGGCAAGTAGACCCTTTGGGATTCATTCGGGTAACCCCCTAAGGGCACCTGACCACCTCTGCAAGGGCCATGCCACTGTTCATCCCCGGGAGAGATGAGGCAGGAAGGGGTTGGCAGGAAGGGGAGGGTGCAAGATTGGATAGGAAGAAAAGGAGTCAATGAGGACTCTTAGCTACTCAGTGGCCATGTGGCAGATTTGTTTCCTTCTTGAGCAGAAATATAGCAGATAGAAAAAGAACCACAAATCCATCAAAATGCCCTGTGCAAAGAAGCTGAACAACCACAAAAAAGTGATGTGCCCATTCCTGAAAATAATTCATGGCAAGTTGGTCCAATCTCCATGCAGTGGGTCAGCAGGTGACTCAACTCCGAAGGAAAGAGCGGATGGTGTGGTGAGTGTGTAGGAGTCCAAGAAGAGCTGAGATTTGGAGACCAGTGGTCGTCTGGTGGGCTTGTGCAGTAGTTAGTCATACTGTTTGCACAGGACCAGTTCCAATCTGCATTGGGATCAAATCTTTACACCGACCCACTTGCCATTCCTGGAACTTTGATATGGCAGGGCTACTCTTGAGCAGGACTAAACCATCTCTAAGGGTTTTTCTCTAAATGATTGAGATCAGGAGTTTATTTCTGAGAATGAACAGTCCTATCCAAGATGTATCTACTTAACCCAGAAGGAACATGTATATAAGATCAAAATACAAGGCCATTGCAGTCAGTTGGGCATGAAGGCAGTTAATCCAAATTTCCAATGCACAGACAAATCATCCCAAGACAGGCTGAATTATTCATGGACTTAATGGTTTATGTTTTGTATAGATATCACTTTATTCTTTATGGTAAGCAGTTTAGTTGCCACGCAAGTATACTGAAAATTAAAATAATTATTTCTGTTTTACACAACATGAAATGAACTGGACCCTTATGTCCTACATCTCTCTCCATTGTTTCATTCATTCATTTATTCACAGTGTCTGTCCTCTTGCAGTTTACCGCTTGGTGGGGGAGAGCAAGCATTAAGCAGATAAGCATTTCTTCCTGTGTTGTGGGGCTACGATAAGAGAGATTTAAAGCAAAAAAGCCTGGCCCCTGGCACAGCCGAGTCAAGCTTTCATTTTTTCCCCCAGCTTGCCAAGATGTGGTCTCTGTTTCTGTCTCCCCACCTGCCAACCGCCCAGGTGGCCCATTGATTTCTGACATGCCGTGATGTAAAATGGCACGTCGTGGTATCATTCAGTCCAATGCTGACAAAGGTAAAAGAGAGCCCCTTCAGGCTCATGCTGAGTTCCTTCTCTTACACCCACTGCCCACCGTAGCCAGTTCCTGAATTGTTTACAGCCGGGACGAGGCGGCAGCAAAGACACCCCACGGAGGGAGGAAGAGAAATGAAATTCCTCTCGGACCCATTGATCTCTCCTCCGAGCAATTTACTAGTCGGGGAGGTGGAGGAGAAGAGGCAGGAGAAGCATTTAGGGCTGCTCTTTATCTCACTTCTGCGGGCTGGGGAGATCCCTAAGTGAATCTGCAACTCACTGAGGCCACACTCCCTGCTGACAGTCCCTTGGTGACAAAACCCTGACTTTGCAGCCCCAAAACAAAGAAAACGGAGGTGGGCAATAGTTTGGAATAGGAAAGAACAGGCAATCACAAGCCAGACCTTAAGACGTCCCTTAGGTGATTGAGGGGCTAAACTGGCAGGATGTGTGCAGGTCCCCCTTCTGAAAGCTGTGCGGGAGCTGGGACTGCTCAGTCAGCTCCGCCTCCAGCCCAAGGGAAAATGAACAATGACTCATCTTCCTCCTAGCCAGGACCAGCAGGCGCCGAGGGAGTGTCTGCAAGCCCTTCCTCCGCACCGGGTAAAAGTGTAGCTTCTTATGATGAACACAATCAACCTTCTTCGTGCCAAGATCGAGTCCTGGGACCTCATTCTTTTGCCCCAGGGTCTGTACTGTGAGGGGAGTCCTGAACCCTGAGTTCAGAATTTTATCCTGCCTACAATCCTATGCGAAAATCTTCAGCCTTGGTATTTAGCATTCCATAATATACCAAACCTGAGAGGGAATTTGGGGTTTTTTTTCATAATTACCTGAGGGCAGGGCAGACCCTGCACCGAGTGTCACTGAGTTCAACAGAGACCTCTGTGAGTGGTCAGGACTAGATACCACAGAGTGAAAGAGAGGACTTTGACCTTTGACTTTTCCTTGGGTACTCCACCCCAATCTGGGTGCCGTCCTCTCCTCACTCTTCCCTGGTCCGTGCAAAGGTTCCAACCTTTTTCTGTGGTTTCCGCCACATCCTCCTGGAGCCTGATCTTGGATTTCTCACTTGCAACCCACCAGGCAACCATACAAGGGAAAATCAGCAGTTTCACTGCAGTCCAAGCCTTGAGATGAAGGGAGGAAGCTCCAAACAAGGGTGTGGGGTGGGGCTTCTGGACAGGAGAGGACATTTTTGGATACCCAGGCTTGCTGGTGGTACTGAACCCATACCACACAGCTCATCACCTGTGTGAAGCTGGCCCAGCTGATCACCTGTGTGCAGGGTCCTGGTGTCAGAGGTGTTTGAACTACAGCGACTCCATCTTGAATAGGGGCTGGGTAAAATAAGGCTGAGACCTACTGGGCTGCATTTCCAGGAGGTTAAGCATTCTTAGTCACAGGATGAGATAGGAGGTTGGCACAAAATACAGGTCACAAGGACCCTGCTAATAAAACAGGATGTGGTAAAGATGCTGGCCCAAACCCAACAAAACCAAGATGGTGATGAACGTGACCTCTGGTCACCCTCACTGCCAACCTCCTATCTTATCTTGTGACTTAGAATGCCTAATCTCCTGGGAAAGCAGCCTAGCAGGTCTCAGCCTTATTTTACCCAGTCCCTATACAAGATGGAGTCACACTTGTTCGAATACTTCTGATACAATTAGTATCTTTTTTCTTTAGTGCAATTATAGCTTCAATTAAATCAAATCTAATTACTTCAACAGGTATTCACTGGGCATCCATTATATGCTAGGCTCTGGGATGACAGCCATAACAAGCTGACCTAGTTGCTGCCCTCATGAAACAATTAGTATAGAAGATGAAAGGAGATACAGACGACGATACAGAACATCCTAATGCAGTATGATAAGGGTGTTGGCATGGGAAGCTGAGGCTGCGGAAGGACTTCAGAGCCCCAGAGAGAGGTCAGTGAGCAAGAAGTGATGTCCTGCTAAAACCCAGAGAATGAGCTGGCATTAGCAGGCAGAGGAGATAGGGGAGAAAGGAAGGAGAGCAGGCGCTGCAGGAAAAAGGAAGAACATGTGCAAAGGATCAGAGGCAGGCATAGGATGAGGAACTGCAGAAAGTTTAGGATGGCTGGAGCTTGGATGATGGATGATGGATGATGGGGGAAACAGGGAAAGATGAGGCTGGAGAAATCAGAAGGGTGCAAAAACAAAAGGTGTTGCAAGCCTGACAGAGGGTTGGGCTTCATCTCTCCTAAGCACACAGAGAAACCAGTGGGAAGTTGTATAATAAGGGAGTGATAGACTCAGAGCATAGTCTGAGAAAGATCTTTCTGGCTGCAATAGGGAGAGGGAGTTAGCAGTGGGTGGGAGAGTGGGGAGATCTGTCTGAAAGCTCCTGCAAAGCTCCCACCAGGGAGCATCAGTGGGAATGATGAAAAGAAGGGCCATGGAAAAGCAGTTGAGAAGGACAGTTGATGTTCTCATTGAGACCTGAAATAGGGAACCCAAGAACAGGGAATCTGTAGTGAGACAAAGTCTTTCAGCTGTAAGGCCGGATGCTGAAGTACCATGCTCCTGTGTCATGCCAGGCACCGAGGAGGTTTCACAGACACCAAGCTCCTTGTTGTTGGGTGATGTGTCTTGTTCTCTCAGCACCTGGCACACAATAGGGGGTGAAACATGGTTTTAGATGCATTCATCAATGAATGCATTAATAAATAAATTTAAGACAAGAGTCTCTATCTTCAAAGTTCTTACAGTCTTATTGTAAGACAAGATTATCCTACATCAAACAATTAAAGAACCGCACAAGATAGAACGTAATTAAGTTCTAAATCATCTAGTTTAGGTTATAAGTGCTGGAGTTTCAGAGACGGGAAAGATCAATGTGGGCTGGAGGAGTTAAGAATGGCTTAAATGTAATTCCCTGACATTACGATACGGTGGAAACAACAGTGCTGGGCTTAAAATGAAGAGATGAAAGCCAACACATTGAGCCTTATTTACCCAGTGTTGTGCAGCAGACCACCATGATTTTGGGGGACTGAATTAATAACATTGGCCTTAGGGGTTAATGCTGTTCAGGTGGACTTATTTGTGTACAATTAATAATACATTCTCACATAATTAATTCTCACTGTATTCTTTTTGCAATGATTTTTTCTATCAACGTGAACATTCACAGAACATAAATGGAACCATTTTAAAGTATACAATTTGGTGGCATTTAGTACATTTACACTGTTATGCAACTAACACATTTAGATCTAAAGTATTTCCGTCACTCCAAAACAAAACCTTGTTCACTGTATTCTTTTTTCTTTTCTTCTTTTTTCTTTTTTTGAGACGGTGTCTTGCTTTGTTGCTCAGACTAGAGTACAGTGGTGTGATCATGGTTCACTGCAGTCTCAACTTCCCGTGCTCAAGTGATCCTCCCACCTCAGACTCTCAAGTAGCTGGGACTACAGGTGTGAGACACTACATCTGGCTAATTTTTGTAGACACAGGCTCTCATTATGTTGCTCAGGCTGGGTGCTCATTGTGTTCTTGAATTAACAATGCAATATAGTAGACTGAAAAGAACACTGGAGTATGGTACCTTAAGCTCTCATCTGAGGTCTACAACTGAGTAGTTCAAATTTGACTCTGGGCGGGTCACTAATGATTTCCGGGCCTCAGTTCCATCATTTGTAAAATGGGAGAGTTTGACTAAGATGATACCCAAGATCTCTTCCAGATTTACAGCCCTGTAATTCTAAATACAGTAGATGTATTGATTGACTGTAATATGCAAAAAAATGATAGTGCGTGTGTGTGTGTTACAGGGCAGAGATAGGAGAAGGCAGGGACTCCCTGAGACTAAGATGGAATCAATGATGCATTGGTGAGTGTGGAGTTGAGGGAGATTATCTGGCTGGCTACCCCATTTTTTTGTTCATTTCTATAGGTTGGTGTTTAACTCCTTATTGAACCCTGGTTGAATTCAGAAATTCTGAAGGCTTGCTCCAGAGCTGCCTTGGATGCTACCATTAAGCTGTATTTGCATCCTGAATAATTTGATGTATAATTCCAAGGCTAAACATTTCTTTTTCTTCCTGCTCCAAATTCTTTAGTAAGAACTTCTCCTCACCAACTTCTTCTTGCACACTTCACGGAAAGAACTTGTTGCCAGTTCTCTAAATAGCTGGCATGGGCCTTATCATCCGAGAAAATGCATGGAATCTCAAAACTGATAGAGCAAGAAAGAAAGTGCTCAGTCTCCTGGGTTTATAGGGAGACTTCTAAAATTCAGCTACTATTTATTTGGAAAGTAGTTCCTTGCTATGATGGTTAATTTTATGTGGCCACTTATCTGGGCTAAGGGATGCCCGGATAGCTGGTAAAACATTATTTGGGGGTTTGTTTATGAGGGTGTTTCCAGAAGAGATTAACATTTGAATTGGTTAATTGAGTAAAGAAGATCACTCTCACCAATGTGGGTGAACATCATCCAATCTGTTGAGAACCGGAATAGAACAAAACAGTGGGGGAAGAGTGAATCTGCTCTCTTGGCTTGAGGAGAGACATCTATCTTCTCCTGCCCTCAAACATGGGTGACCCTGGTCCTTGGGCTTTCAGACAAATACTGGGAGTTATGCTATCAGGCTCCCCAAGTCTCAGGCCTTCACACTTAGACTGAATTACATCACCTGCTTTCCTTATCAGCTTGCAGACAGTGGATTGTGGGATTTCTCAGCCTCCATAATCACATAAGCCATTTCCTATAATAAAACTCTTCTTATAGAGCTCGTTATATATAGCCTATTGGTTCTGTTTCTCTGGAAAACGCTGACTAATGTGCTTGCCAAAATCTGAAGCTCAAAACTGGAGCTCAGGATGGGATTGCTTACATACATGCAAAAAGACACAGAAGACAGATCTAAGATATTGGGCATAGGAGCCACAGGGTAATTGCAAGGGTTGTCAAAATCTTAAGGGCAAAATGCACAATGAAAAGACAGAATAAATTCTTACATAGGTTATTAATGGGACAGATTCTGGTGTAAGACTGACTAGGTTTCGTTTCTAGTTCATCCACTTAATAGCTCGGTGATTTAAGGCAATTTACTTAACCTGGTTGGTGTCAGTCAGGCTAGGCTAAATTGTGCTGCAGTAACAAATAACCCCCAAATCTCAGTAGCATAAATAAAAAATGAAAGTTTAATTTCTCATTCATGGTACCCAAGCTTTACTTTAAGTAAAAAAAAAAATTATTGTACTGAAAAATATCCGTGCAAAAAGGTGCAAAAATCTTGTGACTGAATGATCAAAAATGAATTATCAAACAGTTAGTATCAGTATATACCAGGCTGAGAAAATAGCCCCTGTCTGGGACATGTTGATCTTGTAGCAGAATGAAAAAATAAATGACAGAATCACATAATGACTCAAAGTTTCTGCTCTGAAGCAGATTACATCACTGCTGCTCATAATTTATTGACCAAAGCAAGTTACACAGCAAAGCCAGGCATCAGAAAGGTGGGGAAGTGCAGCAAATGCTTCAGAGCAAGACAATCTACTACGGATGTATCCTGTTCTTCCATCTGTAAAATGGGAATGTAACAGTATTTGCCTCAAGTTTGTAATGAGATTCAATTAGATGATATTTGTAATTTACTTTTTGTACTGAAAAATATCAGTGCAAAAAGGTGCAAAAATCTTAAGTGAATGAATGATCAAAAATGAATTATTTAAAAGTTAACTCAGCCAGGTGCAGTGGCTCACGCCTGTGATCCCAACACTTTGGGAGGCTGAGGTGGATTGCTTAAGACTACAAGTTTAAGACCAGCCTGGGCAACACAGTGAAACCCCGTCTCTACTGAAAATACAAAAAGTAACTGGACATGCACCTGTAGTCCCAGCTACTCTGGAGGCTGAGGTGGGAGGATCACTTTAGCAGAGGTCAAGGCTGCCGTGAGCTATGATTGTGCCACCACACTCCAGCCTGGGTGACAGAGTGAGACCCTGTGTCTTAAAAAAAATAAAAAAATAAAAAAGTGAACTCACTGTATAATAATAATCCAGGATAAAAAATAGAACTTTACTGACACCTCAGGAGCCCCTATCAAGCCTCTTGCCCAAAAATAACCGTCATAGATTAGTTTTGCCCATTTGAACCTTACATAATGGAAGTATACGACATGTATTTTTTTGTGTCTGGCTTCTGTCAACATAATGTATGAATAAATAAATAAATTTTTAAAAGCTGTCTTTTGATGAGCAGAAGTTCTAAATTTTAATATAGTCCAATTTATTAAACTTTTATTTTATAGCAAGTGCTCTTTGCATCCTGTTTAAATAATCATACCTACCCTGAAATCATGAAGCTATTTTTCTATGTTATATTCTGGAAGTTTTTTTTGTTTCACATTTAGGCCAATGATCTGTCTGGAATTCACTTCTTTTGCTTAACGTCAAGATTCAAGTTTTTCCCCTTATGGATAGCCTGCACTGTTTATTTTAAAAACCCATCTTTTTTTCTCTGGCCTGCAGTGCCATCTTTGTAAAAATGCAGTGTCTGTCTAGGTGTGATTTTGTTTCTGAACTTCCTCTTCAGTTGCTTTGGTCTATTTGTCTATCCTTTCGCCAATTACACACTGTCTTCATTACTATGACTTTGTAAGGCTCGATGTCTAGCAATAAAAGTTTTCCATCTCACTTTTCTTCTTTAAGTGTTCAGTCCTACAAGTGATGGTATATATTTGGTTCACCCTTACTTTAAGGGTTTAGTCCATTGGGTCTCCACTATAAGCATAAAGTGTGTTTAGTAATTTCCATTTCTTTGCTATGCCCTGAACCCCAGATTTCATCCTCCAGCCTTGCACCCTCCACCTACCTTCTTTGGCTCTGTCAAAGAAGCCAAAGCAGGTACTCTTACGGTCAGTCTAGCCCCTCAGTGCCAGGCCCATCTGTCTAGGCTTCCTTCTTCTGCTGGTTCTTGACATCCTGATGCTTCAAGGCCCTGTTCAAACTGATGTATTTTAAGTCGTGTCCAGCTTCTCTAGTTCTGAGTGAAAGGTTTAGTCTGAATTATCTACTCTGCCATTACTGAAGGCAAAACTCCTTATCCTGTGGAATGATTAATTATATTTGAAAATATTTATAACAAAATAGAAAGATGTATAAAACACAGAAGAAAAACGCTCTCAAATTCATATTACACAGCTTCCGAATCAGTAGATACCAAACATGACCACTCGCTAAGAAGTGCCAAGAAAATGTTTTGCTGCTGGCAGACGTCCTCAGGCAGGCGATGCCAGAGGTTCACTGGTCTAGAGTAGAGAGCCACTGAAACCACGTTGGAAGACTGGGGCCACTTCTGGAGGTGGTGCCACCTGCACAGGCACAGGCGACATTCAGCCAGCCCAGACAAGTGACGCCTCATACTTAGAACTAAAGAGAGAAAAACTGACTGCATTTTTCACTTGTCAAGGGACTTCTTGGAGCTGTGTCAGAAGCACCTTATATAGACATGCATGTCACTGTGAGGTCTTTGATGTTCTTATGAGTAGGCTTTGGTATGCAGAAAAGACTATTTCAGGTTTAGTTTTAGAAATAAGATTTTCAATATCTTAGTAACGAATGCTAACATTTAATGAGTGCTTATTATATGGCAGGAGCTATTCTAAGAGGTTACAGCTGTTAACTTATTTAACATGTTGTTAATGTCAGCACTCCCATTTTACAGGTGAGGATGCTGAGGCACAGTCAGGCTAATTTTGCCGTCCAGGATCATACAACAATTAAACAGAAATGCTAGGTTTTAAAACCTCACAGTTTGACTCCAGCAACCAAGCTCTTAACCACTGTATTCTGTTGTTTCTCCTTAAAGAGCCAAATTTAAACCAATTTAAGCTTTTACATTCAGCTTATACATTTCATTATTCTTTGTGTAAGTCTAACAAATTGTAACAACCACTTTCAAGGAGACGTTGGTTCACAGATGATTCCGTGTACAAACTTGGTTAATTAAACTCCTTTAAACATTTTAGACTACAGTTATAAATTTAATATGTTCAATTTCCTTTTAAAGCGCTTGTTTGACTGACAAATACAATCCTCCCAAAATTTAAGATGTTCTTATCAATGTAATATGTTAAACTTATGCATATGATGAACCCTAAATTCTCCTGTATTCTAACCCTGTAAGTTAATTTTGTAAGATTTCCACTAAAAATCACACACTTAATGAATCACTCAGTTCACACTTTAAACTAATGTAATGAGACTAAACTGTTACTAAGAAGGTAAATTCTCTTAAACATTACAAACTTAAGATCCAAAAATACACAAAATGTCTTTATGCAAAAATATCAATGTTATCAGTTTGAGTCGTTTAAACATTTGTATTTTTAATTTAAAAATTTTCCGGGGTTAAGACATGTTTGCACTGTAAGCAAACAACGTTGTCATTCTAAACAAATTTGGGGATTACTTTCCTAAGTTTTTTTTTTTTTTTTTTTTCCTTTAGATGAGGTTTCTTAAATGACAAGGAGTGTGAATCATAATTTGACCAGATTCTTACCAGCAACTTAGCCAGCATTTAGGCTACAGCCACTTTTACGGTCACAATGTCATAATTTTCAAAATTCAAAGAGTGAAATGGTCCTCACACCACCACCCATGCTGCCCTTCCTGGGTTTTGATGTTAGATAATTTTTTAAGTCATACAGTGTCTATTACCTCTCCTCAGGTAGCCACGTACTTAATTGGGTTCAATATTCTATTTACCACTCCATTCCATTCTAATTTATTTTGTATTCTTCTTCTCTGTTAGGACTATGCAACTTCTATGGACATTAATATAATAACTGATTGAATTCTACATGTCTCCTGTGCCTTTGTCTGGCTCTAATTACAGCTTCTCCTGGCAATATGCACATACACTCACCCCCAAGTATTTTTATGGCTACTTAGTGTCATAGACAATCTATTGGTCAAATTTGAATATCCAAGAGAATCACAAATCTAAACATTTACTTAGGTGTGTTATAAGAGGGATAAATAGGAACATGTACACAATTTAGATGTGAAGGTGCTGGCTAAAGAAACATGCATTTGATTGAAGATTTGAACAAACATTTCAGACCAGCTTGGCCATCACAAATCAGTTGTTGGCACAATGCTCACCTCTATCCCCACCCCACCCAGAAAACATTTCCTTTTTACTTTAAGACTTTAAAAAACAACATGAGGGATTCAGAAGTTCATTCTCTTTCCTCCAGACCCAATACTTAAGCCCCTTGTACTTGAATTATCAAAAAGCCTCGGTAATTGCTTGAACATGTTAATTTATCCTGCAACCCTGCTGACTTCATCTGACTGTATTTAAAGGATTTAAGGGTGACAGGGAACAGCTGGAGAGAGATGTTTTGTCTGTGAATGTGGAGTCTGAGCTCAGAGATGGGTGTGCTGGGACTCAAGTTCGCTTGGAGCATTGAAATGGAGTGGCTCTCTGCATGCTGGTATTGAGGCTTGCCTTGCTTTTTCTCCTTTCTCTCCTCCCTCCTCCTGGAGCTCAGTCTCTCCCTACCACCCTGCCTTTTGCTCCCTCACCTATTCTCCCTCAATCTAGAGACTATAACCTTGCCAGAGTGGTAGATCGCCAACCCTGCCCCCAATCTTATTGTTGCTACAATTCGAGCCAGGAGCGGCTTGAATGCATGTATTGATAATCACAGCTGGGACTGCATAAGCAAAATAAAACCAGTAAAATAAGAGCTAGTGGACAGTCAGAGACCATGGAAAACCCATCGATTGTTGCTGCGGCTTCTTTCCATATAGCAGAATGAGCACGGAAAAGCTGAGCTCTGGGTAATTCTAGCAAACAATGTGCTGTAGAGCGTTATTTGTAAGTCCCAAAAATCAAAGTGGAACACTAGCTCCCCATAGAACATGCTTCGTTAGTGTGGAACAAAGGGCTGTTGCTGGCTGGGTACAGCATTTTCCATTTTGCCGCATAGTAGGGGGTGGGGAGGGCAAGAGGTACAGTGGAAGCTCAGGGAGGCTTTGTTGACCAAGTCCCTGCATCAGAGAGGGCTCCAGGCAGAGGAGAGCCACCCCTTCCTTAGGGTAGGGCCTGCCATTATGGAGGTCAAAGATGCCAGCTCCGGGACCAACTAGCTGTGGGACCTTCAGCAGATGCTCATCCCAGGGGCCTCAGTTTCCTCCCTGCTTCAATTGCAGGGTTTTTATGAGGATAAAATATGACACAGTGATGTGAAAGCATCTGTTTTGCATGCACTTATATTATTTTAGAGATAAGCCCAGCATCATCATGCGGCAGAAGTATGTATCACGGACAACCTGGTCAGGTCCCCAGGGAAACTGATGGCATGCTTAATGGGGGAACCAAGAGAGGAGTTCTTACAAAGTATGAATAGGGCAAAGGGAAACCAGAAAAGTATGCCAAACCCCTAGGGTTGGCACAGCAGAGAGATGTTCCATCCCTAGGTCTGAAGAGCTAAAGGAGGAAGCAGGTTGTAAGTCTTGGAGAGAGCTACAGCTACAGCTGCAGAAGAGGGCTGTCCCACAAAAGCTGTGACCTTTACTAGGAGAACTTAGCTGCCCCAAAGGGTGGCCCATGCAAGGAAGAAGAGGTAGTAAAGGGGGTGATTGCCCTGACCTCACTCTTTCCTCCCACCCTCTGATCTCCTGGCAAACACTTGCATTGGCCCAACCCAACAGGAGCTAGAGGACAAAGAAGCCCACCCTAGACTTTTACGTCAGTGTCCCAGGCCCAGAGCAGCTGAGAAAAGGTAGAGAGTCGTTACGGAAATGTCTGGCACAGTGTCTCTGCTCTGTGTCCCCAGGCCTCCTGGGTATTTGCTGTACTCTTTGATGATTATCCACTTATGTTCCGTTTGTCTATATTAGACCCTTGGAAGCAGGAGCTGCACCTACTCCAGTGGGTTCAACACATGTTGGAAGGTTTGGGGCTGCTGGTTTTGGCTCAAGAACAATGATGTTGTGCAGGCATCACTGGGATTCTCTTGGCCTTTCCTTCAGTTTTGACACCTCATGGTGGCATGATCCTGGCACCTTATTGTCCTGTCCTCAGTGCCTAACATGGTCCCTGGAACCCAGAGGGTACTCAATAAATTAGGAGTGACTAAAGGCACGAGTTCATGATGGCCTGACTGCCAAATAAAACTGGTAAAGAGGGAGATGTTGCCTTTGCCTGTGAGTACAGCTTTCTATAGATGCTGCCTGAGCACAGACCACACACTCAGGAATCTCCAAGAGGCTCAACATGCATGCCCTGACATCTCGATCATCATGCTCTCCTATCGTGTCCCTTGTGTCCCTCAACCACACCTGCACCATGATACCTCAGCTCCACGTGGTCTGCCCTTGGGTCTCCCATATATTCACCTCCAGCTCTGAAAGCTGGTGCCATTCCTGTCCATTCTGGTCATTCTCATACCCTTCTTACAGATGACAAACAATTTCAAGATTCTTGTGTTCTAGACCAGCAAATTCTTCATTATCCTCTTACAGAGAAAACAACCACAGGCTTCAGCTTGGGGGAAAAATAATTTAAAAATAAAAGTCTACTTCTATGGTGCCCCACCCCCAACCTTCTCCACCATCCTACAGCCAGCTGCTCAGAGCACAGGCCCTTGCCTGAAATCTTGTTTCTTTAAAAAGAAAAAGAAAAAAAAAAAACAAGAAGAAAGAAGGAGGAGAATGAGAAAGAAGGGAGTAGAGGAGAAGAAGAAGAGAGGAGGAAGAGAAAAAAGAGGAGGAAAGAAGGAGGAGAAAGATACTAGAAGAAACCATGCCCCCAGATTCCCAGGATTCCCAGGATTGATCCAGAGGAGCCCAAATATGTGCCTCCACTTGAATTTCTTTGGCTACTGGCCCACATGAGCTAGATGACTCTGCAGGGCAGGAGGCGAAGTCAAAGATGGACTAACTCCCTTACTCCTCTTCCAAGCTTTTCCAGCAAAATGTCAGTTGCAATCAGTTGTGGATACTGGGCCTTCTCTTCAAACCAGCAACTCACAGAACTCTCCCAGGAGAAGGAAGACAACATAGAGCCTAATACATCACCAAATGGCATTTGTCTTCAGGAACAAACATGCTACAATGGCCAAAATATAAAAACTGGTATATTTCATGTAAAAACACAGGTTCTAAACTTCTTCTTTAAGAGTTGGAGGATCTAACAATATTGGGAGATATTCCTACTGAGTAAGAATCAGCTGGACTGAGGAGAAGCTGAGCTCTTTCCAATTCGGAAGGTTTCCCCCCACTTTCTATCGGGAACCAAGAAGACTGTGGAATGGAAAGATATCCTCCAGTATCACTTAGGGACAGCAGAGCATGAAAAGTGATGAGTTGGATGAAACCCATCCCTAAGAGATGCATCCTTTTCTAGCACCCTCTCCTGCACTGCACACTCTACCCTTACCACCACCCCTACAGTCATCACTGTACAAACAACACCCACACTGCACACTCTATCCTTACCACCAGCCCCACAGTCATCGCTGTACAAACAACACCTGCACTGCACACTCTACCCTTACCACCAGCCCCACAGTCATCGCTGTACAAACAACACCCGCACTGCACACTCTACCCTTACCACCACCCCTACAGTCATCACTGTACAAACAACACCCGCACTGCACACTCTATCCTTACCACCACCCCACAGTCATCGCTGTAACAACACCCGCACTGCACACTCTATCCTTACCACCACCCCCACAGTCATCGCTGTATGAACAACACCCGCACTGCACACTCTACCCTTACCACCATCCCCACAGTCATCGCTGTAAGAACAACAGTGTTCAGAATCAACATCAAATCATAAAATTCTTTCATTCATTTATTCAGCACACTTTATCTGAGCACCTGCTGTGCACTGGTCCTTGTACGGGGCCTAAGGAAACAAAGTTGAATAAGGCACTGATCTTGTCTTCGAAGAGCTTTTATTTTGTTGAAACATTTGGGTTTATTTTTCTTCTTGTTTTTGAACCCACGGGATATTTTAAAAATTAAATTAGTTACTACATTAATACATGTGTATTAATCCCCCATTGTGAGTGCAACACCATAATAGGAGCCGTCAGGAAGTACTTATGTAAGAGCCAGTCCCTGCTGACAAACTAGAGATAAATGAACACAACAGAAACAATCTGTTGTGAAGGGTTTTGCTGTGGGGCCTTTTGGGGAAGTTCTTCCTACCGTACTGTACCTGTTTGCACTTTCTCAAATGTATATTTTCAGTACAGAGGGCAGCACGCTGTTTTATGGCTAAGAAACCATGTTTGTTCCCCAAACATGTAGCATGTTTCTTCTCTTAAAGAAGACAGAAGACAACATTTCCCCGACAGTTCCATTGATTTCCATTTGTGGCTGAATCATTGTCATTGGGGTTAGATGGCTGAGGCACATCAGTCTGTGGATCACTACATGACAAGCATTTTGGGGCTGGAACTTCAACTTTGGCTCTATCATCAGATTAAATCTGCATCCGACCCAAAAGATTCTTGTGTTCTGGGACACACCTGGGCTCATCAGACCAGATTCCTGACCCCACATCCAGGGCACTGACCCCTATTTTACAGCTGCCTCCTGGAGGGCTTAGTCCTGAATGTGGAAGCAAAAGGCTGATATGGCCAAAGTCTTTACCTTTAAGGGAATTTGACATAATCAGAACAGAAGTCATTTTACCAAGATTTGTCTTTAAAATAGCTGACAGGCTTTAGGAAATGACACAAATAAGAAATTACACTTCAAGGTACCTAAGATAAGGTTATCTTCAACTTCTCCTCAGTCTCAAAAGACTGATGTTTGGCCATGAACATCAGTTTGGGACTGGTGGATGATGAGTTGCATCCAAGCAGACCATTGGCCATGTGGGCAGCTGATGGGCAGACCCCTGTCCAGCCGGGCCTAACGGCAGAGAGGAAGATTCACTGGTGGAAGCAAATGGTTGCCATGGACACAGCTAGCTTAGTCCATGGCTATCTTTGTGATCTTGGATCTAGTGCAAGAGGAATGATATGGATCAGACCTGTTCTGATCCTCTTGGCATGGACTTGGTGAGATGGAAAAATGGCTGCCTCCCTAGTCTTATCCACCCCATCCCTATCTTGTTATTTCCCATGAATCGACTGCTATTCAGTCACTCTAGATAGCAGTTATGGGCACTACTGTGGGGTCACGTGGATCTGAGTTTCAATCTCAGCTTTACAACAAAAACACTGGGAGACCTTGGAGACATTACTTAATGTTTCTAAAGTACAGCTGACTTCTCTTTAAAATGAAGATAATGATGATTAACAACACAAGATTCTTCAGAAAATCATTCTTTCATGTAACAGATATTTTTGAGCTCCTATCATATTCTAGGGGATGTAGTGTTTCTAGCACTGGGAAAACTGTCACAGATTCAGTTGCAACCCTAGTCTCTGATAAAACAGACTTTAAACCAACAAAGATCAAAAGAGACAAAGAAGACCATTACATAATGGTAAAGGGATCAATTCAACAAGAAGAGATAACTATCCTAAATATATATGCACCCAATACAGGAGCACCTAGATTCATAAAGTAAGTCCTTAGAGACCTACAAAGAGACTTAGACTCCCACACAATAATAATGGGAGGCTTTAACATCCCACTGTCAATATTAGACAGATCAACGAGGCAGAAGGCTAACAAAGATATCCAGGACCTGAACTCAGCTCTGCAACAAGCAGACCTAATAGACATCTATAGAACTCTCCACTGCAAATCAACAGAATATGCATTCTTCTCAGCACCACATCTCACTTATTCTAAAATTGACCACATAATTGGAAGTAAAGCACTCCTCAGCAAATGTAAAAGAACAGAAATCACAACAAACTGTCACTCAGACCACAAAGCAATCAAATTAGAACTCAGGATTGAGAAACTCACTCAAAACTGCACAACTACATGGAAACTGAACAACCTGCTCCTGAATGACTACTGGGCAAATAATGAAATGACGGCAGAAATAAAGATGTTCCTTGAAAACAATGAGAACAAGGACACAACATACAAGAATCTCTGGAACACATTCAAAGCAGGGTGTAGAGGTAAATTTATAGCACTAAATGCCCACAAGAGAAAGCAGGAAAGATCTAGAATGGACACCCTAACACCACAATTAAAAGAACTAGAGAAGCAAGAGTAACAAATTCAAAAGCTAGCAGAAGGCAAGAAATAACTAAGATCAGAGCAGAACTGAAAGAGATAGAGACACAAAAAACCCTTTCAAAAAATCAATGAATCCAGGAGCTGGTTTTTTGAAAAGGTCAACAAAATTGATAGACTTCTAGCAAGACTAATACAGAAAAAAGAGAGAAAAATCAAATAGATGCAATAAAAAATGATAAAGGGGATATCACCACCAATCCCACAGAAATACAAACTACCATCAGAGAACACTGTAAACACCTCTACGCAAGTAAACTAGAAAATCCAGAAGAAATGGATAAATTCCTGGACACATACACCCTTCTAAGACTAAACCAGGAAGAAGTTGAATCCCTGAATAGACCAATAACAGGCTCTGAAATTAAGGCAATAATTAGTAGCCTATCAAACAAAAAAAAAGTCCAGGACCAGATGGATTCACAGCCGAATTCTACCAGAGGTACAAAGAAGAGTTGGTACCATTCCTTCTGAAACTATTCCAATCAATAGGAAAAGAGGGAATCCTCCCTAACTCATTTTATGAGGCCAACATCATCCTGATACCAAAGGCTGGCAGAGACACAACAACAACAACAACAACAACAACAACAAACCCAGAATTTTAGATAAATATCCCTGATGAACATCAATGCAAAAATCCTCAATAAAATACTAGCAAACTGAATCCAGCAGCACATCAAAAACCTTATCCACCACGATCAAGTCGGCTTCATCCCTGGGATGCAAGGCTGGTTCAACATACACAAATCAATAAACTTAATCCATCACATAAACAGAACCAATGACAAAAACCACATGATTATAGCAATAGATGCAGAAAAAGCCTTTGACAAAATTCAACAGCCCTTCATGCTAAGAACTCTCAATAAACTAGGTATTGATGGAACTTATCTCCAAATAATAAGAGCTATTTGTGACAAACCCACAGCCAACATCATCCTGAATGGGCAAAAACTGGAAGCATTCCCTTTGAAAACCAGCACAAGGCAAGGATGCCCTCTCTGACCACTCCTATTTAACATAGTGTTGGAAGTTCTGGCCAGGGCAATCAGGCAAGAGAAAGAAATAAAGGGTATTCAATTAGGAAATGAGGAAGTCAAATTGTTTCTGTTCGCAGATGACATGATTGTATATTCAGAAAACCCATCGTCTTCAGCCCAAAATCTCCTGAAGCTGCTAAGCAACTTCAGTAAAGTCTCAGGATATAGAATTGATGTGCAAAAATCACAAGCATTCCTATACCTTTAACAGACAAACAGAGAGCCAAATCATGAGTGAACTCCCATTCACAATTGCTACAAAGAGAATAAAATACCTAGGAATCCAACTTACAAGCGATGTGAAGGACCTCTTCAAGGAGAACTACAAACCACTGCTCAACGAAATAAAAGAAGCCACAAACAAATGGAAGAACATTCCATGCTCATGGATAGGAAGAATCAATATCATGATTATGCCCATACTGCTCAAAGTAATTTATAGATTCAATGCCATCCCCATCAAGCTACCAATGACTTTCTTCACAGAACTGGAAAAAACTGCTTTAAAGTTCATATGGAACCAAAAAAGAGCCCAGAATGCCAAGACAATCCTAAGCCAAAAGAACAAAGCTGGAGGCATCACGCTACTTGACTTCAAACTATACTACAAGGCTACAGTAACCAAAACAGCATGGTACCAGTACCAAAACAGATATATAAGCCAATGGCACAGAACAGAGGCCTCAGAAATAATACCACACATCTACAACCATCTGATCTTTGACAAACCTGACAAAAATAAGAAATGGGGAAAGGATTCCCTATTTAATAAATGGTGCTGGGAAAACTGGCTAGCCGTAAGTAGAAAGCTGAAACTGGATCCCTTCCTTACACCTTATACAAAAATTAACTCAAGATGGATTATAGACTTAAATGTTAGATCTAAAACCATAAAAACCCTATAAGAAAACCTAGGCAATACCATTCAGGATATAGGCATGGGCAAGGACTTCATGACTAAAACACCAAAAGCAATGGTAACAAAAGCCAGAATAGACAAACAGGATCTAAGTAAACTAAAGAGCTTCTGCACAGCAAAAGAAATTATCATCAGAGTGAACAGGCAATCTACAGAACGGGAGAAAATTTTTGCAATCTACCCATCTGACAAAGGGCTAATATCCAGAATCTACAAAGAACTCAAACAAATTTACAAGAAAAAAACAACCCCATCAAAAAGTGAGCAAAGGATATGAACAGACACTTCTCAAAAGAAGACATCTATGCAGCCAACACACACATGAAAAAATGTTCATCATCACTGGTCATCAGAGAAATGCAAATCAAAACCATAATGAGATACCATCTCACACCAGTTAGAATGGCAATCATTAAAGAGTCAGGAAACAACAGATGCTGGAGAGGATGTGGAGAAACAGGAACGCTTTTACACTGTTGGTGGGAGTGAAATTAATTCAACCATTGTGGATGACAGTGTGGCAATTCCTCAAGGATCTAGAACTAGAAATACCATGTGACCCAGCAATCCCATTACTGAGTATATACCCAAAGGATTTTAAGTCATGCTACTATAAAGACACATGCACACATATGTTTATTGCAGCACTATTCACAATAGCAAAGACTTGGAACCAACCCAAATGTCCATCAATGATACACTGGATTAAGAAAATGTAGTACACATATACCATGGAATACTATGCAGCCACAAAAAAGGATGAGTTCGTGTCTTTTACAGGGACATGGATGAAGCTGAAAACATCATTCTCAGCAAACTATCACAAGGACAGAAAACCAAACACTGCATGTTCTCACTCATAGGTTCTCACTCATAGGTGGGAACTGAACAATGAGATCACTTGGACACACCGGGGCCTGTTGGGTGATGGAGGGCTGGGGGAGGGATAGCATTAAGAGAAATACCTAACGTAAATGATGAGTTGAGGGGTGCAGCAAACCAACATGGCACATGTATACCTATGTATCAAACCTGCACATTGTGCACATGTACCCTAGAACTTAAAGTACACTACTACTACTACTACTACTACTAATACTAATAATAATAATAAACTGTCACAGATTCCTGCTTTCATGCAATGCATAGTCTAGAGGATAAATGAATGAATGCATATAAAGCATGGTGCTTGAAACGTGATTATAATTAAAACCGAAGCTAGCAGGAGTTTCCATTGTGCCCTAGGAGCCTCAGACACTTCCTAGGGTTCAGAGAAGGGACCAAGGAGGAAAGTCCTATTGTCCAAAGTCTCTAAGGGAAGGCATCCTGTCCTGTCATTCCCCTTCAGATTCTACTGACTGAATGTGTCACCTTCAAGAGGGTTTGCATCTTCCAAGTTGTCTAGGAGTTGATAAAGAATACAGACCAACATTTTTAAAGAAAGAAAGAATTCCCTGAACTTTGCAGGGCTGAGATGGGAGGATCTCTTGGGCCCAGGAGTTTGAGACCAACCTGGGCAACATACTGAAACCCCACGTTGCAAAAGCAAACAAACAAACAAACAAACAAACAAACACCCATGTCTACAAAAAGACCCCAAAATTAGCTGGCATGTGCCTGTAGCCCCAACTACTCAGGAGGCTGAAGTGGGAGGATCACTTGAGCCTGGGAGGTGGAGGCTTCAGTGAGCCATGATTGCACCACTGCACGTCAGCCTGGGTGACAGAGTCAGACCTTGCCTCAAAAAGAAAAGAAAGAGTGGATGGATGGATGGACGGACAGATGGATGAATGAACAGATGGATGGAAGCATATGCATAAAACACCAATAGTGAAACGTCAGGCACTGAGGTATTTGGGTAAGTAAGATAATTGGTGGAAGGAAGCCTCTGCAGTCCCCTCAAGTCACAATCAGAAAGATGCCGACTCCCTCTGCCTTCACTTCATACTGCACCTGCCTTAAAGCCTTCTTATTCCAGAAAGAATACAAGGCAACATTCCTCCCTCAGCCATCAGGGAAGTTAGATAGCTCTCTCCATCCTGTAACTGCCTGAATGGGAAGGCAACCCAATGTGGTGCAGCGTTTTCACTGCATTTGGGGGATTTGCATGCTAAATTGGGTCAGAAACTATTGAAAACGGGAAAGTACGCAGAAGTGATTCTCTGACAGACTCCTGGGCTGCCTCCCCCACATGCTGGTGGGGGGCAGGTGGGAGAGGGGAGGGAGAGTTTGTTCCAACCACCTCCCCTCTGTGAGGCAAAATGGGGAGAACATGAATAAACAACATGTGCTTTGAATAGCAATGAAGGGAGAGGAGGAACCCACTTTTACCGGAGGCTCCACATTCCACGGCCCAGGGATTTCCAGGAAAATCAAACCTGCTTGGCTGGCTTCCCAGGAAAAGGAGTGGGCAGAGGCTTTGCGACCCTCACTCACTCGGCAATAATCAAGGTCAGTATCAGGGAGCAGGGTGCCAAGTGTGTCTCATTATATTTATGGCAGTACAAGTAGGCTAAGTAAGAACCATAGCCCCTGCAGTTTTCTAGTCCTCAGCCACCCTGGCAGGCAGAAAAGAGGGTCCTGAAAATCAAAACGACCAAACACAACTGATTCAGAAAAGGGAAAACAAGTAGGCCATTGGGTCTCCCCCTGGAGCCTTGGGGTTATTTCTAAGACCCCTCTTGTGTGTTTGCTTGGTTTAAGCTTAAATGTTTTCTTTAATATATTAGTTTATGAGGGCTTCATTGATTATCATAAGATAAATGATGTCACTTTGAAAAATATTTTCTCTCTTTCGTCATTTTAAATAAAGGGGATGATACATCAAATGGAAAAAACTCTCCTTGGGTTTGGGTTCTTTTTGGACCCATATATTTTGCAAAATAGATTTTTCAAGTGACTGGAAAGAGACCCAGAATGAGAAAGAAAAATGCAAGGGTTCCCTCTGCTCTTCTTGCCAATTTCCTTGAAGTTGAAAATCCATCTTGCCTGGACAATGTGGGCTAATTGCCATATTGGGTTGCTGTCTCCCAGCTTTCCTGCTTATTTAGCTTCTTGGATGGTCTCCAGACCTGGCTCCAAAAGGGCCACAAAGAGGTAGAAATGAGCTTTTTCCTGGGCCTTATCCAAGGGGGCTCCAGGGCTAAGCTAGCCACGTCCATGGCAACCATTTGCTCCCGGCAATGCATCCACCCCTCTGCCATCAGGCCCCACTGGACAGGGGTCTGCCCATCAGCGGTCCACACGGCCAACGGTCTGCTTAGCTGCAACTCATCATCCACCAGTCCCAGACTGATGTTCATGGTCAAACATCAGCCTTTTGAGGTTGGGGAGAAGTTGAGGACAACCTTTCCTTAGGTATCTTGAAGTATAATTTCTTATTTGAGTCATTTTCTAAAGCCTGTCAGTTATTTTAAAAGACAAATCTTGGTAAAATGACTTCTGTTGTGATTATGTCAAATTCCCTTAAAGGTAAAGACTTCGGCCATATCAGCCTTTTGCTTTCACATTCAGGACCAGGCCCTCCAGGGGGTAGCTATGACACAGGGGTCAGTTCCCTGGATGTAGGGTCAGGAACCTGGTCTGGTGAGCTCAGATATGTCCCAGATCCACTGCTAACTTGATGTGTAAACTAGGCAGGGTATTCTTGCTCCTTGCTTTACAGGGAGCTGTTAGAAGGACCAAAAGAAGCCATGATCTCTTAGTCACAGATTTTAGAAAATAGCCCCTGAGAAAGCAGAACTGGGGGTTGAGTGGACAGTATCCAGTCTCTAGTGGTCTTGGGGGTGCAAGAAGAGCCACCTGTTAGGGACAGCTAGCTTCTTCCAGGTGTGAGTCTCATATCCACACTGAAGATGTGCACGCTCAGAAAGAACTTAAATGGCAGTTCTGGGAATGTCACTTTCACTGTGTTACTTCCCTGCTCAAAAGCTGCCCATGGTTTCTGATCTATTCCAAGCTCTCTGGTTTAGCACCCAAGGCCTGCACAGCAGAGCCCTGGCCTGTCCAACCAGGTCACTCTCCCACTGCATGAACCCTCCATTCCATTCAGACAGCCCCACTCACTGTTCCCAGGACACAGCTTCCTGTGCCTCACTGCTCTCCCAAGAGCCTCTCTTTCTTGGGTTCAGATGCCCTCTCAAACCTCTTTGCCTAACGCATCTTCCCTCACCAGCCCGTCCACCTGGATCTCTCATTCCCCTGAAGTGTATCACTTATTACCACTCGCTAGGCAAACATCAGCTGCCCCCATGTTAGAATATTTTGAGCTGTTGTTCAACTCTTGGATCAAAATTGAAATTTTCCTGAGTTTTTACCTTGTTTCTGCAAGTAGGTTGGGAACTCTTCAGGGGGCAGGAACTTGTCTAATTCATCTTCATATCCCCTGGCAGACAGTAGGTGTTCAATCAATGTGCACTGAGAGATCAATATGAAAATTATTCGATCTCCAGAACTTTGTGAAGATCTCCAAAACATAAAGAGCACAAAACATTCTCACTCATTGACCTGATTGAGAGCACTCACGTGCTGTAATTATAGGCCTGAAAAAGAACACTGTTCTTCAATTTACTCCACCTCCCCCAAAGCCCAAAAGGACTCTCAGTCATCCTTATTACTAAGGCAACGTGTGTTACAGAATCAGAAAGGTGAATTCCCGCAACTAGTCTCACTCCCCACCCTCCTCCTTTTCATCCACTCCAACATAGCTGTTCACTCACAACTGGATGTAGCTTAAAAATTGCTAACATTTATTGAGTGCCTACCATATACTCAGCACTTTCCTTAGCCCTTCCCATGTGCCACCCCTTTGAGAGGGGTTCTATTCCTCATTTTAAAGCTACTGAAAATAGTAGTGACATCGTTGCTCAGAATCACACAGCTGGTTGAATAATGGCTTGACTCCTCTCGATTTATTCTAAAATTCTTCATTTTAAAACTACTGTAAACAAGACAGAGTCATCATTTGGGGGGATAAAGACACTCGAGACTGCACAGACCTGCAACTTCTACATAGATTCCAGGTGCCAGGATAGATACTTCAATGATAGATACTTCTTTATCCCAAAGAAGAGAGGGACCTCTAAGCCACCCCATTAATACCCAGGAACAAGTCAGTCAATTTATTTAGGGGTTGCAGCATATGCTTATCCATGCCACACCATAACGGGTGAGTGGCATGACTGTGTGGCATTGTAGAAAACTCACTATTGACCAACAGAACACACAAAGGATTCGTGCAAGCACTCATTCATACAGCAAGTTGTTTGCTGAGTGTCTACTATATTCCAGGCACTGTGCTAGGACCTGGGGTGGGGGGCAGATAAACAACTCTTGAAACTTGAGCTCTTTACCTGGTAAGAAAACAAGCAGATGCACAGCCACAGAGCTGAATCAAAGAGTGTGCAATCTCTGCAGGAGACTGGATGAGGGAGAAGACCGCTGTGTCTGGGGATGTCAGCGGAGGCTCCCCCATAGCCCTTGGGGGCCTGCTGTCTATCCTCACACATTTTCATGCACATTCACATTTGACACCCGCTGCCTCTTCCCATCTCCCCGCCTTCTTCCATTCCCCTGACAGATTCCACCACGCTCTTTCAAAGAGAAGGGAAATTTGATTGACACCTCAGCTTGGAAGCTCTGGGAGCTGCCACAG
Organism: Papio anubis; assembly: GCF_008728515.1. Classification (NCBI taxonomy): domain Eukaryota; kingdom Metazoa; phylum Chordata; class Mammalia; order Primates; family Cercopithecidae; genus Papio; species Papio anubis. The sequence continues at coordinate 49,733,494 of NC_044994.1, forward strand.
AAATATGATAGTAACTCCAAGTTTCTGGGGAGAGCAGAAGGTGTGGGCATGAGGAAAAGAAAGGTGGGAGGGAAGAGAGTGGCAAGGGGAGAGAGAACGTGAAAGAGACTGCCTTCCGGGTACACCTAAGACCTAATCTTTCCTTACCTGGGTCTCTGCAATATGCACTACCTGGCCATTTCTGGAACAAACAAACTGAATGCAATTACACACACACACACACACACATAGACACATACATGAACGCACAGACATATATGTACACAAACACATATCAGAGGCTTATGCTTCCCCACTAAGCTCAGTATCCTCTATCTTTATCTTGTCCTTCCCACTATACACAACCGAAAATGGTCCAAACCCCAACTGGAGGTAGTTTGGGATCTTATCTGGCTTTAAGCCATCTGGAAGCCATCTGCAGGCTTGCCTCAACTCTTGTCTAAGAAGCCATTATGGGAGAAGTTAATTCAGCAGAGCCAAGCTTGTGATAATGGAGGAAAGAATTAATCAATCAAAACATTCATATATATTTGATGAAAATAACCTTGAAAGAATGGATAAACGAAGCTATATTGAGGCCCTCCTATATGTCAGACTTTAGCCAACAGTGTTTAGAAGTATCACTTATTTTAATTCTCACACTAACTTTATGAGGTAAGGACTATTATCCTCATCTCACAGCAAAGATCCTGAGGGTCAAAGTGAATACATGACTTTTGAAGATAACACAGAAATGCTATGAAGTGGCCAAACTAGAATTAAGTAGATTCTCGATGGAGAATTTCCATTTTCAATGCTTAATTCAGGATTTCATTCTCCATTGAGAATCCACTTAATCCAGCATTTTCAATAGCTGATTGTTAAAACCATGTGCGCTTCCGGATGGTAGGCACATGGAGTGGCTTCAAAAGTAGAAGACATGGCCTTTACTGGAAGAGCTCACAGACTGGTGGAGATAACATGCCCTTCAGATACAATGGTAGCAGAGGGCAGGCAAGCAAAGCCACCCACCACAGAACCTAGGATGAGGCATGTCATAGGGATTCAGGGAAGAGACTTGACTCCAGCACAGGATCTTCACAAAGGCTTTGAGATGGAGTCTCACTCTGTCACCCAGGCTGGAGTGCAGTGGCGTGATCATGGCTCACCGCAGCCTTGACCTCCCCAAGTTCAGGTGATCCCCTGATCCTTCCACCTCAGCCTCTCAAGTAGCTGGGACCGTAGGTGTGTGCTCCCACACCTGGCTAATTTTCTTTTTCGTGGAGGCGGAGTTTTGCCCCATTGTCCAGGCTGGTCTGGAACTCCTGGGCTCAAGCAATCCACCTGCCACTGCATCCCAAAGTGCTGGGATTACAGGTGTGAGCCATGACACCTGGCCCACGGTGGTTCCTTAACAAGTACCAGGTTGGTCTGCTGCAGGTCTAGGCAGATGAGATTAATGGAGGAGCAAAACAGAAAGTTCAGAAACAGGCCCAAGAGCAAAAACAATTTACAATAAAGGTGGCATTTCAAGTTAGTGGGCACAGGATAACTTAGTAAATAGTTTAAAGGCAACTGGCTAGCTATTTGCAAAAAAAGAAAACAAAAACAAACAAACAAACAAAAACAAAGCTATATTCTAGCTTTATACAGTATATAACAATAAATTCCACAAGAATTAAGACTCTACATGAGAATAATTCTTTAAAAAATGCAAAGAAAATACAGGTAAATATTAGAAAAGCTAATCATTTAAAAATCATATTTGCGAAGGAATGTTTACATATAAAAGAACAGATAAATTCAACTCCATATAAATTTAAAATTCCAACATATCAAATCAAATATCATTAACATTTAAATGGTAAACAACAAACTGGGGAAACCGTTTGAAACATATATAGAAGATAGATGTTAGTATTCTAAATATATAGATGTACTTACAGTAAATAAGAAAAGAAGGTTCAATTTTAAATAAAAATTTGCAAATGATGTGAATGAGGTTACTCCCACACAAGAAATGCAAATGGGGCCAGGGTGGAGGCTCAGGCCTATAATCCCAGTGCTTTGGGAGATGGGGCAGGAAGATCCCTTGAAGCCAGGAGTTCGAGATCAGCCTGGTCAACATAATGAGACTCTACCTCTACCAAAAAAAAAAAAAAAAAGTAGCCAGGCATGGTGGTGTGTGCCTGTGGTCCTGGCTACTCAGAAAGCTGAGGCAGGAGGATTGCTTGGGCCTAGGAGTTCAAGGCTGCAGTGAGCTATGATTGTATCACTGTACCCCAGCCTGGGAAACAGAGTGAGACCTTGTCTATTAAAAAAATAAATACGACCAATATATCTATAAAACATGCTCAAACTTACTAAATATTTTTAAGTCAAGTTAAAATTTTAAATTGGAAATGAGTGTTTTTTATATTTTATATTTTGTATAGTAAATACATTTTCTTAGTTCCAAAAAAAAAAAAGCAAATAATTCAGTGAACAATTTTCTCCCATTCTGTCCCCCATGTGCATAAGACTCACCACACCTTAAACAGGTAACCACTTGTATTAGTCCATTCTCATGCTGCTGTAAGAACAGCATAGCTGGAAAGGCCTCAGGAAACTTACAGGCATGGTGGAAGAAGCAGCAAACACATCCTTCTTCACATGGCAGCAGGAAGCAGCAGTGCCAAGCAAAGAGGGGAAGGCCCTTTATAAAACCATCAGATATTGTGAGAACGCACTCACTATCATGAGAACAGCAGCATGGGGGTAGCCACGCTCATGATTCAATTATCTCCCACCGGGTCCCTCCCACAACACACGGGGATCATATGGCAATTACAGTTCAAGGAGAGATTTGGGTGGGGACACAGGCAAACCATATCACTGTTGTTAATAATGACCCATGTATCTTTCCAGAGGTTCTTTTCATATATACAAGCAAATACCACTATGCATTATTATTTTTATTTTAATCTCTTTAAAATAAACTATAGCATAGCATACATAAAGTTTCATACATTGCTTTTTCCTCCTACCAATATATATTAGAGAACTTTTCATATGGGTGTTTTAAGAGCTTTCTCCTTATTTATCTCCAAATAATTTTTCATTGTATAGATGTATGATAATTTACTTAGATGGTTTCCAATGTTTTTACTCTTATAAACAATTCTGCAATGAATAACCTTGAATACACATCATTTCTCAATTATGCCAGGGTATCTGTAAAGAGAATTCTGGGAAGTGAAATTACTGGGACCAAGGCTGTATGCATTTTTAATTCTGAAAGCTACTGCCAAATTGCCTTCTACAAGGGTTTCATCAATTTACATATCTAACCAAAATGTATGAGTGTGCTTGCTTCTCCACAGCCTTGCCAATAGAGTGTGTTATCAAGCTTCTGGAATTTACCAAACCAATGAGTGAAAGTGGCAACTTAGGATAGTTTCAATTTACATTTCTTCAATTACAAGTGAATCTGGGCATCTTTCCATATATCAAACAGCCATTTTTCTTTCCTTTCCTATGAAGCATATGCTTAGGTTATTCAAATAGTCCTCATTTTTTTCTTTAAAGAATAATATCTAGGGAAAATAAGAATACAAGGACTCGGGCTAGGCACAGTGGCTCACGCCTGTAATCCCAGCACTTTGGGAGGCCAAGGTGGGCGGATCATGAGGTCAGGAGTTCGAGACCAGCCTGGCCAATATGGTGAAACCCTGTCTCTACTAAAAATACAAAAGTTAGCCAGGCGTGGTGGCAGGCACCTGTAGTCCCAGCTATTTGGGAGGTGGAGGCAGGAGAATTGCTTGAACTCAAGAGGCGGAGGCTGCAGCGAACTAAGATCATGCCATTGTACTCCAACTTAGGCAACAAAAGTGAAACTCCGTCTCGAAAAAAAAAAAAAAAAAAGAATCCCAGAGCTCACACACAGACTGTATATGGTAGTAAAAATTGATGTAAAAAAATTTTCAGGGGCCATTTGGTATATGAAAATATAAAAATCCTTAAAAGGTAAATGTTCTTTGGCCCAGGAATTCCATCTGCAGAAATTCATCATAAGAAAAGAATCAGAGATATAGAAAAATGCATATGTGTTAGGATACTCATTAAAGCACTGTTTATAATGTCAAACAACTAGACTCTGTGCCTCTCTGGATTCTCCTGTTGCCTCAATGTGGTGCCTCAATAGCCAAGAGAATCTGTATTTGCTAACAGTTTTACATAAGAGCTAATGTTGGCAACTGAGTGAGTCAGCCTCTCGGACTTCCAATCCCAAATTCCTGAGAGAGAGAATATCATCATCTCAGGAGGACTTCAGGGCCAGTGTTTGGTCTAGAAAACTGCAGTCTTTTGGGGAAAGGGTGTCACACATGGTGACATCTGAAGAAGAGACACTTCTTATCTAGCAGCCCTGAAAATAGAGCAGTGCCCTGGCTGTTAGGGTTTGGAGCATCAGATGTGTGCATCTATTTATTGTTCTACCTAAGTTTCTTCCGGGACCTCAGGGCTGGTAAGAAGGGTCCAGACCCTAGAAGTTTAAGAAAGCAAAATTTTTCCAATGGGCTGTAGACTTTGTCATATTACAACTACTATTTCTTCAATTGGTTGGCATTTAAAAAAAAAAAAGGCTTATAAAACTAAGCTGTAATTTCTGTGATTTTAGTGATTGAAATGGCAGCCTCTTATAAAGAGGAAAGAAAACATCTCATCTCTACCACAGTATACATACTTGCATACTTGCAGAGAAAGAGCATTTCTCCGATATTCTGAGAGCATTTTGAGCCTGCAAAACTTCCGTTTCTCTCTCTCTCTCTCTCTCTCTCTCTCTCTCTCTCTGTGTGTGTGTGTGTGTGTGTGTGCGCGCGCGTGCGCAAGGGAAATGCTTGCAAAATTTATTTGCTGGAGTAGAAAGGGACTTTCGTGAGTTGACGACTTTCTATCCATTTCTACTGATCCCAGGGGACAGATTCAAAAGCCATTTCCATGTTAGAAGACTTGAATAATTTGGCGAGGTGGCTGAAGTGAAAGAGAGAAATCTGCTTGGGGATTTCTAGCTTGGGAACCTGGATGGATTCTGCTACTGTAGGTCGATCCAGCATACAGAGACAGAGGGACAGAAGTCAGCACAATGGGTTTAACATTGGATTGGTCTTGAAATGGTATAGAGGCTACAGGCATGAAGATCAGAAGTAAGTCTGGCACTGAAATCTCAGCACTGGAGTACTCTAGGTTGGGTTCCCCTAAAGGAGAATCTGAGACACAGACATGAGGGCAGCTAGTTTAGTTGGGAGGTGATGCCAAGAAGCAGAGTGAAGAAGAGGGGACAATGAAATGAGGAATGAAGAAAAGCCAATAAAGAGTGAGTTATTGCACTGCTTATGTCAGTGCTCAGGCTTATGGAAGTCTGAGAAACTAAGTAGACGGCACTTCAGAACTATCTCTCTAAAGTAAGAAAGCTGGAGTATTTATCCACTTACTCGCATCCCCCATTGGCTGAGGTTTGCACACAGAGAGTGCTAACTCCTCCATAATTCCTGCACTCAAGCTTGGCCTTCTACAGCTTTAAGAAAAGCCCCAAGACAGGAAGGTGAAGAGACACCCAGAACAGTTTTCTGGGTGCACGGAGCTGCTCAGCATAGTTCCACTAAAATCCAATGTACTGAGGAGATGTGGTGCATTGCACATAAAGCATCATTACAGACGTCAAGAGGAATTGGGTCATATTTGACATCATGGAGTGGATAAGATTGGTGAGTCTAGGAAGAAGAGAAAAGTCACAAGGATAGAACCACAAGACCCAGATGAAATGACAAAGGCAGGTCAGAGAGGCAGGGAAACCAAGAAAAGTGTCACATCAGCCAAAGGAGACATGACTATCAAGAAAGAGAGAAGGTCAACAGCTCCAAGTGATGTGTTCAAAGGGATTGAGGTCATTGCTGACTTTGGTGGTAAGAGTGGAGGCAAAAACTTCATTGTTTCTGGAGATAAGTAGATACCATTTGTGAGAAGGGGGTAGAGAAGTATAAACCACTCTCAAGAACTATGGTTTCAAAGGAAAGAAAAGACAGGTGGATAGTCAGGAATGTGGAGGTGGAAGCAGAGGTATGCAGGTTAGTTTTAACAACCAACTTTACAGAAATGAAAAATAAAGCCCTGATTGGAAGCATTGGCTGGTGTCTGTACTGTAAATCCTCCTACCATGGCCAATTTCAAGCTACCAACATGATTTCAACTATCTTGCAAAATTCCTGAAATTGTAACAATCAGTGCTCCTGAGATGGTGGGAGTTAGCTCCAGCACAGGACTGGGTGGAAAATTAAAGACTGTTGTTGTTTTGTTGTTGTTGTTGTTATTATTGTTGTTGTTAATAGGGGGAAAATGTCACCAAAGAGACTGAGTCAATTGAGAGGGAGAGATGGAAGATGTGGGTGCAAGAATACAGTGAAATTCAGAGTGCATGCTTTGGGGACAGGGCATCCATTTTTAACAAATCTCATCTGCAGGGAGCACAGAGAAAGAAGACGCGTTTGGAAAACCACAGACCTGGGTGTGAGTCCAGCTCCACAGTGTACTCACTGAGCCTTCATTTCCCATCAATGAAACGTGGACAAAATGCCTACTTCAAAGGATGTCCCAGGGGCTGAAGAGAAAGGTAAATGATAGTGACTATTGAAAATAATAGCAGTTTACATTTGTTTAGTACTTAGTTATATGCCAGACACAGACTAAGCACTTTCATGATAATCTTATTTAATTGTCATAGTAACGCCATGAGGTAAATTCCATTGCATCTCAATAGAATCGGTGATAAAATAAGCTCAGAGAGGTCAAGTAATTTTTCCAAGTGCATAGAGCTAGCGCTTTGTAGAGCCAGAATTTGAACGGGAGGAGCTGGCACCTATGTTAGCCACTGCACAGAACTGCATCCCACATGGTGGCCACATGGAGCCGAGAGGCAGGACCATTGTGTCCCTCCTATGAGGAGGGAGAGCAGGGTTTGGAGGAGCTAACAAATGGCCCAGGAAAGGTATTCAATTAGAGGTTCACAGTATTCACAGGTGAGATCAGAAATCATGAAGTAGTCCTGGTGCCAATCAGCACGTTCTAGAAATATTTGTTGTATTGCGTGTGATGCAAGCCTCCTTCTCATGAGTCAGTTTTGACTGAGGTGGCCAGAGGGATTAGGAGGGCTGTGGGATCCTGGGGTGGGCAGGGCAGTGGCAACTCAGAGAGGCAGGGCTGAAATCTTTTACCTTCTTCCAGTAGATTGAGCCCTACCTAGTTGGTTGGCTGGAAGGACAAGCAGAGGGTCACATGGAAATCCAACAAGTACAGCCTCACAAAGATTTTAACAATAGTCATGGCCAAACCTGTCCCCACAATCAAGTCAACATTACCAAGATGCATTTCCAAAGAACGGACTTTCTTGGTGTCTTTTCCTCTTATTCAATTTGGAATGGAAAAAGAAAGGCAATTCCTGAGTGTTCTGGAAACCTAAAGCCAGGACACTGACCCTAAATAGTTGTCACCTAGCACTACAAAGATAACAGTGATGGCTGGGTTCCAGACACCTGGCCCTGCTTATCTCTTAAGTTGTCATGAACCTGGGTAACAAGACCAGTTTGTGTGGCCACTCTAGGCAGCTTCTTATAAAACTTGAAAGCAAGAGAGATCCAGAGTACAGACACATGCATGGCCTAGGCTTTCTGCTTACTTGAGAAGCTCTCTGTTTCCCACATGAGAAGGGAGGAAGAGGACTCAGAAAGTCACCTGATTTTTTGTGCAGCTGCAAATAGTGTGGAGTGTGCAATTTTATTTACTCGCTTAGACATCTGGCAAACTGAGGCCACTGTTTTCACCTAAAAGCAGTGTGAGAAAAAAAAATGTCGATAGGCTACAGCTTTGCCCTCTGAGAACAAAACCCTTTTCTGTCCCATCTTCCATGGAGAGGGGCTCAGATGGAGCTTCCTGGCTGTGGGATGGTGAGCGGTGGAAGTGACCTCTCAACCCCTATAACAAAGAGATTGCAGACAGGCCCAGAAGTTGTGAGTGTGAGAAACTGTCTCATATTTTTAATGAAAAAAATGATACTTCATCTTTCTAATGACAGAGAACTTGGATGTGGCTTACAGTAATATATGCCTCTTTTAATACATGGCTCATCATCTCAGGGCAATGGCAGTATGAAGGATGGTGCAGCAGACAAAAGGTTAATAGAGCATCAGGACTTTTTTAATTGAAAAAATGACTGAGGGGCCCCACAGCAGACCAAGTGGTGATAGTATTACAGACTGTAAGTACTGTTCTGGAGATATACTATTCATTTGAGGGTAGAGTAATAGACGTCAAACCAAGTCCCTATGCCTCAACATGAACAGGAGTCCATTCTGAAGGAGGTTAATAAACAATACACAGTATTTTTCAAAGTATTCTTCAAAGTATGTTCACAATATTTCAAAGAGTGCTGTATGAAAGAATCTAGTGTGAAGCAGATGTCTGTCTTTTTTTTTTTTTTTTTTTTTTTTACCAGATAAGGATATAAAAATGAGAGAGTGGGGCCAGGGATGGTGGCTCATGCCTAGAATCCCAGCACTGTGGGAGACCAAGGTGTGTGGATCACTTGAGGTCAGGGGTTCGAGACCAGCCTGGCCAACATGGTGACACCCCATCTTTACTAAAAATACAAAAATTAGCCAGGCGTGGTGGTGCGCACCTGTAGTCCCAGTTACTCAGGAGGCTGAGGCAGGAGAATCATTTGCACTTGGGAGGCGGAGGTTGCAGTGATCTGAGATTGCACCACTGCACTCCGGCCTGGGTGACAGAGCCAGACTCCGTCTCAACAAAACAAAACAAAACAAAACAAAACAAATGAGAAGTGGATGAGGAAGTGCCCTGAGGGTGTAAATATGTAAATATGAACTTCTCCCTTCAGCTTGATCTTTGTGTAACTGCATTTGTTCATACTGAGACTTTCAAAATCTCATGGGGCACCTGGTATCTGTAGCCTTTTGAGTCATGTGGTACGTGCAGCTGCCCCCATGAATGAATGAACACATGAATGGCTTGGCCTTAAATAAATAAGGGCTGTCACAAAACTGTCCCCAACTCAGGAGGGGCTGATCCTCTCAAGCCCACCATGCTTCTGCACCACTCCTTGCTGGACCCTGTTACCCTTTAAACAAGCAAAGACAGATGGAGATTAGGCATCTCCTCCCGTACACAAGGCCCAGGATAAGGCATTGCCACAAACTATGTAAAGGTGAGTAGACAGAGGACTTCCCAGCGAAGAGCATACTACCTAACAAGTTGTTGTTTTTTGTTTTTTGGTTTTTTTTTTTTGAGATAGTCTTACTCTGTCGCCCAGGCTGGAGTGCAGTGGTGTGACCTCAGGTCACTGCAACCTCCACCTCCTGAGTTCTAGTGATTCTCATGCCTCAGTCTCCTGAGTAGCTGAGACTACAGGTGCATGCCACCACAACCGGTCAATTTTTATATTTTTAGTAGAGACAGGGTTTCATCATGTTGGTCAGGCTGGTCTCGAACTCCTGGCCTCAAGTGATCTGCCCGCTTCAGCCACCCAAAGTGCTGGAATTATAGGCATGAGCCACCATGCCCAGCCCCCGCATCTAACAGCTATTGACACAATCATTGTGATTCTTCTGGGACTCTCCAAGGCCCGAAGAAGCCATTTTCCAGACTGAGTCACCAGAACATGTGCTCTCAGCAATTCTCTTGCACACAGACAAACAGAAACCCTTTTAAGGGACACCACTATTCCTTAGAAGCCAAGTAAGGATGTATTTATTTATTTATTTTGAGACAGGGTCTCACTTTGTTACCCAGACTGAAGTGCAATGGCACAATCATAGCTCACTGCAGCCTCAACCACCTGGGCTTGAGCAATCCTCCAGTGTCAGCCTCCCCGAGTAGCTGGTCCTATAGGTGCATGCCTCCATGCCTAGCTAATATGTTTTTATAAGTTTTTGTACAGATGGTGTTCTTGCTATTGTATCCAGGCTGGCCTCAGACTCCTGGCCTCATGTGATTCTCCTGCCTTGGCCTCCCAAAGTGCTGGAGTTACAGGTGTGAGCCATTGCACCTAGCTTATGCTCATTGATATGAGAATTTTTTGCACTCGCTATACTTCAAAATGTGTCTGCTAAACACTATTCTAGAAAAGTTTCTTAGTCAATGGATTTTGCTGGTTCTGAAAGTGACATGGGGCTTCTAGTGATGATTCTTGTCACCAAGCACAGGCTCCTTTGCAAAGTCCTAGCGGGTCTTAGAGGATACACAGCTGTTCTGCTAATGTTTCATTTATTTCATGAAAATGCCATGATTTTCAAAGGCAAAGTAAAATCAGATTGCCTTTCTACTTTAAAACAATTATGGAATTTTTATACTCCAGTTTTCACAGATCACAGGTGTATCTGTAAGTATCTCCAAACGATAAACGAGTGTGAAAGAAGAACATTTAAGCTCTCTGAAAAGTTAAACTTCACATTTTGTCCACTTAAGGCCTTCCCTGTCTCAAACAGACAAGAATGGGGTGTAGAAGATTTGGCAACATCTGCATGGACATTTTTGGGCTGGTTGATGAGGGGTTAATTGGGGCTAATTTTAAATGCACAGGCTAGAAATCTTTTCCCTGGAGAACCTGACTGCATCTTAGCCTCCGATTGCTAAGAGATGATGGCTCCCAACTCATTGTCAGTTGCTCTGGGGATCTCAGAGAAATAATATGTACATGGACCCAATAGAAAACATAAAAATAATAAATGAAACTAATAATGCAAAAAGTGTTTGGGAAATAAGTAGTCCCTTCTGACACGAGCAGTGCTGGAAGCTTTGGGAAAAGAAGGCTGGAATGTAAATTGTAGAAATTGGAGTTGTAAATTTTCCTCTGGAGAAACAGGGAGCCAACAGTCCTGTTTAGAGGAAACCGAGCTCACAGGAGCTGGTTTTCCGTCTGGGTTCAATCCAAAAAGGACAGCCTCCCACTCCTACTTCCCCAAAGAGGCTGGGCTCAGGATCAGGGAGGTGGGGGCAGGGAGACAGGGTCAGTAGGACTTGCAATCTGATGTCCTCGTTAAATTGAATGTGCTGTTTCCATGGGACTGCAGGGGCTGACAGCAATGCAGGGTGAGCAACTCCTTGTTAAACCTTTCCTTTCTCAGCCACTGCCCCTCTCCCCTGAGATGGCTAACCAAGGAAATAATGCCACAGTGGTCAAGTGGGAAATCTTGACAAGGATGAACAGAAAAACCTAATGAGGCAAACCTGCTCAAATTTCATCAAATTGTATTTCCAAGTGAGTGCAGGGTCACAGGATAGAAACATGAAGATGCTCGGTGTGTTTGGCTCTAAAAAAAAAAAAAAAAAGAAGAAGGAAGGGAGGTTGGAAAGAAGGAGGTCTTATAGAGAGGAGACTGCCTTGCTATTTATTTATCTCTGTTGATACTTTCCTGATCTTAGTCTAGGTGCTGACTTAATTTCATTTGGTTGATCATTTTCAACTCAAAGTTCATTGGGAATACTCAGACATTCTCCAGGCTGCAGCAATCCAGAGAAGCCAAATCCCACCAAATTTCATCCTGTCTTTGGGGCAACTTTGCCATGCCACCACCCACTGAACCCAGCCTGGACTCATCTGGCTCTCACTCCACCTGCACCCATTCTCCTGTCAGCACATGGAAAAATGGAGGCCTCAGGGCTGTGAGGTCAATAGCAGAGGTAAGCCTGGTCCATCAGAGCTGCTTCCCATCTCCTCAACCTGAGATGCAAAAGATAATCGCAACCAGGATTGAAAACACTCCTGTGGCACAATATGCATCCTACCCCAAAGTGAGCACCAAGCAGCCTGTATGGGGCAGACCTGGGGTTCATTCCTTTTGCTCAGTAGCTCAGCACCTGGCCTTTGCTTATTAATATATCACTCCTTTGTTCAGTGAACCTTTATTGAGCTCCAAGTACCTGCCAGACAGTGGGTCTAAAGGAGTAAGTGAAACAGACATGGCCATATCCGCATTTGGCTTTGTGTAATAAATACCTGATACATGCTGAGCACATGGGGCAGGAGGGAGGAGATAACATTTCTTCCCTTCAAAGACGTCCATCTAGTTGGAGAGATTATGCCAAGCTTTACAAGTGAAGGAGAAATTCCAAGGAAGTGTGTCCCTATTTTTAGCAGAGAGAAGATGACTTGACCAAGGTGAGTGGCAGAACTGGGGACAGAAGTTTGATATCCCAGCTCTGAGCCTGCGCCCAGTATGACCACAGGATGCAAGGAAGCACAGTGAGAATTGCTTTCTTAGGGGTAATTGGTCATTGCAATGATTCCATCTTGGCCTGCACTTCCTCTACACCCTCATAGCCATAGTGTCGCCCAAAGACTCCTCCCTGGCCAGCAGGTAGAGCCCCTGGAAGTATCGCTCTTACCACACAATCTCAACATAAACCAGCTGTCCTCATTTCCTGTGGCTGCTGTAACAAAGTACCACAAACTGGCTGGCTTAAAACCAGTTCTTAAGGTTTCTCACAGTTCTTCAGGCCAGAAGTCCAAAATCGAGGTGTCAGTGTGGCCGTAGTCCCTAGCAAAGATCCTGGGCATGGGCACACCCCTTGTGAATGTGCAGCCAGAGTGCTCTTTGAAAGTGCCAAGTGCCGCAGTAGAGGGCAGCTCCAGCTACAGTGGGTGTGCCGAACCGAGAGGCACCCTCTGACTGTAGGATTACGGAAATCTTTATGGAGAAACAGCATCCGAGATGGACCTGGAAGGGTTGGCGGGGTTCAGACCCGCTAAGATGAGGGGAGGGCATTGCAAGCAGAGGGCAGTGCGGGAGAGACCGTTGCTGTGCTCCCTAGATGGAAAGCAACAGGGAGAGTGGCTTCTCTCTCCTCAGCTGCCAGAAACTTTAGCAGGTGCATTTGAATTTAAGAATAAACTCACAATGCAAATGACCTACACCGATACATATGTAAGACATGTAAGATCTGCAAACTCTTGACACGATAAAAATTCTTCCATTTCTCAATGGCCCACTTTTTTGGTATGATTAATAGCCTTCAGATCTTCTAGTTCTTTCTCAAAAGGCTATAGGCCTTAGAAGGTGGGAGACTGTTTCTCCGGTCCTGATTTTCCTCAAGAATCAAAGTCCTGATTTTCCTCGAGAATCAAGCTCCTGTGCTAGCTCATCCACACTAGGAGGATGGTTCTAACATTTATCAAAGCAACCATTTACTGTGTATTTTACCAGAAGCCACACACGATGCTAAACATCTACCTGGCATTGATCATTAAAATGATCAACAGTTTCTTGATCATTATTACCTTTTGAAGCCCAAGTTCTTCCTGAAGATTTCTCTTTCCTTCTGTGAGAGTTACAGGTTTCCCCTCCCCTGTCGTCTGTCTCTGGGACCTAGGCCACTTGAATTCAAGGGTTCAGTGTCCATGAAGAACCCAACTTCACCAGGCAGTTCTTGAATTGTTTCAGACTCTGGAAGAGTATGAAACTGGGGGAAAGGTCACTTCGAAGAGTGCTTTGCACACCATTGCTCATATTGTTTGCCCTTTCCTTCTCCCGCCATCCCCCCACCACAAAGTCCCTACTCCCAACCCACTTCCCAGTTCTTCCTTCCCTTTGTGTGCAGCATCTGTCTGCCTCTGAAGCATGGATACAGTTGATATCCAGGCCCTGAGGGCTGAACCCCAAGTGAGCTAATCAAGGCATTCTTTTCACATCAGAGGCTCTCTCTTGTACCAGCTTCGAAGAAAATGAAATGTTCCCCACCTCAATTCATATTCAGTATATTACATCATCTCAACGGTCTTAAGGGTAGGCACAACGACTGTCCTCATTTTTCAGAGTAGGAAATTGAGGCTCAGTTAGGTTAAGTGATGCAATTAAAGTTATAAAGAAAGAAAGTGGGCCGGGCGCGGTGGCTCAAGCCTGTAATTCCAGCACTTTGGGAGGCCGAGATGGGCGGATCACGAGGTCAGGAGATCGAGACCATGCTGGCTAACACGGTGAAACCCCGTCTCTACTAAAAAATACAAAAAATTAGCCGGGCGAAGTGGCGGGCTCCTGTGGTCCCAGCTACTCGGGAGGCTGAGGCGGGAGAATGGCGTGAACCCGGGAGGCGGAGCTTGCAGTGAGCTGAGATCCGGCCACTGCACTCCAGCCTGGGCGACAGAGCGAGACTCCGTCTCCAAAAAAAAAAAAAAAAAAAAAAAAAGAAAGAAAGTGATGGGACCAGTGTATACACACAGGTCTGGCTTGCTCCAATGCCCTTAGCCTGATTCTCACTCACTGCCTGAATTGATCCAGTACCTTATCTACAGGCTGCCTCAAGGGGGATGAGGACAAACCAATCAAAATACCCTGGGGTTTATGAAAGCTCTTTCCGAGTGGTTTAAAATGACTGGGAAAACAGGACCCTTTGGAAGACATGCAAGATGCAGCTCGGCAAGGATTCTAACAAGCTCACAGGCTTTGCCGTGCATGCCTGGACCTTATCTGTTATGGGCCAGGGATGAAGGATTTATTCCATTCATGAATCAGAGAATAACTATTGTTATTATTTAGCATTGATTAATTGTTCCTCCCCCTAACCCCAGGTCTCTCTGCACAGTTCTCAGAAAATCATTAAACTTCAGGAGTTGCCTGGGCTTTGACATTCTGGGTAAAAGTGCTGTACTGTGAGCCCTTCAAGGATAAGCCAGATCTCAGAGTGGCCTGGCAAAGGGCCACAGAAAGGAGATGGCCCAGCCCACTGCAGGATGCTCCGTGACCCCTCGCCCCTGTCCTTGCCTCAAAGCAGCACCTGGGAGGTCACCATGGTGACCCAAGAAGAGGAGCAGAAATCACAGACCTCGGCTTCCTTACAGAGAAAACCAAGCAGGCTCCGACTGTTTCCTACACTAAGGATGTTGGGAAATGCATAACAATTGTGTAATTCCTAATAAGGAGGGGTAACCCTTCAGGGGTAATTACAGCAGCCAATGTCTCAGCCACATTTGTGTGACTTGATTAAATGTAACATTGTAAAGGGAGCCGGCACGGTGAATTTCCATCCTGACATCCAATAATACTCCCTAACCCTTTGGACATTGTCCTCCCCGAAGGTCAAAAATATGAATAAATTATGGTTCTGACAACCTTGACATGGAGCAGAGGTGGGGTGAAAGCTCTCCGGGAAAAAATGCCGACATTACATTTGTGATCACAGAGAATAAAGGAAAATCCATATCCTAATTTTGCTAAATTTAAGCTTGACGAGGAGAACAGAGAATAACCTTTGGTGCTATGTTTATTCAGAAGGCAAGGGGCCCTCAGAGCTCAAAGCCAAGACACATCCTGTCATTCACCATGAGGCGGGTTCCTAGTTCCTGCTGACAATTTTTATTGATTAGAAATTATCAACCCAGGGACAATGCCATCCAAAGGAGTTGGCTGAGAAACAATATTGTTAAATAGTTAGCCGTGGTGCTTCCAGTCAGGTAGAATGTGTGCTCAGAGAGAGCGGGGCCATCCATCATGAGTGAGGAGCCTCATTTACAGAGACAACTGAGCCCAGGCAATCAGCCTGAAATCTGCTAAGCTGGGAATTTATAACAGTTCAGCAAGGGAGGGTTGTCTCTTGTTTTAGGTTCTGTCAGTGGATGGGGGAGGAGCCGAAATCAAGGCCTGGAAGGAGAGGAGTGAATTACTCAGGTGGCCTTGGGGAGGCCGCCTTTGGGATGAAGGGTAGGGGTCAATGTGAGGAGATTGTCCATCCATCCATCCCAGTCTGGAGCCTATTGGACTCAAGTTCAAAAACCCAGCACTGGGGACATAAAACCTACCAGATTTGTCATTTAAGCAGCTGGGAACCTGTCCAGGCAGGAGCCCTACATCACTCAAAAGCCTGGATTGATGGCGAGAGGGGGGCAGCCCAACACTCTTGTCCTTGACATCATGACCTTGATTTCATTGTGCCAATGGCAGCACTGTAACCTCCTCGGTGGCGAAGGCAGACACCTGCCTCGCCTGAGCTGAGTTCAGAAGGGTCTGCCTGCCCATAGAACAGACCCCAGAACGCTGTGACCCAGCTCCCAGCTGCTTGCCTCCCAAGCAAGTAAGCATTGACATTTCACAGAGCAACAAGTAAATCCGATTTTGTGCCACAACACTTTTTACAAGCTTTCCCGCTCTTCCTGAGTGTGTGCCTCTGTTCTTTCCATCATTTCTTTGCCTTAAAACACTTCCTCTAGATGCTTCCAGGTAGTAGAGGGCAGTGGTTAAGCATTCAGGCTCTGGGATCCTACTGCCTAGGTCCTAAACCAGGCTTGCTTTCTTCCTGGGTGTAGTGAATACTATGGTGTGCCACTCGGCTGTCCCCTTCAAGCTCAAGGCACTCCTATCCCCAGCTTCAGGGGATGCCATGCCAAGCCGAATTACAGCCCACAGCAAAGGGAAACATTAGTACTACTACTCCTGTTTTACCTAAAATTTTGAGAGATGTTTATTCATCATGGATGGTTGTGTTAATTTTTTGTAATTTTGCATCAAAATATTATTAATCTTGATTGCTAGGTGTGGCACCATCTGAAGTTTTGCACCTGGGGCGATGCCTCACTTCTTGCAGCCTAGGCTCAGTCTTGGCAGGGAGTGTTGGCTGCTGATGGTTCACAGTTGAGCAGCTCCCCAGAAAGAAGCCTTGAACAGAGGGAGCTGCCTCCCAGCTTACGTCCCCTCGAATGTAAGGAGCCGTCCACATCCAACAACTGGCCAGTGAGGAGGTTCACAGGCCCCTGGACGCAAGTGAGACACCTCAAAGGGTCAGTCCAGCCCCTCTCAGAGCTCCTCATGGGACTGGTCATATTGGTTTCCTAGGCTGCCATAAGAAAGTGCCACAATCTGGGTGACTTAGAACAACATAAAGGTATTGTCTCACAGTTCTGGGGGGCAGAAGTCTGCAATTAAGGTGTCAACAGGGCCTCACACCCGTTGAAGGTGCTAGGGAAGGATGGGTTCCCAGCCGCCCTGGCTTCCAGCTTTTGGTAGTTCATCAACTTGTAGCAGCATAACTCCAGTCTTCACACGGTGTTCTTTTATAAGGACGCCACTCACGTCAGATTAGGGGCCCACCCTACCCTGGTATGACCTGATCCTAATAATGACAGCTGCAACAACTCTATTTCCAAATAAGGTCACATTCTGAGGTACTGGGGGCTAGGACTTTAACATATGAATTTTGGAGGACACCATTCACCCTGCAAGTTCATCAGTGGAACTGCACCACAGCCCAAGCCCTCCCTCTGCCCAGCCCTGCCCACCGGCCTCCATCACTCCCTTACAGCTAACCCAGGGTAGCCCCCTGATTTCTTTCACTGAAAAAGACTTACCTACTCCATCCTAATCCAGGTCAATGTTATATCCAACTTAACGCTCATACTCTCTCCTCCCCCTGGGTGTTTTGGACTTGGATGGGAGGAGATTACACAGTTACTTATTTTTCCTCCCGCTACTTTAGCTGTTAGGGCAGAAAAAAATGTGTCTCACTTACCTGGAGTTGTCATGGTTCATGGCCTTCTCTCTCTCTCGTTTTCTCTCTGTCTCTCCTTTGTTTTCTTTTTAGAGACAGGGTCTCACTCTGTCACCCAGGTTGGAGTGCAGTGGCACAATCACAGCTCACTGCAGCCTCCAACTCCTGGACTCAAGCGATCCTCCCAACTCAGCCTCCTGAATAGCTAGGACTACAGGCACACACCACCACACTCAGCTAATTTTTAAAATTAATTTTGTAGAGACGGGGTTTCCCTATGTTACCGAGGCTGGTCTTGAACTCCTGGCCTCAAGCAATCCTCCCACCTCAGCATCTTCTCTTTACCCACACTGACTCCCTAATTACACCCCCTGTGTGACAGGCCTCTTGTTGGGCACATGTGGAAATCATGGAGGGAGTTCTGGGGTGAGGGAATTGGGTCTCTGATCTGGGCACCCACCCTGCCAGCTGCTGCTTTTGAGCTGGTAAAGAACTCAAGCCCAGCTATCTCCCATCAAGTCTTCTTAGCCCATATGCAACTTATGCCCCTTGCCTCACCAAACCATGGGGATTCAGGGCACCGCGCTGCTGCCTTCTCTCTCTGCCCACCTGCTGTCTCTCTCCAAGCCTTTTCTCCCCTCCTCAGCTATACTCAGGAAGATCAGTGAGTCTATGGCTTCAGCATGAGCAATGAGAAAATGAGATGTTGGCCTCCCCTTCCTGTAGGTATTGCCAATCTCCATGAGGGATTCTCTAAAAGCCCCATCCCTCTCTATCTCTCATGTGGAGGAGGGAATCCCAGCAGTCCTCTTGGATCAATAAACTCCAAATTCCAGCTAGTTCCTCTCCCTCCTCTACCTCTCCCTGCTCAGTAGTTTCCTCGTGTTGACTGAGGGAAGGGAGTTTGAGGAGAGAGCTCTGGGATGGGGATAGGGGCAGCAGAGTTGTTGAGCCATCTATTGGTGAGCCAGTGGGGCCCCTAGACACTCGCTTACTTGAAAGTCCTTTTAGAGCCCTTGTCTTCACCTGTGGGTCCTAGTTGCTGGTTCTGATGCCACAGCAAAGTACCGCTCAGCATTCTGTGCCAGGAATCTCCAAGGGACCTGGTTCCCATCCCCCTGGAGACAGTGCCGGGGGTGATGTGTCTGCAGCCCAAGTCTCCCTCCATGAAGACAGGCTGCCATTGTTGTCACCGAAGCCATGACTCCAATGGGAAGTGATCTGCATTTTTATTCAGCCTGAGAGAGAAGTTGCCCTGGTTACTTCAGCACAGCTTTCAAGAGGAGACCTTGGCTATAACTCTCAGGAGCACCAAGTCTAGCACAGGCTCTATTTTCTGCATCTTTCATACATTTTCAGAGTCTAAATGCTGCTCCAAGTGGCCAGCACTTCCCAACCAAGAGGATGGAAGGGATCCATGACCACCAGGTTGGTACTGAAGGCATCTCAGCCTCCTGGGTCCATCCTGATCTACCCTGGGGACTCCCATCAGCTTATTGTCTAGGACCATTTTCAATGCAAAACCCAAGTACAAGCACCAGCCCCTACTTTCGTTTTACAGAGACCGTCATAATTATATTTGCTTCAATAGGCATCCTTCATTGAGCCCTTACTACATGCCAAAAACTTCACATGCATGATTTCATCTCATGTTCATAACCACCTTAAGAGGGGAGTATTATTATTTTCCCCGTTTCTCAGATTAGGGAAACTGAGTCCAAGCAAGGATAAATTACTTGCCAGAGGTCAAACATCTAAGAATTGGTGGAGTCTGGATTTGAACTTGGTTCTCTCTGACATTAAGGTCAATGCTTTGCTCTGCTGCCTCCACGCTGCTGCTTGCTGGTGCCTGTCCTCCAGCGGGAGGAAAGTGCATGTGACTATGGGGTAGCCCTCAGCTCCTCCATTTCGGAACCTGTAGAAGTGGAATGGCCTTGGGGCTGTCCTTTAGGGAGGGACAGGTCTCTGTGGCTAGTGTTTCCCTGGGCCTAGCCTACATGATTCCTGCCCAGCTTCCTCAATCAGACATTCCCGGGCCTCTTCTCTTCAGTCTTCAAACGGTAAGAAATCAATCCCCCGTGGATCCTGTTTCCTTTGAATTCCAAGCACATATGTCAAAAAGGAATCGCAAATGAAGGATGAGCTCTCTGGACTCTGGTAGCGTCTGTGTATGTGAGAGGCTCAGCAAATGATGTCTCTGGATATGTGGGGTCGTTTTACACATATGTAAATTTGAAGATACTGCCTGGATGCTTATACCTACTAACTCTCACCTTTTGTGAACCTGAAAGATTGAAATAAAGAAGAGAAAACCAGAGACTGGATTAACATTTGATTTGATTTATTCCCTAGTAAAATCCTATGTGAAGATCCTAAAAATGAGCTTGATCTTAAAATCAGCATCCATATCCTTCCTATCTGATAGATCCCAAAGTTTCCAACCTTCCATCTCTTGGCTTAATTTTTCTGAGGTCTGTTCTAAGTTTAGTCCTTTCTCCCCTGCCTCTTATTCCTCTGCCTCGACTTTAAGTTAAGTTCTTGGTTGCATGGTTTTCTCTTCTGGGCACCTGCTTAGACATTAGTCCAAGATTAAAAGTGCTGGATTTCACAGAAACTAATTCCTAGAACTGATCCATGGAAAAAAGATATTGCTCCCTAGGTGCTTTTCAATGGAGATCTCTCTGTCTTTGGAATAGGATGGTTCTCCCTATCTTTTCAGGTAACTTTAAACCCCAAGAGAGAAGAAAAAATACAGGAGCCAGTCCCAGGCTGGGTCTCTATATGGCAAGTTCTTTCTCAGAACAAAGTGAGTTAGAATAAAGAACAAATACTCTCCCTTCTAAGAGGGAAACAGATTCTTCCAAATCCCACCCCAGCCTCCTTGCAGACTCCAGGAGCTTAGTCCTAGAGCTTGGGGTGGGAGCGAACCCTATCTCCCCTTGACACAGTGGCAAACTATGAACAATGGGGCATAGATTGTGGAGTCAGCTAGGCCTGGCCTCAATGGCTAAAGTCCATGCCTGCTATACAGTAACTATGTGACCTTGAGGAAGGACCTGAATCACTCTGAATTTCCAGGGCTGCCATTTTTCATGATGGGGACAAGGCAGTGACATTTGCAATTTTATCAGGGTTGGATTCTAAAGTCAGTGCCTAAGGAAAGAATCCCTGTTGGTGGGAGCTACCCTTGAAAACCTCTGAAATTGGCCGGGTGCGGTGGCTCACACCTGTCATCTCAGCACTCTGGGAGGCCAAAGCAGGCAGATTGCTTGAGTTCATGAGTTCAAGACCAGCCTGGGAAACACGGCAAATTCATTTCTCTACAAAAAATACCAGAAAAATTAGCTGAGCATGGCAGTGCACACCTGTTGTCCCAGCTACTCAGGAGTCTGAAACAGGGACATTGCTTGAGCCCAGGAGTTTGAGGCTGCAGTGAGCTTTGATTATGCCACTGCACTCCAGTCTGGTAACAGGGTGAGAACTTGTCTTTAAAAAAGAGAGAAAATTTAAACACAGAGACATGTACAGTGGGAGGGTGAGAGGAAGACACGGGAAGTGGCCATCTACAAGTTAAAGAACACCTGAGGCTACCACAAGCTAGGAAAGCAGATAGAACACATTCTCTCTCACAGCCCTCAGAAAAAACCAATCCTGCCTTGATTTTGGACTTCTAGCCTCAGAACTGTGAGACAATAAGTTTCTCATGTTTAAACCACCCAGCTTGTGTTATCTTGCATGGCAACCTCCAGGAAGGTAATACATAGTTGGATGTGTACAAATCAAATGTACCTTTGATGAGACTCACCAGAAATACCTTCCTTGTAGAGTTTTTGTGAGGTCAAATGAGCTAATGGGTATGAAGTGCTTGGTTTTACACCTAGGACTTATTAAATACTCTGTGAACTCTTACCCCGTTCATTCAGGTAAAGAGCCACGAGACCTTTGGTGTCAGTCCTCAGTGAATGGGTAGGTAAGGGACAGCTCTCTCTGGGCCTCAGTTTTCTTCTGGGAAAAATCAAAGTTTGGACATGTCCCTTTCCTTCCAGCCCCGATGCTCTGGCCATCCACAACACTTGGAGCTACAGGACATCAGACAGGATGCTACATCTGGACTTGACCTTGAATGGGCCACCAGGGCACTACCTCTGTAAATATTTCAGGATCATTCTATGCTGGGCCAGAGGCTGACATACAGTGACTTCCTTGGGCTTCTTTTACAGAAACGAAAAAATCAAAAGGACAAAACTCAGTGTCTTAAAATTGATGCCTAATACCTCTCCCTTTCCCATCTGTTCACTACCATTGTTTCACTTCTCTGGTTTGTGATGTCTGTAGAGAAAGTTCTTTTTTCTACTGATTTATATTTTTTTCAAATAGAAAATATGAATTCTACTGTGTTCTAAAAAGTATTCAGCTAAGTGAGGTTGAAGGATTGGAGTCCCTTCCCCTAAGAGAGTCCTCACTCCCTACCCTGAATCACCATGTTCTAATTCCTATGACTTGTCACCATAAACCCTTGGATATCAGTAGAGCCAGGTTCATCATTAGCTGGGACCAGGGCAGGATGAAAATGTGGAACCCTGGCCAGGGGTAGGGAATTCAGTCTCCCTTTCCCATAGGTCTGGCTCTTCACCAGCTGGAGATAGGCAATCTCCAAAGGACTGCAATTTCTGCTCTTGGACATGCTCAGTATCTGAACTGGAGTTGAATGAGACGTTCCAGCCGAGCCATCTGCCAAATGCAGATGGCCCTTCCAGCCAGGATAAGGATGGCTGTTACCCCAGATGCTGCAGGGCACACACCTGCCTTCTGCCCTCTCTGCACCCACACTCCGGCCCTGCCAGAGGCAACACCTAGATGAAGGGTGGCAGTGGTTGAGAGGAGGGGAGAGAGAAAGGGAGCAGGAGGTTGGGCAGGGCCTGAGATGCTAGGGGACTGGGGAATGTGCAGTGAGAACCAGTCCAGGAGAGGCAGGGAGGCCATGAGAGGTGGCCTTGTGCTGGACTGAGGTTCCAAGTCCCCAGCATGTGCTCTATTATTCCACTGGACAAATTCCGAAACAAAACAATTAAGAATTTCAAGACTCAGCAACCACAGATCATCAGATCCCAAACATGAGTCCTTTCTGAGTGCAGGGCCCTGTGGGATGCATGGCTGAATGTCCTAACATACTCATTGTTCAAAACAAAGGTGGGGAGGTGCAGGCATGGGTTTTAGAGGTGGGACAGACATCAGTTCAAACTCTGATTCTCTTGTTTCCACCCCGGGTGATCTGAAGATGGGGATGAAGTGCATACCAAGATGGCTGACCCTCAGCAAGGGCTCACGAAGAGGTAGCTGTTACTGATAGAGGGCTGGGTGATATAGTTTGGATATTTATCCCTTCCCAATCTCATGTAAAATATTGATCCCCAGTGTTGGCAGTGGGTCCTAGTGGGAGGTGTTTGGGTCATGATGGTAGATCCCCCATGAATGGCTTCACATCATCCTTGCAGTAATGAGTAAGTTCTTGCTCTATCTGTTGCTACGAGATCTGATTGTTAAACAGTCTGGCACATCCTTCCCCTCTTTTCTCTTGCTACCTCTCTTTGCCATATGACCCGCCTGCTCCACCTTTGCCTTCCCACCATGAGTAACAGCTTCCTGAGGCCTCACCAGAAGCTGAGCAGATGCTGGTGCCATGCTTGTACAACCTGCAGAACTATGAACCAAACAAATCTATTTATAAATTACCCAGCCTCAGGTATTCCCTTATGGCAGCACAAAATGGACTAACACACTAGGTTTCCAACAACTATGCTTCAGGAGCCAGGTGCAAAGGCTGGCATCCACACTTACAAGATGCTCCTGTGAATGTGGTAGGAATCCAGGAAAATGAGAGAAGAGAAATTTAGACAGACACAGAGGAAAGACTACACAGAGACCAGCTTATAATGGGCTGGAAAGATCAAAGGATACCATGTTTCTGTTTAGTGAGCAGGAAAGTAAAATAGCTGTGGGTATCACTTGTCAAGACACACTTTACTTTGGTCTCTGAAAATGAAAAAATAGACATCCGCTAGGGGTTGGGGGATGGGGATAGGGACAATGACAAGAAATAATCCATCATTTGGGGAATGAAGCTTATCTGTGGGTTTACTTATCCATTTGAATATAGTCAAAATGCTCTGGAATCCAGTGAAAGCAATCACGGTGATGGATTTTTGCACTCTGTCACACAGTGCAATTAAGGGGTAGGATCCAGCCAATATCTTAAGCCTATTACGAGATTCATATGGAATCTGGCCATGCTTTCAATGACTTGGATGAGGTTGCATCTCATTTGTGGTGCCCTCACACAAAACATGCCTTGACCATCTAGCCCTGGTCTGGTCTATGGGCACCCTGGGCACACTAGCTCAGGCCAGATGCCGGAGGAGGAAGGTGACGGCAGAGGAGTGAGAGAAGCCTGTCCAGCCTGCTCCCCTGAGACTCTGCAGCACTTTAATACATCACTATTGTGGCCCCTGTCACCTCTGACAGCAAATATGATTTTAGCTGTCAGGCAGCTGACAGAAAACAAAACATAATTTACAGCCAAATTTGGCCTGCGGAAGCGCGCACCTGGCTCCCAGAGGTGTGAGCTATGGAAACACCCACGGGCAGGGTTTGGCTGGGCCAGCAAAGGATGGGTGCAACACCGCTCCCAGGGCTCAGCAGTGCTTGCTATTGGAGGAAGGGGAAAATGGGAATGTAGTCACTATTTCTTATGACTATAATTTCTGAAATATACTTTGAGAATTTTATTACTAATAATCCATTCTGCCATAATCATACTGTTGGCAATAAATTTCCTACTGAAATAAAAGACCTTTTTTTGTGAATTCCAGGGGGAAAATGATAGTTTATTTTTTTCACTGTCTGCTTTGCCGATTGAGCCTTTTAAAGTGACTTGGGGAGTTTTCCTGTGCCCTTGGAAAAGGACACAATTTAAAAGCCCCAAATTCTCATGCTGGCTGCTTGGAGTTGGAGGGGATCAAAAGGGAGTAAGACAAATATCTGGGAAAGGATTGAAACTTGAAGATGTCAAGATTCATTTTCATCTGGGAGCAATGAGCTCCCAGAACTGGACACTGTGAGTGCATATATATATGTGTGTGCCCTAATGGAAGCAAATTTGCATCAAAAAATAACTAGAATGAGCCAAACAGAGAGTAGAAGGTAGCTGTTTGAAAGTGGAAAATGTTGCACGGTGGATTCTCCTCAAGGATGCTCATCAGCTTCACTGGGCTCTGGGCACTGACCCTAGAGCTGGGAAAGTTGGCTTCTAGTTTGGTCTATTCTTGATTCTTTGTACAACTACCATTTCATATAGGGTGGTAATGAAGCAGTCAGGAGCTGGATCAGACACACCTACCAGATTCAAATTCTGGGTTCATCACTTACCAGCTCTATGACTTTAGATAAATCACTTAACCTTGGTAAGCCTCAGCTTTCTCATCTGTTAAATGAAGATAGAAGTATACCCACTGCAGAAGATGCAGAATTAAAGGAGACGAAGTATGCTGAGGTGCAAAGCACAGTAGTCAGCACAAAGTAGTTGCTCAATAAATGCTACTATATGTGTTATACAGTCACCCATCATTTAACAATGGGAAGACATTCCAAGAAATGCAACATTAGGTGATTTTGTTGTACAAATGTCATAGAGTGCACTTATATACACCTAGATGACATAGCCTACAAAACATTCAAGTTATATCATGTAACCTATTGCTCCTAGGCTACAGACTTATACAGAATGTTACTGAACTAAATATTGCAGGCAATGGCAACACATTGGTATTTGTATATCAAAATACAGAAAAGGTGCAGTAAAAATATAGTATTATAATCTTATGGGACCACCGTCATATGTATATGCAGTTTACCTTTGACCAAGATGCTGTTATGCAGGCCATGACTGCACATTGGTTCATCCAACAAAAGCAATAATTGAGCACCTCTTATGTGTAAGCACATACAACTACATAAAGGTTAGACATATAGGTCCTGCTTTCAAGGAGCTCTGCAGAGGAGCAGATAATACAAGGTAAGAAGATGTAAGACCCAGAAGAGGATCATTTGGACAAAGTGCTCTGGAATTGGCAAGATGGGGAAAGAAAATGAGTCAGGGAAATTGGCATATCAATTAATCTGTTTTTTCATCTGTCTACCTATAAAAAGGAATAATGACCCTCTCTTTTCTTACCTCTTAGAGTTGGCAGGAGGCCCCGAGCAAATTATAGACATAAACAAGTGTTGGAAAATGCAACCCATTCTCAAAACCAGAGTCTGACAAAGGTGATGGTGACAGTGACATAGGTAAGAATGAGAAGAGTTCTCAGAAACTTCGCAGATTGGTCGTTTAGATAAACCATGGGCAGTTCCAGGTGCTCCAGCTTCACAGAAGATAACCTGCGGCTTGAGAATTGTGTCAGGATTTCAAATTCCCAACTCCACTGTAGTGCAGGCTCTCAAGAGAAGCACATTTGACTGAGCACACCTTAGGAGAACTTGAAATATTACATGGAAAAGTGGTACAGGGTGCAAGCTTGTCTCTCCCTGAATCCTTCCCTTGCAGAAAGGGCTGCTATGAACCTCTCAGGGAGCTTAAGAACATAGATAAGAAACCCAAGTACAGTCTATGCAGCCACCAGCCCTTACAATGACACTGGTCTGAATTCCAAGTTTGATTATTAATAGCTGCAATTTTATTTAAAAATATATCCTCCTGTTTGTGTATTGTCCAATAAAATATGTATTTTCCATGCCTATTTATATGTGTTGTGAAGAGATAAAGAAGGAGAGGGTCTGTTGATAAATATGGTATAGACACAGATTGTTATTGCACTAGTATGTTCATTTCATCCTTGACAAACATCTATTGAAGGGTGTTAGAACTGTATCCCCCAAAATTCAGACATTCAAGTTCTGGCCCACAGTACCATAGAATGTGACTGCATTTGGAGGTTGAGTCTTTAAGGAAGTAATGAAATGAAAATAAGGTCATTAGGATGGGCCCTAAGTCAATCTTACTGGAGTCCTTATAAGAAGAGATTTGGACACACATCTTTTAGCTTTCAGAATTGTGAGAAAACAAGTTGCTGCCGTTTACCACCCAGTCTGTGGTACTTATTATGGCAGCCCCAGTAGATGAATGCACAAGGCTACTATGTGCTGTGTGCATTGCTAGGCATTGGAGAGGCAAGAAAGAGCAAGACCCTGTGCCCACTTCTGAGCCAAAGAACTGAATTCAAAAAACAGTGAGGTAGGCAAATGCTTACAAATACAGCGGGGCTGATGCACCCAGAAACCCCAGCAGGAAGCAATGGGCAAACAGAAGGGAGCATGGATAGGGTAGCACGGAGGGCTCCTGTTGAAATGATTCAGACCCCAAATTGTGGCATGAGCTGTCTCATTCCGAGTTCCGAGTTTTGTGTTGGCTAATCTTTAATTAATGAATCACATCTCTTGGTGTAGAGGAATGTTATTTACCTACTGGACTTGTCCCTTTTTTTTTTTGCAGTAAATTAAGCATTACATTCATGAGACTGCAAGGTCTCTTCTCGTTTTCTAATTCCATTGAGCAGCCTGGTGAGAGGCAAAGCCAGCTGCCATTCCAGACAGTCAATCAATGAGCTCAGGAATGTCCATATGGAGATAGCAACAAGGCAGAAGGAAAGATGGCAAGGAGGGAGGGAGGAACAAAGGGAGGGAAGGAAGGATAACCTTTGTCCAAATTTCTCAGAACTCCAGAGAAAAAGGCCATGTCCACAGAATGCCCAAACATCTACACATAATGTGGGTAAAGCCAATTGTTAGAATATTTGGTCTACAAGCAGCTGAACAGACACCACCACCCAGAGGTTTCTGCATTCGTCCTGGATGTATAGTCTTCTTACACAGACTCATCCCGAAGAAGTGGAGTGTCTCAGGGAAGTGAACACAGATGAAGGCAGACATTGAGCCCCTTTTCTCCTTAATCAGAGGCCAGAGGACTGTGCCCCTTTTCTCCCGAAATAACATCACATCAAGCTACTGCTGTCAGCTGAGCCCAGACCCACCCACCAATATGTACACCTGTATCAGCCACCCATACTCTGTTCCCACCAGCAGCATGGGTTTCAAGAGCACACGGAGGCTTTCAAAAGCACAATCCAGCTGGTGGTCTTCAGACTGTCAGTGCATGAGTAGCAGCAGCAGGTGAGTTAAACAAGCAGATTCTCAGGACCCATGCCAGTGATCAGTTACCTTAAAAACAAATACTCCAGTCCGGAGTGGAGGGCAGAGGCCACTTTTTTTTTTAATACTTTAAGTTCTAGGGTACATGTGTACAATGTGCAGTTTTGATACATAGGTATACATATGCCATGTTGGTTTGCTGCACCCATCAACTCATCATTTACATTAGGTATTTCTCCTAGTGCTATCCCTCCCCCAGGCCCCCACCACCCAACAGGCCCCAGTGTGTGATGTTCCCCACCCTGTGTCCAACCGATTTCATTGTTCAATTCCCACCTAAGAGTGCGAACATACGGTGTTTGGTTTTCTGTCCTTGTGATAGTTTGCTCAGAATGATGGTTTCCAGCTTCATCCATGTCCCTGCAAAGGATATGAACTCATCCTTTTTATGGCTGCATAGTATTCCATGGCATATATGTGCCACATTTTCTTAATCCAGTCTATCATTGATGGACATTTGGGTTGGTTCCAAGTCTTTGCTATTGTGAATAGTACCACAATAAACATATGTGGGCATGTGTCTTTATAGTAGCATGATTTATAATCCTTTAGGTGTATACTCTGTAATGGGATTGCTGAGTCAAATGGTATTTCTAGTTCTAGATCCTTGAGGAATCGCCACACTGTCTTCCACAATGGTTGAACTAATTTACACTCCCACCAACAATGTAAAAGCACTCCTATTTCTCCACATCCTCTCCAGCACCTGTTGTTTCCTGACTTTTTAATGATTGCCATTCTAACTGGTGTGAGATGTTATCTCATTGTGGTTTTGATTTGCATTTCTCTGATGACCAGTGATGATGAACATTTTTTCATGTGTCTGTTGGCTGCATAGATGTCTTCTTTTGAGAAGTGTCTGTTCATATCCTTTGCCCACTTTTTGATGGGGTTGTTTGTTTTTTTCTTGTAAATTTGTTTGTGTTCTTTGTAAATTTGTTTGTGTTCTGGATATTAGCCCTTTGTCAGATGGATAGATTGCAAAAATTTTCTCCATTCTGTAGGTTGCCTGTTTACTCTGATGGTAGTTTCTTTTGCTGTGCAGAAGCTCTTTAGTTTAGTTAGATCCCATTTGTCTATCTTGGCTTTTTTTTTTTTTTTTTTTTTTGCCATTGCTTTTGGGCCAAAGGCCACATTTTTTTAACAAGCACTAGGTGATGGTGATGGGCAGGACTTGGAGAAATACTCATCCAGCAGGACCCTTTGAAATACAGATGAGCAAATTAAGGGTGCAAAAGGTATGATGACTTACCCAGGACCACAGAGCTGCTGGTGGTGAAAGCCATCAGAACTCTGTCATGCTGACCAAAAGTAATGCTATCAACTCAAGACAGTCCATTCGGTGGTCCACAGGGCTGTTCCTGTTTTCCCCACTGCCCAGGACCTCTCACCACTTCCCAAAGTCTTCATTACAAAATGGAACAAAATCAGAGGGAGATTAGAGTTTGGGGCAAGCATTCTCTGAATGAACATTAGGAGTGCTCTAAACCCTTAAAATATCTCCATTTTTTTTTCTGTCCCCATCTCCTGTCTATTGCAGAGGATTTGCATCAGTCAACTATGTGGTATGTGTGATTGCTGGAATGAGCAAAAGGCTGGTCTAAGACAGATAGTCAAATAGTCACATAAATTTTAAGAATTAAATTCAAATAATTTCAACATGTGTGCAATTAATACTTTTGCTTCTAGCAACTTCTTTTTATGGCAAGGTAGTACCATAAGCTTTAGCTCACAAAAGACCATTTTAAACACATTCGTTTAGGGTTGAGAAAATAATCTTTTACAAGATTATCAGAGGACTCCAAGAGGAGGGGATTTCCTCCTCATGTGCTTGAACTTGAGAAGACTTTCAACATAATGGTTGACATATAAAAGACATTTATAATAATTACTTAGGCACTAATGACAGTTTGAACAATAAGAAGCCTTGGTTCCAAACTTCCTTGATCAGCAGTGTTTGCTGTGACTAAGGGCCCTATAGACAGCAGGCATTGACTTTGCTTAACCTTTGCACTTGTAATAAAAATGCAATAAAGTAATTGGTTAAAATAAAGACATGTCTGATAAAGAGTATTTGCTTTTTAAGGTAACTGATTAAAATAGAAGCATATCTGATAAATGAGTTTATGGGGGCGGAAATCCATGCCTTGCTAATTAGTCAAGATTCTGTTTCCTACATGGACTTTTTTACCCCTTTGATGAGAAATGAAGCAGTGGAACGATGAAAATGCTGTACAGTACTAACCAATAAATAATATGTGTGTTCATCAAAGAATAGGCAGTTGTTCACATGTTTTAAAACGTCCTTGCTTCACAACACCAGAAGATACAGCATTCAATGGCCTATTCAATCACAAAACTGTGCTTCCCATCAGGACACCAATATACTTTGACCTTCTTTGCCATAAAGCTGAGGACACTGACAGGAAGAGCAAGACTCTCTAAATCTCCCCATTACTCAATTCATTGTGATCCATCCTAGAGTTGAAAATCTATGACTGTCTTGATCAACCTTATTTCCCTTGAGAATTTGCTCAATGTTACTTCCCTTTTAAAAAGTTCCAATTTTAATTAAAATTTTATTTCTTAACTATTAAATATATGAAGGACGACATTCTGTATAATTATGAGCAGACCAGAACAAATTACACATCGAAATAGTAATAAGAATGACAAGAACAAGGGTATCATAAATAAGCAGGCATTGATTGCTCACCTCTCTGTGTCCCCCTAATAGCAGTTAATGAACCTGGAAGGCAGCCATATTGACTCTGGGCACTGTACAGAATAGAGGCCCCCAGGACCCAGGAATTCATGCTCCCTGAGCTGCTATGGGCTAGCCCCTAGTGACTAACTTTAATGCAGGTACTTGAGGTTACAATCTTCTGCTGGGATAAACCGCTTGATCCAATTTGGGAGGAGTTACAAGTTAAACCATCTGTGGGGACCTGTTCTTAGGGCAAAAGAGCTGTTCTTTACAGAACCCAGCAAAGGGAGAGAGAAAACTCTCAAGTCATGGTGCAAGCTTGCCTGACACCCAAACCTGGAAGCATCAGATAACAGCTGCAGACAAGATAAGCCCTCGCCTTCATGATCAATTGGTACCTCGAAAGTGTCTGTATAGATACAACCCTCTTCTGGGAAGAAGAATATCCCCCAGAAGAAACCTTTTAAATGCCCAACACTTCCAAACCTGACTGTGTCATGCCTTCTCTTTCTCTCAGGTTTAGAAATAAATGCACTTTTTAAAAGACTTGCCTAGTTACTGAGGACTCTCAATTAACCAGAACCCACCTAATTAGAATTTTTGTTTAACTGGATAGTTCCCTCTTGAATAAAAGTGTTTAATAATTCAAATAGCAAACATTTGCATGGTACCGACCATGCTCCAGGCACTCCACTAAGCACATTATCTCTAAGCTGCATGATTACCCACAAATATGAGGCAGGTGCTACGATTACCCCAATCTGGCAGATGACAAGTCTGGGGCTCAGAGAAGTCGCTGCATCTTTGCCCAAAGGAATGGAGAGTGAGCCCTGGCCTCAGAACAGGGCTTCTTAAGTTCAACACATCTTCTATTTAAAAAGATGTAATTCTGACTCCAAGGCTGGACTTTTCAAAGCCCAAAGAAAACAGAGGCTTGGGAAAGTTTTGAAAACATTAGGTGTTGAAGTGAACTGAATGATGAAACTTCAGTTGCCCCAGAAATTCAATTAATGTGTCTACCCCATTAATTAGCTGGTTCTCTACAGTCCCTCTACATGGGGCCCCCACCCTGGAGTTATCCATCTCAAAATGCCCCCCACATCTAAAGTGACTTCCAGCAGAAACACTCCTAGCCAGGCACTAGAAGATTTGGAATACAGCTAGATGTTAACATAGAATGCCCAGACTCCCACTCCAGTTCCCAGAATTATTTGAATGTCACTCATACCAAGCTGGCCTGAAAGGAAATCTCAAAGATTTCTTTAATAGACTCTCAAATGATTAAGATTGGGTTCTGTTTTCTTCACTTCTAGCCTTAAAAGAAGAGGCCTGACCACCATGCGGCCTTTTACTATATCACCATGCCCTGAAAGAGATAATGTAACTATTTTATCACCAAGGAGAATAACTAGAGCTGTGAAAAGGGCTGGTGGAATTACTGTGTTAAAGGAAGTAAAGTAGTTCTCTACTCCTCTCTCAATGAATACTGAAACACACTAACCGTGTCCATCAATAATATGTAGTAGCAATATATAATATTAACACATTTACTGAACATATTTATGTTCCAGGATCTATTCTAAGTCCTATATGTATATTATATCATTTGATTCTTATGAAAACTCTATGAGGTAGATTATATTATTACTCTACTTTACAGATAGAGAAACTGAGGCACAGAAATGCTAAGTAACTCATCTACAGATAGTAGATGATGGAGGATTGAGTCTTGGCAGGCTGACACCAGAGCCTAGGATGAAATTAGATTCTTAACGAATAAATATAAATTTGATTAATTGAGAGACTCCCATGTTTTGGTTGGTCACCTTGTACCATAAGTGCAATGCGCTGAATGTTTCTGTCCTCCCTAAATTCATATGTTGAAATCCTAACTCCCCTTAAGGTGGGACATTTGGGAGATAATTAGATCACAAGGGTAGATCCCTCATGAATGGATCTGTGGCCTTATGAAAGTGACCCCAGAGAGCTCTCACCCTCTTTTCCACTATGCGAGGACACAAAAAGAAGATTGCAATCTCCAACCTGGAAGAGGACCCTGACTGGAATTGACCATGCTGGCACCCTGATCTCAGACTTTCAGCCTCCAGAACCGTAAGAAATAAATGTGTGTTATTTATAAATCACCCAGGCTATGGTACTTTGTTAGAGAAGCCCAAACAGACGAAGACAATTAAGTACACTGTACATATTAAGTCCCTAAAAGACAAACATTTGTCTAGTTCTCTGATAAGGCTGGAATGTCTAGTTACACAAACATGAGGCCAACCCCTCCTGGGAGAAACGAAGGAAGATGAGAAGACGGAGTTGCTGGAAGCTGGAGGGCAGAGTGCGGCTCTGTGATGATGCCTGCTCCAAGTCTTCACAGAGTCCCAAGGGCCCAGATGGCATCACATTTTGTGGCAGACACAGGTACCTGGACTACCCCTGGTCTGGGTACATGTACATTCTCTGTACATGTCCTCTGAGGTCTGAGAAAAGTTGTCCTCTCACTCTACTGGTTGTAGCTGAAGTCAGAAAATTTGGGGACTGGAAAAAGTCTTAATTCCTTCTCATGTTTTTCCCTGCAGGTCGAAGGGTACAAATGTGAAAAACACATCTCAGAAACAGTCTTGCTTTCCTAAAGTTCTTAAGAACTGATAGGGAAATTAAATGACAACAATGTTCTGGCTCATATTCATTGGGGACTGGAAATCCACTTTTTACAAATCCACTTTGAGATGTCCCCAGGCTGCCCAATGTCCTCCTGAAATGCCTCTTCCTCCTATGGTGTGTTTTGCACCAACTCCCAATGTTTCAGGCTCTGTAGAATCCACCAAGGTTGCCTTGGTGATGCTCAGTGCTAACCACGTCCTTCTTGTCTGTGGATCTGAAATCAGAAGCCAGTGCTACCCAGAAGGACTGCCCCGACCTGGCCTTCTTTTGTTGGGTCTCCACATGCTACCTACCAATTCAGGTACTTTGTGGAAGACTGCAGAAAAACTCAGAGATGGCAACTCACCTGTGTTATCATCCCCTGTTACTTTTCTCCCCTTGAATTGTGATGATCAACCTAAGCTTTTGGAATTGACATTTTAGTCAAATGTCAATTTCCAAAATTGTACATCCACACAAATGGTTAAAACCAAAAGACAATAAATATATTAAAGATGCGCATACTCTACCCAAATGGTTAATTCCATGGGGATTCCTTAAGAAAATGTTATTTCCAACATCTGATGGAGCTAAAATTACAGGACATGTTTATCTTGAGTGATACACTCCATTCAAAGACTTTTCAGTAGAGATTCCTAGGTCTCTGAACCCCAGACAATGTACCTCTCTATTGTAATCTTCTCTGTAGTCCATTTTCCTCATTATGCCAATTCTCTGACCTCTTCCTCTCTAAGTATGCAGTTAATAACTGAGGACAAAGATACAAAGGCTTACAAGTGACCCCTACATGATTCTAACTCAACTTGGGGGCAAAGAATTGAGTCAGCCAGGCCTCTGATTTGCCCCTACACCACAGGATTACCAATTTGGTGGATACTATATTCTAAATTAAATTGTTTTCACACTAAATTGAACAGCTCCAGCATCAACCAGGGCATGAAGAGTGTATTAGGATTAGTTCTTGTCAGTAACTAGGTTAGGTTCACTATAACTTTTTAGGCCTTAGAATGGAACAGTCCCAGCTGTAAAATGTTTACCCCAACCACTCATAACCATGCCCCTGTGTGACTACCCTGTGTGTCCGTGAGTTTTTCAACAGCTCCACTGTTCCACTGACCTATTTATTTCTGGCTCTCAATTCCTTTTGCAGCAAGGGAAGAGAGAAAGTGTTTTAGCAACAGTAGCCTCATAATCCTAAATCCTTCTGAAGAGGAAAGTGATAATAATTAAATGCAATTTTACTTATGTTAACCTATTCATGGATGCAGGAATCAACTCGCTAGGGAGTTGCTGGCAAACCACAAAGAAATGAACAGCGGATTCTTCTTTCCCAGGCCCCTGAGTTTTTGACCAGCCTCCCTAGGATTCTCCAGGTTCTAAATGAGCCATGAGAGGGTTCCCAGGGGTTTCCTGGAGTGCAGAAGCAGGTGGAGAACTGCAATTAAAGCTCAACTGAAGGCGCAAACACAAAGACAGTTTAAGTTCAAAGTGCTTCCCCACCCTGGCAGTTGCTCAGGTGGGAGTAATTGAGGACAGGGAGGAAAGTGACAGGTGCTAGACGCCAGCCTAACAAGAACAGGCTCGAACTTTGAGGATCTGCAGGGCAGGAGAGCATTGCTCATCCTCTTTTCAGCAAAGTGCAAAGAGCTGCTGTGTGCTTGCAATGTAAAGTGCACGGAAGATGTGCCTAGATGTGGGACTTCAGAGAAGAAAAACTAAGATGTGGGCCAGACAGACCTCCCTCCTCCAATCCTTCTAAATCCCAACAATACTCAACAAGCTGATTTGGAAAAATGATTTCCTTTACCCTGTGCCTAATGTCCTTAAATGTGAAAGGATGTTGCCATTCCCAGATGTTTTAGACAATGTTGGGAGAACAACACCAAGGCCACTCTTTTTACACCTATAACGCATTCTTTTTACACCTGTATTTTCAAATTCTTCTGGGAATTACGCTTCTCATTTAAATCGAGCCACGGAGAAGCCATGAAACTAGCCTTGCTCACCCAGGCAATGTGTACTCCAAAGCTGATCCAAGACCAAGAGGCATCTGGGGCTACAGATTCCTCTTCACCTTCTTTTTTAAAGAGGAAATAAATTGAAAAGCTCATATTAACCCCACTTGTCTGAGTCTGATAGAAGACCCTACAGAAGAAGAACCACAGAGTTCAGAAAGGCACACTCCCCACCCTTCCTGACTTCTCCCTTCTACCTCTTCACATCACAATCCCATGCATTTATCTCTTTCAAACGAAGGAAACAGCACTATTAACCTATCAGGAGTCCTTGACTGATTGATTGAGGAAAGCTAATTTCATTGAAATAAGCTCGACCTCTAGAACCCAAACTGTTAGCAGCTCGATCCTTGGAAGCCAGTAACTGCTCTATCCCATGGAATCTCCAGTGGCATACTACACGCAAACTGTCAGATATTTTCCTCCTATGTTGGGCATATGAATCAAATTGGATCATTATCTCTACCCTTCCTTGCTCTTCACACCTTTAAAGCTCCCCGAGGAGAAGGATCTGTGAGTTTTCTTGGTTGGTAGCAGAGCATGTGGACATTGTCAAGTTGCCTTGTAAGAATTGAATTGAAAGAATCTGTAAAGAGGGAAGGAACCAGAAGAGATGATTTAAACAACCCTTTCCAGTTCAGTATTCCCTAATTCCATGATGCCTTTGAAAGGAATGCCCATTTAAAGTCTCCTTCAACTGGAGGATTTAAGACTTGGGATTCACATGCTGCTTCTCAGGAAGTGGATTTGGAACGAAGACCTAGGTTTCCAAAGTTGGTCAATGAGCAGAAGAACCAAGGGCAACTGACAGACAGTAAACATCTTTTAGAGCAATTTGAAGCAATTATTATGTAACTTCTGATTCATCAGAGATCCAGCCCACCAACAACAAGATTTTTAAAAGGAATTTGAGGCTGTTCTGCTGTTTAACATGAAACACAAGACAGAAATTGGTGTCACGGTCTATGTCCTTGTTACTACAAATAAGCAGGTATGCTTCTCTCAAAATATCCAAGGCTTTTGTTATAGAGCCAAAATTGATCAAAGGTTACTGCAATCTAAAAACAAAAGAAAGAAAGGGAGAGAGAATTCTCCAGTTGCCCGGTTGCTAAGCAACCCTAGTCTGTTCTGGTAACTGGGTCTGGGGGTCTTTGCTTTCATTTGCAGCTGACTTTCATTCCATATATAATATATACCAGCATGTTTATTCTCCTGTAAATGCCCAGCAAATAAAAAGCGATAAAGCCCTTTCACTGAAATTATTCATGTGCTAAAAGCTTTCATCCACATCACTGGTGTGACTGACAATATCATACCAGCAAGCTTCCAGAATTAGTTCTTGTTCTGGCTTTGTACTCCTGGGCTTTCTTTCTTTAATAAAAGAAAAAGAGCTACAGTTTTATTTAAGCTTTCTATAGTCTGGCATTACAGCTCTTCAGTACCAATGATTAAGACGTCATGTCTATTCCAGGCACGTTTATTCTTCTAGTGGCTGTCAACTTTCTAGAGAAAGTACCTTTTACGTGATTTTTTCCTCTTTAAAAACTTTGGTTTGCCTCTAGGACTGATCTGCAAGAGAGAATTTGAATGAGTTACTTGTCCATCCTGGGAGCCTTTTAAGGAAATCCGAATGGCATATAACAACCTCAGCACTGTTTCTCAAAGTGAGTTCCAATGATCACTTATATCAAAATCAATATTCAGGAGTCAGACCTGGGAATCAGATTTTCTCAACCATCGCCCATCATGCTCTCCTTCTCATCAGGCGATTTTGATGCATGCCTAAATTTGACCATTTCTGACTGAAAGAATGCCTACATGGTTTTATTTGCACAAATTAATCAATCCTGGCAAACTTTCTTTTAAAATCAGAGATGGGGGGTGGTGTCTCTTCAGGCAAAGGCTTTAGGGTCCCTCAGAAATGACTGACTCTTAGAACTAACACTGTAGGCACTGGCAAGCAGACTGGCCCCCTCTTGCCAGGGAAGGATGGCCTCCCACTAGACAGAAGCCTGACAGTAAAGATGGTCACACATGTGAGGCCTGGCTGCAGGCCACACACACAGAAGGGGAAAGCTTGCTGGTAAACTGTGTTGCTGGCCCTTTCGCCTTTCCCTTTAACTAAAGATTTTGCTTTGACACTAAAGATTAGTACCCAAAAGTATATGTAGCGGGTACAAATTTTCTAAGTCACAAATTCAAGTGTGAGAAGGTATCACTTTTTTCCCCTCTAACAGGATTTGATTTCTCTCTCAATACCCTATTTCTACCAGATGGCCAGAAGCACAGTCTTATTAATTCAGGGAAAACACTGTCGAATTTGGTGATATCTCAACCATTTCAGGTTTAAAACTCAGTGCCATTGAGGATTTCCCACCCTCTCTTGTGCCTTCCTGGAGTTGATCCTACACTCCAGGAAAGGAGGGAGCAGGCCTTGTGCAATGTTGCTGTGATCTCCGTAGAAGTGAGTGGCTTCTCTCTGTCTCGGCCTTTGCAGCTATCATGGGTGGCTCATCCTCCCTGGTTCTGGCCACAAGAAGATCCCTTGCAGGCTGGCCAGCTCTCATTCTCCCACAGAGAACCCAGAGATTAAGCCGATGTCCTCCTCTCCACATACCTCCTCCCATAAAACGTCCACTCTAACAATACCCACCCTGATGGTTTGGGGGACTTGTCTATGACCCTTGCTGGGTCCCCAGGTATTGTTTTGGAAGTGAGTCATGCAAGTCCTCTCCACTCTCAGATTTCCAAATTTTAAAAGGAGTTTCAAGAAGAAGGAGGAGTCGGGTGCCTTGCCCTGAACCTAACTCCCTGTCTTCCTTCTCATCAATTTCTTCTTCCCTCCTCCAACCTAAAGTTTCCACCTCCTTGTTGGGGTGAACAGTGGGGAAATAGGTGGCTCATATCAGAAGCCGAGCTCTTAGATGATTAAATCTAAAAATGATAGGGATGGAAATGAGTGAGGGGTAAGTAAAGGAATTGCAGGAATAAAAATGACCACCTGCAAAAGATAGCCCTTTCCATCTTATCACACCACATGTACACTAGGTCCCTGGCACTGCATTTATTGTGCAAAATGAAAATATGCTGTCGACAAAAATACGTTTAAGTTTACTAAGACTTTTGGTTAAGATGGAGCTCCTTGATTAAATATCCAGTGAGGTGCCTCTGCAGTAGATTTCAAAGTTTTTGTTATTTTGCTCTCAAGCTGTGGCAGTCATGGAGACTTTTGAAATAGCCTCCTGGCTGATTGATTGTACTACCATGGTTACATGGGAAAAAGCTCCATCTCCAAGTGACTCAAGCTAAAGGCAGGAAATTACCAACTTGCATAATGGAGACATGTGGAGGTTTCAGGCACAACTGGATCAGGAAAGGCAAATGATATTATTAGGGCTCAATTTCTCCATTTCTCAGCTCTGCATATTGCTGCCTGATCTCATGCTATGCAAGATGATTGATGGTAGCTCCAAATTCACAACCCCATAGCTGAACAATCCCAGTGGAAATAGGGATTGACATAGCTCTGGCAGAAAAGTCCTGGGAAAGGTTCTCCCCTTCCCCAGGACTTCCCCAGAGGTAAACTCCCAGCTCTGCACTAACCACTGGGCCAGAGGCATGGCTGTTTGGACAAAAAGGAACAGGTTCTGCTCAAGAAGGAGGAGTCCTGTGGCCAGGTGAGAAGGAGTGTTCTGAGCAATTAGCACTAAATGTTCACCACCCTGGAGACCTCACCGCTATTCTTTCACCTCTTTGTACCAACAGAGCTGCTATTCCAAAGCATGAATAAAACTTCATAACCCCTCACCTCAATAGGCATTTCCACATTTAATAAACATTTATTGGACACCCACTCTGTGCCAGGCTCTGGCCAGGTCTTGAAAACAACCATTAGCAAATAGATAAGGTCCTTCTAGGTGGGAGCCTACTTCTCAAGACACCCCTCCTAAGCTCTAATTTCTGTCTGTCTCTCCAGCCCCATTTCCTTTTCCAGGCCAACAGTCACCAACTGCAGCTATAGGGGCCTCACCCCCACCCCATCTGCTCCAAGTTACACTGTTAGTCTGGACCAGGTTTTCTCGTCCATGTATGCAGTAAATACTTCCCATCTGCTCTATCTTTCCCACCTAATTTATCCTTCAAGGCCAGCTCAAATGTCTCCTCTTCCTGGAGCCATCCCTGATTGCCATCTGGAT
The DNA here is from genome assembly GCF_008728515.1 of Papio anubis. Taxonomy (NCBI): domain Eukaryota; kingdom Metazoa; phylum Chordata; class Mammalia; order Primates; family Cercopithecidae; genus Papio; species Papio anubis. The sequence goes on from NC_044994.1 coordinate 49,772,847, forward strand.
TAATTGTTCCTCCCTCTGCACTTCCACAGCACTGGAGTTCTTATGCAAGTTTTGCACGTCTTCCATCCTGTCTGGTATTCTGGTTATTTGCATGACTGCTTTCTCCAATGGACTGCCATCTCTTGAAGGTCATCATGTACCTTTAGCCCCTGATTCCCACCCCAGAGCCCAGCTCGATGCTATGCATATAACAGGCACCCACTAAATACTAGTTAAATTATACAACAAAAGCTAAGCAAAAAAGTACTCCAGTGATATCTGTCCATCAGTCTACCCTCCCCTTCGGCATTGGCTGATGTTGAGCCAGGCCACTGTGTGATGCACATATAGTTATAATATATCCCTGAGCTCCTCTGGTGAAACAAATGTGAACATTGTCATCAGTCTTCCCACTTCTAAACATGCTGTCCCAAAACCTGGTGGCAGAGCAACGTGACTGAAGATGGGGCAGAGTCTCTCCTGTTGCCTCAGAATTCCAGTGAAGATCTAACACTGAAGACAAAATGTGTTAAAATAGTCAACATTCTTAGCTCAGAAAAGGAGCAGTTGAGTTCCTTCTTCCTCAACATTCTTAGCTGAGAAAACCTCTGGCAGTTGGGATCCTTCTTCCAGAGCTGACAGGCATCATTTTAAAAACATCCCTATCACCTCCAATCACTATTGAAAAATCATTGAACTGTAAGAAGGGGTTAGTGTTAGGAGAAGCACATCCTTTCTAAGGATGGGAAAGGAAAACGAAGTGCTTCCCCTCCCTGATGCAAGAGAGGCAGCTTCATGAAACTTCCTTATGAAAATGGGAGTGTCTGTAGGAAGAGGGACTCTAGTTACATAACTCAGGTCTGAAAAATAGTCTCTGCAAAACCTCATAAAGACAAGATCTCAACATCTTCCCAGACAACCCATGTGATCTCCCTTCCCTTGTACTTTCCAGGCCTTTTGTGAACTTGAGCACATTGGAACATGTTTGGCCTCCCTCAAGATACTGTGAGGCCAACCGGTGGTGATATCCAACTCTCATACAGCGCTTTATACTCTTCAAAGGCTTTCACATATATAGTTGCTTGTTTAATTCTCACATATATAGTTTCTTATATAATATGTTTTCACATATATAATTGCTTATTTAATTCTCACAGGAAACATAATTTACCCTAGATCAGACAGACAATTTAGGTGGTATCACCTAGAACCAGCCATCCTAACTCCTGAATCAGCAATTACTCCTTCCGCTGGAACATGCAGATATGTTCCTGGGACTGTCTTTGGGCAGTGCCAACACAGATGTGCAACCACTGAGCAGGCCTGTGTATGACTGTCTGGTGTAGAACTAGTTATCTTCCCATCACTACTGCTTATTCAACCAAATCTAAAGCCTTTTTTATTAAAAGAATGATATTCCCATAGGCAGAGTATATGATCTATACAATCACAACAATTCATATCTAGGAAGATTCTACTTTGTTTCAGGCACTGGGCTGACATCTATTCTCTCTTATCTTTTCAACATTGAGAAGTAGATGTCATGATCTGTCCTTTATAGATGAAGAAGCCAAGGCCAACACTCCTCTCCCAACACTGGACATCTGTGATTACTGGGGCCATGCTTGTCAGGTGTCTAAAACTTCCTGTAGGCTACTCCTTTGGGTTGCATTGTTGCCTGCAGAAGGTCGTCATTCAAATAAAAACCAGTTTGCCCAGAGAAAGCACATAACAGACAATCAGGAATGAGGAAGGCCTTGAGGAGATGGGACATTCAACAGATGCATGTGATGAAGGACAAAGGTTTACAGGAAGGATTAGGGGCTCAGCTAGGTCTGAATAAGATTCCACAGTGAGACCAGGACCCCAGCGTTAACAGAAAGGTAGCTGAAAACCAGACATAGTAGACTGAGAAGGAAGCTTCCATTGGTTCAGGTTTGCCCTGGGCCAGACTTCTTTTACAGAATCTATCATTGAACAAATTCAAATCTGTGACTACCATAGCGCTTCTTCTCTTTCTAACAGGTCCCCACAGCCACTAGCCTAGGAGTAAAAAGAATTCTCTTCCTGAGTGGGTCGCCATGACCAGCATCCCCAAAGAAATCCTCCAAGGCTTCGCAAACTTCGAGTGGTTTAAATAGTCATTGCATCCATACATTGCCCTCTTTCATCACCACCTTTTATGCAGCATTAATTATTTTTCCTTTTCATTCATTGAAAAAGCTTTCAACCAGAGAGAATCCTAATTAATTTGAGGCAAGAATAATTTTTCCTACATCTTGCTGCTTCCAGTCTGTGATTAAAAGGGGCAATTTCAAAGTGGCCATCTTCAAATCTCACATATAATATTGAGTGGTTCTGCTAAATAGCTTTCAGATGTGCTGTTCATGTGTCATTTTGATGAGAGCTGGCGATGGTGTTAATTTCTGATAGAATACTACAGAATGCTGGGTCCTCTTTTTAAGAGATATCTTTGTGTAATGGGAAGGACTCTAGCACCTCATTTCATCAGATTCAGTTAAGTAACTGAATGTCATATATTGCTCATGGCCTCTCCTCTTCTGTATATTCTCACACAGGTTGTATACCACATACCACATAGTATACAACTATATGGTATGGCTTCTTTCACATACCATATATTTTGCCTTTCCAACTAGAACATAGTCTATTTCAGAGTGGGGCCAAGCTTTTTCCTAACATAACAGATTGGATTATCTTGATTAAAAGTATCATCTCAATTTTGCTAGCTTGACTAGAAAAGAGAGATCATTTAATTTTTTAAAAAGAATCTTGTACATGGGCGAGGTGCAATGGTGCATGCCTGTAATCCCAAAACTTTGAAAGGGTGAGGCAGGAGATCAATACCAGCCTGGGCATCTTAGTAAAACCCAGTCTCTACCAAAAAAAATTTTTTTTTCAATTAGCCAGGTGTAGTCCCAGCAATTCAGGAAGCTAAGGCGGGAGGATCACTTGAGCTCGGAAGGTTGAGGCTGCACTGAGCCATTATGGCAACACTGCACTCTGGCCCGGGCCACAGAGTGAGATGTGAGATCCTCTCTCTCTCTCTCTCTCTCTGTCTCTCTGTCTCTCTCTCTCTCTCTCTCTCTCTCTGTGTCTCTCCGTCTCTCTCTCTCTCTCTGTCACACACACACACACACACACACACAGAGAATCATGTATGTTTCATGGCTTCCATGGGGGACTAGCACTGGAAACAGAAAGCCATTCTGACCCCAAGAGGTGGGCATGCTGGGGTTCAAGTCTGCGTGTCATCTGCAGTTAGAGGGTTAGCAAAGCCAGGGTAAAAGAGAAATTACCCAGGGAGAGAGCATAAGGTGAAACAGGAACAAGAGCCTGGGGTAGTTTTTGAGCAATACTATTCAGTGGCTACATGGAGACTTTAGCAAGAAGCGTTTCTGTGGAGTGATGGGGGTAGAAGCCAGGAGAGGTAAGATATGAAAGCAGGGTAAAGAACTAGAAACAGCAAATATGGGCAAGCTTTTTTTTTTTTTTTTTTTTTTTTTTTTTTACTTCAAGTTCTGGGATACATGTGCAGAACGTGCAGGTTTGTTACATAGGTATATGTGTGCCATGGTGGTTTGCTGCACCTATTGACCCATCCTCTAAGTTCCCTCCCCTTGTCCTCCACCCCACAACAGGGCCTGGTGTGTTGTTCCCCTCCCTGTGTCCATGTATTATTGTTCAACTCCCACTTATGAGTGAGAAGATGCAGTGTTTGGTTTTCTGTTCCTGCGTTAGTTTGCTGAGGGTGATGACTTCCAGCTCCATCCATGTCCCTGCAAAGGATATGATCTCATTCATTTTTATGGCTACATAGTATTCCATGGTGGTATATATGTACCACATTTTCTTTATCCAGTCTATCATTGATGGGCATTTGGGTTGGTTCCACGACTTTGCAATTGTAAATAGTGCTGCAGTAAACATATGTGTGCATGTGTCTTTATAGTAGAATGATTTATATTCTTTCAGGTAGATACCTAGTAATGGGATTGCTGGATCAAATGGTACTTCTGGTTCTAGGTCCTTGAGGAACCGCTATACTGTCTTCCACAATGGTTGAAGTAATTTACATTCCCACCAACAGTGTAAAAGTATTCCTATTTCTCCACAGCCTCAGCAGCATTTATGGTTTCTTGACTTTTTAGTAATCACCATTCTGACTCGCATGAGATTATATCTTATTGTGGTTTTGATTTGCATTTCTCTAATGATCAGTGATGTTGAGCTTTTTTACATATGCTTGTTGGCTGCATAAATGTCTTTGAGGAGTGTCTGTTTATATCCTTTGCTCACTTTTCGATGGGGTTGTTTTTTTCTTGTAAATTTGTTAAAGTTTCCTGTAAATTCTGGATATTAGACCTTTGTCAGATGGGTAAATTGCAAAAAAATTTCTCCAATTCTGTAGGCTATCTGTTCACTCTGATGACAGTTTCTTTTGCTGTGCAGAAGCTCTTTAGTTTAATTAAATTCCATTAGTCAATTTTGGCTTCTGTTACCATTGCTTTTGGTATTTTCATCACAAAGTCTTTGCCCATACCTATGTCCTGAATGGTATTGCCTAGGTTTTCTTCTAGGGAAAAATATGGAACACTTCATGAATTTGCATGTCATCCTTGCACAGGGACCATGCTAATCTTCTCTGTATCGTTCCAATTTTAGTATGTGTGCTGCCAAAGGGAGCAGAGCCAAGCTTTTAAGAAGTGTGTCAGAGGTTCCAAGATGGCCGAATAGGAACAGCTCCAGTCTACAGCTCCCACCGTGAGCGACACTGAAGACAGGTGATTTCTGCATTTCCAACTCAGGCACCAGGTTCATCTCACTGAGGCTTGTCGGACAGTGGGTGCAGGACAATGGGTGCAGCCCACGGACCATGAGCCAAAGCAGGGTGAGACATCACCTGACCCAGGAAGCACAAGGGGTTAGGGAATTCCCTTTCCTAATCAAGGTAAGCCATGACAGACGGGACCTGGAAAATCGGGTCACTCCCACCCTAATACTGCACTTTTCTAACAGCTTAGCAAATGGCACACCAGGAGATTATATCCCGTGCCTGGCTTGGAGGGTCCCACGCCCACAGAGCCTTGCTCACTGCTAGCACAGCAGTTTGGGATCAAACTGCAAGGTGGCAGTGAGGCTGGGGAGAGGCACCCACCATTGCTGAGGCTTAAGTAGGTAAACAAAGCAGCTGAGAAGCTCAAGCTGGGTGGAGCCCACTGCAGCTCAAGGAGGCCTGCCTGCCTCTTTAGACTCCACCTGTGGGGGCAGGGAATAGTTGAACAAAAGGCAGCAGAAACTTCTCCAGACTTAAATGTCCCTGTCTGACAGCTTTGAAGAGAGTAGTGGTTCTCCCAGCATGGAGTTTGAGATCTGAGAACAGAAAGACTGCCTCCTCAAGTGAGTCCCTGACCCCCGAGTAGCCTAACTGGGAGGCATCTCCCAGTAGGGGCCGATTAACACCTCATATGGCCGGGTGCCCCTATGAGATGAAGCTTCCAGAGGAACAATCAGGGAGCAACATTTGCCGTTCTGCAATATTTGCAGTTCTGCAGCCTCTGCTGGTGATACCCAGGAAAACAGGGCCTAGAGTGGACCTCCAGCAAACTCCAACAAACCTGAAGCTGAGGGTCCTGACTGTTAGAAGGAAAACTAACAAACAGAAAGGACATCCACACCAAAACCCTATCTGTACACATCACCATCATCAAAGACCAAAGGTAGATAAAACCACAAAGATGGGGAGAAACCAGAGCAGAAAAGCTGAATATTCTAAAAATCAGAGCACCTCTTCTCCTCCAAGGAATGCAGCTCCTCGCCAGCAACAGAACAAAGCTGGACGGAGAGTGACTATGATGAGTTGAGAGAAGAAGGCTTCAGAAGATTGGTAATAACAAACTTCTCTGAGCTAAAGGAAGATGTTGGAACCTGTTGCAAAGAAGCTAAAAACCTTGAAAAAAGACTGGACAAATGCTAACTAGAATAAACAGCATAGAAAAGACCTTAAATCACTTGATGGAACTGAAAACCATGGCACAAGAACTACGTAACGCATGCACAAGCTTCAGTAGCCGATTTGATCAACTGGAAGAAAGGGGATCAGTGATTGAAGATCAAATGAATGAAATGAAGTGAGAAGAGAAGTTTAGAGAAAAAAGAGTAAAAAGAAATGAACAAAGCCTCCAAGAAATATGGGACTATGTGAAAAGACCAAATCTACGTCTGATTGGTGTACTCGAAAGTGATGGGGAGAATGGAACCAAGTTGGAAAACACTCTTCAGGATATTATCCAGGAAAACTTCCCCAACCTAGCAAGGCAGGCCAACATTCAAATTCAGGAAATACAGAGAATGCCACAAAGATACTCCTCGAGAAGAGCAACTCCCATAATTGTCAGATTCACCAAAGTTGAAATGAAGGAAAAAATGTTAACGGCAGCCAGAGAGAAAGATTGGGTTACCCACCAAAGGAAGCCCATCAGACTAACAGTGGATCTCTCTGCAGAAACCCTACAAGCAAGAAGAGAGTGGGGGCCAATATTCAACATTCTTTAAAGAGAAGAATTTTCAACCCAGAATTTCATATCCAGCCAAACTAACCTTCATAAGTGAAGGAGAAATAAAATCCTTTACAGACAAGCAAATGCTGAGATATTTTGTCACCACCAGGCCTGCCTTACAAGAGCTCATGAAGGAAGCACTAAACATGGAAAGGAACAACCAGTACGAGCCACTGCAAAAACATGCCAAATTGTAAAGACCATCAATGCTAGGAAGAAACTGCATCAACTAATGAGCAACATAACCAGCTAACATCATAATGACAAGATCAAATTCACACATAACAATATTAACCTTAAATGTAAATGGGCTAAATGCTCCAATCAAAAGACACAGACTGGCAAATTGGATAAAGAGTCAAGACCCATCAGTGTGCTCTATTCAGGAGACCCATCTCATGTGCAGAGACACACATAGGCTCAAAATAAATGGATGGAGGAAGATCTACCAAGCAAATGAAAAACAAAAAATAAAAAGCAGGGGTTGCAATCCTAGTCTCTGATAAAACAGACTTTAAACCAACAAAGACCAAAAGAGACAAAGAAGGCCATTACATAATGGTAAAGGGATCAATTCAACAGGAAGAGATAACTATCCTAAATGCAGCCAATACAGGAGCAACCAGATTCATAAAGCAAGTCCTTAAAGACCTACAAAGAGATTTAGACTCCCACACAATAATAATGGGAGACTTTTACACTCCACTGTCAACATTAGACAGATTCACGAGACAGAAAGTTAACAAGGATGTCCAGGAATTGAACTCTGCTCTGCACCAAGCAGACCTAATAGACATCTACAGAACTCTCCACCCCAAATTGACAGAATATACATTCTTCTCAGCACCACATCACACTTACTCCAAAATTGAACACATAGTTGGAAGTAAAGCACTCCTCAGCAAATGTACAAGAACAGAAATTATAACAAACTGTCTCTCAGACCACAGGACAATCAAAGTAGAACTCAGGATTAAGAAACTCACTCAAAACTGCTCAACTACATGGAAACTGAGCAACCTGCTCCTGAATTACTACTGGGTACATAATGAAGTGAAGGCAGAAATAAAGATGTTCTTTGAAACCAATGAGAACAAAGACACAACACACCAGAATTTCTGGAACACATTCAAAGCAGTGTGTAGAGGGAAATTTATAGCACTAAATGCCCACAAGAGAAAGCAGGAAAGATCTAAAATGGACACCCTAACATCACAATTAAAAGAACCATAGAAGCAAGAGCAAACACATTCAAAAGCTAGCAGAAGGCAAGAAATAACTAAGATCAGAGCAGAATTGAAGGAGATAGAGACACAAAAAACCCTTCAAAAAATCAATGAATCCAGGAGCTGGTTTTTGGAAAAGATCAACAAAATTGATAGACCACTAGCAAGACTAATAAAGAAGAAAAGAGAGAAGAATCAAATAGACGCAATAAAAAATGATAAAGGGGATTTCACCACAGATCCCATGGAGATACAAACTACTATCAGAGAATACTATAAACACCTCTATGCAAATAAATTAGAAAATCTAGATGAAATGGATAAATTCCTGGACACATAACCCTCCCAAGACTAAACCAGGAAGAAGTTGAATCTCTCAATAGACCAATAACAGGCTCTGAAACTAAGGCAATAATTAATAGCCTACCAACCAAAAAAAGTCCAGGACCAAAAGGATTCACAGCCAAATTCTACCAGAGGCACAAGGAGGAGCTGGTACCATCCCTTCCGAAACTATTCCAATCAATAGAAAAAGAGGAAATCCTCCCTAACTCATTTTATGAGGCCAGCATCATCCTGATACCAAAGACTGGCAGAGACACAACAAAAAAAGAGAATTTTAGACCAATATCCCTGATGAACATCGATGCAAAAGTCCTCAATAAAATACTGGCAAACCGGATCCAGCAGCACATCAAAAAGCTTATCCACCATGATCAAGTGGGCTTCATCCCTGGGATGCAAGGCTGGTTCAATATATGCAAATCAATAAACATAACCCATCGTATAAACAGAACCAAAGACAAAAACCACATGATTATCTCAATAGATGCAGAAAAGGCCTTTGACAAAATTCAACAGCCCTTCATGCTAAAAACGCTCAATAAATTCGGTATTGATGGAACGTATCTCAAAATAATAAGAGCTATTTATGACAAACCCACAGGCAATATCATACTGAATGGACAAAAACTGGAAACATTCCCTTTGAAAACTGGTGCAAGACAGGGATGCCCTCTCTCACCACTCCTATTCAACATAGTGTTGGAAGTTCTGGCTAGGGCAATCAGGCAAGAGAAAGAAATCAAGGGTATTCAATTAGGAAAAGAGGGAGTCAAGTTGTCCCTGTTTGCAGATGACATGGTTGTATATTTAGAAAACCCCATCATCTCAGCCCAAAATCTCCTTAAGCTGATAAGAAACTTCAGCAAAGTCTCAGGATACAAAATTAATGTGCAAAAATCACAAGCATTCCTATACACCAATAACAGACGAACAGAGAGCCAAATCATGAGTGACCTCCCATTCACAATTGCTTCAAAGAGAATAAAATACCTAGGAATCCAACTTACAAGCGATGTGAAGGACCTCTTTAAGAAGAATTACAGACCACTGCTCAATGAAATAAAAGAGGACACAAACAAATGGAAGAACATTCCATGCTCACGGATAGGAAGAATCAATATCTTGAAAATGGCCATACTGCCCAGGGTAATTTATAGATTCAATGCCATCCCCATCAAGCTACCAATGACTTTCTTCACAGAACTGGAAAAAGCTACTTCAAAGTTCACACAGAACTAAAAAAGAGCCCGCATTGCCAAGACAATCCTAAGTCAAAAGAACAAAGCTGGAGGCATCACGCTACCTGACTTCAAACTATACTACAAGGCTACAGTAACCAAAACAGCATGGTACTGGTACTAAAACAGAGATATAAACCAATGGAACAGAACAGAGGCCTCAGAAATAATACCACACATCTACAACCGTCTGATCTTTGACAAACCTGACAAAAACAAGAAATGGGGAAAGGATTCCCTGTTTAATAAATGGTGCTGGGAAAACTGGCTAGCCATATGTAGAAAGCTGAAATTGGATCCCTTCCTTACACCTTATACAAAAATTAATTCAAGATGGATTAAAGACTTAAATGTCAGACCTAAAACCATAAAAACCCTAAAAGAATACCATTCAGGACATAGGCATGGGCAAGGACTTCATGTCTAAAACACAAAAAGCAATGGCAACAAAAGCCAAAATTGACAAATGGGATCTAATTAAACTAAAGAGCTTCTGCATAGCAAAAGAAACTACCATCAGAGTGAACAGGCAACCTACAGAATGGGAGAAATTTTTTGCAATCTATCCATCTGACAAAGGGCTAATATCCAGAATCTACAAAGAACTTAAACAAATTTACAAGAAAAAAATCAAACAGCCCCATCAAAAAGTGAGCAAAGAATATGAACAGACACTTCTCAAAAGAAGACATTTATGCAGCCCACAGACACATGAAAAAATGCTCATCATCGCTGGTCTTCAGAGAAATGCAAATCAAAACCACAATGAGATACCATCTCACACCAGTTAGAATGGTGATCTTAAAAAGTCAGGAAACAACAGGTGCTAGAGAAGATGTGGAGAAATAGGAACACTTTTACACTGTTGGTGGGACTGTAAACTAGTTCAACCATTGGGGAAGACAGCGTGGCGATTCCTCAAGGATCTAGAACTAGAAATACCATTTGACCCAACCATTCCATTACTGGGTATATACCCAAAGGATTATAAATCATGCTGCTATAAAGACATATGCACATGTATGTTTATTGTGACACTATTTACAATAGCAAAGACTTGGAACCAACCCAAATGTCCATCAATGATAGACTGGATTAAGAAAATATGGCACACATATACCATGGAATACTATGCAGCCATAAAAAAGGATGAGTTCATGTCCTTTGTAGGGACATGGATGCAGCTGGAAACCATCATTCTGAGCAAACTATCGCAAGGACAGAAAAACAAACACCGCATGTTCTCACTTATAGGTTGGAATTGAACAATGAGAACACTTGGACACAGGGTGGGGAACACCACACACCGGGGCCTGTCATGATGTGGGGGGAGTGGGAAGGGATAACATTAGGAGATAAACCTAATGTAAATGAAGAGTTAATGGGTGAAGCATACCAACATGGCACATGTATACATATGTAACAAACCTGCACGTTGTGCACCTGTACTCTAGTACTTAAAGTATAATAAAAAATAAAAATAAAAATAAATTTAAAAAAAAGAAATGTGCCTACCAGCTGGGCATGGTGGTTCATGCTTGTAATGCCAGCACTTTTGGAGGCTGAGCTGGGAGGATCACTTAAGTTCAGGAGTTCGAGACCAGCCTGGGCAACAAGCAAAACACTAACTCTACAAAAAGTGAAAAATTTAGCCAGGCATGGTGGTGTACGCCTGTAGTCTCAGCTACTTGGGAGGCTAAGGTGGGAGGGTGGCTTGAGTCTGGCAGGTGGAGGTTGCAGTGAGCCATGATCACACCACTGCACTCCAGCCTGAGCAACAGAGCCAATCCCTGTCTCAAAAAAAAAAAAGAAGTTTGCCTACAAAGCGGAGGAAAGAACAAGAGTGGTAAATGAATGGCACTAGAATCTAGTAAGTTTTCTCTCCCATGTTTAGAATGAGCCCATCATATAAATGGAAGGTTCTACAGATATGATTATAAAGAGCATCTTCTTTAAATATGTACACTCCCCCATCCCACCTCCACATATGCACATGTGAACCCTGAAAGATCCAATCCTTCAAAATGGATCCCGGCCGGGCATGGTGGTTCATGCCTGTAATCCTGGTGCTTTGGGAGATCAAGGCTGGAGGATTGGTCACTTGAGACCAGGAGTTTAAGACCAGCCTGGGCAACATAGTGAGACTCCATCTCTATGAAAAATTTAAAAATGAGCTTGGCACGGTGGTGCATGTGTGTAGTCCCAGCTGCTCAGAAGGGTGAGGCAGTATGATTGCTTGAGCCCAGGAGTTCAAAGCTGCTGTGAACTACGCACTACTGTATTCCCACCTGGGTACCATTCCTTCTGAAACTATTCCAATCAATAGAAAAAGAGAAGCCCACTTGATCATGGTGGATAAGCTTTTTGATGTGCTGCTGGATTCGGTTTGCCAGTATTTTATTGAGGACTTTGGATCGATGTTCATCAGGGATATTGGTCTAAAATTCTCTTTTTTTGTTGTGTCTCTGCCAGTCTTTGGTATCAGGATGATGCTGGCCTCATAAAATGAGTTACAGAGGATTTCCTCTTTTTCTATTTATTGGAAAAATTTCAGAAGGAATGGTACCAGTTCCTCCTTGTACCTCTGGTAGAATTTGGCTGTGAATCCTTCCAGTCCTGGACTTTTTTTGGTTGATGCATAAAAAATTAATAATAATAATAAAATAAAAAGATGGATTCTGAGTGGTTAACTGCACCTGAATTCAAAATAGGGCAAGCTCTATTCTGTACTCTGAGTTCCTAGAAAAACCACATTTGCATAACTTTGGTACTTTTATAGCTGCCTGTTCCTGCTTACACCATCTGAACTAACCAGTAGGTTGTAGATCAGTGACCTACAACGACCAATCACAACTCAGCATTAACCAATCAGAACTAAGCAAGTCTACATCCTTCATTTGCATAAGCAAATCAGATTGGGAACCCAAGTAGGAACTTTCTCTATAAAAGACCACTTCTCCCTTTGTTTTCTAGACTGCACTTCAATTTTTTGCTGAAGGCTGCATCTACCTATTGCATCTATGAAGCACTTCAGTACTTGGTCTTTCTGGCAGAAAAATTCTCTGGATGAAAAAGTAAAATCCAAAGTTACTGATTTAGCATCACCATCTAGCCCAGCTATTGTGGTTGGTGGGCCAGTCACACAATGACACTTAAAACGCCTCTCTGGAGAAGCCCAGGGCCTCCTTCCACAGGGAATGATGGACCCAATCCCCTGATGCAAGCACTCCCAGGACTCACACGGTCCTTGTCCCATGAAATCTCAAAGGGCTAATTCCACCAGGCTCCAAAGTTCTGTGCTTTTTGTCTCGTATACAAAGACCCCATAGTACTTCCTGTGTATTTTTAAGCAGTAGTTTGCACCATCTATTTTTAAGTCGGACGGACAGGTCCGGGGGAATTGTGACTTGCCACTAACAATGGCAGAATTGGGCCTGGACCCCACACACCCCAAGGCAGCACCAGGATCCTCCTGCAAAACAGACAGGCTGCTTCATTCCCCTCTTTTGGTGACGACAGCTTCATTCTTGACTCGCAGCAAACATTAACTCAAAAAGCTTTGATAGGTTACTTGTCCATACCATAGCCACACCCATTAAATTACAAATGAGGAAAACTGAGGTGCAGAGAGGATCAATGACTTGGCTAAGTGCACTGAGCTGGAAGTAAAACCAATATCTGGCTGGGCGCGGTAGCTCACACCTGTAATCCCAGTACTTTGAGAGGCCAAGGCGGGCAGATCATAAGGTCAGAAGTTCGAGACCAGCCTGATCAACATGTTGAAACCCCATCTCTACTAAAAATACAAAACTTAGCCAGGCATGGTGGTATGCACCTATAATCCCACCTACTCAGGAGGCTGAGGCAGGAGAATCACTTGAACCCAGGAGGCAGAGTTAGCAGTGAGCCAAGATTGTGCCACTGTACTCCAGTCTGGGTGACAAGGTGAGACTCCATCAAAAAAAACAAAAACAAAACAAAAAGCAAGAAACAAGACCTCCCACCCTCAGACCTGCATATTTTTGTCTGCAACAAGCACCGGCATGCATGATAACAGACAGGCCTGGTGTATCCCAGTGGCTCAGTGGAAAGGAGTGAAGACCCACTTTCTTAAAAACCTCAGAGCCCTCTAGAGACATGACATTATCCAACGTACTCCCTCTGGAAGAGCCCTGAGTTTCCTGAGCTATAAATATTGAGTCTTGTGAGGTTTCCTCTCAGAGCTGAGGTACAGCTAATGAAGTTTCACATTCGTGCTGAGTTTGACCTAAAAAAGAAGTTTAAACTTTCAGGCCCATCAAAATGAGGAGTTTTTTCTTGCCCCAATCTCAATGAGCCAACAAGGCCTTTCAAGAAAGAAATTCCCACAAATGGAGACTGTTGAGGCATCAGTGGTTACTTCTAATCACCACGGAAACCCCCAAACCACTACATCCCTGGCTTCCACAGGGGTAGGGCTATCTCACCCTCCTACTCCATCTTCTCCAAAGATGGGATGCTGCTGAGTCCACCAGCTTTTATCAACCACTCAGCACTTAAAGTCTACTCCCCTCATGTTCAGCTCAACTTGGTTCCTTTGTGGTCTTCGCTACTGCCAAGACCCAGTTTTTGGCAGTCTAGAAGATTTCAGTGGCTTACATTTTTCCTCTTATCCCAACTTCTCAATGGCCTACAGCCCTCTGTTCCCTGCCGTGATCCCAGGGAGTTCCACCTGAACATCCTGAAACTCCTCCTCAGTTTCTGTGGCAGGTGCTCTGCAGGCTGAACTCCCAGCCTCTCCCAGCACCTCACTCTCCACGGCCACTTTCACTTCTAAGATCTTTGTCTAAAGCTTTCAAGAAAATTAAAGGGCAAGCTAGTTACACAAAGTAATGTGACTTATGCCCTTTAGGCCCATCGCCTCGCCTGCTTTGCTGCCCATTCTCCCTAAATCTTTGCAACCTGATCAACCTGATTGTCTGATGTCACCATCACATTAACCGAAACTGTATTCTTTAAGGTTAAATCTCAAGTGCTTTGTCTAACCTCCCTGCTCTCATTTCTGAATAGTATTTGACACAGTTGACAACTCCCCCACCAACTCTTGCCCTCCCATGCATTCACACAGGTGCACACACAGGCACACAGACTTCCTTAAAATTCTCTCCCTGGTTTTTGTAGCTTTCTCTGCAACCTTCTTGTCACCTCTCTCTTTCCAGTCCAATGATTTTCAAACCTTTCCCCTCACAGATTCTCCATCTTAACATATCGAAAACCAAACTCATGGTCTTTCTTTGAGACCTACCATCCTGGGTCTTGAGTTTCATTACCGTCTTCCAGCCCACCAGACCGGATACCAAGGAGTCATCTTTGTCTCCCTGCTATTCTCAACCCTCACATTTAATTAGTCCCCAAGTCCTGCCAATTCTTCCTTCAAAACACCCCTATACTAATACCATCATCTTCATTATCACTCTGTTCTCTCCTTTCTAATCCATGTGGCCCATCTCTGCTAGATTAACTCCCTTAACACATGCATCAAGCCTCATCAATGGTGATTCCTATTTCCCATATGAAACTAAAGTTCTTGCTCTGAACTTAAAATGCCTGAACATGCTGGTCCTATCCTGCTCAATCACCCTGATTTCCCATTACTCTAAAGCATGAATTCATTGCTGCAGTCAAACTCTACTTGTTACATTTCTCCCTTCATGCAGATGAACATGATTTGCACTGCCACCACCACCACAGATGTGAGCCACCACACCTGGCCAAAAATTATTTTTTAATGATCTACACCAGTGACTGGCTTGAGGGTAGGAAGAAGGATTCTGGTTTTCTAATAATCCCCCTCAGCCATCCCTCCCTTTCTTTAACATGAATAACTGATGCTTCTTCAATTTTAGGTAAAAGCTGTGGAGCCAATACAGGTGCAGCATTCCCTTCTACCCATTGGCAATTCTAGAATCTCCCTTATTCTGTTAATAGACCAAAAAGAAAAAGTTGTTATTACATTGAGTATTTACTGACCACAATGTAATACAGTTAGAAATCTACAACAAATAGATAACCACACAAAAAAAATCTGAAAACAGATTTTCAAATAACTCCCAAGCTTGATAAGAAATACAAGAAAATTACAAACTGTTCACAACTCAAGAACACTACATGACAAAACTTATGGGATGCAGCCAAAGTGGTACTTAAAAGCCAATGAATACCAATAAACAAGTTTACTAGCACAAAAGATTGAAGTTAAAGGAACTCAACTTTCAAATCAGGAAGTACAACAACAACAAAATGATCCAAGGAAAGTAGATGAAAGGAAATAAAAATAATTTTAAAAGAAATTATAAATTAATCAACAAAACCAAAACTTGTCCTTTGACAAGACCAACCTTTAGCAAATTTCACTAAGAAAGAAAGAAAGTATACAAACACGTTGGGCCTGAGAAAAGCAGGAAGCTAAATTTCAGCCTGAATTTCAGTTACAAAGCAGGGAATTGCAGTCTCAGGCAAGTTTCTTAACTTCTCAACACAGACCCACCATCTGCAAAACGCAGGTAACAAAAAAAACCAATTCCTACCTCAAAAGTTGTTGTCACAATTAGATGAGATAGCATATGCAAAGGACGTAGCACAATGTCTGGCTCACAGAAGCAGACAATAAATAATGCTATCTTAATGACATTTTAATGTAATAAACCTAGACGAATAGAGCAGTAGGTCTTGGTCCTGGGTTTGCATCAGGATTACCTGTGATGATTTTTAAAATTCATGATGAATAACTATTTTTATTATTGGGAAAGTCTAATTTTCTCATCACAGGAATCATTTTTTAATTCACCAGACTCTATTGTCCACACAACTGTGTTCCACAGATACACCCAAACTTGGAGATTTCTGATTCTGTCATCTTTTTTCCCAGGCATTTCTTTTCTGCTTTTTCCCATGTAAGCTTCAAGGATAGGAAAGCCTGACACTGGAAAATTTTCCAACTTTTTCTTTTTCATTTCTTATTCCTTATGAACAAGACTCCATATTCAATGGTTAGATTGGGCACCAAAATACATCACTCAAAAGAAAAGGTGTTTTAGTTTGGGTTTCCTTAGAAGCAATCCCTCAGACAAGAGTTTTTGAACATGCAGTTTATGTGAGAAGTGTTCTCAGAAAGCATGGTAGGCTAGTGGGAAATTGAGCAAAGTAAGCAAAGGAGGCCAATAAAGTTCATGAATGCCCAGGTTGCCACTGTGGGAAACTGAGACTCAGTGCCTTTGAGGGCCTCTGGGACAGTGAGTAGACCACACCTCAGAATTGTTCTACTCAAGGAGTGAAGAAGCTTAACCACCAACTTTCATTTGGCTTGGGTTGAGGGGGGCTCTTGAGCAATTCACTCCAGTTGCAGAGAAAGCCCTCAAGCAGAATCATGTTTGCTTGCAGGAGGAAGCCATTGGCCTTTAGGAGACTCAAGGGGCTATGGGCTTCTGCTACAGAAGCCAAACAATGTCAACCCAATGCTCATGCCTAGGGTAGCTTGTGCCCACATTGAGGGGTGAGCAACATACTTTGGAAATTCTTTCATGCTTCCCTTCTATGCCAGATTACCTTTTATTTAACCATCCTAGTCTTTAGGAAGCTCTTCACAAAGATGAAAAGATTTGTGTTTTTTAATAAAAGGACTTGGAATTTAATATAAGTGATCTACAGGGTGCTTCGTGACATACATGCTACTAATTGCTCCCTTACCTTTTGTGTTACCCTGTTCCAAAATTATTGTTTCTTAAAAAAAAAAAAAAAAATCACAGAGTTATCTGTGTGATTGGATGGTGCATGTGATCATGGAAGGTCATGATATGGGGAGGTTCCAGCATATTTAGCAATTAATACGCCATGCTCAGAGATCTTCAAGAGTATTTGCAACCTTTTTTAAAATTAATCTTCACAGAACTTCTAACAGCAAAAATAGCACTCACATATTTTTTGCTTTTAGGAATCTCTCAGAAGTCTCTCATCACTCTTAATCCATTTTTTCATAGCTTCTGCTATAATTTATTTTATTTTATTTTACTTCATTTCAGTTTTGAGAGGGAATCTCGCTCTGTAACCTAGGCTGGAGTGCAGTGCCACGATCTTGGCTCACCACAACCTCCGCCTCAGGTTTAAGTGATTCTCCCACCTCAACCTCCTGAGTAGCTGAGATTACAGGAATGCACCACCACGCCCAGGTAATTTTTGTGTTTTTACTAAAGACAGGATTTCACCATCTTGGCCAGGCTGGTCTCAAACTCCTGACTTCAGGTGATCCACCTGCCTCGGCCTCCCAAAGTGCTGGGATTGCAGGCATGGGCCACTGCACCCGGTCTTCTGCTATAATTTAAACGTGTGCCCTCCAAAATTCAGAAGTTGCCATTGTGATAGTATTAAGAGGAAGGGCCTATACACAATGATTAGGTCATGAGGACTCCCTGGTGAATAACCTTAAGGCCTTTATAGAAGAAGCTTCAGTCAGCCTTCAGTTTATCTTACCCTCCTGCCATGTGAAGATACAGGAAGAAGGTCCTCACCAGATGCTAGTGCCTTGATCTTGGGCTTCCCAGCCTCCAGTACTGTGAGAAATGAACTTCTGTTTTTTATAGACTAGCCAACCTCAGGGATTCTGTTAGAGCAGCACAAGCAGACTAAGATAGCTTCCTTACAAGACCAAGAATGTAGGTGTCCCCATTTTAATATTGGAACACTGAGGCATAGAGAGGTAAAATAAATTGCAACAGGTAGCAAAAGGTCTCTTTATTATCATCCTCACTTCACAGGACTGTTGTTTCCTCTGCTGAAGAACTGGCTGTGGCTGAATTCTCTCACCAGCTTTTGGCAAGGTTGGATCTGAGCATGATGGCCCATCCCAATAGAAGCAAAGCCATAGCTTATTGTGGCGACAGAGGTAAGTTCTGAGCTTCATCAGAGAGCCTTGGGACATGGGATGTGCCTTGGAGTAAACTGGACTCACTTGATAAACAAAGATATAAAAACTTCTATTTCCCAAAGAGAGTTTTACTTCACTTTAAAGAACTAGACAGTCTCAGTTGCTTAAACTACATCCAGAAGGCCCCATGGGAAGTGTCTTCACAGTCAGGTTAAAAGCTTTCTGCTGCACAATGAGACACCATCCATTGAGTTTACAATCCCACCAACAGTGTAAAAGTGTTCCTATTTCTCCACATCCTCTCCAGCACCTGTTGTTTCCTGACTTTTTAATGATTGCCATTCTAACTGGTGTGAGATGGTATCTCATTGTGGTTTTGATGTGCATTTCTCTGATGGCCAGTGATGATGAGCATTTTTTCATGTGTCTGTTGGCTGTATGAATGTCCTCTTTTGAGAAATGTCTGTTCATATCCTTTGCCCACTTTTTGATGGGGTTGTTTGTTTTTTTCTTGTAAATTTGTTTGAGTTCTTTGTAGGTTCTGGATATTAGCCCTTTGTCTGATGAGTAGATTGCAAAAATTTTCTCCCATTCTGTAGGTTGCCTGTTCACTCTGATGGTAGTTTCTTTTGCTGTGCAGAAGCTCTTTAGTTTAATTAGATCCCATTTGTCAATTTTGGCTTTTGTTGCCGTTGCTTTTGGTGTTTTAGACATGAAGTCCTTGCCCATGCCTATGTCCTGAATGGTATTACCTAGGTTTTCTTCTAGGGTTTTTATGGTATTAGGTCTAACATTTAAGTCTCTAATCCATCTTGAATTAATTTTCGTATAAGGAGTAAGGAAAGGATCCAGTTTCAGCTTTCTACTTATGGCTAGCCAATTTTCCCAGCACCATTTATTAAATAGGGAATCCTTTCCCCATTTCTTGTTTTTCTCAGGTTTATCAAAGATCAGATGGCTGTAGATGTGTGGTATTATTTCTGAGGACTCTGTTCTGTTCCATTGGTCTATATCTCTGTTTTGGTACCAGTACCATGCTGTTTTGGTTACTGTAGCCTTGTAGTATAGTTTGAAGTCAGGTAGCGTGATGCCTCCAGCTTTGTTCTTTTGACTTAGGATTGTCTTGGAGATGCGGGCTCTTTTTTGGTTCCATATGAACTTTAAAGCAGTTTTTTCCAATTCTGTGAAGAAACTCATTGGTAGCTTGATGGGGATGGCATTGAATCTATAAATTACCTTGGGCAGTATGGCCATTTTCACGATATTGATTCTTCCTATCCATGAGCATGGTATGTTCTTCTGTTTGTTTATGTCCTCTTTTATTTCACTGAGCAGTGGTTTGTAGTTCTCCTTGAAGAGGTCCTTTACATCCCTTGTAAGTTGGATTCCTAGGTATTTTATTCTCTTTGAAGCAATTTTGAATGGAAGTTCATTCATGATTTGGCTCTCTGTTTGTCTGTTACTGGTGTATAAGAATGCTTGTGATTTTTGCACATTAATTTTGTATCCTGAGACTTTGCTGAAGTTGCTTATCAGCTTAAGGAGATTTTGGGCTGAGACAATGGGGTTTTCTAAATATACAATCATGTCATCTGCAAACAGGGACAATTTGACTGCTTCTTTTCCTAACTGAATACCCTTGATTTCTTTCTCTTGCCTGATTGCCCTAGCCAGAACTTCCAACACTATGTTAAATAGGAGTGGTGAGAGAGGGCATCCCTGTCTTGTGCCAGTTTTCAAAGGGAATTTTTCCAGTTTTTGCCCATTCAGTATGATATTGGCTGTGGGTTTGTCATAAATAGCTGTTATGATTTTGAGATACATTCCATCAATACCGAATTTATTGAGCGTTTTTAGCATGAAGGGCTGTTGAATTTTGTCAAAGGCCTTTTCTGCATCTATTGAGATAATCATGTGGTTCTTGTCTTTGGTTCTGTTTATATGCTGGATTACTTTTATTGATTTGCGTCTGTTGAACCAGCCTTGCATCCCAGGGATGAAGCCAACTTGATCATGGTGGATAAGCTTTTTGATGTGCTGCTGGATCCGGTTTGCTAGTATTTTATTGAGGATTTTTGCATCGATGTTCATCAGGGATATTGGTCTAAAATTCTCTTTTTTTGTTGTGTCTCTGCCAGCCTTTGGTATCAGGATGATGTTGGCCTCATAAAATGAGTTAGGGAGGATTCCCTCTTTTTCTATTGATTGGAATAGTTTCAGAAGGAATGGTACCAGCTCCTCCTTGTGCCTCTGGTAGAATTCAGCTGTGAATCCATCTGGTCCTGGACTTTTTTTGGTTGGTAGGCTATTAATTATTGCCTCAATTTCAGAGCCTGTTATTGGTCTATTCAGGGATTCAACTTCTTCCTGGTTTAGTCTTGGGAGAGTGTAAGTGTCCAGGAAATTATCCATTTCTTCTTGATTTTCTAATTTATTTGCATAGAGGTGTTTATAGTATTCTCTGATGGTAGTTTGTATTTCTGTGGGGTCGGTGGTGATATCCCCTTTATCATTTTTTATTGCGTCTATTTGATTCTTCTCTCTTTTCTTCTTTATTAGTCTTGCTAGCGGTCTATCAATTTTGTTGGTCTTTTCAAAAAACCAACTCCTGGATTCATTGATTTTTTGGAGGGTTTTTTGTGTCTCTATCTCCTTCAGTTCTGCTCTGATCTTAGTTATTTCTTGCCTTCTGCTAGCTTTTGAATGTGTTTGCTCTTGCTTCTCTAGTTCTTTTAATTGTGATGTTAGAGTGTCAATTTTAGATCTTTTCAGCTTTCTCTTGTGGGCATTTAGTGCTATAAATTTCCCTCTACACACTGCTTTAAATGTGTCCCAGAGATTCTGGTATGTTGTATCTTTGTTCTCATTGGTTTCAAAGAACATCTTTATTTCTGCCTTCATTTTGTTGTGTACCCAGTAGTCATTCAGGAGCAGGTTATTCAGTTTCCATGTAGTTGAGTGGTTTTGATTGAGTTTCTTAATCCTGAGTTCTAGTTTGATTGCACTGTGGTCTGAGAGACAGTTTGTTATAATTTCTGTTCTTGTACATTTGCTGAGGAGTGCTTTACTTCCAATTATGTGGTCAATTTTGGAATAAGTGTGATGTGGTGCTGAGAAGAATGTATATTCTGTTGATTTGGGGTGGAGAGTTCTGTAGATGTCTATTAGGTCTGCTTGCTGCAGAGATGAGTTCAATTCCTGGATATCCTTGTTATCTTTCTGTCTCGTTGATCTGTCTAATGTTGACAGTGGGGTGTTGAAGTCTCCCATTATTATATGGGAGTCTAAGTCTCTTTGTAAGTCTCTAAGGACTTGCTTTATGAATCTGGGTGCTCCTGTATTGGGTGCATATATATTTAGGATAGTTAGCTCTTCCTGTTGAATTGATCCCTTTACCATTATGTAATGGCCTTCTTTGTCTCTTTTGATCTTTGATGGTTTAAAGTCTGTTTTATCAGAGACTAGTATTGCAACCCCTGCTTTTTTCTGTTCTCCATTTGCTTGGTAGACCTTCCTCCATCCCTTTATTTTGAGCCTATGTATGTCTCTGCATGTGAGATGGGTCTCCTGAATACAGCAGACTGATGGGTCTTGACTCTTTATCCAGTTTGCCAGTCTGTGTCTTTTAATTGGAGCATTTAGTCCATTTACATTTAAGGTTAATATTGTTATGTGTGAACTTGATCCTGCCATTATGATATTAACTGGTTATTTTGCTCATTAGTTGATGCAGTTTCTTCTTAGCCTCGATGGTCTTTACATTTTGGCATGTTTTTGCAATGGCTGGTACCGGTTGTTCCTTTCCATGTTTAGTGCTTCCTTCAGGGTCTCTTGTAAGGCAGGCCTGGTGGTGACAAAATCTCTAAGCATTTGCTTATCTGTAAAGGATTTTATTTCTCCTTCACTTATGAAACTTAGTTTGGCTGTATATGAAATTCTGGGTTTAAAATTCTTTTCTTTAAGAATGTTGAATATTGGCCCCCACTCTCTTCTGGCTTGTAGAGCTTCTGCCGAGAGATCTGCTGTTAGTCTGATGGGCTTCCCTTTGTGGGTAACCCGACCTTTCTCTCTGGCTGCCCTTAAGATTTTTTCCTTCATTTCAACTTTGGTGAATCTGGCAATTATGTGTCTTGGAGTTGCTCTTCTCGAGGAGTATCTTTGTGGCGTTCTCTGTATTTCCTGGATTTGAATGTTGGCCTGCCCTACTAGGTTGGGGAAGTTCTCCTGGATGATATCCTGAAGAGTGTTTTCCAACTTGGTTCCATTTTCCCCCTCACTTTCAGGCACCCCAATCAGACGTAGATTTGGTCTTTTTACATAATCCCATATTCTTACAGGCTTTGTTCATTTCTTTTTCTTCTTTTTTCTTTAGACTTCTCTTCTCGCTTCATTTCATTCATTTGATTCTCAATCGCTGATACTCTTTCTTCCAGTTGATCGAGTCGGTTACTGAAGCTTGTGCATTTGTCACGTATTTCTCGTGTCATGGTTTTCATCTCTGTCCATTCATTTATGGCCTTCTCTGCATTAATTATTCTGGTTATCAATTCTTCCACTCTTTTTTCAAGATTTTTAGTTTCTTTGCGCTGGGTACGTAATTCCTCCTTTAGCTCTGAGAAGTTTGATGGACTGAAGCCTTCTTCTCTCATCTCGTCAAAGTCATTCTCCGTCCAGCTTTGATCCGTTGCTGGCGATGAGCTGCGTTCCTTTGGAGGGGCAGATGCGCTCTTATTTTTTGAATTTCCAGCTTTTCTGCCCTGCTTTTTCCCCATCTTTGTGGTTTTATCTGCCTCTGGTCTTTGATGATGGTGACGTACTGATGGGGTTTTGGTGTGGGTGTCCTTCCTGTTTGTTAGTTTTCCTTCTAACAGTCAGGACCCTCAGCTGTAGGTCTGTTGGAGATTGCTTGAGGTCCACTCCAGACCCTGTTTGCCTGGGTGTCAGCAGCAGAGGCTGCAGGAGATAGAATACTGCTGAACAGCGAGTGTACCTTTCTGATTCTTGCTTTGGAAGCTTCCTCTCAGGGGTGTACTCCACCGTGTGAGGTGTGGGGTGTCGGTCTGCCCCTAGTGGAGGATGTCTCCCAGTTAGGCTACTCAGGGGTCAGGGACCCACTTGAGCAGGCAGTCTGTCCGTTCTCAGATCTCAACCTCCGTGTTGGGAGATCCACCGCTCTCTTCAAAGCTGTCAGACAGAGTCGCTTGCATCTGCAGAGGTTTCTGCTGCTTTTTGTTGTTGTTGTTTAGCTGTGCCCTGTCCCCAGAGGTGGAGTCTACAGAGACTGGCAGGCCTCCTTGAGCTGCTGTGAGCTCCACCCAGTTCGATCTTCCCAGGGCTTTGTTTACCTACTTAAGCCTCAGCAATGGCGGGCGCCCCTACCCCAGCCTCGCTGCTGCCTTGCCACGAGATCGCAGACTGCGGTGCTAGCAATGAGGAAGGTTCCGTGGGCCTGGGACCCTCCTGGCCAGGTGTGGGATATAATTTTCTGGTGTGCCCGTTTGCTTAAAGCGCAGTATTGGGGTGGGAGTTACCCGATTTTCCAGGTGTTGTGTGTCTCAGTTCCCCTGGCTAGGAAAAGGGATTCCCTTCCCCCTTGCGCTTCCCAGGTGAGGCGATGCCTCCCCCTGCTTCAGCTCTCGCTGGATGGGTTGTAACAGCTGACCAGCACTGATTGTCCGGCACTCCCCAGTGAGATGAGCCCAGTACCTCAGTTGATAATGCAGAAATCACCTGTCTTCTGTGTTGCTGGCGCTGGGAGCTGGAGACTGGAGCTGTTCCTATTGTTCCTATTGCTCCGCCCCCTGGCAATTTTAAAAGAAAATGAAATCCTTGGCATCTGTTGAAAACTGATTTGAGACCGGGCGCGGTGTGGCTTACGCCTATAATCCCAGCACTTTGGGAGGCCCAGGGTTCTATATTTTAATTAAAACTTTAAAAAAATAGTTGAAAAATACAAACAAAAGCCCACTCCCAAATCCAAATAAATTGAGAATATTTAAAAGAATGTGCCACAGATTGTAAATACAAATCTAAAAAGTTTTCAAAAATATTTTGATCAAAAGCAATGTCCTTAGAATAACTACATAACCTCCCTATTTGAGCCTCCCTGGGGTGTGTGTTCAACCAGGCTTATTAAAACCACAGTGAGAGTTGGTGTATTTTGGGGTCCTAACAGGGCAGACCTACCAAATCCAAATGAAGTTTTCAGTTCCTACTAGACCCTTGAGACCTGTGTAGACACAACCTTTAGCCAAATGGCTTGTCTTCTCAGTCTAAGGCAGGTGAGTACCTGAAGTCCTCTGACTTCAAACCACATATTTAGATGTCAAATTCTTTTTTACTATTTGCTATTTGGAAAGTATGTAATGTACCCCTCCACCTTAAAAAAAAAAGTTATTATTTTCTGTTTGTGAAAATGAGTTATCCAAAGGAGAGAAAGGCAACGAGGCACAAAACTTGCAGGACATGAGCTTCTACAGAGCATTTGGGGTTGAGAGGTTATCCTCCTTGATTACAGATAGAGCAGGGGTCCCCAATCCCCAGGCCATGGACTGGTACCATGTTAGGAGCCAGGCTGCATAGCAGAGGGTGAATGGTGGGTGAGAAAAGTTTCATCTGCATTTACAGGTGCTCCTCATTGCTTGCATTACCTCCTGAGCTCCACTTCCTGTCAGATCAGCAGCAGCATTAGATTCTCATAGGAGCACAAACCCTATTGTGAACTGCACATGTGAGAGTTCCAGATTGTCTGCTCCTTATGAGAATCTAACGCCTGATGATCTGAGGTGGAGCTGAGG
This sequence comes from Papio anubis, assembly GCF_008728515.1. Lineage (NCBI taxonomy): Eukaryota > Metazoa > Chordata > Mammalia > Primates > Cercopithecidae > Papio > Papio anubis. The sequence goes on from NC_044994.1 coordinate 49,797,912, forward strand.
TTGTGATGCTAGTGCTGGGGAGTGGCTGCATATACAGATTAACAGTAGGAGGGAGGTGGAGCTGAGGTTGTGATGCTAGTGCTGGGGAGTGGCTGCACACACAGATTAACAGTAGGAGGGAGGTTTGACTGCTCAGAGACCATAATAAATCAACTGCTTGCAGATTCATATTAAAACACTATCAATGAGTGGCAAGTGACAATTAAGCTGCATCTGGTGGCAGACTTCATAGTGGCAAGTGAGTTGATGTACTTCAGTTGTACAGCTGCATCTGGTGGCCCTAAAAGCATATTTGAGACAAGTTCAAATCTCCATATTATCTGGATTAAAGTCAAAGTAGAATACCCTGAGATTGCCACAGAAGCACTGAAAAGCCTACTTCCATTCCCAACATCTTATCTTTGTGAGGCAGGGTTTTCTGCAGTGACAGCAAACAAGATGAGATGACGGAATAGACTAAACATAAGCAACACACTTCAGGTGTCGCTGTCTCCCATCAGCCCCATATCGGACTGCCTAGTTGCAGGAAAACAAGTTCAGGGCTCCCACTGACTCTGCATCATGGTGAATTATGTAATTATTTCACTATATATTGCAATGTAATAATAGTAGAAATAAAGTGCACAACAAATGTAATGTGCTTGAATAATCCCAAAACCATCTCTCCCTCCACCCACCACCCAGTCCGTGGAAAATTTGTCTTCCACGAAATTAGCCCCTGATGCCAACAAAATTGAAGACCACTGAGATGGAGGGCATTTGTTTTTTGAAATATAAGTTACAAACAAAAGTAACAGTAATTCTGTGGTTTGTAGTATCCCTTTAACTTTGCAAAGGGTTGGCATATCCACTTATGCACTCATTCAATGTGCCTTTACTACAGAGTCATATTTTATGAGGAGCAATAGGTTCTGAAGAAAGTGCATAAGGTCAACATTGCCCTTATAAATTCCTTAAGTAATTGTGCAGCATACACGGTCTGTGCATTCAGAGTTGGCTCGTGTTTAGACACCATGCTGTACAAACATGTGCTGTACAAACACTGGGCTGATGATCACATCCAGCACCACAACATGCTCACTCTAAGCAGAGAAGGGGACAGAGACAGACAAAAGAAAACCATGAATTGAGTCTCCTGTTTCACCCTCTCTCACCAGAGCAGGAGTCCACGCACTTTTTCTGAAGAGAACCAGAGAGCAAATATTTTAGGCTTTGTGGTCTCTGTCACAAGTCCTCAAGTCTGCCATTGCAGCACAAAATTAGTCATGGACAATAAGTAAATGAATGGGCATGGCTGTGTTCCAATAAAACTTTATTTCCAAAAGCAGGCAGTGGGCAGGGTTTGGCCCACAGCCTATAGTTTGCAGCCTGTTCTTCTTGACATATACCCATTGCCTGGGATTGGCAGCAGAGTCGCAGGCACTATTTAGATTGTTTTCTTTCTCTATTTCTCTATGCAGCTAAACTTACAGAAATGAAATACACAGATGATGCAAGCCTATTATACTGAACATCTGTGTCAGGAGCCATGTGGAGTGCTGAGACATAGGAAGAACAATATCTTGCCCTCACAGGGGTCTTAGATGACTGTGAGCTGTCCATCCAATGTTTATAGTCCTTCTGCTTTTGTCCTGTAGAGTTGTCTCTGGGGAGCAGCTGCTTGCGGCCTCCTTTGCATCTAGGTGGAACTGTGTGACTATCCTCACCAGTGAAATGTGCGCAGAAGTAACATGAGCCACTCATAGCGAAGGTGGTTAAGAAAGAGCTGTGCTCCTCCACACATTCATCCCATTTTCTGGCTGGACTTACACAACTCCAGGGGTCTAAGGAATGACAGAGCCACTAGATAGAAGGAGCTTGGGTCTCTGGATTCCTAAATGGAGGTACCCATCAATCAAGCGGTTGATAAATGTACTTCTATTCTAAACCTCTAAAACTTGGGGGTTTTAATTGTCATGGCCACTAGCAGTACCTTAATAGAGCAATAGTCCAGCAGAGAGCACAAACCATGAAAACTGTCATCACTTAGGGTAGTGAGAGCTGTATAAACAATGTGCTGGGAGGGTACTGAGGAGGAGTGATGGGAAAGCAACTTCTACCTGAGAATTCATGCAAGATACATGAAGAGTCAGTGAGTCTGGAAGCATCAGCTAATCCATCTTCACAAACGACCCTTTTGACATAATAGGACTCTGAGGTTTGGAGAGATTAAATGACTTGGGCAAAGTCACTGACCATTGGCAGAGTCAGAACTCCTGACTCAACTCTGGTTCTCTTTTCCCTGCATGACACTGTCTCAAACCCATAATCTGGAAGACTGATGGGATGGGCCAGGGAAGAGTTTGACCAGAAGCTGCATCCTCTGTTCCTCTCCACCAGACAGCTAGCGCCCTGTTTCCAGAGGCAGTCCTACTCAGGGATTCATGAATAAACCAGCTCCTTTCCTTCCTCAGGAGCCAAGCAAATCAGGACACATGAATTTAGGCTGTAGGAAGGGTCTGGTCCACAGGGCAGAGGTGCTCCCTGCAGCGGGACATCCATGCCCATGGCAGAGGCTGACTGACCCACTCACCGTCCGCCAGCAAGACAGGCAGCGTGGGAGTCGGAAGGCAGACAAGAAAATGGAGCACGGCGGGGGCTGGGGTTGGGGGAGAGATTAATGGTTTCTATTTTTTACCACGAAAAAAGATTTTTGACATTAAGTAGAAGAATTTTAATACATCTGCACACACCAAAAAGCCAGTTTCCCTAATGTGGCTCTTCCTGGCATTCTTCCTGGTGAGATAAACGGCCCACACTTCACCTTGCTTTTTCTCTCCCTTGAGCATCTCAAAAGCAGATTTCTTCTTTTCTCCTATTGAAACAACCAGGCCTTGGCTCAAAGGGCTATGAACCACAGGATGAATAGGTACACACACACACACACACACACACACACACACCACTGCACACCACAAACATGCAGCTATCCAGGACACTCTGTTTTTGCCCATTTTAAGTATGCTGAAAACAAATCTATCTCCTTTACACTCATGCAAGTGTACAACATAAGATGTTTTGCAACTTGATATCAGATAAAAACTGGACCTAAACCCACAGGTCTGTTTTAAAGAGCAGCAGAATTTCAACCAGAGCAGATTGAATTAAGGCAAACAGCTTTAAAAATATATTAACTATTTTAATTCTTTCTCCCCATTCCACTTCTCATCCATTTGTATCCACACACACAAACCAGTCTGACTGAATACACTTCAAACCAGCTGGAATACTGGTGGGTAAATTGATGTGACCTTTCTGGCCATAGGTATCATACAACTTTAAAACATACATTTCCTTCAACTAGTAATACTACTTCTATGAATTTATCCCAAGAGAATAATCACACAAGCATGCAGAATTTTTTTTGAAACAGGGTCTCACTCTGTCTCCCAGGCTGGAGTGCAGTGGGTTGATCTCATGAACATACAAGTAATGTCCATTCATATAATGTTCATTTTTCTTTTCTATGTTCTCGAATTGTTTTTCATCAAACAAAAATTACTTATACTACAAGAAGTAATAAAATAACTAAAATAAATGAATAAAATGGAGCATAGTGACGCAAAGGAACTTTTGATAACCAAGATGCCAACAGCCGCTGCAGCGTTCGGAGCAGAGTGGCCTAAATGGACATGGCCGGTTCAAAGTACACTGCTAACTGACATTTAAGCCCCCTAGTCCTGTACTTGGGTTGCCAGGGCCCCTTGTCATGAGGCTTCTTTGAGGCTTTATAACATAAATATATATTTTTAAATACAATTATAGTAATTGGAAGACGTTTCTATTCTACTCTTCCCTATATAGGCAGAGAGGGGAATAGGGGCCCTAGAGAGAGGTGCTTGCCTGAGTTTTTGTTGTTGTTGTTGTTGTCGTTTTTAAGCAGAAGGAGCAGAGAGAACAAAGAGTAACCTGCAGTCAGCAGGTCATCTGAGGGATGCCCTGGCCATCAGAGAGTGGCCCGGAGCACTGTGGATCCTGGGAAGCCATCCAGGAACTGGCCAGCAAGGAGAGCTCCCAAGTCTGAGTCTCCAGGCTGAGGAGCAAAGGCTGCCTTGGTGGCATTAAAGAAAGGTTGCAAGATTCATCTGTTTAATCAGCGAGCTCCCAGATGATGCTTGGAGTTTGATATGGATCATTCCTGCCTCTCTCAGATCGATCAACAAGTATTGATTGAGTGCCTACTGTTTGCTGGGCTTGACGCTAGGCATTTTGGGAGATGCAGAATGAGTATAGAACGAGGTCTCTGTCCTCTTCAATTAGCACCACAAGCCCATGCGTAGCAAAGTAGAAACTGCCTGAGTGTGAAGATGTGAGCGAAAGAAATGTGGGCGACAGAGCACACTGGGATCAGTGAGGCCAGGAGAACTTCAGACAAAAGAGGTCAGACTTGGAGCTGGATTCAGGAGAAAGGAATATGACTGGTAGAGGAAATATGAATATGTATTAGAGTAATGCTGGCTACATTAACAAACACTCTGAAATATCAGTACATTGACACAATAGAAGGTTATTTTGAGCTCACATAAAGGCCCTGTGGCAGTGGGGATGAGGGCCAGGACTCTTCTCCATGTAGTCATTCAGGGTCCCAGGCTGCCCAGAATTCCACTATCTTCAATGCCTGCGTATTGAGGCCAGCCGGAGCCTCAACATCCAGCTAGCAAATGGAGGAAAAAGTGGGCAGGAATCTCATAGGAGGTTTATGTAGTCCGGGCCTACATATGGCTCACATCACCTCTCCCACATCACATTGGCCTAAAGTCAGTTTATTGTCCCGCCTAGGTGAAAACAGGATGAAAGTGGGGTGCAAACCTTTGGTGGAAGGCTAGCCACAGTAGACAAAAGCCAGAGGCAGGACTCAGCATGGCCAAGTGTGAAGCTGCAGGGAGATGCCCTGTTGGAGACCAAAGTCAAACATGGACAAGGAGAGGTCGGGAGGAAAGAAACAGACTCTAGCAGCAATTCTTTTTTTTTTTTTTTTTTTTTTTGAGACGCAGTCTCGCTCTGTCTCCCAGGCTGGAGTGCAGTGGCCACACGGTGAAACCCCGTCTCTACTAAAAAATACAAAAAAAAACTAGCCAGGTGAGGTGGCGGGCGCCTGTAGTTCTAGCAGCAATTCTAAGAGCAAGACCCTACCCAGGCTTCTGATCCCAGACAAATTATAAGTCTGGAAAGTTTAACTCAGGCAGAGGCCTGCATTGATGACCAGCACAGTTGGGTTTGGGGACTTGAATGACTTCAGGGAGGGCCTGTGCTAATACCTAATATGTCATGATGGCCACTTGCAGTGTCTCCAACAGGGCCCAATACCCCTCAGCACTACAGGGTTGGCCAGGAATGCCAAGGAGTTTGCAACCTCTTCTTTCAACGTAACTTAGGTTTTAGAGAATGTTCACGTTGCTGATGCCAATGAAAGAATGTTCACTTTCCTGATGCCAATCAAAGAGACACCATGAGGAGCCTAATTGGGACAGAGGGTCTTGGGGGGTCCTTAGATACCCTGTGACAACCTGGTGAGTGGGTTTTCAAGAAGGCTCAAAGCACCCTATCCCTGAAGCTATGGGGGACCTGCCTGTGAATATTAGCTCTAAAAACTCATTGAGATTTAAGTCCCACTGTATCCCAAGGCAAGAGTGGTGATGAGGCGTTATCCCACAGCTCTATGAGTTCCTATGTTTATGTTGTTTTTCAGTGACGGCACCGTGGATAGTGGCTTCAGACAAGTCACCAGACCTCCCCAGGCCTCACATTTCTATAAAACATGTAAGTTTGACACCATGATCTTTAAGGATCTTGTCAGCTGTGGCATTCTGTGGAAGTAAGTTCTTTCCACACAGGAAGCCCACATATGCCTTGATAAGATCTTAGAAATGTTAGAATTAAAACATAGAAATCAAAATGGCTGGGGAGGGGGTCAGAACTTTAGAGATTATTAGCCTAGCACTTCCCAAAATGTGTGTTAGGAATATTAGTTCTGTAAACTAGGATGTGTGAGTATGTGGTTTGTCTGTATCTATACCTATATATATATCTATATATACATAAAACATATATATTTATATGACATATACATACATATCTTTACTGTATTTCTATATATACATACCATATGTATGTGTATACAGTATATATATGGTGTAAAAGTTGATGTTCATACTCTTATGCCAATACGCCAAGCACTGTGCAAAGAGTTTTTCATGCATTGGTTCTTTTATTCCTCGCAGCAACCATGTTGTCACCACTATCCCTATTTTACAGCTCAGGAAATTCATGTCTAGAAAGGTTTAGCCCCTGCCCAGGGCCACAATAATTCTAAGTAGAAGGGGAAGATATAAACCCAACCATGTCTGACTCGACTCTGTGCTTTCAGCCATCACACCCTGCTGCTTCCTGAAAGTCTTTGGTCACATCAGTTTGAGAATTGCCGGCTTAACCAAAAGTTAAACGGGTCTCTTTGCTGTAAAGCTTCGCAGAGCCCTGCCTGATTCTCACAGAGTGCACAGGGTGACATGGGGGTTAGGAGCTCAGAATCTGAGGTGAGATTGCATGGCCTGGAAACCAGCTTCGTCCCTTACTGGCTGTGTGACCTTAGGCACATCGCCTAGCCTCTCTGTACCTCATTTGTAAAATAAGAATAGCAACAGCATGTGCCTCATAGTTGCCTGCAAGGATTAAATAGTTATTATGTTTTGAGATCAAAACCAAGTACTATTTAAGTGATGGCTATTACTAGAGTGGGCAGTGCTGTTGCCTAAATTGATCCTTGAGCCCAGTTCTCACGTAGCATCTCTCGGGGGTGGTGGCATGAACTGGGTCATCCTTCTCACTTAACAGTGAGGAAGCTGAGGTGACAGGCGTGGCTCAGGGTCACATAGGTTGCTAATGCAAGAGCCAGCTGAGCTAGAAGTCTGGTCCCCAGACTCCCAGCCAGTGTTAGCCCCCAAAACCCACCCTGCCTCTCTCTAGCAGATTTAGACATTTTCTGCAAATCTAGTTACAGAATTGTAGCTAAACATAAAATCACACAGTGCTAGCTCCTCCCCCGTCCCCACCCCCGCGCCGCATTTAAAGTGTCTATCTAATGTCCAATGCAGGAACTCGGTTTTACTCAGAACAAAAGCGACGTGGAATAAAGTCCTCTGCAGTGGCTGCTGTGTCCCCAGAGGGTGGTCTCTCTGACAGTCTCACTACTCCGGCCTTTGAGCTGCCTAAGGCAAAATGACACTATCCACCAGGAGCACTGGGCATTTGCAGCCACTGACATCCCGACATCTTGCAGCTGGGGCAGCTGCCTCTGTCGTAGCTCCGCCCAGAGCACACCCTGGGAGCTGGGTCTGCTCACCCCACAGAAAGGGAGAGAAAGAAGGAAGGAGGAAAGTAATCCCTCTTGGGATCTGCGGGGGAAGCATTTTAGAAAATAGAAAGGATTAAATGTGACAATGATCATAAATTAAAAGTAAAATCAGATAGGGTTTAGGATGAAAATCATCCTATTAGGATGATGTCCCTTCGATTTTTATGATTTCTTTGTGATGCTCTATGTATCTCACTGCTCTGGTTTGTGCAACAGGAATGTGTAGGGTGTGTGTGTGTGTGTGTGTGTGTGTGTGTGTGTGTGTGTGGAAAGAGAGAGGGAGACAAAGACTGAAAGCAAGAAGGGGAGTGCAACGGAGAGCTGGAGAGAAGCCTTTGAGCTTCAGGGTTCCGTTCTGTCATTCTTTCTCCAGCCAAGGCATTGTTTTGTTTCACCTGCTCCCAGTGGTTTAGTTATGTCTGCCTGTCTGTTTAAAAGGTCTGAAATAAGCACCCAACTTGCTATCCTTTCTTCATCTTGACTGTATATGAGAGGGCTCATAAGTTCAGGTACAATATGCTCCTTTTTGCACTCTAGATAAAAAATATCTTCCTTCCTAGGTTATTGATTACTATTGATTACTTATAAGGTTCTGAGTACAGTGAGAATCTCCGTGGACCAGTGCTCCAGTGTACATCACTGCCTCTTAAAGGCAGAAGACTCTGAGCTCACTGCCTACTGAATGGTCTACAGCTCACTGCCTACAGCAACGGTCTACAGGCATTGGCTTGGTTAAGAGACTCAAGTTAATGGACTTCACCCATAAAGTCTGTGAGGTCTCCTTGCCTGGTCTTGTCCACTTCTGGGCAGCAGACACATGAGAGAGGTCTTTGAGCTGCTGAGAAGGAAATATCGCTCTCAGGCCTGCCCGCCAAATAATCACAGCCCGTGACCATTCAGCCTTTACAGTGGATGCTGCATACCTACAAACTGATGCAATTAAGTAAGAGTTTGCTGGGATCCTTCACTTGAGCTCAAATAAAGTCGTTTTCCTTTTATACTAAACAAAAAAGATACTAAATAGGTACAGTACACTCTATTCATTGCTTTCAAAATATCCAGGAATTTCTGACTGAATGAAATCATATTACTGTTATCCCTCTTTTGATGACTTAGTGCTATGTGTAGATTCAGGCAGAGTCTGTACATGGCATAGAGATGAGAAAAATGGGAAAAAGCCAAGAATGTCTGACCTTGTCCAATGCAACTCTGTACATCTGTTATCATTCATCTCTCCCAAGAGATGTTTTAGGATCAGCAACACCTACTGTGCAGGTGGTCACAACTGAAACAGCTCAGGGGCAGTCATTTACTCAACAAGAGTTCATTGAGGACTTACTATATGCTAGATATTGTGCTAGATACCAAACACCCAGCTACCAAAAAGAAGGATAGAGTCCCTGTCTTCCGGAGTTCTCATTAAAGATTTTGGGAACTGGGACCATAACATCCCTTTCCCTGGTTAGGCAGGTGAGGATATAGAGATCCAGAGAGAAAGGTGAGGATACTGGGACTCAGGTTGCCTGAAGCTACCTGCATTGAGTTCCTGAGCTAGACCTGAAACCCAGGTCTACCAGCACTAGGCTAGGCCCTGAAGCAGCATGCTGCATGTCACCTCACATTGAAGAAAATGACCCCAGTTGACTTCCCTGTGCCTATGGCAAGCGGCTGGTCAGAGGGCCATGACAATGGGGATCTAAAGGAAAGTCACATTTCAAAATTATGATGTTGCCGTGGCTTCTGCTTTTTGTGTGCTACATGAACACGCAAAGTTATCACCAGCTTCCAAAGGGCAGCTGCTGAGGGCTGTTGATTACAAATAGCAATTTAAAAGGCAAAAAGGTCCTGAAAATATTTATAGAAATTGCTTAAGAAAAGTATCTTTTCTAGACGAGAAGAGACCGGCTCTTTTCAGATCCCAAGGAGCTTACAGACAGAATAAAGAGTGAATTGACCTGCGGTGGGGCTCAGGGTGGAACTCAGCATGGAAATCACTCGCATCGAATTTCTAGGCCTCCAGACCATCAGAGTCCCCTGCAACGGAGATCTGGAAACTAAAGAGCCACAGAGGTGCAGCACAAGAAGAGAATAAATAATGATGCAAGCTATTATTTGTTAAGCACCTTCTGTATGCTTGGAGTTTCATTACATCAACATGTCCTTAAATTTCATTACAACCCTGTGAGGTGTGTATTAGTTACCCAGCCAGTAAGTGGTGGGATGTGGCTCTGCACCTGATGCTAATGACCATTCTTTATCCACTGCACAGCAATAATATGGAGAAGTTTTCCTGGGAAAGAGTGATGGGAACAAGGAAGGGGGCAGAATTAAAGGAAGGGGAAAGAGAGAAGGCTCAGATTAAGAATTAGCAATATTTAATGAGCACATGCAACACATAAGCATTCTGCCAGGCATCTGCTACAAGGACATCAGGTAAACGAGTACCTCTTGCCATCCCCAACCAGGTTGTAGGCCCAGTATTCACCCATTGCCAACCCAGGAACTATGGCAACATCCATGACCGCTCCATGTTCCTCATCCTCCACTTCCTGTGACTCCCATTTATCCTTCTGTGTGCGATCTATCTGCTCTGCTCATTTATAGAATGGAGATAGTCACGTGCCTACTTCATTCATGCAATAATGTATAGATAGCAATTAACACAGCAAGTTCTCAGTAAATGTTAGTAGCCATCATTACACTTTCTTTACTAGTATGTTGAAATAATAGTGAAACTGACACCTGAGTCTTCTAAGAATAAGATCAAATGCAAGGAGACCTAGGGGTGGGTTTGAGGCCAATTGGTCTACCCTCTTTTGGTAAATACGCTTTGTGATTCCAAGTATGTGCATTTTTCCCATGTAGAATTCCATTCTCCTATCTTTTCAGATCTTTTAATTTCTTCAAGACCTAAGTGACATGCAAGCATTCAAGAAATGGACATCCAGACAGGGTATCTTTTAGAGCAGCATTGTCCAGTACAAATATAATGTGAGCCACATATGTAATTTTAAATTTTATGGTAGCCACATTAAAAAGAATAATAATTATTACTTAAAAATTTTATTTAACCTCACATTTCCAAAAATTATCATGTTAACATGTAATCAATATCAAAATTACTAATGAGGTATTTTACATTATTTTGTTTGTGTAAGTCCTCAATATCTGGTGGTTATTTTATACCCACAGCACATCTGAATTTGCACTAGCCACATTTCAGTGCTCATAGCCACATTTGTTTAGTGGCTACCATTTTGGACATTATACCTTTAGAGAAAACTGACACTACTCCTTTAAATATCATAACATCTCCTGCATTAATTGTGGGTGTGAGGGTAGATCATTAGAGTAGCAGGTGGGCCTGCTGGTTTCTCTGCCCCCAGGGAATGTGTAAAGAAGGAGCCTGTCCATGGCCAAAGCAAATCATACAAACCCATCTAAGGCCCTGCTGATAATACATTCATGGAGTTTCACACCCCAGCACACAAACAGGCTCTGGCTAAATAGGCTTTTCAAAATACTTTCAGATCCGTAACCACTCCTCCCCAAAACCAGCTTCACAGAGACAATACCTCTGCATCCCACCACACCCTTTGAAAATGAGCACCAAAAGCACCCACTTTCTCTAACTTCCTGATAAGGACACAGATTTGAATAATTTCTTCATTCTTTGCAGGTTTCCTGGGCACCCACTGTACTCACACCCCATGCTACATCAATACAGGCTCTGGCTAAATAGGCTTTTCAAAATACTTTCAGATCCGTAACACAACTCCTCCCCAAGAACCAGCCTTCACAGAGACAATACCTCTGGCATTCCCACCAGCACCCTCTTGAAAATGAGCTACCAAAAGCACCCACTTTTCTGGCTAACTGTCCTGATAACTTGCTTCGACACTTAGATTTGAATAATTTCTTCATTCATTTGCTAGGTACTTCCTGGGCACTCCACTGTACCTAAGTCAGCTGCCCTTCACTCGTTACCACCAGGAAAGTACCAAGTCATTCACAAGGGATACACTCCCAGGACCAAAATACCTCCCATTATGTACCCCCTCCAACGCTGGGTGGCGGTCAAATTTCAACATGAGATTTGGAGGAGTCAAACACACCAAACTATAGCACCTGTCTTCATGAGTCAGTTACGATCATCATCCATTTTACTGTTTCTTTTGTGGACACTTTCATGAGTCTTCTGGGAGATCCTTCTGGATAGAAGGAAAATTTAAAGGCAAGCAGAGCTCTTGATTATTCTCAACGTCTTACAGGTAACTGACCACAGTTGTCTCAAGGCTCGTCCTCATGAAGGAAAAGGGTCAGAGGCAGCGCTAGGGAAGCATCCCTTCTCCAGGTTAACTGGTGGCCATGGCTTTGTGTAGGTTCCCCAGGGCCACTCAGATAGCCTGGAGAAGGGATGCTTTTCTAGCTCTACCTCTGACCCATTTCCTTCATAAGGACCATCATGCTCCAGTGGACAGGGGCATGAAACTGGGGAACACAATTTGGCTTCAGATAAACTTTGTTTCAAATCCCTACCACCACTTCCCTATGATGCAAGCTTGAGAAACTTATTTTCCTCCATGCATCTCGATTTTGTTTCTTATAAAAGTTTTCTTAACTTTTATTAAATGGTTTAGTTCTTGCCATTCCTCATAACCTACCCTGAGGTCTTCTAAATTTCTTTCAAAGTGTAACTTATAGTCCTGATGACATAGCTAATTTTTAATTAAACTCTTTATAAATGTAAAGTTACAGTCAATACAGGATATGGTCACCATCATTGCCTTTTTTCCTCTTTCTGAAACGGGGATCAATAATAATTGCCACTCAAACCATACCTTTAATAAGTGAATGATACCTAAAATATATAAAGAGCTCCTACAACTCAATAGTAAGAAAATACATGACTCAATGAAAAAATAGGCAAAAGAACCAAGTGGATATTTATCAAAAGAAGATATACAAATAGCCAACAGGTATATGGAAAAAATACTCAACATCACTAATCATCAGGGAACTGCAAATTAAAATTACAATGAGATATTACTTCACATCTGTTGGAATAGTCATTATCAAAAAGACAAAAGATAGTAAGTGTTGGTGAACACATAGAGAAAAGGGAACCCTTGTATACTGTTGGTGAAAATATAAATTGGTATAGCCATTGCAGAAAATAGCATGGAGGTGGGCCTCAAAAAATTAAAAATAGAAATGCCATTTAATCCAGCAATCCCACTGCCAGGTATATATCCAAAGGAAACAAAATTAGTATGTTGAAGAGATAACTGCAATCCTACATTCTCTGCAGCACTATTCACAATAGTCAAGATAAGGGATCAGTCTAAATGTCCGTCAACAGATGAATAGATAAAGAAAATGTTATTTTATACACACACGCACATACACAAAATACAAGCAAGCCAGCCTTAAAAATAAGGACATCATGTCATTTGTGACAACATGGATGAACCTGTAAGACATTATATCAAGTGAAATAAGAAAGACGTAGAAAGATAAACCAAATGATCTCACTTATATGTGAAATCTAAAAAAGTTGAACTCATAGAAGCAAACAGTAGAATGATGTTTACTAGGGCTGGTGGAGGGAATTGGGGAGATGTTTTCAAAGGATGCAAAATTTCAGTTAGACAGGAAGAATAAGTTCAAGACATTTACTGTACAACATTGACTATAGCTAAAACAATGTATTGTATACTTGAAAATTGCTAAGAGAGTTTAATTGTTCTCACAACAAATAAACAAGTATGTGAGATAATGTATATTCATTAGTTTTATTTCACTATTCCACAATATATATGTATTTCAAAATATGCTGTATGGACTAAATAAATATAATTTTTATTTTTCAATTTAAAAAACAAATAATAAACAGAAAAAAATAATTTCTACTACTTATTAAGCATTAATATGTGACAGTCACATTATATTACTGAATCTACCAGCAAGTGAATGATGAAAGAACCTCCATTTTGGAGATTCTGTATTCATTTGACAGATAATTGTTGGACAACTACTATGTCCCAGGCATTGTCCCAGGTGCTAGAAATAAGCAGTGAGCAAAACTATAATTAAACTTCTCCCCTCATGAAGCTTACATGCTATTTGGGGAGAGAGACAATAAGAAAAATATATAGAATATCAAATAACAATAGGCCCAATGGAAAAAATTAAGCAAGTTAACAATCATAGCTAGGGTGGTAAGGAAAGTTCTCGCTGAGAGGAAGGTGGGGGCAAGCCATAGGGATACCTGGGGGAAGAGCATTTCAGACATAAGAAATAGTGAGGGCAAAGGTCCTGAGGCAAGAATGTTCTCTTCATGTTTGGGGAAGAGCAAGGAACTCTGTGGCTAGAGAGAAATGAACAAGTGGAGATGTGAAAAGAGATAAGGTCAGAGGCATAACAGGAAGTAAAAATGCAAATCACATAGGGCCTTGAAGATCTTTGTAAGACTTTGACTTTTACTCTAAGATGGAAATCTGTTCAAAGGTTTGGAGCAGAGAACTAACAGAATCTGAAGTGCATTTTGAAAGGACCATCTGACTGCCACGTAAAATAGGGAGGGTAGTAAGAGGGAAGCACAAAGTCCAAGAAATGGTTGAGTCCTGGATACACTGCTATGGAGAGCCAACAGGATCTGCTGATGAATTGGACATGAAGTGTGAGAGAAAGAGAGAATCATGGCTGACTCAAACGTTTTGGCCTGGGCACCTGGGAGGATGCAATTGGGATCCAGAAGCTGAGACGGGGAAGTTTGGAGGTGAAGATCAGAAGTTGAGTTTCAATGATGGTGAGTAGAGCCATTAAGTTGACAGTTGGATCTGACTCTAGAGTTTGGGATGAGAACCAGTGTAGAAATAGAAACTCATGGGTCATCAGCATATTGAAAGTTATTGAACTTAGATAAGATGATCAAGGGAGGAAGGGAAGAGAGAAAAGACAGGAGGTCCAAGGACTGAGCCTGTGGCCCATGCCAACATTTTGAAGTTGGCAAGATGGGGCAGATAGCAAAAGATTCTAAGGAAGTGCAGTCAGTGAAGTGGGACAGAAGCCAGAAGGGTGTGGTGTCCAAAATATCAAGTGAAGAAAGTGTGTCCAAAAGAAAAGAAGGAGAAACTGAATAAAGTGCAGGTGTTGTGGCAAATAAAATGAGGACTGAGTGTGGATTGTTGGTTTCAGCAACATGGAAGTCATCAGCGACCTTGACAAGAGCGAGACCTTCGGATTGTTAGAGGGTAAAAGCCTTATGATGCTGGATTCAAGAGAGAATGGAGGTAAGTGATTAGATAGCAAGTGCAGTCACTCTTTGGTGTCCATGAGGTATTGTTCTAGGGCCCCCTACAGATACCAAAATTCACAAATGCTCAAGTACCTCGTATAAAATGACATAGTATTTGCATGTAACTATGCACATCCTCCAACAAATTCATCTCTAGAATACTTATAATGCCTAATACGAGACCTACATATCATGTCACTCATATGGATTCAGTACAGTACTCAGCACAGGGGAAATTCAAGCTTTGCTTTTTGGAACTTTGTGAAGGTTTTTTCTGAATATTTTTGATCATAGTTGGTTGAATCCATGAATGTGGAACCCATGGATACAGAGTGCCAACTTGTATAGACAACATTTCAGATGTTTTGCTGGAAAGAAGAGCAAAAACGTGAGGCAATGGCTAGAGATGGGCAAGAGAGTTTTGTGTTTTATTAAGGATGTGATAAATTACATGTTGACATGATGATGGGACTAGCCCAGCAGGGAGGGAAAAAATTGATCATGCAGAAGAGAGAAGGACAATCTCCAGAACCATGTTCTCGAAAAGGGAAGTGGGGATGAAATCCAATGCACAACTTGAGGTTTTGGACCATAAAGGAAAAGAGATTGCTCATCCCTGGTAAGATGAGGAAAGGCAGTACTTTCTGGGCACTGATGCATAGGTGATTGGATTTGGTGATGGAAATGTGTGCAAGTTTCTCTTCTGCTGGCTTCTACCTTCTCAGTGAAATAGCAAGCCCAGGTCATCAACTGAGAGAGGAGATGGGGAAATTTGAGAAGAGAGAGTGGAAAATAGTGAAATATGAAATAGTTGGAATGAGTGAACCCTGAAGATGTAGAAAGACTGCTTCCTGGAAGTTACTGGTCATGAATTCAAGTTGAAACTAGTCAGTGTGGCTGCATGTATTTCTCCTGTCCTGTTCAGTTGCATAGTTGTGAAGCAAGGAGACAGTTGGATTTCATTAGGGTTGGGCTTTTGAGAGAGAGTAGCTAACAATATGAGGATGTCTGTAAGGATATAAATAGAATGATGAGCCATGAAAACTTAAGGTGGGTGAGGAAGGGAATGAGGACATGGTGGGGGAGGTGAAAGACAGTAAGAAAGTGGTAGGCTCAGCCAGTTGTAGTGTTAAATCAAGTTTAGCCTACAGCTGCCTCCTTGCATATTTTAAGTCCAGCCTAAAGGTTTCTCTGTACATCATGAACTGTAACCTAAATAGAATTGTAAACAGACTATAGCCTATTCTTGTGCCAATCATTGAGTTTTGGTCAATCAGTTGTGGCCAACTGTTCAAACCGTGTTCAAATAAGGCAAACACCATCTGTAACCAATCCGGCTGTTGCTGTACCTCACTTCCATTTTCTATACATCACTTTCCTTTTTCTTTCCATAAATCTTGTTCCACCACATGGCTGCGCTGGAGTCTCCGAACCTACTTTGGCTCCCCAGGCTGTCTGATTGATAACTCGTTCTTTGCTCAATTAAATGCTTTTAAATTTATTTTGGCTAAAGTTTTCCTTTTGATAGTAGGTACTGGGCAAGGAAGCATTATCGAATTTGGGGAACAGAGAGAATGAACTGACAGATGTGATATGGTGGTCACAGAGCAAGATGACTAGAACTGAGAGACTGATGGTAATGACAACCAGAGGTATGACTTGGGAGGACTATAGGCAGGAGAGTGAGATGAATCGGATGCAGGGAGATTAAGAATCAGGTAGGCTAAGGTAAGAGAGGATCGTCTAGTAGGAATTATGGCAGGAATATTATTGGAGAGAGTAATAGCAAGCTGGGAGATAAAAACTTCAAGGAACACAGGGGATGATTGTGGGGTTTGTGAGTGGCTGCAACATGGAAAGGAAGTGGATGGCAGTGTAGGGTGACATGAGATCAGAGCCAGGACTTTAGAGAGGCAACCGGCGTAAGATCTAACAGCACAGACTGGAGCCAGTCTGCCTGGGTTGGCATGCCAGCTCTGGCATTGATTAGCTCTATAATCTCTCTGAGTCTCACTTTCCTAGTCTGTAAACTGAGGACAATAATAGGACCAAACCATAGCACGTTGTGAGGACTGAGTGAGTGCAGGACCCTCTCAGTACATGGTGAATGTCATCCATGTTTGTTGCTCTTGTTACAAAGGAGGAAGACAGAGGATGTGGAAACTGAGGTGCCCAGCAATATTTTAATAAGCTGTGCAAGGTCTCTCATGTGGTAGGTTGTTCTGAGACCTCAAACTCAGTTCCATTCAGCTCTGAAGTCCATTTTGAACCTCTAGGCTCCACAACTCCAATTTTTAATGAAAGACAGTTACAGTCACAGCACGGCCAACACATGTGACCCCTGGTCCCCAGACTGAACAAACTGTGTGGTATATGGGAGAGTCCTTTGCTCCCTCCCCCCTCTCCCTCTTTAGCGGCCTGCTGCCCCTCCACTCTGCCCACCTTCCCCTCCAGTCCCTGGTGGTGTCCCTCCTAAAGCCCTCCTCTCAGGAAAACATCTGATATTTATTCATGCTAAGATATAAAGACTTGACTCATTTCCCCTAGACCTTAGCTTTGAAACAAAAGGAATCAAGTACAAATAATGGATTTCCCTGATGAGAAGGAGGCCTCTCAGAATGCAGCTGGGCCTTCTGGGATCCCCTAAAAACCCTGCCCTGCTTTTCCTCAGGGGGTTCCCCTCATGACTGACAACATTGACCTGTTGAGCAGCTGCTGACAGACAGACGTGAGTGTGGCACTGTGATCTCTGGGGTGGACCCTGGAGGGCCAAGAAGTGGGGGTCAGCCATAAGAACTGAAGTTAGGTGCCCTCACAGGAAATCACCTGGGCTCAGAGACACACAGCCATTTGCTGAGATTACAAAGCTGCTTACTGGAACCCGGGTCATCTGATGTCCAGCCCTGAACTCTGTACCCTGCCCCACACAGAGGGACAGACTCAGGAACTGACAGCCAGACAAAGGATAAGGGTTTTGTTATCCACACTTAAAACACCTTTTTTCATGAAAAGAAATGAAGCTGAGCCTTCCCCCTCACTTTGCTACACAGAGTTTTGTCAGTGCACCGTATGCTGTGAGGACCAAGTATAGTTTTTTTGTGAAAAAAATAACATGGTTATTAGAGACTGTGAAGGAAACAGTCAAAAAGCTGAGTTAGAGGCAGAGCAGAGAAACTAAATTGTCCTTCTCCTCTCTGCAGCACTTCCTGGCTACCCACCCAGGCTGGGAGGAGCAGTGCTCCTTTGTCTGTGCCCTGCTCCCAGGTACAGGTGGCCTGGGGTGGGGAGGGGTCTAGGTGGATCAGGCAGATACAAGAATGTAATGGGGAAGGAAGGAGGAAAGGGAGGAGAAAGAAGGGAGGGGGAGGGGAAAGGAGATGGAAGGGGAGGAGGGGGAAGAAGGAGGAGAAGGAAGGGGAGAAGGAGAAGGAAGGAGAGCAGGAGAAGGAAGGGGAGGAGGACAGAAGAAGGAGGAGGAAGGGGAGAAGCAAATGAGGAAGAGGAGGAGAAGGAAGGGGCAGAAGAGAGGAGGAGGAAGAGGAGGAAGGGGAGGAGGAGAGGAGGAAGAGGAGGGGAGGGAGAGAAGGTAGGGAGGAGGAGGGGAAGACATGATGATAGTAAGTGCTTATCTTACCATGTAGAGTGCAGGTACTCTCCACTCTCCACAGCACTTTGAAGCAGCTGTTTTTCCCGTCCTCACTTTACAGATACAGAAACTGAAGCACAGGGACATTAACAAAATGGGAAATAAATGTTTCCTGGCCAGGGAAGAATGTGGAAACTTTGTCATTCACTTCCATCTCCTGGTCCCTCCTCATTGGTGCTTGACTTTAGCATAGAAACATTACTGGGTATATGCCCAAAGGATTATAAATCATTCTACTATAAAGACACATGCACATGTATGTTTATTGCAGGACTGTTCACAATAGCAAGGACTTGGAACCAACCCAAATGTCCATCAGTGATAGACTGGACAAAGAAAATGTGGCACACATATACCATGGAATACTACGCAGCCATAAAAAAGGATGAGTTCATGTCCTTTGCAGGGACATGGATGAAGCTGGAAACCATCATTCTCAGCAAACTAACACAGGAACAGAAAATCAAACACCACATGTTCTCACTCATAAGTGGGAGCTGAACAATGAGAACATATGAACACAGAGAGGGGAACATCACACACCAGGGCCTGTTGGTGGGGTGGGGCACTAGGGGAGGGATAACATTAGGATAAATACCTAATGTAGATGACGGATTGATGGGTGCAGCAAACCACTATTGCACACATATACCTATGTAACAAACCTGCACATTCTGCACATGTATCCCAGAACTTAAAGTATAATAAAAGAGAGAGAGACATAAACTCGCTATCCTTGCTTTCTCAACTCCTGATTCCTCATCACTCAGGCAGCTTCCAGCCCCTGACTGTACCCTTAAAATGATTTCAAGTGAACTAGTACTGGTTAACCCAGGGTTCCCTCCTCACCCCTCTTGCTCTCTGTCACTCTTTCTGTGTTTTATTGTTGTTGTTGTTGTTGTTGTTGTTGTTGTTGTTTCGGAGGCAGAATTTTGCTCTTGTCGCCCAGGCTGGAATGCAATAGTAATGGTACGATCTCAGCTCACTGCAACCTCTGCCACCCGGGTTCAAGCAATTATTGCGCCTCAGCCTCCAGAGTAGCTGGGATTACAGGCTCCCACCACCACTCCTGGCTACTTTTTTTATTTTTAGTAGTGACGGGGTTTTGCCATGTTGGCCAGACTGGTCTTGAACTCCTGGCCTCAGGTGATCCACTCACCTCGGCCTCCCAAAGTGCTGGGATTACAGGCTATGCTTGCTCTTTTGTTCTCTCTTTGAGACATCCCTGAACAGCCCCTCCTGTGCCACCACTGGGGATGTCCTCTTCCTTCATCAGTGATTCTGAGGTCTCCTACTTCCCTGAAACTCTGCCTTGGCCACTTTCACTAGTTCCTCTTCCTATGCCTATCTCCTAAATTAGCACTTCCCAAAAGTTTTAAGAAGGTTTTAAGGGCACAAACAAAGATTTTGGTGTCAATAGAGTCTGTTAAAGTCCCAACTCTACCTTCAGTTAGTTGTGTGGCCTTGGTTAACCTACTACTACAGGGGCTATTACCACTCCCTGTAGGAGTTCCTTATATATTTTGGATATTAACTCTTTGTCAGGTGTGTGGTGGGCAACTATTTTCTTCCATTCTGTAGGTTGCCTTTTCATTTTGTTGGTAGTTTTCATTGCTGTTCAGAATCTTTTTGTTTGTTTGTTTGATGTAATTCCACTTGTCTATCTTTTGCTTTTGTTGCCTATGTTTTTGGTGTCACATCCAAGGGATCATTGCCGAGACCAATATCAAGAAGTTGTTTTTTATGATTTCTTTCTTTTTTTCTTTTTGTTTTTTTTTGAGACGTTGTCTTCCTCTGTCGCCCAGGCTGGAGTGCAGTGGCAGGATCTCGGCTCACTGCAAGCTCCGCCTCCCGGGTTCACGTCATTCTCCTGCCTCAGCCTCCCGAGTCGTTGGGACTACAGGCGCCCGCCACCACGCCCGGCTAATTTTTTTGTATTTTTAGTAGAGACGGGATTTCACCGTGTTAGCCAGTATCGTCTCGATCTCCTGACCTCGTGATCTGCCCTCCTCAGCCTCCCAAAGTGCTGGGATTACAGGCGTGACTCACCACACCCGGCCTTTTTTCTGATTTCTTCCAGGAATTTTGCAGTTTCTGATCTGAGGTTTAAGTATTTAACTCAATTTGCTACACAGGTACTATTTATTGCAGATTCCATCCCCATTGTTTATCCGTGGTACCCTTGTTGAATATCATCAGTTGACCATATATGCATGGATTTATTTATGGGCTCTCTATTCTGCTTCATTGGTTTATATTTCTATTTTTATGCCAGTAGAATATTGTTTTGATTATTGGAGACTTGTAATATAATTTTTCATATTTTTAACCTTTTTTATTTAAAGATCTTTTTTTCATTTCTCAGTCAGGCCACTGTTCTTGATGACTATTATGTATTCTTTTCTCAATGCTTAACTTATTATCTAATCAATACATTGTGTATATTTGTGGGTGACAATTTACGTTTCAATGTAATATAATTTAAAATCAGAAAATGTGATGCCTTCAGTTTTGCTCTTGATCAAAATTACTTTGGCTATTTGTGGTGTTTTGTGGTTCCATATGAATTTTAAAATTTTTTTAAAAAAAATACCATTGAGATTTTTGTGGGGATTGCATTGAATCTATAGATTACATTATGTTTTAATGATATAGATACTTCCAATTCTTGAACACATGATAGCTTTACATTTATTTGTAAATATAATGTTCCAGGTCTCAGAGGAAAAGTTCTTAGTTTTTCACCACTGAGTATGATGTCAGTTGTGGTTTTTTTAAATATATGGCCTTTATTGCATTGAGGTAAGTTCCTTTATACCTAATTTGTTGAGAATTTTTATCATAAAAGGGTGTTGAATACTACCAAATGCTTTTTTTCTGCCTCTGTTGAGACGACCATGTGATTTTTATCCTTCATACTGTTAATGTGGTATATCACATTGACAGATTTGCATATGTTGAACCATCCTTGCATCCCAGGGATAAATTCCATTTGGTCATGTTGTATGATCCTTTTAATATGCTGTTTAATTTGGTTTGCTAATATTTTGTTGAGGATTTTTACAACCATGTTATCAGAAATATTGACCTGTAGTTTTCTTGTGATATCTTTATCTGACCTTGCTATCAGAGTAATGCTGGCCTCAGAAAAAGTTTGAAAGTCTTCCCATTTCTAATTTTTGGAAGAGTTTAAGAAGGATTCTATTAATTCCCCTTTAAATGTTAGGCAGAATTCACCTGTTAAGCATCTCATCCTGGGTTTTTCTTTATTGGAAGGTTTTTGATTACTGAATCAATCTGTTCATTTGTTATTGGTCTGTTCAGGCTTTCTGTTTCTTCTTGATTCAGTCTTAGTAGGTTGTATGCTTTTAAGAATTTAGCCATTTCTTCTAGGTTGTCCAATTTGTTGGGGTATAATTGTTAGTAATAGTTTCTTATTATCTTTTTATTTCTGTGGCTTGAGTTATAATATCTCCTATTTCATTTCTGATTTTATTCATTTGAATTTTCTCTTTTTTCTTAGTCTTGCTAAGGTTTTGTCAATTTTGTTTATATTTTCAAGGAACCAACTTAGTTTTGTTGATTTTTTCTATTGTTTTTTCACTCTTAACTTCATTATTTATACTCTAATCTTTATCAGTTTTTTCCTTCTGCTAATTCTGGGGTGAGTTTGATCTTTTTTTTCTGGTTTCTTAAGGTGTAATGTTAGGGCATTTATTGGTATCTTTCTTCTTTTTTAGTGTAGGTATTAGTCACTATAAACTTCTCTCTTAATACTGCTTCTTTTATATCCCATAAGTTTGTTACTTTTTTTTTCGTTTTTGTTCATCTCAAGATATTTTCTAATTTCCTTTTTGATATCTCCTTTGACCCAATGACTGTTCTAATTTCCACATATTTGTGAATTTGGTGATTTTCCTTTTGTTATTGATTGTTAGTTTTATTCCATTGGGGTCACAAAAGACACTTTGAATGATTTTAACCTTCTTAAACTTGTTAAGACTTGTTTTGTGACCTAGCATGTTATCTGTCTTGGAGAATGTTTGGTGTATGCTTGAGAAGAATGTGTATTTGGCTGCTGTTAGGTGGAATGTTCTGTACATGTCTGTTAAGTCCATTTGGTCTGTAGTATTATTTAAGTCTGCTGTTTCCTTATTGATTTTTTTGTCTGGATGATCTGTTCATTATTGTACTTGGGGTATTGAAGTATCCTATTATTGTATTGCTATCTATTTCTCTCTTTAGATCTGTTGATGTTTGTTTTGTGTATTTAAGTGCTCTGATGTTGAGTGCATATATATTTATAATTATTATATCTTCCTATTGAATTGACTCTCTTATCATTATGTAATGACCTTCTTTGTCTCTTGTGACAGTTTTTGACCTAAAGTCTATCTTGTCTGATATAAATACAGCCACCTCTGCTCTCTTTTTATTACTATTCGCATGGGATATCTTTTCTCATCCCTTCATTTTCTCCCTATGTGCGTTCTTAAGTTCAAAGTGAGTCTTTCGTAGCTAAGAGATAATTGAATCTTGTTGTTTTTATTCATTCAATGCCTATGTCTTTGGATTGGTGAGTTTAATCCATCTTATATTTAATGTAATTATTAATAAGTAAGAGCTTACTATTGCCATTTTGTTCATTATTTTCCATCTGTTTTGTAAATCTTTTGTTCCTCTCTTTCTCTCTAGTTTTCTTTTGTGATTTGATGGTGTTTTTGGTAGTGATATACTTTGATTTTTTTTTCCTTATCTTGTCTGTATCTGCTATGGATTTTTTGGGAGATTGCCATGAGGTTTGCACAAAACTTTTCATTGTTATAGAAGTCTATTTTGAGATGGTAACAATTTAATTTCAATTGCATACAGTAATTCTACACGTTCACTCTTTTGCCTTCACATTTTGTTATTAATGTCAGAATTTACTTTTTATGTTGCTTATTCTGTAACCAATTTTTGTGGCTATTCTTAATACTTTTGTCTTTTCACTTTTATACTAAAGTTTAAAGTGATTTCAAGCCAATTATCAACTATTCTTTCTGGATTGTCTCATTTCTTCCCACAGCATTGGCTTATGATTTCCCACTGTTGACTCCTCACTGTTCTTCCCATCCCTCCACACCCTTCTGGCCTCCGGACCTACATTTCCAATCATCTACTGCTAGTCGTCTCCATCTAGATATCCTGCAAGTTTACCAAAGTTGATTAAATTAATTACACCTCCCAACACGCTTCAGCACTGCATTCACCAGGCTTCAAACCTGACCTTCCTCCTATACTCCTACCTTGGTTAATATTGCCAGCACACAACCAGCCACCCAAGTAGGAAACCATCTTCCAATCAACTCTTCATATCCAAGTGGCCATCATGCCATCATGGGTCTCCAGTAAAAGTGTATCTTGGATTTAGTCCCTCTTTCTGTTTCATTCTTTATATACGAGGAGACTCAGGAGGCTCAAAATAATACCTCCCTAAATACTGACAGCTATCTCAAATGCCTCCAGTAGGATTTTGTTCCTTTTAGCATCAAATGCAAATACCCATAAAAGACAGTGAGAATACTGGGTCCCTGGAGTAGACAAAATACCTTATTGAAGAAAAAGGCCACAAACACTAGCTTCTTCATGATACTATCTCCAGATGACCTTAAAGAGATCCAATAGCTCCAAAACCATGAATTTTAGAGGCTCTGATGCAACCATCTCCACATTTTCAAATCAAAGAAGAAGAAGAAATCTATCCAACCTCTATCTATCAATCTTTTTTCATTCACTCATGCATCCATCCATACATCATAACAGGTGATGCACAATGGGCACAAGCCACCATCTCTGGAATCATAAAAACTATTCAGAATTACAGAAATAGAGAGAGATACAGAGATCATTACATTTCTTTATATTTTACATGTATAGGCTGCTTTTCACTTATTGGAAGTCTTCTGTGTATTGAGTGCTATCATAAGCACTGAGGATACAATGATGACTATATGTAGCCTTGGTCTTTGCTGCTGTGGAGCTACTCAGAGGGATGGGGCAGAAAATCAGGACATGGCTGAAGCTGCCCTTAACTCACACTTTCCATTCCTCTCTTCTGATACTAGTTTTCTCAGTTTTGAGATAAGGTAGGGGAGTGAAGGAAATAAAATGCCATTGGAGTATTTAAATAGAGCAACGATGTTAAAATGGAGATTGATCACTAGCACAGGTGGAACAGTTCGCTCCTGTCTCAACACACTTTTCAATCCACCTCTACTCAGTGCTAAGAGTCCCAAAACAGAACAAGAGGGGAAGGCTCCTGGGGTAAATGGTATTAGGACAGGGAAGAAAGGAGGCTTGACACAATGACTGTTTTCCCCCACAGGGCTATGTTGAGATGCAACTGGGAACCACAAACAAGTTCAAAGAGAATCAGGAGAGAAGGCCCCTCTGCATCAGAGCAATTAGAAGAAGTGGCTGGCCCCTTGCAGCACCTGATGGGATTCTGGTGTACCCCCACCCATGCTTTTGACAAGGGAATTCTATCTTTCTCCTAAAAAGTGATGTTTACCAAGGGATTCACACATAGCGGCCATTCCATACTCCATTGTGCTTGGATTTTGCTCTCCAACCTTGTCCCAGGGGAGGCCTGGACCCTGTAGGGCAACACCACACAGCTCCTGGGAAAGTGAGAAATCCAGCTGTCTCCAAGGACCACATGACTCAAACAGCTATTTTGCTGGATCACTGGACTAAGCAGTGTGGGAGATAAATCCAAATAGAAGCCTAGTGGCTCAGCCCCAGTGTGATGGCCTCAAGGTAAAGCATAAAGTTTTTTCCTCTAGCCAAATATAGTCATGTGTCACTTCACAACTGGAGTATGCTCAAAGAAATGCATCATTAAGTGATTTCATCATTGTGTGGACATCATAGAGTGTACTTACACAAACCTAGATAATATAGCCTCTTACACGCCTAAGCTATACAGTATTATGTATTGCTTTAAGGCTGCAAACCTGTACAGTATATGACTTTACTGAATGCTATAGCCAATTGTAACACAGTGTTAGGTTTTGGTATATCTAAATATATCTAAACATAGAAAAGGTACAATAAAAATATGGTGTAAAAGATAATAAATGGTACACCTATATAGAGCACTTGCCAGGGATGGAGCTTGCAGGACTGGAAGTTGCTCTGGGTGAGTCCATGAGTGACTGGTGAGTGAACATGAGACCTTGAACATTACTGTTCACTACTGTAGACTTTATAAACACCATACACTCAGACTACATTAAACTTATTTAAAAATATTTATCTTTCCTCAATTCCAAATTACTCTTAGCATACTTTAGCTTTTTTACTTTATAAACTTTTGAATTTTTAGCTTTTTTATTCTTTTGTGGTAACACTTAGTTTAAAACACAATATATTGTAGAGCTGTACAAAAATACTTTCTTTACATCTTTATTCTATAAGATTTTTTTTCTATTTTTAAATCCTTTATTTTTAACTTTTTAAACTTTTTTTGTTAAAAACTAAGACACAAACACACACATCAGCCTAGGTCTACACAGGGTCAGGATCATCAAGATGGCACAGGTGATAGGAATTTTTCAGCTTTGTTTTAGTCTTATGGGACCACTATATATGCAGTCCATTGTTGACCAAAATGTCATTATATGGTGCATAACTGTATTAAACTCCTAGCGGACCTTCAACTCTGCAGAAGATTATTCAACAGACTAACACTTAATTGAAGCTTTGTTGTTTTTAATTTAGTTTGACTTTAGACACATGGTTCAACTTGGCCTTGGGTCTGGGATTTACCGGTGCCTCTCATTCATTTCATCATGTTGATTACCACTGACTTTTCCCAAATTCTGTTCTCCATAGTAATATGTGGCTCTACTATGGTTCTCCCACTTCCTTTGATGACATACTAATATTGAAGGGGAAATGGAAGCCCTAGTTCTGAATGTTATGATCCATGATTGCCCCTCTGTCATATCCAGGGCTGGTAGGCTATGAAGATGGGCCGGGGGGGATGTTGTCAGCAATCAGGGGTAGGCATGGCAAGGACTGTGGAAACAGACCTGGTTGAGGATCTGCCTCCAGGATATAAGTGGGTCAGCCAATGGCCAGGAGGCAAGAAGCATGACCAAGTCATCTCCTTGCAGGTCTGAGAAGGCTCAATCTGGTCAGTGGAGGCTGTTGACAGAGCTGAAACCACAAGGAGATTAAATGAGATTGAGTACAAGGTTATAGGCTCAATATGGAACAGGAGATTCAGGCAGGGGAACTAAGGCAGAGTCCAGGGGTTTGGGCTAGGTTAACATGGGAAAGAAGGGGGCAAAACTGTTTATTTTGTGAGATCTGTTCTATCCTTGGCAGCTAACCTAATTCTGGTCCCCTGGGCTGATGTGCCAGGTCTGCCTCAGTCAGGGTTATCTGTGTGTCTGGATCAGGGCTGAGCACATGGACAGCAATGGCTCTTGCACAGAAGTGTGATGGAAGAAGTGGCTAATAGCAGCAATTTGGGGAGCCAATTATGTGAGCATCAGACCTTCCCCAGATACCCCCACCTCACTGGTGGTGAGGAGCTCCCCATATGTTGCCAGGGGAGTCTGGCTGGGACTCTAATAGTGAATGTCCTTTATTACCTGCAGTTTGGCAGGGAAGGAACAGGCAGGAATAGACCAAGGTTCCCATAAAGCTACAAATACATCATCTCAAAGACTGACCCATTAAATGACTGTAGCTTCTAACATCTTAGTCTAATTCAGTTTCTCACATTAACAGCTTACTCTCATCAAGTCCCCAAAAAGAATGGAAGCCAGGACAGATGAGTTTGATAAAGATGGCAATGGTTCTCAGCCCTGGTGAGACATTAGAATCACGCGCCCCAGTCCCAAAGTTCTGAATTAATTGATCTTGGCAGGGGGACCCAGTATATATTTTTAAAGTCTCTTGGGCAATTCTAATGTGTAGTTGGAGTAGCAACCCTCTGATTTAGGGCACTGTGCACTTCCAGGGGGAGGGAGGAAGTATGGAACAAAGGAGCCCAGAGTGAAAGGAGGTCATGGGAGACTAGGAAAGCTTCCTCCCATCCAAAGAGTTTGCCCAGTGTCTGTCCTGCTTTTGGGTCCTTAGGCCACTTCTAAATCTTTTCACTTCTAATTATTTCCCAGCAAACCCCATCTCCTTCCCCAGCTCAAAGCAGACTGCTATAAAGGAAAAAGGAGTGGAGTAGACTAATGTCTCTTTGTTAAGAAAGTTCCACAAGCATTGTTTTACTGCTTTATTTGGAGTCTGATTTTTTAATAAGACCGGGCAAAAATGGGCATTAGTATTTGTATCAATCGATTTTCATGCTGCTGATAAAAACATACTCAAGATGGGCCAATTTACAAAAGAAAGAGGTTTAATGGACTCACAGTTCCACATGGATGGGAAGGCCTCCCAATCATTGTGGAAGGTGAAAGGCACATCTCACATGGCAGCAGACAACAGAAGAGAACTTGTGCAGGGAAATTCCCCTTTATAAAACCATCAGATCTTGTGAGACTTAGTCACTATCATGAGAATAGCATGGAAAAGGCCCACCCCCATTATTCAATTACCCTCCACTGGGTCCCTCCCACAACATGAGAATCATGGGAGCTACAATTCAAGATAAGATTTGGGCAGGGACACAGCTAACCCATATCAATATTCCACACATCCACAGATATGGATCCACACATCCATATCAATATTCCATACATCCACAGAGGTACCCCTGGTATTCAAGGAAAAACAGCACATAGCAACAGACCATTCACATTAGGATTACATTTGGTGCTTTTCCCCCCGCAACAGTGTTTTTGTAATTGAAATCATCAAATGGGAGCATTAAAAGGACCCTTCAAGGCCATATGGTTCATCAGCCCATGCACCCATGAGGAATCAGCAGGGCTGCATTCAGGAGACATGAATTTACCTTTACCCCAACCTGAGTTTCAGTCCCAGCTTGGCCACTTGCTAGCTGAGCCACCTTGGGCATGTAACTTATGTTAAGGTCCCTCAGTTTACTTGTCCATAAAATGGGACTCATGATACTTGCCTCCACAATGCCACAGAGTGGTCGTGAAGAAAATGAGTCAATGACAAATATTAGTCCACTTCCCTTACTAGAATTTTGAATATTGAATGCGATATTTGATCCTCCCACCATCACCACACACAAAAGCATTTTAGCACCCTCAGTTTCTGTCATTAGCATTTGGGATGTTCTGTGGTATCAACCTCATTTGATGAAGTTGACTAATGGGCTACCTAGGTAGAAGCAGAAAATATCTTCTCCTGGCAGTTTGCCACAGTGCCAGGAAATTCATCATTATTGCTATGCCTTAACTAGAAAGCAGTATGGTTAATTAAAAAAAAAAAAAAAAGGAAGGGGATCCACACTCGGAGTCAAAAGAATTAGGTTCTGATCCCAGTTCCACAAATGTGTAGCTGTGTGATATTGGGCAAACAACTTAAACTTTCTGAGTCTCAGTTTTCTCATCTAAAGATAAGGATGATAAAACTTGCTCTGCCCACCTAGATATGATGAGGGCCAAATGAAATTGTATATGGCAGTAGTTCCCAATCAGTAGCAATTCTGCCTCCACCCGACCCGAGGTACATTCGGCAATATCTGGAGACACTTTTGATTGTCACAACTAGTGTGGAGAAGGAAGGGATGCTGCTAAATAAACATCCTGTGTTGCAGAGGACAGCCTCCCACAGCAAGGAGTTATCCTTTCCAAACTGTCAATAGTCCTGTGGTTGAGAAAGGGCTTTGTAACCTTGAGAGGCTCAGGTGTCATTCTTAAACAACAAGTACCTATGAGGAGATTCACCGTGGCATTCAGAGTCATTGCCACCTTCGTTCAGCTAATTTCTCAGACCCCTTTCCTACAGGACACAGAACTAAGTGGAGGGCACACCCCTCTAGGAAGTCTTGCTTAGAGCAAGAGTGCAGGGCTTAGCAGGCTGGCCCCTATGGAGGGCAGGTCTCCCGCCAGCCAGGGACACTTAGAAGAACAACCCAAGACAACAAGGGCTGTGAGCACAGGGTGGTTAACCCAGCATCTCCATGTAGGTTTTTCAAAGATGCCTCAAACCCAACATGACTCATATCAAATTCATGTTCATCCCACACTCACTCCTTCTCCATGGTTCTCTGCATCAGCAAATGCTACCACCCTTCATTCATGAGTTTGCTCAGGCCAGAAATCCAAGCATCTATGGATTCCATCCACTTCTCTACATCACCTTCTGTCTCTCTCTCTCTCTCTCTCTCTCTCTCTCTCTCTCTCTCACACACACACACACACACACACACGCTGCTTAAAAGCCATCCAAATGCTTTTCGGATAAAGACCAAAATTTTTAACACAGCCTGGCCCCTGCCCTGACTCTCCAACTTTATTTCTCAGCATTCTCCTCACCCCTGGTGCTAGCCAATCAGTTATGGCTGATTTTAGCTCCTTGAAACCACCATGCCACAGGGCCTTTGCACATTCTTACCTAAATCTTAGACACTCTCCCATTTTCTTCCCCTAATTAACTCCTACGCTTCCTGCAGATTTCAGCTTCCAGCTTCAGCTTCCAGTCATTACATTTTTAGGGAACTGTTTTCTGACCTCCTTGACAAGCCAGTTCCCTCTGTTAACCCTCTTATGACCCCACCACCTCTCCTCCATAACCCCTACCCTGCTGGTAGTTTACATTTGTAAAAGTCTTGGATCAAAGTGCATCTCCCTCACTAAAGAAAACATTCCACTAGATTTGCTAACCATCATATTCACCACGTAGCACACAGTGCCTGCCACATAGCAAGAAATGCATAAATATTTGTTGAATACGTGAATATGGATACCAAAGGCAAATTTGAGGCCAAATATAAAACAAACAAACAAAAGGCAGAAAAAACAGTCTTAGGTTCATTTTAATTTTTGAACCTCTTTTGTGCCAAGACTAGCTTTTGGCCTAATGGAATATTTTTATGTTAAAGTGTCTGAAATGCTGTCTGAGGCTTCTGAGCACACTTAAGCAAACATGTCTGGTACAAAGAGAGATTATCAGGCAATCTGCTTTCCCCAGCACCAAGTCCTGTTCTCCTTGGGCACATCCCAGCAGCTGCTGTATCCACACACAGTCCTTCTCAATGATCTTTTTCTCCCGGCCCTTATCAAGGCAGCTTCAAGCTAGGAACAATGTTCCCACTCAGCTATCAGGCTGATCCTACATGGGGGTCCTTTTTAGGAGATTCTCCTTAAAGTTATCTGACGGACCTGTGCTTTCCTCATCTGTGAAATCCATAACTAGCAACAAGGCAGGAACCAGCCTCTGCCCACCAAGGCCCACGGGGGTGGCTCTGCAGGTGAGGGGATGATTCTTCCATCTCCCGTGTGGTGGAGCCCACAAAGGGAGTCTAGGCTTTCTCTCTGCATTCTACTCCAAAGGGCAGTTCTCAGATATAGCAACTGTGAGTGATATATTTTCCTGGAAAAATACTGAGCTGCTGTTCAAATGAGATTTAAGCCAACATGAAAGATGGAATGTGCTATTTTTTTCTTTCCTAAGGTCCTCGATGTCACATCCAGCAAAAGCAGGTTGCCCATATCGTGGTAATTATTGTCTAAGCTCTTATTTTGAACAAAAGGAAATTTTGTGTGTGCGTGTGTGTGTGTGTGTGTGTGTGTGTGAGAGAGAGAGAGAGAGAGAGAGAGAAAGAGAGAGAGAGAGATTGACCTGGGGAAGGAGAGGCAAGGAGGGAGAAAGGAAGTAGAAAGAAGAGGCAGACAGCAGAGAGAGAAAGAGGAATGATGAAGGGAAAGAAAAAGGAGTTCATTCCAGGGAATATTTTTTTATTAAATTCCAACACGAGGAAGCTCTGTGTACATGGGCTCCCCGTTTTCTCCTTCTGAAGCCTGAAGGCAAACCAGGATGCTGTGTCAATTACAGAAAAAAATCAATGAAGATACTGTTCAGGAGTCCTTTTCACCATTCAGTGCGGATGGTATCCTTCACTTTCTAGCACTGATTCATTTACTTTCAGCCTCTCTGGGGGCTGCTGACATATTGCTATCTCTGAAGAATCTGAAGCAAAATCACCTTTGTTTCCTACTGCAACTTGTTCCTCCATGCAGTTCGTTAGAGGAGCTACCACATGACCTCCCTCGGATTGCAGGACTGAAGGGTAAGACCTTGCTGGGCTTGCCATGGGCTTTGGTGCCTCCCTCCATCAACCTGCCATCTCCTACTGAGGCACCCAGGGCCCAGTAAGGCCTCCAGCCTGTAGGCGAAGAGCCTCATGAATTTTCAAACCCTGTTTCCTCTGTGTCTATCTGGACTCTAAAACAAATTCCTGCTGCAGTACTAGTACCCTCCTACCTCAATAGCATTGTAGAAGACATCTTCTAGAGAAATAAAACCTATTCCAAAGCAATGGCATTGATGAAGGAAGCCCAGGCATTAAGACACAGAACATCCCTGAAGCAGGGCCTGGAAGTGAGATATGGAGCCATCTGCACAACTGGAGTTCCACTATGACAGCGCCATTCATTTGAGTTAAGTAATGCCCTTCTCTTTTGGTCCCATTTTAGGTTTAGAACATTTCTAGAGAGGTTAAGCCTTCAGTCCTTGTACTAGTTTCTTATTGCTGCTGTCACAAATTATCACAGACTTACAGCTTAAAACAACACACTTATTTTCTCTTACAGTTCTAGATTTCAGAAGTCCAAAACGGGTCAGCAGGACTGCATTCTTTCTGGAGGCTCTAGGAAAGGATTCATTTCCCTGCTTTTTCTAGCTTCTAGAGGCTGCCTGCATTCCTTGACTCATGAACTTCCCTCTCCATTTTGAAGGCCAGCACATAGCATTTTCCCACATAGTGCTCTCTCTCTTGCTCTCTCTTTCTCTGTTATCACATCACCTTTTCTGGCTCTGTTTCCTTTGTCACTACCTTCTCTATCTTTACCTTCTTATGAGGACCATGTGATTACATCAGGCCCATCCAGATAATCCAGGATAATTTCCCCATCTCAAAATCCTTCAATTAGTCATACCTGCAAAATCCTTTCTGCCTGTAAGGTAGTCTGTTCACAAGTTCTAGGAATTAAGACATGGACATTTGGGGAAGGCATTATTCTGTCTGCTACACTCCCCACCTTTTTAGTATAAGCAAATAAGGTCACCCAATTTCTTCCCAGTTGGTGATAGAGATCAGTGGAGAGACCCAGGAGTGGGCTAACAGGGGAATGAATGGTGTGCACTAAAAAAGGGGGCAAAGAGTACAGAGTTGAGAGGTAGAGGTGGTATAGCATTGATTTCATTGATTTTTTTCTTGACTTTATGAGTCGTGTAGAAGGACTGTCAGCTAAAATGGTGCTGTAAATTTATGGTGTGCATTCTCCCCACCTCACCTCTATTCAAACACAATGATGACAGAAAAAGTGAAATCTGATTTAAAAAATTAAAAAGACACAAAACATCCCCACAGACCAGGAACAACAACAACAAAAAAAAAAACAGAAACATGGTTGAAGCACCAGGCTTGATGGGCCTCGAGTTCAAAAGGATGTACTTGTTACCGAGCAACCAATGGGCTGACGGCTGTCTGATGTGAAGCCAATACCTTGGCATCAGCTTTTCAGCAAAGAAAAGCTTTATTGCAAGTCAACTGGCAGTGAACAGAAGGAAATGCTCAAATCTGTCTCCCTGAGCTGGGAGCTGGGTCGGGTATTACAAGCATAGCACAATGAAGTGTGACCTGATTGGGTCTTATAATAAGATGATGCCAGGGCTCCATCTGATTGGATCCTGAATCCTGTCATTCAGGGTCTCCTTCTTAATTCAGTTCTTGCGCCTCCATCTTAGTACTTAGATTCTGCCCATGGTTGCATACTTGGTTCATCTGCTCATGTTCCAATTACATGAGCTTCAACCTGGAGGTCCATGGCAACTGCAAAACAATTCACAACTTGGTCACATAAACGTTTAACTAGATCGGTCTGGTATGGCTACATACTCGGTCAACTGAGAGGGTAGTCTCTGTGGAGTTAAAGGGGCCCAAAGTTCCACAAGGTGAGGCTAACACTGAAACCAGAGATGGGCTGGATGTTCCCTGCTTGTGAAAGGGATAAGAAAAAGTTTTCCAGACACTCCTGCCAGGTGCTGATGCTGAGTTGAAGCTGTGCACACCTAGGGAGGCAGAGAGAAGCAGGCACAGCTTCCTAACCAGGACCTGGGCCAAGCCACCCACTGGCTCGGTGAACACTTTTGAGATATTGGCAATATTACTATGGGCTGGAATTCTCAAGCCAACAATTATTTAGTTCTGATAGGGTGTTCCAAAGGGCCAAACTGCTAGACAGAACAATCATTCTGGTTATTACTGTTGCATAGCAAATCACCCAACAATTCTGTAGGGTAAAACAAGTCATTTTACTTTATTAATGGATTATGTAGCTTAGGAATGCAGACAGGGCACAGCAAAGATGTCTAGAGCCTCTGTTGGAGGTGGCTCAATGGCTGCAGGCACCACCTGGAGGCACCTTTGTTCACATATCTGGAGGTTCATGCTGGCTGTAGTTTGGGACGTTAGCTGAGCTGTTGGTTGCCCTCTACATGTTGGTTGCCTTCTCTCTGTGAGGGCTATTTTGGCCTTCCTGATAGCATGGTTGCTGTGTTCCAAAAGTGAGAGTGAGTATCCCAAGAGAGCAATGTGGAAGTGCATGGCATTTCTTTTTTTTTGTTTTTTGTTTTTTGTTTTTTGAGGCGGAGTCTCACTTTGTTGCCCAGGCTAGAGTGCAGCGGCACAATCTCGGCTCACTGCACGTCTGGGTTTCAAGTGATTCTCCTGCCTCAGCCTCCTGAGTAGCTTGCATTACGGGCACCTGCCACCATGCCCGGCTAAATTTTGTATTTTTAGTAGAGATGGGGTTTCACCATGTTGGTCAGGCTGGTCTTGAACTTCTGACCTCAAGTGATCCATCGGCCTCGGCCTCCCAAAGTGTTGGGATTACAGGCGTGTGCCACCACCCAGCCAGTTCATGGCATTTCTATGGTCTTGACTCAGAAGTCACAGTGTCACCTCATCATAATCTATTGATTGAGGCAGTCACAAAAGTTGGTTTAGGATCAACGGGAGTGGACACAGACCCCATCACTTGTGAGGACCTTTCATCAGATTCTAACACAAGCATGTAAGATGGGACGTATTTTTTGCCTAATAACTTGCTGAGAAGTTTTGAGATACCAGAAATATTATTGTGTGCTGGAATCCCCAAGCCAACACTCCAACACTTAGTTCTGATTGAGATACCCCAGGAGGCAAGTAGAGATACCTACTAAAGTATTAGATAGAGGATAGGGGATGGGAGGGAAAACTTCTGCCTCACTCAAAATGAGTCTGCAAACTAATATTCCAAAACCTGAAATGTAAAATAATGCTTAAAAAAGTAACCAGAAAAATCAACAATTGAGAGATGAAATCACTTCACAAAAAAAATTTAAATAACTGAGCAATAAGAAAATGATTATTTATTAAATACTTCTGCGATAATATCCTGAAATAATGAAAGAAATAGTATCTATTAAAAATAATAAGAGATTATCAAATTAGAAAGCAGAATTAATCAGAACAGGTGACTATAAAAGGTAACTGCAGGAGTCTTAAAAAATAAACCACAATGGATGAGATAGCTCTAAACTTGATATAGTAAAAAATATAATTAGAAAAGTTAAATATAGGACAAAATAATTTGCTCATAGTATACAACAGAGAAATAAAAGGATGAAGACACTTAAAAATGTTTAGGGGGAGAGCTTCAGTTGCGGTAATAGTATTATATCTTGTTTCAGACTAACTCTGTCACACACAACAATTATAAACTCTGTAAAAAATATTAAACACTTGAAGACACTGAATAACACCAAAAAGCAGGCAAAATCTGGAAGAGATATGTCCCTTGAGAAGCAGAGGCCATGTTGGATGACATATAGCCATTTTCAGTTGACAGCAGACTGCAGTCCATACAGTGAAGAGTCACTAGATCTCAAGCAGAAAGCTGCAATCTTAATAACTTCAGGTGTCAGAGAATAGAGTTCCAGGGCAGCTGGAAATTAGAGAAGGAAATCCTGGAAAGGAGGGAGTCATGGTATGTGTTGCCAAAAATCTGCATACAAACTCCCCTTAAATTATTGGCTTACCCCTAAAATGCACATTCACAATAAGGATTCTAAAAAGACAAGCAGAAATCAAGTTGAAATGGTAAAATAACTAAGCAGAGATATCAGATGCCCACCCCAAGAGAGTGACACCTATCAAGTTGGGAAGGCTTGCTAAACACCTTGAACTTTATACAGACACTCCTTCTTACTAAAGGCAAAACCATGCCTCCACAGGTTCAAAGTGATCAGTCAGTGATTTAACTCCATGTTAGAATTCTTCAGAGGAGGGTAACAGAATTCAGTCACCACAACATATCATCACAATGTCTAACATGCAATCAAAAATCACTAAGCATGTGAAGACATAGGAAATGTGACTAATAGTCAAAAAAAAAAAAAAGTCAGTAGAACAGACTCTCCCTCCAACCCCCAGCCCCAATGATTCAGGCATTTCGATTATACAAATTTTGATATTTTTCTACATAAAATTCTGCTTAGCAAAAGGAAAAAAAATGGACTACTAATACATGCAACAACATGGTTGAATCTCAAAAACACTTTAAGTGAAATAGACCAAACACAAAGATATATGCTGCATGATTCCATTTATGCAAAGTTTGAGAACAGGAAAAAACTACCCTATGATTAAAAAGAAACAGAACAGTTGTCTGTAAGAAATGAGAATTGACTAAAAGGAGGCATAAGAAAATGTTCTTGAAGATGGAAATGTTCTTAATTTTGATTGGGATTGTGGTTTCACAGGTGCATACACTAATCAAATAGTACACTTAAAATCTATGCATTTCAGTGTGTACAAATTTTACCTCAATTTAAAAGGTAAAAGAATAGTGGGGAAACATAGAGGATAGACTGAAAAATTTGAAAACACGTGTAATCAGACTTCTAGAAGAACTGAAGAACTGATGGCAAGACAACACTCAAAGAGGAAATGGCTAAGAATTGATGAGAGATATTGACTCCTCAGACTGAAAGTGTACACCAAGTGCCAAGCACAATAAACAAAGATAAATCCCCACTTAGACATAGCATTGTGAAACTGCAAAACATTAAAGATAACATCATAACAGCTATGAGAGACAGGGAGAAAGAAAAGATTTTCTACAAAGACATGCTCATTAAACTGACCTCAATCTTTTCATCAGCAGCATGGATGCCAGAATACAAGTGAATAATATCTTCAAAGTGTTGAAGGAAAATGTAATAAAAGCCATATACCTTGCTAAGTACCATATACCTTTCAGAGTCAGGGCAAAATAAATACTTGTTAAATATAAAAAACTAATAGTTTTGGTTTTTTTAACCACTCACATGCTCCCTGAATAATCTACTAACGGACATTTTCCAACCAAAAAAAAAAGCCAAATTAGAAGCAAGGTGTGGGGCTAATCAGAGAACTCAGAAATAGCAGAACATATTGGCAACTGCCACTAGCTAGTAACTACAGTCAGTCAAAGACACTTTTAATATTTTAAAAGGTAATTAATATAAAAGTAATGAGTGTTCATTGTAGAAAATTTGAAAAATACAGAAAATTATAAAGAAAGCATAAAAACCACCCAAAGTCCAGCACTCAGAGATCACATTGCTGTTTCCACTAGTCATGTACCCAAAACTGAGAACCTGTACCAGTGCATGTTCTTTTCAAGAAGACATTTAATGACATACATTATTGCATTAGATGATTATTCCACAATGGATATAAACAGTCTGCCTTTTGATTTGTCCCTGTATTTACTATTTTCCATAATGTTGCTATAAAAAAATCTTTGTGCATACATTTTTGTATGAGTCACTGGCTATTTTGTTAGGATAGATCCCTAGCAAAGGCAGTTCTATAAATTCTGTCTATTGTAGCAAGACCTGGCCTTGTTGGAGCAGATGGAGCATTCAGTTCCTCTCAAATGAAAGGCGTCTGGGCAGCATAAACAACCCTGTATTGAGAAGCCAAGATGGGATTTTTTATCTGTCCTTGGCGCTGACCAGGCCAATCAATTGCTTCTCTGAGCTCCAGGATCCTCATATGTAACAACGAATTTAGGTAGAGCATTTGGCAGGTCCCTTCCTGCTATAACCTTCTACACCACCCAGGCAGATATCCTTCTGCTCAAACCGCCAATAATAAGGCCTGATCATGTCCAAAAAGAGGCCCCCTTTCCCCAGAAAAGGGTCTGGCTCTACAACAGTGGAAACATTCTCCCTAGTCCCAGCTCCCAGGGCAAGTGACACCATGAAGCAAGATCTGCTTGCAGAGAGAGGTGAAGCGGAAACCACACCCCTGGGTGGGATCAGATTTCCCCAGTAAAGACTGACCTCGACACCCAGAATGTGCTCCTGGCCCAGGGTGCTGTGCTGGAGGCCAAGTCGGCTTCTCTCACATGCTCACTGGGGCTAGAGTTGGCCTATCTCCTCGGCCTCTGGCCCTTGAGGTTGGACAGACGCACAAGCAATGTTCTGGTGCAGCGCTTCCCACAAGCAGAAGATAAGAAGACAAATCCCTGAGGTCTGAAAATAATGCATAAAAAGACCTACAGCAAAAGAGAAAAATCTGTTTTTCACTTTAAAATGCATGTGCTTTTTCTATCTTATTTCATAAAGTTTCTGTATTTATTTTAGTGTAGAAAACGTTTCCCCCACTCTTCAAGTAAAATTGATACCCCCAAGAAGATGCGCCACATTCATTGCGTGGCTTAAAATAACCCCAGCACACACAACACCCCCCACCAGTGGAAAGTGCAAGTAGCTGGGTTAGAGAAGCAGGAGTTTCCTCTGCCTCCCACCCTCTGTGCTTGCTCTCAGTAGCCTGGCTGTCCTCAACCTCAGCACTGTTTCCGGTCCTCAGCCTGGAGGCTACTCCATTTTGTCTCTCCTGTTTTTTTCAGTGGTCACATTTTGAAGATGCTAAATGTATTATTCTGAAAACCAGCTGTCCCTGAATGAGCTATGCCTCAAAGTAACTCCATAGTTGGTGATAGGATGTTTCACGGTATAGGACTATTCCACATAAGTGAAAAAAAAAAATAGATTATCATCATCTTGCAACCCTCTAATGAATTAAAAATCTGGGTCATGATCATCAATGGCAGCTCACACCAAAAGGGAGACAACCAGACACCTTGGAACTTCTGACACAGCACCGCCTATAAAGTACCCCAGGCAAACAGTGGTAAGATGAAAAAGTAAGTCAGGAGTATATGAGGAGGTGCAGGCTGGAAATACGAGTTTGGAAACTTTCAGCATGAATAAATGTTTAAAGTCCTGAGCTTTGAATGAGCCATGGGTTACGTTCATCTAGGGAATTAGTATAAATAGAAAATAGACTGAGTTCTGAACTCTGGGGTCCTCAGACCTCTGGCTGAGAGGCTGGAGAAATGAGGACAATTCAAAAAATAATTCTGAAAAGTCAGTGAGGGAGCAGGAAAGCCCGTAGGAGCAGCAAGTCCCTAAATCCAGAGACAAACCTATTTCCAAGACGGAGTGATCGCAAGTGTCCAATGATGCTCACAGCCTAGTAAATTCAGTACTGAAGATGGGCCATTAGATTTAGGATCTAAATATCTGACCTCATGCTACTCCTGGCTTCTGATCTCTAGCTGGAGTCTTGCATGACTGAATCCAATCTAGAGTCAGAGGGCAAGGGAGCCCACAGAGGCAGTCCAGAATGGAGAGGGGCTATAGGAGAGCACCCAGGAGACAGCTGTCACAGGAACCTCGCCTCCTTCAATCCTCGTCCTTTTGGAGCACAGACTTCAGAAT
Source organism: Papio anubis (assembly GCF_008728515.1). Classification (NCBI taxonomy): domain Eukaryota; kingdom Metazoa; phylum Chordata; class Mammalia; order Primates; family Cercopithecidae; genus Papio; species Papio anubis. The sequence continues at coordinate 49,837,209 of NC_044994.1, forward strand.
TGTAGGGACTGTGTTTCATTAGAGCCAGAGTCAAGCTATCATCACCATCTTCATCTTCTTCATCTTCATCATCATTCTTGTTTACCCAAAAGGAATCTTAATCATTCAAGGTGCCTTGTTGCATTGTGGCAGAGCCAGGATAACATCCCAAGGCTTTGGACTCCTGGTTCAGTACATTGTACTATCTTCCCCGACATCTCCCCAGTCACCCTGCTCCTGTGACCACATGGATGATTTACATTTATTCATCAGTTAACCCATGCTTGTGGCTGGAAGTTTAAAATAAGGACCCCTGCACAGAAATCCCCCAAGTCTGCACACTCTGTAGCTGTTTGTTCTTTCTTTTTCTTTCTTTTTTTTTTTTTTTTTTCTGAGACAGAGTCTCGCTTTGTCGCCCAGGCTGGAGTGCAGTGGCGCGATCTCAGCTCACTGCAAGCTCCATCTCCCAGGTTCACGCCATTCTCCCCACTCAGCCTCCTGAGTAGCTGGGACTATAGGCGCCCGCCACCATGCCTGGCTAATTTTTTTTTTTTTTTTTTTGTATTTTTAGAGACGGGGTTTCACCGTGTTAGCCAGGATGGTCTCGATCTCCTGACTTTGTGATCCACCCGCCTCGGCCTCCCAAAGTGCTGGGATTACAGGCGTGAACCACCGCGCCCGGCCTGTTCTTCCTTACTTGTACCACATGTAGCACCATCCTAAAGTCCCTGGAAACTGGGAACACAAGGGCCACACTAGGTCCTGATGAAATCCCAAGGTGAGTGGGAACTGTCATTACCAACAAAGAGCTGCCTCATCTAAGTGGTCTCTCCTTTCAGCAGGACACGGTGTGCTGTTGCCATGCCTGTGCCTGCCGCCAGCAAAGGCTGCCGTCCAGATTGGCTCCTTTCTAGACATGTGCAAGGAAATGCCCTGGGCAGGCAAAGGCTCCACTGATTTTGAGATGAAGGGGCTGTTTTCCGGGGGTTGATCCCAGGAAACATGAAAGTGGAGACCACCTGGGGCTTCAGTCCACCCTGTGATGTTATTCTTGAAGATTAAGATAATTTAGGAAGAGTAATAAAAGATATGAGCTAATATTTGTTGTGTGTTTGTTATGTCAGGCACTGTTCTAAGCACTTTGTGTGTGTTTTCTGGTTGAATTATTGGAATAGCTTTTGGAGGGACATGCAGCTATTACCCTGACAATCCAGTTACTCCACTGCCCCACTCATCTGGATGACTGTGTCACTCCTCCTCTCTCCCAAAGCTGCATGTGTACCACCTTCCTCATTATTGCTTTCATCTGATGACTCCACTGAGAAAGTACTACATCTGGTCTTATTTCCAAATTAGGCCACATTCACAGATACTGGGGGTTAGAACATCATATATTTTGGGCGGGGACACAATTCAACCTACAACACTGTCCTAAAAGTTTGTGCCCATTGAACTGCAGGCAACACCTGGGAGGTGCTCACAGATTAAGCAGAGTGGAGCACCATAGGGGGAGTCAAAGAAAAGGCTGTGCTGGCCGGGCGCGGTGGCTCAAGCCTGTAATCCCAGCACTTTGGAAGGCCGAGACGGGCGGATCGCGAGGTCAGGAGATCGAGACCATCCTGGTTAACACGGTGAAACCCCGTCTCTACTAAAAAATACAAAAAACTGGCCGGGCGAGGTGGCAGTGCCTGTAGTCCCAGCTACTCAGGAGGCTGAGGCAGAAGAATGGCGTAAACCCGGGAGGCGGAGCTTGCAGTGAGCTGAGATCCGGCCACTGCACTCCAGCCTGGGCGACAGAGCAAGACTCCGTCTCAAAAAAAAAAAAAAGAAAAAGAAAAGGCTGTGCTGGGAAGGAGGCCTGAGCCTTAAGCTCAGCAGGAAACACATGAGTACAAGTGAGAAGCTGGGCTTCAGGAGGAAGATGGAAGTGGGTTGAAGCCCAGCTCCCCCATTTGCTGCAGTGAGCCTTAAACTTTTCAAGGAATCACAGATGCTCCCCCCTCAGAAAAGTGCACACACACACATACACACAAACACACACACACAACTGAGCTTATGATTTCAGGGGTTCATGGTTCTCAAACACCTGAATCTCAGAAGAAGCCCAACTTCCATGCTTTGTGACATTAGGCAAGTTACTTAGTCTCTCCGACCTTCAGTTTCTGCACTGATGACATGGGGATGTGGTCACTACCTGCAGGCAGTTGGGAAGATGTGTGAGAATTCAGTGCGGTGATATCTGCAGTGCACGTGATGCAGTTCTGATCTCCAGGGGCCCCAGGGAATGGCAGTCATTGCTCGTGGCTCTCTTGCTACCCTTCTTTCCCTCCCTGCCGCCTGCTGCTCCTGCTTCCTGGGCATGGACTCTCATTTCCCTCCCTCTCTCCCTCTCCCATTTGGACTGCAGATCTTCAGCCTATTGAGCTTGAAGAAGGTGGAAGCTGGGGCAGAGAAGAAGTGCAGGGTGATGAGGCGATGCCCTACTGCTCTCATCCGTTATCATTAGAAGCATCTCTCTGCAAGACGTCCCAGCTGACATGGACTGGGAACCATATTTTTAAAAAATAAACATCAGACCTTAAACAACATATCATGGGCACTGTGTCAGAATATCTCTGGCCAAATTAAACCCCAGCTTAACTGGTGTAAACAATATGGAATATTTGATTTTCCTTCACATAGCTAGAGGTTCTGGTGAATGGAAGCTACAGGATCAGTTAGTTCCATGGCTCATGACATCCTCAAGGGCCCAGCTCCTTCTGCCTTTCCGCTGTATTATCCTCGGTGTTAGCTTTGTCCTCAGCTGTCTCCCTTCATGGTCACAAAATGGCTGCCATCGTTCCAGATCTCCCAACAAACACAATGTTCAGGGGAAGAAGAGGGACTGCTCTTCCTTGGGTCTTATTTTAAAACTGAGGTAATCTTTCTCAGAAATCCTCCCAGACAACTCCTTTCACATCTTGTTGGCTAGAAGGGGCTTGCGCTCCCCTGAGAGTATGTGGAAACAATATGGAATTAGGATAGTGGGATTAGACTCATCATAAATTAATCTTTTCTTTTCTTCTTTTTTTTTTTTTTTTTTTTTTTGAGATGGAGTTTCTGTTGCCCAGGCTAGAGTGCCATGGTATGATCTTAGCTCACTGCAACCTCCACCTTCTGGGTTCAAGTGATTCTCCTGCTACAGCTTCCCAAGTAGCCGGGATTACAGGCGTGCACCACCATGCCCAGGTAATTTTTGTACTTTTAGTAGAGACAGGGTTTCACCATGATGGCCAGGCTGGTCTTGAACTCCTGACCTCAAGTGATCCACCAGCCTTGGCCTCCCAAAGTGCTGGGATTGCAGGTGTGAGCCACCGCAGCTGGTCCCAGAAACTGATCTTAAGAAGAAGATGGGTGTTAGAGCATCCACTGACAGTGCCTGTTACAGGTACCAATCAGGAGGTTCAGCATGTTCTGAGGTAATAGAAGATGCAGAGCTTGTGGATGAGTCGAGTTTCAATGCAATGATCCAATTGTGAAGCACAGTGTGCAAAAGATTGCTTAATCCTAAATTGTAAATTAAGGGGAAAATGTATCATTAATGAGAGCAGACAAGAGAATAGCCTAATTCTAAATCTTTATTGGAGAGTGGAGAATGAGGGCAGGAAACTGGGGATGCTTGCTTAGGGGAGATGTCAATAATAAAGTGAACACATCTTCAGCATTTAGTATATGCCCAACACAATGCTAAGTGCGTCACATGCATTAACTCACTGAACCCCTTCATTTGTCCCATCATAGTTACTGCAAGTTCCCATTTGGTGGTGAGAAAACTAACCCACAGAGAGGTTAAGTAACTTTTCCGAGGTCATTAACTTGGTCCACTGGTCCTTGAACTAACTTGATTCTGGTTGACTTCAGCCCTATTCTGTTACTTAATCCCTGGCCATTCCTCCTTCCTAACCTCATAAAACAAAACTTTCTAAGAAGACAAATATGAGTTCCCCAGATAGTGAAGCTGGAGAAAGGAAGTTAGGAAGTTCAGGCAGAAGGGGCAACAAATCAGGAGATAAGAAGGATCAAATACACCCCCTAGAAAGGTATTAGCAGGTTTAGGCAGGAGGCGGTTAGGACCTCTGTTAGTTGGTCCAAAAATAAAGGAACAAGCAAATTGAAAAAAAAAAAAATTTTATATATATGTATGTGTGTGTGTGTATATACATACGTGTGTGTATATATATGTGTGTGTGTATATATATATATATAATTTTCAAAAGAGGAAGCATTAGTATTAATATAATTAATGATGGATGAGTGTTGCCAGAACAGAGTTTCATGTCATCAGCCTTAAGAAAAACTGAGTTTCTATAAAGGATTCTTGGTATTTGGAAATGAATCTAGAAAGCCACTCAGTGTCCAAGAGAGTTGGCTCACAGGCCGTACTTGTAGTTCCTCCATATCTGCCAGTCAATGTTTTCCATTCTCTGCCTCCATGTTCCAGAGGGAACTAGGAGCCTTCTTCCTTGGTCACCACACGGGCTATTGAGCAATGGGTGGGCGGACCACAGTCATGGGTGCACAGCCCAGCACTGCTTCTCACCAAGGGCCATGGGCAGGGCAGAATCAGCTAAATAGATCCTAACACAAGGCAGGATAACAAAGAAGGGAGAGTCAAAGCTGACCCAAAGAACTGGGATGATGAGGTTACTGGAGGCAGCAAAGTGGATGGAGAACATTTAAAAGAACAGTTTGTAGGAGGAAGGAAGGTGTTCAGCTTTGAATAGTTGGTTTTGAGAAGACAATGGTACATCCAAGAGATGGCATTAGAGGGGCAGAACTAGAATGCACGGCAGGACTATATACACAGAGATGAGATTCAGTCACATTGATGTGACCATTCATTCCGTTATTGAGCATGTATCTGGCAGTGTCCTAGGTTCTAGCGCTGCAGCCATGATTAAAACAAAGCCTCTGCCCTTGCGCAGCATGCAATCGAATATCCAAGCCCTTGAAAAGAAATGATCCTCTGCACAACTCTCCATACTATTTTCTGTATCCTGTGTGACCACGTGAAGAAAAGGGTGAGGCTGAGTTGGAAAAACACAACAAAGATGGTGAACAAACAAAAACTGAAACAGGGAAAGTGCCATCGGAGAACAGAGAACCGAGAAAGTGTCATTTTATGGAAGCCAAAAGAGGAGTGAGTTTAAAGAAGAAATTAGTATCAAATGGCCCCAGGCTAGCAGCAAAGAAAAAAGTCATTGAATTTGACATGAGGGTTGCCATTGGTAAGCTTCTAGCAATGGTTTTTGATCCTCACTGTGCATCAGAATCACCTGAGGAGCTTTGAAACACACAGATGCCTGGGAGCTAATTTCAAGATCCAGACTCAATTGGTCTGAAGTGGGACCTGGGCATCAGTATTATGTTTCAGTGACTCTGATGATGCTGAGAGGCAGGTAGAGTCAAGAAAACACTGCTTTAAAGAAAGAGATTCCAGCAAATGTTCATTGGCTCCATTTAGCCTTTCCACAACATGTACATATTTCAAAACATCAAGTTGTACACCATAAATATATACAGGTGTGATTTGTCAATTTAAATAATTAATTAAGGGAACTCTGACAAGGAAAATAAGGAAGTGATTCTTGTAGAGTGATAGCAGTAGAAGCTAAATTGCAGAGATTTTTAAAAAGGGTGTATTTTTTTCATAGAGAGACTAGCAGTCTTAACATCAGACACGGATGTTTAGCCTCAGTCTCCTGCCTTACTGTGTGATTTAACCTCTTTGTGTCTTATCTGTGAAATCAGGATAGAAATACTTGCTGTGCCCAACTCACAGTTTCCTTGGGAGGTCAAGATGGGATAATAGATGTGAGAGTACTTTGAAAAAAGATTGAAGAGCTATAGAAAATGTAAGATTTATATGGTTGTCAGATTTTTTTTCCCCAAAGATGGTCCTGAAGATAGTGATTATCAACTGTAAAGACCTAAGTGGAACGAGCATCCCTTTCCACACTGAGCTCACAAAGTCAGCACCCTTTGATAAATGCTCACAGCTACTATCTAAAGGTCTAATGCTGTTTGCAACTCTCGCTTTTTCACAGCTAGCTTTGCACTGGATCTATAATAGATGCAGTGTCCATAGTTTTGCAAATTCTGCCTAAAATTGCTGAACAACACAGCCTTCTGGCATAACACTAAAGTTGAAGAATGCTGCTGTAAAGGTTAAAAAGGAAGTTTACCGTGATAAGGTCCCCATTAGATTGTCAACCCTGTGGTTATAGAGAAAAGGGAAAGCAGAACAGATTGAGAGACATCTGTAAGAGCAAGCAATGCTGCAGGATCTGAAGAGCCTGCTTTCTCAGGCAGATGGTGAAGGGTTGGCAAAGATCTGAGCCAAACCCAGCAGTTTTTTTCAGTGACCACCTTGAGGTCTACTTGAGTACTTGGATACACCCACCTACATAATAGATGCCATGCTGGGTCTCCAAGAAATGAAGCAATACTTCTCTCAATCTTCTGCAAACTCTGACTGCCCTTGGGGTAACACCTGTACCCAGGTGAGCAGTGGAACTTCTTTGTGGTGACTAAGGTCCAGGAGAGAGGCTTTCTTTAATCATAGATTATCTTAGATATGAAGAGTAGGATTACAAAGTGCTTTCTACTCACTTTCAGGCTGACATTTTCCTTAGGGGAAAATACCAAAAAAAAAATACAAATAAATACAATTCTTTGCCAACATAATAGCATACTTAATAGTTGAGCTTCTTTTTTCCAATTAGCAGCTTCAATTCAGAGCAAAAAGAAAACGAAGGACAAACTGCTAACTAGGAGTGAAGCCAGGTGTCAGATAACTGGAGAAAGCATCAGAGGTATCCCGGGGAAGATCAGTTACCTTCATCTCTCCTCTGAGCCTACCCTGGCTCCTTCTACTCTGGTTGCAATTAGGACAAAGGTGCTAATTACATTCTCCACCTGCAACTCCTCTGCTGTTCTTCACCCAACTTCTTCCACCAGCAGAAAGGCTCACTTCAAAGTTGCCCTTTTCCAAACTGAAGTACAGACACCCAAGCCAGCCACCCCCTCATCTTACACAACCTCCAACAGGACTCAGAGCTTTTTTCATGTAAAACTGTAAAACCACAGTGCAAAATGGGATTTTGAAATGAAGATGTAAGGCTGCTTCACAAGGGTACATGGATCTTCTTATCCAGTGAGAAGTCACTTTCCCTGTGCTCAAACATCCTTGTAAAAATCTTACCAGGAGGAGAAAGTGGTACAGAAGCCAATGGAAATACCAAATCCATGGCTCCTTTCTTAATGACAAATAACTACTTTGAAGAAGGATCCTTCATGCCCCAGGGTACAGGAGCCTAAACCTCTGACTTGGGAAGAAATGAGGAATAATATTGTAGTCATTCAGTCCTATATTAAAATCTCATCGTTTAAAAAGCTGCTGTGATCTTGGCCAAGTTATTTAACCTCCCTGAGTATCTCTCTCCTATATTAATGGAAAAGAATAAAAATATTATCATACAGCATTATTGTGAACATGATTTGAGATAGAACATGCAGGGCCATAATATCAAACATGGTGTAACTCAATCTTTTTTCTTCTTCTACTGAGACTGAGTTTTTCAATATTAGAAAGTCCAGTGACCTCCTTACTATGTGAATTCCCTGTGAACACAAGACAAGAAATCGCAGCCTGGGGTATGTGCTTTTAATTGGAGCAGGGGGTCCAGAGCCCGGGGAAGGAGGTGCTTAGCAGTTTATTCTTCAACAATTCCTATCACTTCCTCTGTGGAAGCAGTACTCATCAATAAATCAGCAAGTGACAGGACATTTTTCAAAATTGCATGGAAATGTTACCATTTTATACTGTTATAATGATATACAAACAAAAGCGTATTCTTCCCCTGCTCTCAAACATACGTTGTTGACAATTATAGTTTCAGAAGCACAAGGCACAAAAACTGCCCCAAAACTCAAGATGAAGGCTAAAATTAGATTTTTTTCAAAGACCTCCCCTGACAGTACCTAGTAATGTTATTGTGGCTGTTGTAACCATGGGTGATTGCCTATACACACAGTTGGTGCAATGAAGAGACACAATAGCTTAAAACTAAACTGCAAGATTATTTTTCAAGTAGCTTCTCCAAGTATAATACCTTAGCTTCTAGAAAAAGTAATCGCTGCTAACATTTGAAAAGTCAGAATTCTATGCAAGGGTCTGGGAGATTAACACAATTGAGCATAATAGCTCCTTTCAAACCATTTCCTAGGGACTAGGCTGCAAAAAGCCTTAAGCTTTAAGATGGCTTTCCAAATATATTTTATTTATTCGATGAAGAAAAAGACTATTTGAAGTTTCCATATTCCTTTCACATACAGACACTTCACTGAGCTTTAAGAGATGCATTCGTCTGTAGGCGCAAAATGAGTAATTCCCCAGCTTCTAGAAAATGCAATCAGTGCAAACATCTGAAATGTTAAAATGTTGTGCAAAATGTCTTTTGTAGAAATATAGGGAAAAAAACCCTGAAGTAAATATCATTTTAAACTGGTCTCAGCATTTATGTTTAAAAATGAATGCATACTCATATGCTTAGTATCTGATGCATAGATCATCTCCGGACGGCAACAGCAGCTGCTTCTTGGGAGGGTAACTGAGGCCCTGAGAGATAACAGTGGGAGGGCGTTTGTTCACAGTGCATCCTTCCTCGGCTTTATATTTTGTACTGTGTGTATGTATTAATATTAATCTAACTTAATCTAACTACTTAATTTAATTAAACATGGCCTCTTCAATAAGCGAGTCAGCTCATCCATCCCAGTGGGGCAGATCTTTCTCTACCATCAGTACTGGATGCTGACCTTCTCCCTGGCCTGGACCTCAAGGATGCCATACAGCAAACTTCCCTGACTTCTTTTCACTCTGAGGACTAGGTGGGTGCTGTGCTGGCACTAAAAGGATACAATGAAAATAAGAGGCTGTCTCAGGGCAGTCTGCACAGGATGGCTAGCCCTCCCTTCCCAGGCTCCTGCCCTACTGGGCTTTCTCCAGAGACCAGAAGAGGCCTCTGCATATCTTATGTACCACTCTGGTCCTTTCCTTGTTGCCCCCACCCCTCCACCCTTGCCAACGTGTACTTCCTTCCTCAGGAACTCTGAGACACAATGAAAAAGGGAGAAGGTGAAATTCCCTCTTCCTCTGGGCTCTGGAGTACCAGAGAAATACATTGGGGCCACATCCTCTTCTGGAACACACTAGCAATATGACCTTGATAAAGTCAAGCTCACTGAGCCTGATTCTGAACTCTTGAAATGGTGGTGGTCTTTATATCCTCAGGGGAATGGAATAGAGATTGAGTGAGATCAGTTATGTAAAATGCCCAGCGTTATACTCAACACATAGCATGTGAGCAGTAAGTATTGGATGATATCATCGTCATCATTGGCAGTAGAAACAATGGTAGTTCTCGCCGCCAAAACATGATTGTTTCAGCCTCGCAGGCCTGTACACATCTCCAGCTCTCTGTCCTGGGACTCACTTACATGCAGTGTGGATTAGTGGAAAGGGTGGGCTTTCCAGCCAGAGGCACCTTACCTTGAGCAAGTCCTTAACTTATCTTAATGTCAATTTCTTTAACTATAAAGTGCCCACTCATAGGAGTGGAGCAAAGATTATAGATAATATCTACAATGCCCTAGCACCTAAGTACCCTACATACCTTGGCTGTTTTGACTTTACTCCAAGCGGCTGATCTATTTACTGGCTCCTGTCACGCCTTGCCCTCTTCAGCCTCCACATCTTTGTTCAGTTCTCTTGCCCTGTCTGCCCCATCCTCTCTTTCCATCTCCATATCTGGAAACTTTCATGCTTCTGTTTCATCTGAGATTTTATGACACTTCATGTGACCACAGTGACTTTTCCCACCATTGAATTCATAGACTGCTTATCTTCTATAGGGAAAGAGGAGGTGCAAATCCAGAAGACCCCAAGGCCCTTCCTCTGAGTCCTCTGTTAGACTTATTAGAAACCAAGGTGCTGGGCAACAGCCATCAGAAAGGACTCCGGTCACATGCAGCCAAAGAGCAGCTCCTCAGTGGACTCCCTCTGAGTTCCCCACACGATTATCTCCGTGCTGTCTGGGAAGGGTCACTTGCCCTCCCGAAAGTCAACTCCCTAATGCCTTATTCAGGGGTGTCTCATAACATAAAATGGCCAATTGGTTCATTGATAAATTAAGGCACACTGGGGCCTCTAGCACATGGACAGGCTGGAGGGCCACGAGGCGCATCAGCTGACATCCACAGGAGCAGCTGGTGTCTCACCTCCCCACGGGCCTGGCTCCAGCTGCTTCGACATCCATTCAGTGCAAATCACATTGAGTCATTCCTCTCTGTGAACTTTAGATGGTTCTGAGCAGTGCTGCGAGAGGATCCTGAACAAGTCCTTATCATGTCCCACAGGCCCATCCTGATCTGACTCTAACTAGCTTTCTGGGCTCTTCTCTTACGGCAGTCACCTCCTACCTCTTGCTCTTCCCCAAGCCCACCATAATCTTTCCTGCTTCTAGTCTTCCCTTTACTTGGAATGGCCTTTCTAAACTTCTGTACATAATGAATCCTACTCGTGCTTTAAAATCCAGCTCAAACGTTGCCCTCTATGAAGAACTTTGCTAACCTCCCAGACAGAGTGTGTTGCCCAGTTTTCTCAGCAGTCCTCTGGCGTGAAGCTTTTCGCGCAGTACCTCTGTTATGTTTACATCCTTCTCCCCAAAAAGACCATAAGCATTGTGCATCGTGGGGTCAAGGATGATTTTATAACCCCTGAGTCTGCCAACCATGGTGTCTGATAACCGACATTTCATGAATGATTAAAGAAAACAGAACTAAATGAATGAATAAACAATGCTGTTTTTGTTTTGTTTTGTTTGAGACAGCCTCATTCTATCACCCAGGCTGGAGTACAGTGGTGTGATCTCAGCTCACTGCAACCTCTGCCTCCTGGGTTCAAATGATTCTCCTTCTTCAGCCTCCTGAGTAGCTGGGATTACAGGGGCCTGCCACCACACTCGGCTAATTTTTGTATTTTTAGTAGAGACAGGGTTTCATCAGGTTGGCCAGGCTGGTCTCAAACTCCTGACCTCAAGTGATCTGCCCACCTCTGCTTCCCAAAGGAACAATGTTGTTTCTAACAAAAGACACCAGCTTTCCTGGCCTTCCCACCTAAATGGTTCCTGGAAATTGATCTTGGCCAATATGGGTTGGTGAGGGGCTAGCCAGGGAGCTGAGTCATGTTTGCAAAAGGTGGGCACTCATGAGAGTGGAAGAAGGGAAGTAAGTTCCTATGTCTACAATAACACTCTCCTAGAAAACACTAAATCTGGGGCATTTTTCATTTCTGTGATGCTTATTTTCACTCTTCTATACTCTTGCACAGGGCTGATTTCCAGTGAAATTTGGTAAGTGATATTTTGTAAAAATGTCCTGATTTTTAAAAATTATTAGATAGCTACAATCTCAGGCCTGAAAAATCCCTTATCCAGTAGCTACAGCTGTTTTTGAAGCACCACCACCAAAATTATTTCCCTGGTAATTATTGAGCAATCTGTTTTCACCCATAAGCCTGGCACATGTAATAAGGATGACTGCCTGCCTGTTTATTTTCTGGCTAATTTGGTCCCTTTACATCATATGACCTTCAGTGGCCTGTATGCAATATGAAAATCATCCTCCTAGGACTTTCTTTAGAAGGTTCACAGAGATGTGCTAAGCATAAGTAAGACATCAGTTTTTAAATCCAGGCCCATATCAGATGTCTCAGGAAAGCCTGTAATGCTGGTTTTTTTTTTTTCTTTTTTTTTTTAGTTATACTTTATGTTCTGGGGTACGTGTGCACAACATGCAGATTTGTTACATATGTATACATGTGCCATGTTGGTGTGCTGCACCCATTAACTCATCATTTACATTAGATATATCTCCTAATGCTATCCCTCCCGCCTCCCCCAACCCCACAACAGGCCTCAGTGTGTGATGTTCCCCTTCCTGTGTCCAAGTGATCTCATTGTTCAATTACCACCTATGAGTGAGAACATGCGGTGTTTGGTTTTCTGTCCTTGCGATAGTTTGCTGAGAATGATGGTTTCCAGCTGCATCCATGTCCCTACAAAGAACATGAACTCATCTTTTTTTATGGCTGCATAGTATTCCATGGTGTATATGTGCCACATTTTCTTGATTCAGTCTGTCATTGATGGACATTTGGGTTGGTTCCAAGTCTTTGCTATTGTGAATAGAGTCACAATAAACATACATGTGCATGTATCTTTATAGCAGCATGATTTATAATCTTTTGGGTATATACCCAGTAATGGGATGGCTGGGTCAAATGGTATTTCTAGTTCTAGATCCTTGAGGAATCGCCACACTGTCTTCCACAACGGTTGAACTAGTTTACAGTCCCACCAACAGTGTAAAAGTGTTCCTATTTCTCCACATCCTCTCCAGCACCTGTTGTTTCCTGACTTTTTAATGATTGCCACTCTAACTGGTGTGAGATGGTATCTCATTGTGGTTTTGATTTGCACTTCTCTGATGACCAGCGATGATGAGCATTTTTTCATGTGTCTGTTGGCTGCATAAATTAAATGTCTTCTTTTGAGAAGTGTCTGTTCATATCCTTTGCCCACTTTTTGATGGGGTTGTTCGTTTTTTTCTTGTAAATTTGTTTGAGTTCTTTGTAGGTTCTGGATATTAGCCCTTTGTCAGATGAGTAGATTGCAAAAATTTTCTCCCATTCTGTAGGTTGCCTGTTCACTCTGGTGGTAGTTTCTTTTGCTGTGCAGAAGTTCTTTAGTTTAACTAGATCCCATTTGTTAATTTTGGCTTTTGTTGCCATTGCTTTTGGTGTTTTAGACATGAAGTCCTTGCCCATACCTATGTCCTGAATGGTATTACCTAGGTTTTCTTCTAGGGTTTTTATGGTTTTAGGTCTAACATTTAAGTCTCTAATCCATCTTGAATTAATTTTTGTATAAGGAGTAAGTAAGGGATCCAGTTTCAGCTTTCTACTTATGGCTAGTCAGTTTTCCCAGCAGCATTTATTAAATACAGAATCCTTTCCCCATTTCTTGTTTTTGTCAGGTTTATCAAAGATCACATGGTTGTAGATGTGTGGTATTATTTCTGAGGGCTCTGTTCTGTTCCATTGGTCTATATCTCTGTTTTGGTACCAGTACCATGCCGTTTTGTTTACTGTAGCCTTGTAGTATAGTTTGAAGTCAGGTAGTGTGATGCCTCCAGCTTTGTTCTTTTGACTTAGGATTGTCTTGGCAATGTGGGCTCTTTTATGGTTCCATATGAACTTTAAAGTAGTTTTTTCCAATTCTGTGAAGAAAGTCATTGGTAGCTTAATGGGGATGGCATTGAATCTATAAATTACCTTAGGCAGTAGGGCCATTTTCATGATCGTTATGCTGTTTTAAAAAGGGAACTGAAGAGTTTCTTGATCTTTGCTATTCTCTCCAAGAAAATATCTCACCCAAGTATGTCCTTTCCTATGCACTCTGTAGCAGGACATATACAGCGTCAGAGAAAAAGACACTAAAAACTTACCCAAGGTGTTAGCTCATATTTATTAACTGATTAATATAGGCCAGGGTGCAAGGCCTTTATATGCTTTGTTTAATCTTCCCCCAAACCCTGGGAGACTTTTATCCCAGTTCTGCAGATGAGGAGACTGAAATACAGAGAAGTTGTAACTTACTCAAAGTCACCTGGCTATGTATGCCAGAGTAAACATTTATTTTAATTGATACATAATAATCATACATATATAGGTACATAGTGATATTTTGATACATACAATGTATAGTGATCCCATCAGGGTAATTCGCATATTTGTCATCTCAAACTTGTATCATTTCTTTGTTTTGGGGCATTCAATATCTTCTCTTCTAGGTATATGAAAATATATAATACATTATTGTAACTATAGTCATCCTATAGTGCTATAGAACACTAGAACTTATTCCTTCTATCCAGCTGTAATTTTGTATCCTTTAACAAATCTTTTATCCTCTCTTCCCCCTACACTTCCCAGCCTCTAGTATTCTCTGTTCTACTTTTTACTTCTTTGAGATCAGCGTTTTTAGCTTCTGTGTATGAGTGAGAACATGCGGTGTTTAACTTTCTGTTCCTGGCTTATTTTACTTAACATAATGTCCTCCAGGCTCATTCACATTGCCGAGAATGACAGAATTTCATTCTTACTTATGGCTGAATGGGATTCCATTATGTATATATACCACATTTTCTGTATCCATTCATCTGCTGTTGAATACTTGGGTTGATCCATATCTTGGCTATTGTGAACAGTGTGGCAATAAACATGGTGGTAGATAACTCTTTGAAATACTGATTTCTGTTCCTTTGCATACATGCCCAGTAATGGGACTACTGGATCTTATGATAGTTCAATTTGTAGTTTTTTCAGGTACGTCTGTACTGTTCTCCATAGTGGCTATACTAGTATGCATTCCCACCAACAGTGTATAAGAGTTCCCTTTTCTCTGCATCCTTGCCAACACATGTTATTTTTTGTGTTTTCGATAATACCCAGAGTATGCTTTTGAAGTCAGGTCTTTCTGACTCCAGAGTCTGAAGGTGTAACACTACCGCGGGTTGCCTCTCCATAGCATGTTCCCTGATTTCTTGTTCGAGAAGATTTTTTCTAATAGGTGTCATTCCTAGATGGCTCTCTTAAGATCTTACTCCCTTTTGGCATTTTACACCTTACTTATACAATCATTTAAAACAAATAGCAATTCAAAAAAATACAATTCAAGTGTTCATCATATCCAGGCATGCAAGCCTTTTCTAAATTTTTTTAAATAATAAAAAAGCCCCACAGAGGGAAGGAGACTATTTGTGTCCTTCTGACACACACTTTTAGATTTTGGTCAAAAAGTCTAGTGGGTGCAAAGTGACCCCCTTTGTCATTGGAAACAAATAGGAGCATTCTGTGTGCTACTGTCCACAACCACACAGATATGTTTCCCAAGGGAGCTCATCAGGTCTTCAAACATTTAGCAAGCATAACGTGTGTGAGAGACAGTATTGGAGAAGGAAGACAAGCCTTGCTCTGCAGAAGCTTACAATCCAGGAGCTCACCCCTTCAAGGAATTTACAGACCCCAGACAGATAATAACATTAGGTCCATGAAAGCCCACAGGGCAAGAAGTTCAGGAGAGAAAGAAGTCATAACCACCTTGGAAAAATCTCAGCTTGTTTTATCAGAACTCAAAGGCCAATTTCTCACCCCTAGCTCTCTTCATTAGCGCTTATTGACCAGTATTAGGGACTACTAAGCCAAGAGTAAAGCTAGGGTGGCAGAGGCCATAAGCTAATTGCAAAGGACAGAGTTAAAAGAAACATGCGAGTTTCCCCTGAGCACCTAATTGCATGACTGAAAATGGATTAATTTGTATTTCTAATGGATATTAAAACAAGAAACATGTGAATATACTAAAACAAATTTAAGGTCAAGCAACGCAAAGTGTTAGTGCGTTTTCCTTCCACTCTCAGAGGGAGCCTCTCTTATTTGGTTCTTGGGCTCCTTCATAAAAAGATTCTGTGTTTTTTAATGGCCTCAGCTTCTGGAAGGCTCAGGTCACTTAGTCCATCAGGAGGCCAGGCCCGAGGGATGGGTCTGAAGAGTGGGCAATGGAAAGTTAAACCAGGGCTGACTTCACCAGGCCGTCAAGTCAGGGGCAAGCACATTGTCCTTCCACTGGAAGACGGAAAGGGGAGAGGAAGGCAGGCCCTCCCTACTCACAGGTCACCTGGCAACTTTGCTAGGCACTACCCAACCTTTAGGGATAAGTGAAGTATGTGGTGGGCATAAAAGGCGGACAGGGGAGTCATTCTGGCAAATTCCAAGAAGGTTTTAAGGGCTCCCGAGGCAGGCAGGCCCAGTTGCTGTTTGGAACCTCCTTTGGGGTGGAGGGTCGGAGGGGCAGAGGGCCAGGGCCCCCGCATGAGGGGACATGCTTTTAAACAGCTGCCTTCCAAAAACCATTCTCCCTGCTTCTCTGAGAAGCACCCAGCTGTTGTTTATACTCTAGGACAGCAAATCCGGTTATTTGTCTCCCTATTCCGTGATATTATAAAGTAATGAATGGTCCATTAAACTAAGTTTGGGATCTCGTCTCCCTATAGCCACCTCGCCGGCACCCTCAGCCGGGGAGGCCGTAGGCGCGGGCTGCAGCCTGTCAGCCTCATTCCCCCTCCCTCCACCACCTCCCCCTACTCCCTCCCTCTCCTGCACCCCCTCCCCCCGGTTATTTGGGAGATTAGAGTTCATTAATTAAATCCTGTGCTTAGATCGAACTGTAACATTATTCCAATCACATTTATCTTGCAGGCGGCGGCAGAGATGGCAGCCTCGCTGGAAACGCGCGGGGGAGCCTGAGCCGGCGGCCGGGGACGCACGGCGCTGCGCGCTCCTTCGCCACGCCGCCGCGCAGTCCCTCCATCTTCCTGCTCGGCGCCCGGCCCCGCGCGCCCCTGCCTAGGGGGTCCCGCTGCTCTCTGGGGCTCCTGCCGGCTCCAACCCCCGGCCCCTGTCGCCACCCCGCCCCCGCCCGGGTCCCCCTCCTCCGCCACGCGCGCGCGCGCACACACACACACACACACACGCGCGCGCGCCAGCGAGCTGCTGGCCGCTCAATGGACCGATTTCCCCGGTTTCCCTGAACCCAGCCCAGCCCGGGATGAGAAATTGCAAAATGGCCCGGGTCGCCAGTGTGCTGGGGCTGGTCATGCTCAGCGTCGCCCTGCTGATTTTATCGCTCATCAGCTACGTGTCCCTGAAAAAGGAGAACATCTTCACCACTCCCAAGTACGCCAGCCCGGGGGCGCCCCGAATGTACATGTTCCACGCGGGATTCCGGTGAGTGCGGGCCTCTGTGTTAGCGCCCTCGGGAATTTGGTTGCTGGGGTGTTTGGGGAAGGGGAGACGTGGGGGAGGGGTGTTTTGGCTTCTCCGAGACTCTTTGGGCCAGATAACTGCGCGGTCTTTCCACTCCTCTCTCTAATTCTCCCTTCCCCCTCCCTGGTTTTTTTTTTTTTTTTTTTTTTTTTTTTTTTTTTTTTTTTTTTTTACCCCAAAGCCCCTAGAAGCCGTTGTCCAAATCGATGTGATTGCATTTCTCGTATTCTTCCTCAGCATCCCTTCCCTCATTTCAGAAATGGGGGCTGGGGGAGGCTTTCAGGAGGGTGAGGGTGGAGGGAAGGACGGTGTGTGTGTTCGGGAGGGGGTGGCGAGCGGAGATGGACTGGCGTGAGGGGAGCGCCCTCCCCGCGCCCTGTCCTCAGACTCCGCGGGCCGGGCCCGGGGCGGTGCGGGCGGTTTAATGGCGCAGGCGCCGGACTCCCCTCGCGCCCTCCTCCTCTCCTCCCCCAGCCCTATCAAAGGACACGCGGGTTTATTCTCAGGAAGCCCCTGGGGCGTTCTCCCTCGACCCTTTCCCTCACTGCCACCGCCCCCACCCCCTTTCCGGGATTCCTGCATCCCCCGCCCCCTGCGGGAAGCCAGCCTCGGAAGGGCCGCCCACCCTCGCCAGGTCGGAGTCACCGCCAGGCGCTGGGCCGAACTGAGAAGGCTCCAGGCGCAGCTTGACGCAGCTCTGCGAGAGCCCCCGCCCCTACCTGTGACCCCGGGAACTCCCCCAGCGGGGCATCCTGACGGGCAGGTGACAACTACAAAGTGCCACCTGTGGTCGAAGCTGGGACCGAGGCGAGAAACCCAGAGGAGCCCCGCTTGGACCGAGGAGCGGAGTTGGCCGGCGGCCCCCGGGGACCCCCAGCCAAGTTATAGGAAGTGAAATCGGACGTGGGCTCGGGAAGGAAGAGGTTAAGGCAGGAACCACCCCCAGCCTTTCCCTGGGTGTCCGGTTTCCTCTGCCCTTTCTCCAAAAATCAATTCTCTGGGGCTGCAAGGGCGTAGCGGGTCAGGCTGGCGGGGCGGCCGCTGTCCGCGGTGCTGATTCCGTGGTCCTCGCAGCGCCGCGGGCTCCAGCCCTACGCCCGGCGTGCGCCCTGCTCTCCGCATGACGGCCATTTTATGGTCTCTCCGGCACCCGGAGGGATGGACAATGCAGATGGGGTTCCCTAGTTTTCTTTCTTTCTCTCGGGTGTGTGTGGGAGCAGAGGGCGGACCAAATGAGAGGGGCTCCGGGACGGAACGGAGCCCGCGCGCGTGCCAGCCGCCGCTGCCCCGGCCGCTGGATTTTAATGGCTACCTTGGCTTCCCTGAGCTGAGGCCAGCACGTTTGTCTGTGCTCATGCTCCTCTCCAGGTCACAATTTGCGCTGAAGTTTCTAGACCCGTCATTTGTGCCCATTACGAATTCTCTCACCCAGGAACTCCAAGAGAAACCTTCTAAGTGGACATTTAATCGGACAGCGTTTTTACTTCAAAGGTAGGATAGGAGGAAAAGATCCAAAAGGTGCTTTTAAGAATTCTAGAGCTCGAAACAAAACAAAACAAAAACAAGCAAACAAAAACATCTAAAACAACAAACATCTATACCCCCCACCCTCACCACCAGGTGTATCTGCATTGTTTTCTTGGCATGACTGCCCAAAACAATGATCAGGAACCTTCTCCTGAGTATGTAGTGTCCTGTCACAAAAAGGACACATCAGGACCAATTTGAATAGAAAAAGAAAAAGGGTATTTCACTTTGGCTTGATTGAGCACCATGATTTACAGGTAACAAGTCTGGCAAGTACTGCCAAAGCCATCTATTTTTCAAAAACAGACAAAAGGTTAGTTGCAAAAAGACCACCCAATGCATTTTCATTCCGTCACTGAAAAAAACTTGAAAAATAGAATAAAATGGTATTATTTCATTGAAACACACAGAAAATGCCATAATCTGTCTCCATCACATTACTTGTGAAAATGCTGGCCCAAATGTATGTAGGTATTTAACTATGGTTTTGTTTTGGTTTTGCCTGTTTTCATTGTCCTTACAGCTTTACTTATTGTAAAGCTAACTAACTTAATTCATACTCATTGTAGCAGTTTCATTTTATACACGTAAGATGGTTTTGGGATTTTGTTTTTTTAGGTGGAAGGAAGAAGGATGAGATGTGTTAAAATGTATTTATTCTACTCAGTGATTCTGGTCTACTCTTAGCAAACCACAATAACTCATTACTCCTTCCTTCACGGTGGGATTATTATACTGCTAAATGGGATGTGAGCCATCTAGTGTATTCATTAGAAGTGTGAATACTTATTTTACGAACCACTCTATTTAGGGAGTTGTGTTTTGGTCTTAGCATTTCTAGTATTGCTTGTTTTCTCTCTTTTACAAGTTTAATCTACGGGCAGAATTAAAACAAATTCAGTGGATATTCATGGTCTCATGAAAATACTGTTTAGATGAAAAGTCAACATACAGTCATATGATTAAGATTAACATTTTAAAAATACTTATGTTTAATTACAAATTAGTTCATGAAAATTGATCAATTCTAAAACTCTCGAAGTTTTTTTTTTTTTTTTTTAAATAATTGGGAGGGTTTTAATTCAATGTTAATTTTATGGACAACTCGGAAAATTTTCATGGGTAGAACACATTCTAGCTTTCCCCAGAACATGTTTCTAACTCAATAAAAAATATTCTTCCCACACTAGGCCATGTGACCCAAATGACCAGTCAGAAGAATATTTCTTTCTCAAAACTTCCCTCATTTTAATTAATTAGATAATCTTTAATTAAATTTTTTCCAGTAGCATTTAAAATCTGCCTTACTTTTTTAACAACTTGTAAGAATGGTACTGGTAACTTGGGAAGTTTCAAAGATTTCAGTTGCTGTTGCCTCTGTTTTTAAGAATAAAGTCATTTTTAAAATAAAATTCCAAGTAATGTGATGATATGCAAAGCATTTCATTTCATTCCTGCTACATTTTAGGCAAAAGTTATAAGAAATTCAATGGGATTACTTAACATTGGAGAATCTAGCAGCAAGTAGCATGTTACTGGTCTCTCTTGAATATTTTAAATAGCTAAAACTTTAAGAAGAGATACTTAATTTTACTTAAAGCTCAATATGAAAGCAACCTGAAATTAGTTCTAAGTATCAATCTTGCCTTGTTTATGTAGTGAATTGTTAGAATATGGACGTATTTTCAGGATTTATAATAGCCTTGTCTTCTAAGGATTAGATTTCTTCAACTAAATTGTGTTTCTATATAATCAAGTAGAAAAAAACCCCTGTTTCATTATTCAGAGGACCTTAATGAGATTATCATCTCATTTGTATTAAATATTCAGCTACACCCACTGCTATTACCATCTTCTTTTTCAATAATAGATAGTGCTGTCCTGACTCATATCTATTTGGCTCTTATTTGGACACCAGTGATATTTGATACTCTTTGAGCACTGCAGTCCAGTAGCAAACAAGTAGACCCTACTTACAAACTCTGTGTTACTAATGTTTGTGCATTAATGTGAGCTATTTCAGGCCTGTGTAAATTGTCTCCCTGTATTTTCTGACATAATTTGCCCTATACCTCCCTGCTGATCAAATAAGATACACTCTTCATGTAGAGCAGAAAACCAAGGTATGGCAGCTAAAACTGTAAGTTACATTTACAAGCCTCAAAGAATACACCCAGAAACTGACTGAAAGATTAGAATATGCATAGATTGTGAAGCAGTCCTCCCTTCAAGGACCACAATTATGTATGTATAATCTTTGTTGGATTCAATGAGCCTAATATTCCCTCTGAATGAAATGTCAGCATAAGACATAAGATGAAAAATCAATTCTTCTGAATGGAATGCTTTTCATGAATTTTTTTTTTATTTTAGGCAAGAAATTCTTCAGCATGTCGATGTAATAAAAAATTTTTCTTTGACCAAGAATAGTGTTCGGATTGGACAACTGATGCACTATGATTATTCCAGCCATAAATATGTTTTCTCTATTAGCAATAACTTCCGGTCACTGCTTCCAGATGTGTCACCCATTATGAACAAGCATTATAATATTTGTGCTGTGGTTGGAAATAGTGGGATCCTGACAGGGAGCCAGTGTGGACAAGAAATAGATAAATCAGATTTTGTTTTCCGTTGCAATTTCGCCCCTACGGAGGCTTTCCAAAGAGATGTTGGAAGAAAAACCAACCTTACCACCTTCAACCCCAGCATCCTGGAAAAATATTACAACAATCTCTTGACTATTCAGGACCGTAACAACTTTTTCCTCAGTTTAAAAAAGCTTGATGGGGCCATTCTTTGGATCCCTGCATTTTTCTTCCACACTTCAGCAACTGTGACCAGGACATTAGTTGACTTTTTTGTTGAACACAGAGGTCAATTAAAAGTCCAACTGGCTTGGCCGGGAAATATAATGCAACATGTCAACAGGTGTGTATATTTTATTGCATTTTACTCATATTCCACCAGATGGCAAATCAATGTTGTAATCTCTTGTGGGTGGGAGCCATCCAATTCATTAGTTGTTGTGGTGAGTTTAGTAGTAGTTAGAAGAAACTCATACCTTTTGTAATGAGTGAATGAATTAATCATTCTAGCTAAGAAGTTCCATCTACCCACAGCTGGTAACCAAGTGTCAGATGGAAGGATTGGTGCTTCATCAGTTTCCTGTCTCTTCTCTGTCTTCTCCCTTAGTAGGGCTATGGAGCAGTCATGGAAATCACCACAAATCAAGAATTTTCTCTAAATAGATAACTATATTCCAAGAATGCCAATGGCTAAATTAGAGACAAATCAAGTGTTTTGTTTTTGTTTTTTTTTAGAAACAATGAAGTTGATTTAAATTTATGTGTTTTGTAGATGTCCAAGGTTAGCAGAACACCTAGATAAATCATAAATTGCACAGTCTGCCTTTATAATCTGATATTTTAGGACAAAAACATGCTAAAAGTATTCTATAAGCATATTGTTACCTCTTGGAATTTGATAGACAGATCAGTCAGAAATGCAATATTTTCATCTAGTCTGGTGATTTTCAATTCTGGTTGTATATATAATCACTTGAGAGCTTTAAAAATACTATTGTCTAGGCTCTGCCTCAAGAGATCCTAATGTAATTTATCTGGTGGGCAGGGAGGTGGAGACCAGGTACTTGGTATTTTTTAACAACTCCCCTGATGATTCCAATATGCAGTCAGAATTGAGAACCACTAGTCCAGGGCATTTTATAAAACAAGATTAATTGTAGAGTTTTTTTTCTTTTAACTCATCTGGAGAAAATTATCTCAACTTCAGTTTCCCCTATGTAAGTAGCCTCAGTGTCCTAACATAGCCCTAGATATTACTATAAGTTGGGGTGGGTTCTGGGATACCTGGTAAACAGAGAATTCTGAAGATCTTTGTTCCACAATAGATTTTTCCCCATCCTGTAGCCTCCTAAGATGTAAGATCTGTTTAGTTGACCTCTCATAGGAGGAGGAATTACAGCCTAATAAACTGGTTTGTATCTCAGTGGTAGAGTGATGCCATAATTTATGGTCCAAACTGGAACTTTTTCTTTGAGAGAAAGAGGTTGCTATTAATAATTGCAACACAGATAACTGAAAAACTAGGACTGTCCTAGTTCCCCAGGATATATGGTCACCTTTTTAAGTGGTAATGTAGCCCAACTCCTAAGTTTAAAGATGAATCAATTAAGGTGCAAGGAGCAGAAGTTATTTACCCAAAGTCACTGCCCTAAATGAGCAAGACCAGAGTTAGAAGTCAGGTCTCCTGCCGACCTGTCCCATGGTCTTTTGATCTCCTCATTTTGCTCCCCTTTTGTTCAGTTTAAGTTTGACTATACCGAAAGGGTTGTCAGAGTCATTCTAGCTCCTTAGACAGGAACATTAAAACCAAGATTGAACTTTTAAATTTCATCTGAAAGGGGAAAGGTTCACCTTTGAAATCTTCAAATAGTGAATAAGAAACTACATGTGCTTAGAAACTTCCAGAAACTATCCTGTGTGGCTGCCTGCCACAAAAGTGGAGTTAATCATAATGTTTCACAGCCACTCAGGCCTCAAAAAAATACATAGCTTCAATGAAAACTGGAAGGAAATACAGTCCACAGAAACCTGACTAATGAACAGTTTCATTCTGCCTGCATCTCCAATGATACACACACCACAGAGAAGCCTCAAATATTTAGTGGTGTCAGCAGGAAGGTTTCTGAGTATTAATATTATTTAAATGTGGAAGGACTAATAACTATAACTTATTATTTACATTTAATGTATCTTACACACTTTCTGAATTTAAAAAATTTAGCATGCCAGATTGTGGCATGCTGAAGATGGGCTTGGGAATCCCTAGTTAGAAGACAAAGAAGCAAGGAATACAATTTTTTACAAGAGAGAAGAAAAATAAGCCTCCACAGTCTTTCTAAACCCCAAATGAAGGGTTTATTTCTAGGTTTGAGAAAGGAAGGGACAGAGGAGTTTCCCTTAGATTAAACGACCTCCTTTACCCTAACCAAGAGCCCTTTATGTAAAAAAAGCACAGTCATTCTTTTTGGTGGCCTTCTGTTGTGTCACCGCTGAGTCAGAGCCACACCACTCTTTAGAAAAACCCAGGGGCAGCTTCAAAGGCCAGCTTCAAAGGTGTGCAAACAGTATGATCCCAGGAAATCCCACGCTCAGAAGGGCCCAACACTTAGCTTAATACTTTGCTCTTGCACTCGAAATTTTCAATATTTTTTGAACCAAGAGTCCAAATTTTTATTTCTTGCTGGATCTCACAAATCATGTAGCCAGTTGTTCCCAGAGGTTGTTTTTGGTTGCCCAAAAGATCATTTCAAAGCAAGCACTATTTAAGTTACATTAACAAATCCACTACCCAGCCCAGTCAGATTGACCTTGCTGATTGAAACCTTCATCGCTGACCTTTGAATCCACATGTACTTATTGTTCCACAGGTACTGGAAAAACAAACATTTGTCACCTAAACGGCTGAGCACAGGTATTCTTATGTACACCCTTGCATCAGCAATATGTGAAGAGATCCACTTGTATGGATTTTGGCCTTTTGGATTTGACCCCAACACAAGGGAAGATCTTCCATACCATTACTATGACAAAAAAGGAACCAAATTTACCACCAAGTGGCAGGAGTCCCACCAGCTGCCTGCTGAGTTTCAGCTGCTGTACCGAATGCATGGGGAAGGGCTCACCAAGCTGACTCTGTCACACTGTGCCTAAGAACTCCGAACGGAAAGTGCCAAATGGCTGTTTAAAAAGTGCCCCAAATCAAATCGAATAGTCTTCAGAATAGAACCCTAGAGAATGTCTTATAAGGATTGTCTGCCATTTAAAAGGAAAGATGTCTTTTCTCTTTTGCACTGCTCTTTTAAGAGTTTCAGCAGATTTAGCAGGACAGATGCACTGAAGCCACATGGTTTAGACTTGATTGATAAAGGGAATGCTGCATTTGGAACTATGCTGCTAACGAAATGGTTTGAAGTATTTTCATGTTTGGATTTTAATAATAAACTGCCTCTCATTTTCATGAGGACTAGAGCTATAGTTTCTGCAGCTCTGCTCAGATAGTCCTCATAATCAGAGGCCTCGGGCCAACTGGGGCAGGATCTGTTTTGCTGGTGGGATCAGACTCTGAAAAATGGAAATGTAAAAAACTGGTTTGCATATCTCATCTTCTATCTATTTCCTTATCTCTGTCTCTGTCACCATCTCACTCCCTTTCTCTGCAACTAATCCCTGCCCTACCACCTTGCAGTTTAATAGTTTGCTAGGAATCCTATTGAATTCGCTTTGCTTGTATGTGTTGCATTTGTACTTGATGTGTTTAAGGTTCTGGGTAACTTTGATGCTTCATGTCAAAATGAGCAATCACGATGGACCCCCTTGTGATTCCTTTTTTTAAAAAAAAAATGTCTCCGATGCAGTCCTCACCAGTCCATTCAGTCATTCTACAGCAGGATGGTTGGTCCCTCTGTGGTGAGTGGGATATAAGGCAGTGCATCTTTCATGATCACACAGAAAGCCTATGTTGTGGGTAGCATTGTGTCTCTTGACGTAGGCACTGTTATGGCAAATAATAGCACTGTGGCCACATCTGTAAGGCCATTCCAGCCTAAGTTTAGTGCCTCCCATAATCCCAACCCATGCACTGGGCTGGGTGTGCTCTCAGAATATAGAGGCCATGAATTAGCTTAAGACCCTGGGACACATAAAGGAAAAGGAAGAAGAATATTTAGAAGTTGTTATGGAATTCTGTGTATCCCGAAGTGTGGTAACCGTGTTACCCATTCCAGCTGGGTTAAAGTGGAGGAGGAGCTTGGCCAGGCCAGGCTCCCAGGTGACTAGTGCTGAGGTGTGATCATTTTCCGTATCATTCTGTGCACCACCACCAATGCAGAACCATTTGTTCTCTTTGAGAACACTGTAGCACTGGATATTCCCTCTTTCCACTGAAGGCAGATCTATACAACTACAAATTAAGCACTTCAAAAGAAAAAGCCATTGTGCAGTGGCAAGAGTTGGAATCCAAGATTATGTAGACCTGCGATGAAGGAAGTAGCTGGCCATTGTCATTTTCTTTATTTCAGCCTTATGAGTAGAAATCAAATCATTCCCATCCCTGGCTTTTTACTGAGCATCACTTTGTTTTTCCAGTTCAGCCCAAAGTCTGGCCAAGTTGATGTTAAATTTTAATAAGAGTTTTTATCTTCTTTCCAAATGCCAGTCAAGCATATTTGTTATGCATTTGAGCGAGGTAGCTCATTCTTTTCCTGAAATCTCATCCAGATTGCTTTCAATACGACAAATAACTCTAAAAAATGTGCTGTAGTTCAGTGATCAGCTCATTGCCCCTCTTTAGGAAGGTATGATCATGCCTAAAATTAAACCAAATATGGTAAGGAAAGACACTATCCTTATGCTTATGTTCTGCCTGGTCCTAAACCTGCCTTATTATTCTTTTCAGAAAGCAATCTAATTAAAGCAGCTTGCATAGATCCAGATACTAACTAATGAAAGGAACACCAAGTTCAAATGTGTTACCAATTGTGACACACGTTACAATATATTTATTAGAGGAGACATTAAAAACATTTTTAAATTCAGTGGTATAATTTGATGGGTATCACAACCACACTGTTTGTTCCCTGTCCCTTTGAAGAGGACTGTACTAACGTCCTCACACTGTGCTCTGTTGGGATCACTGAGAGATTGACAACTGACAGAAGTGTTTAGTTGGCTGTTCCTGAGCACTTAGTTCATTTGGTTATAGCTAAGTGATATTAATGCCAATATTACATGGGCCAGATTCTGACTCTGGAGTTTTAATCCCAATGTGCCCATTAGTTTTCACTAAATATAAATGCATAGACACTATAAACCAAGAAGGTTAAAAGAGGAAAAGACCAGAATCTCTAAAAAACAGTTTATTGTTCTGTAGTAGACAATTTAAATTTTATCTCATCATAATGCCCAGGATTTTTATTTAAGTTCAGGGAGATTTTTTAAATCTCATTGCACTCTTGGCTCCATCTTAACCTTAGGGTGGGAGGACTTTCCCGTCCCCCACCACCGTGTTATCTATCATTTTAATGAAAACTCAAAATAGTGAGGAAATGAACTTCTCTTCAGAACCTGCGGGGTTTAGAGATCAGGCTCATCTCTGCTTATAAGGAGGACTTCCTGGAGATGATCCCAGTAGATCACCCTTCTCTTTTGAAGAACAGCAGCTTCTAGCTGATCATGCAAAATCTCTGTTTTTAAAGACTGTTTCAAAGATTAAATCTATACAACCACTTTTATGACCAAAAAAGTTGGTGTGTCCCAAGTGTCCTAATTAGAAAGGCAGCTGGCTTTCCTGCAGCTCCCAGGCTTGTGTAGTCAAGTGCAGTGAACTGGGCAGTAATCAGCTCAGGACCATTGGCTGTTTCCTCCTCATTCAGCTACAGACACATGCCCTGGCTTTTGCATTGACCTTGCTTTGTTGGTTCTAGACTAATTATATCCTTTTGTCAGAGCCTTTCCCTTTTTTAGGCTACTCACAACAGAGTCCACCTTCAGCTATTGGAATACATTTTACGATAAAGCCCCCAAGTCTTTCTACCCATAACACCAACACAGAAAACCAGTTAAGTTGCAGAGGGGGGAAATAATCACAAACTTTTGGCAACCTGCTTAATGGTAGACCCTCTGTTTTCATCGGTTATTCTGAGTGTCATGTGCAGACGCAGATCCAAGGGAGACAGGGTTAAATGGTGGTGTAGAGAATTCCTTTCACACCCCAAAAAATCTTTCCAATATTTGATTATTAAAATGTCTATCATTCTTCCACCTTGTGTCTGTGTCTTCAGTGTCTGTGACTATTGTAAAAGTGCTGTATGGTTAGTAGTGTGTGCTTGGCAGTGCTGACTATGACTGCTGTGCCATCTTGTCTGTGACCTTGATGTCAGGAACCTGGCCATGGGGCTACCAGCAAGGATGTGGAAAGGAAGAACCGCTGCCCCTGCCCTCAGCCTCCTTATGCCCGAGCCACTATTTATCCATGAATGTGAATGCCAAGAGAAACCTAATTTGGTTGGGAAGTCAAGGAATGGGAGAACATTTCTTCTGATTTGAGTCAAGGCACTAATTATTAGACACTCTCAGACAGCAAAGCGGTATTGACCTGAGGTCAAAGGAAGCAGGGACAACACTGTAGAATGCTAGGACACTGGAAATTAAGAGGCCTTCAGCTTTGCCAGTCTTGATTCTTGACTTTACAAATGAGAAAACTGAGAAACAGAGAGGCTAGGTGATTTGCCCCAGATGACATAGTCAATTACTGGAGAAATTATGATTCCTCCTCTAGTACTTCTTGGCCTTACCAGCATCAAATGAAGCTGGGCTCACAAGGAAAGTGACTTTTGGTCTGGGATCTGCAGGGCACATAAAATAAGTTAGAATGGCTATAAAAGAGGAAAAAAGGTTCTCCCCTCCCTCCCAAAAATTACTTCCCAACACAGAACAATAAAGGAAATGCTTATGTGGGTATGCAACTGTCCACTAGTTATTACCTGCCTTCTCCCTGAGATGAAAGAAAACACCCTTGGTAAATCATGATTTGATAAATAACAATTCAGTTACTGGTGGTTCATGCTTGACAGCTGGAATCTTACCCAATAAGCTATTCATCTTAATAAAACCTTGTTTAGTAATGTATATGCATAATTTAGAAGTTGAAGGCTGAAAATTGTTGTGTACTTCTCCATATATATATAACTTTCATCGGGGTCCCTTGAGTTAAGAAATGCCTTCTATTTTATAGGTAATCTCAACAGCAGACTTTGAAATATTGTGTTTGGTTCAATATGCTAAGAAGATATACAAATAATAATAATTTTGTGAGTCTTCATGTGCAAAATGACAAACTGAGCAATTTTCTGTATAATTCTGGATTCTTAAAGCCTTTTTTCCCATAATTGTTTGAATGCACTAGGCACAAGTTTCTGCTTAAGCCTCTACTTCCCCCGGAATGTGTAGAATTGTCATTTTGCTTGCAAAGGGGCTATGTGTTTGTGGCTGGCAGCCCAGATGGAGCACCCTGGGTGTTGGGGATTGAGGGCACCTTGGCCAGCTGATTGACCTGTCTGGACTCTGTGGCCCAATTAATCAAGGCCACAGATCAGTTGGTACTAAGCATCAAAATGACTCATTATGCCCCTCTCACACTCCGATCGCTTTGCCACATAGATACATTTGAAATGGGAAACATTTTAGAATGTCATTATTGTATTATATATTGTCGTGTTATGCAGTATCTCTGAAAATTTATTTTTATTGTGATGACTTATGATTGAAGACGTGTATGAATAGATGTTCCTCAGTGAAGCCTATTCTCTTGTTGTTGATGACAGTGGCATCAGAGTGAAGAGCTGTTGCTGAGTAACTGACTTCAGTTTAAGGTTACCCTGGGGTTCTGGGGTTAGGACCCGGATTATGCAGCTGATTCCCCAGCAAACACAGCTGTATGAAATAAGCAACTCTTCAAAATACAATTCTTGCCACTCACTCTGGACCTTTGATTCATAATGTCCTGGGATAAGTCCAACTTACAAAGATTCCCAGGTGATTCATGTGGCCAGCATTTGGAAACCAATAATATATACATTGGGAGTCATATATACCATTTTGAACCAAGTAGCTAAAGCTTATCTGTCCTTGTGTGATTGGTTTCACATATTCCTTGAGGTTATCATGGTAAATGGCAATATAGACACAGTCTTAGTGACTCAACAATTCTGCTGTTTCAGCTGAATTGACCAGTTGCTAATTTATAAGCAAATAGTAACTGTTCAATTTAGTCAGAATGGATGCAAGCCCAAAGACAAGGTGGAAAGCATAGCTTTAATATACAGTTTATCTCAAGGCCAGCTCTTCATATTTCCCTCTTTACATTTCAAACTAAGAGACAGATCTCAGGTCACTCATCTTTAGAACTGGTGAGAATGAGAAACAGGGAACTTAAATGATACATTCAGATTCAATTTGGAAGTCATTCCCAGAGCCTAAAATATTTATCTAAGGGGTCTGATTTATCAACCTCAAGTAGTATCCAGAACACGAAGGTATTCAGGCTAAAATGAAACCAATCAAAAATGGAAATTCAAGAGGCCCCAGTTCTAAGACCAACCCAGTATAACAAGGGTGATCAGTTATTACTTGCAGCCTTGTACCACCTCTGTTGGATAATGTGCCACCATCCTAATGAAGCTTTGGCCAGACTTCTTTCTATAGCTGTGCACATAGAAAGGCTTTACACAACAGTGATACCAAAGAGTTCCTTTGATTTTCCTTCTGTGTGATTCTCAGACAGTTTTAGCTCTTTGGTGTGCTGCCAAATGTTTAACAACTGGCTCTGGAAAACAGTGGAACCCAGATTTTTAGCACCTACCAATTTCCATGGTGTAAATACTCTCATCCCAGCCAATTTCAAGCTACTAACTTAATGTCAACCAGCTGAAAACACAACAATATGTTTTCAAGAGCCAGTATAAGTTGGCTCCAATACAGCTTGAGCCAGCTCCAGCACAGCACTGCCTGAACAATTTTTAAGTCAGTGAGTACCAAATAGGAGAGGCTAGCAGAGGCTTTGGAGGGACTTTCAAATGTCCGCTCCACCAAGGGGAGCATTTCCATGTTGGTTCGTTTTACTGATTTTTAGTAAAACAGCATATTATTGGGTCCTAAGGTGTTCAGATATTCCACGTGACTCTTAGGAATCTCTCAACAGACTCCCTGGTACCTTAGGAGATTACCAACTGTGGCTTTTCTAATTTCTAAGGGTGACCCTCCAGGAAAACATTCTTTAATTTAACTACCAGTTAAAATCATGTTTGTCTGATCTTTTTTAAAAAATCTATACCTATAGTCCATCACTTGTTTCCCCAACTTTGTCATTTTCCCTATCCACTTGCCCCTCATCCTTCTGACATAGTAAAAAAAAATTACAGGTACCCACAAAACAGTGCCTGCAAAGGAGCAGGTGAAGAACAAGGCACCCAGTAAGCTCACTTAGCCCCACATATCTGGAAAGGCTCTGAGGTTCCAAGGTCTCTACCCCACCAGGGGACACCCAGTAAACATCATGTGGAGAGTTTAAGTTGCACTCAGCTGGAGTTGATTTGCCCTCAGAAAAGTTTCCAATGGTCAAGAAATACCACTGGGTAGGAATATCTATGAGCAACTTCATTGCTGACTGGGCAAACTTTGTAGGATAAGGTGTCATGTGATGCTTTGCAGTTAGCTAAGCTAATGTTAGGCTGGACCACGAAAAACAAAAATCAACTAACACGCATTTGGCCACTGCAGTCCCCTGGCATTGAGCAATAGAGCAACTGTGCTTTCTCACCACTAGTTTTAAGTGTACTTCCAACTGAGTATTTAGAAATCAGACACTGGGCGTGGTGGCTTACACCTGTAATCCCAGGACTTTGGGAGGCCGAGACGGGTGGATCACAAGGTCAGGAGATCAAGACCATCCTGGCTAACACGGTAAAACCCTGTCTCTACTAAAAATACAAAAAATTAGCCAGGCGTGGTGGCAGGCGCCTATAGTCTCAGCTCCTCAGGAGGCTGAGGCAGGGGAATGGCATGAACCCGGGAGGCAGAGCTTGCAGTGAGCTGTGATAGCGCCATTGCACTCCAGCCTGGGCGACAGAGCAAGACACCGCCTCAAAAAAAAAAAAGAAAAGAAAAAGAAAAAGAAATCAGATACCCTGGTAATCCACAGAACAAGTTTTGTTTACAAATTGGAAGTTTTTCTGGTAGAAGTCATTCTTATGTGGGCTTCATTAAATCTTTTGGAAGGTAATGTTCGGAAAAAATATGCCTGATTCCTAGGACACAGTGAGTGGTCATAAATTGCTATCTGCATGTAGTAAATCAAAATTAGATAATGAAGGACCAACTCTACTTTCCTTACTGTAATAAAATACCCTACAGGTTCTGTAAGGCATTTCTAAACTGTAAATGCTTGAAACGCAAGTTGGACATTTTCTATACTATGTGTAAAATGCCAGGTTATACTTCTGTTTTCTTTCTTCCTAATGGTCATTGAAATGAGCTTGTTTCTCTACATTGAGCAAGCTACATTTTATTTTAAGTGAGTCAGGCACACGTTCAAATGTTTGTCTTTATTCCCACGAAATTGCATGCAGCCTGAGCACAAGTATGCCTTCACCCTCTGGCTCTTTTCCTGACACCAAAGAGAAAAGTCCGCAGCTACAAGCACAAGGGACTTGTGTTTTATTATGAACAAATTCACAAGAAAACCATTACTTGAGGAACCAGCCACTCTCATAACATTTTCAGTCTTAGGGAAGAAAATTGTTAGGGAAGAAAAATTGGCAGACAGTGGGAGAGAGGTTTGGTCGACGTGCATAAGTGGAATAAAGTCATTGAAGTACTTGCAAAAAGAAGAAGGAGATTTCCCTCTGAAATATAGAATCTAGACCGTTTTTTAAGACTGAGAATAACTGTACCCCATGTTAGAAATGCTCTTTAGCCATATTTCAAGATCCAGATCTGAACCCATATTGTACAGAAAAGCACAAGAGCCCTTACAGCCAAGAGCCCTGGGAGGAGTTGATTGACAGGCTGAGATCCAGTCACCAAGCATCATTAGTTAGCAATGAAGTTCTCCCAGGACACCAAACAAATGTATTGAAACATCATAATACACTCTCATTTACTCACATGGGACAACCACCTAAGTCCATAGCAAAACTTTACAGATCTAGATGCTATCTCAAGTCAGGATTCCAGATCAACATCCTCCATGTGGAGATGAGACAATTGAGGTTCAGAAAGTTAGAGTGACTTATTTGCCCAGCTAGCTAACTGGAATTAGACTCTAGGTCTCCCAACCACTGATTCTGCTACTCCACACTGTGCTGCTTCCATTGGTTACATGGACATTGACAATTCATTGTGAAAGCATTAATTAGAAGTCAAGACAAAAGAAATGTTTGTGATATCTTCTCTTACTTAACATACTTTGGTTTCACCATTTCATTTTAGCATTTTAAAGTATAGTGTGTCAGTATAGAATGAAGAACAAAGCTCTTTAAGAGTAATGATGAAACCAAAAGGTAAAAAAGTAGAAGAATAGCAAATGTAAGTTATTAAATAAATGAGCAAGAAGTATGTGTCAGGGAAAATAAATGCTTCTTATATTGTTAATACCATGATTCCCTGCCCGCTTACCCCCTCACTCACACACTTGATGCATTTGTCTTAGAAAATGCCATTTTGAGATACTGGTATTGAAGACTTCCCTCTTTCCCAACTCTATCAGAAGTTCTCTTTCTCTTTGGAAGAAGCCAAGGGCCTTACGAATCAGACTGACCTCTCTTGTGACAGGCAGCCTCGCCTGCCCTTGGAAACAAGCTGCCAGACTGTGAGGGCCACAGAGACCCAAGAGAAGCCAGCACTGCTAGACTGAGGAACTTGTAAATATCTTCTGCCTTCTTGGTGAACAAGGACAGAGGCAATTGTGTGTATATTGTGACTGTAGTTTGTGAAGAAAATGCAACGGTTTGCTTTGACAGCTCCTCAGATGTACTTGTTAAGTGTGAATGTGCCTGCCTCATTGCCTTGTGTTCCAAACACAGTACTGAATGCGTTGTTTTTAAATAAACTGTTTTGTTGTGCTTTGGGAAACACTGGTGGTTGTTTGTCACATTCAGAAGACCTCCCCCCGCCACACACACACACATACATGTGCTAACACGTACTCACATTTCATCCAGTGAAGAGATTGAATGCTTCCTCCTGTTTTATATTCTCAGCGTTTTGAGGTCCTTTCCTTGGAAATTTGTAGGACCTCAGAAAGGTTGAGCTTGGCTGTCTACAGCCATGAACAAGCAGGAAATACTCAAAGTCCCCACACATAACTTTTCCATTGGTCCTTTAAATGCTAATCATGTGACAGGCCTTAACATTATTGATAATAATACATTACTCTTGAATGTTACTATTACATACATCATTTTATTTAATGAATAATCAGGTGAGGGAGAGATGCTGAGGGAGTTGTCCCTGCTGTGCAGTTAGTGACAAGTCAAAATGAGAACTTAGCCTGACTCCCAGTCCAGTGCTCCTTCCTCTGTACCTTTCACCCCATCCCAGGCTCTCTCTAGATCACCTCCTCACAGAAACTTCCCCAACTGCTACTGTCAGCCTCTATCCCTTTCCCTGTGCTGGTTTTCTTCATGCCACTTTTTAAATGATACTATTAACTTGTTTACTCAATGTTGATCTGTGTCATCCAATATATTATAAGCTCTACCTTCAACAAAGCAGGAAACATTGCCTGTCTATTCCCACTACACCCCCAATGCCTAGAACAGTGCTATGAGCTAAGTAGACTCTCAATTGATATTTATAGGATGGATAGATGGAAGAATGAATGGACAGATGGGGGAAGGAGAGATGGACAGATGGATAAATGGATGAACAGGTGCACCATGGAGTCTGTGTAACACTTCAACTCTTTCTCATCCTCCTCCCCATCTTTGTACCTACACCACAGACACCAAAAGTCTTAACTTTTCTCTGACTGTGCTGCCTCAGATAGCATTGTGAACAAAACTCAGTAAGCATTTATGGACTCAAGGAATGAACGAAGAGTCCTAGGAATTATTTTTCTCAACATCTGTGCTCCAATGTCAAAAATGTCTCAGCATATCAATGCACAAAAACGCATCCTGTTCTTGTTCCTGGTTGATTTCAATTTCCAGCAAAAGGAGAAACTCAAGTAGGGTAAAAAAATATGGCATGATTGAAAGCATTCCACCTTCAGTAGACAATGGTTGCATCTGAGAGGTCCTGTGGGTCTTTAATTCAAACATAAAATCCTTACTGTTCGCTGCACATAATACTGGGCAAGATATGAACAGGATACAAAATTAGCAAAATCACAGTGATTATCCTAAGGAACTTAAAAAATCTTCTTGGAGAAATGGTGCAACATACTACAGGAGTAAGGATATCTTATAAAGAGAAAGAGAGAGACAGAAAGAAAAAGATGACCCCATAAATTTGAGTGAAGACAACAAAAATTTTAGAGGTCAAATGTAATGCTCAGGGCTTATATCTTCTGAAAACTATTTGCCTGGCTGATGATCCCTGGCAAATACACACACACACACACACACACACACACACACATATGCATGCACACACATACACAAATGGTAAGTTCTGAAACAAAACACTTCACAAACTTCAGCAAAACATGAAATTGACACCAAGTATATTGCAGGCTCTCTGCCTGGAGCTGATTAGTACAAATTACATTTTTAAAGTAGAAATGTTTTTTTCTAAGAAAATACATTACCATAGCTTGATCAAGACAAGAAAGAATTTTTTTAGAAGAGATACAAAGAGAGAGAACCCCCCTTCATAGAAAATCCAACCTAGCCCAAGGCCCCCAGGCCAGTAAAGATGCTGGCCTTCTGATTCCATCTAAGCAAGAGTGTGAGTTCCCCCTCGGACTAGGTTCCCATGCAGGTTGAGGATCCAGGGCTGGCTGGTATCAGCTTCAGCTCCAGAATCATTCCCCGTTTTGAGTGTGCAATTCTTGGTAAGTGAGGTTGGCTCAAGGAATATGATGCTCTGACATTAACTCATACTGCTCAGAATGGCAGCGCTGATCAGGAACTTAGAGATTCAGTCAATTCAATGCTATCATTTCCAGATGAAGAAACTGAGGCTTGGGAAGAGAAAGTGACTTATTTAGATATGCTCTCCTAGTGAGCAATAGTTTAAGTACCTTATCAGTTTTTATAAAAAGAAAAAGAAAGTTCTTTTTTATATCAACTACAAATTCTCAACTCAAAAGTATTCAAAATGACAGTCTGCTCATTTCATTTAAATTAACTTATTTTTATTATTACTAAACTATTCATCAAAAAAATTAGAAAATAAAGATAAGCAAAAGAATATTTTTAAAAGACCTAAACCTTTCATCTGTTTTTTTCTGAGTGTGTGTTTGTTCTGTACAATACATACTATTGTGTTTTCTAGTTTTTTCTCACTTAAAATTATATCAATGACATCGTTCCATGTCATTAAATATTCTATGATAAACTCAAAACATGAAAGCACTATAACTTATTTAACCTCTTCCTAATTACTGTTTTAAATGTAGGTTCCTTGCAACTTTACATTGCTATAAACAGTGCTCTGATGAACATCTCTGGAATTAAATGTTTGGTTATTTCCTTAGATAAATCCCTTGAAGTGGATTTTCAAGAAGTATGAACAAATTTTGTAACAGGAGTCTTTTTCAGGAATATTTGAGAAAGAGCTCAATGACCAAATTTCTAAATCTTTATTTTCCTAGAAAACTTACCAACATGTTAGAAGAAAAACATGTGTCACCATTAAGGAAGACTTCCTTAACAGAAGGATTATGCATTTTTGTGTACTAAATAAGCAAAATAAATAAGCTATTGTTGTGTGCTTCTTCAATTCAGTTACCACATCTCTTGTTTAGAATCTGGGAGAACTTCACACACTCAAGACACAAAGCCTATCCAGTTGCATTATCATTATTAATCAAATAAGAAGCATCCAGGACCATCTGGAAGAGACGGACCTTCAATACAATGATAGACAGCTCTTTTCCTTATTCTGAGAGTATGTTTATTGCTTACTCAATCCTACCAACCTAATAATGCTTCCAATTCACATTAAGCCCAAGAAGTCAAAATGAGGAGGTTGAACTAAACAACGTACCTGGAGGCTACACAAATCCTGTACATCAGTTGTTTTTGTTGAACCTCTTTTAATCAATATTTCCACTTCTATAGGAGAGATGTGAATTTGTTTTAAGCAAATTCAAACTACAAACATACAGATTTTTCAAAGCAGATATTATTAAGGGTAGCCAAAGCAGTCACCACAGGATTCCGTATCTACCACTGTCGCTCTCTTAAGTAAATCTGTATTTCTGCCCAACTAAAAAATTGTAAATATGGCCGGGTGCGGTGGCTCACACCTGTAGTCCCAGCACTTTGGGAGGCCGAGACGGGCGGATCACGAGGTGTGGAGATCAAGACCATCCTGGCTAACACGGTGAAACCCCGTCTCTACTAAAAATACAGAAAATTAGCCGGGCGAGGTGGCGGGCCCCTGTAGTCCCAGCTACTCGGGAGGCTGAGGCAGGAGAATGGCGTGAACCCGGGAGGCGGAGCTTGCAGTGAGCTGAGATCTCGCCACGGCACTCCAGCCTGGGGGACAGAGCGAGACTCTGTTTCAGGAAAAAAAAAAAAATCGTAAATATATTTATCTTCGTGGGCCTTATGGCTTCTGTTGTAACTCCTCAGTTCCACTGTGCAGCACAAAAGCAGCCATAGATGATATATAAATGGATGAGCATGGCTGTGTTCCAATAAAACTTTATTTACAAAAACAGGCAGCAGCCAGATCTAGCCCATGGGACCACAGTTTGCCAACCCCTGCTTTAAGAAACAAGCTCCTTACTGTATGTAAAATATTTCATTTGACCTTCAGCGTATCAGTCTCCCAGGGTGGCCATAATTAATCACTGCAGGCTGGGTGTCCTTTTTTTTTTTTTTTAAAACAGGGTCTTGCTGTGTCACACGGGCTGGAGTGCAGTGACATGATCACAGCTCACTGCAGCCTCAACTTCCCAGGGTCAAGCGATCTACCCACCTCAGTCTCCCGAGTAGCGGGGACCGCAGGCTTGCACCACCAGGGCTGGCTGATTCTTTTATATTTTGTAGAGATAGAGTCTCACCATGTTGCCCAGACTGGTCTCAAACTCCTGGGCTCAAGCAATCCTCCCATCTTGGCCTCCCAAAGTGTAGAATTACAGGCGGGAGCCACTGCACCAGGCCTGACTTGGTGTCTTAAAACAATAGAAATTTATTCCCTTGAGGTTCTGGAGGCCAGAAGTTTGAAATCAGCATGTCAGCAAAGTTGATTCCCTTTGGAAGCACTGAGAAAGAATGCATTTCATGCTTTTCCCTTGCTTCTGGCAGCTGCCAAACCCTTGTCATTCCTCGGTTTTTAGAAGCATAACTCCAGTCTCTGCCTCCATCTTCACATGGGTTTTCTGTGTGTCTGCGTCTGCTCCCCTTCTCTTCTAAGAATTTAGTGCCCATGCAAATCCAAGATGATCTCATTTCAAGATTCTTACTTTAATTACATCTGCAGAGACCCTTCCCTCTGGAAAACATTCTGAATGTCCAGGTGGACATAAGCTTTTTGGAGTCACAATTCAACTCACTACATCCATTTACAACAGGACCCCTCCACCAAATAATTCAAGGACTCACAGAGTAGAGCTCAGGGAGCACAATTCAGTGACACACGGACTCGGATGTACTCTAGATGTGACTGGTCCCCTTCAGAGGTAACAAATCTACCTTGCAAAAGTCAAACAGCATTATTGGGTGATGGAAGTTATGTCCTCAAATTATATTTTATAAAACTTTCCACTGTATTAGACAGTAAATATATGTGCTTCCAATAACAGATTCAGAAACAAAGCAAACACCACGTCCAGGATCAACAAATTCCAAAGATGTTCCTAATATACAAGAATTTGTGTCCCACACCAAAGACATGCTCAGAGCCAAGGATATTGATCTCATATGAGTTTTCCAGCTGGGCTGCATGCACCAAGTTGAAAAAAGAAAACATGGATAGAGAAAATATGAAAGTTGATCAACCTATGACATGAAGTGATAAGTTCAGAAAAATGTCTAAAATGTTTCAGTGGACACAGTTGTTCAACATCTTAAAGATCAATTTAAAACTCATTCTCATCTTTGAAGCAGGTATCACAGATATATAGATATAGATTTAAA
Organism: Papio anubis; assembly: GCF_008728515.1. Classification (NCBI taxonomy): domain Eukaryota; kingdom Metazoa; phylum Chordata; class Mammalia; order Primates; family Cercopithecidae; genus Papio; species Papio anubis. The sequence goes on from NC_044994.1 coordinate 49,875,593, forward strand.
CAACTTTAGTCACAAACACTAATATGTCTGATTTAGCTTCCAGAAACCTTTGTGACCAAATCAGCAAACAAAACCTATTGGGAACTAAGGTGGAAATTTAGTCGGAAATAATTTTCTCCGAAATGGAACACATTGAAACTATCTTTAACAATGTGTAGAAAATAGAAACAGTAGCTGATTAAATGACTTAAAGGAGAGAAAAGTCAGAATTCAATAGGAAATCAGAAACTAAAATGTCCACAATACTTGTTTCCTCCTATTGGAAGTACTGTGTTCTTCAAAATGAAACATGAACAAGAAAATTTTCTGCCTTCAAGTATGTCAATACCAGAATGGCTGCTTGGATCCTTCATCCTTAGGAGACAAAAGTATATGTAATGTGAAGAACTCTAAGAGGACATGGCCTAACTGATCTTTCCTGGAGATAGCCTAGAGTATCCAGATTGGAGGCACACCACATCACATACCCCCAACCTGGGTATCTAGACCAGGGAAGTATCGTCTTGTGCCAGGGACCACTACATGGCTTATTTGTTCTCATTCTTTGATCCAGCCCTAGGAGAAGGTATTTCCATGTGATGGATCTAGCAAACACTAGGGGAGGGAGAAGGGAGGATGGAAGAGGTAAGTTCAGTAAATCTTTGGTACAAAAGGAGAAGGGTGGGGTTGATCTGGATGTTATCTAAAGAAGAGAATCATGAACTACAAACCAAGGACAAAGGATTATTCTCTTAGCTCTTTGTAATTCCCTGTGTTCCTTATTGATGAATACCTAGACTGTTTCCATGTTGCAGGTAGAGTTTCCTCTCTGACAGCCCCTTTAAATAGTCTGTTATGGGCCGGGCACGGTGGCTCACGCCTATAATCCCAGCACTTTGGGAGGCCAAGGCAGGCAGATCACGAGGTCAGGAGTTCGAGACGACCCTGACCAACATGGTGAAATCCTGTCTCTACTAAAAACACAAAAATTAGCCAGGTTCATTGGCGGGCACCTGTAATCCTAGCTACCTGGGAGGCTGAGGCAGAATTGCTTGAACCTGGGAGGTGGAGGTTGCAGTGAGCCAAGATCACACCGTTGCACTCTATCCTGGGTGACAGAGCAAGACTCCATCTCAAAAAAAAAAAAAAAAAAAAAAAAGTGGTTTGTTATGGTCTGAATGTTGGTGCTCCCCACCCTATTTCATATGTTGAAATCCTAAGCCCCAAGGTGAGAGTATTAGGAGGTGGGACCTTTGGGAGGTGATTAGATCATGAAGGTAAAGACCTCATGGATGGGACTAGTACCTTTATAAAAGGGATCCCAGACAGTACCTTGCCCCTTCCACCATGGGAGAGCACAGAGAGAAGGTGTTGTCTGTGTACCAAGAAGTGGGCCCTCACCAGACACCAACTCTGCCAGCACCTTGATCTTGAACTTCCCAGCCTCCAGAAGAGTGAGAAATACATTTCTATTGTTTATAAGCCAACCAGTCTACTGTATTTGTTATGACCACTCAAATGGACTAAGACATGATCCCAGGATGCTGCTTCAGGGAAATCCTCCTCTATTTATTTCTTTCTGCCTACACTAACCTTCCTCACACATAGACCCTGTAGTTCCCTCTCACTCAGCTCCCGGCTTGGTGCCCCCTTCTCCGCTGCCCCTGTATGGATGTAACTCCAACTCCAGATTTCACCTTGTTTTGTAACCAAGATCACTCTTGAGATGCACAAGCCACAATCTCAGTCTTATTACGGTGCCCCCCAAACCTAAGCCAGGCCCTGGGAATGACTGACCAAGCCCACAGCACCCCAATAACCAAGCCCATTTCGGAAGAGCAATCAGACAATTATCAGAATAATCCCAGGAGCTGGGAACTAGAAATCTAGCCTCCTCTGCTGCCAGTTTAGGGACATAAAGAAGCCCAAGGGATAAAATAGGAAGTAGCATGGTGATGAAGAAAGAAAAATTAAAAGAGAAATTAACTGAGTCTCTCTAGGTAGGGAGAAAGTATCTGTAGAAAGAGAGTCAAGAAGCTGGAGTGGGCAGATTCCTGATAACATCATAGACAAAAATGCATCTTCAAAAGCATATTCATGATTTTGCATTTCTAGCAGTGTTTAAGTCAGCCACATGAATTTCTGCTGTTAGACCACTGAGATTTGGGGCTTAATTTATTCTCAAAGCATAACCTAGCTTATCCAGATTAATACAATACCTTAGACTTTAACCTTTCAAAAACAAATATGACCAAAGGATGGTTTGCACATAGAAACTGCCCTAATTTAACCTATTGGTATCCAGCTACAGACCTGACCTCCCCTCAGTAGGCTTTCATTCCCCACTCCTATTCCCTCCTCTTGATGTGGAATTATTCTCCGACTCTGCCCTAAAGTCCCCACCATGGATGGCATTCCTTGTATTTGTTGCTTCTTTGGACTTTAGCTCATCTTGCTTTGGATTTCTGCTGTGTACCTTGTAACCCAACTAATGTAAGTTCTCTGGGGGCCAGGACCACCTCCCCAACCTCATGTCCTTTACTCTGATGCATTCATAGCAGGCACACAGTGTTTGCTAACTACACAATTGCTGAGATGTACCTGTTACTCTTCTTACAATCATGTCTGTGAAGTCCCTGTAGCAGCTCATCCTGTCTCCTTGGCAGTATCAGTTCTATCAACAGAAAGTGTCTCATACAGTTTCAGAAACAGGAGGATGGTGTAGCTCGGTTTGTGGTCTTTGTACTAAACAGCAGATTGTAGGATAATTTACTCCTCAGTGATTGGCCTGTCTCAGGCCCAGCCAGAAAGTTCTGTTGTGGTCATTATTGCTTTTCTTCAAAAGTAAATTGCTCTGAGAAGTCAGCACACAGTATGATGCTAATAGAATACTAGAGATAGTTTTCATGAGTCTACAGATCCAGAAATCCCTTCACCTTCCAATGTTCGATCATGACACTTCCCTCTTATCCCTTTAATTAGCATGTTAATTAACAATGGCTGGCTGGGTGTAGTGGCCCACACCTGTCATCTCAGCACTTTGGGAGGCTGAGGTGGGTGGATTGCTGAGCCTTGGAGTTTGAGACCAGCCTGGGCAAAATGGCAAGACCCAGCCTAGGCAATATGACGAGACCTCATTTCTACAAAAAAATACAAAAATTATCTGGGCATGGTGGCCCACACCTGTAGTCTCAGGAGGCCAAGGTGGAAGGATTCCTTGAGCCTGGGAGGTCAAGGCTGCAGTGAGCTATGATCACACCACTACACTTCAGCATGGGTGACAGAGTGAGACCCTGTCGCAAAAAACAAACAAACAACAAAACAATGGCTACCTCTGCACGTTGAGATTTTTGTGCCTTTCTGTATTTTGTAAATTTTCTCCAGTGAACATTTATTTTTATGATCTGATTTTATGATTTATGAACATTTATCTTTTGCCTTCTCCCTCTACCCCCATGCCTCCTCTCCCCCACTCCCCATAAAACCTGATGATTTCATTCAGAATACAGTTAAAGACATGCTAAAATTCCCTCAGGGGATATCAAGTCCTCACCTATGGCTCAGTCCTAGCAGTAAGTGACCACCCTGACTGGGTAAGTACTGTGATGGGCATCTTCATCCATCGACAAAAATGTTCAGCCAAACAACAGAAGCTAAGCAAGAGAAGTCAATAGGCCCCTACACTTGTATGGCTACACACAGGAGTCTCAGTCTCCACAGAAAGTTGTCCCAAATCACCAACTTGGGCTGGATGCCAGTGGTGCCCCCATTAAGATTCAGTGTCTTCCTGGTGGGGAGACCCAAAGTGGGCACCAGCAGCTCCATGAACCAGGACTCAAATCAGGAAGGAAATGAACTGGTCAACACAACCCCAGCCTGCTTCTTTCCACTACTTAGAAACAGGACAGCAAGATATGATACTTTCCAGGTGAACAGGCACCAAAAGTGTGGGTTTCTTAGATTGAGAACCAGAGAATATTTAGAATATTAACATTGGAATTTAGAATGGAATTCAGACATTTCAGAGGCTCAGAGAAGCAAAACGATGTCTCTTAAGTCACACAGCTTGTAAATGACAGAGGCAAGACTGGACTCTAAGTCCCTTGAGACCTCAAGTAAATTATGCTTCAATAGGAAAGAAAGAAAATCCAGCCTATAGATGTGGAAAAACACAGCAATGTTAGCAGTGTCTGTGGTCATGAAGTCACAGAGATGCAAGATTGGACTCTAAGTCCCTTGTCATGTAAAGGCATGACGTCACACTAGAAAGAGCACAGGGATATCAGAACCAAGTCTGCCTCACCTTCCTGGGACCAGAATTGCCCCCTCCTGGTTCCTCAGCCCAGGATAGATCCGCTGGGTCATGTTTGGGTACAAAGAGATCCTATATAGCAGCCCAGAAATTGGAAGACTGCTTCCTGTTTTATCTAACAGGCTCGATTTATTTATAAATAAACTTATTTATAAGAGTCTCTGTCCTCCTAACTCTGAGCAGGATGTCTGTTTCCCCTTCTAAATTCCACTTCTCTCCCATGATCCAAAGGAGGGTCACTAACTTTTGGAATATTATCCAGTTGCCTCCTAAATATTTTCTACTCCCTATAGCACTTATATACACATGTATATTACTTATTAGATGCCTTCTAGGACTGAATTCTAATATGTCTCCTTTAGTAAATTGAATCCCATCAACTTGATGTTCTAATATTTCAGAATGGCTAGAACCTAGTCACTTAGGACCTTTTCTTCAGTCCCTTCAAATCTTTGGCAGCCAGAAGTGACACTAATAGTTTTTATGCTCTATGGCTCTTATAAATACAGATTAATCCATTGCCTTTCAAGATTTTTTTTAAAAGGTGACTGTTGTAAAGAAGATTCATTATTTTCATATTATCAGAGCAGGGGAAAGCAGGATCCATTTTTCATCCTATTGAGAAATTAACTTCATTTTAACAATAGTTTTTGAACCTAGAAATGTCAATGTCTTCTTCTTAGGAAGTCTGTATTATTTCACAGGCATGGAAGGCAGCAGCCCATAGACTGGAAGGACTGGAGGCCTTTCTAAAATCCCTCTCACTGCTGTGCAATATCGGCCATGCTGATAGGTCCTGATGTGGCATCAGATCAAACAGAACCCCTGAGATCACTCATACGATCCAACTCCTGGATGCAGACTGTCACCTCATATAGCCTGAGACATTTTAGAAATGCTTAGTTATAGGGCAGCAATTCATCCCTCTTTTCCCAGGACAGGAGCAGTTCCCAATTCTTGTACTGGCATAATTATCAATAGAGCTTTATTTGATTCATTCTAATGTCATGATTTGGGCAATATATAATAAAATGGTCATCCTGTTTACTGACCATCTACTCTGGCCACTTCTTTTCATACAAGGGGAAACTAAACCCCAGGGAAATGAATGACAGATATCAGCTCCCAAAGGGAGGTGATGGCACCAACTGACCACCCCTAAGCACCAGCCAGCCAGGCTGTACTGGCATCTCCATGACTTGATGACTACAGACACTCTGCTAACATTGCTTGTTTTTCCATATCTATAGGCTGGATTTTCTTTTTTTCCTATTGAAGTATAATTTACATATTTAAAATACACAGATTTTAAACGTTCAGTTTCATGAATTTTAACTCCCAAAACAACATACAAAACATTTCTGTCAATCCTGAAAATTTCCACTGGGCCCCTTTCAGTCAATTCTCCCATCCTAAAGGAAAACATATTCTGATCTCTGGCTCCACAGATTATTTCACTTGTTCTTTGACTTCATATAAAAGGAATCATACAGCTTACAGGTCTGGAAGGGGTGGTGGAGGGAATGTAACCATTATAAAATATACCCAGTTAGAGCCTTTTCTGTAATAAAGGCCCACTCTCCAGAGGAAAATATTTTGCCAGGGCCTTATACCAGCTGGGGGAAGAGAATTTCTCCCACTCTAGCCTGCTGTAGCCTTCCTGTCTCACCTGAGAGAGAAAAAAATTGCAATCCACAGAGCTCAGAACTTCAAGAAAATAGATTAGGAGTGGTGCAGTCAGGGAAAGGAAAGGAAACTGGAGGGAAAAAGAATATGACTGAAGAAACACTTGTGAAGTTTGCCTCTCTGAGACACAGGCCCACTAAAAGACTGAGATTTAGATTAGAGAATGTTCTTTCCTACATATACCTTACTACTACACCAGAAGAATACTAGTATTAAAACAGGGGCGTACAGCCGAAAGAGCCGCAAAAACATAGGCACTGTCTGAGAAGGAGGACTTAGGAAAGCCCACAGTCAAGAGGACACAAAAACAAGGATAATACAAGAAGCTGAAGCCTCTGGCACGTGTAACTACAGCACATATTAAACACAATCCAAGTCTTAGTCAAATTAACATAAATTCTCACACTAAAGGCCTATTTAGGTCAGTTTCTATTACCCAAAGCAGCATGCTTGGCTTTCAAGAAAAAAACTACAAAGCAAAACAAAATGAAGAAAAAACAGAATCCAAAGAGACAATCATTAGGTCAAGAGTCAGAAATAATACAGATGTTTGAGTAACAGGGAATTTTAAATAACTATGATTATTATGATAAGGACTGTAATGGAAATAAAAAACAACCTCAAAGAACAAATGGGTAATGGTAGAAATGGAAACGCTAAGAAAGAATCAAAAGGAAATACTAGAAAGTAGAATGGTGGTTACCAGGGGCTGGGAAATGGGGTTTAGGAGATGCTGGTAAAAGGATATAAAATTTTGGTTAAATAGGAAAAATAAATTCAAGAAATCTATTTCACAACATAGTGATTATAGTTAATACCATGTATTGTATTCTTGAAAATCACTAAGAGATTTTAAGTTTTCTCATCATAAAAAATGATAAGTATGAGGTAACACATATGTTAATTAGCTCAAGTTAGCCATTCCACAAGGTATATATGTTTCAAAACAACATGTTGCACATAATAAACATACGCAACTTTTATTTGTCCACTAAAAATAATTAATTATTTTTAAAAGGAAATGCTAGAAATCAAAAATGCTATAATGGAAATGCAGAATGCTTTTGATGGGTTCATCAGTAGACTGAACATAGCCAAGGAAAGAATCAGTGAGCTTGAAGATAGGTCAATAGAAACTTCCCAAACAGAAATACAAAGAAAAGAAAGAGTGAAAACAATAGTAACAATAACAGAACATTCAAGAACTCTAGGACAATATCAAATCGTGCACCACATGCATAACTGCAATACCAGGAGAATAAAAATGTAATGAAACAGGAGAAATATTTGAAGTTAACAATTGCTGAGAACTTTCCAAAATTAATGACACCAAACCACATATCTAGGAAACTCAGAGAACACGATATTGTTCAGTTCTGCTACTTTATCACTGATTTTTCTGTCAATTGTTGAGGGGGTATAAAATGACCAATTATGACTGTGTCTTTGTCTGTTTCTCCCCTTAAAAGGTCAATTTTATGCTGTAATATTTAAGTTATCTCATTAGGCATAAGTACATTTAGGAATATTACATTTTTTCATGAATTGGTCCTTTTATCATTATAATATATCCCTCTTTACCTCTGGTAATACTCTTGACTTGAAGTCACTTTTTAATATATTAATAAGTAATATATTAATAAGCTACACAAACTTTCTTATGCTTAGAATATGGGTGGTATAGGTTTTCCAACCTTCTACTTTTGATCTGTTTATATCTTCATAAAGTGTGTTTCATGCAAAAATTCATTGATTGCGTGTGTGTGTGTTTATTTAATCTAACAACAAAGGTCTTTTATGTAGGATATTCAGATAATTTACATTTATTGTAAAGTTTATTGGAAACAATATATTTGGACAGATGCTTCATCAAAGAAGACATGCAGATGTCAAATAAGCACATGAAAAGGTGCTCAACATCATTAGCCACTAGGGAAATGCAAATTAAAACACAATGAAATGCCACTACATACTCATTTAAGTGGCTAACATCAAAAAAGCTCACTACCAAATATTGGTGAAAACACAGAGAAATTGGTTCTCTCAAACACTGCTGGTGCAAATGTCACATGATACAATCACTTCAAAAAACAGTTTGGTAGTTTCTTAAAAAGTTAAACATATATCTACTCTATGACCTTGCCATCCTATTCCTTTGTATTTACCCAAGAAAATAAAGCATAGGTCTATACAAAAGTTTGTGCACAAATGTTCACAGCATCTTCATTTGTAGCAGCCAGAAACTGTAAATAACCAAAATGCCTGTCAGCAGATGAATGGATAAAAACACAGTGGTACAGCTCTACAACTGAATACTATTTAGCAATAAAAAGAGAGGAGCTAGTGATATGACCACCAACCTAGATGAGTCTCAGTGTAATTATGTCAAGTGAAACAAGCCAAACCTAAAAGAGTGCATACTGCATGACCGTATTCACATAAAATTTTTGAAAATACAAAGTAATCTATAGTGACAGAGAGCAGACCATTGGCTGCCTGGGAATGGAAGGGTAGGTGAGGAGGGTTGAGAGGGAGGATTACAAGTGGACAGAAAGAAACTTTTGGAAATGGTGGATACATTCACTACTTTGTGGTGAAGGTTTCATGGGTGAATACTGATGTCAAACTTATCAAATTTTATACTATAATATTTGCAATTTATTGTTATGTCAATTATAAGTCAATGAAACTCTAATATATTTTTTAAGTTATTTGGAGTCCAGTTGGTTTCTTATCCCTGCCTTTGGTGTGTTCTCCCCCTGCCACTGCCCTATTCTTCTTTCCTAGGAAAAGCTCATCACTTTCTGGGTTATATTTCCTTTAGGTTTCTTTCCATCCTTGGCTCTCTGATCTTTTATAGTAAAGTTTATGTAACATACAATTTATAATTTTAACAATGTTTAAGTGTACAGTTCAGTCGAACTAAGCACATTTACATTGTTTTGCAACCATCACCACCATTCATCTCCAGAACTTTGTCATCTTCCTGAGCAGAACTCTGTCTCTGTTAAACAATTCCCATCTCCCTCTTTCCCCAACCCTGGGCAACCATCATTCTACTTTCTGTCTCCATTAATTTGACTACTCTAGGTAACTCATATAAATTGACTCATATAATATTTGTCCTTTTTTGGCTGGCTTATTTCACTTAGCATAATGTCCTCAAGGTTCATCCATGTCGTAGCATGAGTCAGAATTCCCTTCCTTTTTATGGCTGAACAATATTCCACTGTATGCAAACCACATGCTGTTTATCTATTCATCCACTGATGAACACTTGGGTGGCTCTACTTTTTGTCTATTATGTCTGATGAGTTTTTTAAGTTATGGTTTTGTAGCTTATCTGGACTATTCTTCTTTTTAAGGTGGAAACAGTGGTATTTTGCAACCTTCTATTCCCTGACAAGAATTAGAAGTCCTCTATATATTGAGTCATAATCTCATTTTTTAATCTGGCACAAAATCCTAGAATTGAAAAGATATCCATGGCCTATCAAATAAAGAACAATAACAAATCATAAAAAAAGCCGTAAGTAATAAAGCCTCCAATTTCTAAAAGAGTTTATGTTTTTCAGTGTCTGTGATGAGATACCTGTAGCACAAATAGGTATGCGGTCACAGCTGGGTAGAAGCTAGAATTTACATGCTTCAATTCTTAAGTCTAGTTGCTCTCCTGCAACATTGTGTTGTCTCCATAGCATTAGTGAGAGATGTAACATCAAATTGAGACATGATTTCACCAATTAGTCCATTTTTAAATAAACTAATACGTAAATTTAACAAAATTCCAATAGAAATTTCAACCAGATAATGGTAATAGAAGGCAGAGATCAAGGCAAAGGCCAACTTAACTTGACAAAGTGACTATTAAGCTCAGCCCGAAGAATAACCATGAAAAAAAAATCCAAAAATTATTGAAAAACAATTAGTAATGAATGACTAGCCTTGGCAGATATTAAAACATATTAAAAAGTTACTATAATTAAAAGTGTATTGTTAGTGAAGGAGTAGACAGAAAAATCAATATGTTCTGTTCTTGAACAGAAATTATGAAAGCAGATCCAAGAATTCAGTACCTGATTATAATGACATTTTAAATCAGTGATTAAACAAACGGTATTGAGAAAAATTGGCTAAGCACCTGGGAATGAATAATAAGAATGTTACGGTCATTCAGGTTTCCACATCTAAAGAGAGGTTGTTGTTGCCATTCTCATTGTACTGTTGCTTTTAACACAATCTCTCATGTTTCCATTAATATAATCTGTCCCATTGTATTTATTTTTTTTTTGTTTCATTCACCAGGAAATTTTTACCAGATCACTCAAACATTTAGATAACGAATCACCTTGTAAATAGTCACCCAAAGAAAGCAACATTTTTTACTGGCAAATTTTTACAAATTGGGATTTCTTTCATAGTACAAGCTGCAATGGGAAGGCAAGGGAATATTCTTTAGATATTTTCAAGACTGACATATTATTTACAAATATTCAACAAACACAAATTAAACTCATTCTATGGGTCCATCAGTGTGCTAAGTCCTGAGGATACAAAAATGGTAAGGCTCAGTCCTCCCTTCAAATTGCTGTTTAACCCATCAATTATGTCAATAGACTGTCTGCGATATCATCACCAATTTGCTCATTGTTAGATCACATTGGTTATAATAATAAGAGCTCATTGGGTAAAAATATGAAATACTAGCCAAAAATCTAAAATTCCAGAAAAAGTATTCAATATAGCTTTTGCTTATTAGATCTGTGCAGAGATTAAGCAAGATTGTTAGCATCTGATACCTGTGTCTGAGGATGTTCACTCTAGCAGATCTGCTGAACAAGATGGATCCTCCAGTCTTTCCCCCCTCACCCCACAAAGCAGACACAGCTGGATGCTTTATCATTGCTCTACCCTCTCCCTGAACAAATCTGACAAGCTGATCACATTAGGCCATGACATACAAAATATGGCATAATTGTAGACTGTAATCATGATGATGATAGCTGACTTGATAAGAGAGGTCAAATCCCATTTTTATATCCTGAATTTCTAAAATATTGTTTCGTCAAAAAAATCAATTTCTCATTTTTCTAGCGTTAACTTGAAAAGGGTATAATTGATCAAGCCTAAATCCCTTATATCACCCAGGACTGTGTGAAAGGCTCAGACCCAGCAAGCCACTTGAGTTAGGGCCCAGTGAACAGCAGTTGTCTCCAGCATCTAACACCCATGGGCCTGAATGGCTTCAAAGCAAGAACACGTTTTACATCCTTTGGTTAAGACTGTGGGGAAAACACAGGCTCATGGAATATAGATGCTCAGCTGGCTCATTTGGGTTTTGTGGTCCAATTTGTGGATGAGATATTTATAAAATCCGGTGATTACAATGCCATCTCATTAACATTCGTTAAATGAAAACCACAAAGTGCAGGATGAGAACTCCAGTCTGAGTCTGAGGGGAGAGGGAGGAAGAAGATGCATAGGGAGACTAGTTTTGCTACCTCAGCACACGCTTAAAGAGAGACCTGAGACAGAGGACCTCTCCCACTTCCTGTAAGTTAGACACTCACATGACTGAATGACAAAGGGAGGGAAGAGGTAGGAGGGTCGCTTTTCCAAGTCAGTTTTGTTCCATCTCTGTGCAAACCAAATCTAAGTCAAGGCCAACTTGATTTTCCTATGAATTCAAATTATCTATTCCTTGTAACATTTAGCCAAGGAGACATCTCCTCCAGGATGTCTGCCTAGATTACATTTACCCCCATGAGATCTTTGCATGCTCAATGAGGCTGTGTGGACTGGACTCCACTCACAGTATTTCAGCACACAGCTGCTGTTCCTGCCTTGTGACTAATTTCTGCCCCTGTCCCTGTGGGGAGGAGTGTGGCTTCACAGAGAGAACCAAAACTATGCTGTCAGAAAAGCCTGGATTCCAGTCTCAGCTCTGGCACAAATAGTCCCAGAACTTCTGATAGTAGCCACTTTGCAAGAATGACACAGGGGCAAGAATTGGTGGAGGAGAGATTATGCAAATTCTACAATATCTATCCAGCAAGTGGGCACTCAAAGGTAGTTATAATTATTATTATTTTATTAATATTGCTGACTTTTCTCTTTTAGTCAATCTCAAAGTCACAGGCGGTTTAGATAATGCATTCTATGTAGACTCAGCAATAGGATAATTCATTCAGTGGACAGTCAGTAAACACTAAATAAATGTATGAATGATGCTACATCCACCAGGAGAACATTTAAAAGTTGGGCTCCATCTTCAGTGATTTATCAAATTTAGTGATTACGGCTACGCTGTGTGCAAAGGCTTTACTCAAGGACTCTGCAAAATTTTCAGACAGGTCTGTCTTCCTTCTTTGCCAATTATATAAAAGTCTAGATCTCCAGTTTTCTTCTCTCCTAACAACCTACTGCACCTAGTCCCCATGACAAGTACAAATGCACATGCACACACACACATGCACACATACATAGAGCCAAGATTGAGTCAATGGTGCTGACTCACTAAATGGGGAGCCAGAAACTTCAAAGGAATATGCAGGGGCAGAGACTACCGGACTTTTGCCACACAGTCAACCAAAAATCCCGACCCATGTCTGTATCTTTTGTGTATTTGGGAATGACAGGCAGAGGGCCATCAGCTAGAAAGAACTGTTTCTGTGACTTTAATTCCATGGGGCCTTTTGTGCTTTTCTTCTGCAGACCAGTGCTGCATATATAATTAACCCTCTGCAGGCTGAGTAACTGAAACTGTCAGTAGAAGTGGAAGACTGAGGCTGTTCTCCTGAGGGCCAAATAGAGACCAAGAGGAGGAAGTTACCAGTGCTAAGACGATTTTCTAACCCTACTAGCCTGAAAGCAATAGAATAGGCTGCCTTGGGAGATAACAAAATTTTCAAGATGATAATGACAGGAACTGTTGGAGAGACTCTTGCATTGGGAGAAAACAGAAGTGGCCAGCCTTTAGGGTTCCTCAACCTTCTCAGATTCAGTAAGCAGGCACCACTGAAAGGCCAGGAGGCAGAGATAAAGTGAGCACCTTTGAAGCAGTAGTTTTGGAGCCATTAAGAAGCTACTGCGCTTCCCTGTTAATTATGTCTAGGTTCATATGAGAGACTAGATTGTTATACACAGAGTCACATCATTCTATTCATTAAATCCTTTCACCAAGGGAGGAAGAGGTTTGGAGAAAATATTTTGTTTTATTTTTCAGCACAAGAATCTTAAAAGCCTTGACTTGTCACCTAATGGTTCCTTCCTTACAGCTGGAATATCCTTAAACTCCCTGTTCGATCTTCCAAACACACACTCCCTTTGTCCCTAGGTTTCCCTCTCAATTCCACCCTATGAAGCATAAGTAGAATAAGCAGTATGATTTTAAAGGAATGCAAATTCCCTTGCATCCAAAGTCTAGCTCTGAAAAGACTGGTAGCAAGACCAGAAGATCTAAATGAGGGCAGGGTTGGGGAGGAAGCCAGTATGCAAGGTGAAAAATGGATCATAGAGTTAAGAGAATGGCAAAGCCATGAGAAGCATCAAAGTAAGGGAGGGGAGCTGAGTAGCCAACAGTTCTGGAGTAGAGTGAAAACACTTCCTGAGTGGCTACTTTGTTCTGAGTACTGCACAGTGTACTGAAAAAGGTCATGGCCTTTGATGTCAGCCAGGTCTGTGCTCGGTCACTAACTCAGCTTACTCATGGTCAGGTATTTAAGTCCATCGGCTCTGGTTTTCTCCTTTGTTTTGCCAGGGGATTAAATGAGATAATTGTGCACAACATAGTCCTTGGCACATACATGTCATTTTTCTCACCCTTCCTTTACCCTAGTTCTACAATTTGACAAAATTGACTCTTGTATTTTTGCTACAGGTTCCAGCTGTTCCAGACAACCACCCTCCCCAAAGTACACTCAATTTCAGGAAGATGCAAAATTCCACTAGCCCTGGGCCTCAAGCAAGCATCCACCTCCAAAATCTCAGCAGAGCGGTCCTGGAGCCATGCTCAATGGTGAATACTATTTTTCTTTGAAAATAACGACAAGGGGCTGAGCAAGATAGCAGAATAGAAGGTTCCACCTATTGTCCCCCCTGCAAGGACAACATTTAACAACTTAACATTTAACAATTTAACAACTATCTACACCCACAAAAAAGCACCTTCATAAGAATAAAAAACCAGATGAGCAGGCACTGTACCTGGTTTAACTTCACGTTGATGAAAGAGGCATGAAAAGGTAGGAAAAACCATCTTAAATAGTCGCTTGCCACCCCCACCCTTCTCCATGCAGCAGTGGTGTTGTGTGGAGAGTAGTTTTGCTTGCTGAGGAGAGGGAGAGTACAGCAATTGTGAAGCATTGAAATCACTGGTGCAGAAAGAGAAATCAGACCAAACTCAGTTGATACCCACACACAGACAGGGCATTTAAACCAGCCCTAGCCAGAGGAGAATCACCGATCCCAGTAGTCAGAACTTGAGCTCCTACTAGCCTCACCACCACAGGCTAAAGTGCTATGGGTACCTAAATAAACTTGAAAGGCAGTCTAGGCCACAAGGACTGCAACTCCTGGGAAAGTGCTAGTGCTGAACTGGGCCCAGAGCCAGTGGACTGACAGGGAACATGACTTACTGTGAGATATTAGCTGGGACAGTTAAGGAAGTGCTGGAATCACCCCTCCTCTAACCCCCAAACTGCACAGATCACAGCTCCAAAGAAGACCCTTCTTTTCTTCCACTTGTAAAGAGGAGAGTGGAGGGTGAGAAGGACCTTGTCTTGCATCTTGGATACCAGCTCAGGAACAGCAGGATAGGGCACCAGTCAGAGTTTTGAGGCTCCCTTTCCAAGTCCTAGTTCCCAGATGATATTGCTAGACACACCCTGGGCCAGAAGGAAATCTGCTGCCTTGAAGGGGAAAATAAAACCAGTCCTGGCAGGATTAATCACCAGCTAACTGAAGAGTCCTTGGGCTCTGAATAACCAGCAGCAACACCCAGGCACTACATAGAAGGCCTTGGGTAAGACTCTGAGACTCACTGGCTTCAGGTGACAGTCAGCACATTCCCAGCTGTGATGGCTACAGGGTGAGACTCTTTCTGCTTGAGAAAAGCAGAAGGAAAAGGAAAAGGAACTTTGTTTTTCACCTACGTACCAGGTTGGCCACAGGAGGGTAGAGCACCAAGTAGGCTCTTATGATCCCCAATTCCAGAACTTGGCTCTTGGATGGCATTTCTGGACCTGCCCTGGGCCAGAGGGGAGCCCACTGCCCTAAAGGGTGAGAGGGTGAGATCCAGGACAGGCAGCATTTACAAGCTGACTGAAGAGCCCTTGGGCCTTAAGGGAACATCCGCAGTAGTCTGGCAGTACTCCCCATGGGCCTGCGGTGGTGATGGCCATGGGGTGGGGCTCCTCTGCCTTTGGAAAAAGGAGAGAAGAGTGGGAAAGACTGCATCTTGTGGTTTGAGTGCCAGCTTAGTCATAGTACAATAGAACACCAGGTAGACTTCTAAGGTTTTTGACTGTAGTCCCTGGCTCTAGGATGGCACCACTGGACCTACCTTGGGCCTGGGAGAACTTGCTGCCCTGAAGAGAAGGACACAGGCCTAGCTGGCTTGACCATCTGCTGATTGTAGAGTCCCAGGACCTTGAGCAAACATAGGCAGTAGCCAAGGAGTGATTACTGCAGGCCTTGGATGAGATCCAGTGCTAGGCTGGCTTCAGGTCTGACCCAGTACAGTCCTAGGGGTGATAGACACAGGGGTGCTTATGTCACTCCATCCCCAGTTCCAGATGACTTAGAACAGAAAAACAGACTTCATTTGTTTGGGAGAAGGTAAGGGAACAGAACAAGAGTCTCTGCCTGGTAATCCAGGGAATTCTTCTGGATCTTGTCCAAGACCATCGAGGCAGTACCTCTGTGAGCCTGCAAAAACCACAGCCTTACTGGGCTTGGGGTATCCCAGCTTAGATCACAATACCCAAGTTCTTTCAAATATCTGGAAAGCCTTCCCAAGAAGGACGGGTACAAACTAGCCCAGACTGCAAAGACTACAATAAATACCTAGCCCTTCAATGCCCAGATACAGGCAGACAACTACAAATATCAAGACCATCTAGGAAAAAAGAAAGCACCAGGGACCAATCCTGGAGAAACAGAAATATATGACCTTTCAGAAAGATAATTCAAAATAGCTGTTTTGCAGAAACTCAAAGAAATTCAAGGTAACACAGAGAAGGAATTCAGAATTCTACCAGATCGGTTTAACAAAGAGATTGAAATAATTTTTAAAAAATCAATCAGAAATTCTAGAGCTGAAAAATGTAATTGGATTACGAAATAATACATCAGAGTCTTTTCATAGCAGAAATGATCAAGTAGAAGAATTAGTGAGCTTGAAGACAAGCTATTTTAAAATACACAGAGGAAACAAAAGAATGAAAAACAGTGAAGCACACCTACGGGATCTAGGAAATAGCCTCAAAAGGGCAAATCTAAGCATTATGGCCTTAATGAAGGGGTAGAAAAAGAGATGGGGTAGAAAGTTTATTAAAAGTAATAATAACAGAGAATTTCCCAAACCTAGAGAAAGGTATCAGTACCTAAGTACAAGAAGGTTGTAGAACACCAAAGAAGGCTACCTCAGGCATTTAATAATCAAACTCCCAAAGGTCAACAGAGAGAAAGGATCCAAAAAGCACAAGAGAAAAGAAACAAATAACATACAATGGAGCTTCAGTATGTCTGGCAGCACACTTTTCAGTGGAAATCTTACCAGCTAGGAGAGAGTGGCATGATGTAGTTCAAGTGATGAAGGGAAAAAACCTTTTACCCTAGGCTAGTATATCCAATGAAAATATCCTTCAAACATAAAGGTTTTCCCAGACAGATGAAAGCTAAAGGATTTCATCAACACCAGACTTGTCCTACAAGAAATACTGAAGGCAGTACTTTAATTAGAAAGAAAAGGATGTTAATGGGCAATAAGAATAATCTGAAAGTACAAAGCTCACTGATAATAGTAAGTACACAGAAGAATACAAAATGTTATAACACTTTAACTGTGGTGTGTAAACCACTCTTCTCTTAAATAGACAATGAATCAATCAAA
The DNA here is from genome assembly GCF_008728515.1 of Papio anubis. Taxonomy (NCBI): domain Eukaryota; kingdom Metazoa; phylum Chordata; class Mammalia; order Primates; family Cercopithecidae; genus Papio; species Papio anubis. The sequence continues at coordinate 49,892,683 of NC_044994.1, forward strand.
AAAATAACTGTGACATCTTTTCAAGAAAAAGACAGTCAATAAGACATAAATCGAAACAAAATGTTAAAAAGCAGGGGGACAAAGTTAAGGTGTAGTGTCTTTATTAGTTTTCTTTCTGCTTCTTTGTTTATGCAAACAGTGTTAAGTTGTTATCAATTTAAAATAATGGGTTATAAGATAGTATTTGGAAGCCTCACGATAACCTCAAACTAAAAAATATGTGATGGACACACAAAAAGTAAAAAGCAGGAAACCTAAATCATATTGGCCAGATGCCTGTTATCCTAGCATTTTGGGAGGCCAAGGCAGGCAGACTGCCTGAGCTCAGGAGTTCAAAACCAGCCTGGGCAACACAACAAAACCCCATATCTGCTAAAAAATAAAAAATTATCCAGGCATGGTGGCATGTGCCTGTAATCCCAGCTACTTGGGAGGCTGAGGCACAAGAATTGCTTGAACCTGTGAGGCAGAGGTTGCAGTGAGCCGAGATCAAGCCATTGCACTCCAGCCTGGGTAACCGAGTGAGATTCTGTCTAGAAAAAAAAAAAATAATAATATCACCAGAGAAAATCACCTTCAAATCACCTTCACTAAAAGGAAGATAGGAAGGAAACAAAGAAGGAAGAGAAGGGCCATAAAACAACCAGAAAACAAATAACAAAATGGTAGGAGTAAGTCTTCACTTATTAATAATGACATTGAATGTAATGGACTAAATTCTCTAATCAAAAGACATAGAGTGGCTGAATGAATAATTTTTTTAAAAGGCCCATTGATCTGCTACCTGGAAGAAATACACTTTAACTATAAAGACACACATAGACTGAAAATAAAGGGATGGAAAAAGATACTCCATGCCAATGGAAACAAAAAAAAAAAGGAGCTATACTTATATCAGACTAAATGTATTTCAAGACAAAAACTATTAGAAGAGACAAAGAAAGTCACAATATAATTCAGCAAGAGGATATAACAATTATAAATATGTATGAACCCAACATTGGAGCACCCAGATATATGAAACAAATATTATTAGAGTTAAAGAGAGAGACCCCAATACAATAATATCTGGAGACATCAATACTCCACTTTCAGCGCTGGACAGATCTTCCAGACAGAAAATCAACAAAGAAACACTGAACTTAATCTGTACTGTAGACCAAGTGGATATTTACAGAATATTTTATCCAACAACTGCAGGATACACATTCTTTTCCTCGGCACATGGATCATTCTAAAAGATAGAACATATGTCAAGTCACAAAACAAGGCTTAAAACTTCAAAAACTGAATTAATAGCTTTATAGCTATAAAAGTGTTTACATCAAAAAAGAAGAAAAACATTAAACAAACAACCTAACAATGCATCTTAAAGAAGTAGAAAAGCAGGAGCAAACCAAACCAAAAATTAGTAGATGACGAGAGATAATACAGATCAGAGGAGGAATTAATGAAATTGAAATGAAGAAAACAACACAAAAGATCAACAAAATGCAAAGTTGTTTTTTTGAAAAGCTAAAATTGAGAAACCTTTATCCAGGCCTAAAAATAAAGAGAGAGAAGATCCAAATAAATAAAATCAGAGACGAAAAAGGAGACATTACAACTGATACTGCAGAAATTTAAAGGATCATTAGTGGCTACTATGAGCAACTCTATGGCAATGGATAAATTCCTAGACACATGCAACCTACCAAGATTGAAGAAAAAATGGATAAATTCCTAGACACATGCAACTTACCAAGATTGAACCATAAACATATCCAAAACCTGAACAAACAAATAACAAGTAACGAGATTAAAGCCATAATAAAATGTCTCCCAGTAAGAAAAGCCTGGGACCCAATGGCTTTACTGTTGAATTCTACCAAACATTTAAAGAAGAATTTATATCAATCTTACTCAAACTATTCTGAAAAATTGAGGAAGAGGGAATAGTTCCAAATTTATTCTGCAAAGCCAGTATTACTCTGATACTCAAACTATTCTGAAAAATAGAGGAAGAGAGAATACTTCCAAATGTATTCTACAAAGCCAGTATTACTGTGATACCAAATCAGACAAAGACACAAAGGAAGAAGGAAGGAAGGAAGGAAGGAAGGAAGGAAGGAAGGAAGGAAGGAAGGAAGGAAGGAAGGGAAGGGAGGAGGAGGGAGGGAGGGAGGGAGGGAGGGAGGGAGGGAGGGAAGGGGAAGGGGAAAGGGAAGGGAAGGGAAAGGGGAAGGGAAGGGAAAGAAAGAAGGAAAGGAAGAAAGGAAGGAGAAATGAAAAAGAAAGAAAGAAAGAAAAAAAGAGGAAGGAAGGAGGGAGGGAGGGAAGGAGAAAAGAAAGAAGGAAAGAAAGAAAGAAAGAGAAAAGAGAGAGAGAAAGGAAAGGAAAGAAAAAAGAGAAAAAAGAAAAACAAAGGAAGGAAGGAAAAAAGAAAGAAAGAAAAGAAAGAAAGAAAAGAAGAAAGAAAGAGAAAAGAAAGAAAGGAAAGAAAAAAGAAAAGTAAAGAAAGAAAGAATTACAGGCCAATATCTCTGATGAATATTGATGCAAAAACCCTCAACCAAATAAAAGCAAATCAAATTCAACAATATATTTAAAAAGATCATCCATCATAACTACCAGTGGGATTTATCCCTGAGATACAAGGATGGTTCAACATATGCAAATCAGTTAGTGTGATACATTATATCAACAGAATGAAGAACAAAAACCACACGATCATTTTAACTGATGCTAAAAAAGCATTTGATAAAATTCAACATCCTTTCATGATAAAAATCCTCAAAACTGAGTATGGAAGGAAGATACCTCAACATAATAAGAGCCATATACAACAGACCCACAGCTAGTATCATACTGAATGGGAAAAACTGTAAACCTTTTCTCTAAGATCTGGAACATGACAAAGATGTCCACTTTCACCACTGTTATTCAACATAGTACTGGAATTCCTTGCTAGAGCAATCAGACAAGAGAAAGAAATAAAAGGCACCCAAACTGGAAAGGAAGAAGCAAAATTATCCTTGATTGAAGATGATATGATCTTCTATTTGGAAAAACCTGAAGACTCCACCAAAAAACTAAGAGAATTGATAAACAAATTCAATAAAGTTGCAGAATACAAAATCAATACACAAATATCAGCAGCATTTCTATATGCCAACAGTGAACAATCTGAAAAAAAAAATTTAAGTAATCCCATTTACAACAGCCACAAATAAAATTAAATACCTAGGAATTAACCAAAGAAATGAAAGATATTTATAATGAAAACTATAAAACATTGATGAAATAAACTGAAAAATGCCAAAAAATGGAAAGACATTCCATGTTCATGGATTGGATCAATATTGTTAAAATGTCCATACTACCCAAAGTAATCTACAGATTCAATGTAATCTCTATCAAAATACCAATGACATTATTCACAGACATTGAAAAAACAATCCTAAAATTTATATGGAACCACAAAAAACCAGGATAGCCCAAACTCTCCTGAACAAAAAGAACAAGACTGGAGGAATCACATTACCCAGCTTCAATTTATACTTCAGAATGACAGTAACAAAATAGCATGGTACTGGCATAAAAATAGACACATAAACCAACAGAACAAAACAGAACCCAGAAACAAATCCACACACCTACAATGAACTAATTTACGGCAAAGATGCCAAGAACATACTCTGGGGCTGAGAAAACTAGATATCCATATGCAGTAGAATAAAACTAGACTCTTATCTCTTGCCATATACAAAAATCAAATCAAAATGGATTAAAGACTTAAATCTATGACCTCAAACTATGAAACTACTACAAGAAAACATGGAAGAAACTCTCCAGGACATTGCTCTGGGCAAAAATTTCTTGAGTAATACCCCCACAAACACAGGCAACCAAAGTAAAAATGGACAAGTGGGATCACATCAAGTTAAAAAGCTTCTGCACAGCAAAGGAAACCGTCAACAAAGTAAAGGGACAGCCCACAGAGTGGGAGAAAATATTTGCAAACTACTCACCTGACAAGAGATTAATAACAAGAATATATAAGGATGTCAATCACTCTATAGGAACAAAATCTAATAATCCAATTTAAACATAGGCAAAAGACTCGAATAGACACTTCTCAAAAGAAGACATACAAATGACAAACAGGCATTTGAAAAGGCACTCAATGTCATTGACCATCAGAGAAAAGTAAATCAGAACGACAACTTATGTCCAGTTCTAGATGAAAATGGGATGAACTAGAATAACTTCCCCAGTGGTAAGGAGCCTGGACTACTAACAGTTCAAGTATAATTGTCTTTATCCAGTTGAATGGACCTCATTCATTCCATGAACAAATATTTATAGAGCACCTACTATGTGCCAGGCACTGGTGTAGGTGCTGGGGATACAACTGTGAATCAAACATAAGCTCTGATCTCTTGGAGTTCATATCTTAGCAAGGAGACAGACAATTAAAAAAGACAAAAAGAAAGAACAAAGGGAGGGAGGCAAAATGCATCACTACCTAAAATTAAAAGCTGGGGTCATATGTTAGAGTGACTAGATGACCTGAATGACAAGAAGCCAGCCATGCAAACATCTGGGTGACAGCTATGAGTTCTTGCCTCAGGTTTCATAGAATCATATACTTTTCTTACTGAAAGGGACCTCAGTGATCAACCTCAATACTCCATTTTTTTTATATAATGAAATTGAGACTCAGGCAAGTAGCATGATGTCTCCAAAGTCACTCTGAAAATTACACAGGGACTTCTCTGTTTATTTGAGAGAAGGCTTAAACAGACAAAATGATAATTATTCAACAAACATGTATTGAGCCAGTACTTTTTTTTTTTTTTTTTTTTTGAGCACTGTGATGCCCACTCTAACTTCTTCAGAGGAAAAGGAGAAATACACAAGTGAAGTAAGCAGAGATGCCTTCTGTACTAACTGCAGGCCTGACCACTTGATACAAAGTAGCAAAGACAAAGATTTACATGGGCTGATTTACCCCCGAAGGCTGAATAGAGGAGGTCGGATGAGTAGGATTTTGATAAGCAGAAAAGGCGGGAGGGCGAGCCCATCAGGAGAAACAAACCAAATCAGTGCAGAAAAGAGGAAAAATGGGGCGGGGAGGACTGAGGGAAACTAGGGAGTAGTTGAGGAGGGGTGGGGCATCAAGACTGGGGATGGTGACACCTCAAACACAGAGAGAGAGTTGGGTTAAGAGGAGTTGTAAGACACATAAATATCACCAGGCTCACCCTTTGCCCATCACTCAGTACCTATCACCTTCCAGCTTGCAGAGGTGCTAACATTTGAGGTACTTAAACTAATCTTGATCCTTTTTTCTCATCCCCGTCACTTTTTCTTCATAACAGATGCTGCACTGGGTACCCTACACATATCAGCTCAAAATAATACCAGTTATCCACTCATTCATTCAGCACTTCATGCCTCCTGTGTGTCAGGCACGAAGCTAAGCACTTTATAAAGAATATGTCTTATAGGCCTCACAGTAACCATATGAGATTGTCATTACAATCTTAGCTAGCAAACTGAATCTCAGGCAGGTTCAATAAGTTGCCTGGGGTCACACAGCTGGAAGACAGTGGAGCTAGGATTTTAATCTCTGTCTTTTGAACACCAAAGCCCAAGCACTCTCTAATTGTTACTATGAAAATATTCAAATACAAAATTATATAGAAAGCAAAATCAAACTTTGCCTCCTTCATCATCTAGCCATCAGCCAGTCCTACCTGCTTGAAGACTAGAGGTATTTTGGCTACTTCTGAAATTCTCTTTTTTCCTCTTGTCAAATTTCCCAGATGTAGCTCAACTATGGACAACTTGTACCAACATTTGTTTCACAAGCTATTACTAAGTCCTCCACACAGGAAATATGGAATGTATTTCTGCAGGTCCTTGAGCCTTTGCAGGTGGCATAGTACTATCAGTATCACATCTTTCTGAAACACACAAAAAATAATTGGTTAAAAGATGGAAGTGGAACAACAGGGATGAGGCATGAACAAGTTCAGAGGACACATGTAAGCTTCATGTACAGGTGGTCCAGGCCCACATGTCCTCCACCCCTGCTGCCCCAGCATCATTCATTCACTGTGAGGGAGTCCTTCAGGACCAGCTGATGTAGGAGAAAAAAGGCTGAGTTACTGCTGCACTTCAACACACTCTTGGGTGACCCAGAAGCCTGCAATGAAGGCAAATCTTCCCAGGAGTCAGAGCTTCAGGTGTTGCCCCATCACCCACCTTACATGGGAAAATAAGTGATCCAAGGCTAGGCTATACAATAACTTATGGACAATAGCCTAGCTGGTTATTCAGAGGTTTGGCAGATCATTTGGAAGACTGAGGACAAGAAGGTCTAGGAAGAGGCATGTGAATAACCTATAGGAAAAGAATATGAATGATGAAAATCTTTATATTATTTGTTGATTCTCATTACATAGCATCTCTGGTGGAAGACACCAAACAACCAAGTTGACAGAATGAATTGGCCAACTGACTTCAGCCTATTTTTTTTCATCAGCCACCCCAGTGCTGGGATGGTGCTTGATCACACTTAGTAGCAGTAATTGCACGAATGAAGCCTATGCATGGCCCCAGCTTACCAAAGCTACTTGCAGCTGCTACTTGCCACTGTCATCACCAAATGTCCAGCCTGCCAGCAACAGAGACCAGTGCTGAGCCCCCAGTGGTGGTACCATCCCTCAAAGAGATCAACCAGGCATTTCGTGTCAAGTCAACTACATTGGACCTCTTCTACCCTGAAAAGGGCAGCAATTTATCTTGGCTGAGATAGACACCTATTGCAGCTATGTGTTTTCCTTTCCTGCCATTAGGCCTGGACAGTACTGCTATCCAATGATTTGCAAGGTGTTTAATGCACCAAGATGGGATTTCACAAAACACTACCTCAAGACCCAGTGACCCATTTTACAGCAGAGGTGGTATTACAAAGGGATACATGACCATGGAATCCACTGGTTCTATCACATACTGCACTACTGAGAAGACACTGGCCTGAAAGACCAGTGGCATGCCCTCTTAATGATACAGCAAAGGGGCCATTTTGGATATTATACCGTGGAAGGATGGTGCACTATCATCTAGGACTCATCATATACCTTAAATGACCTATATGATTCTGTGTCCCCAGCAGGTAGAATAAATAGGTCCAGGAACCAAGAAATGGAATGATTTACCAACAGTACATCCAGTAACCCTCCTGGGATATTTGGTTTCTATCCACTCAGGGTTAACCTCTGTCAATCTAAATATTCTAACTCCCTAAAGAGGAACACTTGTACCTAGGGACATAGTAAAGAGTCCCTTTGAACTTTAAGCTACAGCTGCCACTCAGTTACTTTGGGATCCTCATACCAAGAAACTAGCAATAAAGTAAAGAAATCAACCAACCACCTAGCAAGGGTAATCGACCCTGCCCAGCAGGAGGGGCTTTGCTTCTGCCACACAATAGAAGTAGGGAAGAATATGCTTGGCAGTCAGGTGGTCCACTAAGAGGTGTCTTGATGTTTCCATGCTCACCATGTAACGGTAATGCATAAGAATAGCAACCATAGACTGAGAAGCGCACAGTAACTTGAGGCTCAGGGCCCTCTGGGATGATGGTTTCATTACTTCCAGCAGGTAAGTTACCTAGACCAGCACAGGGAGTAGCCAGGGTTGAGGGGAATGAGTGTGTTTTTTAAAAAAGGAGGGGGGCAGTAATAAACCTTGAGACCAAACTGCAGCAGCAAACGCTGTAGTATTTCTCACTAAACTTTCACTTGTAAGCTCCCGGGAAACCAGACCAATCAAAATCCAATAGAAGATGTTCCCAAACATGGCGCAGTTATTATAAGAAGTAAGTGGGTTTCAGCGACATGAGGGCTGGATTGGGTGCACACTAAGGAGATCTCCACCCAGATCCCCTCTTCAGTACAGACACACTCAACCCTTTGCTGCTAAGAATAGTGAGTTCTGGGGACTCACAGCTGAGTTACCCACCAGCAATTACCTCTGCTGCAGGGAACTGCCTCATCCAGGATGACGGCCCCTCCTAGGGAACAGCCTATGGCCAATGACTGGCTTATGAAGGGATACGGAGGTCTGGCCCCATGCTTCAAATAGGATTAGCTCTAAGAGGCTGTCCCAGCTCCAAACCGCTGTGTAGAGACACCCGAGACCTTTTTTGCCACAAGAATACAGGTCAGTTGCTTCATCACCTTACAGATGTATATCCTGAAAACACTTGCAATAACTTCCTGTGTCAAGTCTATTTCAACTCTGTTTCCAAGTCTGTTTCCCAGTACCCAGTCTCAGGCAGCCTCACTCACACCCATTACCACATGGCGCAAGCAGAACAGCACTGGAACAGAGAGCAGGAGAGTTTATTATCTTGGCCCCGTCTCCTTTAAGTTCTCCGTTATTCAAACCTACCTACCCTCTCAAAACCTAGGTGGGTAATCCTCCCTCCATGCCTCATTTTGAATCTATGAGGGTACAGAGATTATTAAATAAACACTTTGCAAAACACTCTGCTCCTTCTAACAAAATGGGCCAGTAAGACAGTAAGGTAAGGACAAATGTCAGAAAGTTCACATGCTGGTGTCATCACAGACTGGTTCATGAGAAAAGGATAAGAAGACTAGTTCATTAAAGTCAAATGACGCTGTGAAGGTCATTTAACCTCCATGACCCTGTTTTCTAATCTATTTTAGAGGCTTGTTCTGACTACCCTCAAAATTTTCATGAGACTCTTCTTGGTAAAGATAACAATACCTACCTCATGGGCTTCTTAGAAAGACTAGTTAAAATCATATGTTACAATATGTGGCACATGGTAAACACACCACATATGGCTAAAATCCAATGATAAAATGCCTGCAAATGACTTTGAAAACTCAAACATGCTACAAAAATGACAGTAATTATTATAACAATGCAACATATTTAATATGTAATGTTTTACCTTTTTTCAGAGGGTTGGCATTGTGTCTGTAATATGAATACGGTTCTTTTTTCCCGTTTCTTTTAACTACAAAGCAACTAGTGCAGTGTATGCCACTTGGTAAATGCTTAAAACCTTTTGCCTGACTTGCAAGGCAGGAATCAGTGAGTAATACCATGCCTTGGTAACCTGTCACTGCTAGGAAGTGCTTCTGTAATGTTCTGTGGAAGAGAGATTTTTTATTTTTTGCATTAGACTTGAAAAGGGGAGAAGAGCTACATTTCCCCAAACCACCTGAGACATCACACAATGATTTCAAATGTACTTCTATTTGTCTGAAAGTATTCTATTCAAGAGTTACTTCTAACCACCTGATATTTCAGGGTGCTGGTATATGTGCACCCATTTTCCTTTGCATTTTATTAAATGAGAAATCAAGGATTGTAGCTATCCTATGCTCAAACTTTTTAATGGAATCAAAATCCTCTAAGATTATCTTAAATCCGGGTAATATTTTTAAGTGGGACCTGAATTTAGCCAAATAGCTGGGTGGTTTAGAAACATGTCTATCTGTCTCCTTAAAGTGATTCCATGAATTTGGATCTCTGTGTCACTGATTCACTTCAATGTTGGCATATATATTATGAGGAAACACGTTGATAGAAATTCAAGAAACCCTCAAATAAATGCCAATGTCTCTAGAAAAGGATGATTTAGACAGCCCTAAGCTAAGTATTCCCTTCTCATGAGTGAGGCTAACTTTTTCCCTTATCCTTCATCTCTCTCTCTTTATCTATTATTAGTGTCCCAGTCTCTGCATCAACCAAACAGCTTTCTTTTCCAGAGTTATCTCAAATCTTACTTTCTACTGCCTTTCTAATACACATTAATTTCCAGAACTCATCTCACTTGCAAAACTTGGAATGTCCCCCATATAAATAATCACTGCAAATGCCAGGAGCTTTGTTCAGCTTGATTTCTCCCCCACAGGACTGAGACCAAAGCATGAGCTGCCACCTGTTATCATGGAAAAAGTTGTAATCATTATAGAATAACTACCTAAGATACTCTGTAGCATTTGGTGTTTGAATGACAGGTCTCTATTTCACAGAAGAAACATACTACAGAATTTTTTTCACTCATTCCTATTATAAAATGTTGTTTCTTCACATTAATGATCTACATCGATATTACCCTGGAAGACCTATAAAATTCACTCATACTTGATTAATTTGAGGCACTGATACCCATGAATCACAGCAGCCATATCTCAAGCTGAGTTTTGCATAGCACCTGAAAACATATCCTTGAAGAGTTCCATTCCCTGAGTTACTGCTGTATGCCAGAACAACATGATAGAAGCATTAGTGCTGAAGTCTTGATGGTTGAGTCTATGTTCCTTTTCAGGATAGTGCCTGTTTTTTCACAAGATCTTCACAGTATGGGTTGAATCACTGCATTGTTATAGCCAACATTTGGCCACTCAGAAATCTAGCCACCACCAAAATATGTCAGTTGCAAAATTATCATCAGTCTTGTCTTGTCTGACTTTAGTCTTCGAGATGGCTGAGGGTGTGAGGCAGGGGGATCCCTGAGCCAAGACCAAGAACTGGAATAGAATACGTAATAGTAGTCCTTGCTTTGCCACTTACTAGCTGTGAGTTTCATTAGCCCATTGACCTTTCCTGGCTTCAGTTTCTTCACAGATAAACCATGAATAATAATGTTTGCTCTGTATTCTACCACAGTGGATTGTAGTGATACATAAATGAGATAAAGTATGCCATAATACTTTGAAACTGTAAAGTGATATAAAAAATTATTATTATTAAATCTCCAGCAATAGGTTCTTATCACAGCCATAGCTGGCAGGACGCTATTCAAACCTAGAGATCCATTTCTTCTCTCTCTCTCTATCTATTTCTCTATCTACATACTAACTACTTATCTATCTATCTATCTCTGTCTCACCAGATAAGGGAAAAGTTTCCTCAATTAGAGGGTATTTGCTTCAGAATTAATGTTATATGACTTGTAAATTACATTCAATAACAATAGTTCACATTTGTAGAGTCTCCTTCCTATTGCAAAGCACTTTAAAACTGTCACCACCTGGAATTTTCACAGTAAAATCTGTCTTGTTTCATTCAGTTTTGTATTCCAATGATCAGCAGAGTAATTTAAAAATGTTTACATCTTGATCAAATGAATAAATAAATCCAAAAGAGAGAGAGAATTGACTAGGAAGCAGGAGAACTATTTCTAGTCCTGTCGCAGACAAGTGACTTATCCTCTCTGGATGTTATATACCTCATTAGTGAAATGGAGATAAGTACAGCTTGCCTCCTAATGCAGAAAGCTAGAAGGGAGAATAATCCTCTTATTCTATAGATGAAGTGAGGATAAGTGACTTTATGCCCTGGAGTTGGTAAATACTTAACGTAAATATATGTTACACCTCACAACACATTATTGTTTTGTGTAATCAATGTTCACTTATTTACCCACATATTTGTTATTTCCAATGCTCTTCACTCCTTCCTGCATTTGTTTCCAGATGTCATCATTTTCCTTCTGCCTGAAGAGCTTCAGAGGTCTGAGGGCAACAAAATCTCTAGAATTGTATTTCTTTTGCCTTCACATTTGAAGGATATTTTTTCACTGGGTATAAAATTATAGATCAGCTGCTTCCCCCAGCACCTTAAAGATGCCATTCCATTGCCTCTAGCATTCATATTATTATTCTGCCAATTATATTTTTGAATTATTTTTATGCATTGTCTTTTTTCATGGACTTTCCAAAAAATTTGTTAGATGAGAGTTTTCTCTGTATTTATCCTTTTCAAAGATCATAGAGCTTTTAAAACTGTTACTTGATGCATTTCATCTGTTTGGAGGATTTGGGGAATTATGTCTTCAAATATTGCTTCTATCCCAATTTTTCCCTCATTATATTCTGGAAATCCAATAATACATGTATTAGGCATTTTCATTGAGTTGAGTAAATTTTGTATACATGTTTTTCTATATTTACATCCTTTTTCCCTTTCATGCTTTAGCCTAAATGTTTTCTACTAACCAGTCTTTCGGCTCCCCAAGAGAGTGACTTGGATGTCTACCACCACCTGCCAATAATGAGGCAGTCTTCCTACTCTTCCCTGGGAAATGTCAGAACAAACTAGCTAAAACAAATGTTTAAATAAGATCCAAAGTCTCATAGCACAATACTCAAAACATCCATGTTTCAGTGAAAACTCACACAAATAACAAATAAAATATCAACATTAATTTTAAAATAAGAGCAATAGTCACCAACACTAAGATGACAGAGATGTTAGAACTGTATAACAAAGATTTTAAAGAATCCATTGTAACTATTCTTCACTGAGCAATTATAAACATGCTTGAAACAAAAGAACAAATCACCTCAAGAAAGAAACACAAGACAATCAAATGGATTTTTTTAAACTCAGTGGATGAGTTAGACAACAAAGTAGAGTGGGTACAGGAAAGAACCAGTAGAACAGAAGATAAAACAATAGAAATTATCCAATCTGAACAACAGGAAAAAATAGACTGGAAAAAAATAAATAGAGCCCTAGGGACACATGGGACTAAAACAAAAGAGCTAAAATTCATACAGTTAGAGTCCCAGGAGATAAAAGGGCAGTGTTGAAAAAGTACTTGAAGAAATACAGCAAAAACTTCCAAATTTCACAAAAGACATGCACCAAAGATTCAAGAAACATAGTAAACCCCAACAATATAAACCCAAAGAAATCCACACTAAGACAAATCATAGTCAAACTTCTGTAAACTAAAAATAAAGAAAAAAATCTTGAAAGCACAGAGAGAGAAATGATATCTTGCCTATAGAGAAAATATCATTCAACTGACAGTGGATTTCTCATCAAAAATGATGGGAACCAGAAAAAAACATGGCACAATATTTTTCAAGTGCTGAAAGAAAAGAACTGTCAACCCAGAATTCCATATCTGCATAAAATATCCTTCAGAAATGAAAGATAAATCAAGGCAATCTCAGATGAACATAAACTAATTTTTTTTGCCAGCAGGAATGGCTTTTAAAAATCCTCTAAGTAGAAATACTATTAGAAAAGAAAAAATATTGGATTATCAGAAAGAAATATACAAAAAAGCAAAAATATGAATAAATATACTAAATTTTTCTTCTACTCTTCTCAAAATTATGGTTGACAGTTGAAGCAAAAATTATAACACATTCTGAAGTAGTATTAAGTAAATGTAAATGAAATATTCAAAACAAATATAAATGGGGGAAGGTAAGGTATGTAAAAGAAAGTGAACTTTCTACACTTCACTTGAACTGGTAAAATGTCAACAATAGCAGGCTGTGATAAGTTATATATATGTAATATAATACCTAGGGCAACTGCCAAAACTATATAAAGATACACATTTTAAAATGTAGTAGATAAATCAAAATAGAATTTTAATAAATTTTCAAGTAACACACAAGATATCAGGAACAAATAGAAAAACAGACAACAGAAAGCAAAAAATTAAGCACAATATCAATAGTTACATTAAGTGTAAATAATCTAAATATATCAATTAAAAGACAAAGATTGGATGAGTGGCTTAAAAACCATGACTACAGGAATTCGAGACCAGCCTGACCAACATGGTGAAACCCCGTCTCTACTAAAAATGCAAAAATTAGCTGGGCATGGTGGTGTGTGCCTGTAATACCAGCTACTCAGGAGGCTGAGGCAGGAGAATTGCTTGAACCCAGGAGGCCGAAGTTGCAGTGAGCCAAGATTGTGCCACTGCACTCCAGCCTGGGCAACACAGCGAGACTCTGTCAAAAAAACAAAAAAAAACCATGACCTAACTGTATGCTGCTATCTACAAGAAACGCAATTCAAATAGTAATATAATGAAATACATTGCAAGTAAAATGATAGAAAAGGATATATCGTGTATATATTAATCAAAGAAAGCAGACATGGCTATATTAATATCAGATATAGTAAATTTCAGAGCAAAGAAAATTACCAACAGGAGGAACATTACATCATGATAAGGTCAATTTAACAGGAAGACATAGCAATCCTAAAAAGTTTTCACCAGACTCAGAGCTGCAAAATATGTTAAGCAAAAACTGATAGGACCGAAAGACAAATAGGTAAGTCCACAATTGTATTTGGAAATGTCAACACCTCTCTCTCTCTCAATAACTGATAGAACATCTTTTTAAAATCAGCTAGGATACAAAACTCAGTAATATCATCCACCATTAGGAACTAATCAGCACTTATAGAACACACCACTCAAAAACAGAAGTATACACATTATTTTCAAGCATTTATGGAACATAAGCCAACATACAATATATCATGAGCCATAAAGCAAACCTCAAAAAATGTAAAACAATTGGCCAGGTGATGTGGCTCACGCCTGTAATCCCAGCAGTTTGGGAGGCTGAGGCGGGCGGATCACCAGAGGTCAGGAGTTCGAGACCAGCCTGGCCAACATGGTGAAACCCCATCTCTACTAAAAATACAAAAATTAGCCAGCGTTGTGGTGGGCGCCTGTAATCCCAGCTACTCAGGAAGCTGAGGCAGGAGAATCGCTTGAACCCGGGAGGTGGAGGTAATCACGCCGAAATCACGCCATTGCACTCCAGCTGGGCAACAAGAGCAAAAATCCATATCAAAAAAAAAAAAAAATTTAAATAAATTGCAATGATAGAGTGTGTTCTTTGTTCACAAAGGAAGTAAACTAGAAATCAATAACAAAAGTAAGAGGAAATCTTCAAACACTTGGAAACTAAATGATACACAATTCATTAAGGAGTCCAAAGAAAACGTAAAGATACACAGAACTAAATGAAAATGAAAATTCAATATATCAAAAGATGTACGATGCAGATAAAGCAGTGCTTACAGGGAAATTTATAGCACTAAATGCTTACATTAGAAAAGAGGAGAAGTTTCAAATCAATAATCTAAACTCCCATCCCAAGAAGTTGGGAAAAGAAGAGCAAAATAAACCCAAAGCAAGCAGAAGGGAGGAAATAAAGAGCAGAAGTCAATGAAATTGAAAACAGAAAAGCAACAGAGAAAATCAATAAAACAAACAGCTAGTTCTTTGAAAACAGATCAATAAAACTGACAAACCTTTAACTAACAAAGAAAAAGAGACAGAAGGCACAAATTACCAATATTAGGAATGAAATAGTGGATATCCCTTCAGACCCTGCAGAAATCAATAGTAAGAAAATCATACGAATAATTCTACGCACATAAATTTTAAACTTAGATGAAATTTACCAATGCCTCAAAAAGCGCAAATTAGCATCCAGTATGAAATAGATTGAATAGTGCTTTAACTATTAAGAAGATTGAAATTGCAAGTTTAAAATTCTCAAAAAAGAAATCTGCACGTCTAGGTGATTTCATCAGAGAATTCTACTAAATGTTCAAAGAATTAACATCAATTCCTTTTTTAAGTTTTTTTTTGATTTTTTAATTGACAAAATTGCATATATTTATGGGGCACAACATAGTGTTTTGTTGTTGTTGCTGCTGTTGTTGTTGAGATGGAGTCTCGCTCTGTCACTCAGGCTGGAGTGCAGTGGGGCAGTCTCGGCTCACTGCAAGCTCCGCCTCCCGGGTGCCCGACATTCTCCTGCCTCAGCCTCCTGAGTAGCTGGGACTACAGGTGGCCGCCACCACGCCCGGCTAATTTTTTGTGTTTTTAGTAGAGACGGGGTTTCAACATGTTAGCCAGAATGGTCTCAGTCTCCTGACCTCATGATCCGCCCCTGATAAGATAATTTTTGTGAGTCACCGCACCCGGCCAAAATGTTTTGATATATGTATACATTACAGACTGCGTAAACCAAGCTAATTAACATATCTATTACCTCACATACTTATCTTTTTTTGTGGTGAGAATATTTTAAAATCTACTCATTTAGTAATTCTCAAGTATACAATGCACTGTTATTAAGTACAGTCACCATGTTGTGCAATAGGTCTCCAGAACTTATTCTTCCTAACTGAAATTTTATATCCTTTGACCAACACGTCTCCAGCCCACCTTCCACAAGCCCTTGATAAACACCATTCTGTTTTCTACTTCTATAAGATAATTTGTGTAGATTCCATATTTAAGTGAAATCATGCAGTTTTTATCTTTCTATGTCTGGTTTATTTCACTTAGCATGTCTTCCAGATCATGCAGTATTTATATTTCTATGTCTGGTTTATTACCTTAGCATAATGTCTTCCAGATTTATCTATGTCACAAATGACAGGATTTCTCTCTTTTTTAAGGCTGAAGAGCATTCCATTATATATATTTATCCCCTTTTTTAGGATGAATATATATATGTATATATATTCACACACACACATATATATATGGTGTGTATAAGTGTGTGGGGGTGTGTATATATACACACATGTATACACACATGTATATGTCTGCTCGTTATCCACAACTTTGCTTTCTGTGGTTTCAGTTACCCACAGTTAACCACAGTCCAAAAATATTATATACAATAAGATATTTAGAGAGAAGTAGAGAAAGATCACATTTACATAACATTTATTTAAGTATACTGTTGTAATTGCTCTATTTTATTATTAGTTATTGTTGTTAATCTGTTGCTGTGCCAAATTTATAAACACTATCATAGATATGTATATATAGGAAAAACATAGTATTTATAGGGTTTGATAGTATCAAAAGTTTCAGGCATCCATCCACTGGAGGTCTTAGAATGTATGCCCTACAGATAAGGGGGGACTACTGTGCCACATTTTCTTTATCCATTCATCAGTCAATGGATCCTTAGGTAGATTCTGTATCTTGGCTACTGTGAATAATGCTACAATAAACATGAGATTGCAGATATCCCGACATATTAACTTCATTTCCTTTGAATATATATTCAGAAATGCAATTGCTAGACTATATAGTCATTCTGTTTTTAATTTTGGAAGGAATAGCCATTTTTTAAATAATGGCTGCACTAATTTACCTTTCCACCAACAGTATAAAAGTATTCCCATTTCTTCACATCCTTGTCAAATTTTATCCTTGTCTTTTTGATAATAGCCATCCTAATAAGTGTGAGGTGGTGAATTAAACACCAATTCTGTGAAGTCTCTTCAAGAATGAAAGAACAACTCTCAATTCATTGTATGAAGCTAGTATTATTCTGATATCAAATACAAAGACAATATAAAAAAGGAAAACTATAGACCAATATCCTCATGAATTTAGATGCAAAAGTCCTAGCATCAAAATATCAGCAAATGGAATTCAGCAGTATATAAAAATAATTAGACACCATGACCAAGTGGGGTTTATTCCAGGGATACAAGGCCAGTCCAATACTAGAAAAACAAAATAAATCAATGTGACCAACCATATTAACAGGCTAAAGAAGAAAGATTACATTATTATATCAATCAATGTATAAAAAGTATTTGACAAAATTCAACCTCCATTCATGGTAAAGCTCTTACAAAAATAGGAATATAAGAGAACTTCCTCAACTTGATAAAGAGAATCTGCAAAACCCAACAGCTAACATTATACTAAATGGTGAAAGACAATGTGTTTAACCCTAATATTGGGAACAAGGGAACGATAGCCACTCTCACCACTCGTATTCAATACAGTACTAGAAGTACTAGCCAGTACGACAAGGCAAAAAAAAAAAAAAAACAGTTATACAGATCAGAAAGGAAGAAATACTTTGATCCTTATTTGCATGTGTCTAAATGTTTGTATAGAAAATCACAATGAATCTATTTTTTAAAATTAGAACAAGTGAGTTCAGCAAAGTTGCAGGAGACAAGGTAAACACACAAATCCATTGTATTTCTATAAATAGCAATGAATATATGAGTATCAAAATTTTAAATATAATACTATTTATAATTTTTGTCACCCAAAACAAATAAAATTATTGGAGAAAATGTAACAAAATATATATAGGACTTGTATGCTGAAAACTATGCAACACTGATGAAAGAAGATATAAATAAATGAAGAGATATGTGTACACAGATTGGAAAACTCAACATACTAAAAGATACCAATTCTTCCAAAACTGATGTATAGGTTTAGCATAATTCCAACCAAAATCCCAGCAAGATTTTTGTAGATACAGACATGATTATCCTAAAATTTATATGGAAAGGTAAAAGAATAAAACAGATAAAATCATTTTTTAAGGAAAGAATAAAGCGGGAGGAATTATTCTGCCTGATTTCAAGATACTGTCTAGCTACAGTAATCAAGACAGTGTGACATTGGTGAAAAGATAGACACATAGATCAATGGAACAAAATATGGAACTCAGAAACATACCCACATATTTATACCCAATTGATTTTTCACAAAGGTGCAGACACATTTCAATGGAGGGTAAGATAGCCTTTTCAATGAATGGAGCTGAAACAATTGGTCATCCATAGGCAAAAAATAAAATTAAGAAAAGACCTAAACTTCACACCTTATACAAAATCAACTCAAAATGGATCACAGACTTAAATGTAATATGTAAAACTAAAAAACTATAAAACTAAAGAAAAAAATGTGAGAACATCAGGCTCTAGGACCAGGCAAAGTACTCTTAGCCTTGAAACAGAAAAGTATGGTCCATAGAGAAAAAATTAATAAATTGGACTTTATCAAAATTAACAATGTTTGCTCTGTGAAAGGTCCTGTTAACAGGGTGAGTAAACAAGCTGCACACTAGGAGGAAATATTTGCAAATCACACATCTGACAAAGGACTACTATCTAGAACATAAAAAGAATTCTCAAAATCAATAGTAAAAAACAAAAAGAGGTAAAAAAAAAATCCAGTTAGAAAATGAGCAAAGGTATGAACATTTACTGAAACACATACACAGATGACAAAAAAGCACACGAAAAGCTGTCCAACATCATTAGTCACTAGAGAAATGTAAATTAAAACTAAAATAAGACATTATATACTTACCAGAATGACTAAAATGAAAGTATCAATACCTAAGCTGGCAAAGATATAGAGAAATTGAATCACATATTGCTGGTGGGAAAGTAAAATGGTACAGTCACTCTGGAAAAAAGTGTGTAATTTCTTTAAAACGTGAAATATGCAACTACCAAATGACCTAGCAACTGCAATACTGGGCATTTATCCTAGAGAAATGAAGATTTATGTTCACACAAAAACCTGTACATAAATGTTCATAGCAGCTTTATTCATAAGAGCCAAAAACTGGAAACAATATTCAAATGCTGAATAGTTAAACAAACTGTGGTACATTTGTGCCATGGAATATTAGCCATAAAAAGGAGCATGTTACTCATATACACAACAAACTAGATGGCTCTCCAGAGAATTAAGCTGAATAAAAAGCCAGTCTCAAGGGGCTACATGCTATATGGTTGCACTTGTGTAATATTCTTGAGACAACAAATTATAGAAATGGAAAATAGATTAGTTACTGGTTTCCTATGGATAATGAGGGAATGGATATGTGAGGGAAGTGAGCATGGCTATAAAAAGCCAATGTGGGGGATCCTTGTGAAGATGGTCATTTTCTGTATCCTGATTGTATTGATGTTAATATTCTGATTGTGATATTGTACTTAGTTTTGCGAGATGTTTTCATTAAGGAAAACTGGATAAAGTGTAAAAGGGATCTCTGTATTATCTCTTACAACTACATGTGAATCTACAGTAACCTCAAAATTAAAAGTTTAGTTTAAAAAATTGGGAAGTATAGAGTTACCAATCACTTTGATGGGAAGACTGTGAGAGCAACTTTGGGAAGTAGAAATCCAGAGTGCTTAGACAAGTTGAGTTTTAGGTCATTATTAGAGACCCAAATATCAAGTGAGCAGTTGGATATATTTGACTGGAGTTCAGAAAATAGTTCTGGACTCTATATGTAAACATGAATATCATTGGCAAATCAATGTTACTTAATGCTATGGAAGATCTCCTTACATAAGGAGGAAAAGAATATAGAATCAAAACAAGAGAGAATCTAAGATCAAGCCTTAAAAAATTCCATCATTTAGAAGTCAAATAAAGGAGATAGAACTAG
Source organism: Papio anubis (assembly GCF_008728515.1). Lineage (NCBI taxonomy): Eukaryota > Metazoa > Chordata > Mammalia > Primates > Cercopithecidae > Papio > Papio anubis. Next base: position 49,912,746 of record NC_044994.1, read on the forward strand.
CAAGTCTGGAAAGACCGACCAGAGATACAAGCAGAAAAGCATGTTGTCACAAAATAACAGTCGAAGGGTGTTTTGGGCCAGGCGCAATGGTTCACACCTGTAATCCCAGCACTTTGGGGGACAGAGGCGGGCAGAATGCTTGAGCCCAGGAGTTTAAGACCAGCCTAGGCAATATAGCAAGACCTCATCTCTACAAATAATAAAAGCAATAATAATAAAATAGCCAGGCATGGTGGCACACCTGTAGTCCCAAATACTCTAGAAGCTGAGGTGGAAGGATTGCTTGAACCCAGGAGGTTGAGGCTGCAGTGAGCTATGATCATGCCACTGAACTCCAGCAAGACCTTGTCCAAAAAAAAAAGTGTTTCAAGAATGCAAAGGTGTCATACACAAACTGTAGGTGAGAAAATACAAGATAATGGGACCAGACTTGTAACAATGAAATTGCCTAGTCTCTGATTTGCATGATCTAATGCAAAACCTTCTGTGCAATATTTAGTCTTTTTGTTTTTCTCATTTTTTTTTTCCGGACATAGGAGACAGAGGAAAATCATAGGCTCTCTTTTTGGCCCCAGTTTCATCACCTCAACTGACACTACTTCCTAACAAAAACATTCCATTTTTTTAAGGCGGGGCTTACACTTACTCTCCTTCATGTTCATCTCTTGGACTCAACCTCTGCTGTCCTCTGCTATTCTTCTACACTCATTATCTCCTACCATTCTGTCCCTGCTCACACTGTGTGCAAACATCCTAAGTACATGCCTCACTGGTTTGTTCTTCTCAGCCTCTTTTGGTATTCTCCTTACATTTCCAAAGAGTTCCAGATCCTTACATTTTCCCTATTTAGATCCACTCTCTAGATTATCTCAACCAGTCCTATGGCTTTCACATGTCACCTATACACAGACAACTCTTAAAATTTCTGTCTCTAGCCCTAACTTCTCACCTTGATTCCTGACTTATATCCAATTGCCTGCCCAATATCTCCTCTTGAATGAATATTAGACACTTATAGTTAACATGTACAAACACTTGATTTTTCCCCATTCCCAACTTGTTCCTCTCCGTCTTCCCCAGCTTTCATGGAGCTCCCTAATAAATGATGTGATAGTTTTAAAACATGGTCCCAAATTCTTTGATGTTCCAATGTCCCCTCCTCCTTAAATATGGAATGGGCCTGTGATAAATTCTAAACATAGAATATGGTGGAAGTGGCATTATGTGACTTCTGAGGCTAGGTCATAAAAAACCATACAGCTTTTTCCCGGTTGTCTTAGAATGCTAATTCTATGGACATTTCCTAATGGAATACTCCTTCTTAAAGCCCAGTCATCATGCTGTGAGAAGCCCAAGCAAATGGAGATAGCAAAAATGATTGTTGTTTAAGTTCACTACTTTGGGGCATTTTGTAGTGATAGAGAACTGGAACCGATGGAACTGATGGTAGCTTTATTGTTTCAATTTTTCAGACCAAAACTCTAAAGTCATCCTTGACACCTTTCCTTTTCTCACACTCCATATCCAAACCATTAGTAAATCCTGTCAGCTCTCTCTTCAAATGTGCCCTAAGTCTGACCAATTATCACCAATCTGACCAATTCTGACCAATATCTCATCTACAAAGTGAATCTCTCCTAGGCAGAGATTCTTGGTGGGAAACAACAGAAACTGACTCAAGCTAATTTTCACAGAAAAATATTAGATAAAAGGAACCCAGATTACTCACAGAATAGGCTGAAAGGGATAAGAACCAAGTTCAGAAAATGATCTGAAATGAGTGGGGGACAGGTGTAAGAAGCACAGCCAGAGAACCAGCTGGGTTGATGAGTTGCCTCTGTTGGACACAGAACGCACCACCACACTAGTGCAAGTTGTAGGCTGTCTCCACACCATGGAGATCTGACATCCAAGGAGGTATCTTTTTGGTTGGTTCTAAATGACATTTCCGAGTCACAGCTACCAGGGGATGGGGAAAAAGAGAGTTTGGGCTTTTTGGATTTCATAGTAAGAAACAGGATCCTATCTTCCATAAAAACTCATTTTACATTTCACAGTGCATTCTCTAAACAAAATAAGTGGGTACAAATTCTGAGCAGCCAAGTAAAAGTGAACGTCTAAGGGTTGGGTGAGGAGAAAATGAAACATTTTCTATCACAAACAGGCTCCCAATGTATGTTAATGTGTTGGAAATATAACTATATCGTGAATTAAAGCCTTGGATTCAAGTCCTGTTCTACCACTTACTAAATGTGTGACCCTTAACCAATTCCTTGAGTTCCCAGAGATTAAGTTTTTTCATCTTCAAAATGGGAACAATAATATCACTCCCACTTATCTTACGTGCTGTTTTGAGGATCAAATGAGTGTGTGAATACTTTGAGGCACTCTTAGTTCTCATTCATCTTTGTAACATGGTTGCCGAGCTTAAGGCCAGCCTGGAGTAGGTGTTCCATAAATGTTCCCTCAAGGTCCCGAATTAGCAATAACTACAGAAAGGATTTGTAAAATGAAAGCCATTAATTAATTTATGCAAATAAATCATCTATATAGGCCAGAAAAGTATGATCTTGTCATCCAGGGCCAGTCATTTTTTTTGTTTGTTTGTTTATGACAGAGTCTTGCTCTGTCACCCAAGCCAGAGGGCAGTGGCGCGATCTTGGCTCACTGCAACCTCCACCTCCCAGGTTCAAGCAATTCACCTGCCTCAGCCTCCCAAGTAGCTGGGATTACAGGTGTGTGCCACCATACCCAGCTAGTTTTTATATTTTTTAGTAGAGACGGGGTTTCACCTTGTTGGCCAGGCTGGTCTTGAACTCCTGACCTAAGGTGATCTGCCCGCCTCAGCCTCCCAAAGTGCTAGAATTACAGGCATGAGCCATCGTACCTGGCCCAGGACCAGTTTTAAGTAATATCAAGTATGCTTTGGGAGGAGGCCCTGATACTGATCATTTTTGCCACTGGCCTCTTTATAAAATAAGTATAGAAATAGCAAAGCAACTTATTGCTTCGTTACATAGTACAAATTTGGCTCAAAGAGCAAATTCCTTCTGTGACAAATTTTAGGGACTCATTAATAGTTCTTGGGAATTATTGTATCATGGGGAAGTTATACAGCTTATTGTCTAGATCTCTGGCCAATGGATTCAAGTTATCCTGAGAAAACAAGAACTATCAAACTATAGGATAACTAAGAATACAAGTGCACAATCTCTTAACCAAATCCTTTAGAGATAGATGCTTTAGAATTGAGAATTTTTCAGATATTTGAAAGAATTTAGTGGTAAAAATTATACATTACATAACCCCCAGCAAAGTCTGGGGCAGCACTTTCTCATCAAATACAACAATATTTCTGCACAGGTATGTGTGAATACTAATTCTAAGTGGAATAAAGACTATAAAAGGCTGAGTGCAATGGCTTATGCCTGTATTCCCAGCACTTTGGGAGGACAAGGTGGGCGGATCACTTGAGGTCAGGAGTTCAAGACCAGCCTGGCCAACATGGTGAAACCCTGTCTCTACTAAAAGCACACACATACACACACACACAAAATAGCTGGGCGTGGTGGCATGCACCTGTAATCAGGGCCACTCCAGTGGCTGAGACATGCAAATGGTTCAGGAGGGAGGCAGAGATTGCAGTGAGTGAAAGGGCGACTGAGGAGGCTCTATTTAAAAAAAAAAAAAAGGCCGGGCGCGGTGGCTCAAGCCTGTAATCCCAGCACTTTGGGAGGCCGAGACGGGCGGATCACGAGGTCAGGAGATCGAGACCATGCTGGCTAACACGGTGAAACCCCGTCTCTACTAAAAAATACAAAAAATTAGCCGGGCGAGGTGGCGGGCGCCTGTGGTCCCAGCTACTCCAGAGGCTGAGGCGGGAGAATGGCGTGAACCCAGGAGGCGGAGCTTGCAGTGAGCTGAGATCCGGCCACTGCACTCCAGCCTGGGCGACAGAGCGAGACTCCGTCTCAAAAAAAAAAAAAAAAAAAGACTATAAATAGCTTCATATCAGTTCAGTTATGGTTACTTCAACATATGAAATTCAAAAAAACTTTTTGGTTTTTAGAGCTTTTTGGAATTTTAGAAATGCAGACAAGAAATAATTATTTTACTTTTCATAAAGATAGTTTTATAGCGTTTTGAGATAGAAAATGCTCCACTATGTACTTTTAAAGTCTTTATAAGCTTGAATATTAATATTACTCTAACCCTTAAAATTATCTACATAAAATTACTTTCATAATATCATTTTAAGTTTTATTTTTAATTGAAAAATAACTGTACATATTTAGGGAGTATAACATGATGTTTCGATACATGTTTACATTTTGTAATGATCAAATTAGAGTAGCATATTTGGCAACTCAAATATTTATCATTTCTTTGTGATGAGAATACACAAAAACCTCTTTTCTATTTCAAAATCTATAATACATTGTTATTAGCTATAGTCGCTCTACTATGCAATAGAACACCAGATTTTATTCCTCGTATCTAACTGTAATTTTGGGTTTATTGACCAATGTCTCCCCTTTCCTCTTCCACTCCTCTCCCCCAGCCTCTGGTCACAATAAGGTCTTATATGACAGACCCACAACTAGTATTACACTGAATGGAGAAAAGCTGAAAGATTTTCCTCTAAAATCAGGAACAAGACAAGGATACTCACTTTCTCCTCTTCTATTCCACATAGCACTGGAAGCCTGGAAGTCTTAGCCAGAGTAGTTAGGCAAAAGAAAGAAATTAAAAGTATCCAAGTTGGAAAGGAAGAAGTTAAATTGTTCCTGTTTGCAGAAAACATGATCTTATATATATATTAAAAAAAAACCCTAAAGACTCCACTAAAAAACTATTAGAACTAATAAGCAAATTCACTAAAGTTTCAGGATACAAAGTCAACATACAAAGTTCAGTAGCATTTTCATACACTAACAGCAAAAGATCTGAAAAAGAAATTTAAAAATCCTATTTATAACAGCTACAAAAAATAAAATACTTAGAAATAAATGTAATCAAGGAGGTAAAAGATCTTTACACTGAAAACTATAAAACATTGATGAAAGAAATTGAAGAAGACATAAATGGAAAGATATTCCGTGCTTATGGATTGGAAGAACTAATATCGTTAAAATGGCCATGCTGAAAACCAAACACTGCATGTTCTCACTCATAAGTGGGAGTTGAACAATGAGAACACATGGACACATGGAGAAGAATATCACACACTAGGCCCTGTCAGCGGGGTGGGAGGCTAGGGGAGGGATAGCATTAGGGGAAATACTAATGTAGATGACAGGTTGATGGGTGTAGCAAACCACCATGGTACATGTATACCTATGTAACAAACATGCACATTCTGCACATGTACCCCAGAACTTAAAGTATCGTAATAATAAATTAAAAAATAAAAAAATAAAATTTTATTATAAGTTTGAATAAGGCAATAAATCAATTAAATCATCTTTAAGATATAATTTTTTTAAAAATGGCCTTGCTACCTGATATGGTTTGGATTTGTGTCCCGGCTCAAATCTCATGTCAAATTGGAGGAGGGGCCTGGTGGGAGGTGACTGGATCATGGGGGTGGATTTCCCCCTTGCTGTTCTCGTGATAGTGAGTTACCATGAGATCTGATGGTTTAAATGTGTGTGGCACTCCTCCCTTCTCTCTCTTCTTACTCCACCATGGTAAGATATGCTTGTCTCCCCTTCACCTTCTGCGTTGATTGTAAGTTGCCTAGACCTCCCAGCCACGCTTCCTGTATAGCCTGTGGAACTGTGAGTCAATTAAACCTCTTTTCTTAAAAAATTATACAGTCTGAGGTAGTTTTGTTTGTTTGTTTTGTTTTGTTTTTTTCTGAGACAAAGTCTCACTCTGTTGCCCAGGCTGGAGTGCAGTGGCACAATCTCAGCTCACTGCAACCTCTGCCTTCCAGGTTCAAGCGATTCTCCTGCCTCAGCCTCCTGAGGAGCTGGGATTACAGGCATGCACCACTACGCCCAGCTAATTTTTGTATTTTCAGTAGAGACAGGGTTTCTCCATGTCAGTCAGGCTGGTCTTGAACTCCCGATCTTAGGTGATCCACCCACCTCGACCTCCCAAAGTGCTGGGATTACAGGCATGAGCCACCACACCCAGCCCAGGTAGTTCTTTATAGAAGTATGAAAACGGACTAATAACTAATATACTATCCAAAATGATCTACACATTGGTTGCAATCCCTAGAAAAATACCAATGACATTCTTCACAGAAGTGGAAAAAACAATCCTAAAATTTGTACAGAACCACAAAAGACCCCAGATAGGCAAATCCATCTTAAGCAAAAAGAAGAAACTGGAAGGTATCCTACTAACTGACTTTAAAATATACAGCAAAGCTATAGTAACCAAAACAGTATAGTACTAACATAAAAACAGACACACAGACCAGTGGAATATAATTGAGAGCCTAGAAATAAATCCATGTATCTACAGCCAACTGATTTTCAACAAAGGCACCAAGAGCACATAAAACTGATATTCACATGCAGATTAATGAAATTAGACTCTATTCTTTTACCACATACAAAAATCAACTCAGAGTGAATTAAAGACTTAAATTTCAGACCTGAACTTATGAAGCTTCTGGAAGAGAACACAGGGGAAAATCTCCATGACACAGGTCTGGGCAAGGGCTTTTTGGATAAGACCTCAAAGCACAATCAACAAAAGTAAAAACAGACAAGTGGGATTACATCATACTAAAAAGGTTCTGCACAGCAAAGGAAACAATCAATAGAGTGAAGAGACAACTAACAGAACGGAAGAAAGTATTTGCAAATCAGATATCTGATAAAGAGCTAATATCCAAAATATATAAGGAACTCAAACTACGCAATAACAAGAAAATAAATAATCCTATTTTAAAATGGGCAAAAAACTTGAATAGACATTTCTCCAAAGAACACATACAAATGGCCAACAGATACATGAAAAAATGTTCAAAGCAAGCCAAAGCTCTCTAAACATCAGAAAAATGCAAATTAAAACCACAATGATACATCACTTCATGCCTGTTAGGTCGGCTATCAGCAAAAACATGGAAGAGAACAAGTGTTGCTAAGGATGTGGGGGAAAGGGAAACCTTATACACTGTTGGTAGTATTGTAAAGTTGTAAAGTAGTAAAGTAGTATAACCATTTTGAAACAACAGTATGGAGATTCCTCAAAAAACTAAATATAGAATTACCATGTGGTCCAGCAATCTCACTACTGGGTATACGCCCAAAGGAATTGAAATCAGTATGCTATAGAGATGTCTGCACTCCCATGCTCACTGCAGCACTATTCACAGATAGCTAAGATATGTAAACAACATAAGTGTTCATCAATGGATGAATGGATTTTAAAATGCAGTATACATATGAAATGCAATACTATTCCCCTATTTCAAAAAAATAGGAAATCCTGTCACTTGAGACAACATTGGTGAACCTAGAGGATGATATATTAAATGAAATAAGCCAGGCACAGAGGGACAAATACTATATAATCTCATTCATCTGTGGAAACTAAAAAAGTTGAACTCATAAGTATTATTCTTTTTAATGTTTTAATTATTCTTTTTAATGTTCAATTCAGCAAATCCTGGGATTCAACCAAAGAGATCATCTATTTCAACCTGCCGCCTAATTCAGCTGATTCCTACTAATAGCATCCTAGCCAGGTAGTCAGTTAGGCTTCGCTAAACAGTCATATGAGTGAAGAATTCACTCCTTCATGGGGCAAGCTGCTGTCCTCTAAAACAACTTTAATCATTGGAATCAAAATCAGCCCCTCTGTCACTTTTACCCTTTGGTCCTAACTCTCACTTAGAACAGGAAAAACTACCCCTTCTGCCACGTGACAGCTATGCAAATATTTGAAGTGGCAGCCATGCACCACATTATTGGCCTCTTCTCTAGGCTAAACATTTGCTCTAACTCTTCCACGTAAAGCATGGTTTCCTCTTCCCTCACATCCTAACGACCCATGTAAGCGTTAGTTTATTGATATCTATATTAAAATTAGGTACCTAGAGTTAGATTCATCTCCAGCCCAGAAGACAGGGAATTTGCTACCTTTCTTGCAAGTTGTATACCATATTTCTAGTAATGCAGCCTAAAAATGCATTATCTTTTTTTTCATGCTGCATAATACTGTTGAGTCATTTGCATTTATAGTAAATAAATGCTTCCATCTTTCTCACATGCATTCTTGTCACAATCCAGGAACCTCCCTTGATTTCTATTTTTCAGCTTAAATAAAGGGCTTTATATTGGTCCTTGTTAAATTACATGATGTTGGTTGTAATTCTAACATGCATATTCCATTTTGAATCTTGATTTTGTCTTTCAATATGTTAGCTATGGTTAAAATATTCTCTCTGTCATCTAAAAATCTGATGAGCATCCGTCTAACCTTCAGTAAAGACTTTGCTAAAAATATTGGACAAGATAGGGATCAAGAGCGTCACAGCATTCGACTAGAGACTTCCCCCCAGGATGGTATCCTCAAGTGCTTACTACCTAAAGAGCCAATAATCCACATAGATCAATAGCAGTACCAAGCTTTAGATAACATGTACCAAATGAGGAAGCAAAAACAAACCATAGACATAAAAAAAAAAAAGAAAAAAAAAATCCCACCACCATCAGAAAAGCTTCCATACTTTAGTAATTAATTTCAAACACAACTCTGGCTACAATAGGGTATTTAAAAAGATGTCTTCCCTTTCTCAAAGAATTAAAAACAAAACTGCCATATGATACAGCAATCCCACTACTGGGTATATATCCAAAAGAAATGAAATCAGTATGTTGAAGAGATATCTGTATTCCCATGTTCATTGCAGCATTATTCACAATAGCTACACATGAAATCAACCTAAGTGTCCATCAACAGATAAATGGATAAAGAAAATGTGTTGTTTGTGTATATATATACACACAGTGGAATACTATTCAGCCTTTAAAAAAGAGGAAATCCTTTCATTTGCAACAACATGGATGAACCTTCAGAATATTATATTAAGTGAAATAAGCATAGAAAGACAAATGCCGCCTGATCTCACTTACATGTGAAATCTAAAAAAGTCAAACTCATAGAAGCAGAGAGTAGAATGATGGTTACCAGGGGCTGGGAAGTGGGAGTGGGGGAAGGGAGACATTGGTCAAAGGATACAAAATTTTAGTTAGACAGGAGAAACAAGTTATAGTGATCTACTATACAACATGGTAACTCCAGTTAATAACAATGTACATATTGTATACTTGAAAATCACTAAGAGAGATTTTTTTAACATTCTTGACATAAAAAAAAATAAATATGTAAGGTGGTACAAATGATAATTAGCTCAATTTAGCCATTCCACAATATAGACAAATTTCAAAACATCATGTTGTAAACCACAAACGTATAAAATTTTTGTCAGTTAAAAATATGAGAAAAAATTCTTTCCTTCCTGAAATGTGTGTATATACACACATACATATACTGTGTATATATATATTACATGTATAACATGTATATACAAGATATATAACATAACATCTATATACACACACATACACTAGGATCACAACACAAAATGAATTTCCTACTATGGGTCTCACCCAGAAAGTTTACAAACACAGTATTAAAGTATGAGTGGGATTTGAAGTAGCACAGAGGAGAGGAGAAGCCAAGGAAAAATCTTACCCCATTAAGGATGAATAAATTCCTATAAAATGTAACTCCTTCACTGACCACTGTACTCACCCCACCCCAACTACCCACCACTGTAAGCCACCCCAATATGCAGAAATCAATATTTTAAGTATATATATTTTTAAATGATTGGTATTCCAAGGTATTTCTCACTTTTAAAATTGGTCATATGAGGGCTCAGTTACAAAGCAAGTAACTATGGTTTAATATGCGTTCATTTGATGGACACCCAGTTTTTTAAAAAAACCACCAAGAATACAAATATAAAATATCCAGGGTTTCTGCTGTTTGCTTATATTGTGTAACAAAACTAATGTTAAACATGACCCTCGAAACTATCCTGGCATCCTTCAGTCAGATACTATGATAAGTAATATGAGCCCATAGTAAATTTCACTATAGTTCCACTTGGAAGAAACAAGGTCTAAACAAGGATTTTACCCCATCAAATACTTTTTCCTAACTTCTTGGATGTGAATAACTTAAAATCTCTTCAGAAGAAATACCCACTCAAAAATCTATAGTAAATTTTAAAAAGTCACATAACTCTGAAGCAATTCTGGCTCAGTGATCACTTCAAATTATGACTGTTTCTGTTCCTCTCTCTGTCCTCAGTTTCTTTTGCCTTTCTTGGTCCAAAAATACAGAGAGGAACCAAAAATTCAGTATATAATTTGAAACTAAAAGCAACAAACCCACTCATTGAAGTATAATAGGTCATTTGGAAATAAAATTCATTTTTTAAAAAGAGAATCCTTGTTTGGAATCCATTTTTGGAATATGAAGTCAATCATTATACCTTTATCCCATCAGAAATAGCTTTTTAAGGCCATAACCCCCAAAACTATCTGGATTAAGAATTAAAATATCTAAAGAGCCCATAGGAAATTAACCCAATCATCATAAAAATCCCATTTTAATAAAAGGGGAACCATATCAAATCAGACTTTACATGTGGAAGGGACCTTGAAGAGCATCTACAGAAGCAAATGCAGGCTCTCGGTCACACAGCTAGACAATAATAAGATTGGGACCAGAATGCAGGCCCCGCCTCTTGATCCAGGACTTGTTTCCACTGCATCCTTGACCTTCAGAGGGTGATGGAATAGACCTAATTCCTCCTAAACCGTCATTTATAACTTCCTCTGACCAACATCCAACCATGTCAAAGAGAACAAGAAAAAACAAAAACAAAAACAAAACAAAACAAAAAACAGGTGGAAACTTAGTCCATTACTTTGAGATGGGATCTGAATATTTTTTCTCTTTATACAGAAAATGGAGTTATCATCACCACCTCACTAAAATGTAAGGTTCATGAGAACAGGGACCATATCTAACTTACTCATGGTTCTCTTGTGAGCACTTATGTGGTGACATATTTTTGGGTGCTTTTTATTTATTTGTTTTTGTTTTTACTGCCCACTATTCAAACACTCTATTTTGAGGTGACTCCCTAAAGTGTGCAATACAGGTGAAATGCAGTGCCCCCTTCTCAGTCCCTGGCGGCTAGGACTCTTGTATATGCTCTAGGAGAGGTCACACCCTAATTGGCTCTTATAGAAGTGACACAAAAACATAGGACAGTGTGGAAGTTACTCTTAGCTGCGGCAGCAGCAGCAGAGACAAGTGGGTCAGCAGAGGCTCCCTAACCAGTCTCCTGCAGGGCATGATCTTTGCTTTGTTCCTATTCCTAGTCTCCCTTGGAACTAGGAATTGGTTCCTGCTTGACTCTCCTGCCTTCCTATCACTTCTGTGAATTATTTGGTTTCTTTCTCAGACGTTCTTTCCTACTTGTTTGTCTAAGGCAGCTTCTGTTGCTTGCAACCAAAAATTCGAATAGGCACATAGTAAGCACTCAAATAAGTCTTAAATGAACATAAAATTAATGAATCATTATCATAATTTTTGTAGAACACTTCACAATTTCCAAGCACTCTCTCATATCCTAATTACTGCACCTGGTTACTGTCTCATTTGTCTTCCAGTTAAGTTATTAATATTTAACAAGGGCAAATCCTTCTTGATGCAAGAGTTAAGTTAAAGAAAATTTTAAAAATCTAAACCAGGCTTAGACATGATTTTTCCAAAGTATGCTATGCAATCTCATGGTATTAGGTACCACTATGAATGGTATCATTTAAGTAAAAAGGAAGCCTAAAAAATGAAATTTAGAATACAAGCTGGGGAGTAAGAACTGGAAAGTATAGGGCATGAAATAAAATTTAAAACTTTTTGAAGGAGGCTGGGTGGGGTAGCTCATGCCTGTAATTCCAGCACTTTGGGAGGCCAAGGTGGGTGGATCACCTGAGGTCAGGAGTTCGAGACCAGCCTGGCCAAGATGCTGAAACTCCCATCTCTACTAAAAATACAAAAAATTAGCCAGGCATGGTGGTGCGTGCCTGTAATCTCAGCTACTCAGGAGGCTAAGGTACGGGAGGCAGAAGTTGCAGTGAGCCAAGATTGCACCACTGCACTCCAGCCTGGGCAACAGAGTGAGACTCTGTCTCAAAAAAAAAAAAAAAAAAAAAAAAAAGCTTTTTGAAGGAAATTTGATATGCAAATAGTTGCACAGAAGAGATTTAGAAATGGTAACTGAAACTTCAAATATGAGCTGGCATTCACCAGGTACAGTGGAGGCAGAAGCGGTTCAGACACTGAAGGAGCAACAACATCTACAAAGGCAAAAACTATGTCCTTTCAAAACACAAAGAATTTTTGCTTTAATCATATAGCTCTAACCAAGGTGGGGAGGGTTGTGAATTCTTAAAAATGTCTCCACTCACCCCACCTCACTTCACTAGAAATTGAAGTCAACCATAACCCACACCCTTCTCCAAGAATTAAATGGGAAATTTTATAATTACAAATGGTATTTCAAAACTTGATGTTTCAGAATTCCATTAATAATTCCACTACCTTGTTATCAAATTATGTTGATAAAGTAAAGAATTTGACACGGTGCATCCTATTTGGTCTCTGTCAACACGAAGTCCCCACACCAGGTTTCCCCAGTCTGATAGTTGGAAAACCGTTACAAAATCCATTAGTCCATCTCAGTAAGGAAGACAGAAAAGGCCATTTTGCGTGCAGTGACCTATCCTAAGCCCCATGGATTATGAAGCAGGAGATGTAGTGGCGAGGCTCCCTTTTTACTCTTTGTATCTGATCTCCAAGGAGTCAGTGCTCAACTCTTTCCAGGATAAAGTCTGAAGAACACATTTCACCAACAAAAAAGATAGTAAATACTTGACTCGTTTCAGAGAGAGAAAAACATGAAACACTGAGGATGAAGCGTTTAAATCTTTCATGTTTTTGGACAACACAGTCTATATGTTTCCTGCATAATTTATGATTTCTTTAAACTATAGTATTAAAAATAATTTCAAATTGTAATGAAAAGTCATTTGGCTTTAAAACCACCCAGGAAGAGGATATCAAATGCATATACTAAAAGACTACGATGCGGCTTCCAGTGCTTTTCTGATATAGATCATAATAATTTAAAAAGGCTTTTGTCAGGCTGTCTGAATACATCAAATACTTCCTCATTTCTGTGTCTACTGTGAGACTCTAACTATAGTGGCTTCTCTAGCAGGTATTCTCCGCGCAACTGTGCCAAATCGCTCTGAGGACACCCAGATTCTCTTTCTCAAAACAGACATTCCGGACTGGGTCCTAGAACAGGGAGAGGGGCGTTGACCCCCCACTGCCCTCTGGTTCTCCGCGCACCAGGACTTGTTGCTCCGGCGGGAACTCGCGCGGATCCACCGGCTCGGCACATCCTGCCTACAAGGAGGGCGGTGTGTGCTGGGAGCTGGGCCCCGGGCCGAGTAGTCCGTGCCGCAGCGGAGAGCTCCGGCCAGCGCGGCCTCACCAGTAGCTGACCTTCGCCCGGCCCGGCCCGGCCCGGCCTAGAGCCCGGCCGCGGTCTCCCTAGGCCTCTCTAGACCGGGCGCCGCTTCAGCGAGGACCGGAAGCGCCTGCCGCCCTCCCTTCCGCCTCCAGGCCGCGGGCGCCAGGCCGGGAGCGGGCTGGGGATGCCCTGGGAGTGCGCTGGGGGCCGCCCTCTTCCCCGCAAGCCCGGAGGGGGCGTCCCTCCCGCCCCCACCTCGTCTTCAGTTCCCCAAGTGCTTCCGCCGCCGCGTGGGTAGGAGAACAGACCCGAGCCGGGAGCCAGGCCTGAGGCCCCTCGAGCACCAGCCACGTCTGGCCCGCCGGGCCTAGCGCGGAGAGAGGCCCTGGGGCTTGGCGGCCGGGGCCGGGAGAGGTCGCACGGCCGAGGACACCCGAGGGCCCGGGCTGCCTCCCCCCCCTTTCCCGCCCCTCCCCTCGGCCCTGGAATCAATAGTGGCCGCTGACTTTTCACGACAATTGCAGCTGTCTAATTCATCAGCGAATAATTAAATCAGAGGCCGCCGGGCCTGCCTGGAGTTGGAGACGAGGGGTCGCTCCTCTCAGATCCTCTCAAATTGGGGAGCCAGTGGGCAGCGCGGAGGGCGGACAGGCCTCGCCCTGCGCGGAGGCTGCGAGAGTCGCCTGGGCCCGGCACCATTCCGAGTGTGGGGGGAAGTAAGCCCCCAAGTGTGGGGAGCAAAAGGGAGTACGAGGGCACAGGCGGGGGCCCCGCCGAGGCTGGACTCCCTGGTCAGCCGGGCTCTCCTGACCGCTGCGTGGTCCGGGTGCCCGGCGTGGAGCTGCGGCCGTGGGGCCCGCAGACACCCTCCTCGCGCAGACTTCGCGAAGGGCGCGGAACTCCACCCTCGCGAGGCGCTTTGCCTTTGAGGAAGATGGAGACAGTCGGGAGAAGCGCCTAGAAACCGCATTGATTTAGACATCAATCCTGGCCGGCTCCCTCCGCCTCCTGAGCTGCGGGGCCGCGCCGCCCGGTCCCCGAGAAGCGGGCCTAGGGGCCGCCGGGCTCCGCCGAGCCGGCGACGGTAGCGGCCTGCGCCGCCACCCCGCGCCCGCAGCCTCGACGCCGCCGCCGCCACGCCAACAACGATTCCTCGAGGCCAACAGGTTACTCACAGTCCTCCGAGTCTGCAGCGCCGTCCGCGTCGCTCTCCCAACCCGGTCGGCGGGACGCCCTCTGAGCTCGTGATCTCTCGAGGCCGCCGAGTCCACTGAGCCCGGCCGGGGCGCTGGTTCGCGTGGACCGCGGGGAGCGGGTCCCGCTTCTCCAATGACCACGGCCCCGGCGGCTGCGAAACGGCCACCTCCGACCCTTGAGTCCGCCAGAGTCGCTTTCCGTTCCACGTTTGCAAGCAAAACATTCGTAATAATGACATCGAGGCACTTTTCCAAACTAAAATGATCCTAAAATAATCTGAATGTACTCTGTTACTTTTGATCGTGTTACCCCAAAAGGTCAGCTCAGATTCACTTGGTTCTTTAATTTCTTTGGGAGATGATACTCGAGGAATCTGAAAAAATATACGATTTTTAAAAACGATCTGATTCGCATACCTATTTCAACCTCTCGGTTGGCTTTGTTAGTTTCCAAATAGAAATATCCCCTTTTTGAAATCAGAGATATTTCTCAGATTTAAAATCTAGTCAAGTCTTTTTTTTTAATACTCCGTATGAAATTTTTTCCATGGTAGCTAGATAATTGAAATTATACACAAAGATTTTTTAACTCTTGGATTTTCATTGGAAGGGGAAGTAATAGTTTTTGTACTAATGCCTAAACAATACTGAATCTTCAATCAAAAATTATTCCCAGAGCAAATAAATGATAGTTTTTAAGAGGGCAATAAATAAAAGCAACACCCGTGCTTTTTGTCTCAGGGCAACTTGAAAACAGCTCCACTTTCAGGGAGTTAAATTTGTCCTTTTTACAATCAACTGCAACTTTTGCCTTCCTTTGGAAAGGACAACAAAAAGATTTCACGCACAACTTGACCGGAACAAAGGGACATCATGCCAGTTTTTCTTTTGTGGGGTGACAACTGGAGGAAAGGAAAAGTTTATTTTAACCATACTTGAGTCATACTTTTGGAACGCTCCTTTAAAAAGAAAATGTGACGGCAGATCTCACAACTTAAAAATCGAAGCTATGGGGCTTTGGGGCAGAAGGGACAAATAGCGGGAACAAAACTGAAAGTCGGTGAGGAGAAATTTTGTCTTCGTTCTCAAACTATGTTGCCTATTTAAAATGCAACTTTCTTCTAGAGCAAAATCCCCGTTCCCCTAAGAGCTGTGCTCCCCCCCTCCGCAAAAAGAAGCCCTTGGGTATTTGCAGGTTCGAATCCTCAACCTTCCCTCCTTTGAATTTCATCTTCCCAAAAGAGTAGAATTATTTCTCCCACCAGCTTCTGCAGCGTTAGCAGCCGAAAAATCGGGTGGGTGGGGCGTTTCAGAAAGGGTCTGCAGTTGGCCCCGAATTCGGAGGAAGGAAAGTCCCTGGAAGGGACCGCAGTTCCAGCCCCCGGTCCTGGGGACCGGTCCAGATCAGAGGCCCTGCCACCCACTTCCACCCAAACTGCTCACGGGAGGGGGCTGTGGAAACCCAGAAAGGGCAGGGAGCCGAAAAAGCAAAGAAATGTGTGTGTGTGTGTGTGTGTGTGCGCGCGCGCGCGTGTGTATGTGTGTGTGTGTGTCGGGGAAGTAAGCGGTTCCCGAAGACACAAAACTTCAACAGTCCCCTATCTATATGGGTAGAGGAGGGCGATCAAGGTCGGCCGCGCTGGTGTTCTTTAAAACTAGACAGGTGGACGCGCTAGCAGCTTAGCTAGGCAGAGCTGGGATTGCAGTTTCCCCTGCAGACTGACACTCCCTGGAGCAGGTGCCAGAGCTCTTTGGGGTGGGGTCTCCTCCCCTTTCCCCTCCCTCAAGCCTGCCCACTCCCGGTGTCTGGACTACGGAGGAAATTGTGGTTTGCTTCCCGCGGCCCTACTCTCCACCTTCTAATCCAGGTGCTGGGCTTGGGGCTCCGAGAGAACCTTCCCACAGCAGGCAGGGCTCCTGTAGCTTCTTTTTCCTTTCCCTAAGAGGCCGGATGAGGGTGAGAACAAGACTGACAACCCCACATCTGTCCCTGCCCCCACGCAAAGTATCTTTTGTCAACCAAAAAGTTAAGGGCAGTCCCCTGCCAGCTCTGCTAACCTGGCGTTTTGAATTTTAACAAGATTAACGGAGAAGCAGGAGACAAAAAAGGACGCGTTTGGCCTCACCACCCAGAAAAACAAACAAAAAACTTCCCAAGATCCAACTGCAAATTTGAAAAGTGACGGTGAATTTCTGAGCTGAGAGGCCAAAGAGAGTTAGTGGGGCCGGGCTTCGCTTAGTTTTATTCTCCCTAGGCTCAACCAGCCCGAGCTTTCAGACAGAAGAAAACTGAAGCTAATGAAGATCTCAAACGGCCACAATTCCGAGGGCCCCTTTTCCGCCACAAGCACCCACTGTCCCATCTGCACGTGTAATCACAGACACTTGCCGTGTCTTCATCACCAGGGGATCCCAGGAAAGGGGAGAAAATTCTCTGTCGTGAAAAGGAACCTTGAGTTATCACTACTATTATTTGTGTATAGCGACCTAAGAGTTTCCTTGTCCTCTTCAAATTCCCCTACAATATTGAAACAGCATTTGTTGTCCCATTCTTACAAATGCTTGAGGCCTTTCTGGAAAACCATTACCATTCAATGGCTAGAAAATTGCTCTCCTTCCTTTAAAAAAAAAAAAAAAAAAAAAAAGGCAGGCGCAGAAGCAGCTATAACAGACAACAAAAACTTTCTCCTGCATAATCCTCGCCCTCAGAATGACAAAGAAATGATATTGACTTACCCCCGAACGGATGATGTGTTTGATAAGGGGGGGGGACCTTTGTGTTTTTTTTTTTTTTTTTGAAGATTTCTGTTGAGGAGCTGCACAGACAGCTGCAATTCATGGGCGACGCTGATTGCCAGAAACGCTATGGATTGGCATGGGGTCTGCAGCTCACAGATCCCTGATCAATACCCCTACACTCACACGCCAGATGGTTTGGGGAGGGGCAAAAATAAAATAGTCCAAATCAACCCACCATTATGTTTTTGTGTGTGTGTATTGCTCTGATAAACCTAGTTGTAGCATAAATGTGTTCTACCCTGACACAAAACCTGACAAGATTTCAAGCATTGGGGTAGAAATTAGCAGCCCTCCTCTACCCTAGATTTGGGTCGTGGTTACTGTTTTATACTAAAAACAAAGCTATTGGGCCCCTTATGCAGATTGGGTTTACTTGTAGTCTGTTTATCTTTTTCTGTGAATAATTTATAAAGTCTCTCTTTTAATTGAATGTTCACCTCTCTGTGTGTGTCTCTCTGTACCTAAAAACAATTTTAATGTGGAAAACACATATGAAAAACTCCGATAGTAAATATTTTTATTTTCCTGCAATTGCTAACTCAAGTTCAGAATTTTTTTTTCTTTTACAGTGCAATAGCCTACAATAGCCTTGTTGTCGAAGCTGCATTTTATTTTCATGCTGCTTTTGACCCATTTAAGTTTCTGATCTTCAAGAAAATTGGACCTGTGAATGTGGCATGCTAAGTAAAATCCAGGTCCTGATATAATGCTTGGTATAACTGTTTGTCCAGATTCTAATAGCCATGAACTAGCACTTATCATACCACATTTCTATACAGTGTGTTTGGAAATCAATGCTGGTGGGGAGGGGGGAGAAGAGCAGTGTGACTTCAAATTAAAAGACAAAATTCCAAGTTGCAGAACTTCTGAAGGTTAAAGTATGGATGCTAAACAAGGGGCAGTTAGAAAGCAACTTTCCCTTATATTTTCTTAAAGAACTATAGAGAAAGAAACATCAAAAATATTTCAAAAAATACTTAAAATTGTATTAGTATTGATACAATTGTCTTGAAGTAGAAAATAAATATTGTTCTTTTTTAGAAAGAAAGGGAAAAGGGCATCCAAACCTAATTCAGTAAAAATTAGGGTGCTCACTAAACAAGCACATCCATTTTCCTTTTAAATGGATTTTGAGTTGAAACATAAAACCTCAAACCACCATTAGAAAAACAACGTGAAAAATCTGCCTTAATTCTAGCCCAATGAAATTATACACAAAGAAGCCAATACGATTTCATGATTTCCCTGAGATCGCCAATATTGATCGAGGGAAGGCGGAGGGATGGTGGGAGTGAGGGAGGAGGGAGGGAGGAAGGAAGGAAGCGAGGCAGAGAGAAAATGCAGCTCACCTTTCTGCTCCCAGGCACACCGAAATATAATTCCCAAGAGCAGGTTTATCTTGGTGTCCTGGCAAATAAGTTTAACATTTTGAAAATTTATTTAAATGGCAATTTATATACGTAGGTTTCTGTATGGAGGAAGCATCAGCTTAGGGTAACTGGCCACTCCTTGAGCCTGAAGCCAGCGTAACAGCAGAGGCTACCTTAGCACTGGGGCATATCAGACCCACTACTTCCCAGTTCTGCTTCTCTCCTGCTTCTCTCCCTGTGCACTCGTGGACCAAGAGCAGGTTGCACTCTCGTGAACTTTTGTTCGACTCAGTATTATATTTCAAACATTAACTAATTCAAATCATCCCAAGTGTCCAGCTGCCATATATAATAAGGTAGGGAGTGCGAAGAGAGACAGTAGGAGGGGTTGAGGAGGAGAGGAAAAACAGACAAACCAAAACCTGAGTTATTTTACCTGTCTCCTGTTGTGACACTAGAGATGTGAGCAACCAGAAAAGTATGTCTGGCAAACCAGGGGATCTGCCGCTTTCTTACTCAGGCTTTGATAACACAGAGAAGACGCTATTTGAAAGAATAATTGGCAGCGTATTGGCCAGAGCTCAATAAAGTTGATCTATGAATAACGTCACTGTAAATTCATGTGACAGGGTGGGGGTGGGGGTGTTGCTCTGAAGCTGGAAGAAAGAGGAGGGCGGCAGAAAAGGTCACTGAGACTAAGAACTGTTTTCCAAATGAATTAAATCTTTCTCTAGCACCAAGAAGGGACATACAGTATTCCGAGCTGTGCCCTTGTTTTCTTATCAAGTTTTCTCTAACAGCTGGAAGTGGTTGAAGGGGGCTGTCTTAAGGAGACCCCCTGCTCTTCTTTTGACAGCTGATCAAAAGAAAATAGGTCACGCTTCTCAAACTTATGTCCACCCTGTCCTTAATTACTGTCTCTTTAAACAAAGGCAACATCTGCGCAACCTCAGCTAGCTTGAATCTTCGGAGGCAAACAGAGCGCAACCTGCTTTGGAAGAATCTGTTACTTTTAAGGCTTTATGCCGGGGGGTTGGCCTCTCTGTCTTCAACCACCCCTCCACCCCCACTCGGGCTGCAGAAATCTCCAACTCCTCTGTCCCCCAGTTCCACTCCCACCTCCAGACCTGGGGTAGCTAAACAACGGAAATTCTAGAAAGACGTTGGTGCACTTTTTAAAGCCTTGGCTTGCGAGCGTGCTCCGGCTGGCCGGTTGCTGGCCTTTCCAGAAACAAGGTTTGAATATGCAGATGTCAGCCAGGACTCCTTTTCGTCTGCCCACCGCCGTTCCGCTCTCGGGATTGGAGAGAAGCGGGTGTGTGTGTGTGTATGTGTGTGTGTGTAGTGTGTATTAGGAGAAAGGTCCGCGGGTGCCGTCCCAGCTGGTTTGCTTACTCTCTGCCCCCGGGAGAAGTTTGCTCACTACGGACACCAGCGACCCTCCTCACCTCCACCCCGCTAGTTCTACACTCTCCCCACTTCTTTCCAAGTCGCTGATGCAGAAAGCACTTGGTCACCTTGAAACGGCAGCTCCCGGAATTCTAGTTTTGTTTTGCAATCTAGCAGGGCTCTTCGGAAGCCTCATAACTGAGATTTATGGGCTCACCGGGTAATTAAATGATGTTATTGTGTTACCTTTGCATGCGTTACGGCTGCCCGCGCCGCCCGTGGGCCGCCGGCCGGTCGCAGCTCGCTGGCGGCGAGGGCGCTACAGTTCCTCTGGCCCCATAGATTATGCACGCCCCGGCCTCGGGAATTTACCGTGCATTAGAATACATTAGCGCCTGCATTTTAAAAGGCTAAACTAGTGGCTCCCAGCTAGGGACTCTCGGGAAGTGGCTTGTTAGCGACGAGTGTTCGTCTACACTGGCACATAGCGGAGTCTTTTGCTCCCGGCTTACTCGCCTCCAGGGAAGCTTTGGGGTGAGGCGAAGGCGACTGAAGCAATGCCCCTTCACCCAGATCGCAGCTGCCCAGGGGGGACACAGCGCGGCATCTTTCACCGAATCTCTCTCGCTCGCACTCCAGCCTCCCTCTCTCCAGCGACCCCCCCTTCCCCTCCCTCCCTCTCCTTGACGTTTGATTCCAGTAGCAAAGGAGGAAAAAAGGCACCGAGCCGTCAGCCAAACCTGAAAAGCGCCGCCCCGCCCCCTTCACAGCCATTGGTAGCTTCCCGTAGAAGGCCCGCCTCCGGGGGTAGATGCGGCCTTGGAGTGGCTGCGCGTGGCGCCCGTCGGGCGTGGCCCCGCCCCAGGTCCGGGAGGGTAGGTTGGCTGCCCCGGCGAGCGGCAGAGCCCTTCTGGACAGCTCCCGCTCACCCAAACAGAAGACGTCGGCGCCGGAGCGGGCTCGGACATGGCGAGGCTGCGCGCCGGCCCAAGCAGCGGGGCCCGGTGATCCCTCCCTCCCTCCCCGTCCCCTCCCCTCTCCCGCACACACGCCCCGTCCGCCCCCACCCCGCCCCCACCCCGGGCGAGCCCGCCCGCAGCCCCGGGGCGCACACCCGCACGCGCGCTCCACTCCACTCCCTCCCGCACTCCCGCCCCCCCCCCCCGACTCCCGCGGCCGAGCCCCGCCACGCGCGCCTTGCCCGCCCGCCGGCCGCCCCCGCCGCCCCTGCAGCCCCAGGGCCCCGATGGACTGAATGAAGGCTGCCTACACCGCTTATCGATGCCTCACCAAAGACCTAGAAGGCTGCGCCATGAACCCGGAGCTGACAATGGAAAGTCTGGGCACTTTGCACGGGCCGGCCGGCGGCGGCAGTGGCGGGGGCGGCGGCGGGGGCGGCGGGGGCGGCGGCGGGGGCCCGGGCCATGAGCAGGAGCTGCTGGCCAGCCCCAGCCCCCACCACGCGGGCCGCGGCGCCGCTGGCTCGCTGCGGGGCCCTCCGCCGCCTCCGACCGCGCACCAGGAGCTGGGCACGGCGGCAGCGGCGGCAGCGGCGGCGTCGCGCTCGGCCATGGTCACCAGCATGGCCTCGATCCTGGACGGCGGCGACTACCGGCCCGAGCTCTCCATTCCGCTGCACCACGCCATGAGCATGTCCTGCGACTCGTCTCCGCCTGGCATGGGCATGAGCAACACCTACACCACGCTGACGCCGCTTCAGCCGCTGCCACCCATCTCCACCGTGTCTGACAAGTTCCACCACCCGCACCCGCACCACCATCCGCACCACCACCACCACCACCACCACCAGCGCCTGTCCGGCAACGTCAGCGGCAGCTTCACCCTCATGCGCGACGAGCGCGGGCTCCCGGCCATGAACAACCTCTACAGCCCCTACAAGGAGATGCCCGGCATGAGCCAGAGCCTGTCCCCGCTGGCCGCCACGCCGCTGGGCAACGGGCTAGGCGGCCTCCACAATGCGCAGCAGAGTCTGCCCAACTACGGTCCGCCGGGCCACGACAAAATGCTCAGCCCCAACTTCGACGCGCACCACACTGCCATGCTGACCCGCGGTGAGCAACACCTGTCCCGCGGCCTGGGCACCCCGCCTGCGGCCATGATGTCGCACCTCAACGGCCTGCACCACCCGGGCCACACTCAGTCTCACGGGCCGGTGCTGGCCCCCAGTCGCGAGCGGCCACCCTCATCCTCATCGGGCTCGCAGGTGGCCACGTCGGGCCAGCTGGAGGAGATCAACACCAAAGAGGTGGCCCAGCGCATCACCGCGGAGCTGAAGCGCTACAGTATCCCCCAGGCGATCTTCGCGCAGAGGGTGCTGTGCCGGTCTCAGGGGACTCTCTCCGACCTGCTCCGGAATCCAAAACCGTGGAGTAAACTCAAATCTGGCAGGGAGACCTTCCGCAGGATGTGGAAGTGGCTTCAGGAACCCGAGTTCCAGCGCATGTCCGCCTTACGCCTGGCAGGTAAGGCCGGGGCTCACCAGGGGCCAGGCTGCTAGGAAGAGGGCTCCTGGTCCGGTGCTTGTGGCCCAGGTCTGCGCCCCGAATCACTTATCTTGATTCTTTCCTTCTCTTTCCTATACACTTCCTCTTTCTTCTCGTTTTTAATTTCTTCTTCCATTTTCTCTTTCTCTTCTGCTCTTCCCCTACTTTCTCTTCTCCCTTTTCTTTTTCTTTCTTACTCTCTCCTTGGCCCTGAGCTTTCATTGACCGAGCCCGCCCCCGTTATATTCGCCCTCCTCTCAATGTGCCAACCTTTGCCCTCTGTCCGATCTTCCCAGGTACTGGAAGGCGGAATGGGCGTGTGCGTTTTCCTCTAGGAGGCCTGTCTTTCCAAGACTCACAAAAACCGGAACCTGCCCTTATTCAAAACCCTGTGCACTTCAAGTCTTTTTCAGACAACACATTTCAATTTTCCGGGCTGGCTAGTCTCCCTGTGCAGAGGCAGTTGAGAGGCTTTGCTCTGCAGAGGGAAGAGAGCTCTCTACTCTCCCACCCACCATATAGGCAAACTTATTTGGTCATTGGCCAAAGGCACAGCCTTGCCCGCGCGGGGAACCGGCGGCCAGGATACAACAGCGCTCCTGGAGACCATCTCTGGCCTTGGCGTTGGGGCAGGGACACTCTGACCGGGCTTGAGGGGCTCGGGCCAGCTCCAATGTCACTACCTACAGCGAGGGCAGGGTGTAAGGTTGAGATGGTCACATTCACCGCTTTAGGAGGACATGGGAGAAGAGACTGAGGTGGAAAGCGCTTTGCCTTGCTCACCGGCCGCCCTTGCCCCGGTCCCAGCGTTTGCTGGGATTTGCCGGGGCTACGAGAGACACTGGGTGCTCGCGGGAAGAGGTGCGGAGAAATTAAAAATTCAGATTAGTTAATGCAGCCCGACCACGGGCTCCAGGCTCCGCCTTTGCATTAAGCGGGTGCTGATTGTGCGCGCCAGGCGACCGCGGGGAGGGCTGGCGGCCCGCGGGAGAGGACGGGTAGAGGCGCGGGTTACATTGTTCTGGAGCCGGCTCGGTTCTTTGTGCCTCCTCTAGCGGCCAAGCTGCGAGGTACAGCCCTCTATTGTTCTAGGAGCACAGAAACCTCCTGTGTGGGCGGCGGGTGCGCGAGCTGGAGGGAAAGATGTGGTAGTTACTGCGACTGGCACGCAGTTGCGCGCTTTTGTGCGCACGGACCCCGCGCGGTGTGCGTGGCGACTGCGCTACCTCTAGGAGCCAGCCACTGGCCCAGAGGGGCAAAATGTCCAGACGCCCCTCACTGGGGAGGACACACTATACCCTATTACAGGCCAGGGTGGGGGGCTTCTCATGGACCGAGTGGAGGGGAGTATCTTTTAGGATTGGCGGGCAGTCTAGGGGAACAATTCGTGGTGGCGATGATTTGCATAGCACCGATCATGGGATGCGCGCGGTTTCGAGCCGACCTCGCACAGCTCGCTTCCGGAGCTGCGAGCTCAGGTTTCTACCCCGGATCCCCAGGGCTTTCCTCGCACCACTGAGCCCAGCTTGTGGGGTGCACTCGACCGATGCCCGACAGGGCTGGGGAATGTGACAGGCAGCAGGTTCACCCCGGCTTGGGGAAGAGGCGTTTCCGCTTTGACAGCATTTTCCTTTGCCGGCTGCTGGTGGATTCCGATTCCCAGTCGGTAATCGCCCCGCAGTGTAGATCTAAGAAGGTAAAGAAAACCTGGTTTCCCTGCAAAGAGCCTCCCCCAAATTGGCGGACTCCGGATACTTTGAGTGGATTTAGAAATGTATGTAATCTTTCTCCTTTAGTTTATTTTTCATTCTCTCCTATAGTTTTCTCTGATTTGCTGTTGATTCGGGGCAAGATAAAGCAGCCAGTAGAGAGTAATAATAATAGCGGCGGGAAATAAACTGGAGGCTTACTGTTAGTTCTTAACATTGTAGTACCCCTTTGTCATAGATCCCCCCAAATGTCCCAGGCCCTTTCCAGTGGGTTTTAGCACCCGCCGGCTTCTTGGCACTGCGAACCAGAAGGATGGTCTTAGACGGGTACAGTTAAAGGCAGGATGACAGCTATTCTACTCCTGCTCATCTCAGAGCGCTGCCGCCCCCTCATGCCTGTCGCGCAAAGAACACAGCTTTTAAAAAACACGTGCCTTCTGCCCATGTAGGTCTGAAAGTGATGTGGAAAGTAATGCTTCGCCTATTAGCGAGTTTCAGCTTTTAAAATGACCCCAAGCATTGCCGAGATGAGAAAGCGTGGCGGCATCCCGGGGGTCTTCAGCCCCACCCGCGCCCGTGGTGCAAGTCTCCAGGGGCAGGCCCGGGAGAGCACTGCCCACTCCGCTAGATTTTCCGCAGAGAAGCGCTGAAACCGCCTTCGTGGGAGACAGAATGCCTCCTCCAGCGAGTGAAAAAGGCCTGCTGAGGACCCCGCTTTGCTCGAGCATTCAAATGTGTGTCTGTTTTATTACCCTGGGTTGAAAAGGGACAAGAGCTTTAGCCTTTTTATCTGGCCATTTTATCAGCAACTACAAGTGTGTTGAGTGGTTATTATTACATAGGAGGCTTTTCAGTTTGGGGTCAGTAGATCAGTCTCTTCAGACACTGAGGCAGAAGCTGGGACTGGTAAGTAGGTATTATGTTCTCGGAGTGCTAGGGGACAGGAGCAAATGGAGAAGAAAAGCGGAGCCTTTATCCGCCGGGAATATCGATCGGAATCCCGCCGGGACGCCGCAGAGGGCCCTCGCCGTTGGGCCTCCGGGGTTTAACAAGCCCAGCGGCTCCGCAGGCGGCTCGGCCGGACTCCCGTGCCTGGAAGACACAGTCCTTGCCCCGCTACCGCCAAACCTGCCTCTTCTGTTTCTCTCTTATAGGTTATAGGTTCCCTTTCTTTCTCATTTTGGCCCCGTCCCCGGGTCCTGCCAAACGGCCAAGCAGGCTGGGGTTTAGGGGGCTCAGAATGAAGAGGTCTGATTTGACCAGCGCACCCTTAGGCGAGGTACTGCCGGTCACTACAGAGGGAGGTCCTTCCTCCCCAACCTGCCGGTGTAGTGACAGCCAAGGGTGGCACTTGAAAGGGGAAAAAACTTCGAAGAAACTCAGATTGCCCCAACATTAGATTTCAGAGAAATTGACTCCAAATGCCCGGATTCGTTCGGAAAGGGCGGCTAGGTGGCAAGTGGTTGCAACCCCGCCAGGTCGGGCCTTTGCAGAGGTTCCCCAAGACTAGCCCTTGCAGGGCGGTTTTCAGCAACCTGACAAGAGGCGGCCAGGACAAATTTCCGCGGGTTCGAGCACACACTGTCAGGCATTGGGCCCCAGAGACCTCTAAACCAAGCACAAACAAGAAGGGAGTGAGAGAACCCAGGCGAGAACTTGAACGGGCGTCCCACTGAGGAAAAGCGAGGCCTCTGTGGCAGGCATGGTTTCTTCTGACGTCCGAAAATCGAGGGGAGCGCCCGACTACATTTCCTGCAGAGGTTTCCGCCTCCAGTGAGCCCGGATCCCCCAGCGGCCTGCTGGAGGCTGGTCTCCAGTCCCCGCCATAGTCCGACGCACGGCCTTCTCCTGGCAGCAAGCTCCCAGCGGCCAGTCTGAAGCCAATTGTGTTCAGGCGGCCGAGGGCCCTTAGCCAACCCACCATGATGTCGCCTGGGCCACCTGACGCCCGCAGCGGTGGGACACGGCCTGGGCAGTGCTCAGTGGCTCCTGCTAGGGGCACCGCGTGCGTGCTTGTCTTCCGCTGCGCCGGGGACGTCCTTGGGTGACACGGGCCGCTGGGCACCTCCCAAGCCGAGGAAAGCGGACCCCCTTCGCAGAGTTTCGCGCCCACCCCCTAACCTCCCACCTCGTCTGTGGCTGCTCGGGCTCCCGACTCAGCCCACCTCTCCTGGCGGTTTAGTTAGGGATCCGAGCTGGAGAGGCTGAACTCAACCCTCGCCAGTACGGAACAGACGATGTGTTTGCCTGCTAGCTGCTTGGATGAATAATTGAAAAGTTCGCTGCAGTCTCTGCTTCGTCAAGTCCCGGGTGCCGGGAGAGCACCTTCCCAACACGCATCAGGGTGGGCGGGAGCGGGCAGAGGAGGCGGGACCCGAGGGAGGAGAGTGAACCCGAGCAGGAGAAGCAGCTGAGGCAACTAGGCGCCCTCGACGCGAGAGGCTGGGCATTTATTTTTATTCTAGGCTTTCCACTGTGTGGTTATGTCACTTTCTCTAACAAATGTGTATATGGAGGGAGATCGATGCTGATAATGTTTAGATGATTAAAAGAGCATTAATGCTGGCAACAATAACGTAAACGTGTGGACCCAGATTTCATTGATCTGGAACTTGATCCGGCGCGTTTCCAGTAAGCCCGACGGCGCGCTCTTCCCAGCAGAGCGCTCGCCAGCGCCACGGCCCCGCGGCTTTCCAGCTGACCCGCTTCGCCAGCTCTGCGCGGGTTCTCCCGTGTGACCGCAGCTCCTCCCACGCGAGGCCCCAGCCGGTCTCTACTTCCCCGAGGTTTTCTCCTCCTCTCGCGGGGCTCCAGTCCCTCTCCACGCCCGCCCCCCACCCCGCCCCTGTGCGCACTCGGCGCTGCTAGCGCTTCCGGCGGTCCCCCTGGGCGGCTGGGTCCGCGAAGCCAATGCGTGGAACGGTGCCCGAGGCTTCCTAACTATCCTGTGCTTGGCCGTTGCCACTGGGCCCTTGTGACCAAGCCCAGGTTTGAAAATGACGTGGCTAAAGCTGCCTGCTAACGGCAGACCTTAATCAGCCGCAGATCCCCTCCCATCCTCATCGGTTCTCGTACTAAAAAAGGCTCACGCGCAGACTTTTTACGCAGGTGCATTCGTTGGACAATTAAACGTGGCCCTAGTAACGAAAGCCTGAACTTCATCCCCCCGAATAGCAGGCTGTGCGCTGGGCTGGTCGGGTCTAACTGGCAGAATCTTGTGTCCTACCTTGGCTGGTACAGGAAGTAAGAGAAGCAAACTGGGGAACCCTTGCCCCACCCCTTCCCAACCCCTGGACCTCCTGGGCCGAGGCCTGGGTCACTGGCCCATCGCGGGTGAGGAGGTGTCCTGTGGGACACCTGCATTGACTGGAAAAGAAACAACTTTAAAGCTCTTCCTTCCTGCTTGTGAGGGACACCACCACACCCTGCCAACCACTCCCCTGGCCAAATGGTGGCTTGTTTTTCCAGAAGGAGCACTAAGGTGAATTTTATGGAAAAAAAAATAAAAGAGCAGGGACCAAAGTAGGGACAGAATGAGAACTAATCGTTCTGGTTTTTTTGAAATTATGAATCCCTCCTGTTGGAGAAGGCTGAGCTTTTCCAAGAGCGGATCTCAATCAGGAGGGAAAGCAGTGTTTTCCAGCCTTCTCCAAGAACAGTAATTAATAAGAGGAAGGAAAGGAGAGATGGGAAAGCAAATCGTGCATTGTTCTGCTTTGAGTTGAGGCAGAGGGTAGGCTGGTGTTTCTTCCTCATCTTCCCACCAGTGTTCCTCCTTAAAGAAGGGAGCTTTGGTACACCACCTTGGTTCCTAGTCAGAATGTGCCCTACCTGACCGTTTTAAACTACAGATTTGTAGTTAAAGATAGCTGGGTAATCAGATATGTAACTAAGGAGGAGGGTAGGTGATTTCCCTTTGGTCTGGCAGACAACTGGCTCCCTCCCCACAGCCCCCACTTGAAAGACTCCTAGGCTCTGGGAGGAGCAAGTGGACCTTTAGAGGATAGAATCATAGACTCTCTTCCACTCCCATCTTAGAATTTCAAGATTGGGCAGGATTCCTGTTGAATGGTGAGGGCCGGGCAAAGAATAAACTGATTACCCCAGATTCTGTGTCCCTACAAGGCACCAGCAACTGCTTCACTCTCCTCTAGAGCCAGGTCTGCCCTGAGCAATAGCACCCTAGGCCAGTTTTACCATCCCAAGCGCCAGACTTCAGCCCTGAGGGAAGGAGAGCCAGCCTCTCCTGCTGTCTTCAAACTGAGGCTTCATTTTACAGTCACCCCCTGATGTGGGAGAGAGCCTCCCCACCAGGTTTTCTGACCTTTAGACGCTTCTTCTCTTCAAAGAAGAGACCAGAGGAACAAGACTGAAGAACTCTCAGGAAGAAAGTCCTGGGCTTCATACTCTATGGCTACTGGCTGAATTTGGCAGAAAGTGTCTTCATGAAAAGTGGTATCATGAAGGGGGATCCCTGGAGCAAGGAAGACCTCAAGGGAGAAGCAGAGAGGTTTAGTTTCTGGGTTCTTGCCAAATGAAGGGAAATTAGGAGGGAATAAATAGAAATAATTGCCTGGATAAAGGGCCCTGAGGAGGAGGGTGAAGATGGAGGCACCCTAGGCCTTAAACTTCATCTAGACTCCCTGGGCTATGCTGACTTCCGACCCTTTTAGGGACCTTTGTTTTTCCTGACTTGGGAAAAGTTCCTTCTTCCGGGGAGACAACTCTTTACTTAGAGGGGAGAGTCCATGATGAGGAAGCCCTCTGGGGTGATTTATGCTGTCAGGTACAGAGCTTCATCAGGTTAACTCACCCTGTGGGGCCCTGTCATCCCCTCTTATCACCCAGGCTTTTTCCCTAACCGACCTCAGTGCCTTCAGGGGAAAGGCTTTTTGATTTCCCAGTCTCATTCAAGGCAATGGCTGAAAAATGTACATAGGTTTTTCTATGGGCAGGTGGGGAAGAGGTAGGGAAGTAGATTGGGTGACCCAGCCCATCTAATGTCTGACATGGTGCAGATGGGCAAGACTTGGAGTCTGGCTGTGAGCTGTGCAGATAGAGATGGCCTCACATTGGGAGCAGGATTCCTAGAAGCTGTGGATGTTTATTATGAAAAACTGTCCCACACAAATTGTCCCAGAGGACAGGGAGGCTCTGCATTCCACCTCGGCGCCTCTTTCACCATTTGAGGATCCCTTACGCTTCTGTAGAAAGCAGACTTTGTTTGGGTTGGAAGCACACCTCCAGTGTAATTTAATCAGCATTGGACTTTGGCTCTTGTAATCAAATATACATATACTTTCTCCTGCAGGAAGAAAAATAATTTCTCTGTAACTGGTATTGACTTGAAGTCATGTAATCTCTGGAAAGCATCACATTTTTAAAGGGAAAGGTAAAATTAAGGGGAAAAGAACCCACAGTGTTAGTGGTTTGCTTTGTCATTACTAAGAAGAGCCAGTTATCTCTTAAGAAAGGGCAGAAGAAGCATTCCTAGAGCACATTCCTAGTGCTGCTCCAATTGTAGATATTTCATTTACAGTTTTCTCTGTGCAGTCAGCCTCAGAGATGGTTAAGGATAGGAAACTAGGTTGACTGGCTCACCAAATTCTAGAATGTGGGCTTTATTACTTATGTTGCATTGACATCCTTGAAGGAACCTGTTTGACAGCTCATTTTTCTGCCCTATTTGGAGAGGCCACAGGCAGCAGCAGCTCCTTGAGTTCCAGCAGGATCTGGATGGGTAGCAAGCCTTTTCTTTAAAGGGTGATTGGCAGCCATTGTCAGCTTGCTTCCCACTCCACCCCAGTGCCCTTGAGCATGAAGCTCTGTGCTAGTGTGTCCCCCTGGAGCAAGCTTGGAGTGCCCACCCCCCAGGGTGAGGTTCTGGGCTTTGCCCAAGTTGAGTCTGTTAGGGAATCTGTTGTAAACACAGATCCATTGATTTGCATTTGTCAGAGAGTAAAGTTAAACCAGTGAAAAGAGAAGCCCTTACCCTTTTATGCAGGGCCAGGGAAACCTTTCATATTGATCCTATTGATCCAACCTTTCCCTTTAAGGAAACCACATAGTTAAAGACCCTCGTTCAATAGATTTACCCTTCGTGCTTGTGATATTCCTTTAAGTGTTCTCATCTAGGATAGCTGGGCATTAAGCCCACACTCCAAACCAAACAAAAATGAAAAGGAGGTGGAAAGAGAGGGGGTCAGGAGGCAGAATTGTGGGAAGTGAAATTAAATCAAACTGAAATGTGTAATGACCCAGTTGGGGATGTTTTCCTCATTCTTCTAAAATGACATGCAGGGATAAAGACAAAATAGGTGCATTTTGGCATCTTTTTTTTTTTTTTTTTTGAGAAAAGGAAATCTGTTTATATGACTAGAGTAAAAATGTCTCAGGAACATCATTTTCTACTGTAAAATTATTTCAACTAAACCACCAGTTTGCTTTATTTAAGCTGGTTCACTTAAAAGCAGTGATGTTGCCACAATTATTTTGGCTCCTTTGTAGCAAATCAGAAAAAGGATTGTCCCCAGAAATGCAATATTTTGGACTCTGTATATGAGCATAAGCACCGAAGTCACTTGAAAAGAGAGGATTTGGAGTTTTTATGTTCTGCTGAAAGTGGGAAGCGGGGTGTAGAACTTCTGTTGTACAGCAGAGTAGATGGAATAGGAATTGCCAGATATTGCTCAGTATCCCTCTTGCTTGCAGATATAAAAATGAAAGTCTCATTTGCCTCCAGAACCACCGGCACAATCCATTTCATTTCTTCCCTGACTTTTTTTTTCCTCTCTAAATAACATGCATTTGTGATTTTTTTCAACACAGTACATGAGCTATTCCTAATTGGCTATCTCTTGGGTTGTTTTTGTACATTCATGTTTGTTTTATGTGATTGGAAAATATTAATGATTTTGTAGGTGAGCTAATGTATTTATCTGCTGAGTGAGTTCAAAGGGCAGAGTTCAGCTATGGTTCAGGTTAATTGAACAGGAAGCAGTGAGCTCTCCAGGCTGTGTTGAACAAGGGATCAGTCCCTTAAAATATCACACTCAGCAAACACAATTTCACTGTCTTCATCCTAAAGTCTGATGTAAGAGGCTCAGATCAACTTGGATCACTTGTTTAAAAAACCAAAGCAAAGCACAGTAACTGCAGCAAAACCCTGGAGTCCCCCTCGGGGAAGAAGAGTTTTCTCATTGGCTAATTGCTTTATTGGTAGCACTGACCTGCAGAGCAGCTGCAGGAGCCTGGAAGAAGGCTTAGGCCTCAGAATAATGTGCTCCATTAGAACAGGGTAAGGCATTTTTTGTTTACTCAACTGGAGCTCCCTGCAAAGTGCCATTAACCCTGGCCCAACTGCTTGTGTACTGCAAAAGCCAAAGGTCACACCAGTCAGTCTGTAGGCTCAACAGCTCTGCCCTGGTAGGAAGGTTGGGGGCGCATCCTGCTGGCACTGCCCTCCCAGGGGCTTGGGCCAGCCCTCTGGGCCCTTTCCAGAGTTTTGACTAAAGCAAGCAGTTGCACAACTAGTTTACATTTCCCAACTGCTGAATCACGTTTTGATGATTAAATAGTTTTGATCTCAGCACCATCAATCACACACATACACAAAATCCCCCCCACTGCCACTCTATTTTCTATTTATGCTCCCTTCATTACTGTGCATTACAATAAACAGAATTGTGCAAACGGTGCTTTTAGCAGGAATACAGTTCGGATAAGTGCTTGAATCAAGGGAAAGACAGACCTCCAAACATGGCTGGGGGGCTGTTTGATGGAAGAAAGGTTTCAAGTGGAGCCGGGGAGCACAGTCAGGGCTTCCACCGCCGGCAGGTGAACTAGAGTGCCACCTGCTGGGTGTCTTCTAACTGCACTAAGCCCTGCACCTTCCACAAGGTCCAATCCCCTTCCTTCACTTTGTTCCTAATATCCTTGTCCCCATTCCCCACCCTCCAGATCACTACCCATGCAAACATTATCTTCCCAGAAGTAGCTTAAAGGGCTTTTTCCTGGTCCTTTGAAACTCTAAGCTCTGCCTCTTCTAATTCATTGCCAAGGAGAAATCAACAGTTCTGCTGTCTTAGATGAGGTGATTTGCCCATCCTGCACATTGAGGTAATAGTCTCCTGCTCAGTTGGACTGTGCTTGGGGGAGGAGAAGCAAAGAAAGCAAAGAATAGCCGTGGGAGGGAAAACGAATGATTATGTGTGGAAGAAAAATGGCTCCGTTGATTGTGCCAGTGAGGGCTGTGCCAACTGTAAGGTGTTCTGCAAAGATAAAATATTGTACAAAGGAGAGAGGATGGGAGAGAATTAGCGTCTACAGGGAGGACATCGAGAAAGAGATATGCCAAATCAGCAAACTAGAGTTGGGCTTTGTGAAATCCCCTGGAAAGAGAAAAAGTGAACCAGCCGTTTTGCAATTGCAAAGAAATGAGCCAGTGAACTAGACTTCGAGCCAGAATGTGGAGCTGGCTGTAGCTCTGTGGGTGGCAGCTATTTCCACACTTGCTTCACATAGACCCCTGCCTGGAGCCCCTGGTAGCAGAGCGCCTGTGGCTGGGTTGCTGCCTCCACACCCCGGCGCAGGCTTCAGGACCACGAACAGCGCCATGGAGGAATGCTGTCTGAGCGAGTTTCCACCTCAGCCTACACAAGGGAGATGAACCTGCTACTGGGGTTAAATCCAGGCAAGAGCTTGACCAGTAACTCCAGCTCTGTAGGTCTCAGCGCCCCAGTGCAGGGACTCATATTTTCCTCTGGAGCCCTGTGGCTTTTCGGTTCTCTGTGTGAGATCAGCAATAATAAGGGGAAGAGGAGGCGGCGTCTGGGTGAGAAGACAAAAGATGCTGAACGACTCTTTCCTTCTGAAGAGGAAGAGCATTTCCACCGCTGGGGGGCGGGGGATTGAACTGTTTTTCTCCATGTTGCTGCCTTCTGCAGGCATGCCACCCTCTACGGGATATTTTAGATTTAGGCTTTCCCTTCGAGTGTTACTGTCTGCCTGCCCCCATGCCCCACCCCCCAGGTATACACAAAGGGATGTTTTTGTTTCCCCAGTTGCATGCACTTGATTTTTGAAAGCATGACTTTCATTACATTTAACAATATTCTCACATTATAGCGGCAGTAATGTCACAGGGAGAGCCACTGTGGAGCATCACCACCTTCGATTAGAAACTGGATTTGATTTCTTGAGAGCCTAGTGATGAGGGTCTTTTTAAGAAAAGCCTTGACACTGCTTCTGCCCCTGACCCCCTCCAAAGGGCCAGAGATGTTGAGTGACCTCCTCCAGGCCACACATTGGAGTCATATGGCACTGGCCAGGGTGAGAGCTGACAGTAGGCACTGACCCCTGACTCTGGCCTTTTTCAATCAGTTGCTCTGCTTTATTTCTGTTTTTATTCCAGAGAAAAGAGATAGGAGGGTCCTTTAGGTCTATGAGCATAACTCACATCTCTTTGGGTTTTGAGTAAAATGGCCCTTGACTTCCTAAAGCTAATTAAAATGTAAAATTTTTGCCTTATTTCAAGTAACTTTAGTTCAGACCTAATTTATTGCTAAGGTGGTTCTCAGGGAGGTGGAGCATTGGAACAGAAAAGTGTGTCTCATTTAAAAGTCAAAGGTGTGATAAATGAGAATTTTTTTTCCCCTGTGACAATTTATCTTCAAGTTCCAGGTGGCTCTTGTGTAAAAGGAGGGAAAGTCCAGCCCAAAACAAAACAAACCTGGTAGAGCATTCAAATTTGATGTTGAAAAAAAATTGTTTCTGTGTGTCTAAATGCCCAAAATTTCGTTCTAAAAATGAGCAGGAACATATCTGAATCAGATATAAAAATGGGTGTTATATATATTTTGTAAGCTTTGACTAAAGAAGTTTCTTCCAGCTGTGTAATCTTTGAATCTGTGGATGTGCCTGTCTCAGGAGTTGTTGGGTTCCACTGTCAAAACCTTTTCCAGTAAAACATGGATTTGGCAACAATAAGTGTAGCCTTTTTGGCCCACTTTATATGCATCACTGCATCTTACTAAAATGAGGCATTACGCTCTGCAAGGACTTGTACTGAATGCATTTCCTTTGTAATGAACTCAATATGCTTTTGAAAAGATATTTTGACAGAACTGCCGCATAAACAAGACCTTTTATATTATCTGTTTTGACTCCAAATACTGAAAAATATGTGGGGTACGATAATTTTATGCTTTTCTGAATTAGTGCCATAGATCCCCAAACCTAAAAGATGTAGGGGAAAAATTCTTCTTGGATGCAATTGCCTCCTAAGTTCATTTAAGTATACCAGAGTTCATTTCAGTTCATATTCAAGGGACAAGAGTGAATTCTGTATTCACTTTCAATGACTAACCCTTCTCATCCTTTCTTTCATTCTTCTGAAGAGGAAGAGGTGCACTTCCTGTTGAAGACCAAATCCTCTCCTGCCTTCTCAGTACTCCATGCTTCCTGTATGTAGATGTCCGTGCCTTTGTGAAGTTTTCTCTGTCCTCCTAAATTGGGATCTCCTTGGACCATCCCTCCCTTTGCATTTATAACATAGATAGGTATCGCCTGCTGTCTTGTCAGGGTTGCCCATTAGATTAAGATCCAGAAGAGGAGGTTAGATACAGCATACAGGAGGCAGCCAATAAATATCTGTTAATAAGTTAATAAATAATTTTCTTTTATATGACACTGTTTCTACCCATTGTATTTCCCCCGTATTATTGTAGATGGCATCTGAAAAGGAATCATCAGCCCCAGCACATCATTTAGGAGAAGCATTTCACAATGGCAAGTTCTCATCAATGTGACTTTCCTCCCAAATTACGATATTATAACCATGTATTAATTCTAAAGGGAATCTCAAAGTAGGGTTGAGTCTTACCCAAATCTTCAGATTATTGCCAATGGAGCAAGATATGTGAAATGATCATCACTAGACACTAGACTAGGGACCCATTTTGCCAGTTGGCTCTAGTTCCCGCAAAGTAACCCTCCCCAGTCAGTCAGTTCTCCTCGTTTTCCTGCTCAGACGTTGTCCTCACTGTCCCGTCCATGTCTTTGCACATTCTGTTCCTTCTGCCTGGAATTCCTTATCTCATCAATCCCTCTCCAGGTCTTATCATTCCTAGCCACCTCCAATCCTCCTTCTCTGAAATCTTCCCAGCTAACTTTGGCCCATTCCTTTCTCTTTATTTCTGAACTCGACTTGCAATCATTGCAAATGACAGAACAGCCTTGTTGACTCTGGTCTTACACTGCTCTCTAGGTCTTTTCTTTGTCTCCCTTTCTTCCCCATGGCTCTGGAGGGGAGATAGCATATCTTTGAGTTCCCCATAGCTGCTGGTCCGTGGTTGAACCCACACCAGGCATTCTTTTTTGAGTAAGTCATTTGATGGCCTCCTATCTATCTTTACGGAAGCCCCTAATTTCAGTCACTCGATGGGAGAATAGGTTGGGTGTGTTTACTTACATCTATCATTCTTTTCTAGCTTCTTCTCTTGAAAGGGGGTATTCTTCTCTTATTTTGCTTTTTGAGCCGGAACCTCACTTTGTCACCCAGGCTGGAGTGCAGTGGCGCAATCTCGGCTCACTGCAATGTCCATCTCCAGGGTTCAATTGATTATCCTGCCTCAGCCTCCTGAGTAGCTGGGATTACAGGCACCTGTCACTACGCCTGGCTAATTTTTGTATTTTTAGTAGAGACAGGGTTTCACCATGCTGGCTAGGCTGGTCTCAAACTCCTGACCTCAAGTGATCCTCCTGCCTTGGCCTCCTAAAGTGTTGGGATTACAGGCGTGAGCCACTGCGCCCAACCTAAAAAAGGGGTATTCTTTTCTGTAAATGTTTTGGTCATTGATGGAAATGTTGGCTTACATAATTTAAAATGGATTTCTGTGTTAATCTGAAATGAGACATAAGCTTAATATAGAGAATACAGGGCTCGTGATGTCTTGGTTAATAGCAAAGGTTGTTCTGCTTCATACAAAGTGCAAAATTTTACCCACCTCAGGTGCCAGCAATCATATCAGCAAATCAGAGAGACTACCTTCCTATTTTAAGTCATTTTAATTATCAGTAAACTAAACTTGCATTTAAACAACCGTTACTTGAGACACTACAAGTGCTTAGGTTATTAATAACTTAAAGTTACCTGTGAAGGAAAAAGCCAGAGGTTAATATTTTTATGTTTTTATTTTTATTTTATATTTTATTCTTTTCCTTTGATGAATCCATTGCTGCCTACACTGTACTGAACTGAGTAGTTAGGAGTGAAAATATATGAACTAGCCCTTGTGCCTCTTTGATTTTACTGTACATTTAAGATTTGAGTGGATATATCCTCACTTACTTTTACAAAATCCATATGGAATTGAGTGAGAACAGAGTTTATTATTATCTCAACTTTAGTTAGAAACTGAAACTAAGATCATTTATTTGCTATACATCTCATGCAGAAATTATATATTTCCTTGTGATATTTCATCTTTTTTTACACTTATGTTTTGACATTCATATTACATGAGTAACAAATTATGAAGACTAAGCATTTATGGACAGAATTTAGTGTTAAATGAAAGCATTCCAGATTTTTATTTTCTGTTGCCTTGAATTGAATGCATTGCTGTGCTGCATGATAACTGGGTAAACAATTGACCTGTGTGACTGTCATTTTTGTGCCTTGCATAACCAAACCAAGTTTCCTTTGACACTAAGGCAGAGACAGGCAGGGTTGAGCTGGGCAGGAAGCAGCTCTGAGGCCTCCCTGAAGGGCCTTAGACTCCCAGTGTGGGTTCTGTTCTCTGGCTACGGCACCATAGCCTAGACATGGCTGGCACCAAAGCCTATACACTTCCTTCTTTAGCCTCCTTTTCTGCCCTCTTCCTAAAGGAAGCGACTGGGACCAGAAAGAGTCCATATTGCTAGCACTGCTCCTCCCTAACCAGTTCTCCATCCAGAGCCTTAGATTCAGGTTTGCACAGGCAGATTCTGGAAAGTCCATTGAAAGAGCAGGGTGCAGAGTAAATAGGTAATGAATTGGAGGGGAAAGGGAGGAAAATTCACAGCAGAGACAGGTGGGCTTTTCTAAGTGGATAAGCTACACCAACTCAAGAATCCAAGTATTCCACCCCTGGAAAGCAAGAGGTGAAAGCAAGTTGGTTCCATTGGTGAAAGCAAGTCACCTGCCTGAGTCCAGAGACAGGGTGGAAGGGCTCTACAAAGTTACATGGCAGGAAGCATGGGCACAGAAAAGGCAAGCATGAGGAATTGGAGGGGGTTTTTGGGTTTTTTTGTTTGTTTGTTTGTTTCATTTTGTTTTGTTTGCATTCTACCTCATGCTACGTATTTTAGCTCATTTATTAATGGAAGATGCCCCTGCTATAGTGATACATGAACATCAAGGATGCCAATAGTATAGGGCTACTTTTGGCAACAGACAGAAGATAAGCGTAGGGGTATTTCACATTCATAAGTAACAAACCTATGCCCACTTTGACAGGAACCATGCCTCTTTGTACTGTGACTGTTTGTGACATGCTTGATCTTCTCGACTAGATCATAGCAAGCAGGGACCCTGAGCTTTGTTCTCTTGCGTCTTCCCTTTAGCCCCACCACAATGCCTAACATATAGTTTGCACTTAGTAAATATGCAAAGCTAAATGATCCCCAGCATCTCACTGCTCTAGGGTCCCAATGGGAGATCCCCTCAAGCCCCAACAGGTGATTGCTTGTAGCTCAACCTGTATTTTATTTTATTTTATTTTATTTTATTTTATTTTATTTTATAGACAGAGTCTTGCTCTGTCACCCAGGCTGGAGTGCAGTAGTGCAATCTCGGCTCACTGCAACCTCCGCCTACTGGGTTCAAGCTATTCTCCTACCTCAGCCTCCCAAGTAGCTGGGATTACAGGTACCCACCATTATGCCCAGATAATTTTCATATTCTTAGTAGAGATGGGGTTTTGCCATGTTGGCCAGGCTGATCTTGAACTCCTGACCTCAGGTGATCCACTCACTTTGGCTTCCCAAAGTGCTGGGATTACAGGTGTATGCCACCATGCCTGGCCTCAACCTGTATTGTAAAATAGGGTTTCAGTTTAAACTTTTAAATTTTGTTCTACTACAATAATTACCAAATTCCAGGGGAGCAAGGTCCAAGCCTGTTGCCTGCAGAAGTTAAGGCATCCAATTCAGATCTCAATTATTCTGTGTCAAGAAAATCTAAACAAGGCGAACACTGCTTAGGGTTTACCAATGAATATAGAAACAAGTTGGAAGTGATATCAAAAAGATCAAAAGGTTCACTCATTTATGACTTGAACAATGTCTCAGTTTTTTTAACCTTAGGTTCTACATCTGGAGCATACTTTTTTAAAAATCATAAGCAGTGTTAAAAAATACTTGGCAGTTTTGTCTTGATTCTTAATGTGAGTGTTAAGGGATGCCGTCCATTAGTGAGTACACGCCAGATCATGTGTTTATTGCATCCTCCTTCTTTCCTGCCTGCCCCTAATGATCTGGTGCACAGAGGGCTACTTGAGCTGACTTATATGGATCTCAGTTGCTGTCATTTGTGCATACTTAATTCAGAGAGGTGATCACATTGATTTCCAAGCCACAGTTTTTAAGACACTGTACTCACGTAGATATCTTAGCTGCTCTATGTTGTCTGAAAAGGAAAACATTTTAAGCCTTTGGAAGCAATTTTGATGGACATTTCATTGTGTTCTATATTACTCACATAATTAAATTTCCTTCACGTCAAAGTCTGTTTAAAATTAAATTGAGAAATATTTTTGAGTTCCATCAGGCAGATAACTTTGTTTAGCTAGATTCGTTCTGCATACTTATGAAATGGCATCCTATGAATCAATACCCAGTGCTCACAGTTCCCCTGAATGTGAAGAACTGGCACCCTTAGTAGGCAGTTGTAGTCTCCTGTAATTCATAACAAGCTGTCCCTAGTTATTGAATGTGTTTACCCTGTAATTCCAGAAAGTCCTTGTGTTTTTATGCCTGTGGTTTGGCAGACTGATTTATTCAGATGCTGAGCATTGTGAACTAAATTCATAACTTCTTTCATGCATTAGCTGGAGTCATAGGACTCTTATTTTACAGACTCACAGTCCAGCTCATAGTGGCTAGCTTTCTTTGGGTCATACCAGAGTCTTATTTGCATGGCCAAAGGGGTAGAATTCCAACTTGGGTTTGAAAGCAAATAGGGTAAATTGTCAGAAGATGTATTCCTGTATGCATCTTTGGAAACAAGACATAGGAACGAACCCTTATTTTTCAACTCTACCCACCCTGCTGAGGACAGAAGAACAAGCCCTCCTCATCTTTTAACCTGCCTCTCCTTGAGACAGCCATTCCATTAAATTCTATGGCAAGGGAATCTATGGTGTTCAAGCTGTAATTGAAGAATTGGTATTCCATAAACGCTGCTTTAATTTAAAAAAAAAATGTTCCAAAGAACTGCTTTTTGTTGCATTGTTAATTAGCCTTTGAACATTTTTGAATTCATTATAACCCTCAAGGTCTGCCAAGGTCTTTATGGTTTCTTGTTTATGGTTTTGCCTCTAAATAACTGTAGGTACATTGTAACACTATTGTGAGCCTTAAGTAAGTTAATGCATATAGATGCTTAGAACAACTGGTAAATAGTAAATACTTGCTAAAATAGCTGCCATTATTATTGATTGATTAATTTTCTGTAACTTCTCCATATATCAGCAGGAAATTTGGCCTGAGTCACCAACGTTCCCATAGTTTTTATACATTAAGAATATTGCCTGGCATTGTCAATGACAGCATGAGCCAAACAGATCCAGTTCGTATCTGAGCCATCATTTACTAGCTCTGTGATGTCAGGCAGGGGACTACTCTTGAAGAGCCTCAGTTCCCTCCTCTGTAGGAGGAGGACAAGGTAGGTCCTGACATTATCTAGTCGGTGTACAGATTAAATGAGATGCCATAGGGTGTATGGCACCTGGTACATTGCCTCCTACCTCCTCAGTTCTGCAGTTAACATCCTATCACACATGGGCACATCTGCACTTCAACATAATTTCTTTGTCATTTTCTCAGGTGAGATTTAGGATGAGTGAGATTGCCAGACTCTACACTCATCACTGGGCATTCTCTTTGCAAACTGGCCAACTATGCAGCCGGACTATTTACTCCCCACCCCCAGTGTCCTTTTAAGACTCCCTTAACAATTATGGGCATTTTGCTAAGCTCATGCTTAGAACCCAGAAGTTGACTGTGCACACAGTAGATTCTGACTGAATCCCTACAGGCTTAGATTGGAATACAGTGCACTTTGCAAGTGTGGTATGTATAGAGCAGACATTCTATATTTGATGGAAGTTCTCATATAAAAATGGCAACTAAGCCAACAAAGCTCAAATCATCTGTCTCTATAATGATCACAGGTTTGAGAGGTCTTATCAGAAAGTTATTTTTATAGATGCCCACGTGGTCATGAGATTAAAAATGCTAAGGAGAATGGCTTCCTCTTTAGCCTCTTTTCTGTTTTTGATATGTCTGGGCCCTGCTTTTTTATCTTGTTCCCCAAATCCATTCACTTAGGTTCTGACTTGGCTCCCCGGAGAGCTCCAGTTTTGGTTTATACCATCATCTTTATTCCCAAATTAGGATCCTTAACAAGGAAAGAGAAAAGAAAGAAAACCTATAGACATCCAGATGTTGCTTTTTCTGAAGTAGTAACTTTATTTGATAATATTTTGAAGCCGTGGGCCGCTGAATTCTCAGCATGCAAGTTTATTTAAACAGTCTCTAATATCCCTTCCTGACCCCAAATTACTTTCAAGCATTAATTGTCCTAGTGGTTTCATGGCCACAGTATTTCATATTCATTAGTGTTTTCATGAAAAATTATAACACTAATTAGAGTGGCTTCCAGTTAATTCACTTGGTGATTCATTACTCTCTCCTTCTTGGTGATCTGCATGTGGTCATCCTGGAGAAAGCATCCAAGGGTAATTGCAGCTCTATTCCCTGAGTGATTGCCTAATGCCATTAGTTCTGATCCACAGGAGCATCTCGGGCAGCTCTGATGGGGTCTGATTATAGCTGCACCCTCGTCCAGCCCTTTGGATTCAGGGAGAAAGGGAAGCCTGCAGTGAGGGACTGATCCTCCTGGAGGGCCCAGGGCAGAAGCGAGGGACGTCTTAGAGAAAAGGAAGTAGGGACAGGAGGGAGTTCAGGATTTGAACATCACTTTAACATCATCTAGAACCTGGTGTAAGGACAGGATAGAGTAAAATCTTCCCTGATAATTTGCACAAAGAGTAAGAAAGGTGGTTTCTCTTCAGTTTCAGCAGACATGTGGCCAGGCACTGAGCTGGAGTTTGGAAACCTTGTTCCCTTCCTCAGAGCTCTGACATCCAGTTCTTCCAATTGAAAGTTTATTTGACCTCATTCCCATTAGGATGGCTGCTGTAAAACAAAATGAAAACAAAAAATAACTAATGTTGGCAAGGATGTGGAGAAATTGGAACGTTGTGTGCTGTTGGTAGGACTGTAAGATGGTGTAGCCACTACGGAAATAGTATGGCAGTTCCTCGGAAATTTAAAGTGTGAATTATCACATGACCCAGAAATACCACTTCTGAGTATATACTCCAAAAGAACCGAAAGCAGGGTCTCAAATAGGTATTTGTACACCCATGTTCACTGCAGTGTTATTCACAACAACCAAAAGGTGGTGGAAGCAATTCAACAGTTCATAACAGGTGAATGGATAAACAAAATATGGAGTTTTCATACAGTGGAATATTATTTAGCCTTAAAAAGGAAGGAAAATCTGACATATACTACAATATGAATGAGTCTTGAGGATACTAAGCTAAGTGAAATAAGCCAATCACCAAAAGACAAATACTGTATGATTTCACTTACATGAAGTATCTGGAATAGTCAAACTCACAGAAATGGAAAGTACAATGGTGCTTGCCAGGTGCCTGAGAGAGGGAAATGGAAAGTTGTTTAATGAGTGTAGAGTTTTAGTTCTGCAAGATACAAAAGTTCTGGAAATTGTACAAGAATGTGAATATACTTAACACTATAGAACTATAACCTTAAAAGTAGTTAAAATGGTAAATTTTGTTATGTATATTTTACCACAATTTCAAAGAAAGATTGTTATATTATATTGCTTGCTCAATTTTTTAAAAAATTAAAAATAAAAACAAAATAGAAAAACAAAAAGCCAGGTGCAGTGGCATGTGCCTGCAGTCCCAGCTACTGAGGAAGCTGAGGTGGGAGGATTGCTTGAGCCTGAGTTCTGGACTGTAGTGCATCAAGCCCATCAATGTCCACACTGAGTTCAGCATCAATATGGTGACTTCCTGGGAGTGGGGTATCACCAGGTTGCTGAGGGAAAAAACAACTACTGCCATGTTGCTTTCACTTCTTTTGGAGTATATACTCAGAAGTGGTATTTCTGGGTCATGTGGTAATTCACACTTTAAATTTCCGAGGAACTGCCATACCATTTCTGTAGTGGCTACACCATCTTACAGTCCCACCAATAACACACAAGGTTCCAATTTTTCCACATCCTCACCAACATTTGTTATTTTTTGTTTTCATTTTGTTTTGACAGCAGCCATCCTAATGGGGATGAGGTCAAATAAACTTTCTTTTTTTTTTTTTTTTTGAGACGGAGTCTCGCTCTGTCACAAAGGCTGGAGTGCAGTGGCCGGATCTCAGCTCACTGCAAGCTCCGCCTCCCGGGTTCACGCCATTCTCCTGCCTCAGCCTCCCGAGTAGCTGAGACTACAGGCGCCCGCCACCACGCCCGGCTAGCTTTTTGTATTTTTTAGTAGAGACGGGTTTCACCTTGTTAGCTGTGATGGTCTCATCTCCTGACTCCTCGTGGATCCTCGGGCCTGGCCTCAGCCTCCTGGAAGTGCTGCATTACAGGTTTGAGCCACGCCATCGCTTCAAACAACCTCTAATTGAAGTGAACTGATGCTTCAGAGTCAGAGAGGGAACCAGGTTTCCAAACCCAGCCTCAGTGCCTGGCTGCTGCCGTCTGAAACTGAAGAGAAACCACCTTCCTTACTCTATGTGCAAATTATCAGGGCAGATTTTACTCTATCCTGTCCTTACCCCAGGTTCTGGAAGATGTTAAAGTGATGTTCAAATCCCTGAACTCCCTCCCCTGCTCCTACTTCCTTTTCTCTAAGACGTCCCTCCCTTCTGCTTCCCTAGACCCCTCCGGAGGACCAGTCCTCACTGCAGGCTTCCCTTTCTCTCTGCATCCAAAGGGCGGTTGTGTTTGCTCAGTAGTGGGATACTGCCTGTGAATAGCCACTGTACTCCAGCAGCTTAAAACTGCATTTCTTAAAAACATTTTTTATCAAAAGTTCTGCCATTCCACTATTCACAATAGCAAAGACTTGGAACCAACCCAAATGTCCATCAATGATAGACTGGATTAAGAAAATGTGGCACATATACACCATGGAATACTATGCAGCCATAAAAAAGGATGAGTTCATGTCCTTTGCAGTGACTGGAGGAAGCTGAAAACCATCATTCTCAGCAAACTATCACAAGGACAGAAAACCAAACACTGCATGTTCTCACTCATAGGTGGGAGTTGAACAATGAGAACACATGGACACAGGGTGGGGAACATCATACACTGGGGCCTGTTGTGGGGTAGGGGGCTGGGGGAGGGATAGCATTAGGAGAAATACCCAATGTAAATGACGAGTTGAAGGGTGCAGCAAACCAACATGGCACATGTATACCTATGCAACAAACCTGCACATTGTGCACATGTACCCTAGAACTTAAAGAACTTAAAGTATAATAATAAAAAAAAGTTCTGTCACTCAAAGAGAACAACATTAATATTTTGCTTTTATTAAAATTATTTTTAATTATTTAAGCAAATGCATTAAAACACTCTACTTATAAAAATCCAAACATTAACGATCAGAATAAAGTCCTCTTTGCCCGTCTCCTTTAATACCAATCTTCTTCATTACTTCCCAGCAGCAATCACTCTTCTGGCTACAAAGAGCAGGTCTGCCAATCCAGGCACATCCAGTGCATTTATTTACCTACATATGCACTCATATAAATTGTATAACTAGGTAGGTAGAAAGACAGATAGGTAGATACCATAGATTAGCGCATTGTTTTCACATAAGTGGCATCACAGTGCATGCATCATTCCAAAGCTCCCTTCTTTCCTTCGATAGTATGCCT
The DNA here is from genome assembly GCF_008728515.1 of Papio anubis. Taxonomy (NCBI): domain Eukaryota; kingdom Metazoa; phylum Chordata; class Mammalia; order Primates; family Cercopithecidae; genus Papio; species Papio anubis. The sequence goes on from NC_044994.1 coordinate 49,957,545, forward strand.
ACCTAGCTTGTACATATAATTGAGGTTCTCCCAACCCACATTTATTGCATAGTGTCCCATGGCATGGCTATTTTCATTTATTTAGCCATTTCTGTATTGATGGGCAATTAGGCTGTTTACCATTTTTGGTTGTTTGCATTATTTGCTAAGCAGTGATGAGTGAACATCCTTGTACATACCTCCCTGTGTACCCATGGGAATGTTTTTGAGGGTGGACACTGAGAAGCAAAGTGAGAGGTCATGGAGATGCACATACTGTAATTTTGATAGACACTACCACACTGTCTTCGAAATTGGCTCCCCATCAGCAATGGAGGAAAGAGCTCCTATTTCCCCCACACTTGCCAAAAGTTAATATATTAGCCAGTTTACTTTTTTTCACATATTGCCGGATTTAAAAATAACATTTTGTGGTTGCTTAATTTTGTTATATTTTTATGATTTCTAGTGAGTCTTGATGTAGTCATATACTTGCTGGTCATATATATTTCCTTTTCTGAGCATGTCCTGTTCATATCCTTGTTTGGGCATTGCTTTTTATATATTCTGGATGCAAATTTTTGCTTTACACATTACAAATATGGTCTCAGTTCTCCAGTTAAAAGGCATAAAGTGATTGAATGGATAAAGAAACAAGACCCATCTATATGTTGTCTTCAAGAAACCCACTTCACCCATAAAGGCACACATCTACTGAAAGTGAAGGAGTAGAAAAAATATTTCATGCAATTGGAAACCAAAGAAGAGTGGGAGTAACTATACTTATATCAGATAAAATAGACTACAAATCAAAGACTGTGAACAAAGACAAGGAGGGTCACTATATAATGAGAAAAGGGTCAATACAGCAAGGGGATATAACAATAATAAATATCTATGCACCCAACACTAGAGCTCCCAGGTATATAAAGCAAACATTAATAGATCTAAAGAGGGGATAGACTATAATATATTGAAAACATTTTATTCCATGGTATTATTTTGAAACTTAATAAGGATTCTTTTAACTTTGATGTGTCAAATTAATCTTTTTTTATTATTTATTTTTTATGAGACAGAGTTTCACTCTTGTTGCCCAGGCTGGAGTGCAATGGCGGCACAATCTCGACTCACTGCCACCTCTGCCTCCAGGGTTCAAGCAATTCTCCTGCCTCAACCTCCTGAGTAGCTGGGATTACAGGTGCTCGCCACCATGCCTGGCTAAGTTTTGTATTTTTAGTAGAGATGGGGTTTCTCCACGTTGGTCAGGCTGGCCTCGAACTCCTGACCTCAGGTGATCCACCCGCGTCAGCCTCCCAAAATGCTGGGATTACAGGCGTGAGCCACTGCGCCCGGCCAAAATTAATATTTTTGTTGCTGTTGTTTTACTTTATGTGTTTAGCTTCTTCGGTCATTTTTATTTATTTTATTTATTTATTTTTTTAGAGGCAGGATCTCACTCTGTTGCCTAGGCTGAGATGCAGAGGCCCAGTCATAGCTCACTGCAACCTCGAACTCTTGGGCTCAAGCGATCCTCCTACGAAAGCTTCCCAAGCAGCAAGGACTATAGGTGCCTGCCACCACATCTAACTAATTTTATTATTTTTTTTATATAGATGGAGTCTCACTGTGTTACCCAGGCTAGTCTCAAACTCCTGAGCTCAAGCAATCGCCCCGCCTCAGCCTGTGTGCTGGGATTATAGGCATGAGCCACCATGCCTGGCCTTGGGTCATTTTTAAACATTTGAATCTTTATTCTTTAATTTGTCTGAAGTTACTTTTTATAAATTATAGGAAATTGGAATCTATTTCTTTTAAATCTCAAATGGATAGCCAACCAATCCAACAGTTTCTGAACAATTCATCTCTTCTCCCTATTTGAAATGTACTACTATCAGTTTCTGCACTCCATTCTGTTTTATGGATCTACTAATTTCTGTGTCAACATCATACTATTTAAATTATTTTTGCTTTATAATATATCTTGAACTCTGATAGAATACATTTTCTCTCCTCATCTTCTGTTTCTACATCTTCTTAGCCTTCCTTGTATTTTCACTTTTCCATAGGAATTATAGAATCAGCTTGAGTTTGTATATTATTTTGATCTTCTCAATTATACAGAGTGCACAGAGTTCTATTTATTCAAATCCTTTTTTTTTTTTTTTTTTTGAGATGGGATCTCACTCTGTTGCTTAGGCCTGAGTACAGTGGCACAATCACAGCTCACTGCAGCCTTGACCTCCCTAACTCAGGTGATCCTCCTGCTTCAGCCTCCTGAATAACTGGGACTACAGGCACACCCACCACACCTGGCTAATTTTTTGTATTTTTTGTAGAGACAGGGTCTCACATTCTTACCCAGTCTGGTCTCAAATGCCTGAGTTCAAGTGATCCTCCCACCTCAGCTTCCCTGGTATTACGGCGTGAGCCACCATACCTGGATCCCAAATCTTTATTTATGTCCTCAGCAAGTAAAAGTAAGTTTTAGTTTTGGCCTTTTTATTTTTTGGTTAGAGTTATATCTAGTTATTTGTTACTGTTGTGAAGGTTTTTTTCTGTTGTGCTTTGGTTTCATAGTTCTTTCTACTCGAGTATCCTAACCACTATAGTTTAGCATTGCTGTTTTTTTTTTTAACTTCATATAAACAGACTCACTATATGTGTATTTCTTTGTATCTGATTTCTTTTTTCCAACATTGTCTTCATGCTGTTATGTGTTGCTGCATGTAGTAGCGGTCATTCCTTCTTTTTCATAACTCTATAATATTCCACTAAACTCATATGCCACAATTAATTCTCCTGTCAATGGGCATTTGGATTGTTTCCAGTTTTATTACAGAGCTGCTCTGAACATTCTTGTACATGTACATGCATCCTAATGTACTTAACCATACATTTCTGTGGAGTTTTCTTAATTTGAGTTTCTTCAGAAGCAGATCCTGAAACAAGAATTCAAGTAAGCGTAGTTTATTTGAAAGGTGATTCCAGAAAACACTAGTAAAAGATTGGAGAAGCAAGACAGAGGAGGGAAGAAGCCCAATAAGAGTCACTTGCATGAAGCACATTACTAGAGTGGGCAACTGGAGCTTAATCCTGCTGAGTAACTCTGTGAAACTCCATAGAAAACATGCCTTAGAGTTGTTCCAGCTGAAGAACAAGGGTGCTGGGGTATTTAACTGGCAGCTCCAATCATTCACTAATTGAGGGAATCTCCTGGACCCTTCCCCAGCCCTTCTGGCCTGCACTGCATGTGGGCAGGGCAGGCTCTGGCAGCCAGAGAAGGCCCTCAGGTGAAGAGCTGAAGGTACTGGCAGTTAGAAGTTGGGCTGGCGTGCCCCACAGTGGTGAAGGCCAAGAGAGTGTGGCAGCACATGACAGAGTTTGCTATAAGAGAGTCTTTCCATGCGCAGAATTTCTGGATCATAGGGCACATATATATTCAACCATTGTGGATACTGCCAAACAGTCTTCCAATCTGTTGTCCCATTTTGCGCTCCCACCAGCAGCCTAGGAGAACTCCCACAGGGTTGTGTCCTTGCTGGCTCTTGGTATTGACTTTTACATTTAAGCCATTTTGGTAGGTGTGTAATGTTGTCTAATTTGCAGTTCCTGGATTACTGATAATTTTGAGCATCTTTTCATGTAATTTTTGAAAATTTGGATTTCTTCTGTGAAGTGCCTATTCAAGTCTCTGGCCTGTTTTTCTATTGGAATGTTTGGCATTTCCTTATTGATTTCCAGAAGATTTTATATATTCTGGATTCAGGCCCTGTGGCAGTCATATGTGTTGAAAATATCTGTGGCTCTCCTTTTTACTATCATTCGTGTCTTTTGAAAAACAGAAGTTCTTAAATTTTTTTTAAGAGACAGGGTCTCACTCTGTCACCTAGGCTGGAGTATAGTGGCATGATCATAGCTCGCTGCAGCTTTCACCTTCTGGGCTCAAGCAGTCCTCCTGCCTCAACCTTCCAAGTAGCTGGGACTACTATAGGTATACACCACCACTGCCGGCTAACTTCTTAAAATTAGTTTTTGTGGAGACAGGGTCTCACTATGTTGCCCAGGAGAAGTTCTTAATTTTCATGAATATATAAATATTTTTCCTTTAGGGTAGTACTTTTTGAGTACTAAGAAACCTTTCCTGTGATTATGAAGAATTACCCTATGTTATTTTCTTTTTCTTTTTTTTGAGACAGAGTTTTGCTCTTGTTGCCCAGGCTAGAGAGCAATGGTTCAATCTTGGCTCACTGGAACCTCTGCCTCCTGGGTTCAAGGGATTGTCCTGCCTCAGCCTCCCGAGTAACTGGGACTACAGGCATCTGCCACTGCACCTGGCTAATTTTTGTATTTTTAGTTGACATGGAGTTTCACTGTGTTGGCCAGGCTGATCTTGAACTCCTGACCTCAAGTGATCTGCCCGCCTCAGCCTCCCGAAATACTGGGATTACAGGCATGAGCCACCGTGCTCGGCCTACCCTATGTTATTTTCTAAAAACTTTATTGTTTTGCCATCCATACTAAGATCTGTAATCCATGTAGAGCTTATTTTTTGTGTATGACATGAGGTAGGGATCAAGAATTACATCGTGCCACGATGCCTGTCCAGTTATTCCAGCTCCGTTACAGGAGAGAACACATGTTCCTCATGTTCGGCATATCCAATCTTGTCATTGAATCCAGTGTCCATATGTGTATGGAGCTGTTTCTGGGTTTCTGCTCTTTTCCACTGGTCTGGCGTTGTATGTCCTTGTTGCAGTATTATACCATCCATTGTAGCCTCATTAAAGATCTTGGTAGTTGAAACAGAAAGTTGTCCTACATTGTTCTTTTTCATCTAGAATAGCTTAACTATTCTTTGATTTTTCTGCATTCCCAGTTAAATTTCAGAGTCAGCTTGTCAAACTCAAGCTTTCTTTCCTTTCCTCTTGAAAGGAAAGAAAGAAGGAAGGAAGAGAGGGAGAGAAATCTGCTGGGATTCTGATTAGAGATTTTATTGTACCTGTAGATCAATATGGAAAGAATTAAAACTCTTTACAATATTGAGTTTTCCAGTCAATTTACTTAGGTGTTCTTTAATTTCTCTAACAAAGTTTTGTAGTTTTCCCTGTCAAAGTCTTATATACCTATTGCTAGATGTATTCTATGTACATTCTTGATGTTTTGATCCTATTGTAAATGATATCATTTTCATTTACTGTTTGATGTGTTATAGAGAAATATAATCAATTTTGTCTACTGACTTGAGTCTTAGAATCTTACTATATAGAGAAATACAATCAATTTTGTCTACTGACTTGAGTCTTAGAATCTTCCTAAATTCTCATACTAATTCTAACAGTTCATCTTGTATTCTCTTGGATTTTTAAGTACACACAATCAATATTGATTTTCTATATTCATCTTGAAACTGGCCACCTTACTGAACTTTCTTATTAGTTCTAGTAATTTGCCTTTCAAAATTTTGAGTTTTCTAGGTTACAAAACCAAAAAAAAAAAAAAAAAAAAGCCCTCATATTAACTTATAATTACGAGGATTCTGTTTCTGGCTGAAGACACTGTTAAGTAAAAGAAGTATGGAGTCACACTACCTGAATTTGAATCCCAGCCCATTATTTACTATGTAATTTTAAGTAATTTTCTTAATCCTCTGTATGTTGGTATCATTAATTATAAGCTGCCTCATAGGGTGGTTGTAAAAATTAAATGAGTTTATACACTTAGAATTGTGCCTGTCAAATAGTAAGCACTCAACTTATATAAGCTTTTGCCATTTCATCAGTTTCCTAAATTCCTTTATAAATTTTCTTTCTAAATTTTCACTTCTTATTTATTTTTTCTTATTTTATTGTATTGGCTCCTTTTCCGATATAACACTGAATCATAGTGGTGCTTATACACCTCATCTGAAATTTTAACACTTTGAAACATTTCTTTCTAGTTTTTTTTTGTTGTTATTTTTTGGGTTTTGGTTTTTTTAATAGGCATGTTGTTTTGTTTTGCTTTTCATGTTTGATATATCTGAAATTGTCTTTGACTGGACTTCCGAATCTGGTGGTAAACTATGCAAGACAGAGATACTTTTCCAAAGGAATGTCTTTTGTTCAAACTGTATTATTCACATAAAGATGAAAAGTAATGATGAAACAATTTGTTTTTAAACATCGCGATTTGGTTGTGAATGGAGACACCGATCCTTTCTCCTTCCTGCAGATTCATTAGTGTAGTCTTAACGAAGAGGTGCTCTTCATTCATGTAATAAAACGTTTTAGGATGTTTGGAATGAGCTCAGGGATATTTGTAGCCACATAGGGCTGTTGGCCAATTCTTTTTTAAGAAAATATCACATTCTTGAGCTTTTAAGTTTGATTAAATTCTTAGTAAGCTAGAGTATGTCTTCAAGTTAGTTTTCTTTTCATAGAAAGCCTATAGCTAGAATTTTTGAGTCATTAAATAACTAAGAAAGCCTTTCTACAGGAAAGACCACCTGAACTGCATAAAATTCTAGCATTACCTCCACAGTGTCAGTTTTGCTCTTAATTTCCTCCAGTGCCACTACTGTATTTCTCATTTTCTTGCAAAGTTTAAAAATCTTACTCCTCTTTTTTTTGGGGGGAGTGGGGAGAGGGTTGTTTGTTTGTTTTGAGACAGGGTCTCGTTCTGTCACCCAGGCTGGAGTGCAGTGGCATGATTGCGGCTCACCACAGCCTCAATCCCCTGGGCTCAATCCTTCTCCCTGCTTCAGTCTCCTGAGTAGCTGGGACCACAGGTGCACACTACCCACGCCTGGCTAATTTTTGTACTTTCTGTAGATACAGGGTTTCACCATGTTGCCCAGGCTGGTCACAAATTCCTGAGCTCAAGCAATCCACCTGCCTTGGCCTCCCAAAGTGCTGGGATTACAGGCATGAGCCACATCCTCTAGCCCATCTTTTATCTTACTACTTTTTCATGACATATGGTTACTTACAAATGGCTGTCTGTTTTCTTCTTAATAATTTTCTGTTTCTGTTTCATAAAAGCCACCTCTTTTGCATCATATCGTTATATCAAATGATTCTCTAAAATGTTCTTTAAGTTTCTAGAAGATATTATCGGTTAAATTTTCTCTGGTTTTCGGATGAGGATCCCTTTTTGTCTTCTACTAGTTTTTCAGTTGTCTCTTTCATCCTGTTTATTCATTCTCAAATGAGAAGAGACTCATTCTGGCTTGCCATGGTCAATAGAAAGGGTGTATGTTTTGCTCATGACCTCCTTTCTGGACGTTAGTGCACTCATTCTCTAAGCCCTATACTAAATCTTAGCCAGTTGATACACCTAACCAAGCCTCCATCTAACCAGCTTCCTTGTTGTGTGGCCCTGCTGAACTGATGTGCACTCATCTTCTGCATCCGATCCTGGGATACTGAGAAGCTGATCAAATGGAATACACGTGACAACCCCCAGTATACTGCACGTCGAGGGTTCCTCTTGTCCCTGTGCTCACACTGAGTGCTCTGGAAACTACTTCTCTGAGGAAGTGATGTACCAGCCTTGGTGTCCCTCCTCTACCCTGCAATTTTTTTTTCCTAGTTGTTTTCTGAGAGTTGCAGTTCTTAACTGGCAGGCGGAAGGGAGTGGGGAGCACTCTGGCTCTTTCAAAAGGCAGCACCTACCAAGTAGATGGATGGCTGCTGAATTTAAATTTCTTAACAGTTAGAGGACACAGGTGTTATTTTTTCAATCCTGATGTCCCTTTTCAACCTATTTCCATTGGCCTTGTGTTTCGGTAAAAATTCTCCAGACCTTCCAAAACAGACTGACTGCAGTCCTAGATTTTGGTGTGCTAAGTTTTATGTTTCGTTATAGGACTTCGAGACGATTTTAGTAGGAAGTTGAAGAAGCTGCCCCATGCTCTCCTAGCCATTTTAAGCAAGATGCAATATCTGGAATTAAATATTTGTTTTTAGCAACTCACCACTTCCTGGATGGCTTGCAAGAATGCAGCTTGGCAGCAGAGCTAAAGATCCCTCTTTGCCAGGCTTCTGCATAGGCAGAAGAGATGACCAGGAACTGTGATTTCAAAGGCTGAGTGCCCCAAATGATTTATTCTGATAGGAAGGTGGGAAATAAAAACCCCACTGGACTAGACAGGAGGGACTATGGGTTCTCAGGGCTGTGTCACTGCATAGGTGACCTAGCTGGGGTTCTGATCTCTTATTTCTAAAAGCAAAGTTAGACCAAGTGCTCTTTAAAATCCTGCCTTTCTAGAAGTCTGTGGTTTTACCAGCTGGCCTGGACCATCTGCTATTAGAAGCCTGTTCTTTGAGGCTTCTCATGTTTGTTAGCGCCTCTGCTGGAGGGAAGCAGAGGTAAGAGGTTCATCTCCACTTGGTGTGCAGGCTCCAGTGTGCTTCCTACAGGCAGCACCTGTGGGCAGCTACGGGGGCCTGAACCTTCCCCTGGGAGATTTGCCCGCGGGGGGCACTCTGGGCCTTTGTCAGGCCCCGCCTCCATATAACAAAGTTGTGAGACATCCAAGAGCCCTCATTTCCTGAGTCCCCTTCAGTGACTTTGTATTGAAAGTAAAAATAGAGACAGGAAATAAAACTTGTTTTTTTCAGAGAATGTCTTTGAAGTTTGGGAACGCAGAATGGTCACTGTGTAGTCTGCCTCCATCCGACAGTAAGTGGACACTGGGGAGTTGCTCTAACGCTTGTCAAGACCAGCTTGCTCAACACCCAAGTGAAAGCAGAGGCGGCGGTGTGGAGAAAGAGCAGGGATTTGCCGTTTATCATCCACGTTTCCTTTTTTTTTTTTTTTTTCCCCAGAGTGCAGTGGGCAATCTTGGCTCACTGCAAGCTCGGTCTCCTGGGTTCATGCCATTCTCCTGCCTCAGCCTCCTGTGTAGCTGGGACTATAGGCGCCCGCCACCACGCCCAGCTAATTTTTGTATTTTTAGTAGAGACGGGGTTTCACCGTGTTAGCCAGGATGGTCTCGATCTACTGACCTCGTGATCCACCCACCTCAGTCTCCTAAAGTGCTGGGATTACAGGCCTCATGAGCCACCATACTCAGCCCTTTTTTTTTTTTTTTTAAAGACAGTCTTACTTTGCCACCCAGGTGGGAGTGCAGAGTGGCGTGATCTTGGCTCACTGCAATCTCCGCCTCCCGGGTTCAAGTGATTCTCCTGCCTCGGTCTCTCGAGTATCTGGGATTACAGGCACATGCTACCACACCCGGCTAATTTTTTTGATTTTTAGTAGAGATGGGGTTTCACCATGTTGGTCATGATGGTCTCGATCTCCTGACCTCGTGATCTCCCAAAGTGGTGGGGTTACAAGTGTGAGCCACCTCGCCTGGCCTATCATCCACATTTTCTAGACGAGTGTAAGAGTGTACTACAGGAAATCCCCCCAGGGTCAGAGATTTGTCCTGTGTCAGAGGTGAAGCCCAAGACACAGCTCACACCAACATTCCAGGGCAGTGCCAAGCCTCCCAGGCTCCAGGCAGCTCAGAACTTGGGGACTTTACCCTCACCCTCCAGCATCTCCAGAATGATGGGAGTGTATATGTGTGCATCGCGCATGGCCCCTTTTGCCTTCTTGTTCCTTCTCTCTCCTCTCTCCTTTTTCGTCTTGCTCCGCCATTCTCCCGCCCACAGTATCTGCTCTAATAAGCCAAGCGGCAGTGCTCCAACTAGCCCATAGGTGGTTCACACTGGAGTACCTTGTGCAGGATAATTTGCCAAATGGGTTAGAGGTCTGTCTTGCCAGGGCTGTGCATACACCCACAATTAGAAGGGAGTGAAAGGAGGAGGGGAGCCTAACAACCAAGAATGGCTCCACATCCATTTGCACAGCATCCACCCCGTCTCTGCCCTTGGCCTCCCAAATGGATGTTGGTCTGGGCGTCACTGGCTCCACTGCCTGTGTGTATTGGCATCTGGTACATGAAGACCAAGTTTCTGAGGAAAGCCAGCTCTCAACCTTGAAACAAAGGCATTAGGTTTCTCGTCTCACTCAGGTCAGGCACGTTTGGAGAAATGAGGGCCAAGTTAGAGTTTAGTTCTAGGGGTGGTTGGAGGCAGAGGGCAGGTTCATGGTACTGGCTCCATGGTCATCTGAACCTAAGTGACCTTTGGTGATGCATCAGAAATCACAATGAAGCAAGGAAACCTGCAAGGCATCTAACTGGGAACTATGTATAGTTTCCAAAATTTAGGGAGCACAAAATAATCCAATAAAGATTTTAAGACAGCCCCTCCCCCCGCATCAAGGCCTGGCTCCTCCCAAGTGGGTGATCAGTGCTTCTGGCACCAGCTGGCCCTGAGTGGTCAGTGGAGCTGCTTAGAACCTAAGCCCCAAGTTTTGTGTGTTAGGCCCCCGCTCCCAAGGTCCCTGTGGCAATGTGCTGGCACCTAATTATTTGCGGACCCTGAGAAGCATGCGTTGCTGAGATTTACCAGCATTTATGACTTACTGAACATCAAATATTTATTAGCAGAGGGTACAGTTCTTCTATTTTCTTTCTTCCTTGTTTGAATTCAAGGAATCTTACGGTTTTTATTTTAAAGGCTCTTGATCATGCAGATTCATTCCAAAGGAAGGGTACTCTCCTGGACACCATCACCTCTCCATAGTCTTGTCATTCTATCAGTACTGAAGGGCCACCAGTTCACAGCAGGGAAGTAAAGGGGGGTTATTTCCATTCGTCTTACCTCAAACACCTATAGGTTTCTTAGGGAACAAGCCCAGAGGTACAAATGTGAACCTACTTTTGTAATTGATTTTTCCAACATAACCCCAATTGACTGCCTTAGTTAATCTTTCCAACAGAACTGCAGCCCCTATGTCCTCCCGGGAGAGTGCCCTCCTTAGTGGAAAGGGTCATGCTCTCCACTTTGCACAAGCCTTCCTAGGAGGGGAGCTGCGAGCTCTTCAGCTGAAAGGTGAAAAGGCCTCTTCTGCAGGCATACTTTTCAAACCTGTATCCTTGGAGGCTGAGTGTTTGCTGACAAATGCACACCCTAGATGGTCTCTCTCCCTGCCCCCACCCTTGCCCTGGCAAGATCACATTGAACTATTGAGGGAAAGTATTTACTGAATGCAGAGAGAATAGAGCACTTCTGCATTATTTATGAGGGGCTAACAATGCCCATCATATGTAGAATGTATTTGGACATAAATTAGTGATGTGAGGAAACTCCAGTGGCCCAAAACCTATTAGCATCTCTGACACATATGTAAAAACACGTCGTAGTCTAACCTCTTATATGAGGCTGGGAACTGGCTATGAGACAGCCTCACAAAGAAAACAAACATCTTTAACCTTTTGTTTGCCATTAGCCCTCTGGGCAGTTTGTCTACTATTAAGTAAGACTTGGAATCATGAATTCTTAACTTCTCCTTACACACCTTCTTTCTGCTTTCTCTAAGGAAGGAAGGAAGAATGTGCACATTTCCTGAGTGTCTATTGTGTGCGAAATGTTACAGCAAACCTCTTGATGTCCTGGAGTGCTGGGCATCCCCACTCTATAGGATCAGGAAACTAAGGCTCACAGTCCTGCAGCTGATAAGTGGCTGACAGGGAGTAGGAAACAGGGTCTTGGCTTCCATCTGGGCTTCTTACAGTCCATTTGACTCACCCCTGGGCAGGAAGGCAAAGGTCGTTCTTGGCTTCTGTATCAGTTATCTGTCACCACAATAATGCTGCAAAACATAGAACCACAACATGGGTGGTATAAAACAATAAAAATCTATTTTTGCCCAGAAGCCTGTTTGTTGGCTGGGTGTGTCTGCTGATACAGGCTGTGCTTGGCTAATCTCAGCTGGACTCAAGTGTGCATCTTTGTTCAACTGCTGGGTCAGCTGGGGCTGGCCCGTCAAGGATGGCCTGGGCCAGGACAGCCCATCCAAGTTGAGTGGGGAGTTTCAGTTCCAGGGCAGCGAGGACTGGAGGATTCTGACCCATTGTTGAGTTGCTCTTACTTCACAGGCTTCCCAGAAACTGTGGAGGCTGGGAAGGGGTTTTCCAAGATCAAATCCAGGATCCAGTGCTAATTGGGTCACTCTAAAGAAACCCGTTTCCTTCACCAAGAATAAAATGGGAATCCATACCTCTGCCCCACCTTCCTGTCAAAGATGTTGTGGAAAGAAATTCCCAGTGGGGGATCCAGACTTTGGCTTCAGCTGGGACTCACCTCACTGTGCCTTCAGTTCGCTATGTGAAACTGACAACCCTGGACTGGACAAAACACTGAGGTTCTATGGCTCTGTGAGGAGGACCAAGCTAAGAGAGACAAAAGATATTCAGGTGCCTTGAAGAGCTAGCACCACTGCACCTGTGGAACCAGGTGTCAAGGTGACATATGATTCCAGGGTAATTCCCCAACCTGTATCTGCCTCCCTGAACCAACCAGATACTGTCCCCCTTACCTTACCCTCCACACCACACACACGCAACCGAAGTCACTCTACCCTGCCTCCAGGAATGGGCCCTCCCTCATCTCTCTCCTTGCTTCCCCTCCCCACGAGCACAGAGGCCCTGGCTTCCAACACCCCATTATTGCTCAGTATCCAAATATCCAAAGACCTTTGTTACTAGAAGGAAAATGCATGATGGGTGAAAAGCAGCCTTTCTGGCCAGAGAATCTACTCAGTTACTGACCACGCAGTTGGCGGCAAGGCCCCTCCCCAAGCTGAGAGAGAAGGGAGAGCACAGGACCCCACGGGGCCTTTCCTGTCCTCTGTGATGTTCTGTGGTCTCACACAATCCCTCACCCTGTCCTGCCTCCCTTTGCATCCTCTATGGAGGGGAATCATCCCTGGCTTGATGAGCATTGCTGCACTCCTCTGACCACACACCTTTGTGCTGCCCGTGGGTAGGCGATGGACAGGGCCAGGGCCGGTTAGTCCGGGTGTCAGAGGGCAGCTGAGCTCCTAGAACACCCAGGAGCAGCCACTCTGGAGGCAAAGTAGACCTGGCCGCAGGATTGGTTTGGCATGGGGAAGGCATGGAGAAAGGGTCAGTTGTGAAGAGACATTGTCTCTCTCCAGGTTAGAGCTGGGGAAGATCAGCTATGGGGAGCAGCACATTCTTAGAAGTGCACTTTCTTTGTCCTGTTTCTGACCTCCTGAGGGACAAAAGTCCAGTGGCCGCCAGGGAGAAAGCAAGTTGGTGTCTCAAGATCTCAGAGAGGGTTTGTGCCCAAGGCCAGGGCTTCCCTTATCTTACCCTGGGAACCCAGTGGTTTGAAAAATTTATCTACCAAGGAACCTATATTTTTAGGCAGTAGCTGTCTGCCATCCTTGTTAATCACAGATTATACACGGATGTGTACATGCCTGCCAGTACGAGGTCCTGGGCCACAGGACAAAACCAGCATGACCAATCTGAGTCAATATTATTTATTTCAAAAAATGGGGAAAGGCACTATAACCTGCATAGGTAGCCTTATTGTAGGTAAACAAATGACTCCTCTTCGTCTTTGAAATGGAAGCGAGTGCTTGGCGTTCCACGTGGTCCTACATAGGACCTGCTTCCCTGTGAGAGGGAGGGAGGTCAAGAATGGCTGAGGGCTTTTGGGGTCTACACCCACCTCCCCATCAGGCAGTGGCACATCAGCTCCTGACATGCCCTCCCTGCTTTCCTCCTAAAAGAGAGAGGAGAAGAAACAGATCCAAATGGTCTAGACAGGGCTGGGCTAACCTCGCACCTTCCATGGCAGAACTGGCTTTCGGCAGCTGGAGTCCAGGAGACCCTGACCAGCCTGTGACTGTGTCAAGACCGAATCCATCAGTGCCACTGGAACACCTGCTGTTTCGTTGGGTTTCTGTTGCATCCTTGGGTTGGAGGGAGCTATTGACACTTTCCTAGCTGTTCAAAAATGGGCACATGTCAACTATAGAGTGTAGTAACTGAACAGCACCAAAGTCATTTGTGCTCTGCTTGTGCCTGCAAGCACACCTGGCTCCACAGCCCGGGTCTGAGGATGCTGAGGTCAAAGCCTCACGCCAGCTCCCAGATGTCAGCGGATCTGTCTAGTTTTTCTTAGACTTTCAAGGCAGGTGTTCTCCCTCCTGTTCTTATTTTCCTTTAGCTCCTGACCAACTGCTTTTGTCAAAATCAATGGCTGGCAATTGCTAGCTATAAAACCCTGGGCAACATATGGACATACTGCCTCATTATTTGGAGTATTTGGACTTGCCATACACTTCTAGACTGCAAGCTACAGCTTTGCATTTGCTGCTGTGGCATCTGGTGGCTTCCGAAGGCTGTTGGGAAGGCATAGGCAGGATGTATTGATCTGCGCTCTCTGTGCAGTTTGCTTCACGTTAAGTCTTTAAAATTTTTTCTTACATTAAATATGTGTGTATACATATATCTTTAATTTTAAATATATATATCTCACACAAAATAGAATCTGACAAGCCAATGTAAACCTGTACCCACACTGTCTAATCACCCTATTAAAAGCACAAATACAGCATTATCTGAAGAATAATCAATATTGGTATGAAAATTGAGAGCTATGTGGTTAATCCAAAGGAGCGTGAATTGACAGAGGATCTCAGCCAATGTTTGCAGAAGATATTTGCCTGGATTTTGTTATCAGGAGATTATCATGCTTCACTATTTATTCAGAATCCTCCAGATGAAGGCTTGGCACCAATTGTCCCCGGGGTAGGGTCAGGGACGGTTGTCCAGGGACCTGAAGTGGCAGTAGGGGCAAGCATAGTGACTTCTACATCTTAAAAGGGGCTGCAGAGGTTTATAGAAGCACAGATTCCAGAACCTCGCCCCACATGGTGAAAATCAGAATTTCTGGGGTTGGAGACCCAGAGGCTGCCCTGCAAAGAGGTCCCCTGTGATGTGCAGTCGGGTGTGGGTGCCGTTCCCTCCAAGAGAAATGTTTGTTCTTTCTTTCCCCGGGTCTGCAGCAAACCTGGGATGTGGTGTCAGTGCCTTCACTTATACTCCAAGGTTTCCATGTATTTCCTTTTTAAATGAAAATCATTTTGCCTGATTTGCCTAGCTCAGAGTTACTGGGGTAATACAATGGGAAGGAAAGTGTGAAGTGAAGATGTACCTGTTATCTCACTTAAGCCTCTCTAGAGTTGAGCACTTATTTCCTTATTCAGATGAGGAACACAGGCACCAAGAGGCTAAGTAATTTGCAAGGCCCCAGGTCTTAGAGGTGGGGAAGCCCAGGTTTGAATCCAGAGCTTTCCATTGCATAACATGCTCCTCTGAGACTAGAAATCAGGCAGACCCTTGCAGCTCAAACCGAGGCATGTGGAGCAGCAGCAGCAGCATCACCTGGATGCTAATGAGAAATGCAGAATCCCAGGCCCTGTCCAGGCTGACTACATGAGAATCTGCATTTTGATGAGCCCTCCAGATGATTCCTATGCATCTTAAAGTCTAGCAGCACTGCTGTAGAGGACTTCAGATTGAGCAACAGAGAGTAGACCTCAAAATAAGGTTCCCCTGCAAAGGCTATTTTTGTTTGTTACCACCACACAGGAATCATCAGAATCCAACAAAAATATGCAGTCCTCACAGGAATGAGCAAAGAAGGAATCATTACCAGTAAGCTGTTGGAGGAAGGATGGCAGTGAGCAGTCTTAGCCCTTTCTGTCTGAGCTCCCATTGCAGGGGAAGTGCTCCTCATTCAAGAAAGTCAAAATGCCCCAAGAGCATGAGTTTTAAGATGAAAACAAATTGTTTTTATGTGGATGTGTTGTGTGTGTTTAATTTTTGAAGACAGTATGAATACTTTTAGAAATGAGAGGAGGAAAAATCGGGAAGAAAGACTTTAGCCAAGCGGATACAGCCTAGCAGCTTTACCATTCAGGAGCTCTCCTCTACCTGCCTTTTGAGAGTATCAGTGCATTTTGATTATTTCAGGAGTGACTCCTTTATATTACTTTATAGCACACGGTATCCAGCAGGGAGGGCGGCCAGTTAGGTAGAAGGAAATTCAGCTTCCAAGTATCTCTCCCATAAGTGTTTGTCCTCAGGTTAAATCCTGTCTTAGTCTGTTAAGGCTCCAGTAACAATCACAACAATAAAATACCATGACTTACTGCTTATAAACAACAGAAGTTTGTTTCTCACAGTTCTGAAGGCTAGGACGTCCAAGATTAAGGTGCCAGCGGATTCAGTGTGGGGCAATAGTCTGGGTCCTGGTTCATAGAGAAGTCTTTCTCACTGTGTCCTCCCATGGTGGAAGGGGCAAGAGGTCTCTCTCAGGCTTATTTTATAAGGGCACTAACCCTATTCATGAGGGCTCTAACTTCAGACCCAGTCAACTCCCAAAGGCCCCACCTCTTAATACCATGACCTTGGATGTTAGGATTGCAACATATGAATTTTCGGGGGGGACGTAAACATTCAGACACCGTAGCAGACCCTCCACATAAGATGCTGCCTGCAGAACACAATTAGGAAATGCTGTGCCCAAAAGCCAGGAAACAAAATATACAAGCCAGGGCTTTGAGAAGCATAGGAAAGCATCTGAGTAGCACCCTGGGTGCCAGGCTTGGGGGAATGTCAGTCCAGTGCAAAGGGATTCTCAACCTCTGGCCAGAATATCCAGTGGGATGGATTCTGAGGGTGACTGCCCTGTCTGGGCCTCTGCTCCTTCCTGGCCTTTCCCCAGTTCTTTCTGTTGAGGCTACATTCTCACCACACCCCTAGGAGAGCTAGGACTTATTTCAAGTGATTTTTTTTTTTTTTTTTTTGAGATGGAGTCTCGCCCTGTCACCCAGGCTGGAATGCAATAGCGTGATCTTGGCTCACTGCAACCTCCACCTCCTGGGTTCAAGCGATTCTCCTGCCTCAGCATCCCAAGTAGCTGGGATTACAGGTGTGTGGCACCACGCCCAGCTAATTTTTTGTATCTTTAGTAGAGATGAGGTTTCACTATGTTGGCCAGGCTGGTCGCAAACTCCTGACCTCATGATCTGCCTGCCTTGGCCTCCCAAAGTGCTGGGATTACAGGTGTGAGCCACCGCACCTGGCCATTTCAGGTGATTGTAACACATGTTCTCATGTTTTAACATTGTGATTTATAATACTGTATTTAATCTTTATGGGTCACTTTTCTGAGCCACCGAACCCATCTGTGAAGTGTACAGATTCCCTGAAAGAGTCAAGAAGTCATTTGTCCTCATTTTCCCAAACATTCATTGTATCCATGGCTCCAAAAAGAATCAGTCAGGAATACTACAGAGGCCCGGTTGCTGCCTTCTAGGAACTTGTAGGCTAAGGGAGAGGTTGTGACACATAATGTCCTTGACTGCATATGTCAACCCAGGCATGGATACTCATTTCTGCTAAATCAAAGAGACTCCACATATACTAACATATCTACAAGCCTGAAGTCCTATTGTAGTGTTGGGCTTCTTCCCCTACCCTCTTCCCCTGTCTTCTTGTACTGGCTTCCAATTTCAAACTAGCCAAATGAGAACTGGCTAAACCAATTTTTCTAGTCTTTCTCTCCCTTGGTCTTCTGTTTTGTTTTGTTCTAATTTTTCAAAAGTCTGGACGAAAGGAATTTGGGTTGGGATAATACCATCATTCTGTCACTTCTAATTTCATTCTGTTAACAATTTTTAGAGTCACCTGGGTAGAAGCTTTGATTTTGAAAAACTACGCACTTTTAAGTTTTGACTCCAGAAGGTAATTTCAACTCAGCTGTAAACAATTCAAGAGGGTGAATATGAAAGAGGAACTGTCTCATCAGGCTTCCCCCATCCCGGGGTCTGGAGTCCTCCCTGCCTTCGTGGCACCTGATTTCGGAGATAAATAATTTCATTTATCTCTGGATAAATGGTATGCTGGAGGAGAGGGGAGGTAAAAGGGAAAGACAACTGCAGTTAGTTCAAAACCAGACTGTGAAACAGCCCTGCTGCTTTCTCCTTTCTCCCATCCCCCACTCACTCACTGATGCCTTCCATCACCCGGAGATTACGGGAAAGGCTGGTTATTGACAGCTGGGCAATTTGCACAATAAAGTTTAACGGTTTACATCTCTCTGTACAACTTTGTCAATGTTTTCCATGGATCACGTTCTCGGGTGAGCCCACTGACTCCTCTCCTTCTTCTCTTTCCCTTCAAGCGTGCAAACGCAAAGAGCAAGAACCAAACAAAGACAGGAACAATTCCCAGAAGAAATCCCGCCTGGTGTTCACTGACCTCCAACGCCGAACACTCTTCGCCATCTTCAAGGAGAACAAACGCCCGTCGAAGGAGATGCAGATCACCATTTCCCAGCAGCTGGGCCTGGAGCTCACAACCGTCAGCAACTTCTTCATGAACGCCCGGCGCCGCAGCCTGGAGAAGTGGCAAGATGATCTGAGCACAGGGGGCTCCTCGTCCACCTCCAGCACGTGTACCAAAGCATGATGGAAAGACTCTCACTTGGGCACAAGTCACCTCCAAATGAGGACAACAGATACCAAAAGAAAACAAAGGAAAAAGACACCGGATTCCTAGCTGGGGCCCTTCACTGGTGATTTGAAAGCACAATTATCTTGCAAAGAAACTTCTATTCTAGCTGTAATCATAGGCCAGGTGTTCTTTTTTTTTGTTTTTAATAGCTATGGAGTCCAAGTGCAAGCTGAAAAATTAATCTCTTAGAACCAGACACTGTTCTCAGCATGCTAAGCATCCCAGAAACCCAAATGGGGCCTTCCTGGAGCAAGTTAATTCCAGTATGGTGTCAGCCAAGCTCAGGATTGCTTAGAATGTCATCCGTCCCACTTCAGGTCCTGTCAGCTTCTTGCAGTCGAGTTCCTATGACTAACAATAGGAATTTGGCCTATGTGAGGACTCTGAGTTTAGGCTTCCAAGATACAACAATAAGAGAAGAATCTAGCAACAAGAATGACCTCATTTGTTTTCCACATGCTTAGCCTCATTATACCACGGTATGTCCAAGTTCACAGCCATAACATAAAAAACATCAGAATGGTAATTACTGAGCACAAGTTTTAAATATGGACGTTAAAAAAAAATCCAAGGACCTGTTTTTCCAACCCAGGCATCTTTTCATTGAATGATTTAGAAAGCTTTAAGTTGATCCAGCTTACAATTTTTTTTTTTTTCTTTACCTCCTGGAAATCTTATGTGGTCTTGGATCCGTCAAAACACCAGTCAGTTCACTTGAGCTCAAAGTATCAAGCACAACAAAGATAAACAGAAGTAAGGAAGGTTCTGGGTTCACCACATCTGCATTTTTACCACATCTGGATTGTGAAGTCATTAGGGAATTGATGAGAATATGGCTTCAAGCACATTTTGCAGTTTGCTACAAATTCTGTTGTACATAATGCAGACGCACACTCAGGAGGCCAATTTAACTGTTAACAGTACATGGAGCAAATGCAGCATTTTAAAAGATCTAGGTTTTTTTAAGATCATTAATGTGTCCTTCTTGGTTGATCAGTCATCTGGTCCCTCCTACTGTGCGTTATGACCACCACGTAATCCATTCCCACTCTTTCTGATTTGGGGTTTTTCCTCATCCATCCCATTTAGTAGGGATGTTTTCCATGTTTTCTAGCAAGAAAAAGAAATCAATCAATCAAACAAACCTGCATACATGTTACTCATGACTGTCATCTAATCCTAAATCTCTTCTGTTGTTGAATCATCCTTGCAAAACAGCTGAATAAATCTGGAGAAAACACAGCACACCAAAGAAGCAGAATACTGCAAACCAAAGACATTTATGACTTGTCATTTTCTAGCCTAAAAATACTGTGATTACTTTTAGAAATCAGAAAACCTCTGCAACTCTGAATGGCATTTGGCGCATCATCGGGCTGAATGGACCAGCTACGCCAGGGACGTTAGCCAAGCCACCCAGGGGAGTGGCTTTGCCACACCAGTTGTCACCTTCCCATAGCAAGTGGAAGAGCGCCCACAGAACTCTGAGAGATTGCGGAGGTCACAATGTGCATATTTACCAGTGAATGGCCCTGGGTGGGGCCACATGGGGGTGTTCAAAGCAAGCCAAACACTGCAATGATTCTTTACAGACACTTGAGACTGACTTTTTTATGAATTACTTAATCGAAACCAAAGAAACTTTTTCTGCACCTACTTCTGCAACAAACAAAACTGTCCCATTAAAATGAATAAATAAATCTGTAAATCATTGGAAATCACCACCAATAAGAAGGAAGCACGCCAGAAAATAAACGAAAACCAAAAAAAAAAAAAAAACAGCGAGACACACTGTGTTCAAACAGACCTCTTGGGACATTTTTTGGAAGCAGATTTTAAAGAAAGGGTTGAGACAAAGATAGAAATAAGGAAGAGCCTCAGTGGCTGCTGCTTCATTTGACAACTCACGCGGTAATCTTAAAGTTGAAGATTGTCTTTAATTTGTGCCTATGCAGTTTTTCAAAAGAACACGGAACAGAGCAACAGAAACCTCAACAGCTACAATACCAAAGATGAGGATTTCTCACACCTTTTGTTTCAGTTCATTATCTCCTCTTGCCTGGCTAAAATACTAATAGCGCCATTGATCTGTATAAAGGTAATCAATTATGTTTCTCTGAGCAACAAAAGGAAAGGGCCATTTATTTGATTTTATTGTTTCCCTTTAATTTTGTTTTATGGTTTTTTACCCCAACATGGAATCTCTCAAAAGTTTCCATGGACTCCAAGTTTCAGATGTTGGAATATTGAACAGTTCTCTGCTCAGCAGAGAGTAGGGAATAACATTATCACTTGAATGTTCTTTGCTTGACCCTTAGACTTGGTTCCTTCTATGTTCAGAGTCTCATCATCAGGGGAGGGAAAGGGAGTGAGGGTCAGGGATAGGGTTCTTGGTGATGCATCCTCTCCCGAGCCACAGAACCAAAGAGTTTATAGAGGAATTTACAGCCTCGTTTTCACGTGATTGCTACATCCTAACAGGGCTTCATTTGGGGGTGGGGGGAAACATGTAAAAATGATTGCCAGTTTCTACTTTTCTATTAGCTTTTTAAAAATCAGCTGTAAAGTTGCATTTCTAAAGAAAGATATATATAATATATAAAATACATATATAGATCAACTTGACATTGGTGATAACCAAAATTATTGCTGTCCAAATTCATGTCTTGTTTTCGTCCAGTGCTTCATTTGTTAAGTATTCGGTTCAGAATTTTTCTCATTTCTCATGCCATTCCAGAGTTAATTTGCCACTGTGGATGATTTGAATTATTCAGATCTCTATGGAAGTTTCTGGGAAAGGTATAAAGTCAAGATCAAGCTTTTTAGCACTTAACCTGTTGCTAAATGGATCCATGGTGTAAATGAGTTTTATTTGTATTCGGAGTCATCTCTATTCTATCCCTCAGCCTCAATTAAGGTGGTGAGTGAAGTACATCCAACAGGCTCGGCCCAGCACTGGGCCCTGACAGTGGGGTGCTCATCTTCTGTAACTGTTGGGAAGGCTCAGTGGTCCATTTTCACCAGTTAAAGAATATGAGGCCAGCTCAGAAGTCTGTTCTCCAGGAGCTGCCCTGTCCCATCTGGGTGTGCCAGACCCCCTCAGTGAGCAGATACACCAAAGGGACTTCTCGTAGGGGAAGTCCAGCTCCTGTTGCAATGGGTTGATAGATTTCCTCAGGGTGGTAATTACCAATTTGTATTTTGACAAGCCTATGTGCAACCACAGCTGGCACTGGGGTGGGCAGTGGTGTTGGGTGGGGTGGGGGAGAGTGTCTCAATCCTGGAGAGAAAATATAAAGCAGGTTTTGGGGAGACTCCTGGAGTCCTGCCCCTGGAGAGCCCCATTGTTGTTCTTTGTGCCACCACCTCATTCCCACTGTGTGGGTCTCCCTATGCAGGAGCTGTGAGAGAATGTGACCTCCACAATTTTTATAATTCATCCTGCCTAGGAGATTGTTCCTTGGCTTTTCCCTTGTGTCCCTTTGTCCTTTGCTCATACTCCATGTTTCCTTTGTCAAAGGACTAAGAAAAGAGCATATTTCAGCAGAGGAATGTTCCCATGTGGGTTGATTTCAACTAGACTATTTCTAAATGAGTCCTTGTGACATGTGTCCAATGGAAATGATTGCTCTTTTCCAGACTGGATTGAGGAATGGAGCCTGCTTGATTTGGTTAGTGATTCTTTGACATAGTAATCTCAGCATTTGGGTCTCCAGCATCCTCTGAAGATGTCTAGACCAGTAGAGGCTGCCTTTGTGACCTGACATTTCAACATTGGTCAAACCAGTCCTCTGATGATCAGAAGAACATGTCATAATTGTTACAAAAAAAAGAAGAAGAAAGGCAAGAATTTCCCCCCAAGGAGCTTTGATAAATGTCTCATACCAGATAATGTCATACCACAGAGAAGTGCTTGCTTTTAGAAAATTACTTATACACATGTATATGTGTATCTATATAGTTATGTGTCAAAATTTTAAGCCCTGTAGAATTTCAATTTGATAGAAATCTAACAGAAAAAAAATTCTATATTGGGTAATACAATTTAACCCAGTGAGTTTACTCAAAGATTTTTAAATTTAAGTTAATAATTTCAGAGAAAATAACCATTTGGATTTGGTTATAGTTTATGATCTGTTACCTCAATCCAAGGAAAATTTCAGGCATTCCTTAGCCATCAGCAAAAGGGACAGTGTGAAGGAACAGTTCTCAGCCAAATTTCACATTCTTGAGGCAGCAGAAATCAAAATACTCACAGCCATTGAGTGGAAAAACAATTTCCTTTATTCCTTTACACAGATAGGCTTGCATTGTTTTTGTTTTAATGTGATTTTGGTACTAGGGATGTAATTATTTAATTCCAGGAAATAATACAAAAACAAAACAGAGCCAATGCATTTCTTTTTCTAAAGGAAACAGCAACAACAATAAAAACTCAACACCAATATTTAAAAGCTTTTCCAAAATGTAAAAGAAGTGTTTAGCTTGCACCATGCATAAAGGTGCAGGCTAGTTGAGCCAGGAAGCATGGCAGTTCCTCTGGAGAAATCCAGAAAGAGTAGCTTCTAAGCTCCCTTTTCCCCCTGCAGGCTCTCGGCAATTGTAGGCTTTAGGAAATCCAAAATAATTTTCAATTCAAGCTAAAATAAAATCAGCATTTGGAATGTAAATCTGATACACACACACACACACACACACACACACACACACTCTTTTCTAAGTCAAACAACCTATTTCAAAACCAAAAATAAATACCTTTTGGATAATCAGTTATTTTCTTTGTCTATACTGGGCACCCACCTACTAGTGCCAGTAAATTCAAGTTGAACAGATTTTTTAAATCATTGTTATCTGGGTATAGAGGGAAACTTCCCCACTTTTGAAAATGTTTGTAGAATTATAGGAATGTCTGTTTGATTATCATTACCAAAGTGTGATGACAGTATGCCTTTGTAGTGAACTCGGATTTTCAGGAGTTTGAATAGTTGGATATTTTAAAATCTAAGAAGAAAAGGCCTGTTTCCAATGTTGAAGAATAATGGACTCTATTATAAAGTGGAGAAAAAGATGATACATGTGGTCAAGGTTGACCACAAGGCCCAGACACAACTACCTTGGCGATAACCTTCTAGATTTGTAACAGGTTAGAGGTGACTTTTTGTTTTTGTTGATGCTGTGTGATTCAGACTTCTTAGCCTAACCAGGAAGAGTAAGTGGAAATGTTAGATGAAGAAGGAATAGAGCTGGTGTATCTATAACTTTCTGATATTTGTCTGCCAAACTTGATAGATTAGTAATTTTGTATCTTTAGCTAAGACTAAGTCACCCCTGAAACAACAGGAGATTCTAGTTTTAAAATAAGGCCACAAAAATCCTTACTGAATGAAGAATGGCACCCCAGTTGGTTGTATAAGTCTCATAAGATAATGAAGTTGGCTTTAAATATGGATGTCTCGATGCCTATTTTCTATCAATGATTTCTTTGTTTCCAAGGTCAGGGAGGGACAGAGGGGAGGGTTTATCTGTTTTAGAAAGTCTCAGAATACTTATAAAATACAAAAGTAGTTATTAAAATATATAGGACCTCACATAGGTAGACACATAACTTACCATTGAGGCTGATGGGCTGTTATGTGAATCACACAGGACCTTAAATGAGGCTCATTATTCTCAGACACCAAAATGATTCTGACAGCCTGAAACAGGTATTGCTAGAGCCCAAGCTTTCCTTAGAAGTTTTGGAGTTAGGTTGATTGGAAGTAACCAGCTAATACCTTTTCTAGTGGAGAAAAACACATTGCTACCAGCTTGTTCATCGCATAGAAGTCTTCCACTCTGCTCCATTTTTAGCAGCAGGCATTTCAGGTAGCACAAACCTTGGCAGATAAGTGTGCCTAAAGCTTATACAGTCTGTCCGCTTGGATGTATACAAATTTAGATACATATTTTAACATGTATTCTCATAGATTACTTTACAACAACACACGTTACCTATAGGTGTCTAGACTGTGTACATACAAGTGTGTACAGACATGCTTCATACCTTTATACTGTAATCTGTTACAATAAATAAATTTTAAATCATCATTTAACATGTATGTGGTACTTTTACAGTGTACATTGTTTTTGTTATTTATTGTAACATTGAAAACCAAAATGCAGGGAAAACAAAAGTATCCCAGCATCTTCATCCTGTACACTTGGAATTAATTTCATTTGGGCATATCCAAGATAAACTCAACTTTCAAGAAACCTTCTATATTATTTAATTATCTGTGTTAGGATGACACCTATGCTTGATGACTTCGGTTGAATAGCTTTATTCTGGATCTTTCATAACTAAAGCTAAATCCAAAGACCTGAAAAAGGACAAAAAGAAAAAAAGAAAAAAACAAAGAAAAAGAAGAAAAAATAGTAAAGTTAAGCGCAAACCAATGGGGAGACAGTGGGCTCTGGTTTCCAGGGTTGAGACAATGCTACTGCGGTCTTGGGGAGACTGTGTTAGCTAGTGGGGGTGGTGATTTTTTTCATGCTTGTCACATCTAAATGGTCTTTAACATGAGAAAGTTTTAGAGGTTATAATTTCCTGCTTTGTTTTTATTTAGACTATCAAAAGAAGTTACACATGTTGTCATTCAAAAAATGAAGACACCCTCTGCCCCGCCCCACAGAATGTTTTTTATCTTGTCTCTTTGGGTTATGACCCTACAAGCTAAGTACCATTAATGTAATTAACTTATTTAAATTAGTTTCTAGTACATAAATGTATAAGATTTGGGTATTTAATCATCCTTCCTTAGTTTGATTTTACTCTTTGTACTTATTTATCAAAACCTAGACCAATGGTGCATCAGAGATGCAAAATTCTACTTGGAATACTCTTGAAGTTTAGTTTGCTTTATAAAGCAGTGAAATTCTGTTACAGACAGGGAAGAAATACAGGTTACAAAAAGAGAATTTGGGATATTCTTCCCTCTTAAATTAACTTTTAAAATAGTCTAAGTAACACTTATTAAATTATTTAACTTAAGTTTGTAGCCCCACCTGGTACCAGGCGAACTCCACCTCTAATTATTGTGGCCCTTGGAGCCTTCATATTGTAACTTATTTATTTAACTTATTCAGCATCTGTGAAAGGTGCACTGTATAGTTTATATTTTTTATTTAAAACGACAGAGAGCACTGCAGTTTGTTTGCTGTCAGAACAACAGAGCAAATTTTGTGGACAAGCAATGACTATTCAGCCTGAACCTGTGCATTCAGAACACATAAGCCGAGACCCTGCTTCACCAGCCTGGATTTCGGGGCTTCTATACAGAAACTGGAAAAATAAATTTTAAAAAAATCATAAACAAAAAGAGAAACCCTTACACTAGCTGCTTCCAAGAATGAACTCTGTGTGTATGTAAAGCAACAAAACAAAAAAGGAGAAAAACAAAAAGCAGAAAAAAGAAAAAAAAAAAGGAAAAACTTTCTATTTCTAGTGAGAACCAAAGAAGGCTACCTCACTGACTTTTTCCATTTGTAATTTTAATCGTGTTGATGACACCAAAGATACCAAAGATTTCTTTATCTGTGCGGTCTGCATTTTGCTTGTGCTCTTTTATGATTTGAACGATTTTCTCTGACATATGGTATGTACAGCCACAGCTCAGATACCCCAAAGAAATAATTATCTATGCGACGGCGGCTGCTAATTTGGAAAGGGATGTTTTCTGTGTTTATCTTATTTGTTTGCTGTCCGCTCCACATGTTCAGGATGTGAGTTCGGATGCTGCTGTAATTGGATTCCTTAAATTCTGATTCCAAATTGGGGAAGGAAACTGGTTGGAAATGGCCTTCAGTCCTAGCCATGGCCTCTATCCCTGCTGGGACCTATCACCGTAAAGATTGCCAATTACTGAACCACGGAAGCTCTGACCATTGAGTAGCTGACCTGGAAGAGACCTTAGGAATCATTTAGCCTAAGCCCCGGTGGCCCAGAGGAATGAGATAGTTATCCAAATCAAATAACTCTTGAGAGTGAAAGCCCACACACACCTCCTGGTTCCTGCCCCAGTACTCCACCTATTGTGCAGTGCTACCTCTGCATGAGAGTGGTCCCACATTGACAAATAGGACCGTGGCAATCCTTTAGCAATGACCAGGGACTGGGGTTTCTCTCTTAACATTTTCAGCCGTAAAATTAGTCACAAGCATTTTCAGTGTCCCGTTAGTATCTCAGCATAGTCACATATGATCAGTTGCTTCGTGGAGGTGGTCTGCCTTGAAATACCAGGGCTCATACAGGGGTTTTTGCCCTAGGAAAAACATGTTGATCCCAACAGTGTGATCACTTTTGAACCTCTCCATTACAAAGCGTTGTATAAATAACTTTTTAATTCAGTGGGAGGAGAAAGTTCATTCTTGGCTTGTTGGCTTTCATTATTATGGGTACTTTAAAGTCAATATTTATCAAGAAAGGGAACTTGACCACCATTGGCACTTGTGACATTTTAAGTTCTTCAGCCTTTTCCTTTCTAGTTGTAGGTGTTTACATTTCATTTCTAAGCCAACTCTGTATCTATGAGAGAAGTTTAAGGTTTACATCATTTGATACTAAAGGGTTATTCGTGGTAAATGAAAAATGAGCCCAAAATTGCAGAGGAATATGCCAGTTTAAGAAATGGTTAAAGTTGCTTCTCTCTTTCCTTCTTACTCATGAAATTAATTGGTCTTCTTCAAGTTTTTTTAGATTCCATTAAATGGTTAAATCACTATTAAGAGCTGTTTGTCAGCGTCATTTGTGTGTTAGCCAATGAATCTGTCTCAGCTTTTGACCAAATGGGTTTTAGACACATGCAAAGATCTGCCTCTAGTCCATATAGCTCTTTTTGAGTGCTAGTATTTTGCATTTCACATAATGTAATTATCTTTGAGCTTTTAAAGAGACCATTTAGACAAAGAAGCAAAGAGAGGAAGAGACCAATCAACTCATCAGTTCCATGCATCAACAAAGCATAGCTAGTAGAGGAATATAGATGACAGATTGACAAACTGTAGGAAACACTGTTACTCTCTTTCTGAAGTTTTCAAGCGCCATCCTATGTGAAAGTTCCCTCCTGTCCAAACAAGCTCAAAGCCCCATCTTCTCCCTACACAAGGCAGACCCGTAAGGCCTTCCTTCCAAAGAGCACATTGCTTTGGTTTTCTCCCTAAATTCCTATTGGAAGTAGAACTCTCAGAATCCCTGGGAGACAAAGCAAAGATGACTTAATTCATTGAGCAGCAGAGCTCTGTATAAGCGAACATCACCTTCCCCAACTTTCCTACTGCCACACCCATATGAGAGAGGATCTAGAAAGAGCGATGGCAGCCTGAACACAGAAAACATCCCCACTTGGCAGACCCCTCCTCAGCAATCCCCCCAGCCTCATGCTTCACTTGCAAAGTGTGACATAACCACGGGACGAGTGCCTTGCTTGAACCAAAGCAACGATTTAGCCAGTCTGGACCTCTCTGTGCTTTTTTTAATTCTTCCTGTGAATACCTCAGCTTCAACTGGGCCTCCATACAGTCAGTTGGTGGGCTTATTGTACTGTGGTGCTTTGCAATGCAACCCTGCAAAGAACAAGATTTGTACTAATACCAAAGGTTCTTTCTCTATGTCTCCTCCTCTGCCTCCCTTGTTCTTCCCTTTTTTCTAGTTCTTCACGGTTCCAAAGCTTTACTATGAACCCGGGCATGTTGGCAATGCAGACCGCGCAATTCCTTACCGAATTTTCTCAGATATACCTCATAGACAATAGTGTTTAGAGTAATGTTATTATAGCGTATGTAATAAATTATTCACTGTTTCTTTTGGTAACTGTGATTTAAAAAACGAAAAAAAAAAAAAAAGCTTTATACGTTTTAGGTTGTGCTTTTGTAATAGACGAAAAAGGTGCGCTTAAAAAGAAAATGTATGTTTTCTTTTCCCCTTTGGATTTTATTTATGCTGGATTGGGGAAAGTTGCAGAATGAGCCCAAAGTTTACAGTTTCATATTTTGCTGAAGAAACAATCTGTGTTCATTTGCTCTGTTGAAAAGAATAATTATTTTCTACATTTGTGCTACTTGGTCTGAACAATTAATTGTTCTGTGTTAACAGTGTAGTATTATAATTAGCAACTGCCAATCAGTGCTATAATTTTATGCATGAGGCTAAAAATTTAGCAGTGTGATGCATTGTGGTCTTAATAGCAGCATTTTTCATTTTGAACTAGATCTCCCCCTTTGGTTCAATGGACTTTATTTATGCATGGGCGCCTATTGTTTGTTAGCAGTTGTGGAACAGTTGTGTATACATTAAACTGTGAAAATGTACACAGTTCAGCCTCAGACGGTGGTAATATTGGTTTTATTGGGAGATATCTCACCTCGAAAATACCCTTTACATCTGTTGGGATCGGAAAATGAATCACATTGAATTGGGTTCCAACTTTATAATGAGAAAAGTTATTCCAAATTTTTGAGTTAGCCAATTTGCATTCCACAAATTGGGATCCTCATAACCCAGATATATCACCATATCTGAGAGGGGTTTGAAAGCAAATATTGAAAAACTCACCTTTGCGTATTTAATTTCCACCAAAAGGAGTTATTTTGGCTTTATGCTCATGAACTTAGACCTAACTGGTCATGTATATGGAGGTGCAAATTCATCCACCTGTGGCCCTCTTTGATCTCTGCTTGGGAATGGCTATTTTTGACTGTGTGTGGTTTCTTCTAGTATTTTGTGATCAGGTCAGCTCACAGTAGAAACTCAAATGGCATCAATATTTCTAATTCTTCTCTGCCCACTTCTCTTTTGTCCACTCTACTGGACATTCCCACCAACTGTTCCAGTGATTTGGGCAAAAATACGCAGCCATTTCCCAAAACTTCACATGTGCAGCTATCATGGCTCTCCCTCCCTAGACTTGGAGGTGACTCTCACTTAATTTTTACCTGCCTGACAATGTTCCATCTACCTTCTAAAAGGGAGTATAAGAAGTTTTCAAACCCACTTTAGAAAAACCATCTTCTTTAAATCCTTCAATTATCTGAGGTCTCTGTATGTCAAAAGTGTTTTTCAGTTGCAGGGGATTGGGCAAACTTGTTCTTTCTTATACTTGGGTTCAAAGACCCATTCTCGAGTTTCATATTTCCCAAACCAACATGCTTGACATAAAGCCAAATCAACTGCCAAGCACACTTTATTTTGCATAGGAGCATGCAGCCTACGAAACCTTGGTTGAAAAGCAGCAGTCTGCTATGCAAAATATTGGAAATCACTGACAGTATAGCATTCATATTATCTGTGAGAGTGTATTGGGAACATGCTCTCATGAATAATACAAAGAAACACATTTTTATTTGGTCTTATAAAGTAGATTGTGGTAATGTAAACTTTGATATATAGTCTTTTTATTTTTCCCTTATCTGCCAAAGATGGGAACAGATATAAGAATTTTTCAAATTGGCTTTTCTAAGACAGTTGATGATTGTAATAGTGTTTAATCTTACAGAAAGCTTTATATGTTCTTCCACAATAAAATTGATATTTGTTTCAGCAAAGTTTTCCTGACACTCACAAACCCACAAACTGTTCCTCTTAATGCAGATATTGTAGAATCTACAAAGTTCAAATCCATTTTTGATCCAAAGAAAACAGAGGGGTATTTGAGACACGAGTATACCCAGCCCTTTTTTATCACAGGCAATGCATGGGTCTGCTCGTTACGCTTTGCCAAGAAGTCTTATGAAACCCAAGGTATATTTTGTTATGCAATTTTATGTCTTTTTTTTTTTTTAAACATTGTGGAAAGTGGTATGTTGAATCAAGTGTAAGCTGAGTTTTCCAGACAACTGAAGTAGCTACATCGTGAATGTTATTTTGTTATTAAAGGGTTTTTACTCAATGCTTTGTGCCAATGGATGTCCTTTTCCTTGGAGACACAGAACTACGAAATTACCTCAGCTTGGCCTGATTTTCTCTCCTCCCATCTTGGGGAAACATGGGCCTGGCCTGGGAAAAGGCAGGTCATGGGCTGGAAGGTAGGTTTTGATCCTAGGAAGAGATCTCTATCTGTCAGCTTTAAAGAGAACTGGGCCAAAAATCTCTAACCTCACTCTCTCTGGACTCCAACACTTCCCTGCAATCCCTTGGTCTTGAGCATGTGCCAGCGTGAAGGCAGACTCCAATTCATACATGAAAGGCAAGAAAAAGAAAATAGTAACCTTGTATCTTCTGTGGGCCACCAGGCACTCACCTTTCCCCACCTTGCACTCTACCCAGTCAAGGCTGTTGCAGCCCATCTGGTGGTTTACCTGGGACATTACCAAAGGCTTCTTCTTCCATGCTGGGTTTGCAAAGGATCCAGGTCCCCTCTATCCAGTGGGGCTCTTCCACATCAGAAGTCCCCTTCCCACCATCCTCTGCATCCTGTTTAGCTATCCCATCTATACCTTTTGGAGATGATTATTTAGAAAACAAAGAAAGGCATGGAATGGGTTTCCTGTTGTTTTCTAGGTTGTATTTTAGCTATTCTCAATTCTTTGATCTGGAAAAATACAAGAGGGAAAAGGAGACCCCACTGTCTCCCTGTGCTTTGCTGCCATCTCAGGGGCAGGGGCAGTGCACATTGCCTATGCTGTTGATCTGTCTTAGGGGACAGGCTGAATCACAGCTATTGCCCCAGCCAAAAACACGGCCCATCAATGCCTACTTTATCTCTGCTTGAAAGTCCTATTCAAAAAGTTGTAGAGTTTGAGGTTCCCCCCCCCATATCCTTTGCTTTGGTCCAATTTGGCCTTTAGCTTAAGAGTCAGCTTTATCTCTAGGAAAGTTTTTTCAGATTATGACAAGGAACCTGCCACCTGGGAAGAAAAGAGTCCAAAGACTATCTAGCAATTGGATAGGTAATCATACCATTAACAGATACTTCCTTGAAGGTAGAATATTATTTCCTTTCTTTACCATTTTGTGTTACACAAGTCCAAGTGGTGCCAGCAAACTTCTTACCATGAAATGTTGTAAAACACCTGGCATACTGAAATTTCTGAAACAAAACCACAAGCTTCACATTGATAACTTAATAAATAACCACTGAAGTTTAGATGCAGGGACTGAGATGATACAGGCAAAATCTTGGTGTTGGTTTCTCTTTTAATTCATATCTTCAATCACCTAACCTTCCCTCAATCCAAGAGCAGTTCAGTCTTTTCTTCCCAGGTCTGGGATGCCAAAGAACTTCATAGGAAAAGATAATTAAGGATTGACCAGCATTTCAATTACTTTTCTTCTTCTTCCTTTGCATTTCTCAAAAGTGTTCTCCTGGACCAGAGAGAAAGAGCTGGTCCATTATTTTTTTCATTCTTTCTATTCAAATATTTCCACCCAGATAATACTTTATTAACCCAGGTACTGTAGATCCTTCCTTGGTCAGTGAATTATTACAAGAGGATCTATCCTTCCACCAAAGTGAGTGAAAACAAGTTCCAGTATCTTTTCTTCCATCCAGTTTTGTTCTCAGAATCCAAGTCAGTCCTGGCTCTTTTCTCACTTTAGGTCCTGGCCTCAGATGTGTTTATTTTTGCTATTTAAAAATACCTTTAAATTTCACATGCTGGCCTGCAGGACTTGCATCCTTTGTTCTATACTGTCGACTGCTTGATGTTATTGAAAGGTGACTATAATGAGGGAAGAAAGGAGGAGGTGAAGAGAGAAGAATTTGTCCCAGATCTGTTTAAAGTTTTAAAATTTTAAAAAGGGACCCATTAAATTATGGGAAAATGGCTATAGAGTGTGAGCCTCCTTTGACCATATGCTCAAAGACCGTACTCTGCCACCTGCCTTCTAGGTAGCTATTCTAGAAACTCAGCCCTTTAGTAGAAACCTAACTACCTTTTATAGGTCTCTTTCCGGATTCCAAAAGGACAGGAGATCAGAGAGTCACATATACGCCCCTTGTTTTATTTTCTTGCTTTCACAGGTATTATCTCCAAGAAAATCGTAGGGAAAAACTTTAAACTGTTCTTTTCAGTTGATCCCTTTGACATCACCTCTCATGTTTAAAATCAGGAAAACACACCCCTAAAATTTGCACTCTCTTCTGTTTTGAAAACGAAAACCCACACACAAATCCACACTATTATCTTTCACCCTGAGCTATATTTCCAAAGCATATTATAATCCAGATTTTGCCCCATCTCAAACGTGTTAAGTCAGACTGTGCTGAAAGACTTTCGAGGGACGGTCAACAGGGTATATGTTCAGTGGCTGCCCTGAAATCCTGGTGGGGATGAGGATCACACTTCATCATCAAGGGGATGCCAACCCCCTGATAAGCTCCCAGTCCTTTTGGAAGATTTCTTCAAATGTTAATTGCATTTTCAATTTTGCTCATTTCCCACCCCAATGTTTTGTCTGCAACATCGCTTACACTGGATTCTTTCTATTTTTATTCCTATCATTAAATGGTAGTGCTGTAAATTCTGCAATTAATGTTAAATAAACTGCTTTAATTCATTGACCATGGCTCAGATGCCTTCTTTCTCTTTTCATGGAAGGAATTAAGCACTTTTCCCCCTACTGCATCCCATTGTGGTTTCATAAAAAAAAAAAAGTAAAGTTGTTCTTAGTGAGACTACAATTTCTATCTCTGATAATATGCAAGACACATCTTATAATCAACAAACCTGTTATCCTTGTTATAAATCACAAAAGATGAGAGATGCGCCATAAAAACCATCTTTTTTCTTAACCTGTTAACACTTTAGAGATAGCCTGTCCTACACTTATCTTTGCACAGATTTTGTATGAGGTCACATATAGTGAGTCAAAAGAAGGATCATGTTATTGTCACCTTATGGAAGAATCAAGAAAAATAGACGGAAAATAAGGCCTCATACAGAATCTAAACCCTACCACAAATTAGTTGTATGGCTTTGAGCAAGTCATTTAGACCCTCTGGGCTTCAGTTTCTCCACCTGTACAAGGTCAAGGTTAAACTTGGTTTTATCAAAAGCCCCTTCCATCTTTGCATTTGCCCCATTTTTGTACAGATTTTATCTTGGCTTATTATATTCTCTAAGTTAATGAGTTTGTTTTTTTATTTTATTTTATCTTCTGAGATGGAGGCTCGCTCTGTCACCCAGGCTAGAGTGCAGTGGCACAATGGCTCACTACAACCTCTACCTCCTGGGTTCAAGTGATCATCCCACCACCTCAGTCTCCAAGTAACTAGAATTACAGGCGTGCACTCAGCTTAATTTTTTTGTTTGTTTGTTTTGTATTTTAGTACAGACGGAGTTTCACCATGTTGGCCAGGCTGGTCTCGGATTCCTGACCTCAAGTGATCTGTCCACCTCGGCCTCCGAAAGTGCTGGGATTACAGGTGTGAGCCACCTCACCCAGCCCATCTATTCATTTTAAATTTAGATATCTGAGATTGGAGACTATTATTCTAAGTGATGTACCTCAGGAATGGAAAACCAAATATCGTGTGTTCTCACTGATGTGGGAGCTAAGCTATGAGGATGCAAAGGCATGAGAATGATACAATGGACTTTGGGGACTTGGGGGGAAGAGTGGGTGGGGGACAAGGGATAAAAGACTATAAATATGGTGCAGTGTATACTCCCCAGGTGATGAGTGCACCAAAATCTCACAGATCACCACTAAAGAACTTACTCATGTAACCAAATACCATCTGTACCCCAATAACTTACGGGAAAAAAATTTAGATATCCACAAGATTCAAAGGAGTCCCATTGGGTTAACCCTTGGTCTAACTCGCCTATAACCCAGCCCGTGAAGCACTGAGTGTCGTCATCTAGACTGGTGGTTTTCAACCCTGGGTGCACATGAGAATCACCCAGAGAGCTTTTACAATATACTCTACCTAAGGTCCATCCCAGATCAATTCATCCAATTCCACAAGGGTGGGCCTCAAACATTGGTGTATCTGTTAGCTTTTGCTAGAGTGAGTTAGTGGGAACAAACCACTCTAAAACATAGTGGCTTAAAAAACAACTGTATTTATAACTCATAATTCTGTTGGTTGTCAATTTGGGTTGGTCTCAACTGGGTAGTTCTTCTGATTGGGCTGGGCTCACTCATGCATCTGTAGTCAGCTCCCCAGTTGGCTGGGGGCTGGCCAGTCTAGGATAGCCTTAGTTTAATCAACTGAGCTCTGCTGTCCTTTATCATCCAGCAGGCTGGCCTGGGTAGGGTTCCAGGAGATCAAGTGAATCACACAAGGCCCCTTAAGACCAAGGCATGGAACAGGTATGATCACTTCTGCTGCATCCTACTGACTGAAGGACACCATAGGTCCAGCCTCACTGGGGTAGGAGTGAAAAGAGATTCCTTTAGTCAAAATGCTTTAAGTTATTGGTAACTGCCCTTGCAAATCCATTCTCTCATTTTTTTTCCTTCTCCCTGAACTCTTCCCTCCTTAAGTGATGCTAGGAGGGGGGAAATCATTTGCAAAAAGAAAATTAAAAGGAATAAATCCGTGTGGACCCATGAAGCATGAGGAAGCATTGGTCAGTCCACGATGGTTCACTGAGCACAATTATTTCTAGAATTAATGATGGTGGTTGCCAACCGTAGAGGCAGCCACTATGCTGTCACCTCCAGAATCCTCCTTCCTTGATCTGCACAACAATCATGCGGGGGACATAGGCTAGGGCAGGGTGCAGCAACGTCAGGACCAAGAGGCAGAATTAGCATTCAAACTCAGATGTCAGAGTTGACCCCGTGCAACTGGTCACTCGGTGCTGCACCATGAAGACTTGGAAGTTAGTAAGGCATGCTTCCTCGGGTTGCAGTGATAGAACATATATTACCAAGCCATTCCTGCTATGGAGCCATATCAGCTATATTCCAAATAAGTCACACAAACAACAAAAAAATGCCGAGAGTTCAGAAGAAATGGGGATAATGCTAAACAGGGCTAGTCAAAAAAGGGCTCTCTCATTTCATTAAGATTTCCAAGTACTACAGTTTTATTACTAAATCTGAGCATAACTCAATGCATGGCCAAGTGGTCTAGGTTTGTAGGAGTAGATTACATTTCTGCCCCCAGGTAGTTACTCCCAGGTAACTAACCTAACTACCCCAGGTAGTATTTTTCTCAGATTATCAATATGTAAGTGTCTGAATCATGCCTCCAGGAGTACTTCTAGCTCTGATTTGAGAGAGAAACCAGCGGTTTGAGTCAGTCATGTCCTAGGCCTACGTCTTACTGATATGTGGCTCTGGGAAGGTCATTTAAATTCCCATCTATAAATTGGGGATAAGAATATCAACTGTACTACTGTTCTGCCTGGTTCACAAAGTTGTGTGTATATATGAATACATCGCTATTAAAGACAACCAACATTTTATAAAAGAGAAATCTGAGGCTCAGAGAGGTTAGGATAATTGGCCTAGGTAATACAGTAGTGGAGCTAGGATTTGAGCCAGGATCATCAGCTTCAAAGCCCGCCTGAAAGTGTCAACTAAACATGAATTCCCCTAGTGACATGAGAAAGCTGCATCGTGGCACTGTGGCGATGCATGCCACAAGACCTAAGCCATTTCTTAACAATTAGCTTTGACAATGGAAGTGCAACTAGTAGAAGAATTTATAAACTTGCTTGTTTTGCCCTGAATTGATTATTCATAAAAATTGTCATGCACCGACTAAGCCAATTTGGTTATGCACAACATTTAGTTTCTTGTGGTAGCTAATGGTAGCCACCCAAAGGTTTTGAGATGGGCAAGAGTCAACTACTTCCCCACAAACTTCTTGCCAGATTTTAAAGAAAGTGAGTCTGAGACTAAATGTTGCCACATACAGGTATTTACTTAACATGCTTAATTTAGCAAATCAGTCACAGAACCACACATACCACTCACTGTGGGAGTTTTGTGAAGTGTGAGGTCTCTGTATTATCGGGAGCCCTAACCATATTCCAGATAGACCTAGGAACATTTTGGAGGCAGGCTTTCATTAGTCCTTGGGCAGCAGCAGACAACAGGTAATATTCTAGACTGAGGACTGAACACAGGAACTTTTAGGGATCAAACCTCTCCTGTATCCCCTAAAGCAGGCTAAGGGTTTCACTGAAGTCTTATACTCTGTGCATGCAAGAGAGTAGAGTTAGGGCTTCCCCAACCCACCTATCTCAAATACCTTTAATTTTTCCAGTCACCAGAATCCATTTATAACATTTTCCATGATACAGTGATAGGTGACTGTCGAAGTGGACTGAGATGTGGATGGCTGAAGCACTGTTAGTGACCATCCTGCAGTGAGAACACTCTGAGGTAATGTTCACCAACTCCCTGTTCTTGGTTAGGATGATTTACTGCCCCCAGATTACAGCTTGAACAAACAGACACATGAGTAACACCAAGCGGTCTGTGCCAAAGTTTATTAAAATAAGTCACAGTCATTGCAACAAAGAAAAAACATAGTCCCTGTGTTAGAAAAGATTGAAGACAATATGTTAATTTCAGTATTATGACACTTTATGTGTGCATTTATTCATCTCATTTTTCCTGCAGCCTATAGTGCAGGCATTATTATTATTCCCATTGAATAATTAAATGCTAGAAGTTTAAATCATCTTCCACTGCCTCACCTAATAATGACAGCATACATGTGTAGATATTTACTATTGCTAATTATTGTGCTGAACTTTTCATGATTTATCTCATCTTGTTCTATCTTGTGAGGCATGTACTGTAATTATCCCCACAATACACATGAAGGAACTGCTCTTTAGAGAAATAAAGTAACTTGCTTCAGGTCACACACTAGACAGGCTGACTCCAAGGCTAAGCTATTATTCGTGTGGAGTTTTCCTTCAGCCAATGGCAGAGCTTATCCTAGTACTCACTGCTTAGGACTCTGACTCATGTGTTCTTTCAACATTCTGATTGCTAAGCAGCTGATGTGGGTAGAAGTGAAGGTAACTAGTGCTAACACCCTTCCAGCATCTCCAGTATAAATGCATTCACAGCTGTGATGCTGTGGTTTATGGCTGCTCAGAACTTGCTCACATTTCCAAGTCTTTATTTCACCGTTGGAGAACTCCATTCAGGACATGTGTGTGGAACTCCATGGAGCTTACAACCAATGATTTGGGATGTCCCAAACCACACAGAAGCATACAGAAGTGCAGGTAAGATATCACTGTTGGCTGTGCATATTCACAGGATTGCAAGAGCTGTCACATTGAAACCAGATAGAAAGAGCCTGGTATTGGCATAAACTGTTGGCTACAAATACATCTCCAAACGGGGGCACTTTGGGTAACCTCATTTGAGCTTTAAATGGTCTCAAAAATCATCATTGCCATTGTTGTCATCATCATCTTCACCTTCACCACCCTGGCTGAATTTTTAGGAGACCAGTAAATAACACTCCTGCTTTCTCTTTCTGAGTTTAGATCGAATAGAAATAAGACATAAAAATGAGAGCCTTTTTAAAAATCAGCTTTATTGGTAAAGCTGATTCCCCGCAAGTTGAGTTTCCCCCCAAAGTCTGCAGGCCAACTCTTTCTTCACCCATCATGGGGAGGCGGGGAGGAGTTACTCCAAAGAGCACTTCCAATAAACCTCCACATGTAAATTTTGGCCTCTCAGAGTCTGCTTCCCAGGGAACCTAACCCAAGGCACCCATTTACATGCCTCCCCTTACTCCACCTCTTCCCAGAACTGGCCTATCCTACAACTAGAGACATTCATTTCCTAAGGAAAAATGTGCAATATAAAATATCAACGTTCTCTAAGATCTGCTGTGAGAAGGTCAAATCAGAACCATGGACAGCCTCCAAAACCATCCTCCTTCCCATGCTTAATGACTGCCCGCTGCTCCTCAGCTGCCTCCCTCTGGCTGGGCCTCTTCTTGCTCAGCATTCTACAGCAGGTCCAGCAGAGAAGGAACAGCAGTCGAGAGTGGACCGTGTAATGTTTCTACTCAGCAGGGTTAGAGCAGCCCCCCAGTCTCTCCTCTACCCACAGGGAAGAGCAGGACAGGAGACAGGAGGCCCCAGGTCCTTGTCCTTGATGGGCTGAAGAAGGACGTTCATGGTCCACTGTACCAATGAGGCAACTATTATCCCGTCAGAGAAGCAGTTGCATCTTCCAAACCCAATCTGGCCATCTAGCTACTCAGGATCAAGCTATGCTCAGACATTTCTTTCAGGGACAGCTTTCAAAAACCACAAGTCTAAGAACAAAGAATGAGTTTGTGTCTCCTGCATGCAAAGTGGAAAACCTTACACACACACAGAATGGACAGTAGCCTTTATGGAATATGACATAAAAGTGATACCTGCTCTAATACTGTGTCTAAAACCCTACCAATCACAGTGTATTGGGGGGAGGGGGCATTAAATATTGTCCTTTTTGGGTATTCACTTTTGTTTATCTTTCTTTTAAAGTACATCTCTTGCATATATATATATGCAAATTCTATATATATGCAAATTCTATATATATATATATATATTTCCCTTTTTAGCCTTGTTTTTTACATAGGTAGTTCTCAACCAGGGGTGATTTTCTCCCAGTGGGACATTTGGATTTCTCCCAGAGACAATTTTTGTTGTCACAGCTGAAGAAGTGTTGCTGGCATCTAGAGGGTAGAGGCCAGGGATGCTGCTAAACATCCTATAATGCGCAGGATGACCACGCACTACAAAGATTCTCCAACCCCGAGTGTCAGTAGTCCCAGAATGAAACACTCTGCTCCATACACATTTCCTTCTCTCATAGCAATGTTATCATTTTGTTTGTATGTGTTCACATAGAATCTGCATTGCAGGGTGCATGTATTTTTAATTTATGTGACTAGTATTATATTAGATCATCTCACTCTACCTTATGGTTTCTACTCATCACCCTGTTTTTGAGGTCCATTTATATTACCATGTGCACTGTGATGCATTGCTTCTGGGTTCTACATGGAAATCCACAGAATGCATCGCCACATTGTTCCCATCCATCATCTCCAGCAAGGGATCCCCAGGCTGCCTCCTACTCTCTACCATCATAAACTTTGCTACAGAGAACATCCTTGTGCATGCTTCTATATGGCCCTGCGTGAGAACATCTGTGGGGTAAATACCAGGAGTGGAACTGCTGGATATCAGGTAGGTGTGTTGTAAACTTGACCAGATATTGACAGACAGCTTTCCAGAAAGACTTTCCCAGTCCGCACTCAAACCAGCAGGCCATGATGCTTCCTAGATCCCTCATTTAAAAGGTACTCTTCTTGAAAATGCACATAACCTATGCTAAGATTAGCATATTAAATCACCATTACCTTCCATATGAATCTATCAGACCATCTTCCTCACAGGAAGTAGCTTCGGTGGCCTGGGTGTCTAGGCTAGAAAGGCTTCAAGTAGGGGATGTAAGTAGAAAGAGAAGTGGGAGGACCCAAAGACAGACCCTCTCCTGCCCTCTGGGAGAATTTTCCTCGCTCCTGAATTTGCTGCCATTCATTTTAATGGATTGTTTGATGTCTTCCATTATTAAACTTTTTTTAACTTTTATAACTTCAACTTGAAGGGTGTTTTCTTTTTCCATAAGCAGTCTCAGCCTAAATCAAGGCGAAAAAACCTACAGAAATAGAAGCACGCAGGGTTCAGACTCTTCTGAGAGGCGTACATGCTCATCATGGCACTGCTCCTGCTTCCTCAGTCATTCAGCTCACCCGTGGGACACAAGGATCAATAAAGCGATAGAACCACAAATAACACAGGCCTATCAGCAATATATTAGCAAAGAGTGTTTAAAAGCAACTTCTAAAGAAGATTCAATAGCATTCGATTCCAAAGTTGGCCAACTCCAATGTCCTGAAGCTCAAGTTCATTCCTACCGAGTTAGCAAATGATGGACAATAAGCCTAACTGTCAGACAGATGGGCCTGGACTGCTGGGAAGACCATTTGGGGATGTCAGAGAGGTTGGACTGACAACACAGAGCCCCCGGGTGGGTCTTATGCTCTCGATGGCAGTGCTTTTGAGGGCCAAATGTCCTCAGAGGTAGGTCAGGACAAAATCTACTCTAGAATACATAGCTCCTTCAGGTAAGAGAAGGGATTTTGCAAAACCCCATTACGTTCTAATTTTTTTTTTTTTTTTTTTTGAGACAGAGTGTCACTCTGTCGCCCAGGCTGCAGTGCAGTGGCGCGATCTCGGCTCGCTGCAACCTCCACCTTCTGGATTCAAGTGATTCCCCTGCCTCAACCTTCCAAGTAACTTGGACTATAGACATGCACCATGACGCTGGCTAATTTTTGTATTTTTAGTAGAGACAGGGTTTCACCATGTTGGCCAAGATGGTCTCAAACTACTGACCTCAAGTGATCCACCTGCTTCAGCCTCCCAAAGTGCTGGGATTACAGGTGTGAGCCATTGCGCCCGGCCTCTAATATGTTTTTCACCTCAGAACAAGGAGTAGCCACTAGGAAATTCCTTTTTGTCCACTCCCATGGGTCATTAGGCAACTGAGCTGAGCCCCAAGGTTCCCAATGAGCTCCAACCCCCTGGGGGTTTATGACCAGAAGCAGAACGCCTGCTCTCTGCCAGATATTGGACTTGATGTTCAATCAGGCAAAAGGTAATATATATAAACTACTACAACTGGGCCTCACACACGGTGTGAGCTCTCCAAGTGATTGCTATTCTTATTGTTGATCATCATAATTGTCATCATGATTATTCAATCCTAGATTCTGAGGATTCAAATGTCCGTAAGACAAAGTCCTTTCTTTCAGGGAGTTTGTAGATAAGTAGTGCAGAGACATATAAGAAACCATTAAAAAAATAAGCATGTAGAATAATAAATGAAAGTTATAAGTGCAGTGGAAGAAACAAAGGCCTAGAAGAGAGAATTCGGATACTGCATGGAATTGTAAATGGGATTAAGCTGCAAAAAAGAGGAAATGTTGATGGGCACAGTGGCTCATGCCTGTAATCCCAGCACTTTAGGAGGCCAAGGCAGGAGGATTGCTTGAACCCAGGACTTCAAGGTTACAGAGTGAGATCCTGTAAGCAAAGCAAAGAAAAGAATAAAGAAAAGAAAAGAAGTAAAGAAAAGGAAATGGGAAAGGAGAGGAGGGGAGGAGAGGGGGAGGGAAGGGGAAAACTGGGTCCCGTGGCTTACACCTGTAATCTCAACACTTTGGGAGGCCAAGGCAAGGAGATCGCTTAAGCCCAGGAGCTCCAGACCAGCCTAGGCAGCATAGTAAGACCCCATCTCTATTAATAATACAAAAATTAGCTGGGCATGATGGCACATGCCTGTAGTCCAAGCTACTTGGGAGGGTGAGGTTGGAGGATTGCTTGATTCCAGTAGGTTAATCCTTCAGTGAGCTGTGATCACACCACTGCACTCCAGCCTGGGTGACAGAGTGAGACCTTGTCTTGAAAATAAAAATAAATAAAAGAAGAAGAAATGAGGAAATGCTATGGCCTGTGGTGGTAGCTTTGGGCTGTGTCTGCTTAGATCTTGATTTCCCAGAGTTTTCTTCCCTGCTTATTTGGGGGTTCATATGAACATAAGAGACATTTTGCACAAGAACTGGAAATCAAAAGTAAATCAGCAGGCTTTTTTTTTTTTTTTTTTTTTTTTAATCCTAGGAAGCACAGTGCAGGGCACTGGTGACTGGTGCTGTCACAGATTACACGCGCTGTCCCCGATCCCCTTGCTGGTGCAGGGCAGCAGTCCACCCTGCAGATCCTGCCCTCGCTCCTCCTTTAGCTGCTCCAAATCCTGGGCTGGTGACAGCAGCTCCATGAAGGGTGCCAGCTTTTTCTGTAGCAGCAGCATCATGAAAGTTGGCTGTCAGGAGGCAGTGAGGGGCAGATGTGGATTCCAGCTCTTCCGCGGAGTTCCCAGTCATTCTTCTTCCCCCCAGTTCATATTCTTTGATTGCTTGTGCTTTTGTTGCCATATCTAAGATCCCCTAATCCAAGATCATGAAGATTTACACCTGTTTTCGAATTTTATAGGTTTAGCCCTCACATGTACATCTTTGATCCACTTTAGTTTTTGTATATGTTATGAGGTAGAGGTCTAGCTGTTGCATATTTTCCCAGCACCATTTGTTGAAAAGACTGTTCTTTCCCCATGCATTGTCTTGGTAGCTGCACTATTTTACATTCCCACCAGTAATGCTGAAGGATTCCAATTTCTCCACATCTTTGTCAACATTTGATATTGTCTGTCTCTCTGATTATAGCCATCCTAAATGGGTGTGAAGCTGTATCTCATTCTCATTTTCATTTGCAGTTTCCTAGTGGCTGACAATGTTGAGCATATTTTCATGTGGACATTGATTTTTAAAATAAACTTTATGTTTTAGAACAGTTTTAGGTTTGACCGGGTACAGTGGCTCATGCCTGTAATCCCATCACTTTGGGAGGCCAAAGTGGGTGGATCACTTGAGGTCAGGAGTTCGAGACCAGCCTGGGCAACATGGTGAAACCTCGTTTCTACTAAAAGTACAGTAAAAGTAGTTGGGCATGGTTGCATGCACCTTTAATCCCAGCTACTCAGGAGGCTGAGGCAGGAGAATTGCTTGAACCTCCGAGGCAGAGGTTGCAGTGAGCCGAGATCCTGCCATTGCACTCCAGCCTGGGCAACAGAGCGAGATTCTGTCAAAAAACAAACAAACAAACAACAATAACAAAACAAAAAAGTTTATTTTAACAACAATAACAAAAAAAACCCACAAAAATTGCAAAGATAGTACTGAGAGTTCACACATACACCATAACCATTTTCCACTATAATTAACATCTCACATTAGGACAGTACATTTGTTACAATTCATGAACCAATAATGACAGATGATTATTAATTCAAGTCCATATTTTTTTCAGACAGATTTCTTTTGTTTTTACTTAATGTTCTTTCCTGTTCATTCCATGTTATATTTAGGCATCCTATCTCCTTAGGCCCCTCTAGGCTGAGACAATTTTTCAGACTTGCCTTATTTGTGACACTCTGGGCAGTTTTGAGGAGTACCAGTCAGGTATTTCATAGACTGTCCTCCTATTGGAATTTATCTGCTGTTTTTCTCATGATTAGACTAAGGCTATGGGTTTGGGGGCTTCCGCAGAAGTAAAATCCCATTCTTATCACATCATATCAGTGCCATACACTATTGACATGACTTACCATTGTTGATGTTGACCTAGTCACCTGGCTGAGGTAGTGCTTGTCAGTTTCCTCCACTGTGAAGTTACTCTTTCCCCATTCCCCTTCCTTACTGTCCTCTTTGGAGGGAAGTCCCTATGTGCAGCCCACACTTAAAGAGTGGGCTATCTTTCTTCTTTTCCACCTTCTGTCCCGCGTTTCCCATCTTTTCAAAATCTTCAGCTCAGCTCAATCCTAGACAGGGGCGAAGAGTTCATTTGCAGTGAACAGAGCCGCAAGCTGCTTCCCTTCCTCCCTTTGGCTTTGCCAAGCTTGGACTCAGCAGAAGCAGCCCCACCTTTATGAAAAGCTACCTGTTTCTATATATCTCCCATTGCAATGGAGACAATAGTGTCAGAGTTCCTACAAAAGTTCCTATCTCAGCAGTTTTGTCCAGCATTCCCTAAATATGCTCCAATCCTCAGCTCAGGAAGAAAAAAAAATTCAT
Organism: Papio anubis; assembly: GCF_008728515.1. Lineage (NCBI taxonomy): Eukaryota > Metazoa > Chordata > Mammalia > Primates > Cercopithecidae > Papio > Papio anubis. The sequence goes on from NC_044994.1 coordinate 50,001,621, forward strand.
CAGATCATTAATGTGCATGCACACATGCACACACAAACACACACACACACACACACGTGTGATGTAGAGCAGACTCTCCACAAAATTCTGAAGCAGAAGGAATTATCTTTGATGTCCTGTCTCTTGCCTTTTCAGGCTCTCCCTAGAGATGCCCCATGAAAGCCCCCATCCTGGCCTGTTCTCCAGTAGCCCTGGATCTCTTTGCCTCTCCTCCTTCCTAAACTGGGAAACAATAACAAGCTAATTAGTGGCTGGGATTGTAAACTGTGTCCAGGACAGGCAGAGCGGTATGGAGACACCAAACTCTCGCCAGGGGAAGAAAGAGGCCAGGCAGGGTGGGTTGGCAAAAGCAATGATTTTTAATTCATTCACCTATTATTTCTTGAGAACTTTGAAACTTTCCTACCTCTGTGCTTTCAACCTATAGAAAACGCAGTCATCATCGAACAGTGAAAAATTGATTCTGCCTCTAGGAGTTTCTATTTAGCCAGGGGATCTAGAGGCAGCTTTAGATTTACATTTCTATCACATCCTCTCCAAGCCTGATTAAGGTAACCTGTGCTTCCCAATTGCCCCGTTATTTTTCATAGTGGTTACCTTTGGCTTCTCACATTCCCACTCCAAATCCATTTTGGAAATACTAGTCATTTCTCAAAAACTTAGGAAACTTTTTCCCTGTGTGAAGTTTTAGAAAAAGGTTTATTTTCCCCTCCAGGCTTATTTTACTTGGCTGAAGTCACTGGAGACAGCATAGACTTTGCATTTTTATCAGGCCTCTTTCAAATGTGCTGGCACTGCAGTTGAATTTCAATGACTGCATTCAATGATTTGCAATAGAGACTATCAAAAATGTCCGCTTCCAAAGCTTTGCTGTTGAGAAAAGTCCAGACAGCACAGCATTTACTGTCTATTTATTCTCAAGATAAGTACTCTGTCTTCTTATTCTTTTCACAGATAATTATGAGCACTCTCATTTGGACCCAACATCTGTGTTAACAGCCAAAAACACACAAAAAGTTAATCCACTTTCCTTCAGAAGCTCATAATCCAATTGGGAGTCAAGGTACACACATAATATGGTTAAATAACATTCTAAAGTCATGTGAATGTGTCTGAAATAAGTACTCTAGGACTTACACATCTACAGCAGTCAACTCATGGGACAAAGCCCTCATTCCAACAGTACTGCCATGGCTCAAAATGTGTACATTGGCTACAATTAATGAACCATCCAATTACAATTAATGAAAGATCCGATCAATGGATCTTTCATAGGGCTAATTCCAGTGCTTGTTTAACAATCACAAAAGAAAACCAGCTTGTCTATTTCAATGTTAGAGCTTGGTTTTGTGGTTGCTTTTAATATTATAGCTTCCTGTTTGATCACCCACTTTCTTAAGCTTTGACTAGAAATGACTTTAAACTATAGTCAAAATAATATCCATTCTCAAAGGAGTATTTTTCAACCTGTTTCATTCTCAATCCACCAGCCTCCTGCCATCTTGATTTCTATCCAGTCTAGAGCATGGAACTGAATCTCTAGTGACACGCTGCCCAAGCTCTTAACTCCTTTGCTTCTGTGGGCTTCCATTCCACGCACATGGAAACACCCTTGTCTGGGATTCATCCCACTTTCTGCCTCCTTGGCTTTACACCAGGTCCGCAGAAACTGGGAGTTCTCCTTGGCTTCTCTCTGTCCCTCATCCTTTACCTGGTTGGTGACATTTCACTTGCTCAATATCTCTCAGATCTGCCTCTTTTTCTGTCCCTCTGCCACTGCCCTGGCTCAAGGACCCTCATCCATCATTTCAATGTTGGATCTTTAAAAAGTGTCTTGACTGATCTTTTTGCCTACAGGATGGTTTCTCTCCAGCTCAGTGTCTACATTGCAGCCAGATCACTTTTTCTAAATCATTAATCTGATTTTGTCACTTCCTAAAACAGTTCCAATAATTCTCCAATAAACATTTTAGGATAAAGTCCAAAGTCTTACTGTGTCTCTCATGGCTTTTCTTGATCTGAAATCTGTCCATCAGCCCCACCTATTACCATCCAGTCTCCCACTCTAGAGCCACTGACTGGTACCTACAGGCCATAACCACTTGTTTGCCCCTAGCCCTTTATATACCCTCTTCCTTCTTTCTGGAATACCTTTCATTGACTGATGAACTCCTAGTCACCTTTCAAGGCCTATATTTGGATTGAAGGTCTCTCCTATGCCCTTCCATGATCCTTCCGGTTGGAGGTCTACCCCTTGACTTGCTATCGTCCGCATTGCACTGTGAGTTGCTTGGAAGTAAGTGCTGAATTTTACTCCTTTTCATCTCCCCAGAATCTAGCATGATGTGTTCCACATAGCTGTACTCAAAAGTGTTTGCTGCATAAGTAAAAGATTTGATGCCATGAGGACATTCAAAAGGAAAATAATAGCTAATACTTATAGAGAACTCACTATGCACTAGGCACTGTTCCAGGTACTTTACATGTAGTATCTCTTTTTTTTTTTTTTTTTTTTTTTTGAGATGGAGTCTTGCTCTGCCACCCAGGCTGAAGTGCAATGGTGTGATCACAGCTCACTGCAACCTCTATCCCACAGGTTCAAGCGATTCTCCTGCCTCAGCCTCCTGAGTAGCTGGAATTGCAGGCATGTACCACCACACCTGGCTAATTTTTGTGTTTTTAGTAGAGACAGAGATTCACCATGTTGTCCAGGCTGGTCTCGAACTCCTGACCTCAAGTGATCTGCCCTCCTCGGCCTCCCAAAGTGCTGGGATTACAGGTGTGAGCCACTGTGCCCAGCCGTGTCTCATTTGAATTATTACAAGAAACTCTGAGAGAGGAACTGTTGTTATCCTCCATTTCATAGATGACTCACAAAGAGTTTAAGTAGCCTGCCCCAAGTCACAGTGGGCTGCAAGCTTTCAAAAGGCAATTCCAAGAGAAAAATTCCCAGGACCGCCTTCCCTCCCTGGTAAGAGACTGCACCAATGACTGCATTATTGGTTACTGATGATGTCACGCTATTTGCAGCTCTTGCCATCAGGTACAGACAGCCCCTCAAGAACACTGAAGTTATCATCTAAAATTACCTGTGCTGAATGATGCTTCCAAGGATCTCTGTTTGAGAAGAATAAAAGCAGCAAGGAAAGGTGGGAGTAGGGTAAAGATGATTCTTTCTAGAGTCAAGGTGACTAAGCCCCAGTTCACAACAGCCAATTTTCCAACTGATTCTTGCCTTTTCCTATATGAGCTGGATGATTGCTCCATCACAGAACCTTAAACTTACTTTGCTCAGGCTTCCTCAGCATAAGAGTTTGGAAAAAAAGGCTTTGTCACAGTAGGGGACTTTCCACATCTGCCAGAGAAGATCAAAATGAGACAAAGGATGAGTATCTGTATGCCCCCTACCTTCTCACTCCTCTATGGTTATTTGATTTTCTGCAGATCTTAGAGTTCCAGAGGACTGATTTTCTGACCATTCACAATGCCAGGACGTTTTAGTTACAGGTAAGTTGATAAATTCATCCTCTTGCTCTATGTCTGTAACAGGACTCAACAGTGACTGCACGTCAACATATAAAGCTCAACAAGGAATTTTATGAACGTCAACAAGTCTCACAGCTTCTGCCCCCAAGATTTTTCCTGACTCTGTCTACTGCCTTCTGACCTCATTTCCCCTCCCTCCTCATCAAACTTTCGGACGGTCATATTCTAGCTGGTCTTGTTCCTTTCTCATCTTCCCTCCCTTCCCCTAAGACATTATCCATACCACAGCTAAAGTTAAAATGACAAAGCACGGGTCTGATTATGGCGTTCTCTTGCTCTGAAAACCTGAAGTCTCTTCAGTTGGCTACAGAATAGTGTAAACACTGTAAGTTGGCATCTTTCCTGCTTCCCAGCCTCCTGTCCCACTTCTCTCCTTCTTGCTTCAGCCATGTGTCACCGCTTACTTCTCCCCAAAAACTCCCATGCACTTTCTCAACTCCCTGTATTTGCCCACTGCCTGAGAATATCCTTCTCTATCCCATTTGCCTATTGAGGCACTCACTATCAGTAAAGGAAGACTAGGTAGTTCAGACAAATCCTTCCTCAGGAAATAATGAGGAAATCTGGGTGAAATACAGAAATATTGTATTAAAAGCATCAACAACCCCTAATAAGATGGTGAAAACCTGCTAACCAAAGTGTGGGAGTGGCCAGGCACCTGGAGAGACAAACATCGCTTGGGGAAGCTTTCACCTGGGAGCCTGTGCTAATGCGGAAGAGGTGAGATGCCGGGCTGTGCTTTCGGCAGCCTCTCAAAAGTTAAGGGGACAAAGGATAGACTGGGGGCCTACCAATGGCTGGGATGCTTAAGGACTGCACTGCAGGCATTTAGATACCTGGAAGTAAATCAGTCCACATGTGGTCATCTGTTCAGCCAAGAAAGTGTCAAACCTTGAGTGTGCATCAAGTTTGCTGCCCAAAACTACTAGCATCCCCAAGGATTGTGGCAGAAACAAACAAACAAACATCTCTCTGGGGGAAGATAACATCATATGAGGTCATAAAGATTTCTATAAACAGTCTTTCAAACACAATGCCCAGCACACAGTCAAAATAACCAAGCTTCTCCAGGAGTGGGGCAAAACCAGAAACTAACATTAGACTCTGATAACTCAAGGGTACATATTGTACTTCTAGAGTAGCTTCTCATGAATAGAAAAGAAGAATGGAATACTTTTTAACTAATAAGGAGAAAAAAATGGAACAGTAGTATTAATAATAAACCCAAAAGAAGGCAAGAAATGAAAAAAATTTTTAAAAAAAGGGAACACAGAGCAGGGGGCACAAATTGAAGAGCTATTCATCATTCAAGGTGCAGCTCAGATATCCTCTTTTTCCCTAACAATCCCTTATCTCCTCCCCCCAATCCAGTGCTCTCTTCATACTTTATTTAGATTTCTACCATACCATTTATCCCATTGTGCTGTAATTGTTCAGGTGTTTAGTTGTATTTTGCACACCTTGAAAGGAGGTGTTCTGCCTATTCATCTTTGTTTCTTCAATGCATAGAACAGGGCTTGGCTCACAATACACATTCAACAAATACATTCTGAAGTAAATTTAGTTGAAATGAACTAACTAAAATAATACTGAGGTGTGATGCTGCTGGAGCTGTTGGTGATTGTTCCTGCCTGCAGAGAGGGGCACCTGGCTCAAGGAGGCTATCACATTACTTATTTCCCATATAGAGTATTAGTACAAAGAAGTGGTGCTAGTCTTCCATAACAATTAGGTTGGGCACTGTGGCTCACCCCTGTAATCCCAGCACTTTGGGAGGCTGAGGCTGGCGGATCACCTGAGGTCGGGAGTTCGAGACCAGCCTGACCAACATGGAGAAGCCCCGTCTCTACTAAATACAAAATTAGCCAGGCATGGTGGCGCATGCTTGTAATCCCACCTACTTGGGAGACTGAGGCAGGAGAATCACTTGAACCCGAGAGGCAGAGATTGCGGTGAGCTGAGATCGCGCCACTGCACTCCAGCCTGGGCAACAGGAGTGAGATTCTGTCTCAAAAAAAAAAAGAAAAGAAAAGAAAAGAATTAATATACAGGCCAGGCATGGTGGCTCACACCTGTAATTCCAGCATTTTGGGAGGCCGAGGCAGGCGGATCACCTGAGGTCAGGAGTTGGAGACCAGCCTGACCAACATGGTGAAACCCCATCTCTGCTAAAAACATAAAATTAGCTGGGCATGGTAGCTCACGCGTGTAATCCCAGCTACTTGGGAGGCTGAGGCAGGAGAATCAGTTGAACCTGGGAGGTGGAGATTGCAGTGAGCTGAGATCGTGCCATTGCACTCCAGCCTGGGCAACAAGAGCAAAACTCCATCTCAAAAAAATAAAAAGATTTAATATACAAAGAAAATAAGAGATAATTAGATTTCCTTTTGTATCACACACTATACAAGTATAAATGGTGATTCCAGAAACCGTCTTCCATCCCACATGGGGAAAGTCACGTGAAAGTGGGGCAGTGCACAAAGCAAAGCAGAACCAAGTTGGTGAGAGAGACAGATCCCTGGAAACCCTGTTTGAACCTCTGGATTCAGCTATGACTGAATATATATCCACCTTGACTTCCTCGGCTAAGAGCCGATAAACTCCCTTTGTTGCTTAAGCTAATTTGATTTGTGTTTCTGTGGCTTGGAATCAAAAAGAGTCCTAACAAATACAAGAGACTTCTATGAGAAATTCTACATATGAAGGCTTTTGCACTAACTTTTATTGGGATCGGCAACAAGGTATAGATGATCAGAAGACACTGGAACACCGATAGATCTGACTGTAAGGAACATAAAAACTCAGTAACTGATTTTTTAACAAACAGTTTAGAATTCATGCATTCAAATGTGTATTGATTCTTTCATAGTAGCTACCTTGGGAAACCAAATACTTATTCCAACCACTTGGCAAGAACTAAGTGAAAGGGCAAGAGTTTCTATGGAAAAGGCCCCCAAATTAGAAAGAGCATGAGGTTTAGAGGCAGGTGGAAACATGAGAATGGGAAGGATCAATCCCAGGGAGAGGGGATCCAGGGACCATCCCACAAAGAGCAGCGAGGTCCAGAACTAGCCAAGTGCCAGCAGTCAGCTCATTGTCCAAGGACTCTTGGAAAGTGGGGACCTGAGTCTCTGTTTTGAGTCTTGGAGACCTAGCTTTGCTGGGGCCCACCATTCCCTGGCCAAGGCAAGGCCTGATGATGAGTTAGGTTGGAGGGGCAAGGATGCCCCTTCTCATGGGAGAGCTTGGAGACGTGCCCAGACACTGTGGCCTCTGAGTGCTCATGCTGCTGAGAATATGCAGGGCCCACGAACCAACACATTAAGGCAGATTAGCTTGGGACCAGAAGCATGAGTCCTGGACAGCCCAGAGAGCCCTTGAATTTCCTCCCTTCCCCGAAGAAATGAGTGAGGATGCTATAAATTTCCTTATTCCATTTTCAAAAGCCTCAGTGAAAATTTGCTTCCTCTCTGTGTCCATCTCTTTGACATGTATATACACAATGGCCCTGACAAGAAAAGTCCCTCTCTTGTATGTGAGCTGCCGTCTCTCTCCACACCACCCCCCATGAATGATGATACAATATTTATTAAGGCTTAAATAGCACTGTTAAGTGCACATGTTGATTTAGAATGATGGAGTGTGTCAGTGCACAGAACAGGAGCTCAGCCACAGACCAGGGACCCACAAAGACAAGGAGATACGTCATTAGCTAAAGACCCAAGCTAGCAAATGTCATCAGCAGAGACAAACAAGTCCTTAATTAGAGCTTTCTTTATACCTATTGTTAACACCAAATTTTATAAGTGTATTTTCAAAAATAATATAACATTACATATATAAGGTTAAAAAATTAAACTGTACACACTGGTATGAAATAAAAAGCAAACACCTCTTTGCTGTCTCCCACCCAAGTCCTATACTTTGGAAGAAACTCTTTTAAGCTTTTTTTTTTAATTCTTCTGGTAAGTTACCACCATAATTCTAAACAATATGCATAGATTTCAGTTTTTGGGCTTGCCACGATTAGATAATATCAAGTCACTTGCACTATTTAATAGAGGAGGAATTTAGTTCACTTGCAATATTTTCAATCATCTCTCTCGATTTTGAGTTTCATTTTATTATTGTATTTGGTTCTTCAATTAGTTGTCTTTTTATTTTTAAATAATATACATAATCCTTTATTTTTGTCCCATCTCCTTTACACAATATCTCTTGTCTCATCCCAAAGTCAAATGAAGAAGGTTGCACCTACACTTGCCCTTCCCCTTCTTGCTCACAACTTGAATTCCCCTAGCTTGAGCATCACGTACACAGTGTCAATCGTTAGATGCACATTCTAGTCTGTAATTGCCTTCCATTTTGATTATAAAAATTGAAACTAGCAAACAGTTATAACTATGTAAATGTGATTATATAATTATTGATCACTATAGAAAGAGTATAATCAGATCCACTGAAAAGGAAATATGATCATATGTTGCTAGCTGACTCTCTCTCGAAGAATGTTCCCAGGAGAAGGTCAAATGGATTCTCTTTTCTTACATTCCATCAATTGCTCAAAACCAGGCCACATTTTTGCTGATTTCACATTTGAACCAAACCTTTCTTCTCTGGTTTTTCAGGGTTTTTTTCTTGGCATTTCAAATTGTGCTTCTTCTTTCCTAAACAGAGGGGGAAAAAATACACCTGTTTCTTTCCCACTGGGCTGGGATTTTCTACCTTTTTCATTGTCCTGCCTGTTAACTGACCCCCATTCTATGCTAGAAGTTTTATTCAGAGTCTTCTGACTTCATATTCTGATTTGAGCCATGTTTCTAGACCTGTTGTGGAAGTGTCCCCCGAGATTCCTCTCTGTTTCACACCTAGAAGCGTGGCACTGTTTCTTGGACCATGGCTGCTGCTTTCTCTCCTAGACTCTGGATGATTGGTAGATAAAGATCCTGAATTCACTCTGAATCCAGCATGGCTGGAAAAGTGCTTATTTCACCTTCATATTTGATTAATAGGTTGGCTGAATGTTAAATTTTGATTTAAGATCTTTTCTTCCTCCAATAAATTTAGACTATAATATTTTGACCAGGCGCTATGGCTCATGCCTGTAATCCCAGTGCTTTGGAAGGAGGATTGCTTGAGGCCAGGAGTTCCAGAACAGCCTGGGCAACATAGCCTGGGTCTCTATGTATTAGCTGGTTTTCATGCTGCAGATAAAGACATACCCGAGACTGGGCAATTTACCAAAGAAAGAGGTTTATTGGACTTACGGTTCCACATGGCTGGGAAGGCCATACAATCATGGTGGAAGACAAGAAGGAGCCAGTCACATCTTACCTGGATGGCAGCAGGAAAAGAGAGGGTTTGTGCAGAGAAACTCCCAATTTTAAAACCATCAGATCTTGTGAGACCCGCACACTATCACAAGAAGAGCACAGGAAAGACCCAGCGGGTCCCTCGCACAACATGTGGAAATTATAGGAACTACCAGATGAGATTTGGGTGGGGACACAGAGCCAAACAATATCACTCTACAATAAAAAAATAAAAATTTAATAAATAAATAAATACTATAATTTTCTGTCCTCCTGCTTTTTTATGGAAATCTGAAATCAATCATACCCTCATTCTTTTTTTGTGGATAATCTCTCTCTCTCTCTCTTTTCCTGTCTCTCTGTCTCTCTCTCTCTGGATGCTGCTAGAATGGCAATGTATAATGGAAATACAATGTGAGCAACATAAGTAATTTAAAATTTTCTAGTAGTCACATTAAAAAAGTAAAAAGAAATAGGTGAAATTAATTTTATAGTGTATTTTTATTTAACCCATTTCTGTATATCCAAAATAGTATTTCAACTTGTAATCACTATTTTTAAAGTTATTATTTAGATATTTCACATTATTTTTCTCATCCTAAGGCTCTGAGATCCGTGGGTGTTTTACTCTCGCATCACATCTCAATGTGGACCAGCTGCATTCAAGCACTCAGTATCCAAACATGACACCTGGCTACTCTGTTGGACAGGCCCAGTCTAGAATCGTCTCCCTATCTCTGTGGTGCATTGCTTCACCTAGAGATATGGGTCTGTTTTCATTTTCCTGCTCAGAAATCAGTGCACTTTTTGAATTTGTAAGCTTCTGTTTTTCTTTAACTGTTAAGCTCACACTACTTCAATTTATGCGTTCATTTCTTCTTTCCTCCTGTTCTTTCTCTCATCACTTTAATGCTGGATCTCTTGGAATAATATTTTGTCTCTTAATTTTAATCTCATACTTTTCATATTTTCACTATTTTGCTCTGTGCTCTAAGAGATGTTAGCAAATTCATCTTCAGTCATTTTATTACATTTTCAATTTTGGCAATTTTATCTTTAATTTCCAATTATTCTTGTTTGTCTTCTGGAGATTATTTTTCATAGTAGCCTGCTCCTTTTTTTCTTCTACTTCTTGTTTCTTCTTAAACAAAATTTTTTTTGAGACAGGATCTCCCTGTGTCACCCAGGCTGGAGTGCAGTGGCATGATCACAGCTCACTGCAGTTTTGACCTCCTAGGCTCAAGTAATCTTTCAATTTCAGCCTCCCTTGTAGCTGGAACTACAGGCATGCCCAGTTAATTTTTTTTTTTTTAGAGATAGGGTCTCACTGTTTCGCCCAGGCTGGTCTCAAACTCCTGGATTCAAGTGATTCTCCTGCCTCAGTCTCCCAAAGTGCTGGGATTACATGTATAAGTCACTGCACCTGGCCAAAAAAATTTTTTAATTTACACATAATAATTGTACGTATTTATGGGGTACATAGTGATGTTGCAATACAGTGATCAAATTAGAATAATTAGCATATCCATCATCTAAAACACTTATCATCTTTGTGTTGGGAATATTCAATATCATAGTAGCCTGTTCTTGTTTTACAAATCTAGATCCTGGATCTCTCTGAGGAGTCTAGGAAGATTTTTAAAGTTCTCTCCATTCTTGAAATACATTTTTCCATTGGGTTTTGTTGTTCATGTTAATGTTAGTCTTCTCTTGTGTGCAACTTGTATCCTTCATTGTCTGTTGACCTTGGATTGGCAACATTGGCTACTACGCATTCATCTGCATGAATGAAACACTGAGTTGACTAATATGGGAAGCCATGGTGGGCTTCCTCCAAGAAGGTGTACATTTCCACACATGACCTCACCTCTTACCTGAATTGGGATGGTTGTGGTGGCTGACAGTCAACTCAGCTCTTGAGAGCTGGCACCTCCTTACACCCTTTTCTCCAACCCAGGGCCACAAATTTAAAAAGGCTTTATAGGTGTATTAGTAAGTTTTCACACCGCTATAAAGAAATACCCATGACTGGGTAATCTATAAAGGAAAAAGGTTTAATTGACTCACAGTTCCACATGGCTGGGCAGGCCTCCCAAAACTTACAATCATGGTAGAAGGCAAAGAGGAAGCAAGCGCCTTCTTCACAAGGCGGCAGGAGAGACATAATGTGAAGGAGGAACTGTCAAACACTTATAAAAACGTTAGATCTCATAAGAACTCACTCACTTCCATGAGAACAGCATGTAGGAGACTGCCCCCATGATCCAGTCACCTCCCACCACGTCCCCTCATCAACACATGGGGATTACGGGGATTACAATTCAAGATGAGATTTGGATGGGGACACAGAGCCAAACCATGTCAGTAGGGCACCAGCATCCACACAGGGAGCTCTAGCCTTCTCTAGGCAGCTCAGTTCATTCTTAGATACAGCTCTGTTGTGATTTATTAATTGCATCTCTTACAGAAACTAGAATCTCTGGGCTGTTGATGCTGTCCCCACTTTCATTCTTAGTGCCATTATGGATTTTTCATCTTTAGATATAGATATCTTTACTGTCCTTTCACTGGAATTTTGCATTCATCTGCCATCTTGCACTAAAGGATCAATTACCTTTAAGGGAACTATTCCTCCTCCCCTAAAGCCATTGTTACCCACAAGATAATGAACAAGGTTTTGACTTTTGAATTTTATTTTCTATTGCTACTTGTGGCCAAAGCACAGTGTTTTACACTGACGAACAGTGATCCATCACAACAGAAATTTAAACACACATGGGTATGTTCTAATTTTCCTCTCCGGAGGTTTTCGTTTTGTTTTGTGAGTTGGAGTCTCGCTTTGTCACCCAGGCTGGAGTGCAGTGGTACAATCTCGACTCACTGCAACCTCCACCTTCCGGGTTCAAGCAATTCTCTTGCCTCAGCCTCCTGAGTAGCTGGGATTACAGGTGCTCACCACCACGCCTGGCTAATTTTTGTATTTTCAGTAGAGACGGGGTTTCACCATGTTGGCCAGGCTGGTCTCGAACTCCTGACCTCAAGTGATTCACCCACCTTGGCCTCCAAAGTGCTGGGATTACAGGCATGAACCACCATGCCCACCCCAGAGTTCTTAAATTGAAACTTTTTTTAATGAGATGTGTAGAGATATGGCCAACTCCTGTCTTCTCCCTTAATGATCAGTGTTTGGTGGAATTGAGAAGTGAGGGTTTTTCTGTAATGTGCCATCTACAATAGAGTGAGAAAGCACTGGTCTAATGGTGAAGGGAAGTGGATTCCAGTATCTGCATAGTCACTCTCAGTTCTAGCGATGACCCCCAACACTGTGCCTCAGCAGCCTCACCTGTAAAGAGGACATAAACACCCTTCCTGCATGTCTCGCAGGGCGGATATGAAAAGGAAAAGAGCTGGTGTGCTGACACACACTCAGTACTCACTGAGTATTCGTTCATTGATTAAACGAAGGTTTCAAGGCAGGGATATCTTATTAAGGGTGTGGCTGCTCTGTGGCTGAAGGCCATCAGAGATGATCAACCTCCTTGCCAGCAGCCAGCTTGGCATGCAGAGTGGACCAAGCTCTGCCATCTCTCCCAGAGGTCTTTCCAGGATGATTTTGGTGATCACTGCAAAAGCAAAGATACACTAATCACCCTGATCTGATCACTGTACATTATATGTATGACATCATCACTATGTACCCCATAAATATGTATAATTATTATATGTCAATTAAAACTTTATTTAGAGCAAAGACAGCCCTGTTCGTGGCCTTCCCCAGCTTGCTGGCCACTGACCTTGAGAAGCCAATGGTTTCTCATAAGATGGAAGAGAAACAGGAACAGCTTCCTATGTTAATATACCATGAAGGCCAGGGAGCTGATGGGAGGCTGGGGATTATGAGGGGCCTAATCTCATACTCTTCATTCAGACACAGGGGACCAAGTGGCTCTGAGAGGGAAAGGATGTGCTCAGTTAGTGACAGAGCCAAGACTAGAGTGTTTTGTACTTGTGTGTAATCATCACAGATGCCATCACCCAAGACCACACCTCACCCTAAAGCTCCATTTTGAAGCACTTCTTGGAGTGGGTATCTCTTCTCACCATTGCCAAGCTGGGTTTGGGGAAGCTGCCCTAAACCCACCTCAAGCCCAAGAAGGCTTTGGACCCCAAATCCATACAAACACCTGCTGGAACTCACAGTTGGAAGAGATCTCTTGGAGAACAAGTTCCACTTGCCCAGTCCCCAGGCCACTCTTTTTTACAGTGATCTCCAAAGCCTCTGGACCCAGCTGCCAGCTCTACTCCCAGCTCTGAGGTCCCCCCTGGCAGGGGCACACATGCCACCGCTTTGCACCAAATCCCCAAAGTGCCCAGCACATTCTAGGCTCCCACTGTCTCCAAGGGACCCTAGGGCCCTGCTAGAGAAGGGTAATGGCAGGAAGCCATAATATATTAAAACAGCAGATTAAAACAAACAAGAGCATTTTGGATCGTATTACACATCACTTTCCTCACGTCTGACAACAGAAAAAAATCAAAGGCAGTAAAAGACAATCGTAGACCATAATGGTCTAATAACTTGGTGATAAAAGTGCTTGTGGGAGCAGCGTGGGCGTCGGTGGCTCCGGGTGCAGGAATCAAAGCCCTCTTCCAGATCCACAGTGGTGTGCTCAGAGGCATTACTGCTTAAGTGCTCGTTTAAGACTTCCTCCAAAATGCAGTGCACTCGCTGGAGAATCATAATTAGGCCCCAACTGTGGGCCATATTCACACATTGTGCATCATTCTTAAAGATGACAGAAAAAAAAATTACCCAGGGCTATGTGGCATGGATATTAGATCTTTTACCATTGTCCTCCATGAAAAAAACAAAAAACAAAAAAAACACTTAATAATCTCCCGTCTAGACTCATAGCATTTGAATACTAAGCAATATGACTTAGTTTTATTTTGAAATGGAAAAAGGAAAGCTAAGAAAACGGAAGGCTGTGAGCAGCGGAACTCTGGGGTTTATTTTACAGCCTATAGGTGTGGTCAAATCCATAGGAAAGTGGAGTGTAAGGGATCTTCCATTCATGAGTCACTGTCCAAACCGAAGTCAGACCAAAATTCCAGAAAAACCTCAGATGGCATTAGACAGGAGTATACCAGCCCAGATCTGATTAAACATTTGGAACCTGTCAACTTTTGAAAAACACTTTCATTTATTTATTTATTCATTTATTTATTTATTTATTTATTTATTTATTTTATTTTTTCAGACAGGGTCTCACTCTGTTGCCCACCTGGAATGCAGTGGCAGAATCTCAGCTCACTGCAAACTCTGCCTACTGGGCTCAAGCGATCCTCCCACCTCAGCCTCCCAAGAAGCTGGGACTACAGGCGAAGAACATCGCAACCGGCTGTTTTTTGTATTTTTTGTAGAGATGGGGTCTCGCCATGTTGTCCAGACTGGTCTTGAACTCCTGAACTCAAGCAATCTACCTGTTACTTAGCATCCCAAAGTGGCCCGGCTGTCATTTAATAGTCTGTATGCTGAAAGAAAATGCCACAAAAATGTGCAGCCACTTTTCCATGTCTCCTCCCCATTTCCTTCCCTACCTTCTCAACCCAAGCCCATTTCCAACCCTACGTTTTGGCTCATGGGAAAGAGCTTTCTAGGAATTAAGAAACAAATCTGCCCATGACTCACGTTCTCCATGTCAGCCTCAGTGCCCAGCTCACTGCTGCCTTTGTCCCCAGGCCAAAGGTTTCTTGGGAGAACTTCGTTCAGGTCAGGTCAGCTCCCCAGGAAAACAGACCTAAACCTGAATTCAAGTCATCCTCCTCGTTTTTAATTTGAACTTACCTATTGCTGTCATTTTTTCATCTGCTTTTTAAAACTGATCCCCACCCCCAAAAGTGGCATCCATTTATTGTTTTTTGTTGTTGTTTGGGGTTTTTTGTTTGTTTGTTTTCATTTTTGTTTTGAGAGGGAGTCTTACTGTGTCACCCAGGCTGGAGTTCAGTGGCGCCATCTCGGCTCACTGCAACCTCCACCTTCCAGATTCAAGCAATCTTCCAACCTCAGCCTCCTGAGTAGCTGGGACTATAGACGTGCACCCTCATGCCCGGCTGATTCTTTGTGTTTTTGTTTGAGACAGGCTTTTGCCATGTTGCCCAGGCTGGTCTCTAACTTCTGAGCTCAAGCTATACACCCCTGTCAGCCTCCCAAAATGCTAGGATTACAGGAGTGAGCCACCACGCCCAACCTATTTATCTTATTCTATTCACATAGATTTATACATGTGATTTATAGATTTATCTAAAAATAAATTGTATATTTTCATGACAACTCTGGGTGGTCAGTGATGGATTGTTATTTTTCACTTTATAGATTCTAAAATCTGCATTTTAATAAGAGTCTCATAGCTAATAAAGGAGGTATTACAAGTCAGTGAGAAATGAATGAATTATTTGAATGTGATTTGGAAAAAGTTGGCTCTCTTGGTGGTATAAACATCTAAATCCTTATCTCACATCATAAAATAAAATAAACTGACATTAAAATTATAATACCTGAAAAACTTGGAAAACAATAAGAAAATGTAGATAAGTATTTATGTAATCCTTGCATTGAAAGAAGTTTCTAAGTATAAAATAATGAAGGAAATCACAAGGGAAAGGACTAACATATTAGATCACACAAAGATTGTAAACATCTAGATGTCAAAAAATTACAAGCAAACAATAAACTGAAAAAACATTAGCCACATACATGACAGGCAAAAGGTTAATATTCTTACTATACAAGGCATTCATACAAATCAATAAGAAAAAAGAAATAGAAAATGCGTAAAGGTTATGAATAGATAATTTACAAAAGAGAAAATACAAATGTTTGGCTAATACACATAAGAAAGCTACTCAGCTACAAAAGGAATCCAAAAAATTAAAAATAAAGTCACCAGAGATAGCTTCCTGTTTATCAAACCAGCAAAAAATAGAAATATTAATAGTACTGGATACTATAAAAGTGAAGTGAGAGAGGAATATAAATTATATGACCTTTCTGGAAGGCAGTTTGGGCAATGTGTATCAAGAACCTTGAAAACACTCATGTTTTCTGACCTGGTAATTCCTTTTTAAGGACTTCATCCTATAAAGTAATTAAAAATGTGGGCTAAGCTGTTTGTAAAAGATAATCCTTAGAGAGTGAGTTATACCAGCAAAATATGGGAACAATGTCCCTCACCCAGAGAGTGGCTTAAATTTTAGTGCATCTATATAATGAAATATTGTAAAGACATTAAAATTGAAAAATAATGTTAGTGACAAGGAAAAATACCTATGCAATAGTGTTAAATGACAAATGCTGCCTGCAAAATAGTCTACAGCATCTTAAATATATAACTATATGCCTAGGAGAAAGAACTGTAAAGTGGTATCATCAGTGTTTACCAGTGAGCTGAAGAATAGTACATACTTTAAAAAACACTTTTCTAATTTTCTACAATAACAGGTATTTATTTTATAATCAGAAAAATAGAACTGAGAAAACTCTTTTTATTTTTTCATACTGATACTCCATTTATGTTTTTAAATTTTTTATTTTAAAATATTTAACTAACAGAGATTGAATATACTCAAGATCTACAATGTGATGATTTGATATATGTAGACATTGTATAATGATAACCACGATCAAATTAATTAATACATCCATTACCATCTGTCCATTAGATTTTCAGCACTTGGTCATCTTATAACTAACGTTGAACCCTTTGAGCACGTCTCCCGGTTTTCTCCAGCCCCCACCCCCTGGCAACTGCTGTTCTACTCTCCACCTCAATGAGTTCAACTTTTTTAGATTCCACATATGCGTGAGATCATACAGTATTTGTCCTTCCATATCTGGCTTATTTCACTTAGCACAATGACCTCCGGGTTCATCCATGTTGCTGCAAACAAGCTTCTATGTTTTCAATGAAAAAGTTTCAAAAAGGTAAACACGATAATGCAATTCCACATCTGGTCACATGAATCCATAACCACAGTTTTATCTGCCCTGTGAATTTTTCTTTTTACAGTAAGGACAAAACATACAACTACAAAGCCCACAATACTTTAAAATCACTTCTGAGTTGGTCAGTATACGTAATTGCAAGTATATAGTTATTAGTAATCAGTCCTAATTAGTGTTTCTGTGTTTTGCTTTGTCTATTTAATATGATTTAATATTTAAGTGCTCATGTGTCAGCATAGTCAACATGTGTAACTTGTTGACAGTGTGGCAATCACTGCTATGTGTTCATCAGACAATTCCCCTTTCACCCCGGGCTTATAGCAAGACTACATTTCCCAGCCTCCCTTGTAGTTAGATGTGGCCACGTGACTGCGTTCTGACTCCTAGAATGTGGGTAGAAGTAATGTTGCCTCCAGATCTCTGAATCTGGCTGGTGAAACCTCCCTTGCAATCCTCTGTTCTCACTCTCCTCCCTCATGGATCTATCAGACACAGGGAGGAAATGGTGGAGCCAATAAACACAGAAGCCTAGGTCCCTGAGTGATGGCATACGGAAACCTGTCTCCCCAACTGACATACATTGGGTTGCAATGTGTGTAAGAAATAAACTTTATTGTGCTAAGCCACCAAGGTTTGTGGTTATTTGTTAAAGTAGTTATCCTACCCTAAGCCCAAAGATTTAGCTACTATCCCATTGTCTTGACAGATCATAGTGCTTAACCACTTTCCTGTCTGGGATATTTTCATTGTTTCTAAATAATGCCATGATCATCTTTGAACAAGATTATGGTTTTTCTTTTGCTTCTTTTGGCTTATGCTTATGGAGTAGATCTCCCAAAGTGGTATTACCAATGCATCATCAGGGAATAATGTTGATAGTTCTTGATACACTATTACCAGACTGCTTTCCAGAAATATCAGAGCAAATGAGTGCAGCATCCCTAATGCATGGTGTTTCCCACGTCCCCAGCAACACTGGGTTTATTATTTTTAGCTTTGTTTGCCAATGCTGTGGCTCCAACTAGAAAGTGCTTCCAAGGTCATTTACACTTGCAATATTTAGTGAGAGTTCCTGTACTACAGAGTATGTGACAGATAATATTTTGATCCACGAACCTCACCCTACTTCCTAACCCCTTGGCCTGCCCTCTGGTATAGGCAGCCGCAGGGACATTCACATGCCTTGCATTAGTGAAGTGATGACATTGCAAAATACAGTAAAAGGAATCAAGCTTTCACTTCTGTGTTACAAAATAGGCTTCTGGAAACTCACAGCAGAGACCATAGTTTTAAGGGGGGAAGAAGCTTTCTGTATTTCAAAGCCCGGCTTTTGAGCATAAGAAGCCTCAGGCCTGAAAGACTCAGGGCATACGGTTTAGGCATAAATAATAGATTTAGGAGAATATGTGATCAGTCAGAGCCAGACAGCCCTGCCCCAGGCTGGATAAAGTTTCTCTGGATTGAGGCAGTGGAGAGGTAGAGAAGGAAGAAGAGGCTTAAATGGTGGGTCCTGAAGGCAGAAGGCTGCGACAGGAGCAGCAAGGGGCAGATGGACGCTGCATCCCCTACACTGCTTGTGTCCATGTGGTGCAGTGGAGAAGGCTGTGTGCAAATGCCAGTCATTCAGGAGGGGTTCCTGCACAGGCGCTGTCCTGAGCACTGTGGATGCAGCATTGAATGAAGAAGACCAAGTCCTTGCTTCTGTGGAATAACATTCTAATGGGGGAAAATAGATGTCAACAAATAAACAAATATGCAGTCATGCCTCACTACAGCGCGCCTCACAGACATTGTGCGTTTTACAAATTGAAGGTTTGCGGCAACCATGCATGGAGCAAGTCTGTCCTGGCCATCTTTCCGACAGCATATGCTCACTTCATGATTCTGTGTCACCTTTTGGTAATTTTCGTAATACTTTGAGCTTTTTCATCATTATTGTATCTGTTACAGTGGTCTGTGATCAGTGATCTTTGCTGTTACTATTATCATTGTTTTTGGGTACCACTAACCACACCCATACAAGACAGCGAACTTAACAGATGAATGTTATGTGTTCTGACTGTTCGGCCTCCCTATACCCTGAGACACACAAATATTGAAATTAGGCCAATGAATAGCCCTACAAGGGGCTCTAAGTGTTCAAGTGAAAGTAAAAGTCACACAACTCTCACTTTAAATCAAAAGCTGTAATTAAACAGTGAGGAAGACACACTGAAAGCCAAGACAGGCTAAAAGCTAAGCCTCTTGTGCCAGTTAGTCAAGTTGAAAATGCAAAGAAAAAGTTCTTGAAGGAAATTAAATGTGCCACTCCAGTGAACATACAGATGATAAGAAAGCGAAACAGCCTTATTACCGATGTAGAGAAAGTTGTAGTTGGTCTGGATAGAAGATCCAACCAGCCACAGCATTCCCTTAAGCCAAAGCCTAATCCAGAACAAGGCCGTAAATCTCTTCAATTCTATAAACACTGAGAGGAGAGGACAAGAGAGGAAAGGAGAGGAGAGGATAAGAGAGGAGAGGAGAGGAGAGGAGAGGAGAGGAGGGGACAGGATGGGAGGGGAGGGGACAGAATGGGAGGGGAGGGGAGGGGAGAAGGAGGCGGAGGAGGAGGAGGAGGTGAGGAAGAAGAAGGAGGAGGAGAGGAAGAAGAAGGAGGAGGGAAGAAGAGGAAGAGAAGAGGAGTTGGAAGCTAGCAAAGTTTGGTTCAGGAGGTATAACGAAAGGAGCCATTTCCACAAACATCAGCACTTCAGGTAAAGCAGCAAGTGCTGATGGAGAAGCCGCGGCAAGTTATCCAGAAGATCTAACTAAGATTATTGATGAAGGCAGCCACACTAACAGATTTTCAATGTAGATGAAACACCCTTATATTGGAAGAAGATGCCATCTAAGACTTTTATAGCTGGAGAGGATAAGTCAATGCCTGGCTTCAAAGCTTCAAAGGACAGACTGACTCTCTTGTTAGGTTCTAATGCAGCTGGTGACTTTAAGTTGAAGCCAATGCTCATTTTCCGTTCTGAAAATCCTAGGCCCCTTAAGAATGATGCTAAATCTACTCTCCCTGTGCTCTGGAAATGAAACAACGAAGCCTGGCTAATAGCACATCTGCTTATAGCACAGTTTACTGAACATTTTAATTCCACTGTTGAAACCTACTGCTCAGAAACAAACAAACAAACAAAAAAACCCTTTCAAAATATTTGACCATGCACCTAAGCACCCAAGAGCTCTGATGGAGATATATAAGAAGATTAATGTCGTTTTCAGCCTACTAACACAAAATCTATTCTGGGGCTTATGGATCAAGGAGTAATTTTGACCTTCAAGTTGTATTATTTAAGAAATACATTTTATAAGGCTATACAGCTGCCATAGTGATTCCTCTGATAGATCTGGGCAATGTATGCGACTCACTTTATCATAATATTTGCTTTATTGTGGAGGTCTAGAACTAAACCCACAATATCTCTGAGACATGCATATATATATACAGACATAGACATATATATGTGTGTGTGTGTGCGCACCTGTGTGTGATATATGTGTGTGTGTATGCATATATGTAGATGATGTCAGTGGTGATAAGTTCTCCGAAGACAAATAAAACAGGACAGAGAGTGATGGATGGTGGAATTATTTTAAATAAGGTGATCAGAGAAGGCCTTTCTGAAAACATGATATATGAGCAGTTGAAGTGGGAAGGGAGCCCTGAGCATATTTGGGCATAGAGCATTCCAAGAAGTAAGAACAGCGAGTGCAAAGGCCGAGACGGAAGTGTGTGTTGGCATTGCCAGACCTCTAAGAAGACCAGTGTGGCTGGAGCACGTGAGAGAGAGGGAAAGAGATGGCGGGAGGGAGAAAGTCAGAGAGAAAGCAGGTAGGCCAAGGCACGGTGGATGGGCTGTCTGGACAGACAGGACGGAGGCAGCCTTGGTTAACACAGGGCTTGTCTCCTTTCCTAGCATGGTGTCTAAGTCCTAGAGGGCACTGAGGCGTCAAGGCAATGAGAGTAGTGTGCCTTGGGGGACAGTGTTTGGATGTGGTTGATGGTCCTCGAGGCCTCCACTGCATCCTCCTGGTTCCACACCACTAGCCTCTATGTCCACTTTCCACTGCCTACCTCTGGGCCTTTTCTAAGCCACAGCAGACTGTTGGCTTTCCACGTATCTTTGCTTGCAGGGTGCTGAGCACAGTTCAGAGGAGAAGCTGGTCTTGGGACCCTGGCTTCCCTTTTTCCCCTGCTTTGCATCTGTGATGGTTAATATTGTCAACTTGATTGGATTGAGAGATGCAAACTACTGTTCCTGGGTATGTCTGTGAGGGTGTTGCCAAAGGAGATTAACTTTTGAGTCAGTGGGCTGGGAAAGGCAGACCCACCCTCAGTCTGAGTGCGCACCATCTAATCAGCTGCCAGCAAGGCTAGATTAAAGCCGGCAGAAGAAGATGGAAGAGTAGATTTTCTGAGTCTTCCAGCCTTCATGTTTCTCCTGTACTGGATGCTTTTTGTCCCCAGACATCACACTCCAAGTTCTTCAGCTTTTGGATTATTGGACTTACACCAGTAGTTTGCCAGGGGCTCTCGGGTCTTTGGTTACAGACTGAAGGCTGCACCATTAGCTTCCCTACTTTTGAGGTTTGGGGACTCAGACTGATCCATCACTGGCTTCCTGGCTCCTCAACTTGCAGATGGTCTATCGTGGGACTTTACCATGTGATCCTGTGAGTCAATTCTCCTTAATAAACTCCCTTTCATATATGCATATATCCTATTAGTTCTGTCCCTCAAGAGAACCCTAATAATTAGGGTTCTAGCATCCTTGCTCCTACTGAAGGCCACACTACTGCTGGCTTGGCCCACCATCATGTATGTGCACCAGTTTCAAAATCCCCACACCTTCCTTGAGCTCAGGAATTCAGGCTGAAGTCAACTGATTCTGTGAAGAAGTAACATGTACATTGAAATATGAATTAAGGCCAGGCATGGTGGCTAATGCTTGCAATCCCAACACTTTGGGAGGTCGAGGCAGGAGGATCACTTGAGGCCAGGAGTATGAGACTAGCCTGGGCAATATAGCAAGACCCCTTCTCCACCAAAAAAAGAAAAAATAGCCAGGTGTGGCAGCACATACCTGTGGTCTCCACGTCTGGGGAGGCTGAGGTGGGAGAATCACTCGAGTCCAGAAGGTTGAAGCTGCGGTGAGCCGTGACTGCACCACTGCACCCCAGCCTGGGCAATAGAGTAAGATCCTGACTCTAAAAAAAAAAAGAAAAAAAGAAAAGAAAGGAAAGAAGGAAGGAAGAAGGAAAGAAGGGAGGGAGGAAGGGAGGGAAGGACAGAGGGAGGGAGGGAGGGAAAAGAAAAGAGAAAAGACAAGACAAGAAAAGAAAAGAAGAAAAGACAAGACAAAAAAAGAAGAAAAGACAAGAAAAGAACCCTCCATTGAAGTTAGTTGCTAAGCAAGATAAATCTCTAACTAGGTGAACATGGAAGAGGAGTTTTTCCTTTTAGTAGCTTCTTACCTATTTCTCCACTCTGGTAGGTGAGCACGCGCGCGCGCGCACACACACACACACACACA
This sequence comes from Papio anubis, assembly GCF_008728515.1. Taxonomy (NCBI): domain Eukaryota; kingdom Metazoa; phylum Chordata; class Mammalia; order Primates; family Cercopithecidae; genus Papio; species Papio anubis. Next base: position 50,024,063 of record NC_044994.1, read on the forward strand.
CACACGCATGCACACCAACACACCCCTGCATGCTCCAGAAGAGCAAGGATCTGGAATCCGGCCCCAGCTATTGACAGATGGCCACTCCTATTCTAAATGAACTGCCGGCCTGGGCCTCCCTTTCATCTCAAAGGCCATTTGCCATAACCTCATTCATCTGCACAGACTGTCAGATTCTCTCTCCTGGACTTCTCCTGTGACCTTCATTTTATTCTCTGCTCGTGCCTGAGTGTGGCAGCTGAACCGGATTGATTAAAGTTTTAGCCCTGTCTTGTTTTAATTCAAGAGCTAAACTGAGCATTTAAATGAACTCACAGCAGGACTGACTGGCAGGCTTCTGGAATCTGGTTAACATTCCTCCTGAGGCACTCTCACCCGCCGTCTCTCTGCTCTGTGTCCGGGTTGGTTTCTGGGTGAAGTTCACTGTTGGTTAAAAATGACATCATCGGAGCAAGTGAGAGTAGATGAATGTTCACTTCCATCCATCCATCCATCACTGGAGCCCCTGGGTTCATTAAGTGTGCACCAGGCACGGTTTCCCTCTACATCCCATAATTCATCCATGGGTCTAATGAACCAAGATGGAGTTTGTCAGTTTCCCCCAGTTTGACTAGATGGGACAATTCTTTGGTGCTCAGAATCTTTTATCCTATATAGAGAGACTGTGAGCAGAAGAGAGAGCAAGTCCCAGCACAGTGACATAAATGTCAGTGCACATCCATTCATCATTTCCACCTATAAACACAGTGCCCTCAAGAGCTGGGATACTGAATCCACACCCTTTCTTCTGCAGGTCTTGGTCTGATTGCTGTTTTTCAGGGAGTCACCTGGCCTCTCCATTTGGTTATCCCGCTGTAATTGCCTGTGGTTCCTAAGACAGAGGAAGAAACATGGGTGGACAGGTCTAGGCATCCATCACCCAGGGCTGGATCAGGCATATAACTTCATACCATGCCCCCTCTAAACTCTCAAGGGCCTTCTCATCCATCCATCCATCCACCCACCCATCTGTCCATCCATCTGTCCATCTGTCTATCCATCCATCCATCCATCCATCCATCCATCCATCCATCCATTTATTCATATATTTAATTCAGCAAGTATTTATCACTTGCCTTCTATGTAACAGGTACTGTGCCAGATGCTGGGATTTTTAAAAACATACCCAAGAGGTTATTCTTATTCAGGGATGATGTGTTAGGCTGTTCTTGTATTACTATAAAAAAAAAAAAAAAAAAAAAACGGTGCTGGGTAAGTTATAAAGAAAAGAGGTTTCATTGGCTCACGGTTCTGCAGACAGTACAGGAATCATGGTACATAGTGCCTGCTTCTGGTGATGGCCTCAGGAAGCTTCCACTCATGGCAGAAGGTAAAGAGAGAGCAGGCATCTCACAGGGTGAGAGCAGCAGCAAGAGAACGAGTGGGGAGGTACCACACTGTTTTAAACAACCAGATCTCACATAAATTCAGAGCTAGAACTCACTAGTCACCAAGGGGATGGCACTAAGCCGTTCATGAAGGGTCCACCCTCATGAGCAAACACCTCCACCAGGCTCCACCTCCAACCCTGGGGATTACATTTCAACAGGAGATTTGAAGGGGACAAATATTCAAACAATATCATATGGTAAGGCCAGCAGATTAGGAGATGACCACCACTGAAAAGATCGTTTGTTACTTACGGTTCCCAAGAGAAGGGGACATACCATGTCACACCATTCAGAGCCACACAGGGAGGCACCAGATTGGGTCAGGAGGCAGGAGTGAGGGAAAAGCATGGGCCAAGTTTTTTCTTCATTTGTGGTTCTCAAGGGAAGGAACAGGTAAGGCAGGGCAAGCCACTGAGCAAGTTTAAGATTGGATAGGCTGAATAACTTCAGCAGGCTCTGCGCTATCAGGGTGGTCCCTAGTTGAATGGTATCTGGCCCTAGGGTGACTTTGGGCAGGAGGATGATGTCTAGGGTTTCCTAAGCCTGATGAAAGGAGCCAGTTTGGGGAACGGACTTGGGATGAGTTGGTTTGCATATTGAAGGCATCTTGCAGGCAAGTTGTTTGCTGCCTGTAGGAAATAGCCAACCCTGGGAAGGGCAGTCCCTTCCTGGGTCCACAGGGCCCCAAGATGTCAAAGCATCCTAAAATACAGAAAACGAAAACGTGATTAATACATAGGGTTTCAGAAAATGATGTCTGCCCTTAAAGACTTCACAGACTTCAAAACAAACAAGAGTTTCATAGCATATGGCACCAGCTGTGCCAGTCACCTTTGGGGATGTCTGCCCAGCCACGACCTTCCCATTTGTGGGAAATACAGCCCAGATGTAATGGTGGGTTCCTCAGTGGCGGATCAGCTGTATAGTTCATCGCCCATCCCCCTGGCATGGCTAATTGGATCAAGAGGGACACGTGGTCCCAAGCTCAGCCAATCAGATTTCCTCTCCCACTAATTTGGGATTGTGATTCAGAGACCAGTAGACCTGTGCTGAGGGGTACAGCAGCAGGTAAACACAGGAGCCAGGAGACAGTCTGACTTCACTGTATATGTATCTGCGATCTCCAACCCTGGGTGCACATTGGAGTCATTGGGAGTTTTTAAGAAATACTGAGGCCAGAGTCCCAATTCAGACCACTTCAATTGGAATCTCTGAGGGTGGGGCCCACGTGTCCGCGTTCCTGTCCCAAGCCTGACTCACTCCTCACACCCACAAAAGTGAACTGTTCTGGGCCTGCGTCCCCCCTCCAGGAGTACCACCTCTGGCCCTGGCCCTTCTTGTTATGTAGAAGTGACACAGGACTATGCTGTGATGGGTGTGGATATCCCACACACACAGAGACTCACGGAGCACAGCAACAGGGAGGGGGCATGCTTTAAATTGACACATGACATTTGTGCATATGCACGGGGTGCATGTGATCTTTGTTGCATGTGTAGAATGTGTAATGATCAAGTCGGGATATTTAGACTCTCCATCACCTTGAGCACTTATGGTTTCTATGTGTTGGGAACATTTCAAGTCTGCTCCTTTAGCTATTTTGAAATATACAATTCATTGTTATTCATTACAGTTACCCTACTCTGCTATTGCACATTAGAAATTATTCCTTCTGGCTGGGCGTGGTGGCTCATGCCTATAATCCCAGCACTTTGGGAGGCCGAGGTGGGCGGATCATGAGGTTAGGAGATCAAGACCATCCTGGCTAACACAGTGAAACTCTGGCTCTACTAAAAATACAAAAAATTAGCTGGGCGTGGTGGCAGGTGCCTGTAGTCCCAGCTACTTGGGAGGCTAAGGCAGGAGAATGGCATGAACCCGGGAGGCGGAGTTTGCAGTGAGCCGAGATGGCGCCACTGCACTCCAGCCTGGGAGACAGAGCCAGACTCCGAGACTCCGTCTCAAAAAAAAGAAATTATTCCTTCTATCTAACTGCACATTTGTACCCATTAACCACTCTCTCTTCATCCCGTCCTCCCCTACATACACACAAACCCTTCCCAGCCTCTGATAACTATAATTCTACTTCCTACCAGAGGGAGCATTTTCCTTTTTTAAGACGGGGGCCTCACTCTGTCACCCAGGCTGGAGTGCAGTGGCACCTCCTCAGCTCATTGCAGCCTCCAACTCCTGGGGCTAAGCAGTGCTCCTGCCTCAGCCTCCTGAGTAGCTAGGACTACAGGTTCAAGCCACCATATCTGGCTAACTTTTTTTTTTTTAATCTTTTTTTTGAGACATGGTCGCAATACGTTGCCCAGGCTGGTCTCACACTCCTGGCCTGAAAGCCATCCTCCAGCCTCAGCCTCTGTATTTGTCCGTTTTCACACTGCTGATAAAGACATACCCAAGACTGGGAAGAAAAAGAGGTTTAATTGGACTTACAGTTCCACATGGCTGGGGAGGCCTCAGAATCATGGCGGGAGGCAAAAGGCACTTCTTACATGGTGGTGGCAAGAGAAAATGAGTAGGAAGCAAAAGTGAAAACCCCTGATAAACCCATCAGATCTCATGAGACATATTCACTATCACGAGAATAGTACGGGAAAGACCAGCCCCATGATTCAATTATCTCCCCCACAACATGTGGGAATTCTGGGAGATACAATTCAAGCTGAGATTTGGTGGGGACACAGTCAAACCATATCAGCTTCCCGAGGTGCTAGGATTACAAGTGTGAGCCACTGTGCCTCGCCCAAGGGGAGCATGTTAAATCAATGGTCTCCTGCTCAACTTCTGATAAAATGAACGTCCATCAAAAGAACATGTGCAGTGCACCCAAGAAGTCAACACATCAATTAACCAAGAAATATTTTTAGAAAGAGAGATGAATAAGAGGAAAGACAAGGTTCCTGGCCTGGAGGAGCCTTTAGTCCAGCTGGAGAGGGCTTTAGATGTTGATGTAGATATGTACACATAAAAATATGTACGCACATGTACAGTCTACTGGATTAACATTACTAAACCAAGCATGATACACACTGGAAGAATGGCACTCCATGTGATCAGAAAGGAAAGATTCCTCTGGGCTGGGCTAGTCCAGGAAGACTTCCTGAAGGTCGGGGTATTTAACCTGGTCTTGTGAGGAAAGGTGAGTTTCAAACAGGCCCATGGCCCAGGGTAACCAGCTCTGTAGGTGCTTGAAGGACAGCCATCCTCCACACTTGGTGTGCAGAACAGGTCCCATCAGAAGGCATTCTCAGCCTCAGCCTCGGGCTCTGTCCCCCTCTTTCCCCACAGAGTGAATTTTTTATCACTCAAGCAAACCAGAGAAATTCAGAGGCTTGAACTAATAATGGTGGCCCAAGTCCAAGCATAGATAAGGACCCAGGTGAGGTCCTCTAACCGCTCAGAAAGCAGGTGTCAGGAGACAAAGGGGGTGATTGGGTAACTAGGGGAGACAGGAGACCTGGACTCACCCCTGCACAGACGCCACCTTTCAAAGACATGGTGCCTCAAACACTGGAACCCAGATCCACTCACAGTCAAACTGTAACCCTTCTTCAAAATAGCTGCTCTAGGGAGATGGAGATGGAGAAGAGCTCAGCCCTCACTGCTCACTCTTCCCACAAGCTAAGCCTAAATACTGAGGGCCTAGACTAAGAATAAAACCCAGTCATGGCTGGGCGTGGTGGCTCACACCTGTAATCATAGCACTTTGGGAGATCAGGATGGGGGGGACCGCTTGAGGCCAGGAGTTCGAGACCAGCCTGGGCAACATAGTGAAACCCTGTCTCTACAAAAAATAAAAATGCAAAACTTAGCTGAGTGTGGTAGTGCACAACTGGAGTCTCACCTATTTGGGAGGCTGAGGTGGGAGGATTGCTTCAGCCCAGGAGGTCAAGGTCATAGCGAGTCATGGTAGCTCTGCTGCACTTCAGCCTGGGCAACAGAGCGAGACCCTGTCTCTAAAAGTAAAATAAAATAAAACCCAGTCACTCCAAAGAAAATGTCTTTCCTCTATTTCCATAATCACAAATCCCTCCCCAGCTCTAGAGGAGCTAGCCACCCCGTGAGCTGTCTTCCCTCTGAGTCTCTTCTTCTTTCCCTCAGCGGATCCCTTCACCCTCCCATTCTCCCTCTCTTTATCTCCCTATCTGGACCCCTTATTCCTCAGCTGCAATTATTCGGCCTGCAATTCCTGAGCATCCATCTGGCACTGCTAAGCCTTCAAACCCACAGCCTCAGGTCTGAGTTTCAGGTCAGGAGTGTCCCTTTCTCCTGCCCTTTGTGGAAGCTCAAATTTCTACACATCCACTTCTTTTAAAATATCCCTTCCCTTCACTTGGTTTGGGCATGAGAATAACATCCGGGGACAGATGTGTCTGAATCATCCCGACTTGGGGCTTGGTTTCCCCCTCTGTGCAATGGGGAGTGAACCCTGCTGTCTCTCTAAGGATGACCCCCCGCACACACCCCATCCTGAGTATGAGCTTTCTCCAGGACGGCAGGTTATTTGCAGCTGTGGGCTTTCCGCCACACTTGCTTTGCTGCTTCCTGCTGCTGTGAAATATTTTCCATGCCACTAGGGAGTGTAAATGCTCCTCACACACATTTTCGAAACACCTTGGAAACCTCTGCATAAATCAGTAGAAGTTCATTTATGGTTTTAGAATATTCTGGCTAATTTATCTGGTTCAGATTTATGTATCTGCAATTTCCAAGCTGGGCCCTGTAGGGCTCCGCTGCATTTCCCTTGCATGTTTGTTTTGACTGGCCCTGAAATTCGAGCCGGCCACAAGGAGACCTTTATCATTATCCAAAGAGATCTTCCCCTTCCCAATGACATACTCTTCGGAGGTTTGACTCCAAGCCAGTGCTTCTTCCCCTTTTAAAAAACCAACAGCAAAGATAGAGCTCTTCCTTCCAAACCACCAGGTCGCAGCTCTCGGATTTCAGCCTTGCCCTGATGTCCTTCCTGTGAGTGTGAACTCCGCTGTGCCAGCATGTAGGCCCTCCCAATGCCCTCCTGCTGGCCTTACGTGGGCCAGGGCAGGCAGTGTACAGTAACAGGGACCCACTGGTGGTGATGCAATGAAAAAAATAGCCCAGCAGTCTGCATGGTTGAGCTTTCTGGGGCTGTCTTACCAGAAATCACTGTAGAAACATATGGCTGACATTGTTAGCAATTATCCCAGTGTCCAGCCCCAGAGGTGTTTTTACATCCTTCCTGGCTATGGTTTGAGATTTCGTTGTTTGATGCTCCCTGAATTTTGCTCTCTCAGTATTTCCTCTACCCTGAATCATGTGTCCAAGCCTTAAACTCCTGTCCTTTGAGGACAATCAGAATGACACCTTTAGTGTTTGTGCCTTATTTTATGGCCTGATGATCTTGTGCCCTTTAGAGTTCAAAGGTCACATCGGGCAGCAGGCCGGGAGGTTTTTGATGTGACCTTTGAACCCCAGAAAACAAAAGAATGGAGGCCCACAGAGACCATCCATCTAAAAAACGATCCTATAAAGAATGCAACTCAATCAGCCCGGAGCATGCAAATCACATAACATTTTTACGGAGCACCCTGCTAAATCCAAACTTACAGCCAGAAGAAGGGACACAAACCCCATGATCCCAACACATAAATCAAAGCTTGAGAAAAGCAAAGACATGAGTTTACAGCTGGCTAAGAATGGAAGGATTTGCAAGATGTGATTTATACATTTGTTTCCTCCCTTCCTCTCACCCCCTGTCTATACACAAACACACACTCACACACGCGCTGGTCAATACCACAGCACCATAGGGAAATCCAGCATTTTCCATTCCAAAGGTTTGCTCTGTGCCAAGTCTACCATGGACAGACGTGGGAGAGCAACTGAAGGCCAAGAGCTTCCTCCTTGGCCACCAGAACCATCCTCAGAGACAGGCAGAAAGTCCATAGGGCAGAAAGCCAGACATGGAAGATGAGGACTTGTCATATAGGTAAAAGACTGGCCCCACAAAGAAGGCTACATCCTGTAGAACAGATGCCACCTTCCCTATGACACAGATTGTCCCTCAACGGTCCTTAATACCTGGCACACATGTCCCCAGGGCAAAGGCCAGACTAATTTCTGAATTGATGAGAAATACTGTTCAAATAGTTAGAGAGCGGAGCAGGAGGTGCTCCTGTTTTTCATGACTATTGAAGTTTTGGTTTTTTAAAGAAGAAATATTGAAGTGTGTTTCTAGATGTCTAGATAACACACTGATCTTGAGAAGTCTGCCAAGTACGTCTGTAGTAGAAAATGTTCCGTGGAGAGTGAAAAAGAGATCCCCTTTTAAATGACGATTGGGTTTGCAATTAAAACGTGTCTTCTTTTCCTTTTTTTTTTTTTTTGTTTGTTGTTGTTGTTTGTTTGTTTGTTTTTGAGATGGAGTCTGGCTCCACTGCCCAGGCTGGAAGTGCAGTGGCGCAATCTCGGCTCACTGCAAGCTCCGCCTCCCGGGTTCACACCATTCTCCTGCCTCAGCCTCCTGAGTAGCTGGGACTACAGGCACCTGCCACCAAGTCTGGCGAATTTTTTGTATGTTTTAGTACAGACGGGGTTTCACCTTGTTAGCCAGGATGGTCTCGACCTCCAGACCTCGTGATCCGCCCGCCTTGGCCTCCCAAAGTGCTGGGATTACAGGCGTGAGTCACTGGGCCCAGCCTTTTTGTTTGTTTTTTAGACAAGATCTCACGGTGCCACTTAGGCTGGAGTGTAGTGGCACAATCACGGCTCACTGCAGCCCTGACCTCCTGGGCTCACATAGTCCTCCTGCCTCAGCCTCCCAAGTAGCTGGGACCACAGGTGCATGCCACCACTTTCAGCTATTCTTTTTAACTTTTGTAGAAATGAGGTCTTACTTTGTTGCCCAGGCTAGTCTCGAACTCCTGGTTTGAAATGACCCTCTTGCCTCAGTCTCCTAAAGTGCTGGGATTACAGGCATGAGCCACCGTGCCCGGCCTTTGTGTCTTCTACAGTGAAACTGAAAAATTGTGTAGGTGCATCTAGATCTTCATCATGGATGTTGCATCTGGAAGAATCTCTGCTCTATCTCATCCAGGTTCCTCCTTTCTTTTTAACTTTGCACCAGATTATAATGTCTCTGGGGGCTATGAATATATTTTTAAGTCTATCTGAACAGTAGCACAACTGTGTCTAATAAAAATGTGTCCTCAACAGTGGCACCCCAAAGCAATTTCAGATGAAATAAGAATCCTAGAAAGAACCCTAGAAAGAAAAAATCCTGGCCTTAGAATTGGAAGACCAACTCTGTGTGACCTTGGTCAAATCACTTCACCTCTTTGAGCTCCCATTTCTGAAAGTTGAATGGTCCTGGTGCTTTCTGAGGGCATACTCCGCACAGGCCCTGCCCAGGTGCCAGGATAACCTCTATCCTGTCAGATTTAACACGGTATGACGTCTCTGTTTCCAAGGCATCTTACTTAGACACAAAAGAATGAACTAAACAGCTCCTCCTCTACCCCCGTTCTTTAACTCGGGGATTTCACAACCTATTTCCTACTCAGGAGAGGCAAAATGCAACCCAGTGGATGAAGCCCCATTTTCCAAATGATTCCTAAGCCGCAAATATGATGTTGAAATGTTCTGCAAAATTCTCCATGCAATTTTGGAAGCCCAGTCTAAGGAATATATATGACTGCTGCTTAAGCTGCTCAAAAATAAGATTAACCAGGGTCTCAGAGTCTTTCTGGCCCAAGACTATTGTGGCCGGAAAAGCAAGGAAATTATCCTGCCTAATCTCGACCTCTACGCATTCCACACGTGCTCTGGACAGGGGCTAGGGGACACTCACCAGAGGTCACAGGGCTAATTAGGCATAGTCAGGACCAAAGCGCAAGTTCCTCCAGTGCCAGTGCACACTAATGGCTACCCCAGTGCACACTGGGCCATGGCACTGGCTTCTTACCCGTCATCTTGGTTCATCTCTACAACAAAACTGTGGGTAGGTGTTACTATCGCATGTCAGAGACGAGGCGCTAGAGTCCTGGGAGGTTCAGTTACTTGCTTAAATCTCAGAGCTGATACATGGGAGCCGTGACTGGGCTCAGGCTTTGTCTGATTCCAGGCCTGTACTTGTCAGCACCCACCTCAGCCCTGAGACCCCATCTGTATGCCACAGCAGGGAGCCTCACAGGCAGAAGATGATGAGCCCACAGAACCTAAGCAGGAACAGTCTCAGGGGAAGGGAAGAAGGGGGCATGCAGTGAGTTTAATGGTGCCCCCCTAAGAGATCCTAACACATCCTAACCCCCACAACCTCTGAATGGGACCTGTTTTGGAGAAGACAACTTTGCAGATGCAATTAGTTTAAGTATATCTTGAAAAGATTATCTGGATTATCCAGGTGAGTACTAACCCAAATGACAAGCATCGTTACAAGAAACAGAAGAGGAGCTGGGCAGAGTGGCTCACACCTGTAATCCCAGTTACTTGGGAGGCCCAGGTGGGAAGACTGCTTGAGCCCAGGAGTGCAAGGCTGCAGTCAGCTATGATTAAAAAAAAATAATAATAAAAATAAAAAAATCAGAAGAGGAGAAGACACAGACACAGGAGAGAAGGCCATGTGAAGATGGAGGCAGAGATGGAGCCATGCAGTCACAAGCCAAAGTATGCCTGAAGCCACAAGAAGCTGGAAGACCCAAGGAAGGTTCTTTCCTGGCCCTGCTGTTGCCTTGACTATAGGCTTCCTGGGCTCCAGCATTGTGAAAGAATAAATATCTCTTGTTCAAGCTTTGTAGGCCCATGTAGCACGAGAGTCGTTGGGTACTGAGGCTTCTGAGGCCAAGGCATTAGGTTCTGCAGAACTGAAATCTCCACACTTTGGTAACAATGGGCGTTGAATGACCCCCTGGTAAGTCAGCCCCAGCCCCAGCTGTGCTCTTTACCATTACCCAGCTTCTAAGAACAGGAGGCCTTTTGCCCAGAGGAACTCAGTTCCTTACTCTTAGTAAGATTTGGCAATTGAGCCAAGACATATTCTAGCCTGAGTCAAATATCTAGATTGATAAATTGGCGAAGTCAGGTGTGTGTTGGGGAAAGATTCTTTACTTCGGTGAAGGTTTCTTATAGATCCCTAACCCTCCCAAATATATGTTCAATGCAATTAGATTTTTAAAACTTCCATGATATGGTTAGGCTTTGGTCCCCACCCAAATCTCATCTCGAATTGTAATCCCCATAATCCCCACAGTCCCCATGTGTCAAGGGAGAGACCAGGTGAAGGTAATTGAATCATGGGGGCAGTTTCCCCCATGCTGTTCTCGTGATAGTGAATGAGCTCTCATTTACTATCACGTGAATGGCTGGAGATGACCTGCTTGGGAACTCAGGCCACCTCAGGCGACACCTGGCTACACTCCAGGCTACAGAAACTAAGTTCTAAGCACACCGAGGAACCTGCCCAAGCACGAGAGTCAGGAGCTCTTTCCGCTTCACTTAGCACTTCTCCTTCCTGCCATCTTTTGAAGAAGGTGCCTTGCTTCCCCTTCACCTTCTGCCATGATTGTAAGTTTCCTGAGGTCTCCCCAGGCATGCTGAACTGTGAGTCAATTAAACCTCTTTCCTTTATAAATTACCCAGTCTCAAGCAGTTCTTTATAGCAGTATGAAAACAGACTAATGCATTCCATTTCCATGGACATTTTCAGAAACACATTTCTATGTAAAGCAAGTTCCGTAGTACAGACTGCCTGCTTGTTCCCAGTGGGTCCTTGGCTTATAGGACTACAAAGGCAGAGGTGGCTGGGCGTCCTTATTGAGACTTGCTGGCTCTGAGACAGAACATTCCAGCAGGCAGAAAGGAGATGAGGATGCTTCATCACTTCAGCACTGATGGCCTGAATGCTTCTTCCCTGGATCATTGTATCCTAGAAGCCCAGTTTGAGGATGTGAATAGTAACATCTACCCACAGCTTTGTTGTAAAGATGAATAGAGATGTTGTGTAAAAAGCCAGCACTCTGCACTGGCATGATCATGCAAGGAAGTAGCCATTATTACAGGCTGGGAACGGAGGAACATCTGCTTCAGTCTTGACTGTTCCTAACTAGCCATGTATACCTACTTTTCTCATCTGTATACTGGAATGAGCATCAGCCCTAACTAAGCGGCAGATTTAAAAAGGAATGGCACAGACTACTTCTCAGGCTGTGAACTGGGGACATGAATGTTTTCATTGTCATCCTTGACACTTGATTCCAGTGTTTTCAAACATTTTCCCGGTAAAACAGAGGGCAGATCCTCCTTTGCTCATGCTGCACTCAGGAGCCCAGACAGCACTGTTCTGGTGGCCAGAGATGACCTGCTTGGGAGCTCAGGCCACCTCAGGCCACACCTGGCTTCACTCCAGGCTGAAGAAACTGGTAAGTTCCAAGCACACCGAGGAACCTGCCCAAGCACGAGAGTCAGGAGCTCTGCCTCACATACGTCATATTTTTTCTATCTAGTCAATATATTTAATAAACCCAATTTTTTAAAAAAAGTAATTGAGTCTCAATCCTCGGAAGCAAATCCTGGAAATATGGAAATATTTGAAGATGCCTCCACAGCAGATAAAAGGAAAGTAGAGGTGTTCAAAAAATAGCAGCTTATGCTAAGATTTTTGATACAATGAAATCCCCATAATATAAAATTCCCCAATCCATAGTGAGTAAGACCTCTGACAAGGAAGAGAGTCAGACACTGCTTCCATCTCCTTATGAATCATGCTAAGAAATAACTACCTCTCCTCGGGTGCTGAAAACTCCTTGTGAATATCCAGTTTGGAAGAAATATAAAAGCCCCACTCTCCTCTGATTTCAGAATAAAGACTCTTTCTTCATCCTCTGACTCCCACAAACTTCGGGTGCACACACATGCACCCAAGCTCGCACACGTGTGCGCAGATATATACACACACACACACACACACAAACACACACAAAATGTACCAAGAAAGGAAGGAAAAGAGATCAGGAATGAGAGAGCCCACTAATGGATTGGCTTAAGTATAGAACAACATCCCATCACTGTTCTAGAAAATAATCAATCGAGCACTTAATTTTAAACATAAAGGTAAGCTGCCAGGAGACTGTTAATAGATAACCAAATAAATTAACAGTTGTAGGTGGGATTTGAAACCAGGTCAGATTTCCCCCCAAGCTCCAGGCCCTATGCCTACAAAGGACCTCACCAGCTAGGGCACTTGATCTCACACTGTTTCAAAGTGGGAGATCTCCTTTTAGCCAATATCCCTTCTCAGCGGGCTTGTCACTTCAGGGGATTGTTCTTTGTGCGTCTTCCATAAATTTTATAACACCACTACTTTAAAATATTGATGGGCAACTTGGCCTTGGCCCAGGCCCACAGTGGGTTAGCATGGACATGAAAACCTTCAGGAAGGTAGAAACAGGAAGAACACATTCCCCGCAGCCTTTTCGTAAGGGACAATTGTGTAAGTGCGGTGGTTACCTGAGCTGGAGGCCTGCCCAGCTTTGATGGATGGCTCTGCCCTCTGGGAGCCTGCTGAGAGCTGTCTGGGGACAGGAGGGCACTCAGGACACACTCAGGCCATGCTGAGGTACCTGTAGACCCGCAAAGGGTAAGTAAAATTCACACATAATCCCCCAAGTTCTTCTAACCTGAAACTCAACTTTTTTAACACTCAGACTCTTCGCAAAGTTATTGATAAGTAAGAACAAATGGCTTTGTCATCTGTCTCTTCTTCCTATGCCCATCAATACATTCTTCCTATAACCCTATCAAAGCAAGTGACCAAAAGTAAATGGTAACAAGGAACAGAAAGAGCAGGACAGGCCGGGTGTGGTGGCTTACACTTGTAATCCGAGCACTTTGGGAAGCTGAGGTGGGAGGATCTCTTGAGCCCAGGAGTTTGAGTCCAGCCTGGGCAACACAGGGAGACACTATCTCTACAGACACACACACACAGAATTAGCTGGCCATGGTGGTGCACCTATAGTCCCAGCTATGGTTTGGATTTATGTCCCTACCCAAATCTCGTGTAGAATTGGAGGAGAGGCCTTGTGGAAGGTAATTGGTTAATGGGGGCAGATTTAACCTTGGTGTTCTCATGGTAGTGAGTCCTCACAAGATCTGATGCTTTAAAAGCATGTGGCACTTCCCTCCTCGTTCTCTCTCTCTCCTGCCGCCATGTGAAGGTCTTTGCTTCTCCTTCACCTTCTACCATGACTGTAAGTTTTCTGAGGTCTCCCAGTCATGCTTCCTGTTAAGCCTGCAGAAACTGCAAGTCAATTAAACCTCTTTTCTTCATAAATTACCCAGTCTCAGGTAGTTCTTTATAGCAGTGTGAGAACAGACTTATATACCCAGCTACTTGGGAAGCTGAGGCAGAAGGATCACTTGAGCCCAGGAGGTCAAGGCTGCAGAGAGCCAGGATTATGCCACTGCATTCCAGCCTGAGTGACAGAGCAAGACCCTGTCTCAAAAAACAAAAACAAAACAGGACAAGAGAACTGATCCCCTAGATTCCTGCCATCACACTCTCTTCATACTACCCCCAGAAAAAAACTGTAACACCACTAAGAACAATACAGCAAAAGTGTGCTAACCAAATTAATACAAGTTCATAATCACTACCATTTATTGGGCCTTTAACACACATACATACACTCATGCACACACACATATCTCAGGCACTGCACTGTACTAAACACATTACATATGTGCTCTCATTTCATCCTTTAAAAAAAATCTGCAAGAATATCCTTTGATTCAGACAACCCACTTCCAAGAACTCTTCCTATGGAAATGATCAAGGATATGCCCGAAGATTTTGTCTACAAGGATATTTGTCAAAACCATTGTTTAGTAATATGTCATGACAAATAAGACATATCCATGAGATGTTAAGTGAGCAATACAGAGTATAGAAGAAACATATGAGTATTTTTATAATTTGAAAGTATGCATAAAATATGTGGGGTTAGTTTCATCAAAGTGTCATAAGATAATAGGTAATTTCCCCTTTTTACGTATCTTACTTTCTACATTTTGAAATACCTTTTAGTAAGAAAAATATATTTTAAAATTATGACCTAGGTACTATGTCCAAATAGTCATAGATGTTAATGAATAATAGCCCATTACAGATACAAAGCCCTTTCTAGTCTACACTCTGGTTTTACATGTTGTTTCAGGTTATTCTCACACCATCTTTTTGGGTGGGCAGAGCGGATGTCTTATAATGCTAAAGATTTTTAAACATACAAAAAATAATTAAAAGGCTGGGTGCAGTGACTCATACCTGTAATCCAGCACTTTGGGAGACAGAGACAGGAGGATCACTTGAGGCCAGGAGTTCAAGACCAGCCTGGGTAATAGAGAGAGACCCCATCTCTACAAAAAATAAAATAAAATAAAAATTACCCTGGTGTGGTGGCATGGACCTGTAGTCCCAGCAACTCAGGAAACAAGCAGGGGGAGCCCAAGAGTTCGAGGCTGCAGTGAATTATCATGGCACCACTGCACTCCATCCTGGGACCCACAGGCAGGCACATTCAGGCCTCTCTGAAGAGAGGCTGCCCTTGGCTGTGGTCCACAGGGTGTCTACTCCAGGCTCCCAATGTCCATTGTCGCGGTGCTCCAACTGCCGTGAAAATAATCTGCCTTATCACTCCTTGGACTCCCCATGCTCCCATTACTTCTTAGGTTCTGCAGGATTCCGCTCTGTTCAGGACAGGAAGGGAGCAAGGTGGGGGAACATTCCAGAGTACATAGTGAGTGAGACCTCTGACAAGGAATAGAGTCAGCAATGTGCAGCCACTGGCTCGTGCTGGCTCAGGAAAGCCAATCTTTAGCAACTCTTCCCAACTCTGTGATCAGTAATGTCATGTTGGTAGCCTGGAGCCAGCGGCAATGGTAGTATTTACACCATGGAAATCAGCAAATGCTACAAATTAGGGTTCTCTTTTCTCCCAGAGAGCCTGTGATTAAACATCGATCAGCACACCACTGGATGCAGTCTCAGAAAGAAAAATTCATACATTCAAATGAAGGTCAATCCCTCCAAACCCCTGCTTTTTTTTTTTTTTTTTTTTTTGAGACGGAGTCTTGCTCTGTGCCCCAGGCTGGAGTGCAGTGGCGCGATCTCGGCTCACTGCAAGTTCCGCCTCCCGGGTTCACGCCATTCTCCGGCCTCAGCCTCCCAAGTAGCTGGGACTACAGGCGCCCGCCACCTCGCCCAGCTAATTTTCTTGTATTTTTAGTAGAGACGGGGTTTCACCGTGTTAGCCAGGATGGTCTCGATCTCCTGACCTCGTGATCCGCCCGTCTCGGCCTCCCAAAGTGCTGGGATAACAGGCTTGAGCCACTGCGCCCGGCCCAAACCCCTGCTTTAATTAAGCAGGACTACAGCTGCACAGACTAAGCAGGCCGTGAATGTTGTTTTAAAATAACATATTATTCAGAAACCTGTTTATATATTTACAAACCTTGCCAATCTACCCACTCTCCATCCCTCCTTGAGGTCACTTAAGTTTGTTTCCTTTTGCTATGTTTCCCCCAGAGTCAAAGAAAGCCCACCTAGTACACTTCTTTTGTTTCTAAACTTGATGGACCCAAACAGTGGTTGAAACAGACAGCCAAGCTCTGAGCACAGACAGAAGAATGTCCTGCTCACCACGGCGGTGCCTACGTCTGTGTCAGACAACCCAGTCTTGCCCCGAAGTCAGACTTCCCTGAGCCGAAAGGCTAGATAACATGTTTGCCCCTGTCCTCCGGTTTCCCAGTCGTTGGGCCGCCTTCACTGGTGCTTCATGAACAGTCTCTACGCTGCACTTGAGGACGACTCAGCTGGAAGTGAAACATGATCAGGAGATAATTTGGTCCAGATGGCTCTAATGCAGGCAGGAGCATTTGGCTGTGCATATCCTCAGTCTAGGGAAACCCATTTAAGTTTTTTTGAGAAGGGAATGTAACCAAGCAGCCACATACCCTCAAAATGCTACCTCATGTTTTACAGCTGCAATGAGATGTCTGATCATGCTCCTGGAGAGACATTCAGCTCTTAGGAAGGTAAAGCCAGGCTAGCCTTTGCTGCTGGATGCCACCATGGCTCGGCTCGGTACTTGGCCTTTGGGGGATTCAGAAGGGATCAGGCATAAAACCTGGAAGATATTCCTAGGTCCTGAGGATCAAGGGATTGCAGCAAAGGATAACACCGCAACTGGAAACAGGAGAAAGCATCGCAGAAACAGAGTGAACCAGGAGTTCAGAAGAGGCCCAGGGAGAGGCTTGGGGGACACAAAAAGGTGAAGTGGCTCCTTAGAGTAGCTGTCTTTATTTGCATCAAGCTCTGAGGCATAGGAAGGGGTTAGAATTCACTATTTGACACAGTTTTTCTTTTCTCTCATGCAATTGACAGGAGAAAGATACAAATAAAAGAAGCTGCTTGTCTGCGGAGCGTAGCTTGGGGAAAAGATCGCTTTGCTTCAGGAAAAAACAGGACCGTGCAACCCAAGGCTCTAGAGTATGATGGGGACACGTTGGTGAGAGGGTCTCACCAGTGTTAGTGAAAAGGTGGGCTGCCTTCAGGGACCAGCTGGAGCTCTACAGCTCTGCACACAGTGTTCCATCTCATTCTCTCCAGTGTAGTCATGGACGATGTAAGGTGTAGCCCTCCCAGAGACCACTTGGTTCCCCACTGCCTAATCTTGAGAATGAGCAATTCATGCTCCCCTGAAGTGGGTGCTTCCCCACTGCTGTGTTGGTCTTCCCCTGTGACAAGTTTCCAGGGCTGGATGAGATGACAAGTAAAAAGTGGACTTTTCAGACAGACCTATGTCATCGGAAAGATTTTGTCCCTTTTAGCCCTCTGGCTGGAACTTGGATTGGGAATCACTTTCCATGGATTCTGTTAGTACTACAGGCCCATGGGTTTTTGGTGAAGACAAATGGAATCTTACTAAAAAGACTTATGCCCCTAGTCACTGTGGCATAAGTAACTTTTGTTCCAAATAGGCAGTGATTATAGAGAGAGCTCCCTCTCTATATCATGAATGTGGAGAACAATACAAGTATGCAATCCATAGATATCATTTCCATCATCCCAGAAAAGTTCCCTTTTAGGCAGCAGTGTGCTGGTAAATGGTGACTAACCAGCAATCTGAAAAACAATCTATGCATATATGTTTGTGTGAGAGTACGTTTACTATAAATTTTACTTATCTAAAAGATGTGGAACACACAATTTACAAATAATAATAAAATACACAATATGCCTTCCTATAACTTCCATATAGCCAATTCATCCTCAGAGAATGCTTTTGTTGATTTTTACCAAGCTCTTTTATCTGCAACCAACCTGTGGTTGCAATTGATCAACAAGCATAGTTCACACATATTGACGTTTTGTTTACATTAATGAGCAATGCAAATATGAAACAACTTCTTTGTATGCCAATACTTCACTTGGATGAATTGAATAATAGTTTTCAAATAATGGAAGACTATTCAAGTGTTCAAGTGTTTGTGAATATCACAAGGTAATGGTTGCAGAAACAATTATGTATTGCGTTATTAACGTTTTTCCCATCACTTTCCTAAGTCTAAATAATCAACAACAAAAAATAGGGTGAAATAATTAGAAAGCAATGAATGTTGAATGTTACCTTTGTTTTTAACATAACTTAATTTGAAAGTTATTATTTTAATGATTGTTAACTTGAAATTTTAACAATGGGTTCACAAGTCAACATGTCATGTGCCTGTGCAATCAATTCCATGCCATATGTACACTTTTTTAAAATAAGGAAAAGGTAAGAATACAGAATACAGAATACTCCATGGATTCTCGAGGTTAAATCTATTCTTTCTTAACATGACAGGAAAGTAAAGCTTTGACCCGCAGGGGAGACTGGAGAGGGGAAGTTGGCCTGTCTGTTCCCATTTCAGGAGCAGGCTAAGAGTGTGTTTCTGGAAACAAAACTGTCAGAGTGAAGGCTCACAAGAAATCAGAAACAGGACCCAGATCTCTGCCCAAGGGCTTCTAACAAAGGCTCAAAGCAGGCTTTTTTCCAAAAATGTTTTTAATTCCAACATCCATCTTAATGGCCTACGGTAGCCTAATTTAGCCAATAGCTGTTACTCTAAAAATGGAAGCTAATGATTCCAGCTAAAAACAATGAAGCCGGTACTATCACAGCATGTTGTAAGAAACTGATTATCACAGGGTGCATTTTTCACTGCCTTTTCCCTGAAGAAAGGCTTAATACGAGTCCCACATCAAAAGCAAAAGCATTTCTTTCTCTCATGGGACCCCAGGATATTAGGAATGTGTTCTCTAGAGGCAACCACCTCCCAGAACTACTGTTTGGCAAGAGGCATCACACGCATGGAGCAATGGTCTGGCTGAAGGGCACCACCTGCTATTGCTCATCATGTTCGCGCCATTCAACAAATATTAGCAGCATCAGTTTACTTCTCTGAAGCACCCGCAGGTACCCACCACTTGGCTCAGTGCTATATAGCTCTACACACTTTATATTTTGCAAAATACGTGCATATGGAAGAGAAGCACAACATTTAAGGCAAAGATCAGATAATAGCCATATTGCACAAGTGTCTAGCTGGATAAAATTGGCAAAAAAAAAAAAGGTTTGTAAAATGATCAAACGTTTAGATATGCAGGATAAATATGTTCTGGGCATCTAACATACATAATGAATACAGTTAATAATACGTTCAAGTACTGTGGACAGTTGTCCTTCTATATCGGTGGGGATTGGTTCCAGGATTCCCCACAGATACCAAAAGTTATCCACGCTCAGGTCTCCATTTTGCTATTAACAACTGAGAAGCTGAATAATCTTAATTTAGGGCATTCATTTCCGAGTGAGCTCGGAATTTTCTTATTCCAGCTTGTGACATCTCAACAAATTTCCCATTTCCACCTAACGTTGGGAGCCACGTTCCTGGACCACCTTCAGGATTCTGGCAGAAGGGGTTTCAGGTGAGGTGAGAAGGTTACGAGGCAAACTGGAGGTTCCTGGCTGATGCACCTGCGCCTTCACGCACCCCCGTGCGCACACACAGACGTTCGCTTTCTTACAGCTGCCAGCTTTAAATTCTGCCTTCCCGCTGTGGTTGTGCAAGGTGGTCCTTTGCCGCATCGAGAGGAGCTCATACGGCAGAGCCCCTAGGAAAGCAGGCGCCCTCGATCACCTACACTCTGAGCAGGGGCAGGTCTTGCTGCTCACTCCACTTGGGGTATGATTGCAGCCTACTCTCTCACCCTTTGTGGGTAATGATAATACACTTTGGATAAACACAATGGCATCAGATTGAGCAAAGGATCTCTTTTACATGCCTTAAGTTAGGGTTTCTTGAATTAAATACCCAAGTTATGAGAAAGATTAGCCCACCTCTTGCATCAGCGTGAGCTGGAGGTGAGACATAGAGTCAAAGATTATTCTGTAACTTTAATGAGTAGGCCGGGGGCGGTGGCTCACACCTGTAATCCCAACACTTTGGGAGGCCAAGGCGGGTGGATCACGAGGTCAGGAGTTAGAGACCAACCTGACCAAGATGGTGAAACCCCATCTCTACTAAAAATACAAAAATTAGCCGGGTGTGGTGGCGGGCGCCTGTAATCCCAGCTACTCAGGAGGCTGAGGCAGAATGATCCTTTGAACCCGGGAGGCGGAGCTTGCAGTGACCCGAGATCACACTGCACTCCAGCCTGGGCAACAGAGCAAGACTCATCTTAAAAAAAAAAAAAATTTAAGGAGTGCCCTGCCAGGTTTGAGACTTGCACAGGGGAGTGCAGTAGCACATGGGGCCTGTAGCCCCTGTATTTTGGCCAATTTCACCCATTGGGAATGGGAACATTTACCAATGTCTGTACTCCCATTGTGTCTTGGAAGTAACTAACTTACTTTTAATTTTACAGGCTCACACGCAGAAGGGACTTGACTTGTCTCAGATGGGACTTTGAACTTGGACTTCTGGGTTAATGCTGGAATGAGTTAAGACTCTAGGGCACTCTTGGGAAGGCATGATTGGTTTTGAAATGTAAAAAGGATATAAGATTTGGGAGTGGCCAGGGTGGAATGATATGGTTTGGCTCTGTGTCCCCACCCAAATCTCATCTCAAATTGTAATCCCCATAATCCCCACGTGTTGAGGGAGGGACCTGGTGGAAGGAGATGGAAACATGGAGACAGTTCCCCCCATGCTGTTCATGTGAGTTCTCACAAGATCTTAAGCTCTCACCTGCTGCCATGTAAGACATCTGCTTCCCCTTCTGCCATGACTATAAATTTCCTGAGGCTTCCTCAGACATGCCGAACTGAGTCGATTAAACCTCTTTCCTTTATAAATGACCCAGTCTCCAGTATTTCTTTTTTTTTTTTTTTTTTTTAAATTTTGGGACAGGGTCTTCCTCTGTCACCCAGGCTGGAGTGCAGTGGTGCAATCACACCTCACTGCAACCTCAAACTGCTGGGCTCAAGCAATCCTACCAACTCAGCCTCCCAAGTAGCTGGAACTACAGGCATGTGCCACTACACCCAGTTAATTTTTACTTTATTTTTTGTAGAGTCAGGGTCTGGTCTTGAACTCTTGGGATCAAGCAATCCTCCAACCTCAGCCTCCCAAAGTATTGGGATTACACATGTAAGGCACTGCACCCAGCCTCACATTTAAAGGGCTTTTAATAATGAGTTCAGGGCCAGGTGCAGAGGCTCATCCTTGTAATCCCAGCACTTTGGGAGACTGAGGCAGGAGAATCCCTTGAGCCCAGGAGTTCAAGACCAGCCTGGACAACATGGCAAAACCCCATCTCTACAAACAATATAAAAACGTAGCCCGGCGTGGTGGTGCACTCCTATAGTCCCAG
This sequence comes from Papio anubis, assembly GCF_008728515.1. NCBI lineage: Eukaryota > Metazoa > Chordata > Mammalia > Primates > Cercopithecidae > Papio > Papio anubis. The sequence goes on from NC_044994.1 coordinate 50,045,387, forward strand.
CTACTTGGGAGGCTGAGGTGGGAGGATCACTTGAACCCAGGAGGTGGAGGTGGCAGTGAGATGAGATTGCACCACTGCACTCCAGCATGGGTGACATACCAAGACTCCATCTTAAAACAAACAAACAAACAAAAAAACCACACAGACACACAATGAGTTCATTTCTCCTGATATGAAGCAAATTTTGAGTGTAAAAATTTATTTTGATTTTTAAAAAAGTAGTTCAAGAATGCATATTCTTTAGAAAAGCACTGTACATGCAGGGACCTGGGCTTTGTCATCACCCTGGCAAGCTAAACTGCCTTATCAACACTGTCCTTGCAAAAGTTTCTGTAGAAGTCGATTCATCAATTAAAAGCCAGATCTGTACATACACAGCTTGAAGAAACTGCCAGTAGTTCACTGCTAATTACCAGGGCAAACATTTGTATTTCAAAGTTGACCAACAGGATGACAATTCTCAAAGCTCTAAAAAGATGTTGTCCTACCAAACGCTAGCCTAGTGTATGACCATTACCCATCCATGGTTAGTAACAATCAAAGGCAACACTTCTTACAATAACAAATGCCATGAGCAGCGATCTCAATAAATCCCTCTTTGCCTGTTGCTATAAAAGCTGGTCTGGTCCCAACTCAGCATCAAAGACATTAGTCCAGACAGCACAGCACTATCAATTCAGGTTTCCTTAGCAAATAATTGCTTCAGATATATTCGCAAGGGCTCCTGAATTGGAGTTTTCTGCATCATCTCCATAAAGATATTTTTTCACGTCTATTTTTTCATTGAAGAATTGAAGCAGACCCTTGGGAAGTTTCCTTAAGGAGAGAGAGTAGCTCCAAAAATAACCTTCCTTCCAGCACCACACCACTAACCCAGAGAATTCACCTCATGGTGGGATGGTCACTCAAAGTCTACTGTGAACCTAATCCCCAAAAAGGTAATGGAAAAGGCTAGAGGAAAATCCTAAACAATTACCTATGCCTTGTATCTTTCTCTAGAAACACAATCTACTAATAGAAAAGCCAATTTGAAATTTTAAAAACGTAGACGCTACTCAAGAGGGCTGTCATCAATGTGGGAAAACTATTAACTCAAGTGGATGGCATGTTTCTTTTCCTGTATTAAAAAAGCTCCTCACACTGAATAATTTTGATTTAGATCAGTTTTGATTTAACAGACAGCATGAATCAAACTTAGTTAAAACCTTAATGATGTTGTAATATTTATTAACACAGCCAATTCTCAATATAGAAGATTTATGAATCTCCTAATACTTCCAGTTTATAAACTGGCTTTAAAAAAATGCTCTTTTGAAGAACAAAGTTTCAGGGTTTGGAAGAAAGAGAAAGTGATCTTTACAAATTCTTCCTGGAACCACCAGGGATCTTTTAATCCATTTAAATACAAATATAGATCAGATTCTGATCTGATATTATTTCTATACTTTTAGAAACACTTTTCACTCACAAATCCAAGGTGACAATGGCATTAAAAATATCTACAGGAAAGGACTAGCATGAAATACAATATTATGATAATAGTTATTTCATTAAAGTGGTTACTTTTCTGTATTCTTCACGTGTCCCATTGTATGGCTATAAATTTTTATAATAAAAAATTGTAAATTAAGAAAGAATTCAAGTGAAGGATTGTCGACCTTATAAAATAATTCTGAAAACAAATGTGTAGAAAGAAGGCATTCAACTAAGAGAAGATGCTGGATGGAAAGGCTTGCAACGTCCCGGGAGGAGCTCCAGGGTGAAGCTCATTGTTAGCCTTTCCAGCAGCACTGTCCTTGGAGACCAGAAGCAGTGGGAGCCCCTTCCCTGTGGCACCACAGACTCCCACCAAGGCACGTATCATGAACACTGTACTGGCACACGTTTATTAGCCTTGGGTGTATGGGGAATCTCAGAGCACTTCTGAAATCTGTACTTGATTCCTTTTTACACTGAGGAAAGTGAGATTAATACACAAATACCAAGATGACCAATGAATGGTAGCCTCGCTGGCAACAGCAGCCATTGCAGGTAACCAAATTGCCTCCATAGCACTCTGTAACCCATGGGCTTAGGGAAAGATTAAGTAACATTTCTTTTTCAAATTCACTTCAAATACTCAACTATGTTCATTTAAAAAACAGCAACTATATGCACAAGACTAAACAGATCTCATTCACACTGCCAGCCCACAGAGGAGACTCTCTGTACCCTTTCAGGAGGCTTTTGGGCAATAAAGCCAAAATCTGTATTTAAAATAGGTGTGTCTAATAAGATACATTTTTAACTCATTTATTAAAGGTCCTAGTGGACATTCCAAACTAGTAACATACCTAGAGAGAGAAAATACAAATGCTTACTGTATAGTTATACAAAAGTAGAAATCCATCAATAGAGTCCAATCCTCAAGAAATCACACAATTTGTACCCAAAGGCTGTATATATATCAAGGAAGGATGACTTCCTTCCTTGATCTCTAATAACATCCTCTCCACATCGGAGGTATCTGGAGGTTGGGCATTTGCCTAATGCCACAGGGTCCACCAGTGGGGTCACAGCTGCTGGCTGGTGAAGAAGGATTTAGTCTCCCTGCAGACAGGATTGACACAGAGCGGACAGCTCAGGGTCAGCTGCTTGGAACACAGCTCGTTTGACTGGATGTGCGAATGCACCAAGTCGGCCAGGGCCTGGAAGACAGACAAGAGGCAAAGAGGCATGAGAAGCACAGGGTCTGTTCGTCTGCCATGCCCCCTCCTCCAGCTGCCCAGGTCAGCACTCTGGCTTGGGGTTTCTTTTCATCCGAGTGGTGAGCCCTTTGAACCAAATTCTACAGCATCTTCCTTTCCTGAGAATCCTCAGCTTAGAGAAAGTTAAAACAGAGATTTCAGGAAATGAAAACCTCTTACCCCACCCACTAGGCCTTTTCTCTGGAAAGCAGGTTTTAAATCAGACATAGTTATAGGTGGGTAGAAATCAGAAAATTGGGGCTATCTGAAGGAAAAAAGACTGAGCAGATAAGGAATTCGATTTTATTTTTGTAATTAATTGGAACTCCAAATGTTCTAATATGTGAGAAAAACCAATATTCTGCAAGAGTTTCTCAGAGGATTACTCTCTGGTATGTTCTACTAAAACGGTTGTAACACTGTAGATACCTTAGAGAACAATGGATTTCCATTAAGAGACTCAGCTCTTCTGATGTTTTCAACTCCACACTGAATCAAATGAGAAAAGGGAGGAAAAACACAGACATACTTTATTTTTCTTTTTTTTTCAAAGAAACTGCTACAAAAAAATAAATACACACAGACACACACATACAATTCAAAGTCTGACTTCAACTGTTCACAGACTGCTCATTAATGAAAAACAGTCACGGGGTAGGGCTGTATGTTGATTCTGTTATCATAAATTATTCCTCAATTCTTATGTCCTTCCCCTTCCCGTTACCGTCCTACAGGTGGTTTGTTTGCAAATCCTTTTCGTGGTTACACTTGATGAAATTCTCAAGCAATTTAAATCTGTTTGCCATTCTTTTTTTATTCTCTTTTACTAGTGCATAATTTTACAGACTCTAAGTAGAATGTTGCTTTAAATATAGTTTCATACTTGTTTTGATCCCAAGTGCCAAAATGAAGTAAATTAACTTATTGACTATAAAATGTATATTGGACCTACACTGGATCCAATTCAGAGTTGGGTTTAAATATATATATATATATACACACACACACACATATATATACACACACACACATATATATACACACATACACACACACACACACACACACATATTTTTTGAGATGGAGTCTTGCTCTGTCACCCAGGCTGGAGTGCAGTGGCGCGATCTTGGCTCACTGCAACCTCTGACTCCCGGGTTCAACGGAGTCCTTTCTCAGCCTCTTGAGTAGCTGAGATTACAGGTACCCACTACCATGCCTGGCTAATTTTTGTATTTTTGGTAGAGGCAGGGTTTCACCATGTTGGCCAGGCTGGTCTTGAACTCCTGACCTCAAATGATCCACCCGCCTCAGCCTCCCAAAGGGCTGGGATTACACGTGTGAGCCACCAAGTCTGGCCTGAAATATATTCTTATGGAGAAAAATCTAAAGGAAAACAATGGGAGGATTGTTTCAGTACCATCCCTACTCCTGGCTCCAAAAATATCCACTGCCTAATAACTGAAAACAATCTAATCATGATTTACTCAGGTAGTTAGGATTCTTCTCTCTCCCTTTTCTTCGGATAGCTTTTCAGTTACTTGATATTTTTTATTTATCTATTTATTTATTTATTCATTTATTGAGAGGGAGTTTCGGTCTGTTGCCCAGGCTGGAGTGCAGTAGTGCAATCTCAGCTCATTGCAACCTCCACCTTCCAGATTCAAGTGATTTTCCTGCCTCAGCCTCCCGAGTAGCTGGGATTACAGGCACGTACCATCACGCTTGGCTAAGTTTTGTATTTTAGTACAGATGGGGCTTCGCCATGTTGGTCAGGCTTGTCTCAAACTCCTGACCTCAGGTGACCCACCTGCTTCAGCCTCCCAAAGTGCTCAGATTACAGGTGTGAACCACCACAGCTGGCCTCAGTTACTTGATCTTTCAGATTAGCATTAACATCAGGAGACTGGCATGGGAAAAACATTGAGATTCAGCAAACACATGGATCTGAACTGAAGAGGCTATATTCTCAAACTTCATATAAAAGTCAGTTACAACAGAATAACCAGTGTTGGTGAAGGGCATTCTCCAACAATGTTGATGGGAGAGTCGTCAGCAATACACTAACTAGAAAAATATATATCAACACTGAAATTCCGTGTGCACCTGAAGTCCCAGCCACTCAGGAAGCCGAGGAGAGGATCACCTAAGCCCGGGATTTTGAGGCTGCAGGGAGCTATGACTGTGCCACTGCACTGCAGCCTGGTTGAGAGAGCCAGATTTCATCTCTAAGCAAATTTATAAAATCATAACAAATTTAAAATAAAAAATTGTTTTCCAAATATATTGGTATAAACTATATTTTCACTGAAGTTTTAGCAAGTTCACAATTAGCCAGCTCATGGAGAGATACAGAAGGCATCTTTAAACAAAATCCATAGACAATGTTGCAACCACTTCTTAGCCAATTACAACTTGCCTGCAAATCCTGTGTCAGAACCACTGACAAGAAACTTAGGTGCTCCCTAACTTCACCCACGTCTGATTGATGTCCAGCATAGAAATTCAAATTCCATGGGGGTCGGGTGTTGGCTCAAGTTCTGCCCCACCCACTCTCCCCCCTGCCCTCCACCTGCTGCCCAGTCCCAGAGAGGGTGAAGTCTCCCGCAGGCTGGGCCTCCATCTATCACACATGGGGGACCAGGGCCAGAAACTCTGGCAGAGAGGGAGAAAAGGGTTTCTTGGGTCCCAATGCTTCCACACTTCCCATAAAAATAAAGCTATAAATTCGACATAGGTTTTAGGCCGGCTCTCAAAAGGCAGGACATAGATGAACAATAGTTTTTCTCCATCCTGCATGACAATTCACATCCATCTCATATTACAGGACACCAAAGATGGTATTTGTTATTTCAGTAATCAGATTGATCACAACACGGCAGCAAACAGCTAATTAAGTGAGTGCATAAAAGAGGCCAAGGAAATCACACCACACATTGCTTCCACGTTCATTTCACGCTCTTCTCTTAAATGACAATGACTCCTATATGCCTTGACACCCAACAAGAAGCCATGTAATAGCCCTGAGTAAAGGTCACTATTAGGCAAAGAAAAGAAATTATAAAACAATAAAATGTTTTCCTTTGGAATTAGTGAGAAGTATATTTCTTTTTTCTTAAAGAAGTGTAGTTGTTATTACTTTCGAGTAGCCCAGTAACTCAAACAAAATGATGTCAGCCACAGTGATCCCTGGGGCACCTGGTTTAAGGAAAGCACAGGTTTCCCCTTCTACTGCATGGAATTAACTCAATGTGTTGAGATTATTACTCAGATGAATTATTATTCAGGAGAATGAGGACACCGTACATGCAAACAAATACAGTAAACAATATTTTGAATGACACATTAGTTAGTTGCAGAGAAAATTTCCTTTTAAAACAAGTCATGATGGGATAAAGGCAGATGGGTGCATTTACCTCCTTGGCTAAAACTTGAGAGTACTCGATGTCCAGCTCATACAGCGTTTCAATATGGTCACTGGTAAATGCTATCGGAACCAAGAGGATATTCTTCCTCCCCCTCTCACAAAGCCCTTTGATAGATTCGTCTGTTTGAGGACCCAACCAGGGCATTGGACCAACCTATGCAAAAGGTAGACGAATGTGTAAGTGGGCCATGCCTCCTGATGGTCTGTAGTACCCGTTTGCCCCCCTGGGCACACGCACTGCCCACTGGGGGCAAGAGCCACTCTTTACACCTGCTTGAATGGATTTTGATATTTTCACATGGAAACTTGAATCCTAGTAGTTGCCTCAATATAAATAAATAACAGTTTCTGTCATTGCAGCTAAAAGTAAAATATTAAACCAACGGAACCCCACAAGTCACTTGATTTCCCCTTCTATCTTACTCACTTGCAGATTCTTTCTGCCCACGGTGAGCCTTCAGGTTATGGAAGAGCCTGTCTATGTGTAAGAGCCAAGTCTAACCATTTTACAACTCATAAAATAAATTTTACCAAAAGAGCTGGCTGCCCGCCAGTGTGGAAGCCACCTACCTTGGATTGCCACACCAGTCGGTAGGGGTTGCAGTACCCCAGCCTTTCCATGACATTTTGGACAGTGGCGCTTACCTCCTGAGGATATGGGTCGCCTCTGTTGACCACCTGCAGTGGAGACACAATGGGTGTTCAGTCATTAACACTGGGAAGGCCCCGAGAGCCTCTGACTATGTGCTGACATGGTGTGAGCGCTGGAACAAAGTCTTCCCTTTCTGTCTCCGGCACCAATGATGACATGGTCTGAGTTCAATCACCAAACTTCCTTAGTTCCACTTCGTCATCAGCCAAAGAAAAACACCGCACTCAAGCATCTCTAACGTCCCTAAGAGGGTGGAGAATTCTATGTTCCATGTTATTCATGGGAGACTCACAAGATCTAACTAAGGAGGATGGTTCTCTCTCCCTCATCTGAAATACGAAGATGACACAGAAAAGCTGGGCGGGATGGGAACTTCTACCTGCTGGTCATGTGAGTAGCTGATTTCACAACAGGAACTGAAAGAGTGCTGCATGGACAATGTACAGAACGGCTGGATTTACAGTAAACCCTGGTGGAATTAGAGGAGGAAAGCAGCAGCACATCAGTGCAGGTTACGGGCACCTCCAAGAGTATGACCCACACCTTCCACTTCCTCTCTCCCCACCCTTCCTGCAACAATGGACAACAGGCAAACACTCTGTGCACAGCAAATGTTTCATACACGATCCCTTGTTAATACCTTTGAGAATTTTCAATGCAAATTTTAATGCTTTAAACATTCACTGTGTACTGACTCCCTAGCCCTCACCTGGCTTTATTTTCTTCTATAACATCTATTACATACTCATCTACCATACCATTTTCGTATGTATTATGTTTATTACCTTTTCTCCCTACTCTCTGCAGTCAAAGATTTTTCTGTTTTCTTCATTCCCATACCCTATGATATGGCTGGAAACAGTGACTGGAATATAGCAGGTGCTCAAAGAATACTGGTGAAATGAAGTATACTGACAGGTCGGGCACAGTCGCTCATGCCTGTAATCCCAGCACTTTGGGAGGCCGAGGCGGGCTGATTGCCTGAGGTCAGGAGTTCGAGACCAGCCTGACCAACATGGTGAAACCCTGTCTGTACTAAAAATACAAAAATTAGCCGGGTGGGGTGGCACACACCTGTAATTCCAGCTACTCGGGAGGCTGAGGCAGAAGAATTGCTTGAACCCAGGAGGCAAAGGTTGCAGTGAGCCAAGATTGCCCCATTGCACTCCAGCCTGGGCGACAGAGCAAGACTCCATTTCAAAAAAAAACAATTACATATATACACTGACAAACTATTTTATGATTATTACTACTGGTCTGTTTAAAAGCCATGGGAGGCATCAATGTAGAAGGAATGAAGGAAACACAAAGTTGCCAATAGGACAGCAATGCAGTAATTGCTACAAACATGATCTACCCATGGATGCTAAGATTAGGGGCAAAGTATAAGGAATAACCGAATCTCTATATTGTCTCAAAGTATCTCCTCCCAGATATTTTTAATTACAAAGAGAAAAATAGTAATTTTAGGATGGATCAACACAGCAGACACGCCCTTAAACAAGGGACCAGGGATCACACATCACCAGTAGAAAAGCACATTGACATCACAGACCCCCGGGTGTGATGCACAGAGCAAGGCCCCACACCCCTGTGGGTTCTTGCCAATGATGCATAACCGCAATCTAATCATGAGAAAACTTCAGACAAACCCAGATGGAGGGACGTCCCACAAAACAACTGACATCCTAAAAATGACTCCTCAAAAATATCAACGTGTGGCGGGGCGTGGTGCCTCACACCTATAATCTCAGTGCTTCGGGAGGCTGAGGTGGGTGGATCACCTGGGCCCAGGAGGTCGAGACCAGTCTGGGCAACATGGCGAAACCCTGTCTCTTCAAAAACTACTAATATTAGCCAGGTGTGGTGGTGTGCGCCTGTAGTCCGAGCCACTCAGGAGGCTGAGGTGAGAGGCTCACCCAAGTCTGGTAGGTTGAGGCTGCAGTGAGTCGTGACTGCACCACAGCACTCCAGCCTGAGTGACAGAGTGAGATCCTGTACCAAAAATAAATAAATAAACAAATAAAATCAAGATGATGAAAGAGAAGCCAAGTATCAGGACTGTCACAGATTGGAGGGTGCTGAGGAAAGCCCACAGCCACATGCAGTGTGGGACCCTGGACTGGGTCCTGGGAGTGAAAAAGGACATTTTTGGAAACACAAGTGACATCCACATGAAGCCTGGAGTGCAGTTAGTAGTATTGTGCCAGTGCTGGTTTCTCAGTGTCGGTAGCTGTACAATGGCTGTGTAAGATGTTAACACTGGTCTATGTCCCGGTAGCTGTACAATGGCTGTGTAAGATGTTAACACCGGTCTCAGTGCCGGTAGCGGTACAATGGCTGTGTAAGATGTTAACACCGGCCCCCAGTGTGCCAGAAGCGTACAATGGCTGTGTAAGATGTTAACGCCCCAGTGCCGGGTAGCTGTACAACGGCTGTGTGGATGCGTTAACACCGGTCTCAGTGCCGGTAGCGGTACAATGGCTGTGTAAGATGTTAACACCGGTCTCAGTGCCGGTAGCTGTACAATGGCTGTGTAAGATGTTAACACCGGTCTCAGTGCCGGTAGCTGTACAATGGCTGTGTAAGATGTTAATACCGGGAGAGGCTGAGTAGAGGGTAACTCTGCACTCTCCTCACCAGTTTTCTGTAAGTCTAAAAATTTCTTCAAAATAAAAAGTTTAAAAAGTTGTCAGAAGTGAACGTAGGGGAAGAGAAGAGTGTGCTAGATCATTGTTCTTTCTCACCTCTCCAACCGTCCTCCCCATACCTGATTTATCTTTATGACATCAGGGCATTTCCCGGTCCCACAAGGAGGCTCGACCAACAAAATAACCTGGCGGCCCCGTGCTCTGCCCCCAGGTGAAAGAATAAGGAAGCGAGGGAGGGTGAGAGGAGGCAAGGCAGCACCTGGAGTCCCCACATACAAAAATGGGTTTCAGCTGGGCACAGTGGCTCATGCCTGTGATCCCAGCACTTTGGGAGGCCAAGGTGAGTGGATCACTTGAGGTTGAGACCAACCTGGGCAACATGGTGAAACCCTGTCTCTACTAAAAATACAAAATTTAGCCAGCCGCGGTGGTGTGTGCCTGTGGTCCCAGGTACTCAAGAGGCTGTGGCAGGAGAATCGCTTGAACCCAGGAGGTGGAGGCTACAGTGAGCTGTGATCGCACCACTGCACTCCAGCCTGGGCAACAGAGCGAGACCCCCTCTCAGACAAACAAACAAACAAACAAACAAACAAATGTGTTTGCTCTGGGCTGGTTCAAGAGCTTCCCTTCTGGCATCTCAGGCGAAGTCTCACCTTACATAGGATGAGGCGGCAGGAGGATGGACATGTGAAAAGGACTGTATGACACCAGAAAAGGAAAAGCAAACCCATTAAAATAGGCCGGCTTCCAGAAGAAAGGAATTTATCTCCAGGGCCTCCTACCACCCGCCCACAGCAGAGAAAATGAGTAGAGGATCTGCAAGGGCTTGGCCCTAGTGGCCACCAGGGGGCGGTAAGGGACCCAGTTACAAGTGTGGCCCAGACACTGAGGCTGGCTCCATTCCCGACGTTGTTAAAACCTCAATCACACCTATGAAGATGTAATTATCCACCTCTCTGGCTTGGAAAGCACTGGTTTTAGGATACAATGCCAGTTCTGAGCAGATGAAACTGGTTACTTATTCCAAGCACTTCTCATTCTTGTTTCCAACAATACAACAGCTATGGCACAGATTGTAGCATCTGGATGAATAGCCTAGAGTAATATGATGAACTAAGGAGCAGCCAGACCCCAACTTGATCCTCTATATTCACTTGCAAAAATGTGGTCCCTGCGTCTTAGCAAACTGCAATGGCTGCCTGGAATTCAAACAGCCCCTAACAAGTCCATCCAAAAGCATGGGACTGAGAGCGCTTTGTCTGAATGGAGACCCTCCCACTCAACACACAGAAACGTCAAGCTGAGCTCTGCCGACAGGGCAGGCAAAAGCAGCCTTCTCTTAACTGTCCCACTTATTAGAAAGTCTTATATATGAATATATCTTCAAGTTATCGTTTTAAAGAAAAGAGGCGCCAGGTGTGGTGGGGCTCACACCTGTAATCCCCGCACTTTGGAAGGCCTGGGTGGATCACCTAAGGTCAGGAGTTCGAGACCAGCCTGGCCAACATGGTGAAACCCAGTCTCTACTAAAAATATAAAAAATTAGCCAGGCATGGTTGTGGGTGCCTGTAATCCTAGCTACTTGGGAGGCTGAGGCAAGATAATTGCTTGAGCCCAGGAGGCGGAGGTTGCAGTGAGCCGAGATTGCGCCACTGCCCTCCAGCCTGGGCAACACAGCAAGACTCTGTTTCAAAAAAGAAAAGAAAAGAGGAAAAGATCTACTTACATTATTATAATTTGGATTCATTGTTATGAGGTTTTAAGAAGTGAGGCTAGTTAAGTTAGCACCAAGTCTGAGATTTGAGAATTCATTCTTGCACTGGGCTTAGGACATAATGGAAGCTGGACCCATTTCACACATTTAGCAAATGAAATCACCCAATCCTCTGTCACTAGGTCATCCAAGAAAATGTTCGTACTTACAGACATCGGCAGTGAGTGAGCAGAAAACAGAATGACCACCTCGCTTCTCTTCTCAAGTGGAAAACGGTCCAGTTCCTTTAGAATATGATCTGCAAAGCACTGAGGGAGTAATAAGAAAGGAGGATAAAGAGGAAGGGGAGAAAGAAATGGAAGGAAAAAGAAAATATTTTTAAAATGAAGCCTACACCAAAAATCTCAGAGCAACCCTCAAAAAATCAGAACTCTCTTTTTTAAAAAATTGCAAACAGTCCAGCCTCTCAGCATTGGTTTATCATCAAAATGGATCATAACGGTTTCAGGGGCCTAGGGAATTTGCTGGGAAACTTCTAAAGCTCGCTAATGGCTCACTGCAAATGCGGGCTGTGGATCTGCTTCCCCTCGGGAAGGACAGGGCACGCTTCCAGATGGAAAGGAAACACAGATGGGAAGGAGAAGTTGTTTTAAGACCTCTCATTTGCTCTGTTAGCAGGAAAACAGCTTACAGGGTCTTTCTAAAGCCTCCTTAGTTTGGCTTTCAGGCATACCCCATTAAATACATTAGTCAGGAATAGTAGGGAAATAAGAAAATACTGTTCTATTTTTATAACATTTTCTTCTGAGCCTCGTATCCCCATCAAGTTAAGTTTTATAAAAACCTTCACAACAACAGATGATAGGTGATACCCACCCATTAAATTCACAGAGTGAGGAAAGATGTGGTAAACTTAGGGGCTCATTCAGTCACATCTGTGGAACTTGGGAAAGAACATGGTTCCTGCCTCTCCCTCCAAACCTCTGTCTACCAGACCAGGGAGCTCCCTTCGTCTAGCCGGCACTTTGATTCACATCGATAGGTGCTGAAATACCAGAACTGAAGGGGCTTTCTTTCATCTTATACTTTAATCATTCTCTGTCATTTAGCTTATAAAAAATGCTACAAAAGACACAAATGGGTCAACTGACAAAATCAGAATATGAATGTAGATTAAGTAAAAGTTTAAATATTGATGTTAAATTTACTGAAGTTGAATGTTGTACTGTGGTTATGTAAGAGAATATTCCTGATTTTAGAAAACACACATTTAAGTGTTTAGGTGTAGAGGATGATGATATATGCATAACTTATTCTCAAAAGGGTCAGAAAAAAATCATGTATATACAAACACAGAGACACACACATACATACACACACAGGGCATGTGAATGATAAAGCAAGTAGGAGATACATGTTAATAACACATCAATAGGCCAGACGCAGTGGCTCACGCCAGTAATCCCAGCACTTTAGGAAGCCAAGGCGGGAGGATTGCTGGAGCCCAGAAGTTCAAGACCAGCCTGGGCAACATGGAAAGACCTAATCTCCACAACATTTTTAAAAATTAGCAGGGCATAATGGCACATGCCTGTGGTCAGCTACTCAGGAGGCTGAGGCAGGAGGATCACTTGAGCCCCGGAGGTTAAGGCTGCAGTGAGCTATGATCCTTCCACTCAACTCCAGCCTGGGCAAGAGAGTGAAACCCTGTCTCGAAATACTAATAACACAGTAACATAGGTAAAAGAGTAGATGAGAGTTCCTTATACTGTTCTTAATCTTGTAACTTTTCTGCATATCTCAAATTATTTCCCAATTGTCCTTTGTAACTTTTTAAAAACTATAAAGGACAATTGATCAGAAACATGTAAATCTGCACTTGTTGGTATTTTGATATATCAGTGGTCAGCGAAAACTATGGGATAAGCAAACTATTCCCTAATAAATATTGAGATATTATAATCTTTCCAGAACTCTTGAAATTTGGCAAATAAATATCCTAAGGCATAAAATGGTACCTAAAGTTCAGTTCCCTTTTCAGAATTTATAATGCAAATTCTCAGTAAATGTGATAGGATTAGATACAAACAAAACCAATATTTTCTGGTCTTTGCAGTGTTTGGAAACTAAGGATGCTCAGAAAGGATTATTTTTGGGCCTCAGCCTAGATAAGGAGGCCCACTGCAAGGTTTATACAGGAGTCTAGAACATAAATTTGCCCCAATGAATCCAACAGCTAGATAAATACCAATATTAGAGAAAACAGTAATAAAATGGCTATTTGGAGCAATCACTACCTATGCCAAGTAGAAATGTGGATTCGAAACAGAATTTGTAGTTTTAAACCATATTTTTTGTTTTAGTTTAGGGTTTTGTTTTCTGGTTTCCAAAAATGTCATATCATATCCAAAGCTTAGTGCTTTTCTTTTCTTGGCTTGCAAAGCTGCAAGTAAAAACACAAATCATACGGCCTGCAACAGCCTCTAAGCCGTCTTCAAAACTGAGGCGCCATGGGCAAGGAGAAGTGCTATTTAAATCACCTAAAACCCGTCTGCGGTATTTTCCAGGCGCAACCTCTCTGCAGAATGAAAGAGGCACCGAGCCTCTCAGAGCCTTCAATCACACCATCTAGGAGGGCGGATAAATGCCTCTAAAATTCCCTTTCATTTTATGAACAGAGACTTCCTCAGTTAAGAGACCTTTCCATCGTTCTGCTTCCCCCCTTTTCAAAGGGCTGAATTTTAATGCAAATCTAATTACTCACTTGATCAGGGCAGGCAGATGCTGTGCAGATCCCTCCATTCCCTGCTACCACATGTCAATGCTGACCTGAAACCCCCCTCCTTTCCAATCGCAGGCCTCCCAGAGCAAAACCCAGGCCGCTGGTGCTTCAGGCAGTACTGGCTGGACCCAGCAACACAGCCGTCAATGGTGCACACAGAGACCACAACTACACCCACCCCTAAGGGTAAGCTCCTTCACTTTTTACTTAAAATTGGATTTCAACCCAAGTGTTAACTCTTTATATGCCTAAGGAACACTGCTCTGGGGAGAGCTGGCCTGATTTCAATGATGTCTAGCACCATCTAGTGGTCACAGATTTAAGTGATACCAGGCTTCTAAAGCTGTTAGTAGGGTTTTTTGCCAAGAGTCAGAAAAGGTTCAGGGAGTGAAAAATAAAATGGATAAAATCTAAATGACTTAATATTTCCCCTACCTAAAATAACTCAAAAGCAGAAACTTCTACTAGCAGAACAAAATTATATTTGCCTAATTTAGGGCAATATTTTACCAATTGCCCTCTCATTTTTGACAGGCAGAAAAGAATATAGTAACATCAGTTCAAAGCTATTAACTTTAGAACTGTAATTTTAATTTATTCTCCTAAAATCAAGCATCTGTTAATAAAAATATTATATATATATAAATTGTACAGAAGAAATATGAAATTTAATATGTAAAACCTTCTCTATTGGAACGTTCAATTTATTTTCATGTCTCAGAAAATGTAGATATATTACTTTTACATTTTTAAAATCTTTTGACATTTTAAAGGATTTAGAAAATAGAAAATTTAATTCGTTGGTCAGTCATTCAGCCTACAAATGCGAGTTAACTGAAACACCATGCACAATCTTTAATGCTCTTCGGGTCATAGGAAACACAAAACTCAAAATATTGTTCTGTTATGGTTTGGGACTAATAGCATTAATCTGAAGAAAGAAGACTCTAATCATTTTAATCTTTAAATGTATTTTCTCTTTTCATAATAAATCAAGAATATAATACTTTTATTTAATCTCTAACACACAGTTTAAGCAAAGGAACAGTAAGGCTCAGAAGGACATCCACAAACCCAGAAGGGACAAGAAGCTGATACACACTAGATGCTGGGGTGACAGGCAGCTGACAATTACTGGCTTACCTGGATGAGGAGGTGATGTGTGGGCCACCTGTCAATAGTGCTCCACTTCATCGTGGGCTTCCGTCCCACTTGATTATAGTACCTGTAAATGGCATTTAAGCTGCTGCCTGAAATATACAGAGGCCACTTAGTAGATGCATTTTGATTATGGTGAAAATAAAAAACAGACTCGTAAAGGTAGTATATATAAGTTCAAAGCAGGTAACTGCTTCTATACTGAATCAGTCTAATTACAATCATTTCAATACTCTAAAATGCATATAGATTTAACTACCCTGCAAATGAAGATCACTAAAAAGCAATCAATTTCAATGGACTTTCAAAGATTATTGATGTCAGTTCTAGTGAAAAACAAGATGACTGTAGTGTTATGAAATATAAGCAGTCATATTTGCAGGGACCAAGTCTTACAATTGAAAGTATGTTGGCCAGGCGCAGTGGCTCACGCCTGTAATCCCAGTACTTTGGGAGGCCGAGGCTGGTGGATCACCTGAGGTCGGGAGTTTGACACCTGCCTGACTAACATGGAGAGAGCCTGTCTCTACTAAAAAATACAAAATTAGCCAAGTCTGATAGTACACTTGTAATCCCAGCTACTCGGGAGGCTGAGGTAGGAGAATCGCTTGAACCCAGGAGGCGGAGGTTGCGGTGAGCCAAGATCACGCCATTGCACTCCAGCCTGGGCAACAAGAGCGAAACTCCGTCACACACACAAAAAAAAAAGTATGTTATTTTTTTTTTCAGTTACAAAGGTTATCAATCCCATTATAGGAAACGTATGGGATGGGGAAGAAAGGAAAAAAGAAACTGACCATTATCCCAGCATGCTAATTACAGTCATTGTTTTACTCTAATATGGTTTTTTTCTTTATAGATGTTTTGTTTTACAAAGTTGTAATTTTTAATACATATGCAATTCTGCATGCTGAGTATTTTGAGCATCTTTACTTAATATTAAGAGATAAATATTTTCCATGTTACGATAAAAGCTTTGTAACTATTGTTTGTTTGTTTGTGAGGCGGAGTTTTGCTCTTGTTGCCCAGGCTGGAGTGCAATGGCACGATCTCGACTCACTGCAACCTCTACCTCTCAGGTTCAAGTGATTCTCCTGCCTCAGCCTCCTGAGTAGCTGGGATTACAGGTATGTTCCACCATGCCCAGCTAATTTTGTATTTTTAGTAGAGACAGGGTTTCTCCATGTTGGTCAGGCTGGTCTCGAACTCCCAACCTCAGGTAATTGGCCCGCCTGGGTCTCCCAAAGTGCTGGGATTACAGGAGTAAGCCACCGCACCCAGCATAACTATTGTTATTAATGGCCTCATGATAAGGAGAGAAAATTATTGAGGTTCCTGTGAGCTCTCATTCCCTAGAATAAGGTAAATGGACACCAAATCGCTACAAGTAATCTAATAAACTTATATTCTATAAGAGAGAGATGGAAATCATGAAAATTCAAAGCCAAAACGAAGGCAGATGGTGTCAACCCAATGCAACCTTTTCCTGTCTAGGGGAGTTAGCATTGGGGTCACACCCGAATCCTATGAAACCAAGTCTAACACACAGCCTCTTCCTCAATCTTAACAAAGGGCAAGTCCCAAAACATTTCTATGCTTTCCATCACCAACCCACTGGGCTCTCTAACTATAAGAACTATTAGTTAGGTTTCCAATTTAAAATGTTAGGAGAGAGCATATTTTAAATCACATATACTCTCAGACTAAGACTCAACTTCCAAAACGATAAACAGGTTCAATTTTGGTGAGTAGCATACAGAAGAATTCAAATGGACTCCATTCAAGGTTCAAAAACAATCTCTCCAGAAATCAAAAAGTTGTCACCACCATATTCACATTACAGACCACACTTCACAGGTGGATATCATTTTCATATGTGCAAGAGGGCATCTGGACATATGTGTAAGGGAGCATCTGGCATTAGCTCTTTCAGGTTGTGTGGAAACATTCAACAAACAATCCAAAGAAGTCATTAAGAAGGAGAAAAATGTGACTGAGAAATTCGTTTGTGATGAAGACATACACTGGCTCTGCCACAATAGTGCATGTCTAAAAGATCCAACAGATAAACAGCACCTGAGTGGCCTCGAAGAATTCATGTACTTCCCTAAGCCTTCCACAACTTGGATAGATGGATGTACCTGTCCTTCTATGAGATACACTCAAGGAAAAGTAAGCATATGCTGAAGGTGTGCATACACTGTCACTTGTCAGAGCCAGCCCTGAAATACAAATCATAGTCAATCTCCTGTCATGTAAATAACAAACTTCTTAATTTATCTAATTGTGAGAGCAGCCATTTACATATTGAGGTGTATTTCTTAAAACAAGGCAAAAGTAGAGCTTAAAAATTCATAAAATCTGACTCCTTCTCCAGTAACATATGACCAGACATTTTGAAGTTGTAGTGGTGCATTTCAAAAAGAAAAATAGTAATTCAGGCCGAGTGCGGTGGCTCACGCCTGTAATCCCAGCGCTTTAGAGGCTGAGGCGGGTGGATCACTTGCGGCCAGGAGTTTGAGAAGAGCCTGGCCAACATGGTGAAACCCATCTCTACCAAAAATACACAAATCAGCTGAGTGTGATGGTGCGTGCCTGTAATCCCAGCTACTCGGGAGACTGAGGCAGGAGAATCGCTTGAACCCTGGAGATGGAGGTTGCAATGACAGAGCGAGACTCTGTCTCAGAAAAAAAAGAAAGAAAAGAAATGATAATTCCAACCCTTGAGGGTATCTGAGAACTCAGGCATTTTAATGGGTTCTCTGAACAAATATTTAAGGCACATAACAAGCTTTGACTTTTTTCAATAGCCTTTTGATTCTCCTTATGCTTATAGAAATGATAAACATTAATATCCGAAAGCTATTTGGGACTAAGAATGTGCTGACCTCAGTCCTTGCAAGGGAATGCAAACAAATGTATCTGTGGGTGACAGCAGCAGCTTTGCCTACAATGAATGATACAGAGATTGCCAAACACCGATTATTCCCCAGCTCCAGTTACATATACAGAAAACAACAAGTAGTAACATTTTCCAAAATCAAGAACACAGAAAATTTTGCAAAGGGAACCCCAAACTGGGCTTTAGTTTTACCAGCAACCAACTCATAACTGAAGCACAACAACAGCAATAAAATACCAGTATTTCCCATGTTGTATGGGCAACTTTGCTTTCAAAATGCAGTTACAATCTTTGCTACATCAGTAAGAAAATCTGGGTAGCCATAAAAAGGTTTATCACACAAACCTAAAAAGAGCCTTAAGGTTCACTACGGATCCATGACGCAATGGCATTAAAGCACTGAACACTTACAGCTACTGCCTACCACCCACCATTTGTAATTCCCAGCCAAGTGGCCAATAATTCAAGGGACAGATGGACCATGAGATTTCAAATGGACTGACCTGAACTCTCGTGTTTAAAGAAGACAGGTTGAATTTGCCATTCAAATTGCAAATGATTCGTCCTTCCCTCCAGTAGTACTTACACTCCTTGGTTATTTTTGCCAGCACCGTATCTACCTTTCTACTGGCAGAGAGATGCCCTTACCTGTGGTGGAGCAGCTGTACTGTGGATACTGTGTGAAAGCAATAGCCCTTTCTAGGCCATCTCTCTCCATCTCCTCAATTGCTTCTTCTGTTAAAGGATGGACGTACCGAAATCCAATATAGTATTTGTGAGGGGCTATTAGGAAGCACACGTGGAAAGGAGAAAGTGTTAATCTTTATATAGATTCCTCAGAGTCACCGAACATAATGCAATGCCCAGAACAAAGAACAGTTCATGTAATTTCCTATGGCACTGATGGTGGAGGCAAGTTTAGCATATTCCTTGGATCGTATCCACTCTTCAGCTGGTATGTGGACTTTTAATCACAATTTTCTGGGATCAGCACCCCACCCACACATCTTTACTGCACAGTGGTTTTTAAAACTCAAACTTCTCTTCCTAATTCTCTGTTCTTGGCTGGCCTAAGAAAGTCTCAAGAGAAAGGAGGAAAAAACAACACTGATTCTAAAATATAACTTCCTCTTACATACCAGATACTATGGTAGACACTGGGCATTATTTTTTTAATTTTTTTTTTTTTTTTTTTTGAGACAGAGTCTCCCTCTGTCACCCAAGCTGGAGTGCAGTGGCTCGATCTTGGCTCACTGCAAGCTCTGCCTCCTGGGTTCACACCATTCTCCTGCCTCAGCCTCTTGAGTAGCTGGGACTACAGGCGCCCACCACCATGCCTGGCTAATTTTTTGTATTTTTAGTAGAGACGGGGTTTCACCATGTTAGGTAGGATGGTCTCGATCTCCTGACCTTGTGATCCGCCCGCCTTGGCCTCCCAAAGTGTTGAGATTACAGGCGTGACCCACCGCGCCCGGCCATATTTTTTCAATCATTTAAACCTGATTTTTCAGATAAGGAAACAGAGACTCTGAAGGTTAACTGAACTACCCAAAGTCATACCTTGCAGGTGGTCGAGCTGGAATTAGAGCCTGGGTCTCCTGACCCATGCTTCTCACTCCTCCCAGAAGCCCCCTCACCCGGCTCCTATTACCCAGTTCCCTGAAACCCCAGGCCAACTCATTTATACATAAAAAAAGAAAGAGTTCTTGGATATGTAAAAAAATTCATTGATAACAAATGATTAAAATGATTCTCCTCATTACACATATAAAACAGTGCTTAATTTGGAGGTGCCACGTGGGATTGAAAGCCATCGTTCTTGGTACCTAAATGGCCCATGCCTGATGCATATCCTCGTGTTCTTTCCCTGTCCCTTCCCTGTCCTTTCACTAATACCCTCCTCTATCTTCTTTATCCTCCCGCATCTTCCTTTCCTATGGTTCAAAAACATCCACACCACATAATTGCTTAAGCATGTATAAAGTCATAAAACTACAAGTTTCCTAAACTTACTTTGTCTTGTTTCCTTGTCTTTTCATAGGATTACATATAACTTACACTCAGGGATGACAGTGAGAATCAGTACATGAATGTCAGGTAATAATAAGACCATGATAATGTTACTGTCCAAAGCATTAGCAGGGGCTGCAACTATGAATGTGACATAAATTGCCACAAGAAACATTTAGGTTAAAGTGAAGGAAAAGACGGGAGTTTATCTCATTTAAACATAGATATATACAAGGATGACATTCCTCCTAACTTGACCCAGAGAACTATGAGCCAATGGAACACATTCCCAAGGGAGAAGCAGAATGCCGTTAGGCGAGAGAAGCACATGTGCGCACAGAAAGGCTGGTTGGACTCAGTAGTCTCTGGTTGGGGACTGCAAAAGAGAGGAAGGAAGTAAAACTGAATCATTTTTAGTGCTCTGTCCATTTTCAGGCCACGAATTTCATGCTGCCTTGCATGAAATGATCACTAGCAATTAAAATATATCAGAGGACATGATCCCATAAGCAAACTCCAAATGACTTAATTGTTCAAAGATTATGTGCTTTGTGCTAAAAACTGCCAACTATTACAATACCATCAAAATCCTTGAAGCAACTCTTGGTGATCTGAGCTGAGGTTTAGCAAGCAAGTGGAAACTGTTTTCGAATCTACTTTGAAACAATACAATGATCAGAATGACATCCCCAGTGCTGCAGGTCAACTAGCTTCTCACATTTTCTTTTCACCTGTCCAGTATCTGAAGATTACAGTCTAAATGCCTGGAGTCTGGGAGTGCCTCAAATCGTGCACACTAAGAGGTAGAGGGGCTGCCCTTGCAGATAAAGACACAGCAGGTGGCCACATTTTAAAGTGAGACAGAGGAAAATACCCTAGAAAGAACTGATAATGTTTTCTAAACGCTTTCTAAAGACAACCTGTAAACACATATTGTAGAAAAAGCGGCAATGTACTCTCCAACTGGGCATATCCTGAAGAACCAACAAACAGTATTCACGGAGGCCCCTTGTCCACCAGGGTGGGTTTCACACAGAGGCTGGCTGTCCCTGGAAGGATGCAGGGACGGGAAGGAGCATCTCTGATGTTAACCAGCGCCACATCTCATGGGCACATCTGGCCGGAGTGAGCCCAAAACACATCACTCACTGGCCTAGCCTAGGTACCCTCAGAGCAGCCGTCTAATGTAAACAGTCTTCAGCAAGAACTACTAAAAGATAGAGAAACTAGATTTTTAAACAGCAAAACTTCACTAATTTAGCATATACAATAGTTCAAATGTCCGATTTGTACATGATTTTTTGAAAGAAAAGTTTGAAATACGTAGCAAATGCTTCTTAATTTGTATCAGATCATGAACCCTGTGCTAATCATGAATTAAAAAGCTCATGTATATTGAATTTTTGTCATGTTAATGCCTTTCAGGATTATCTCATTTAATTTTCACAAGGATCTAGGAGTTGGGTTCTATTACCATCCCCATTTTCTAGCTGAGGCTTAGTGAAGTAAGTAAACTGCCTGAACCACAGCAGGGAAGCCAGCACCATCAGAGAAAAGAACCTATACTCCAGCCACACTGCATCCGGTAAAGAACAGAATTATTTCATGAGTCACTAAAAGCAGTTACAAGCCAAACGGTTAAACTACAATTTGTATAGCGTATTTGAGATTTAAACTTTCCATCACATGATTACACTTCTCATCTATTTCCGTATCTATTCTCTACATTTCTGCAATGCAACTACATGAAACCACTTCCTGATACAACTCACTGTCTTAGTTAACTGGTCAATTCTATGAAACCAGTGCAAGTCTCAAAATGTCCACACTGGCTACCAAGCAACAACCACTTCCCTAAAAAATGACAGCATGAAACGTGTTTATCTGTTTGCAATTAATCACATTTTCTGGCCTAAAGAGAATTTTTCTTAATAGAAATAAATGAATAGACATAGTTCAAAAGTAAACTTTACAACTGTATAGGAAAGAAAGGATCAGAAGGGAGGAGAAAGGAGAAGGAGATGGAGAGGTACCCCCAACAGCCTCGCCACAGAGACAGGAGGTGGCGGGAAGGATGCCCTTCTGTCTATTCCTTTTTCAAGTCTGACAACTCTACCAGGACTTCAACTCCTGGGCTCACGCAATCCTTCTGCCTCAGCCTCCCAAACAGCTGGGGTGTGCCCCATCCCCATGCTTACTAGCGCTCTTTATAATGATGGGTACTACAGTAACATAAAAACAGGAAAAATGGGAACCTTTCTGCCTCCTCTTCCCACTGAAGACACCATAGCAATTGCAAATCTGGTTCATAATAAACCTTTTTTTTTTTTTTTTTTTTGAGACAGGGTCTCACTCTGTTGCCCAGGCTGGAGTGCAATGGCGTGATCGTGGCTCACTGTAGCTTCAACCTCCCTGGCTCAAGCGATCCCTCCACCTTAGCCTCACAAATAGCGGGGCCTCCAGGCGCGTGCCACCATGCCTGACTAATTTTTGTTGTTGTGCTTGTTGTTGTGTGTGTGTGTGTAGACAGAGTTTCACCATGTTGCTCAGGCTGGTCTTGAACTCCTGGGCTCAAGCGATCCACCCGCCTTGGCCTCCCAAAGTGCTGGGATTACAGGCATGAGCCACCACGCCAGGCCCACAAGAAATCTTTGATCAGGATAAACTGTTAATGACTGGAGTTTGTTCTCTATCAAGTAGGTGTGAATGGAGGGCTGACATTTTAAAGGTGCACTGCGGCATGCACGGAGAAACTGCATAAGAAATGCCCTTGAGCCACAGCTGAAAGCAGGAAGCAAGCCAAATATGCAGAAGCACAGTTGAACGATTTTCCATGTGAGGTGATCTGAGAAGGGGCCAGGACCTTTTGTTATTTTGTGCCATGGGAACCAGTGGATTCTGAGAGCAGCTGGAGTGGACGCTTGCTCAGTGATGTCGGGAAAGAGTGAAATGCTCCTTTTGGAGCTGTTCTCCTTGAGGGTTCCCAGTGTCACACACCTATCCTGATCCCAAAGCTCTAAGATATATTTGCAATGAATGTAATTCATGTGTCCTAAGATGTACATGTTTTTGGTTTTAACATTTCTCATATCAGTCCAGTCTACAATAGATGGTGTCTTAAAATTAACTGATAGTGCTTTTGTGTCTTAGTATTATACAAAAACAGGCTGTCCTGCAATCAATTGTGTCTTCAATGTGTTTAATACGGCATTTTTACTTCATCCATGCATTTAGTGGTTCATTCTGCACACTATTATTCTGGATAGAGGTTCTCAGATGTGCACAATCCTCTTTTTGGTGCCACATCCAACGAGGACCTTCAATACCTTATTATGGTGGTATCCTGAGAGCTGACAGCATCACTGCAAGTTGCTTAGTGTCTTGTGGCTTCCATGATAGCTAGCTAATACTGCTCTAAATATTCTAATTAGCTATCCAACCAGAAAGAAAAGGCAATAGCAGCAGACTCAATTTATTTCTCAAAGATTTCTTTCCAGCATAATGATATATGCATCTTTTATTTGTGGTATGTTGCTTATGCCTTATACTCTACCTCAACTTAACAAACATCTCGAACTTCCTTTTGAAACTCATGTCCCAAATCCTTAGGTTTTTTTCACTTGTAATGTAAGAAGTCATAGCAAAGGCTAAAGGTCAAGGGATAATGCCTGGAGACCTAAATTAAATGACCATGTATTATGTAGAAACACCACAAATCGCGTTGCCAGTACATATGAAGCATTTAGCTTCTACTACTGTTTTGAATTTCATAACTACTTTGAAAGAACTAATCTAGTTACATGTTAATGAAGAAACACCATACCTGTGTTGGGGGACAATTCATCCAGCAGCTTCACCATGCCCTCTCCCTGCTTGGAAGTCCATATCTTGATGGGGGACCCGCCTCCAATCCTGCGGTACTGCTCTTGAATCTTGGGGGTTCGACGTTTGGCGATGAATGGTGCCAGCTTACTAAATCATTTAACACACAGGTAAGTGGATTTTATTCCACCTTAGCAACCTGAGAAATGTTTTCTACTCAATAAAAAAAAAAAAATAAGCAAAATTTTAGAGAGCCTAACAAGATTAAGCCTTTAAAATAGAAGCTTGAGGTCATTGACAATAGCCAGCTGTCTTGTTGTAGATTATGGAGCTAAAGCTAGACCCGCTCTGAGGAATACCCAGCTGTGCTCCACAAGTTGTTCCAGTAGCACACTCTGAAGATTCAGGACGCACAACACCCACGCAGAGAACCCTGGATGTGTGCTAGCTACTAGAGTAACACATTTTGATCCCACACCTAACGAGAACTAGGATATAAGACAAAGGCAGTATACATTTCTCTTAATTTAAAAAATAAAGTCTATTAATCTTATAGATACACTTGCATATAGGAGCAAAGATGTATGCACAAGACTATTCACTATATTCACTGCAATCCTGTAAACAACCTAATTGTCCAACATGAAGCACGGATTAAACAAATGAAGTTACAGCCATATCATGCAATTCTAAAGAGTAATCAAAAAATGAGTCAGACCTATATATCGATATAATGTTATGAAACAAGATACAGTGTTAAGTTTAAAAAAAAAAAAAGGAAAGTTTCAAATATAGTACCTAAGTACCTTCACATTTGTGTAACAAAGTGGGGGAGGGTGTGTGTGTGTGTGCGTATGTATGTCTGTACTTGGATATGCACAGACTATTTCTGGATGTAACAGAGTTGACCTCCAGGTGAGTAACTGGGGCTGCAAGGGGAAAGGGACATTTGCCTTTTACTGTAATTACTTTTATACTATTTGTAGTTATCACATGCATGTATTAATTTTTCATTACAAAAATCTATTTTGAAAGAAAAAGGAGAGAAGGAAGAAGGGAAAGAAGGATGAAAGGAAAAGAAGGGCAGCAACAATCCATATTTATAGTACAAATGAATAATAATCATTGCTTCCCTGACTGTTAATCAGCCGTTAAGTGCCAAGGACAAATACATCTTTAAAAATCTTTAAAGGTGCTTAGGCTATGTCAAGTAAACTGCAATTTCTAGGGCTCTGGGGAGCAAAGGGCTCAAGGAGAATCCTCACTAACTTATTTGCTCTCTCCCCCTGAAATTTTCTGATATCATATCCTTCCGATATCCAATAGAAAACAATGCTGCTGCTTTAACCATTACCAGATACGCATTAAAACAATTTACTGGTTTGAAACTACAGAATTGAGAGACGCATGTCAATGCAGTGCCAAGGTTATAATCAAGTCGAGGTGTTTATATGGATCTCACTTCTGAATAGGAAGCGTCATGAGGTCTCGGTCCAAGAAGAGTCTCAGAAGGAAGTCGTGAACATCTCCGAGGGTTTCGGGGCCTCCCATGTTTAGCATTAATATTCCAGTTTTGGGCTTCCTACATAAAATAAAATACAATGGTTGATTTGTCACACTTCTTATTTTCTTCCAGGTGGAATCTTGGTTCAGCCAGCAACTGTTATCTAACCTGTTCCGTACAAAGGTAAATACTACGGCTCTTTTCACTGCCATCACACGGATACCTATTCAGGGACATCTGTGGCCTCCAGTTCCTCATGGTCCCAGCTCAGACGCGGACCTTTGTCTTTTGGCTTAATCCATGATATCAGTCTTCACTCAGCTGGAAATGTTTCCCTTTTAAAGTCTCAGCCTGAACAGAGATCGAATCTTTAGGGACTGGGAGTCAAGGTAGAAGTCTAAAATTGTCCTGAGGCTAAAGCATTTGTACATGTGAATGCCATGCGAATACAGAGGTTACCCGACCTCTCCCAACTTCAGGTTTCCTCATCTGGAAAACACAGCACCCACCACCTACTCAAAATGCTGTTTTGAGAATTCAGTGGTAACAGCTTCAGTCACTTAGCAAGTGCAGGCACATGGTAAGTTCAACTCTACACAGAGCAGGGTTCCCCCCTAATTTTAAACCTCCACAGTCTAACACCAGCCCATCCCCACTCTTGCATCTGCTCCTGTCTCTTTAGTCAATGATTAAATTAAATGAGTACTGACTGAAATTTTTTTTTACATTTTATTGTATTTTTGAAATGGAGTCTCACTCTGTCACCCAGGCTGGAGTGCAGAGGTACGATCTCAGCTCACTACAACCTCCGCCTCCCAGATTTAAACAATTCTCCTGCCTCAGCCTCCTAAGTAGCTGGGATTACAGGCACCCGGGCTAATTTTTGTATTTTTAGTAGAGATGGCATTTTGCCATGTTGGCCAGGCTGGTCTCAAAATCCTGACCTCAGGAACCGGCCTCAGCCTCCGAAAGTGCTGGGATTACAGGCACGGGCCACCATACCAGGACTGACTGAAGTTATTGCTTGCTCCTCTGCTTCCTTCTCTAGGACCTCCCTCTATTCCTTCACCCGTGGCTCCTGTTATGATAAACTTCTCCTCTCCATCCTGCATGTAAATTCACTGCTAGATAATTCCTCCAAGAACCGGTGCTAACATTCAAATTAGTCCCAGGCTAGAGAATCAACCACTGAATGAGCAGGAAGAAGCAAAAAGAAAGCAGAGCTCTATAACAAGTTTTAGGTCAAGCAGTTTCTGGAAACTTAAAAAAACAAAGTACTAGGCAAAAATGTAAACCTAAAATCCAGATCAAGCTCCGGAGTCAACACAGCCCAAAGTGAGCCAGGCCAGGAGCTCTCCACTCCTAAGCCCCGCCAGAGAGCAAGGCGAAGCCGGAGCAGGACCAGGTGCCTCTGGTACGCTGGCAGGAGCCATCAGAAGACCTTGTGTGTCCCCATGAACGGGTAGCCATGGGATGGCAATAACTGGGGAACTAAAGAACACGGAGCATTTCTTCCATTCATTCATCTTTTTTTCATTTTTAAAAATTGAGATATAACTCACATACCATAAAATTCACCATAATCTGAACAATTCAGAGGTTTCTAATCCATAAGGAAGGGCAGGAAACCACCACAACTATCTAACTCCAGGACCTCTGTACCCCACAAAGAATCTTTGTATCCATTAAAGCCACTCCCCATTCCCTCCCTTCTCACCCCTGGCAGCTACTAATCTCCTTTCTGGGTCTATAGATTTGCCTATTCAGGACATTTCTGGGTCTATAGATTTGCCTATTCATGTCAGAGCATGAATCAGTACACTTCACTCCTCTTTATTGCTAAATAATATTTCATTATACGGTTGTACCCTCTATCCACTTTCAATAAAGCAGCTGAAAAATAACCAGCCTGAAGTTTATCTAAACACCGTTATTACGAGTGCTGAGGGGTCTACTTCCTGAATCTCCTATACCGGACCACGTCTGACTACAGCAGCGACTAAGCCAACGCTGCTGAGACAGAGCCTGTATAGAAAAACATTCTTTATGTGCTTGACAACTAATGATACTACGATGACATCTTTTTTTCTTTTTCTTTTTTTTTTTTTTTTTTTTTGGAGACAGGGTCTCACTCTGTCACCCAGGCTGGGGTGCAGTTGCACAAACAAGGCTCACTGCATCCTCGACCTCCCGAGCTCAAGCGATCGTCCCGCTTCAGCCTCCTCAGGAGCTGAGACCACAGGCACCTGCCTCCATGCCTGATGACTTTTTAAATTTTTTTAGAGAGACAGAGTCTTGCCATGTTGCCCAGACTGGTCTCAAACTCCTGGCTCAGGCTCCCAAAGTGCTGAGATTACAGGTGTGAGCCATTGTCCCGGGCTTATGATGACATCTTAATGGGTAATTTTTAAACAATTATTAACAACATTTGGCCATAATGTAAGGCAGCGGCGTATGTCAAATGTAAACGGGTGGAAACTTTTCTTGATCAAACCTATTGGAAGTGAATGAGGTAAAAATCTGATTTCTCAACCTAATTTTTCAGAATACGAATCAATTCCTGGGGAAGGAGAAATAGGGCATTACAATGAGGTCAGGGATTTTCTCATTTAGACCCCATTATAAAGACTAACTAAGGTCCCTTTTCACATCATTGTCTTCGACCAGGGTTTCTCAACCTCAGCACTACGGACGTGTGGGGCTGGAGAGTCCTTTGTTGTAGAGGACTGTACTGTGCAGTGCGGGAGGCTTAACAGCATACCTGGCCTCTACCTATAGATGACAACAGCACACACCCCACCCCAGCGTGACAACCCAAAATGTCTCCAGACATTGCCAAATTTGTCCCAGGAGGCAAAAATGCCCCCTTCCCCCTACTGAGAATCACTGTCTTAGAGGAAGAGGGCTTCATCCCCTTTTAAAAAACCAAGCAACTGCAGTGAAGATGTGGTTGTTAGATAACTCTTCCATGCTCGAGTCCTACGACTGCATTAACAGGGGTGTGTTGAGTTCTCTTTCCTTGATATTTGAAAATTCCAGATGCATTATTTTGTGATATTCCTTTAATCTGTCTACTTAGACCACCAGTCTTCTCCTGGGATCCTGTCTTTCGCCCTCAAAATCTGTGACTCACAATAAATTAAGTGCATTTCCCATGGATTGCTGCCAGTTAACAGATTACTGGTTTAAAAACCTCAGGCTAAAAGATTTACCCAAGCCACAGACGGTATCAGTGTGCAAACGGGATTTAGAGCTGTTTTTCATCTATAACACCTGAGCTCAGAACAAGAGTGGCTTTAAAGGGGATGCTACTCTGCCCTGCTCACGGTTTTGCAAACCCATGTTGATCTTACACATTAAAGAGATGCACACGACTTGAAAATACCTAAATACACATGCACTTAATTCAAAACTGTGTTGTGCATGATGAATAGCGCATTAGTAAGTCCTAGTCTGACACCCCTCTATTCTAGAATGTGAAGTGAAAGCTTTAGTCAAGGGCCTCCATCGCCTCTCCTTCCAGACAGAACGCACCTGAGACCAAGGTCTGAACGTTCATGTTCCGTTTGTTTAAACATAAAAGTGTATTCAGCAAAATATATTTAAAATGTCTCACTTGGAAAGGTTTCAACATTTTGCCATTTTCATATCCCGGGACTCTCCAAATACAAGGTTTTTCCTTGAAATATTAAATGTACGTAACAGAAACTTAAGCTTGTCAATTCATAAACAACAATTCTATTCTACTCTATATGGTCAGCCTCAAGAAAAAGTAATAAGATCCCAGCTCTTCATTGAACCTCTAAGACATGATTGGCCTGTGGGTCTACGATGCCTCTAGAACAGAATTTGGCGAACTACAGCCCAGGCACTAAATCTGTGTACACACATACACCCCTACTGCCTGCTTTTGTAAAGAAAGTTTTACTGGAACACAGCTCCCCTCATTGTTTATGTAATATCTGTGGCTGCTCTCACATTACAACAGCAGAGTTGAATAGCAGCAAAAGAGAGAGTTTGGCCTACAAAGCCTGAAAAATTTACTGCCTAACCCTTTACAGAACGAATCTGTCAACCCCAGCCTAGTGTAGTGTCTACCCTAGTAGTGCAATCTAGTCCAGCCCAAGCATTAAGCAGCACAATGCCTTCATAATGTCTGCCATCAGAATAATCCACAAAGACACTCATTGCTTCACCATTTCTAGTATTAAAAAACTAGAAATCACCTACACGTCCCATAATGTTGGACAGGGTAGTTTATGACTTAATAAAATACTCTTCAGTTACCAAAATAATATAGACAAATATTTATATGATGATAAATAAAAAGAGGGCATTATAAATATATGATGTATAGTACGGTCACATCTTGCTAAATACATAGAGTGAATCTTAATAGTCATACAGACAAAATTGGCCTGGCTGGTCGTTCACACCTGTAATCTCAGCACTCTGGAAGGTTGAGGCAGGAGGACTGCTTGACCCCAGCAGTTCAAGACAAGCCTGAGAAATACAGTAAGACCTTGTCTCTATTTTTTTTTTTAAGAAGAGAGAAACAAAATATTGGGTGGTAAGACCTTTCATAATGTTTAAAGTATTTTTTTCCCTATCTGTATTCTCTAAAATGATCCCATGTATTTTATATAAATATGATTTAAAGTTACTTAGTAGAATTTAAAGATTTTCATTTAATTTTAATAATATTAAGGCTACTTATATTAATGAGTTGCCACTAGAATAACACACAAATGAAATAATTTTTCTTCCAGGATTCCACATTGAATCGGTTCTTCAGTTTCTATCAAATCCCAACCCTCAGTACTTATGGCTTAAGTGGGGAGAGGGGCTGGAAAGGGTAAGGAGAAATGGAATGGGTCCTTCTTGAAAGGCTGCCAGATGAAGAAGGTATCCAATGCCCATCCCCACGTAATCTCAGGTTACACAGCACTAAATCATCATACTCATGATCATACAGCAGAAAATAATAAACACACAATAAGAAAATTTTGGTTTTGGCCAGGCACGGTGGCTCGTGGCTCATGCCTGTAATACCAGCACTTTGGGAGGCCACAGCAGGAGAACTGCTGGAAGCCAAGAGTTCAAAACCAACCTAGGCAGCAAAGTAAGACCCCATCTTTACAAGAAAAAAAAAATTTTTAATTAGCTGGGTGTGGTGGTGTGTACCTGTAGTCCTAGCCACTCAGGAGGCTGAGACAGGAGGATCGCTTAAGCCCAGGAGTTCAAGGATGCAGTGAACCATGATCACACCACTGCACTACAGTCTGGGTGACAGTGCAACACTTCTCAAAATAAAAACGGTAGCTCATGCCTGTAATCCCAGCACTTTGGGAGGCCAAGGCAGGTGGATTACTTGAAGTTAGGAGTTCGAGAGCCGCATGGCCAACATGGTAAAACCCCATCTCTGCTAAAAATACAAAATTAACTGGGTGTGGTGGCACACACCTGTAATCCCAGTTACTTGGGAGGCTGAGGCAGGAGAATCGCTTGAACCTGGGAGGTGTAGGTTGCAGTGAGAAAAGATCAAGACACTGCACTCCAGCCTGGGTGAAAGAGCAAGGCTCCCTCTAAAAAAAAAAAAAAATATATATATATATATATATACACACACACACACACACACACACACACACACACATATATATATATATATGACTGGGTGTGGTGGCTCATGCCTATAATCCCAGCACTTTGGAAGGCCGAGGCAGGCGGATCACTTGAAGTCAGAAGTTCGAGACCAGCCTGGCCAACATAGTGAATTCCCATCTCTACAAAAAATACAAAAATTAGCCAGGCATGGTGGTGTGTGCCTGTAATCCCAGCTACTTGGGAGGCTGACACATGAGAATTGCTTGAACCCGGGAGGTGGAGGTTGCAGTGAGCCAAGATTGTGCCACCGCACTCCAGCCTAGGTGACAGAGTGAGACTTTCCCAAAAAAATAAAAAATTTTATATATATAATATATATATATATTATATATATTATACACACACACTCATACCTGTATAATTTTCATCACACAATGTGTGATCTAGGAGAAGGGTCATGGAGTTAAATAGGTCCTAGCTACTTTATCTCACTCTGCCTGATATTAAAGGGTGCTGTTTCTATGTACTCATCTCGATAACTTCCCTTTATAGAGTTTTCTGTTGCCTCTGTACAGAGGAAGACTTGGGAGCAGTTGTGACTTCTGTTACTAAAGAGGACCCTTGCAACAATGCCATGCCTGCTGCCAGCCACCAGCAACAGAAGAGGTGAGGTATGAAACGTGTACTTCACTTCTTTAATAGATGATAAATCACATTACTTCCTTTATAATTACGTTCGCTGTGTTAAGGGATGAAAAACAATACTCTAGTTTCCTATAGAAATTCTTGGTAGATCAGTTATTCGTTATCCTGTACAGAACATACATTTCATAGGCATAATTATGTTAGGTTCATAAATACATTTCCAGCATATATAATTTGTGTTATATGACATATTCCAGAACCAAATTCTTAACACAATTTGCAGACTGTACTCAACTATGTCTTTTAACAATAGCCCTGTTGCGAGGAAAGATCCAGTGGGGAAGGACGGTGTAAAATCTGTGGTTTAACAGCTGTTGAAAGGAAGCCAAGAAAATAGCACACCGCTCCTTCCACACTGGCTTTTCCCAGCACTTTTCCTCCTAGGCAGCTTGGGTCTACTGGTGTCTGCATCAATAAAGAGAAATCCTTATTTGTACCTGATGTTAGACTCATACCTCTTCTGTGGTTGAACTTGAGGTTTTGCATGCTGGGCATGCTGGGCTGTTTCTGTGGCGGCGGCTGCTGCAGCTGCACCTGACTTCCACCTCCATGGCTGACAGACCCTCCAGCTGCTGGATGCCACTGTGACAAAATTAAAGTGCTCGCATGAAATCTAGCTGGAAAGTAATTTCTTCTGAAGAAGTCCTCAGAGCATAATTCCTGGATTTAAAATTGAAAGAGATGCGATGGCAGAAATGATTTTCCTAGCATTTCTCTGCCGGCAGGTAAAGGCACTTAAGGCCTGTCCAAGGGGATGGGGTGGAGGATCGCTCCCCTAGGATGGCCGATGAGAGCCTGCAGGGAAGCATTTTAGAAACTACACACACCTCCTCTCCCCACCTCGGCTGCAGATGTTGATACAATCCCTCACAAGAAGCCCTGTATGAGACCAACATGACCGACAGTAGCGTGCTGCTCCTGTGGAAGGAGAAGGGGCTGCAGAAAAGGTGAAAAGCCGCCAATTTCAGGAGTGGCAACTGGGCCAGTTTTCACATAGCTGCAGTTCTCCCTTCTGCCTCCAAGCCTTCTTCAGAAAGCACTGGTGCTGAGAACCCAGTACTGCCCTTGAACCTTGACAAGGGGCCTCTGCTTCCCAGGGCCTGTTTTAGCCCTCCTCCCACTGCACCCCACCCCGCGGGGTCTGCAGTCTCTACCACCAAGAAGACATGCCCCGCCAGGAGTCCACATCCCACGTACCAGATCAGGCTACCAGCGCCCCAGGATTCCCTGTCCCCCAAGCTCCACACCCACTCCCAGGGTCGGTGCAGGCATCTTTTCTGAATCCATCCTCCTGAGGGAGGTTGTGCCATCAGTGTAGCAAGTCGTGACCTGAATGGTGGCCAAGGGATAGCCGTTTGCAGGAGCAAGAGTGGAACTAGGCATGCAGACCAGAGAATCCATCCAGGCTGTGGGCGAGACTCCTCACAAGGCCAGAAAGAGCTGGCGGCAGGAAGAGAAGCAGGAAAGTGTATGAATCAGAGGCAACTCTCCAAAGGCCTCTGCATTTCTGCAGGAGCTCAGAGAGTTCAAGAGCTCACCCTTCCAGGTCGTGATCAAGGTCTATTTGTCAATAGGAGGACAGAACATATTTCCCAGTTTGGTGGCTTGCGACATCCCACATACCATATATGTGCCTTCAAGTATACCCTTGTCCTGGGCCCCACAGGAGGTGGCAGTGGGCCTGAAGAACCCACCTGAATTGAGGAGTCCGTGTGCCATACTCAGCTGTCATATGAAGAGTACTAGTCCTTAAACATCCAGTGAAATGAAACTGAAGCCACAGAGGATGTACTGAAGATGGCCATGTGAGAGGGCGGTTACTATGGCGCCTGGTGCTATGCACATGACCTCTTCCCCATTCTCAAACCGGTCGGTTAGAAACCAGCTTGCCATCAGTCTCCTTCTGCCCTCCTCCTCCTAACAGGCAAAGGTGCCCTGAGGAGGAATTTAGGCTGTGGGTCAAGCAGCTCTGACTCTGAATTCAGCTCTGCCACTTACTAGCAATGTGACCTGGGGCCAGGTCTTCCTGAGCCTGAGTTTCCCGATCTGTAAAATGACACCTTGCTACAGGGATTCTTGTGAGGAGGAGAGCAGAGGAGTGAAGCGCTCTGCAGCATCCACCATGTGATTAGTGCTGGCGTTAGTTTCAATTGACAGCTTCTAGAGGATGGGAACTATACCTGCTCTGATGTTATCACCTAGCATGTCTGTGAAATAGAAGAGAATGATATCTCCAGGCCATTAGATTTCCAACCATCCAGATTGTGCACATTCCCAGCAGAGCCAATTATGTGAGCTTATGCTAAATAATCTTTACCAACTCAAAGTGGAAGTGCAAAGATTCCATAAAGAAGTTCAATTCCATCTGGTTTGAGTTGGTGTTTAAAAAAAAAAAAAAAGAAATTCAATTCCAAGGCTCAAACCAACTCACATCTCCTTTTTTACATATGTTTAATTCTGAACTTCATCATGGGATTTAACCAGGTTCCTAATCATGCTGCAATGTCCCTAATTCCTTATATGAGTGAGACTGTATCCGATTCCATGGGATATGAGAATAAAACCTTGGCATTCCACAATTTGACTGCTGGTATAAGTTTAGCATCCCAAATGTGAAAATCCAAAATCCAAATTGCTCCAACACCTGAAACTTTTTGAGCGCTGACATGACACTCAAAGAAAATGCTCATTGGAGCATTTTGAATTTTAGATTTTCAGATTTGGACTGCTCAATCGGTAAGTATATTCCAAAACCTAAAAAAATCTGAAATCCAAAACACCTGTGGTCCCAAGCATTCAGGATAAGGGACACTCCATCTGTAATAAAATGACATTTCCTCCTTCAAACCTAAAAAAAGGAAGGAGTTCCAGGTGTGGTGGCTCACACCTGTAATCCCAGCACTTTGGGAGGCTGAGGTGGGAGGATCTCTTGAACCCAGCCATTTTGGGGCAGCTTGTACAACATAGAAAGACCCTCGTTTCTACAAAAAATTTAAGGAGTTAAAAAAAAAAAAAAAGAAAGAAAGGCCGGGCACAGTGGCTCACACCTGTAATCCCAGCACTTTGGGAGGCCGAGGCGGGTGGATCATGAGGTCAGGAGATCGAGACCATCCTGGCTAACACAGTGAAACCCCGTCTCTACTAAAAATACAAAAAAAAAAAAAAAATTAGCTTGGCATGGTGGCGGGTGCCTGTGGTCCCAGCTACTCGGGAGGCTGAGGCAGGAGAATGGCGTGAACCGGGGAGGCAGAGCTTGCAATGAGCCGAGATCGCGCCACTGCACTCCAGCCTGGGCGACAGAGCAGGACTCCGTCTCAAAAAAAAAAAAAGAAGGAAGCGGTGGGGAGGGATTAGATTTTCCAACTACTAGATGAGGATTTCCTAGTAAAATCTGGGAGCTAGTAGCTTTTCAAGCAGCTTAACTATTACCATGTCCTACTTACAAAATTATGTTCTCCATGGTTCACCAGATTCTCAGAGAGGAGAATGATATTGCTACCAAGGGACCCTTTCCACTCAGGTCAGTTAATACACTCACCCTTCAAGGACTCATCTAAAACACTCCTCTCCCCTAATGATCTGAAGATTCTAGAGAAATGAAGAGTGTCTCCTACCAAACAATTAGCATTTGTCCAGGCTAAAGGAGTTTAAAGCAAACATTCAAAGGGCCAACTGAGACTCTGGAAAAGACTCAGCTCACAGTTGAAGAGAATCTGATGGCACAGGCAGCATTGAGTGGCGTAAAGAGTACGTGTTTGGAAACCAGAGAGATCTGAGCAGAAATCCCACACGGGACCAAGAGGCTGTATGGCTGGGCCTGGGCAACTCACTGAGATGCTGCGAGTCTCACTTTTCTCATCTGCAAAATAGTGATAAGGCTACTTCTGCAGGGCTGCTGTGAAGATAAGAGGGGAAAAATATGTCCAGCCCCAACAGCAATGCCTTGCCACACTGCATGTGGTTAAGCAAAGGGGTGAAGAATATCCAATAGTACAGACTTGCCCATTTATGAACTAAGACCAAGTAATTCTGCCCCTCCTCCTTACATGGATAACTGGTCTACCTTTAGAAGGCCTACAAACAGGCCGGGCATGGGGGCTCACACCTGTAATCCCAGCACTTTGGGAGGCTGAGGCGGGAGGACTGCTTGGGCCCAGGAGTTTGAGACTAGCCTGGGCCACGTGAAGAGACCCTATCTCTATTATTTTTTATTAAAAAAAAAAAAAGAAAGCCTACAAACAATAAAAATGATCAAACCAAGAGATAAGCAGCAAAACAGAAGATGACAAAAGAAAACAAAACCCTGCCGGGCGCGGTGGCTCACGCCTGTAATCCCAGCACTCTGGGAGGCCAAGGTGGGCAGATCACAGGTCAGGAGACTGAGACCATCCTGGCTAACACAGTGAAACCCATCTCTACTAAAAATACAAAAAAATTAGCCGGGTGTGGTGGCGCACGCCTGTAGTCCCAACTACTTGGGAGACTGAGGCAGGAGAATCCCTTGAACCTGGGAGGCAGAGGCTGCAGTGAGCCGAGATCACGCCACTGTATTCCAGCCTGTCGACAGAGCCAGACTCCATCTCAAAAAAAAAAAAGAAAGAAAGAAAACAAACAAAACAAAACAAAACAAAAACTTCATAACTCCTGCAGTGGTGAACACCTGTAGTCACAGCTACTTGGAAGGTTGAGGCAGGAGGCTCACTTGAGCTCAGGAGTTCAAGACCAGCAGCCTAGGCAACAGAGTGAGACCCGGTCTCAAAAAAAAAAAAAAAAAAAAAAAAAAACTTCTCTCAAAAAACAAACTTCATAATTCCTGGACAAATCCAATAGGTGATCATTCAAAAGTATACCCATGACTTAAGAAGTTCGTAAGTTAATAAGTATCAACTGGTTCTTCAAAACCAAATTAACATTTTGGATCCTCGCAGGTGAGGCAGAAGAGAGTAAAAGGCGAGGTACACAAGTACTGAAATCTATGATGGCCCTTTTCTATCACATAGGAGATGAAGATTACCTCAAAAGTACTTATAAAATATGCACCATTTTTAAAATTAACAACAGAAATAAGGTTCTATATTGTAACTATCAATAAACATAGTAGGTGCTTCAAAATATTGGTTAGTTGCTGATATGGAGCCAAAATGTTCTAATGCCTTTTATGTAAACCCTAAAACTCTTTTATTATCCTAGAATTTTTTTTCTAATTACATAAGACAATATATGCTCAGCAAAAAAAAAAAAAAAAAAGTTTGGAAGGCCAGGCACACCAGGTCATGCCTGTAAATCCCAGCTACCAGGGAGGCTGAGGCGGGAGGATCACTTGATCCCAGGATTTCAAGGCTGCAGTGAACTATGATGGCACCACTGTACACCAGCCTGGGCGACAGAGCAACACTCCATCTCTTAAAAAACAAAACAAAACAAAACACGTTTAAAGTTTGGAAAGAAAAAGGCACCAAGAAAAAAAATAATTCATATAGATAGCTAAACAGACAGACAGATAATATATGGCCCACCCCAGGAAGCTTATTAATTCTGTAATATGCTAGATACATAAAGTATAAAACTTTGCGTTTCCACTTTTACTTTCAGAACTCATTTTCAGAAATACTCCTCAATGTTTTCTCACACAGAAGTTGATTTTTTCCTATCAACCAAAATGATGATTATAACTACACCTTCAAATCAAAGTCTGTAACACAAATAGACTCCAAAAGTATTTCTACTAGAGTTTCTGAATCCTTCCACTTTTAATCTAGACTACAAATAATTTAAAGTTCACGTATTGTTCCATGACCTCAAATCTAAGGCCTGTCAGACTTCATTTGTCACAGGAAAGGTCAATGAAAGAAAAGATTAGTTCAATACTTCTTTCAGCCCCACGACTGGCACTGTGCTGCCTCTTCTTAAAAAACAATGTCCTTTGTCCCCCAGTGCCTTTAGTGAGCTAGCCTCATTGTACACTGGGTCCTTATTATTTTCCTAACAAAGCCACCTCTAATGAGATATGGAGGTTCAGAGGGGATTCTCTCCACTCCAAGTCGGTGCCAGACTGATGAACTTCCTAGAAAAATATGTCCGGTCTGTGTCCAGTCACCGTTCAGATGCATTAAATAAGCATCTTATTTGTGGCAGCCTTCTACATGAATGGCTAGACATTTTGAAGATGCCTGTGTACCTACTGTGTGCCAGGCAAGGTGCTCATGTTCAAGGCAAGCCTTAAAAAAATTAGGATTTCAATGTACATTTACCAAAGCTCTGGCGAAGTTAGGTGCCTTGTTCAAGGTGTCACAGTTGGAAATGCTGTCCCAGCCAGGTGGGTGAGACCCACAGTCCCATCAGCTCATCCTGCGGTCACAACCTATTCACGGTTTGCATCAGAAACATGGGAAGCTGTTCCTGGGTCTCACATGTTCTCCAAATATCTCTAGAAAACAGCAGCCCAGGCTGCCCCACGGTGGGTCCTGCTGCCAAGGAGAAGTGGGCATAGAGGGACCAAGGGCCATGGGCTTTCCTCAGCAGGGAAGGAAATGCAGGGCAGATGTCCATGGTGGTGATGATGACGATGCCTTCCTTACTGTCCTCTACAGCAGGCCCATAACATACCTTCCCTGGTGTAACCTTCTCAACAGTCTGGTTATTACAGGTGACAATAACCAAGGCTCTAGGAAATTCCAGCCACGGCTGCAAGCCACCCAGCCGACCGATGGGACTTGAACCTGCCCCTCCTGGATCCAGGCGCCCTCCCCGCGGCCCCCCGAGCCCTGAGTGCTGCCCTCACCCCTCCCTTCTCCGCGAAGCCCCTCGCCCGTTTGCTCGCAGTGCCCCCACGGCCGATCCCGAAATCCCCGAGGCGCGAGGGCTCCGGCGCCAGCTGCCCGCTCTGCCCACGCCGTCTCAGGGACCCTGGCCCTGGCGGCCGCCGCGACAGACCCACTTACGCGGATCGCGGAGCAGGACGCCCGCGGCGCGCAGAGCCGCAGCCATGTTT
Organism: Papio anubis; assembly: GCF_008728515.1. Classification (NCBI taxonomy): domain Eukaryota; kingdom Metazoa; phylum Chordata; class Mammalia; order Primates; family Cercopithecidae; genus Papio; species Papio anubis. Next base: position 50,084,035 of record NC_044994.1, read on the forward strand.
GCGCCGAGTGAAGGCATTGCCCGGGCAGCCTCGGCCCGAGTCCGGGCTCCTCCCGCGTTGGCGCGCCCAGGTGTCCGCCCAGCAGCGGCCGAGTGGGGCAGCGCTCCCCACGCGCGTCCCCGGCCCCCTGACCTCGCGCCCTCCCGGCGCGCCCGTTCATTCGCTGCCGGGCCGGGGCGGGGCCTCGGGGGCGAGGCCAGGCGGGGACACGCCTCTCGCGGAGAGCCCGCCCCAGCTGGGCGCTGCTCCCTGCGTGAAAATGGGCCTGGCGGCTGAGCTAGAAGCCCACTCCCCACCACCATCGCAGGTCACTGCAAAACCTGCTGGACTCGTATTTGCGCTGGACGGGTGCCCTGGTTGCATCTGCCAAGCTAGCCAACTGAGGATCCTCAGCCATGACTCAGCAAATAACTGTTTTTTGACGTTTCCTTTACTATTATTTAGATATAAGGATGCTTTTGCCTCAGTTCTCCAGTTTGCCTGCCTAGTCACAGCACAAGTGTGCAGATCCTGTTTTGTTTTGCTTTATTTTCAGAACAGAAAAAGGGATTATTCAGTTTATCTGCACCCTCTCTGTGTAGCAGAATTTGACAGGTGAGACTCACAGAAGAGCATTAGGAAAACTGAAGGCCAGCCTGGCAAGTGCATTTCTTGGAGGGACGGTATGATGAGGTTTGTCTGTATCATATCCGCGCACCTTCCCAGTTTAACCACCTGCCCCGCCCCCAAGGTCGCACACTGAGACCACAGGGAGGAACAGGTGCACATTTCATTCCTACACCTCCGCCAGCCCACCCTGCCCATGTATGTTCAATGCGTTGTGGAGTAGGAAACCAGCCCTTGGTACAGAAAGGTATCAGGCATCGGTATTCATTGAACAGATATTGAGCACCTACTATGTGCATTGGGAAAACAGTAGTGAATAGAGCAGACGGGGGTTTACATGGGGTTAGGGGAGACACAGAAAATAATCACAATATGTAACATTTTGAATGATGGAGCCCTTCCACGGCCTCCCCTCTTCTTTTTCCTTCTCAGGACAAATGAAGAATGAAGCAAGGTAAAAGAGATGGGGTAGCGTGGGGGAAGGGACTAATGCAATTTGAAGCAGGTGGGTCAGAGTTCACACACATTCGAGCAAAGGCCTTATACACATTTGAGCGAAGGTGGCAAGCCATATGGAACATTCAGGGAAGATGGAGTCTAGATTCAGCTGAAACCCAGTTTTCTGTAGCTTAAATATGTGCTACTGATGGAATTAGTTTATTTCTTATTAAAGTTGGTCCTCCTGATGGTTATTAGGAGGACTGTCAAATTAAATGGATAGCCTTTCATATTACCTACATGATCTTCATATCCAAGCGGATGTCCTGAGAAAAGCACAGTAAAACCTGATCCAGGTATCAACTCACCTTCCTTATATGTGTGGCTAATTCTCTACCCTCATAACAAAAATTACAGTCTTCTTAAGTTGCCCTTTAAAGAGGTAATCTTCATGGATAACATACTTCTCTACCTACAATCTGAACCCATTTTTGTTGTTGTTGTTGTTTGTTTTGTATTTCTAGTAGAGACAGAGTTTTGCCATGTTGGTCAGGCTGGTCTTGAACTGCTGACCTCAGGTGATCCACCCACCTCGGCCTCCCAAAGTACTGGGATTACAGGCGTGAGTCACCGTGCGCGGCCTGAACCCATTTCTTCTAAAGAAACTAAATTAAAAGGCTTCTCATATTGCAATACTGTGTGCCAGAAGTGTAGACAAGGCCAGAGAATAAAATGGCCAGGGGTGTTAGACGTCTGAGCTATGAAGGCTCTTCTTGTCCCCTCTGGGAGGCCCTGGAGAAGTCATCCCCTCCATCCAGGGTGCTGGGCCCCTCCTGCTGGGTGCAGATAAGGGGGCTTCTGGTCCCTCCCAGGCAAACGCTGATGATTAGTGACAAGGCATAAAGATGCCAAGTCTCACCAGTACAAAATCAATGGCTGGCGCAGGTTAAATTTGTTTCTGTCCAGAAATGATTAAGGAACTAGCAGAACATACTTTATTAAATATTTTAATGAATCAGCATCATTTATTCACATCTTGTACTTTCATTTTTACTGACTTCCATTTTTTATTTTTTCATTAATTATTATTATTATTATTATTTTTTGAGAGGGAGTCTCACCCTGTTGCTCAGGCTGGAGTGCAATGGCGTGATCTCAGCTCACTGCAACCTCTGCCTACTGGGTTCAAGTGATTCTCCTGCCTCAGCCCCCCTGAGTAGCTGGGATTACAGATGCCTTTATGACTTTTAAAAACTCATTCAAGATTCCTCATGTATAAAACCTCCTGGTGGCACATATGAAGAACTCATAGGTTATAACTGAAATCAGAACTTCCTTCTTTTTCCCCAACAGAGAGTACCATAACAATTGTTATTCCTAATCTATGGCTTATTTCTCACAAGCATTGAATATAACAGCTCTCCAATAAGTAAATTTTTATGTTCTTATGCAGTGAAAGCAGATAAAAGGTGCTTTATGTTGGTCCTTTTCAAAACTGGTAGAAAACAGTCCTTAACCCAGAAATTGTGAACTCTAAATACAGGCTTACCAGAAAAGCCCTTGAAAGGCTAAAGAAATTTGCAGAACCATATGACATATATAATATGAATTTTTTTCTAACAACATATTTTTAACAAAATTACACACCAATTCCATTAGCAAACAGAAGGCTAAAAAGGCACAGTGTCTGGGCTAACAGAGATAAGGAGCACCCCAACCAGGAGGGAGAGGGTTTGTCTGAGGCCTGGTGACTTCATTAGTGAATAAAGCACTCACCTGTCACAGACACCACTTTGAGTGCAGCCTGTGATCCTAAATAAAATGAATTTGTTGGTTTCAGCTCAGCGCTTCAGGGAAAAGGGTGGGAAATCTCTTCATTCATTATTTGCCATGATTGGCACCTCTGAGCTACACAAACTAAATTTAGATTATTCAACTCTGATTCCTTAATCAGAAAAAGAACTGGGGAAGGGAGGAATCAGGAGGGATTCAGGTCAAGAGAAACAGTGGCTGATTGTGACAAATGGTAAGCTATAATGATTACTCAGAGAAATCTGATCGATTGTCCCTAGAATCATTTTACAACAAAGAGGCCACAAAATCCAGGCCAACACGCCACACGTTTTGACTTGCCCCTCTTCACCACGCAAGCCTTCAGCCCAGTGGTGGTGACAGGTTTATTAATCCATCTGCCCATATTTCCTGACTGTCTTACCATGAGCAAAACATTAGGTCATGTGGAGGATAAAAGAGTGAAAAGGAAAACAAACAACATTCTCAAACAGCTCATTTGCTTATGAAACAAACGTATGGGAGACTCCATTCTGTCAGGCACGTAGCAGGCAATGGGTGTGCAGCAATGAACTGGACGGTCTTTACTCTCATGGAACGTACCTTCTAGAAGGCAAGGCAGATGATTGTTTTACAACAAAGATGAAAGGCATACAACATATTGTCAGGTATGGCTAGGGTCTGTGGAGAAAGCTAAAGGAGGGGGAGGAAGGGAGAGAGGCTGCAACTGCTCAGGTCAGTAGTGTAGTCAGGACCAGCCTGTCTGCAAAGGTGGCATTTCAGCAGTGACCTGCAGGGAATGAGGGCGTTGTCTGGGGAAGGGTTTGCAAGCAAGAGAGACCAGCAAGCGCTGGAACACATTTGAGGCTTGTATTCATTTCCTACGGCTGCTGGAACAAAATACCACAAATGTGTTGTCTTCCAGTTTTGAAGGCTAGAAATGCAAAATCAGGGTGTCAGCAGGGCTGTGCTCCCTCTGAAACCTGTAAGGGAGAATCCTTCTTTGCCTTTTTTAGCTCGTGGTGGTGGCAAAAATCCTTGACGTTCCTCAGCTTGTAGATGCAGCACTCCAACCTCTGCCTCTGCAGTCACAAGCTGTCTTCTCCGCTTGGAAGGACGCCAGTCATTTTGGATTAAAGGCCTACCCTAATAACCTCGTCTTAACTTGACTGCGTCTGCAAAGACCCTGTTTCCAAATAAGAGAGTTCATGTTTACAGGTTCCTGGGGGCTAGGATGTCACCATGTCTGTTGGCGGAACACAACTTAGCCCCATAACAAGGCTATCAAGGAACAGCAGGGAGGCCACATGGCTTGAGTAGGGGGGCGGGAAGTAGGGGAACCAGGGCGGAGTGATGTAGAACTTTGTAGGTAATGAAAAATTGTGTCTTCTGAGTGACCTCCATTTAGCAGAGTGATACGTGCTTATGTTTTAGAAGGTTCACTTTGTCTTCAGTATGGGGAATAAACTGAAGTTTCTGAGCCAGTCTTCACTTACACTGCGTGACTAAATGTGCCCATCGTGGCCGGGGGCAGTGGCTCATACCTGTAATCCCAGCACTTTGGGAGGCTGAGGCGGGCGGATCACCTGAGGTCGGGAGTTTGAGACCAGCCTGAGCAACATAGAGAAATCTGTCTCTACTAAAAATACAAAATTAGCCGGGCGTGGTGGCACATGCCTGTAATCCAGCTACACAGGAGGCTGAGACAGGAGAATCACTTGAACCCGGGAGGCGGAGGTTGCAGTGAGCCGAGATTGTGCTGTTGCACTCCAGCCTGGGCAACAAAAGCAAAACTCTGTTTTAAAAAAAAAAAGTGTCCGTTGTTTTTTGTTTGGTTGGTTTTTAGCTTATTCATACTGAGTGTTTTTTCCAGAGTTCTCTGCTTCCTGGGTGGTGGAAGGGTCCCTAAGGGGCCTTTCTGATTTGCTTCTTCCAGGACCCAGCGGTCCCACCAGTCTTAGACCGAGTTTGTGTGAATATCTCAACTTGGTTGTCCTCTTCCCTGCAGGTGTATAAATTCACAGCCAGGGAGAGGCATTCCGCAGAGCCCTGGGAAGACAGCAGGCTTCCTTGTGCTTCTCTGGGCTAGAGGGCCAATTTTCTGCATTACTTTTCACAGAAGTGCCGAGCCTCTGCGGCCCTGCTTCATGGAGGGGTCTGGTTCTAGCTCCACCTTCCTATGGCTGCATGGGCATTCTAAGAGCTGGGCACATGATGTGTTCACTGTGAACGCTCAGGGAGTTGCATGCTTATGATGTATGCCTTTTTCTGTATAAATGCTATACTTTAATGAAACTTTTTTTTTTTTTTTAATCCGGCTGGGCTCAATTCTCCCAGGAGCCCCGATTCCTAACCTAACAGCTCTGACTTTGAGATTCTCTCTAACCCCTCCCCTCCAATTCTGATGCCCAGAGATGTTCCTTTGTCACCTAGGATTTTGAGGGCAAATGGATGTATCTAGTAAATCTGTTTATAATGCAGTAACAAGAGGTGAGCAGAAGTTTCCGTGATAAAAGTGAGAGAGGGTTTCAGGCTGAGAAGATGAAGGAAGGCTTTCCATCGAGGAGGTATCAGAACTTACAATAAGACGACTGAGATAGGCTGAACGTGCAGAGACAGCACGAAGGTGGAAGAGCACATGAGAACCAGGAGCAAGACCTTCACTTGGGGCCACAGCACGGGGTATGGCGAGGACTAGGAGAAAAGGCAAAAGGACCAGCCTGAATGCACTGAGGGCTTGGCCCTTCATAGGCCAGCAGAGGCATCAAGAGCCGTGACAGGGAGGTGAGCAGCTGCTCAGGGCTGTGGCAGAGAATACTGAGCAAGCAGGGTGTGGGTCACAGGACGTAATAGGGGCCAGGCAGGGAGACCGAGCTGGACAGAGTGGCCACAGGTGAGGATCGAGGTATTGAGCAGAGTGGCAATGGAAGTAAAGATGGCAGAGGAGCAAAAGGTATGGAGAAGGCCAGGCCCAGTGGCTCATGCCTGTAATCCTAGCACTTTGTAGGCTGAGGCGGGAGGATCACTTGAGTCCAGGAATTTAAGACCAGCTTGGGCAACATGGCAAAACCCCATCTCTACAAAAATTACAAAGATTAGCTGGGCATGGTGGTGTGCACCTGTAGTCCCAGCTACTCAGAAGGCTGAGGCAGGAGGATTGCTTGAGCCGGGGAGGCCAAGGCTGCAATGAGCAGTGATCATGCCACTTGCACTCCAGTCTGAGCAGCAGAGTAGGGCCCTGTCTCAAAAAATACATTTAAAATTTCTAATGAAAAATAATTTTTAAAATTTAATTTAAAAAATATGGAGAAGTTGAGAGGATGGGCACAGGTTATGACATATTAAGATAAGAAACAGGCTGGAATCAAGTAACTCCAAGGTTTCTGGCCTTAAGGAGGCCGAAAAAGAGAAACATATTAGTTAGCAGCGGAGCTAGTTTGAGACAAAGCTGAGGGCTCTTTGTCATTGCTGTTCTCCTTTTGTTTTGTTTCTAACTGCATATATTTTATGCTGCAGGAAACAAAAGAAAAAGAGGTACAGTTGTTTTTTTTTTTTTTTTTTTTTTGAGACAGAGTTTCGCTCTTGTTGCCCAGGCTGGAATGCAGTGGCACAATCTCGGCTCACTGCAACCTCCGCCTCACAGGTTCAAGCAATTCTCCTGCCTCAGCCTCCTGAGTAGCTGGGATTACAGGCGCCTCCCATCACACCCAGCTTATTTTTTGTATTTTTAGTAGAGACAGTGTTTCACCACATTGGTCAGGCTGGTCTCAAACTCCTGACCTCAAGTGATTCACCCTCCTCGGCCTCCCAAAGTGCTGGGATTCCAGACCTGAACCACTGTGCCCAGCCAAATGTTTAAAGAAACTTTTAGTGGTCATCGATGTAGCAATAATGATTGAAGCCAGCCATTCATTCATCATTTTTTCAGAGCCTGCTATGTGCCTTGCATAGCCCACCACTGCCCATAAGCAGCTTATACACCAGCAGAGAAGCAGCTATCTAAACAAAGAGAAATAAAAGGTACAGAGGTCTGTTCTGGGTTCCATACAGCGGCAGGAGGCGAGGGGGCAGGGCTGTCAGGACAGCCCCGAGGGAGAGGCTGCTGGTGCCCCGCATCATTTCCAGGAAGAGGGGGCAGCTGCTAGGGGACAAGCCTTGCAAGTCAGGAGAACAGCAAGCACTGTGACAGCAAGACGTGTTCTGCAGCTGCTGGTTGGTCAGCGGGAGGGGACTATCTGAAGGATTTAGCGAGGCGAGCACTGAGTCCTGGAGGCGGGCAGGGGGCAGCTCACAGGGAGCCTGGTGAGCCAGGGTCAAGGTCTGGGCTGGGTCCTGTGTGCCACAAACTAAAGTAGCTGCAACAAGGAAAGTCAAGACAGGCTTCTGGGTCACACACACATTTAGCCCGTTGGAAAAGGAGTCACAATAACTGTAACGGCTTCCATTTATTTTTATTTATTTATTTATTTTTGAGACGGAGTCTTGCTCTGTCACCCAGGCTGGAGTGCAGTGGCCGGATCTCAGCTCACTGCAAGCTCCGCCTCCCGGGTTCCCGCCATTCTCCTGCCTCAGCCTCCGGAGTAGCTGGGACTACAGGCGCCCGCCACCTCGCCCGGCTAGTTTTTTTGTATTTTTTAGTAGAGACGGGGTTTCACCGTGTTCGCCAGGATGGTCTCGATCTCCTGACCTCGTGATCCGCCCGTCTCGGCCTCCCAAAGTGCTGGGATTACAGGCTTGAGCCACCGCGCCCGGCCACGGCTTCCATTTATTAAGTGCCAGACATTGAATCACTGCAACTGGCTTATAAAGAGAAGGCACCACCCTATTTTACAGATGAGGCTAACAGAGTCACAGAGGTCCCCTGACTTGCCTGAATCCAGCTAGCAAGGGGCAGAGCCAGTATTTGGACCCAGGTATGTTTGGCTCCCAAGCCGGGGCTGGCTCCATACCTTCAGCGTGCATCTCACAAGAGAAAAGATGACAGAAAACAAGGGTCAGGTCAGGCGTGGTGGCTCATACCTGTTATCCTACACTTTGAGAGGCTGAGGCAGGTGGATCACTTAAAGTCAGGAGTCCAAGACTAGCCTGGTCAACATGGAAAAACTGCCTGTCTACTAAAAACACAAAAATTAGCCTGGCATGGTGGTGTACGCCTGTAATCCCAGCTACTAGGGAGGCTGAGGCAGGAGAATCACTTGAACCCAGGAGGCAGAGGTTGTAGTGAGCCAAGATCACACCACTGCACTCCAGCCTGGGCAACAGAGCAAGACTGTCTCAAACAAAAAAAAGAAAGAAAGCAGGGGTCAGAGAGCTCCTATGGAGTTCTCACCACTCACCCAGGTGTTCCTGTCACCGATGTCTTGGATTTGTTAGAGGCGCTGTAGGAAGCTATGAGACAATTATGAATTCAAATTTGTCGGTGAACCTGAATGCACTAAGGAAATTCTTTTTTAACAGACATAGTCAAAGAATAATAAGTATCTACCCATTCCCATAACCCAGTTAAATTTCACTTATAACCTTTCAGAGTTATATACTGCTTTTTTCCCCATTTACAGAGAATTCATCATTCTCCTTGCTATTTTTTCCTTCCTAATAGCTAATAACTGAACATTTCTTCCCTTTTGTTTATGCCCACTCCCTTTTGATTGGTCTTCAAATACAGAGTAATGACCTCTGGGTAAAGATGGGGCTTGAACACAGGGGTATAGTTTCACTCACTCCCCAAAACCCCACTAAAATGACGGTAGGGGGTTTGTTCATGACGGTTCATATTTTTTGTTTATTTTTAAGCACAAACCTAAAAGGATGGGAAAAAAGAAAAAGTGAACCACAATAGAATTTTTAAAGCAGCAGCAGATGAATAAATACTTAATGTTTTAGCAGACCCAGGAAAATTGAATCCTAAGCTGGCCATCCTTAGACAAGAACCATCCAGATTACACCAGGACGCTCGGGACTGGCAGTAGCAGTTACCACTGGAAGTAGGGATGAAAGGAGATGCTAGAATGAAATATACCGAAAGTCTGTTAAAGCAGGCTGGGCACGGTGGCTCACGCCTGTAATCCTAGCACTTTGGGAGGCTAAGACAGGAGGATCCCTTGAGCCCAGGAGTTTGAGACCAGCCTGGGAAACACAGGGAGACCCTGTCTCAAAAAAAAAATAAATAAAATAAATAAAATAAAATAGTCTGTTAAAGCAGCAGATTGCCTAGATTCCCACCCTGCAGTGGGGTGACTGTTCCCCCAGAACCCCCAAAGCCAACTAGATGTTTGGTTCCTGGAGAGGTAACCGAGGGCTATGGACTGCAGATCCCAAGCACAGCTGAGAGCAGGGCGACCACAGAAAGCAGTTTAGTGAACTGTACTAACTGAAGGTGCAGAGACCCAGCCCTCTTCTTTTTCCCTCCACAGGAAACCCAATCAGCCTAAGAAGAAAGACCTAACAGACAATGGCATGGGCCTCCCCTGCTAGCCCGCCTAGGGCAGATAGCTTACAGTAAGGCTCACATCTATTCACATGCTTGGAGCATCCAATGGACATTTTAATCTCCTATCCTGAATTATCTCTGAATTATCAGCAGATAACCAAGCAGCACCTGCCATCTGAAGAAAGCCTCTAACAGGAAAATCAGAGACCAAACAAAGCAGGAAAAAAAAAAAAAAAAGAAAGAAAAAAGGCAACCCAACATGGAGGAAACGGGAATGATACAGGAAGAAAACTAGAAAACTTAGATAAAAAAACTAAAGATAGAACTTTCTGAAACCAGAATAAGGATTTTTAAAAATATATTTTTACTATGGTTAACAGAAATAAAATACTCAATCAAAGGACTGGGGAAGAGTTGAGGAAAACTCCCCAAATTAGCAGCTCAATAAAGAAGATGGCCAGGCGCGGTGGCTCACGCCTGTATTCCCAGCACTTGGGGAGGCTGAGGCAGGTGGATCACTTGAGGTCAGGATTTTGAGACCAGCCTGACGGACACAGTGAAACCCCATCTCTACTAAAAAAAAAAAAACGAAAATTAGCTGGGCATGGTGCCATATGCCTGTAATCCCAGCTACCTGGGAGGCTGAGGCAGGAGAATTGCTTCAACCCAGGAGGCAGAGGTTGCAGTGAGCTGAGATCATGCCATTGCACTGCACTCCAGCCTAGGCAACAAGAGCAAAACTCTGTGTCAAAATAAAATAAAGATAAGGGCCAGGTGTGGTGGCTCCCACTGTAATACCAGTGCTTTGGGAGGCCAAGGTGAGAAGATTGCTTCAAGCCAGGAATTCAAGACCAGCCTGGGCAACATAGGGAGACCCCATCTCTACAAATAATTTTAAAAATTAGCTGAGTGTGCTGCATGCACCTATAGTCCCAGCTACCCAGGAGGCTGAGGCAGGATCACTTGAGCCCGGGAGGTCGAGGCTGCAGTGAGCTATGATCATGCCACTACACTCCAGCTTCAGCGACAGAGTGATAACTTGTCTCAAAAAAAGAAAGAAAGAGAGAGAGAGAGAGAGAGACGAAAAAAAGAAAGAAAGAAAGAAAGAAAGAGAGAGAGAGACAGAAAGAAAGAAAGAAAGAAAGAAAGAAAGAAAGAAAGAAAGAAAGAAAGAAAGAAAGAAAGAAAGAAAGAAGAAAGAAGAAAATTGAAAGGAGGAGGTCTAGTATGTAGCAGTTGTAGAAAGAAAACAAAAAATCAGAGGGGAGATCTTTAATGAAATAATTTAAGAAACTTTTTCACAATTGAAGGGCATGACTTTCTGTATTGAAAGGGCCAATTGGAATGGATAGTCTCAATACATATTATCATGAAATATCAAACACTGAACTAAGCTCATGTATCAGAATGCTTAGGAATTCTCAATACCACCACCAGAAAGCCAAACTTCAAAATTCTGAAGGAAAAATTTTTTTATTATTACTTTTAGAGACAGGGTCTCACTCTGTCACCCAGGCTGGAGTACAGTGACACAATCATGGCTCCCTATAGCCTCAAACTCCTCAGGGCAAAAGATCCTCCTGCCTCAGCCTCCCAAGTAACTACGATTAAAAGTGGGTGCACCATCACACCTAGCTAATATTTTAATTTTTTTGTAGAGACTGGGTCTCGCAACAGTCTTGCCAACATGGCAAAACCCCGTCTCTACTAGAAATACAAAATATTAGCCAGGGATGGTGACTTGTGACTGTAGTTCCAGCTACTTGGAAGGCTGAGACATGAGAATCACTTGAACCTGGGAGGCGGAGGTTGCAGTGAGCCAAGATCACGCCACTGCACTCCAGCCTGGGTGACAGAGTGAGACAAAAGAGACCAGGTCTCAAACACCTAGCCTCAAGCAATCCTCCCACCTTGGCCTCCCAAAGTGCTGGAATTACAGGCATGAGTTATTGCACCCCACTGGAAAATGTTTTCTAACCCACAATTCTTTACAGAGAGTATGTGAAGATAGATTTAAAACATTTTTAGACAAAGAAGGTCTCAATGAATTTACCTTCCATGAACCCTTTCTCAAAAATTACTGGACAGTCGGGAGCAGTGGCCCGGGCCTGTAATCCCAGCACTTTGGGAGGCCGAGGCGGGCAGATCACCTGAGTTCAGGAGTTTGAAACCAGCCTGGCCAATGTGGTAAAACCCCGTCTCTACTAAAAACACACAAATAAGCTGGGCGTGGTGGCAGACGCCTGTAATCCCAGCTGCTTGGGAGGCTGAGGCAGAAGAATTGTTTGAACCCAGTTGGTGGAGGCTGCAGTGAGCCAAAATCATGCCACTGCACTCCAGCCTGGGCAACAGAGCCAGACCTCGTCTCAAAAAAAAAAAAAAAAAAAAAAATTACCAGAGGATGTGCCCAACCACAGTGAGGATGTAAACTGAAAAACACAGGAAACAAGATGTCCAGTACAGAAAAAAAGGTGAAGGGAACACTCAGGATGGTAATGAAAGATCCTAAGATGACAGCTGTGTTCCTAGAGGGCAACTCGTTCAAATTAAAGCAGGCAAAGGCTCCAGAAGGCGGGAAGAAGTAACTGATAGACAACCCAATATATGCGAACATCTTTTGTGATTGAATTATTCAAGGAAAAAAATAAGACAAATTTATTATAGGGAAAATAAAAAGTTGGGCAGAAAGAGAAAAGCAATTATTGTGAACTACGCACCCAACCAAAATTATAATTGAACTAAGTTGGAAATACGACGACATGGTTTGAATGTTTGTCCCCTCCACATCTCATGTTGAAATGCAATCTCCAGTGTTGGAGGGGGCGCCTGGTGGGAGGTGGTGGTCATGGGGACGGATCCCTCATAAATGGCTTGGTGCTCCTCATGAAGTGATATGTAAGTTCTTGCACTGAGTTCACAGCAGATCTGGTTGCTTAAGAGTGTGGCACCTCCCCCATCTCTTGCTCCCTCTCATCGTGTGATATGCTGGCTCCCCCTTGGCCTTCTGCCATGATTGGAAGTTTCCTGAGGCCTCACCAGAAGCAGATGGCAATAGCATGCTTCCTGTACAGTCTGCAGAACGCTAAGCCAAAATAAACCACTTTTCTTTGTAAATTACCCAGCTGCAGGTTATTTCTTTATAGCAACCCCAAAACAGCCTAATACAGTTGGGGAGATGAGAAGGGTGAACACGAATGATGGGGATAGGAAAAGGAAGAAATGAAATAGTCGTATGCCAGAGAAGGGCAATAAATAACGCCTAAAACTGAAAAATCAATGAAGTAATATAAGTCTGTTATTTAGCAATATGGAGGTAAATCCTGAAAAAAAGCTAAAACTTTTTTTTTTTTTTTTTGAGATGGAGTCTCGCTCTGTTGCCCAGGCTGGAGTGCAGTGGCCGGATCTCAGCTCACTGCAAGCTCCGCCTCCCGGGTTTACGCCATTCTCCTGCCTCAGCCTCCCGAGTAGCTGGGACTCCAGGCGCCCGCCACCTCGCCCGGCTAGTTTTTTGTATTTTTTAGTAGAGACGGGGTTTCACCGGGTTAGCCAGGATGGTCTCGATCTCCTGACCTCGTGATCCGCCCGTCTCGGCCTCCCAAAGTGCTGGGATTACAGGCTTGAGCTACCGCGCCCGGCAGCTAAAACTTTTGAACACCATTTCTGTAAGTTGGGGTACTAAGACAAGTTATATCCAATCAAACTTGACTTTGACTCTAGAAACTAGTCTTTGTCCCACATACCAAGTTTATCAATCTCTTCAAAGATGTTCCTCACCTGATCATCACGTTGGTTACGATCCGTAAGGTAGAAGGAAACTGAATCATTAACCAGCAATTTCCAAATACTAGAAATTGCAGTATTTGTATATCATGACATCCCTTCTTTTTTCCCAGAAGGGCTGGATGAAATATACTGATTCTATGGCAGTTCAAAATTCAAGCTTTAAAGTTTCTCAGCCCTGCCTCAGTGTTCCCATTGCAACTACAGAGATTCATATGAAATCAAGAGAGAACCTACAGCAATAAGAGAGGCTTAAGGTTGAGTTTAGGAGTAGGAGGAAGTTACCCGGCGACTGTCAACCTCACTGTGCAACAACCTCCCCTGGGGAGCTTTTAAAAAATACCCCGGTCCCATTTCTGAAATTCACATTCAACTGGTCTGGGGTAAGGCCCAAACACCATTATTTTTGAGGTCCCCAAATGACCCCAATGTTCTGCCGAGATTGCTTCCTCACAGAGTTGAACTACTCTATGTATCAAGGACATTTTTAGGAACTGTTACGAGGCAGCAAGATGGCAGGGACTGAACGGCAAGGTGGGAAACTGGGTCGCTTGAAATGGCTGAAGGACATTTAAGAGGGCAAGCTGATACTTAAGCAATTGAATTAGCCTCCTGATTTGTCTCCAAAACTGAGCAGGTCACACAAGTGCCAAAGGTGAAGGGGGTTTTTGGTATAAAAAGCAGGGAGTTTCAGGGAGAAAGTCATGAGATGAGGAGTCCTGAGAGGGTAAGGTTGTCTGTGAGCTGTCCATGGAACGCGGGATGGCATCTGTGACACCTGGATTAGGGTAGTAACTACACAACGAAGGAGTGAAGTCCACACCTGTGAGGTTTGCTGCTCACCGTGCTCAGTCTCTCGGCCTGAGGTCACGACCTTAACTCCCTTATCCATACCTTATCCTGGCTCTCCTTTAATATTTTAAAACTCTCGACCTGTTTACACCATTAAAATTTAGGCTGAGCCTAACCTCTTCACTTAAATTCTGATAAAATGAATTGCCTAGTTGAATCTATAGCTCATTCACATTCTTCCAAGCATTTTTTATTTAAAGATGCAGGCCGAATAGATTATAAATGCCTCATTTCTTCCTTTTCTTTTCTTTTTTTTTTTTTTGAGACAGAGTCTTGCTCTGTCGCCCAGGCTGGAGTGCAACGGTGCGATCTTGGCTCTCTGCAAGCTCTGCCTCCCGAGTTCAAGCGATTCACCCACCTCAGTCTCCTGGGTAACTGGGATTACAGGCACCCACCATCATGCCTGGCTAATTTTTGTAGAGATAGGGTTTTACCATGTTGCCCAGGCTGGTCTTGAACTCCTGACCTCAGGTGATCCACCCACCTTAGTCTCCCAAAGTGGTGGGATTACAGGTGTGAGCCACCACGCCCGGCCTAAATGCCTCCTTTTGACCTGTCATTTCACTTCATTGCAAAACAGGATAAAATCTAATGTCTCCAAAAGTAACACAAAAATGATTACAAAAAAGATGTAACCATGACCCACATATCTAATTTTAAAAAATCATTCCTTCTCATCACCATGTAACATTAGCAATACCTAAATTTAGTAGTACTTAATTTCACATATATACATCAAAAAAAGATAAAATAATTGCAAAAGCATGAACTGATGTGACAGAGATGTTTAGCTTTAAGAAAATTACGCCAGCAAAGAGTTTTTACGGATGTTCATTTATTGACTGCTGGGAATACAGCCTATTGAGAATACATGACATGCATTTGGTGGAGAAATCAACTAAATCTGAAATGAAGCCATTCAGTAAGCCTGCTGTGAGTTAATAAGGTAGCACAGATTAGATCTAAGGACATGGTGGGGGCAACTCAAACAGCCACTGACAATTGTTATTAAGATTCCAGCTACAAATTCTTTTGGAACTTATTCTTAATTACTCAGGAATTACCAGGAAAGAGGCAACATCAGTCTGCCTCTTTACCTTAAACTAATGCTAAGAGGGATATTGTGAATCACTAAAGAACTCTCCCCAAAATTATGCTCTTACTTAAAATCCTTTAAGGCAATTCTGTTTTTACAAATTCTTCCATATCAATTTGTATGCCTCAGAATTATAAGCAGCTATGCAGACTTAGAAAATATTAATAACTGATACAAAAGACTATCATTTGATTCTAGTGTCTGCTGCTGAATTATACTGTGTTCTAATATGAGCAGATTTTTATACCATATTGCCAATTTCTTCCCCCAAGATTTTTGCTTTAACTCATTAATGCAATAAAATAAATCAAAGAATTCCAGGTACACTTAAAAGCACAGATAGATTAAGTTACTGGAATATCTTACACCATAATCTAAAATTGTTGAATTATATATACATATAACGAATAAAATGAATAACTTGAATAAAGTGAATAAAATGCTGGAATGTATCCCTAACTACAGTTTCATGCCAGGTATTTCCCCCAAACTTCATAATGGATATTTTTTCTTAAGATGATAATCTTAACTCGATGTTCAGGTGATTTGAGGTACTTTTTATGGTAGTAGAAAGAAACACAGACAGAGAAAACCCCAATGAAACAGAAAAACGAAGATTCTGGCTTTTTGTTTTCTTTTTTAAAGAGCCTGTTCCTTTCATAACCTTTCCTCCACACTTCTGGAGAAATTGGTTATGGCGTGCAGCGCTGGACAAATCGAGGGTATAAGCACACGTCTCGGATGTGATACCTATTCAGAATCCATGTTAAGAATCGTTCCAAGCCCAAGCCATATCCTCCATGTGGACATGTGCCATATTTTCTCTGTTTAAAAAAAAAAAAGAAAGAAAGAAAGAAAGAGGAGTAAATACTTAGTTAAAAATTTCATCTGAGGTAGTTAAGATTTTCCACCATGAAAGGAGTTAGCTCACTGTGGTTAAGAATTCAACTACGGCCAGATTCAGTGGCTTGTGCCTGTAATCTCAGCACTTAATCTCTGTGCCTTCATGAACCATGTGTAACGAAATAATTTGGTATGAAAAATCAACCAGGGAATAAGTACCATCCTGGAAAGAAGAAATTCTTAAAAACTTTTAAAATAAGTCAATGTCTCTTTATGAGAGGAAAATGAAGAAGGGTACTAGATACTGGTAGGATCAATTTTTTAAAACTCAGTTGCAATCAACAAGCCAGGCGTTAAACAGGTTTTCCAATGAAATCAACATATAACTTGGCCAAGACAAAGCTGGCAATATTCACACACCACATTATTATAACCTGGAAGCTGAACACATACAGCTCATTCAAATACCAAAGTACTACCCTGAATTCTCCCCTTTTAAAAATTTCAATATATACAGAATGATTACAATGAAAAAAATTTTGAGTGCTTAAAAAATTGGTTTTACCTGATCTGTATACCAGTAATAGGGAGCAGGGTCAATCCCTTCCCTTTTATAACCTGCCAGTATTTCTTCAGCATCACTGCTACGCATTGAGCCTCCCACAATCTCACCAACATTGGGCATCAACACGTCGACCTTTAAATGTAAGTGAAAGAAGATACCCAATTACTCTCAAGCGATCAGACACAGGACTGCTCTAGAGTTCAAATGAAAATTACGATTAAACTCCAAGGGCTAAAGGAGGCACTATGATTACGTAATATTCAAATATTTACATTTCTCTAATTTAACCAAGCATGTTAACCTCAATCAGGGGAGGGGGAAAAACCCAACGTCTTTAAATATTGTCATTCTAGATAGAGAACGATATATTTGCCATGAGCTGTATCTGATTCCAGATGACAGTCCCCATCCCCTTAGAAAGCAAAATTATGAATACTCTTTGAAACAGAAACTGACAGATTCAGTAAGACGGGAATCCTCAGGACATCGCTGCATGTAGAAGGACTTGATCTCCACGGGAAATCGACACAGCAAGATTGGTTCATTAATGGTGTCTGTCATCAGTCTCTCAGGAGCTTCTGGGATATCCTGAGGTTAAACAAGACTTCATTAACATTTACAACTTAGACTGCAACAAGACAGAAGCAGCTCCTTCACCCTGTACCAGTCCTTCCTCCTATCAATTCAACAGAGTAGAGACACACCTACCCTTAACCCATACACATTTGTGTACAGAATTTCTTTCAAAAAGAAATAAACATATTCTTAAAACTCAGTTATTTAATGAAGTGTAAAAGATCTGTCTCCCTTGACAGCATATCTCAAGCACTATGCTGCTTGACGAAGGAAAATCAAAAAAACAAAAACAAAAGCCAGCCTCAAGCTGTGACTAGACACAGCTCAGTATTTTTCTCAGTGGCCTGTTTTGTCTAGCTCTGAAGCAAATGAGGTCCACTTAGTCCCATAAGGCATATTGTAATCAATCAGTTATGCCTTCAATGACAGAAAGGCACAATCATAAGACAAATAACCAATGTCAAACTGGTAAGTGTAAGCACACCTGGAATAGTTAGCCAAACAATGTTAGATGATGACTCAAGCTCATTAGTTTCTCTCTCAAAACATCCTTCTGTACCACACATAAAGTTAACACATAAGTTAAAACTGAAAAGTCTTGTCCCAGTAAAAACGGATTGAGAGAACTGGAGAAGACTCGTAGATTTGTTTAATGAAGAAGTGAAATGGAGGTAGCAATCACCCAGCACACCTGTTTTCAAGCTCCGGGCCCTGGAGCCCTTGCGTCCTTGGAGACGCCGAGAGGCAACAGGAGATGAGCAGGAGAGCTCTAGTCTCTCAGCTTGCATCTGCTTTACACAACGGGGTTCTGCATAAGATTTAGTTAGGGGAAAACAGGTCTTATTTCATACTCCCCAAAAGCCTGAAGGCCATGTATCTACTCTAGTGTCCTCATGTGTGTGGAATAGCAATGTATAGTAAATGCTGACAGGCTCCCCTGCCATTGTCCTGGCTAGGCATTTTGCTCCTGTAGTCCCCACAATCTTACAAAATGGATGTTACTTCCAAGGTAAAGATAAGGAACCTGAGAGGGGGTCACTGGTCTTCAGTTACACGGCACAAAAGAGGTGGGAGCTAAGCCCACCTGGGGGGACTTCTGACTCCACAGCTTGTGTTCCTTCCACTCAACTACACTATTTTACTAAGTATTAAGTACACTAAAAGTATTCAAGTTCTCAATACAAAATTTTGTCATTATACATCATAAACTGAATTCACAGGCTGGGCACAGTGTGGCTCACATCTACAATATCAACACTATACAGTGTGGCTCATGCCTATAATCTCAACACTATAATCTCAACACTCAGGAGGCTGAGGTGAGAGGATTGCTTGAGGCCAGGAGTTTGAGACCAGCCCAGTCAACAAAGCAATACCTCCATCTCTTTAAAAAAGAAAAAAAACTGAATTCACAGAAACAATAAGAGTGCTTTACATAGACCTAGTATATTGTTTCTATTAATTCCTTCTAAAACCCAAAAGTAGTTAGTAGCAGCTACACACATTTCAACTGTAAAACAATTAGATGTGCAAATATTACGTAAGTAATGGTTAAACGCATAGGAAAGAGGGCCTAGCATAGCGTTGAAAACTTGAACCGGACACGGTGGCTCACGCCCGTGATCCCAACACTTTGGGAGGCCGGGATAGGAGGATTGCTTGAGCCAAGGAGTTTGAGACCAGCCTGGGCCAACATAGGGAGATGCCATCTCTACAAATAATAAAAAATTAGCTGGGCGTGGTGGCTCACATCTGTAATCCCAGCACTTTTGGAGGCTGATGTAGGAGGATCACTTGAACCCTGGAGTTCAAGGTTGTAGCCAGCTATGATCGCACCCATGCATTCCAGCCTGGACGACAGATGGAGACGCTGTCCCAGAGAAAGAAAACTTGCAATCCAAGTGCATGCTGGGAGAGTGGTTCTCAGGCAAAACCGAAATGCTAAGTTTATCTGGGGCACTAGGCTACCTTTTCCAACACCTTCTCTCTTGGTTTTGCATTTTTAACCAATGGCTATCTTCTTTCTCATCTTCCACATTAAGGAGCTTTAAATCACTGTTTTGGGGGAGGGGATGAACCTCTTTTTAAAAGCAAAAGATACATTCTCCAGAAAAAAAATATACATATATATCTATATACCATCATTTTGCATGTGATTTCAAATGCTTTACAACCTTCTAAAGCACTCCTGCCAGCCTAGAGAATAAGGAGAGTTTATAAGCTGTGGCCAAGGAAGAACAAGGAAGGAAGAGGGAAGAGGCAAAGCAAGAGACGTGAAGGCAGCTTAGAAACTCACACTTGGCCAGGAGTGGTGGCTCACACCTATAATCCCAGCACTTTGGGAGGCTGAGGCGGGCGGATCACGAGGTCAAGAGATCAAGACCATCTTGGCCAACATGGTAAAACCCTGTCTCTACTAAAAATAATAAAATTAGCTGGGCGTGGTGGTATGCGCCTGTAGTCCCAGCTACTCGGGAGGCTGAGGCAGGAGAATTGCTTGAATCCAGGAGGCAGAGGCTGCAGTGAGCCGAAATCATGCCACTGCATTCTAGCCTGGGCAACACAGTGAGACTCTGTCTGAAAACAAACAAACAAACAAAAAACAAACAAAAAAAGAAACTCACTCACACTTACTGGACGCTACAGAACAGGCACTGTCCTAAGGCTGACTCTGTTAACTCAGTGAATCTGCAGGCAACCTCACAAAGCAGGTTCTGCTGTTACCATTTATTTGAGGACAGGCAGATGCCACCCACATTACTAGTTCATTAACCAGAAGAAGAGAACTGGAGCCCAATCCCACCTTGGAAACAATGAGAGAAAGGAATACATACTTCTCCAAATTCATAGAAAGTTCCATCTTCTTTCTTTATATCATGTTCTTTTAGCCAAATGATAGCATCTGAATAGTTCATCCGTTTGAAAGGCCGTTTGGGGGGCTGAAAGTTCTATAGAAGAAAGGAAAAATATAATGTGTATATACGTAAATGTAAACATTAACACTAAAATTTCCATTAAAAACTATTATTATAAAATATTACTTCAGTTAGGGGTGGTGGCTTATGCCTGTAATCCCAGCATTTTGGGAAGCTGCGGTGGGCAGATCACTTGAGGTCAGGAGTTTGGGACTAGCCTGGCCAACACAGTAAAACCCCATCTCTACTAAAAATACAAAAATTAGCTGGGGGTAGTGGTGGGCTCCTGTAATCCCACCTACTCAGGAGGCTGAGGCTGGAGAATTGCTTGAACCTGGGATGCAGAGGTTGCAGTGAGCAGAGATCGCGCCACTGTACTCCAGCCTGGGTGACAGAGTGAGACTCCGTCTCAAAAAAAAATATATATATACACACACATACACACACACACACACACACACACATAGAAAACGTCAGACTAGAAAACTATGTAGACATTCCTAAAATGGAAAACATGAGTCTCTTCTTACATAACTGAAAACATTATAAAATTATCGACAATGACTAACATCAAATTCTAGTCTTCAAAATAATTAGTCACTTATTTCAGCTCACCAAGCCATCAAATCTACAAAAACTGAGGATGACGACTTCATTGTCTTCCAAAAAAGAACTGTGACTTTTTCTTTCCATAAACACTGCACCTACCGGGTTGAGCTCATACACTATGCTCCCTGCAGGAGACTTCAATATTCGATCTACCACATCACAAACCAAGTCCTCCAACCGGTTCAGGAGGTCATCAAAGGTCAGGAAAGGACACTCGGCTTCCACGTGAGTGTACCTGCAGAACAAGACACTAGTTCAGAACTGCTTTTCTCCTGCACTGTTTTTTCCTCCAGCAAGGCTTTTAACATGGGGAAGCTGTCCATAAAATTCCAACAATGCTACCAATTCCCAGCTTTGCAAATTAGCTGTGGACTCCCCTCTTCTCCACTGAGTAGCAAGTTCCTGTTTGTTCCTTCATATATAAAAGATCAAGTCAAAGTGAAAAAAGAGACCTTAGCTATGATCTAAGGTGGCAAAACTTTGTTACATGTTCTTCCGTTAACCACTTAATATATCAGTTTTTTGTTTTTTCTTTAAACTGACATAATTTACCTACACTAAGATTTCTTCTCTAAGGATATTAACTAAAAAGAAATAAAAACAAAAAGGCAATTTCATACTCAGCCAGGTGCCTTCGCGTTCTGGACTGCTCTGCCCGGTACGACTGCGCAACACAAAAAACATCTCCCAGGGCTGGGAGGCAGGTCTCCAAGTACAACTGAGAGGACTGAGTCAAAAATGCCTCTTCTCCGAAATAGTCAAGCTTGAAGAGTGTGGCACCACCTTCTACTTGTGTTTGAACCAATGATGGAGGAGTAACCTGTTCAAATGCAAAGAAGGAGTAAATCAATGTCTATCGTGAGCACCACTATTCAAGTTTCAAAATGGCAAAAAATGTATTGTTGGCAAAAGCTGACGAACACATACTTACTTCATGGTACCCCCTATCAAAGAAGTGATCTCTAAAGCACCTGGTGATCATGGATCGCGCTTTCAGGATTTTGGACATGTTTTCTCCTCGGATCATCATGTGTCTGTTGTTGAGC
This sequence comes from Papio anubis, assembly GCF_008728515.1. Lineage (NCBI taxonomy): Eukaryota > Metazoa > Chordata > Mammalia > Primates > Cercopithecidae > Papio > Papio anubis. The sequence goes on from NC_044994.1 coordinate 50,105,582, forward strand.
TGGACGTCAACGTCGGACTCCTCATTGATCAGGTTGTCAGCTCCTCCAGCAGGGGCCAACCCAATTAGCTCCCAGAAGTCACAACTCAGCTCATGGCCACCTGGAGCCTGCATTTTTAAAAAGTGGGGTCCACAGAAAGAAGGAAAAGGAAATAAAAAATTAACAGTATTGAGGATTTTAATTTATGTCAAAGTTTTGGTAAGCTGAGATTTTTAAGAACCTCATAATTCTCAGCCTTACTTTAGTTTTATATTGATATTTTTATGAATCTTCTTTCTGGATACACACTCACATACACACAAATATCTTTTTTTTGAGATGGAGTCTCGCTCTGTCGCCCAGGTTGCAGTGCAGTGGCACAATCTTGGCTCACAGCAACCTCCGCCTCCTGGGTTCAAGTGATTCTCCTGCCTCAGCCTCCTGAGCAGCTGGGATTACAGGCGCCCACCACATCTGGCTAATTTTTGCATATTTAGTAGAAACGGGGTTTCACCATGTTGGCAAAGCTGGTCTCAATCTCCTGACCTCGTGATCTGCTCGCCTCAGCCTCCCAAAGTGCTGGGATTACAAGTGTGAGCCACCACGCCCAGCCTGTGCATTTCTATTTTTAAAAGATATTTGTGGCTCGGAACGGTGGCTCACACCTGTAATCCCGGTACTTCGGGAGGCCGAGGTGGGCAGATCACAAGGTCAGGAGATCAAGACCATCCTGGCCAACATGGTGAAACCCCATCTCTACTAAAAATACAAAAAATTAGCCACGCATGGTGGTGCACACCTGTAGTCCCAGCTACTCAGGAGGCTGAGGCAGGAGAATTGCTTAAACCCGGGAGGTGGAGGTTGCAGTGAGCCGAGACTGCGCCACTGCACTCTAGCCTGAGCAACAGAGGGAGACTTCATCTCAAAAAAAAAAAAAAAAAAAAGAAAAGAAATGCACAAACTATAAAATAAACGGTAATCTCACAACCTGGAGTCCCTACTAACTACTGTTAACATGCTGATATATTTTTCCAGCTTCTACTCACCTACTTTATTTTTATTTATTTATTTATTTTTTGAGAATGGACTCTCACTCTGTCACTCAGGCTGGAGTGCAGTGGCACAATCTCAGCTCACTGCAACCTCTGCCTCCTGGGTTCAAGCAATTCTCATGCCTCAGCCTCCCAAGTAGCTGAGGTTTCCAGGCGCGCACCACCACACCTGGCTAATTTTTTGTATTTTTAGTTGAGACAGGGTTTCGCCAAGTTGCCCAGGTTGGTCTCAAACCCCTGAGCTCAGGCAATTCACCTGCCTCAACTTCCCAAAGTGCTAGGATTACAGGCATGGGCCACCACGCCCAGCCTTACTCACCTACTTTAAATTAATGTATTTGCACATATTAACTTCTAAAATGCAAAGGTTTTATTAAAAGCTGTTTATCTTTGAAACATATATATAGTAAAAATTCAAATTCTCCCTAATAATTACATTAGAAAGCAATTCATTTTAAAAGTCACATATATGGAACATGTAATTATCTTGGTGCCATAAAAACCACTTTATTTGGCTGGGTGCGGTGGCTCACGCCTGTAATCCCAGCACTTTGGGAGGCTGAAGTGGGTGGATCATCTGAGGTTGGGAGTTCGAGACCAGCCTGACCAAATGGAGAAATACCGTCTCTACTAAAAATACAAAGTTAGCCAGGCATGGTGGTGCATGCTTGTAATCCTAGCTACTTGGGAAGCGGAGGCAGAAGAATCGCTTGAACCTGGGAGGCAGAAGTTGCGGTGAGTGGAGATCATGCCATTGCACTCCAGCCTGGGCAACAACAGTGAAAGTCTGTCTCAAAAAAAGACAAAAAACAAAAAAAAACAGCCTCTCAAATTCTATTAAGAAATTCTCTGAAAATTTTTAGGTGGGTTGTTAAGTTTTTATTTCCATCTGGCTGAAAAGTAATTCATATATCTATAGCACAGTGGCTATATTATAGCCCATGAGGATGATTCAGGAATTCTGTAAGGCTGGAAATCATTGTATTCTTTTTATCACGAGTTGTATAATGTACATATTTCACTGGAAAAGGCATACCGAATATCACATGTACTTCACATTTATTGTATTTATATGCTGCGATGGTTAATATTAAGTGTCAACTTGATTGGAATGAAGGATACAAAGTATTTCCTGGGTGTATCTGGGTGTTGCCAGAGAAGATTAACATTTAAGTCAGTGGTCTGGGAGAGGCAGATCCACCCACAGTGTGGGTGGGCATCACCCAAACGGCTACCAGCCTCGCTAGAAAGAGCAGGAGGAAGAAGGTGGAAGTGCAGACCTGCCAGGTCTTCCGGCCTTCATCTTTCTCCCGTGCTGGATGCTTCCTGTCATCGAACATCAGACTCCAAGTTCTCCAGCTTGTGGACTCTTGGACTTACACTAGTACTTTGCCAGGGGCTCTTGGGCCTTCGGCCACAGACTGAAGGCTGCCCTGTCCACTTCCCTACTTTTGAGGCTTTTGAACTTGGACTCAGCCACTACTGGCTTCCTTGCTCCACAGCTTGCAGATGGTCTATCGTGGGACTTCATCTTGTGATCTTCTGAGTGAATTCTCCTTAAAAACTCCCTTTCATATATACATCTATCCCACCAGCTCTGTCCCTCTGAAGGACCCTAATACATATGCCAAATGTACAAACCAAGACACTGGAAAACAAACCAATAAATAAACTATTCATTTACCCAGTGCAAAACTCAATCCACTCACCTGCTTGCCCTTTGGGGTAAGATTTAGCATTCCATACACTGCAACACTGCTCTCCGTGGACAACAATACTCCATTGTAGCACTGACACTATAAAAAGGTCAAAGCTCAACTTTAGTTATTCACATTGATTTAAAAATTCTACCATATAGAAAATCAAAGGGATTATTTACAAACAAGTTATCTGATCAAATACTAGTAAAATAAAGAGTGAGATGGCCACATATTATTAATATTAAAATATAGCTATTTTTGTGGAAGACAGAGGTTTATCTATATATACACATATACATGTAAATATAAACATATACATGTAAATACACACTTTACATACATATGAATAAACAACACTGACCCACATCACTTAAAAATATCTGGACAGTTTATTTATTTATTTATAAAAATCTAGACTATTAAAGTAACATACAGGTTGGGCACAGTGGCTCATGCCTGTAATCCCAACACTTTGGGAGGCTGAGGTGGGAGGCTCACTGGAGCCCAGGAGTTCAAAACCAGCCTGGACAACAAAGGGAGAGAGAAATAAAAATTAGCTGGGTGTGGTGGTTCTTGCCTATAGTCCTAACTACTTGGGAGGCTGAGATGGGAGAATTGCTTGGGCCTGGGAAGTCGAGGCTGCAATGAGCTATGATGACGCCACTGCACTCTTTTTGAGAAACCCTGTGTCTCAAAACAACAAACAAACAAAAATCATACAGAGCCCATCTACACTATAATCACTTCTTACTAATGTCATTAGGAAAAAATTGATAGGGGACTCTGAAAGGAAGAAGTCAGGCTGCCTACACCTGAACCCACTAGTCATAAAAAAGACAACCAGCCAGGCATGGTGGCTCACACCTGTAATCACAGCACTTTGGGAGGGTGAGGCGGGTAGATCACCTGAGGTCAGGAGTTCAAGACCAGCCTGGCCAATATGGCGAAAACCTGTCTCTACTTAAAACAAAAAAAATAGCTGGGTGTAGTGGCATATGCCTGTAGTCCCAGCTACTCGGGAAGCTGAGGCAAGAGAATCACTTGAATCTGTGAGGCAGAGGTTGCACCAAGCTGAGATCACGCCACTGCACTCCAGCATAGGTGACAGAGCAAGAATCTGTCTCAAAAAAGAAAAAAAAAAAAAAAAAAACACAACCACACCTTACGTGCCTCTTGACGTGATGCAACTAAAAGAACGTAGCTTTGCCCAAGTAGTTGTGCCAAAAAGCTGAACCTAATCAGACTTAACCTCCAACCTCCAATTTATAAAAAATACAGAGACTAGAAGAACATGCTAAAGAACACCACAAGGATGCAAACAACCAAATCCAGAATGTGAGAAGTTCCACAGGACAATCCACCAGGGTTTTCCCAACAAATCTATATCAGTGGGTGGGTGAGAGCAGAAAAGAGCATGCAAAGGGAGCAGCAGAGTTATAAAGAAAATTTCAAAGTCATATTACTAAATGCAGCATGTTAATCTTGTTAGAATGCTCATTCCAATCAACCAACTATAAAAAGGCAGTATGAACTGATAAGAATCTGGATATTAGATCATATTTAGTAGTTGTATTAATTTGGTGGAGGGTGTGATAATAGTAGGTGACTATATTATCTTTCCTTCTTTCTTTCTTTTTTTTTTTTTTGAGACAAGGTTTCACTCTATTGCCTAGGCTGGAGGGTGGTGGCATCGTCTTGGCTCACTGCAACCTCTGCCTCCACACCTGACTAATTTTTGTATCTTTTGTAGAGACAGGATTTCACCACACTACCAGGCTGGTCTCAAATTCCTGGGTTCAAGCAATCTGCCCACTTCAGCCTCCCGAAGTGTTGAGATTACAGGTGTGAGCCACGATGCCCAGCCACATTATTTTTCTTAGAGATGCATAAGCATGTGTATTTAAATGATATGATGTCTGAGAGGCAATATCTTACCAGGATTAGCCATATACTGGTAGTTACAGAAGCTGGGTGATGAGCATTTGAGGATTTTTTTATATGGTTCTATTTTTTAATGTGCTGGAAATTTTCCATAAAAGTTTTCTTCCCCTAGCCTTATTAAGGTATAATAAACAAATAAAAATTGCATGTTTATAGTATACAATGTGATGTTTTGATTTATTGACATTCATTGTCAACAAAATAAAAATTTTAAATAAATGTATAGATTCTAGAATTCCCAGAACAATAGAGGAATCTACTGAAAACATCTAATTTTCAGGCATAAGTAAGAGAAAATATTTACCAACTCATCCGCCAAGACACACTGAAGATAACCTGTACCATCTCGCAACACCAGAAACATTAAATTCTTTCCTAAAAATGAGAAATAATAATTTAGGCAGACTGTTCTCAAAGCACCAAATTTTATATATATATAAATAAATAAATATATAAATAATTTTAAAGATAGGGTCTCACTTTGTCACTCAGGCTAGAGTGCAGCGCACAATCATAGCTCACAGCAGCCTCCTGGGCTCCAGCAAACCTCTCACCTTATCCTCCCAGATAGCTGGGACTACAGGCACATGCCACCACACCTGGCTAATTATTTTGTAGTGACAGAGGTCTCACTGTGTTGCCCAGACTGGTCTCGAGCTCCTGGGCTCAAGCAGTCCTCCTACCTCAGGCTCCCAAAGTGCTGAGATTACAGGTATGAGCCATTGCACCCAGGCATGACTTAATCTTATCCAAAGGAAACTCCAAGGTTAAGCACTGAAGTTCAGACCTCCCACATGGCTCCCTACCCGTGAAGTAACCACTGGTAATACCACTACTCAGTATTTGTAAAATATTTTATTTTCAGTGTTTTAGACTTTCAAATCCTACATGATCCCCAAGATCCATACAACCAGGGGAAAGCAAGACAGAAGGCAACATGAGTTAAGGCATTACGCCTTATCCACCCTTGAATCCCCTGCAATGTCTGGTGTAGTACTGTGCACTCAGTGGGTGATGCATAAATGTTCTTGAACAAAATCACTTTTTCTTATTTATGTCTCAAAGGTCCATTACTGAAATCTACTTAAAACATTTCATTTGTATTTTTTGTCCCCTCCTGACCGCTTTTTTTTTCAGAGGGAGTTTCGCTTTTGTTGCCCAGGCTGGAGTACAATGGCATGATCTCAGCTCACTGCAACCTCCGCCTCCCAGCTTCAACTGCTTCTCCTGCCTCAGCCTCTCGAGTAGCTGGGATTACAGGTTCCCACAACCACACCCGGCTAATTTTTGTATTTTTAGTAGAGACAAGGTTTCACCATGTTGGCCAGGCTGGTTTTGAGCTCCTGACCTCAGGCAATCCACCTACCTTGGCCTCCCAAAGTAGTGGGATTATAGGTGTGAGTCACCGCACCTGGCCCATCCCACTTTTTTTTTTTTTTTGAGGAGTCTTGCTCTGTCGCCCAGGCTGGAGTGCAGTGGCCGGATCTCAGCTCACTGCAAGCTCCACCTCCCAGGAGGTTTACGCCATTCTCCTGCCTCAGCCTCCCTAGCAGCTGGGACTACAGGCGCCCGCCACCTCGCCCGGCTAGTTTTTTTTGTATTTTTAGTAGAGACGGGGTTTCACCGTGTTAGCCAGGATGGTCTCGATCTCCTGACCTCATGATCCGCCCATCTCGGCCTCCCAAAGTGCTGGGATTACAGGCTTGAGCCACTGCGCCTGGCCCCATCCCACTTTTTAATGAAAGATTTGCTAATCCCTCACAATAAATAGTAAAATTAATAATGTTTATATATTATAATAATAAAAAGGGAAAGAGGAAACAAAATGTCAGAACCAAGCGAGAATGCAAATACACTGTTTATAAGAGTCAAAACTATGGCCAAGTTTCAGACTCAGATGTAAACTTCCTATGGTAACACCCCTTGGTTTTTGCTAAATATTATTAAAACTGGTCTCAAACTCCTGACCTCAGGTGATCTGCCCACCTCAGCCTCCCAAAGTGCTGGGATTATAGGCTTGAGCTACCACGCCCAGCCAGATTTCCAGTAGTTCTTATTGCTGATGAATTTTTCTATTATTTCCTTAGTGATGGAGCTGGGGTTTTTTGGCTACACTCACCAGCCCCTTCCTCTACTCATCTCCTTTCTCGCTCTGTTGCTCAGGCTGGAGTGCAGCGGTGCAGTTTCTGCTCACTGCAACCTCTGCCTCCTGGGCTCAAGCGATCCTCCCAATTTGACAAATACTTGACAAATATTTACTGGACATGTCTTCATCACTGTAATTGCTAACTGTTAAAATAGCATTTAAAAATTTTTATACTTTCAATAGTCATTTTAAACAAGAACAAATTTAAGATATAAATCACTCTATCCTTTAAAGCCAGGTGAGGTGCTATGTGCCTGTAATCGCAGCTGCTCAGGCTGAGGCAGCAGGATGGCTGGGGGGAGTTCTAGCCAGCATACCAAAAAAAAAAAAAGAGGGCCGGGCATAAGCGCTCATACCTGTAATCTCAGCACTTTGGGAGGCCAAGATGATGGATCACATGAGGCCAGGAGTTCCAGACAAGACTGGCCAACATGGTGAAACACTGTCTCTACCAAAATTACAAAAATCAGCCAGGTGTGGTGGCAGGTAACCTGTAATCTCAGCTACTCAGGAGGCTGAGGCGGGAGAATTGTTTGAACCTGAGAGGCGGACGTTGCAGTGAGCCAAGATAGCACAACTGCACTCCAGCCTGTGCAACAAAGTGAGACTCTGTCTCAAAAAAAAAAAAAGGCAGAAAAAAACCCCTGCAAATCTGTGTTTTTCTTCATCTAAGACCAGAGATATTTAAAAATTAGAAAGAAGGAAAAGCTTTGCCATTTACCTTGCCTACGCAGCCTGTGGACCCAGCCAAACACCTTTACTCTTTGGCCTCTATATCCTTCTAATGCACTAATCTTCACCTGTCAAATTGAAATAAATAACATTTGTTCAATAATGTCATTTATACACACCAACTTTTTCACTAATATTAGACAGATGGTAGTAAAGTGTTAAAAATCACAAATGGTTCAAAACTGGAGACAGCCGCTCTACTGCAGGTCAGAACCAAACACATTTCACTGTATTGGAGTGGTTTAAAACAAAAAAACAATTCAAGTCTTCTTTCTTAGGGTAAAACTGGTAATGAGAAACACCCAGAAGAATTTCAGGTATTGCTAGATGAAATTAATTAATAAATGAATTCATTTGTCATAAGTGGAGCACTTGCGTCCCACAATAGCAACAATCCCAGTCCACACGGAGCCTTTTCCGTACAGTTCTTCGATACCTTCCAGAACCTGGTATCTAAAAAGGCTAACTTTTGTTTGGGGGATGAAGGAGAAAGGAGATGAGTAGAGGAAGGGGCTGGTGAATGTAGCCAAAAAACCCCAGCTCCAGCAATAAGGAAATAATACAAAAATTCATCAGCAGTAAGAACTACTGGAAATCTGGCGGGCGTGGTGGCTCAAGCCTGTAATCCCAGCACTTTGGGAGGCTGAGGTGGGCAGATCACCTGAGGTCAGGAGTTTGAGACCAGTCTGGCCAACATGGTGAAACTCCATCTCTACTAAAAATATAAAAATTAGTCAGGCATGGTGGCGGGCACCTGTAATCCCAGTTACCTGGGAGTCTGAGACAGGACGATCACTTGAATCTGGGAGGTGGAGGTTGCAGTGAGCTGACATCTCCCCACTGCACTCTAGCCCGGGTGACAACAGCGAAACTCTGTCTCATAAATAAATAAATAATAAAATAAAATAAGAACTACTGGAAATCAAACCATTTTCATTCATAGTCCAGCAATCTATTTGGGTTCCAGAAAGAACAGAAGGAAGAAGAGTGAATCTAATTTCACAATTCACACACTTTTACTCTATTTAAATAAACATGAAACTCATGGATTTCAACCTCTTCGTTTTATAAGCAAACCGACACTAGAGAGGGTTAAATCACTTGACCAACATCATGAAGCGCAGTCAGGCCTGGGTCCCCCATCTGCTGGCATTCAATTGGGACAGAATTCATTCAACATGCATTTACTTGACTGTGTAATAAAATGAACCCCTAAAGAACTAGCCTCATAACGCTAAAACATTATTTCTCTATGTCCCTTCTGAAAGGAAAGTAGGCCAGGCATGGTGGCTCATGCCTGAATTCCCAGCACTTTAGGAGGCTGAGGTGAGAGGATCCCTTGAGCCCAGGAGTTTGAAACCAGCCTGGGCAATATGGGAGCCTGTTTCTACAAAAATTAAAAATAAATAAAAGTTAGCCAGGTGTGGTGGTGCATGCCTGTGGTCCCTGCTACTTGGGAGGCTCACTTGAGCCCAGGAGGCAGAGGTTGTAGTAAGCAGAAACTGCACCATTGTACTCCAGCCTGAGCAACAGACCGAGATTCTGTCTCAAAATAAATAAATTAAAATTTAAAATTAAGAAATAAAAAATAAAAGGAAAGTAAAAACAAAATGTAAAGGAACAAACCACATGGCATGCCCCTCACACACAGAAATAATGATCTGAGGTAGCCAAGTCCACGGTATTTGAAAAGATAAACAAACTTACACATTTTGGCTCTGGGAGAGCTGGATCGTTTTTAATGGTAATCTTCTTTGCTTCTTCCAGGTTCTTTTCTCTTCGTAAACTATCTTCTGCCTAATTTTAAAGATGAAGCAGTTGGTTAACATTGTTTCCAGAGTTCTAACTTTAACAACGTTCACTGTGGCAAGTTCAGGACTCACCTCTTTCTTTTCCCGGGATTCAGTCTTCATTTGTTCCCTATGCCACATCTTTTTAATGTTCTTCAACTGTGATTTAGAAATAACATTCCACCTCTCATTTTCTTTTTGTGAATCTACGTAAATGGTAGGAAATGGTTCTTTTCCTACTGTCATCAAAGCCTTGGGTAGGGAGGAGAAAAAAAGACAGTTCTTGAACATCGTACAACACTTAAAATCAAAATAACACCTCAAATATAGGGCAACTTGAACAATCTAAGCATAAAGACCCCAACAACCAAAAGCTGATGTCGGCGGAGTGACTGGTTGAACATTTAAGCAGCACACTGGTTGGCTGGGCATGGTGGCTCACGCCTGTAATCCCAGCACTTTGGGAGGCCGAGATGGGCGAGGTCACGAGATTGACACCATCCTGGCTAACATGGTGAAACCCCGTCTCTACTAAAAAAAATATACAAAATTAGCTGGGTGTGGTGGTGGGCACCTGTAGTCTCAGCTACTCAGGAGGCTGAGGCAGGAGAATGGTGTGAACCCGGGAGGCGGAGCTTGCAGTGAGCCAAGATCGCGCCACTGCGCTCCAGCCTGGGCAACAAAGCAAGACTCCATCTCAAGAAAAGAAAAAAAAAAAGAAGCACACTGGCTAAAGCTGAAGCTCTGAGGTCCTCTCACAAACAATTCCAGCAAGTTCGGGCATACACTATACAGTTCTCCAGGACAAGCAGACTACAAGCAACAGATCTTAAGTGGCTGTAGCAACCAGCACAGATATATAGACAACAGAAGAGACACCTGACAGCAAAAGCCAACTGCAGGTGACATCTAAAACGTAGTCCTCTGTGAGAAATGAGAAGTGTCAGACATTTTTGAAACTTTCAACAAAACAATGGTTAAGAACACAAAAAGGGGCTGGGTGAGGTGGCTCACGCCTGTAATCCCAGCACTTTGGGAGGCCGAGGCAGGAGGATCACAAGATCAGGAGATCGAGACCATCCTGGCTAGCACAGTGAAACCCCGTCTCTACTAAAAATACAAAAAATTAGCCAGGCGTGGTGGCAGGCGCCTGTAGTCCCAGCACTTTGGGAGGCCGAGGCAGGAGGATCACAAGATCAGGAGATTGAGACCATCCTGGCCAACACAGTGGAACCCCGTCGCTACTAAAAATACAAAAAATTAGCCAGGCGTGGTGGTGGGCGCCTGTAGTCCCAGCTACTTGGGAGGCTGAGGAAGGAGAATGGCGTGAGGTGAAGCTTGCAGTGAGCCGAGATCGCACCACTGCACTCCAGCCTGGGTGACAGAGTGAGACTCCGTCTCAAAAAAAAAAAAAAAAACCCCAAAAAGCTAAACTCATTTAATCTGAAAAATTCCCACACTGTAGAATACCTCTTTGCAACAATGGAACATATCAGGCATTGCTGTGTTACATATCATTTGATAGTTTATCGTTTGTGGTTTTTAAAACACAGTTGAAAGTATATAAAAGATGAATACTTTAAAGCCTCAAATAATCTTTCGAAATCTCTTCCAAGTTATTAAACCAAACAAGAAATGCAATGAATTACTCTCTTGTTGCAAGATCTGCAGCCTGTAAAAACGGACTTTTTCTCAGTTCTATGACTGCTGCAGAGAAAAAGGGAATCTGGATCTTTTGAAAACATTCAAGGGCTGGGTGTGGTGGCTCACGCCTGTAATCCTAGCACTTTGGGAGGTTGAGGTGGGTGGATCATGAGGTCAGGAGTTCGAGACCAGCCTGGCCAATATGATGAAACTCCGTCTCTACTAAAAATACAAAAACTGGCCAGGCGTGATGGCACACGCCTGTGGTCCCAGTCACTCGGGTGGCTGAGGCAAAAGAATCTCTTGAACCTGGGAGGCAGAGGTTGCAGTGGACTGAGATTGCACCACTGCACTCCAGCCTGGGTGACAGTGCGAGACTCCTTCTCAAAAAAAGAAAAAAAAAGAAAACATTCAATAGTCCATCCTTTTAACAACTAGACATTGTAAGAATACATGTAGGGGCTGGGCGCAGTGGCACACGCCTGTAATCCCAGCCTTTAGGAGGCAAGGTGAGTGGATCACCTGAGGTCAAGAGTTCGAGACCAGCCTGGCCAACATAGTGAAACACCATCTCTACTAGAAATAATAATATTAAAAAAAAATTAGCCAGGCATGGTAGCGGGTGCCTGTAATCCCAGCTACTCAGGAGGCTGAGGCAGGGAGAACTGCTTGAATCCAGAAGGCAGAGGTTGCAGTGAGCCAAGATCACGCCACTGCACTCCAGCCTGGGCAAGAAGAACGAAAGTCTGTCTCAAAAAAAAAAAAAAAAGATAGCCATTGATTAAAATGCAAAACCAGGAGAGAAGGTCCCATGAATACATCTAAGGCCTTCAGAATTCACTTACTACCCGACAGTCTGTACTGATCCCTCCTTTTGTATCACTGAAATTGAAAGAGCCAAACTATCAGTTCCCAAATCAGAATGCTACGCTTTTGTTAAGAGTGACATTCTGCAAACGTTCATCTAAACAGTGTTGCTAGTTTTTGGGAGCTGCAAAATGAGGCAACCAACAATCCAGAAATTAAAGATTTCCCCTTAAGAGTGGTTAAAAAGTAAAACCCAGCCAGGAGTGGTGGCTCACACCTGTAGCCCCAGCACTTTGGGAGGCCAAGGCAGCAGGACTGCTTAAGCCCAGGAGTTTAAGACCAGCCTGGGCAACATTTGTAGACCTCATATCTACAAATAAGAAACAAATCAACTGGGTGTGGTAACATGCCCCTGTGGTCTGAGCTACTTGGAAGGCTGAGGTGGGAGGATCCCTTAAGCCCAGGGTTGAAGCTGCAGTGAGCCATGATGGTGCTACTGCACTCCAGCCTGGGCAACAAAGTAAGATCCTGTCTCAGAAAAAAATAAAATTAAATTAAAAACAAGTACCCATGTACGACACACCAAAGTATAACCATATGGTATGATCTACAAGAGGAGAGAGGAGAACGCTCCCAGGTTAGGAGGACTTGGCAGTAACTATAAATGTTGTAACACAGTTAACAAAAGGGAGGCACAGAAAAAGGAGGGTCAAGGCACCGCTCTTCCTAACATACTTCAAGGAAGGAACTTTTTTGTTGTTGCTGTCCAGGGTGCAAAGCACTGACACAATCACAGCTCACTGCAGCCTCAACCTCCTGGGCTGAAATAGTACGCTCATCTCAGTCTCCCGAGTAGCTGGGGCCACAGGTGCATACCACCATGCCTGGCTAATCTTTTTTTTAATTTTTTGTAGTTGGCAGGGTGTGATGGCTCACTCCTATAATCCCAGCACTTTGGGAGCATTAATATCCTATCTTTATTTTTTAAATTAAATTTATTTAAAAAGTTTTAAGAAGTTAAATTTTTTGTAGAGATGAGGGTCTTATCACGTTGCTCAGGCTGTTCTCAAACTTCTGGGCTCAAGCAATCCTCCAGTCTCAGCCTCCCAAAGTGCTGGGATTACAGACCTGAGGCACCAAAGCCCAGACCCAAGGAACTTTTAACCATCTTCCTTATGTGGCAGTTGTAGCCAATGGATTCTAGCATATGAGTTCACAGCTAAGTCCATGGTCTATTTTAAGAAGGTTGTCTTAGGCCACACTTTACCCTGATACAATCAACTACCTAACACCCACGTTGTGAGTCCAAGCCCCCCCCCCCTTTTTTTTTTTTTTTTTACTTTTGAGACAGGGTCTCAGGCTAGAGTGCAGTTGCACAATCATGGCTCACTGCAACCTCCACCTTCCAGGCTAAAGCAATCCTCCCACCTCAGTCTCTGGAGTAGCTGGGACCACAGGCACGCACCACCATGCCACGCTAATTTTTATGTTTCTTTTAGAGACAGGATTTCACCAAGTTGCCCAAGCTGGTCTCAAACTCTTGGGCTGAAGCGATCCATCTACCCCAGCCTCCCAAAGTGTTGAGATTATAGGCGTGAGCCACTGCACCTGGCCTAAGTCCAAGTTCTTGACAAACCTCTTTGAGAATGAGCTAAACTCATTCAAGGATTCTAGATCCTGAGAAATAATTGCACGTTAATAAATTGGCATTCTAGCTTCAAGCTCCAAGTCATGAGTTAGCTCCAAGAATCCATTCTTGGTGTGCTGGTATAAACCAGGTCTTGGAGTCAAATCTCAGGATCATACTCTGAATTGTGGTAAATTCACCAAAAGTCCTCTCAGGAGCCCCCTGGTCATGAGCTCACTGTGATTGAGGAAAGATAACTTTTATCTTTACAAGAATTGAAAATCCAGCAATCTGACTCATTGCAGAGAAAGATTCCAAGAAGCAATGCCATGTGGTAAAAAAGAAGATACCTTTTTTTTAAAATGTTAAAGTAAGTTTGGACTTCCATCATCTAACAATCTTAAAGTCACATATCTGTCCGCATTCCTTACTTTCCCTTTTCTGAAAATTCTCTTTGGAACTCAGGGTTTGAAATCAAATTCTTGACAACTCACATGATAATTGACATAAGTCATTAATAAATGCAGTCTCATTTTCCTAATGAGAAGAGACTCTACCTTTAGACCAGTTTTAAATGGTTTCTCCTTGGTTCCATCTCCCGTGGCATCGCTTCCCTCTCGGTCAGAGACGTACAGCTCTGTTGTTTGACAAAATGAGGGTAAGTTGTGGTCTGACCATTAACTATTAGTCACCTTACTACTTTATTCATTCCTTACCTTTGTAAACAGAACAAGCATCAATTAGTAAAAATTACTGAGGTCCATAAGAAATTAATATCCTAATTATTTCCCCACTCCATTTCAATAACATCCATCTCATTAAAAACATCAGTTAACAATCCAGGTTTTCAAAATGAACTCTGATCATTTCACTTTGTGATATTTATTCTATCCAACTGGGCACCCAAAAATAAAACAAGGGCTTTGAAGTTGGTCAGACATATGCTGGAATCTTCGATTTTGTACCTTAAAAGGAAGGGTGATTCTGGAGAATTTACTTGGCCTTTCTGAGCTTATTTCTTTATCTATAAAATAAAAACAATCCCCATCCTGAAAGACTGTACTGAGGATGAAATAAAATAACACATACAAATCAGATATCCCAGTGCCAGTTTTTGTAGAGATGGCAAATAAACACCAGCTCCCTCTGATCTTCAAAGGAAACAGAAGCTCTGAGGTTGGAAAATTTCAGGCCTCACAACTAGTAGGTCTGAACAGTGACATCCATACAGGTCTCTCTCTTTTTTTTTCTACTGCACAGTATGGTCTCCCCGGAAACCTCAATAAAAAAATGAGGCTGGGAGAAAAACAACTGGAATCCTAAAGCCTCTTCCTGACGATCACTTTGAAGATCTGCGGGAGTAGGGGCTACCCTGTGTCTGAACCCCTCCCAGCGCCTGAGTCTCAGCATAATCGGGATGTTTCTCAGCGGCGCAGGGCCAGGGCCCGGAGCCATCGCCATTGCAGCCCGGGAGAACGACGGACTCGGGGAAGCCCGGCCTGGCCCTTCAAGTCCCGGGCCCAGCGAGGGCCAGGACCCTCCCTTCCTCCCTGCAATCGGTCCCCAAACATTCGCGGGGCGCCCACTCTAGTACGCACTAAGGAAAGCGCCGGAACCCGGATGGAGCAGAGTTCCTGCCCCAGGCAGGGAACACCGCGCCACACGAGTCTCACCCACCTAGCACCATGCCTGCAGTGGCCCTGGTCACCTCCAAGGACATAGACTGCAATACCGCCGACGTCTTGCCACGCCGACGTGCACCAACGGCTTCCGCGACTCCGGCGTTGCATCAGAGTGCGTAGAGCAGAGACCGCCTGCGTGAATCAGCCGACCGCCGCGGTTCCATTGGTTACGAGAGGCGGGCGAGCGGCGCCGGGGCCGCCATATTTGGTGAGGGCAGAGGCAACTTCCGGATCCGGAGACGCACCGCCCCACGCGTTTGCGCAGGTCGGAGTGCACAGCCTGGCGCGGGGCTGCTTGGCCCTGGAGACCCTGGCACAGCGTCACTTTTGCACTCTTCCTTCCCCACCTCCCCAGCTTTCCTTTCTGAACCTTTCAATTCTGTCCCAGCTGGAGGCGTGCGGGTCCTCTTGCAAACCAGACCAAAGGATGTCACCCCGATCCCCAGATGCTGGAGGCTGGTTGAGTTCATGTCACCAGCAAACACCATGCCAGCTGCGAGACTGGGTGCGCGGCGGTGGAGGGGACGCAGCGGGATGCGTTAACTTTCTCACCTCCGTGAACCAACGTCTCTCGGTGTTCAGGACAGGAACTATGGTGTATGTTCATTTAAAAATTACAAGGATTACTGTTAGGGAGTCCATAATAATGTGGTGGAAAAGAACAAAAGGGCTTCGGAATACAAACCTGGGTTCTGCCTTTTACTAACCGTGTGTCTTCAGATAAATTATCTAATCTGAATGAGCTTCATTCAGCGAGTTTGGGGACCGATTGCAGGGAGGGAGGGAGGGTCCTGGCCCTTGCTGGGCCCGGGACTTTAAGGGCCAGGCTGAGCTTCCCCGAATCCGTCGTTCCCCCAGGCTGCCATGGCGGTGGCTCCGGGCCCTGCCCCTGCCCCGCTGCGAAGCATCCCGATTGCGCCGAGACTCAGGCGCTGGGAGGGGTTTATCTGTGTCTTCAGATAAATTACCTAATCTGAATGAGGTTCAGTTTCTCTGTTTGTGAAAGATGATGTAAGTTCACTGCCCGGGCATGTAAGAGGTGCTAATAAAGGATCTGTCATCATTTTCAACTTTTTTTTTTTTTTACTTTTTTGGTGGGGTTTTTTTTTTTTTGGAGACTGGGTCTTCTCTGTTGCTCAGGCTGGAGTGCAGTGGTGCTGTCATAGCTCACTGCAGCCTCGAACTCCTGGGCTCAAGCGAGCCTCCCACTTCAGCCTCCCAAGTAGCTGGGACTATAGGTGCATGCCACCATGCCTGGCTCGTTTATTTTTATTTTTATTTTTTATTTTTGTGGAGATGGAGGAAGGGAGGGGTCTCCCTGTGTTGCCCAGGCTGGTTTCCAACTTCTGGGATCAAGTGATCTTCCTGCCTCAGCCTCCCAAAGTGCCCGGCCCTTTATTCTCTATTTAGTGGACTACCAGAGTTTGTCCCTGAAGCAAAAGAAAACCCTTTTTTTATGAAAGGTCCTCAAAAAAATAACTCCATATATAGGTTCAGGGCCTATCAAGAATATGAACCAGGTCCAGGCGCAGTGGCTCACACCTGTAATCAACCCCAGCACTTTGGGAGGCCAAGGTGGGTGGATCACTTGAGGTCAGGAGTTTGAGACCAGTCTGGCCAACGTGGTGAAACCCCGTGTCTACTGAAAATACAAAAATTAGCCAGGCGTGGTGGCACGCACCAGTAATCCCAGTTACTCAGGAGGCTGAGACAAGAGAATCACTTGAACTCGGGAGGCGGAGGTTGTAGTGAGCCGAGATCGTGCCACTGCACTCCAGTCTGGGTAACAGAGTGAGACTCCATCTCAGAAAAAAAAAAAAAAGTACCAAATACTATTCCTAAGGAATATTTCACCTAATTTTATGAACTTCTCTCTTTTCCTCTTTGCTGAATGTTTTCTGTTGGCTCATGAATTAGTATCAATTGCTGCAAAGCAAATTATCCCACACCTTAGCAGCTTAAAACCCCAAACATTTATTACCTTAGCAGTTTCTTTTGAGACAGTCTCAGTTCTGTCACCCAGGCTGGAGTGTGCAGTGCTGCAATCTCAGCTCACTGCAACCTCCACCTACCAGATTCAAGAGATTCTCCTGTCTCAGCCTCCCGAGAAGCTGGGATTACAGGTGTGTACCACTACACCTGGCTAATTTTTGTATTTTGAGTAGACACGAGGTTTCACCATGTTGGCCGGGCTGGTCTCGAACTCCAGACCTCAAGTGATATGTCCACCTCGGCCTCCCAAAATGCTCGGATTACAGGCCTGAGCCACCACGCCAGGCCCTACCTTGCACAGTGTCTGATGGTCAGGAATAAGGTAGTGGGTTAGCTGGAGGTCCTGGCTCAGGTCTCTCATGAATCATGCTGAGGGCAGGGTCTGCAGTCATCTGAAGGCTTGGGTGGGTGGGATCTGCCTCCAGGCTCAGTCACAAGCTGTGGTCAGAAAACCTCAGTTCCTTGCCAGGTGGGTTCCCCATAGAGCTGCTAATGACACAGCCGCTGACTTCACCTAAAGCAGGTGATCAGAGAGAGAGAGAATATTAGTTACCTTTGTTTTATAATAAATTACCCCAAAGCATCAAATGGCATTTGTTATCTCACATTTCTGTGGACTAGGAATCTGGGCACGGTTTAGCTGAGGACTCGGAGCTGAGTCTCTCCAAAGGCTACAGTCAGCTTAACTTGAGATTCTTAAGTCTCACCTGGGGTGGATCCCCTTCCACACGCACTCAGGTGGGTGTTGGCCAAAGGTGTCCCTCAATTCTTTCCACACAGGCCTCTTGCTTGGCTAAAGCCAGCAACCAAGATGGAATTTAGAACCTTTAGTTGCCTGATCTCACAAGGGATATATCCCAATACTTTTGCCATATTCGATTAATTAGGATCAAGTCACTTGGTCCAGCGTACACTCGAAGGAAGGGTATTACACATGGGCATGGATGCCAGCAGGTGGGAGTCATGGGCCATGAAAAGCTCCCCACTGCAGTGACCAAAACTGAGGTTTCAGTGCCTTTTCTAACCTGGCTTGTTAGGTGAAATGTCATTGTCTCTGCCATATTCTACTGGTCACACAGACCAGCCGTGGAGGTGAATACCAGGGGTGGAGCTCACTGGGTACTATCTTAGAGGCTGCCCACCGTAGCCTGTCCAGCTGAATTTCTCCACTTCATCCTGCTCTGCCCCAGAGGCTGACTCATGTGAACCACATCGATGGGCTCCCTCGTTCTCTGACTCCTGATCAGCTGCAGCCAATGGGGAACACTTGCCGAAGAACAGAAGTGGGATGTGAGGTTGGGGTCCTTATTCCCCTAGCTCCTCATTGCAGGCTGGCTGCATCCTCACTTGAGGGCTGCTGCTCCTGCCAGGTGGCACCAAGAGATTCATCTGAACTGCCCTTCATGAATTTAGTTTCATCTGAACATTAAAACTGAATTTACTGGCCGGGCATGGTGGCTCACATCTGTAGTCCCAGCACTTTGGGTGGCTGAGGCAGGCAGATCACTTGAGGCCAGGAGTTCAAGACCAGCCTGGGCAACATGGCAACATCCCGTCTCTATTAAAAATACAAAAATTAGCTGGGTGTGGTGGCGTGCTCCTATAATCTAGCTACTCAGGAAGCTGAGGCAGGAGAGTTGCTTGAACCCGGGAGGTGGAAGTTCCAGTAAGCCAAGATCAGGCCACTGTATTCCAGCCTTGGTGACAAAGTGAAATTCTGTCTAAAAAACAAAAAAATAAAAATTGAATTTACACAGCAACATTCCGTTGTGAAATAAAAAGTGTATGTAGAACTGTACAAGCAGGCTGTACAAGAGGGTCATTTAAATTCCCACCTCTGCCTCAGCCCACACCTATAAACTCATAGAATTTCTCTATGTCCAGTTAGTGCAGGATGGAAAAATGGGCCTAGTGTTGACATCTGCATAATATTCTGGCACATGCCAGACATGAACAACCAGTCTACTCTAGCCTCACTTGGAAGAAGCCCTAAAAAGACAGTGGTGAAGCTGGGCGAGGTGGCTCACACCTGTAACCCCAGCATTTTGGGAGGCTGAGGCGGGCGGATCACCTGAGGTCAGGAGTTCGAGACCAGCCTGGCCAACATGGTGAAACCCCATCTCTACTAAAAGTACAAAAATTAGTTGGGCGTGGTGGCAGGTGCCTGTAATCCCAGCTACTCAGGAGGCTGAGGCAGGAGAATCACTTGAACATGGGAGGCAGAGGTTGTAGTGAGCCAAGATCATACCACTGCACTCCAGCCTGGGCGACAAGAGGGAGACTCCATCTCAAAAAAAAAAAGACAGTGGTGAAGGGAAGTCATCTCAGATGGTGGAACTCTGAGCACTGTGCCTGGTTTTCCACTTCTCAGCTAAGTAGGGATGGCCTGAAGGGCCAGGCCGGGAATGGTGGCTCACGCCTGTAATCCCAGCACTTTGGGAGGCCTAGGCGAGTGGATCACCTGAGGTTGGAAGTTCGAGACCAGCCTGACCAACAAGGAGAAACCCCGCCTCTACTAATAATAATACAAAAATTAGCTAGGCACAGTGGGACATACCTGTAATCCCAGCTACTCAGGAGGCTGAGGCACAAGAATCGCTTGAACCTGGAAGGCGGAGGTTGCAGTGAGCCAAGATTGCACCATTGCACTCCAGCCTACAAAGCAAGAGGAAAACTCCATCTCAAAAAAAAAAAAAAAAAAAAAAGGACTGATGGACACTGGCTTGAGGGTTGGCCAGTTGATCAGGGACTAAGAAAGAACAAGATTAAAGATTAGGTACAGGAGGTCTGGTGGGGATGTGGATAGACCTTTTTGAATGGGCATTGAATGTGAAGATTTCTTGTCCTCTGCAAACATCCATCAGAAGGCATTCGGTATGGAGGAGGTCTCTGTCATCTGTGGATGTTGGACTTTTCCTCCCAAAACATCTCAGTTCTTGCTCAAAGAGCCCATATGCGAAGTGGCTATAGTAACAGGATACAGGCTATGCATGTGTTCAGCCTCATGAACTGCCCTTCATCCTGGCTGATCTGGCTGGCCACTGTCACTGTGAGGTACCCAGCCTGCCAACAGCAGAAGCCAAGTTTGAGAACCTGATAGGACACGATTCTTTTTTTTTCTTTTTTCTTTCTTTGAGACAGAGTCTCACTCTGTTGCCCAGGCTGGAGTGCAGTGGTGCAATCTTGGCTCACTGCAACCTCTGCCTCCCTGGTTCAATCAATTCTCCTGTCTCAGCCTCCCGAGTAGCTGGGACTACAGGCGGCCGCCACCACACCTGGCTAATTTTTGTACTTTTAGTAGAGACGGGGTTTCACCATATTGGCCGGGCTGGTCTCTAACTCCTGACCTTGTGATCCTCCCGCCTCGGCCTCCCAAAGTGCTGGGATTATAGGCGCGAGCCACCGCATCCAGCCAGGACACGATTCTTTAGGGGGACCAGCTGGCCACTTGACGGCAAGTAAATTACATCAGACTCTTAGAGGAGGCAGCAATATGCCTCCCAGGTATAGACTCTGTCCACGTAGGGATGTGCCTTCTCTGCCTGCAGCACCCACATCTATGGACTTACAGAATGCTGCATGTGTCTTTACGGTATGCAGCATCTCTCACCCTGGGACACATTTTTAGTAAAGGAAGTGTGACAGTGAGCTCATACCTATGGAATTAATTCAGTGGTCTAACCATGTGCTTTGTGTTAGATTATTATAGAAAGTAATCAGACATGCTCCTGTGAACCCAGAAATTCAGAGACAGGTCTCAGTTAATTTAGAAAGTTTATTTTGCCAAGGTTAAGGGTGCATCCATGACACAGCCTCAGGAAGTCCTGATGACATGTGCCCAAGGTGGTGGGGCACAGCTTGCTTTTATACATTTTAGGGAGACATGAGACATCAATCAATAGAAGAATTACATTGGTTAGGTCTGGAAAGGCAGGACAATTTGAAGCAAAGGCAGGAAGACTCGAGGCACGGAGGGGTATTCCAGGTCACAGATAAGTGAGACACAAACGGTTGCATTCTTTTGAGTTTCTGATTACCGTTTCCAAAGCAGGCAAGTAAGATGTGCATATATCTCAGTGAGCAGAGGGATAACTTCGAATAGAATGAGAGGCAGGTTTGCCTTAAGCAGTTTCCAGCTTGAGTTTTCCTTCATAAAAAGGGAAATATTTTCGGGATCCAAAATATTTTCTTTTCACACTCCCCTCTCCCATACAGAAGGAATATACTTCCCTGCTTCATTTCTGCTGGGCTTAGCCATGTGCATTTACTTTGGCCATAGGATATTGGCAGGTCTGATGCAAGCAAAGGTTTACAATGTGTTTGTGCAGTTGAACTTGTGTTTTTGCTTCTGCCATTATTAGGGAAGCTGGGGCCTGGGAAGGCCAGAGTGACACCATTTTCAGTTCAGCTCCATCTTGAGACTAAGGCACATTCCTTGCCAGTCATGACCCATGGTCATAAGATGTTTACAGTCGAGAAAACAGCCTAAAGATACCTGCAAGGACACAATCCTGTAACAACAGAACGACCAGATGTCCCAATACTCGCAATATATGCTTTCAAGATAATTATAGTTATGCTTACTTACACACTAAAATGTCAAGGGCAGTTTTCTTTACATCAACAAAATAATAAATTTTGTCATGCTGTCAGCCCACATGCACATAGGTACAGCCTTTACATAGACAAAACCCCTATATAAGAAAAAGTTAAAACAGGTGGGGCGCAGTGGCCCAGCAGTTTGGGAGGCCGAGGCGGGTGGATCACCTGGGGTCAGGAGTTTGAGACCAGCCTGGCCAACATGGCGAAGCCCTGTCTCTACTAAAACTACAAAAATTCGCCGGGCATGGTGGCAGGCGCCTGTAATCCCAGCTACTCAGGAGGCTGAGGCAGGAGAATCGCTTGAACCCAGGAGGCAGAGGTTGCAAACCGAGATTGCACCACTGCACTCCAGCCTGGGCAAAAGAGCAAGAGTCCCTCTCAAAAAAAAAAAAAAAAAAAAAAAAAGAAGGAAAGAAAAAGTTAAAACAAAGATGGGGCATTCCTTTGCTTGCTTCCTGAGGATACCCTACTCTAATGGAGGAGCTTTCAATAAACTCACTGCACCCTGCAACTTGTCTTGAATTCCTTCCTGCGTATAATTCAGGAGCCCTCTCTTGGGGTCTGGATCAAGACCGCTTTTTCTGTGAACAATCACCATGAGAAGAACACGCCCTGACTGACCCACTGGTCCAAGGAAGGTGAGAGACATGGAGAAGACAGGGACCAGTCTTCAGCTTGAGGACACGTCCAGCTGAACTCAGCCCACATCAGTGACCTGCAGATGCATGAGAGAGAATAAACGATTGTTGGGTTAGGCCTCTGAGTTTGGGAGGCATTTTGTTACACCTCTTTATTGTGGCAATAGTAGACTAATACATGCTCTATTATCCAGAAGTGTGTGGCCTAAAATAATAGTTGAATGGCCAGGTGCGGTGGCTTAGGCCTTTGGGAGGCCATGGTGGGAGGATCACATGAGGCCAGGAGTTCAAGAGCAGCCTGGGCAACATAGTGCGACCCCCGTCTCCACAAATTTTTTTTTTTAAATTAGCCTGGCACGGTGGGCGCACGCCTATAGTCCCAGCTACTCGGGACGGCCAGAATGAACAGCATTGTTCGTGTCTCTTCATTCCGATTCTGGCCAGCAAGGGGCAGCCTCCCGCTGCGGTCCTTGCTGTTAGGTCTCCGCGCCCACTCATACTTGCGCTCAAGGTCGCTTCACCCGCCCCCACTTCGCTCTTCCAGGCGCAGGATGAGCGTCTCTGTTCTTTTAATGTGGCGTCCCCCACAGGCCACCGTACCTGGCCGCCGGCTCGAGGTTAGGGTACTTGACGCCTGCGCCGCCATGTTGTCTCCGGGCCACTTCCGCGTTTCAGGCGCGTTGTGCTGTATTTCTTACTTGGTCCTGCTCGCGGCGCCGCGCCTTTGGGTGTTGGGGAGTCTGGGATGGTGGGGAGTCCGGGGCTCGCCCTAGTCGCGGGGACACTGCCTTCCAGGAGCTGTCCTCAGGCAAACTCACAGACATCTTCAAAGAGCCTTCCTGGACATTCTGTTTTTTGCTTCTCAAAACAGGCTTCGGAAAGAGAACAGGCAAACATCTCTGCGAGCGCCCCTAGGGCTCCTTTCCCTGTCCCAAGACCGGGAATCGGGGAGGGGGTCCAGGCCGAGTGCACTTAATTAACAAATCAATGAAACAGTTGGAAAATCTCAGTAATATTTTACATGAGATCGAGGGCGGTGACTCACGCCTGTAGTCCCAGCACTTTGGGAGGCCGAGGCGGAGGTGGAGGGTCGCTTGAGGCCAGGAGTTCGAGACCAGCCTGGGCAACATGGTGAGCTTCCCCTCGCCCCCACCCCTCTACAAAAATTACAAAAATTAGCCGGGCTGATTGGCATGGGATTGTGGTCCTAACTACTTAGGAGGCTGAGGTGGGAGGATCGCTTGAGCCAGGGATGTCGAGGCTGCAGTGAACTGTGATCACACCACTGCACTCCAGCCTGGGGCTACAGAGAGAAACCCTGTCTCTAATTAATAAATAAATTATAGATAGATGATAGATGCAATAAAAAATAAAATTGGCTTGTAAATGGCAAACTAAAAGTGGGAATTATCATTACGATGAAACTATTAATTTGAGGAACCGAAAACTTAACTTTCCTTTTCCTGTAGTTAAGTTTAAGCACTGAGATTTGCTTCAGTGATTCCCAGGCTTCTTCGTTATTGCAAGCTGCTTCCTTGTAAGCACTTTGTCTCTCACTAAAAAAATTACAATTATTTTAAAGTCCCCCTGGATGCTCACTCTTTAAGGAGGGTGAACAATGGTAACTCCTGTACAGTTAGAGCTCTGAATGAAGCCAGAGAGATGCATTCCATAGATCACAGAGCTCATTTTCTGGCTTGGTGAGCCTGGTCAAGTTTCTTAACCTTTCTAAGCCACAGATGTTTCAATTGTAAAGTGATAATAAACCGTAGGGCCTTCCCACAGCCCCAGATCTCAGCAAATTACCAGTCTCTTGTTTCAAGCTATTAAATGGGTGCTGTCTGACAGCCCTCCCTTGACACCTACACTCTTGTGCTTTGGCATCCATCCTTTCCCTCTAGTGCAATGCAAGTCGCATCCTCCCTCTGGCTAGCCTCTCCACCTATCTTCTGGATTCCCCACACCTCTCCAGTCTAATCTCCACACTCCAGCCAGGGCGAACACTTTCAAATATAAACACAGTCATTTCATTCTCTATCTAGCAACCTTCCATGGACTTACTTTTGCTCTCAGGGTTCACCTCAACATCCTTACAGGTTTACCAGGCTGTGTATGCTCTGGCTTGCCACTGCTTCTTATTTTTATTTTTCTTCTTCTTTTTTTTTTTTTTTTTTGAGACAGAATTTTGCTCTTGTTGCCCAGGCTGGAGTGCAATGGAGCAATCTCGGCTCACCGCAACCTCTGCCTCCCAGGTTCAAGTGATTCTCCTACCTCAGCCTTCGGAGTAGCTGGGATTACAGGCATGCACCACCATGCTGGCTAATTTTGTATTTTTAGTGGAGACGGGGTTTCTCCATGTTGGTCAGGCTGGTCTCAAACTCTTGACCTCAGCTGATCCACCCACCTCGGCCTCCCAAAGTGCTGGGATTACAAGTGTGAGCCACCACGCCCAGCTATATTTTTTTTAATTCTTTTGAGACAGGGGTGATCCTCCCACCTCAGCCTCAAAAGTAGCTGGGACTACACGCACACACCATCACACCTGGCTGATTTTTTCTTTCTTTCTTTTTTTTTTTGTAGAGACAGGGTTTGGGGAGTTTTGCCGTGTTGCCCAGGCTGGTCTCGAACTCCTGGGCTCAAGGGATGCGCGCACCTTAACCTCCCAAAGTCTTGGGATTACAGGCGTGAGCCACTGCGCCCAGCCCTATTGCTTTTTAAAGGTACAATTAACTTTAGCCCAGGCTAGCTGCTTCACGGAATTGATCTGGGTATGATGTGGGATTTGGGATAGCTGTTAAGAAAGGTGAAGACAGAGTCAAATAGGGAAGAACATTTTCTCTATAGAGGTGGGGAAACTTTCAAAGCAGAATTAATTGTGTCCTCTAAAAGCAATGAAGTCCTCTTGGTTAGTTTGAAGAACGATCTTGTATCAGTTTATAGAAATTGAGACTTTTTTTTTTTTTTGAAACGAAGTCTCACTCTGTCCCCCAGGCTGGAGTGCAATGGCATGATCTCGGCTCACTGCAACCTCCACCTCCCAGGTTCAAGCAATTCTCCTGCCTCAGCCTCCCAAGTAGCTGGGATTACAGGTGTCTGCCACCAGGCTCGGCTAATTTTTGTATTTTTAGTAGAGACGGGGTTTTTCCATGTTGGCCAGGCTGGTCTCGAACTCCTGACCTCAAGTGATCCACTTGCCTTGGCCCCCCAAAGTGCTGGGATTACAGGCATTAGCCACCGTGCCCAGCTGGAATTGAGAGTCTTAAGGGGTCTCTGGGGGTCTCAGAAGCTCAGCTGATGATATTTTAGTTAATCAGGTTTGGGTTTTTGTTTTGTTTTGTTTTGTTTTTTGCTGTTAGGTCATAAAAATATTTTCACCCCAAGCCACAAAATCCTATAAAATAGCTCATTCTTGGACAAATTCAGTAAATATAAAAGAGACCTTTTGAGTTTCTATTTACTCAAGATGTTTGCAGTGATAAAATCTTGATATAAATTTTCTAGAACTTTCAAAGCTCCTTTAGAAACAGTCCTTTGTGTTGTTTTTATTAAACTCTTCGATGAGCACAAAGTTTTTATGTTGTTCACACAAAATTTAAATAAGGAAGCCGAAGGTAGGTGGGAACCCCCAAATGGATGGTAACAGAAAACCTCCTATAGCATTTCCATAGATTGGTTTATTCATTATGCAGCTTGGCTCAGCAGAACCATTTTATAATGAAACTGCAAGATGACTCCCAGTGGGCAAATCAACCTCTATTCTAAAGGTTGATTCTTATCAACTGGGAGAATTGATTCCTGATGAGAAATGCTAGACAAAAAACCCTCCCACGTTCACTCTACAAGCCAGATCCAATATCTTTAATCCTCTCATGGAAAAGAAACAAGGAGACATTTCAGGGCTTACAACAGCCTTCCAGAATAATTGCAACAGTCTCGGCATCAGGGGCCAAAGGAATATTGACATCTTTCCAACTGGAAGTCATAAACAGGTTATCTGGAGTGAGACAATCTATATTTTAAACTTGGCCAGAGCACCTTGGATTTTGGAATTTTTTTTTTTTTAACGGAGTCTTGCTTTGTCGCCCAGGCTGGAGTGCAGTGATGTGACCTTGGCTCACTGCAACCTCCGCCTCCTGGGTTCAAGCGATTCTCCTGCCTCAGCCTCCCCTGTAGCTGGGACTACAGGCATGCACCACCATGCCTGGCTAATATTTTTGTACTTTTAGTAGAGATGGGGTTTCACCATGTTGATCAGGCTGGTCTCCAACTCCTGACCTCAAATGATCCACCCATCTCAGCCTCCCAAAATGCTGGGATTACAGGCGTGAGCCACCGTGCTAGGCCAGCACCTTGGATTTTTAACCACCGTCCTAGATCAGGAAGTTTAAATTTCTCTCCATATTAAAATTTTCCTTCCTCATATTTATTAACACATTACTATTTGCTTAATACAAATGATTTGTTAATACAAATACATTCTATTTGATTCACGTTTTGAAGCAAAATTCCTGATAATTTTTAAATTGTGAGAGTTATTTCTTTCTATGCATCTTATTGCTAAGGTCATCTTAGCTGATAATTAATTGGACAATATGGTGGTAAATCCATACTGGTCTTTGACTCTGAAAACAGTCTTTCAAATTCCACTGGTCCCTTCCACTATTTTGACACGACTTTAAGTTGTTACCCAGACTCTTCTGAGGGCAAAGAATATGTGTGTGCATATAAATGGCCTAACAGAACACACCACTCTGTCTATAGCAAGAGGAAGTCCCCATCTCTGGGCACTGGCAGTCCCCCAAGAGGACAATGTGAAGAGCTGGGGTTGCTGCTCTAGGGAGAAACTTGTGGGCTTGGGTGAGTCTCAGTTTGGGAGGCTTTGTGACTTAAGCAGGAAAAATATTAACTCAAATTACTCCTTCTGGCCTAAAAATCATTTCTATTTTTTATTGTTTAATTTTTGAAATAGAAAATGTGTCCATATGGTTCAGTATTTTTAATTTTGAAAGTATGAAAAGATAATTCAATATTTAAAGGTCTCACTCCTCATAACAACTTTCACTAGTCTCTTTTTTTTTCTTTTTTTTGAGACGGAGTCTCACTCTGTCGCCCAGGCTGGAGTGCAGGGGTATGATCTGAGCTCACTGCAAACCTCCGCCTCCTGGGTTCAAGCGATTCTCTGCCTCAGCCTCCTGAGTAGCTGGGATTGCAGGCATCCGCCACCACACCCAGCTAATTTTTGTATTTTTGGTAGAGACAGGGTTTCACCACGTTGGCCAGACTGGTCTCGAACTCCTGACCTCGTGATCCACCCGCCTCAGCCTCCCAAAGTGCTGGGATTACAGGCATGAGCCGCCATGCACGCCCTACTAGTCTCTTTTATATCTAGAGATTCTTGTTGAAAATATGACTATATTCCTCTCAATCTACCTCCTTTATTCCTTCCTTCCTTTCCTTAAAACAGCTTTTTTTTGGTTTTGTTTTGTTTTAGGCATAAATAATATACAACAGCCTGAGCACTGTGGCTCATGCCTGTAATACCAGCACTTTGGGAGACTGAGGCAGGCGGATCACCTGCGATCAGGAGTTCAAGACCAGCCTGGCCAACACGGTAAAACCCCGTCTCTACTGAAAATACAAAAATTAGCTGGGCATGGTGATGCATGCCTGTAATCCCAGCTACTCAGGAGGCTGAGGCAGGAGAATCTCTTGAACCCAGGAGTTGGAGGTTGCAGTGAGCCAAGATGGTGCCCCTGCACTCCAGCCTGGGCAACAGAGTGAGACCCTATCTCAAAAGGAAAAAAAAATATATGACAAAGTGCACACATTTAAAATGTGCAATTTGATATGTTTTAACTTATATGTATACCTGTGAAACCATCACCACAATTGGGGATAGGGAACAAATCCATCACCCCAAAAAGTTTTCCAATGTATTTCCCTAGTGACTAATGATGTTGAGCATCTTCTCATGTGCTTTTTTGCCTTACCTATATCTTCTGTGTTGAAGTGTCTGTTCAGATCTTTTGTGAGGACAAAGTACGGTTCCAGGTAGGGATCCGAGTTCATTTTTTCGCATGTGAATATCAAATGTCCCGGCACCATTTATTGAGAAGGCCATCCTTTCTCCACCTCATCGCTTTTGTAACCTTGTTCAGTATCAGTTGTCCACTGATGTATGGATTTATTTATGGACTCTATTAGGTTCCATTGATCTACCTGCTCTCTTTAAGCCAATACTATGCTGTTTTGATTGCTGTAGCTTTATAACAGTTTCCTCTTTTTTGGCCCTAATTTCACATTTATTTTATTTTTAAAATTTTGACTTGTATTATAGATTAAAGGGTATATGTGCAGCTTTGTGGCATGGGTAAATTGGATGACTCTGAGGCTTGAAGTCCCAACGATCCTGTCCCCCAGGCAGTCAGCATAGTACTTAACAAGTGGTTCTTCAGCCCATGCCAGTAACAACTTTCAAAATCAAGTCGTGTTCTTCCTCCAACTTTGTTTTTCTTCTGCAGAGTTATTTTGGCTATTTTAGGTCCTTTGCATTTCCAGATGAATTTTAGAATCAAATTATCAATTTTTACCAAAAAAAAAAAATCTCATGGGATTTCAATTGGAATTGCATTGACTCTACACATCAATTTAATCGCCTCCTCTTTTTTCTTTTTTATATGAAAGGTTGTCGCCACATACACAGTTCTGTACCTGACTCTTCACACTCCACAATGAATGGAGATCTTTTATTCTTCTCCCTTAGCTCCTATTATAGTTTCATTGTATCCTGTTATTGGGATGGAACTTATTCATTTAACTGTAGTTAAACTGATGGATTGCTAGCTTACTGCCTGCCGATATTTTGATTATACAATCACTGTACATGTCATTTCTGTTGTGGGCAAATATATCTGCAAGATGAATTTGAGAAGTGTGATTGCCAAGTCAAAGGGAATATACACTTAAAATTTTAATGGCAAGGACTGAGCATGGTGGCTCACACCTGTAATCCCAACACTTTGGCAATCTGAGGCGGGCGGATCACAAGGTCAGGAGATCGAGACCATCCTGGCTAACATGGTGAAACCCCATCTCTACTAAAAAAAAAATACAAAAAATTAGCTGGGAGTGGTGGCACGTGCCTGTAGTCCCAGCTACTCGGGAGGCTGAGGCAGGAGAATAGCTTGAACCTGGGAGGCGGAGGTTGCAGTGAGCTGAGATTGCACCCACTGCACTCCAGCCTAGGTGACAGAGCTAAACTCTGTCTCAAAAAAAAAAAAAAAAAATTAATAGTTATGGCTAAATTGCCTTTTCTAGAGTTTCAATTTATATACTTTTCGGTAATAAATTAGAAGGCTTGTTTTGCCACAGCCTTAACAGTGCATTACCAAACTGTCTTGTTTTTGCCAAATTAATAGGTGAAGATGGCTTTTCAAAATCATTTTGATTTGCACTGCTTTATTTTGGGTAAGTTTAAACATCGTTTCATGTGTTTAAGAGCCATTTGTATTTCTTTTTTTTTGAGACAGAGTCTGGCTCTATTGCCCAAGCTGGAGTGCAGTGGTGCAATCTCAATTCACTGCAACCTCCACCTCCCAGGTTCAAGTTATTCTCCTGCCTCAGCCTCCCTAGTAGCTGGGACTACAGTTGCACACCCAGTTAATTTTTGTATTTTTAATGGAGACGGGTTTTCACCATGTTAGCCTGGCTGGTCTCGAACTCCTGGCCTCAAGTAATACGCCCACCTCGACCTCCCAAAGTGCTGGGATTACAGGGATGAGCCACCGTACCCCGCCCCATTTGTATTTCTTTTTCTCTGACTTTTTTTTTTTTTTTTTCACAACCTTGACTGCTATGGTCTGAAGGTTTGTGCCCCCTTAAAATTCATATGCTGAAATGCTAACCTCCAAGGTGATATTAGGAGGTGGAGACGTTCAGAGGTGATTAAATCAGGAGGGATTATGTCTTTATAAAATAGTCCTGAAGGAGCTTGTTGGCCCCTTCCACCATGTAGAGACAGAGTCAG
Source organism: Papio anubis (assembly GCF_008728515.1). NCBI lineage: Eukaryota > Metazoa > Chordata > Mammalia > Primates > Cercopithecidae > Papio > Papio anubis. Next base: position 50,135,940 of record NC_044994.1, read on the forward strand.
AAGGCACTATTTGCGAACCAGAAAGCATTTCCTCAGCAGGCACCAAATCTGTCAATCCCTTGACCTAAGACTTCTAGCTTCTGCCAGAACTGTGAGAAAAAATTTCTGTTGCTTATATAAACCATACAGTTTGTGGTATTTTGTCACAGCAGCCTGAACTAAGACTTGCACACTTTTTCTCCATTTTGCCATTTGTCTTTGCTTATACCTTTTTTTCTTTTTCTTTTTTTTTTTTTTTGCCATAATGGGGGTTTTAAAAATATTGACGTATTTGAAATTATTAGCCTTTCCTTTGAGGCTTTAGATTTTTAGTCTTAATTAGAAAGTCTTTCCCCACTCCAGTATTTGAATTTCCTTGTGATTTTCGTCAAGTACTTTTATGAGTTTTTTTTTGTTTTACATTTAAATCTCTTTATTATTTGGAGTCTATTCGACTACAGTGCATGATATCTAATTTGTTTCCCTCTTGTCTCAACACCGTCTATTGAAAAGTCCATCTTTCCCCCACCCACCTTTGATGCCACTTTATATAGTAAATGTTCACGTGTTTGTGTCTATTTCTGGATTTTCTATTCTGTTCTGTGGAATGTCTGTGTCATCATGCATCAGAACCATACCACTGAAACTGGTTTTCAAATTACAATATGGCGTAATATCTGGTAGGAGTAGTCTCACCTCATTGCTTACAGTTTTCTGACATTAATTTTTCCATATGAACTTTTGAATCAGCCTGTCTATTACAGGAAACTGTTGGCATTTTTATGAGGAATATATGCCATTTTTAAATTATTATAGGGAGAATCAACCCTTTCTAGTATGATGTGTTTTTTTTTTTTCTTTTTTTTCTTTTTTTTTCTTTGACACAGAGTCTTACTTTGTCACCCAGGCTGGAGTGCGGTGATGCAATCTCGGCTCACCACAACCTCTGCCTCCTGGGTTCAAACGATTCTCCTGCCTCAGCCTCCCAGGTAGCTGGGATTACAGGTACATGCCACCACCCCTGGCTCATTTTTGTATTTTTAGTAGAGATGGGGTTTCACCATGTTGGCCAGGCTGGTCTCCAACTCCTGGCCTCAGGTGATCCGCCTACTTCAGCCTCCCATAGTGCTGGGATTACAGGCATAAGCCACCGCACCCAGCCTCAATTTTGATGACTTTCCCTGATGACTAATGATGTTGAGCATATTTTCATATGCTTATTGACCATTTATATCTCTTTTTTTTTTTTTTTTTTTTTTTGAGGTGGAGTTTCTCTCTTGTTTTCTAGGCTGGAGTGCAGTAGCTTGATCTCGGCTCACTGCAGCCTCCACCTTCCAGGTTCAAGCAATTCTCCTGTCTCAGCCTCCGGAGTAGCTGGGATTACAGGCACACGCCACCATTCCCAGCTAATTTTTGTATTTTTAGTAGAGACAGTGTTACATCATATTGGTCAGGCTGGTCTCAAACCCTGGACCTCAGGTGATCTGCCTTGGCCTCCCAAAGTGTTGGGATTACAGGCGTGAGCTATCCACTGTGCCCAGCTATATCTCTTCTTTGGAGAAATATCTAATCAAGAAAATCATTTTTGCTGTTTCTTTTTGTTTGTTTTTTTTCTCTGAGACGGAGTGTCACTCTTGTTGCCCAGCCTGGAGTACAATGGCGTGATCTCGGCTCACTTCAAACTCCGCCTCCTGGGTTCAAGCGATTCTCGTGCCTCAGCCTCCCAAGTAGCTGGGATTACAGGCGTGCACCACCATGCCCTGCTAATTTTTATTTTTAGTAGAGATGGGTTTCTCCATGTTGGTCAGGCTGGTCTCGAACTCCTGGCCTCAGGTGATCCGCCCGCCCGGGCCTCCCAAAGTGCTGGGATTACAGGCGTGAACACCGCGCCCGGCCTTTACTGTATTTTTTAGCAGAAAGAAAATGATCGCATTACAGTGGTTATTTTTAAGGGCCCCAACCTCCACTTTGTCCTGAGATCTACGTTGTATTGTTTTCAGTGTTTTGACAGGCCTTTTCATTTTTATAAATGCCCCAGAAGTTATAGTGCAGCCCTAACTTTCTAGCAGGACTCTTAGGAGCTGACGGTTTTCCTAAGTTTCATTCACATCACATGAAGGCAGCAATTGTTAAAATATATTTCGATTCCATTAGGGTACATTTTGCTATCACATTGAAGTCTCTCAAGAATCATTTTATTCCCATCAGATGTTGTTACTGAGCAGTTTCTGGTGCTGAACGTGAGTAAGAACCTTTAGGTGGTGCTCTTTGATTGAAAACATTTATCCCTCAAACAACTTAAATACAGAAGTATATTGCAGGAAAAAGTGACTTTTATTTTTTTAGGGATGATCTCCCAGGTTTACTTGATTTTCCTGCCATTTATATTGCAGAGGCTAGTAATTTGCCCATCTCCTCCAACCCCAAGCACCCCAAGACTGATATTTTTCTATCACCTGCTGCTAATTATGCCTCCCAAAGAGTCTCCCATCTCTGACGCAGAGAGAACCTTCTTAGTGGGGTCACGGCTTCCCTTGCATCCAAGAGCTGTCTGTCCCACAGCCTGGTCAGACTCCCGCAGCCTCAAACCCCAGGTCTCCCATCCACTTCCTCACTCACTCCTCTTTGCTCATTTTTCTGCCAACGATTCATCATGTATTTCTAGGACTCTCTGCTCACTTCCCAGCCCTTACTTTTTTTGTTTTGTTTTTTGAGATAGAGTCTCGCTTTGTCACCCAGGCTAGAGTGCAGTGTCACAATCTCAGCCCACTGCAACCTTCATCTCCCAGGTTCAAGTGATTCTTCTGCCTCAGCTTCCCAAGTAGCTGGAATCACAGGCATGCACCACCATGCCTGGCTGATTTTTTTATTCTTAGAAGAGATGGGGTTTCGCCATGTTGGCCGTGCTGGTCTCGAATTCCTAACCTCAGGTGACCTACCCACCTTGGCCTTCCAAAGTGCTGGTATTACATGCGTGAGCCACCATGCCCAGCCCCAGCCCTTACTTTTGGTTGAGGGTTACCTTTCCTTTCATTCTGGCTAAAGAGTTGAAGTCAGTTGGAAAAACCCAGAGTTAATCTTCCTTTTTTTTTTTTTTTTTTTTTTTTTGAGAGAGTCTCACTCCATTGCCCAGGCTGGAGAACAGTGGCACAATCATGGCTCACTGCAACCTCCGCTTCCTGGGTTCCAGCAATTCTCCTGCCTCAGCCACCAGAGTAGCTGGGACTACAGATGTGCACCACCTCACCCGGCTAAGTTTTTGTATTTTTAGTAGAGCCAGAGTTTTGCCATGTTGGCCAGACTGGTCTCGAACTCCTGGCCTCAAGTGACCCACCCACTTCAGCCTCCTAAAGTGCTGGGATTACAGGCATGAGCCACCATGCCCGGCTGACCTCCCTAACTCTAAATCTTTACCCCTCTGTCTCTAAAGTCTGACCAACTTTTTAATTCTTTTAGAGACAGAGTCTTGCTCTGTCACCCAGGCTTCAGTACAGTGGCATGAGCAAAGCTCACTGCAGCCTCAAACTCCTGGGCTGAAGTTATCCTCCCACCTCAGCCGCCCAAGCAACAGGGACTACAGGCACATGCCACTACACCCATTTTTTTTTTTTTTTTAAAAGACGGAGTCTTGCTATGTTGCCCAGGCTGGTCTCAAACTCCTGGCCTCAAGTGATTCTCCTGCCTCAGCCTTCCAAAGTACTGAGATTACAGGCGTGAGCCACAGTGCCTGGTCCTGATCACCTTTTCTCCATCACTTCTTCCCTAACACTTAGTTTCCCTGTCCCTGACTTTCTCACCACTAAAGGACCCCTGTATTCCTCTAGAAACCTTGTGGGACTAGATTCTTCTGTCACATACCCTATTCTTAAAAATAACAACAACAACAAAAGCCAATTTAAATACTTCGGAAGATTATACTTTTCAAAGATTTTACTAAATCATTTTTTTAACAAAATATACATTAAATCTCAGATTTACAGAATATAGAAATAATTTATCCAAAGAAATTTGCATTTTAAAATTGTTAGTATTGCACCCAACAGTATGTCTTTGACACATTTGCATTGTCAATCTTTCCCACAATTTGCGAAAACAGGAGAGAAATCTGAAACTAACAGAATTACACAAGCTAACTTTTCTGTAAAAAAAAAAAAACAACTTACAATTTTTTATTTACAAGGAAAAGTTGTAAACGTTCAGCATTTTACTTCCACAGAATAAAAAGCCATACATTCTTTTATCAAACCTAGAAAATGAACTATATACACATTGTGATTACCTTATAGGAATTCAACGGGACTGATATTGTGAACATTCACAGCCCAATGGTAAAAAACAGAATTATTGAACTATGGAAACTAGTGTGTGAAAGACACAGAATGAGAAAAATGTCTGGAAAAAAATTACTTTTACCTCTTTGAGGAGTTTCCATAATTACCTAAAGTTATCTTCAGATTTAAAAGGACACACCATTCCCCAGTCTTAGGAATGTGGCTGCCAATAGCCTTTTCTCTCAAGACATAAGACAAGTGAAAAAGAGTGAGGTCTCTGTTCAAGTCCCTTATAAAATACTTTATATATAGGCAGGCACAAAAGTTTGCTTTCCAAAAGAAAGCTTTACAAAATATTCTGCAATTTATTACTGATATCCTCAGTTTTTAAAAACCCTTTTTTTAAGCCCAGAAATATTTAGATGCTTTAAAAAATGAGAGTAGGGAATTAAATCATTTGGTACTATGGGAAGCTGCTAAAATAATATTTGATAGTAAAAGTATGTAATGTGCTGTCTCACCCAGTAGTAAACCAAAAATAAACTGAAACTTTATGGAATCTGAAGTTATTTTCCTTGATTAAATAGAATTATTAAACCAATATGAGGAGAAGATGAAACCATGCAATCTACTATCAACTTTGAAAAAGTGATTGAACCACTTAGCTTTCAGATGATGAACACTGATGTCATTTGTCGTTGCTACTATAAATTTAAAAATATGTTAAGGTGGCCTATGGAGGGTAAACAGGAGCCTCTGGGAAATTATGCTGAAGATCACAGAAAGGAAAATGTAACTAATTTTATAATACAATACCATTTGAACTGAAATACAACATGCTTTGTAATTCTGTTGCCCTGGATTGAGACCGGATTAGAACGTTCCCTTTCAACCATAGTGTACATAACCAGTTGAATAATAGGACTTTTATTATTATTAAAAAAAATTTTTTTGGAGATGGAGTCTCACTCTGTTGCCCAGGCTGGAGTGCAGTGCCACGATCTCGGCTCACTGGAACCTCCACCTCCCAGGTTCAAGCAATTTCCAGCTAATTTTTATATTTTTAGTAGAGATGGCGTTTCACTGTGTTGGCCAGGCTGGTCTGGAACTCCTGACCTCAAGTGATCCACCCGCCTTGGCCTCCCAAAGTGCTAGGATGACAGGCATGAGCCACCGTGCCCGGCCTATTTTTAAATTTTTCTTAAGACATAGTCTTGCTCTGTTACCCAGGCTAGAGTGCAGTGGCACAGTCTTGGCTCACTGTAACCTCCATCTCCCAGGTTCAAGCGATTCTCCTGCTTCAGCCTCTCAAACAGGTGGGATTACAGGTGCCCACCACCAAGCCCGGCTCATTTTTAATTTATGGTAGAGACAGGGTTTCACCATGTTGGCTGGACTGGTCTCGAACTCCGGGCCTCAGGTAATCTCCCCTCCTCAGCCTCCCAAAGTGCTGGGATTACAGACATGAGCCACCACGCCCAGCCGAATAATAGGACTTTTAAAAGTCCTATTTCTTGGCTCTGCTATTGTTTAATAGTTCAACCCAAGGAGTTTGTTATAAAGGTTATTTATTGTCTTCAATATCTTTGTGACGAATGCAGTTCACACACCACACACACACACACACGAAGTCCTGAGAATCTTTCATAAAAAAATAGACGTGCTCTGTGGCCGCGTCCCGGCCTGGGGGTGAGGGATCAGCTGTCCCCGGTGCGCCTGTATTCCGCGGTGCCATCGGCCACGATGGCATCAAGCGGCGAGCGCTTCTTGCGGATGCTGCGCCCGGAGGAGATGAGGTCCGCGTAGCCCCGCTGGTGCGAGAAGGCGTAGGCCGAGCGCCGCGATGACACGCCCCGGCGGAACACCTGCTGCCGCCGCTGCCACTGCTCCTCCGCCTTCAACCGCTTGCGATGCTTCTGGATCTGCAAGAGGGAGAAATGGGGAGGGATGAAGATAAGGTCCACTCCAGGGAGGAGGCCTGGCCAGATGCGTGCCCCATTTTGATGCAGGCAGCTCTGTCCCCACTTTATAATGTGTGTGTGTGTGTGTGTCTCTATATCTTTTTTTTTTTTTTTTTTTTTGAGCTGGAGTCTCGCTCTGTCACCCAGGCTGCAGTGCAATGGTGCGATCTTGGCTCACTGCAACCTCTGCCTCCCAGGTTCAAGCAATCCTCCTGCCTCAGCCTCCTGAGTAGCTGGGGTTACACGCGCTGCCACACCTAATTTTTGTATTTTTATTATGTTGTATATTTAGTATGTATTTTCACCATGTTGGCCAGGCTGGTCCTGTCCTCCTGAACTCCTGACCTCAAGTGATCTACCTGCCTCGGCCTCCAAAAGTTCTGGGATTACAGGTGTGAGTCACAATGCTTGGCTATATCTGTTTATCTATGGAGAGATATATTGACATATAGATATGATGATATAGATCTATATCCATCTCTCTATAGTTATACATAGATTGATCGATCGTTCTACCTACCTACCTACCTGGAGATATATATAGAAGCTGAGGGAAGGTTATCTAACTTTGCCAAGGTCACACAGCTAGAAAATGCAAAGCCAAGATTCCCACTCCCCAGAAGCTAGTGCCCTTTTCTAGTTCAGACCAGATGGGTACAGCCAAAGAGAAAACTCAGTAGGGCCTTTCCGGGTTGTTACTGTGTACTGTTGGAACTGCAAAAGGGAGACCGGAGGGATACTGAAGGTGCCTCACTAGCCTCTGCTCTCTCCTTTCTAGTGGAAATTGATTGTATTCAGATCACCCCCCCAACCCACCACAGCCACATTTCTCATGGGCGGTGGGCAGGTTGATTTCCTTTACTAAACTAGTCCAGAATGGGCAAGTGACCTAATTTTGGCACATGAGACCTGAAGGCACTGTACTGGGGCCCTTGGGTGAGAAGTTCCATGGCCCCTAAGGAGCTACAGAATAGTATCTTATCTCTCCCCGACACTGATATGTCAGGATGTGATGCCCAGAACTGCTCTGGCCATCTTCCAGCATCCATATGAAGCTAATAATGAAGGTTTCTGGGAGGAGAGATGGCAAGAACCTGCCCAATCCTTTTTTGACATTAAGTTGCTCAATCCGCTGGGCCTGAAGTCTGCTAATGATTAATGATGACGCACTACTGTAGAGATATTTTGAGTCACAGATTTCGGTTCCTTGTAGCTCAAAGCGTCCTGCTACAGAAGGTGACATTTTTCTTTAAATAAAGAAAAAAACCCAATCTGATTTGTATGACAAAATGTTAACACGGTAATTGTTAAACTGAGGGGATAGATATACGGGGCTCATTATTCTATTCTCCCTTTTTTGTTTATGTTTGGTAATCTTTGTATTAAAAAGAAAGTACACTAAATTCCCAATTCCAAAAGACTTATTTGTGAGATAGAGTTAAAGAAAGAGAAACAATCATGAAAAATCATTCTTACAAAACTTCCCATGAGCTTAGAATTTTGCAGGAAAGGTGCTGTTGGGAAACGCTTTGGTTTCTGTGAGGGACAGATTTGGGAGAGGACTGTATTCGATATACCTTATCACTTTCTGATGGCCAAATGGTCATTGACAGGAATCGGATGGCAACGACGGGCAGTAAGCACACGGCAACGGTCAGGATTATAGTTAACCAAATGTATGGCTGTCTCAGAGCGTTTGAAGCTGTGCCTGTAAAGAACATGGCAAATGAATCACGGTGGTCCCTTTTTCCTAAGAACATAGTTAATATTTCACGAGGTGCGGTGGCTCATTCCTGTAATCCTAGCACTTTGGGAGGCCAAGGTGGGTGGATTGCCAGAGCTCAGGAGTTCGAGACCAGCCTGGGCAACATGGTGAAACCCCGTCTCTACTAAAATACAAAAAATCAGCTGGGTGTGGTGGCATTCACCTGTAGTCCCAGCTACTCAGGAGGCAGGAGAATTGCTTGAACCCGGAAGGCGGAGGTTGCAGTGAGCCGAGATCATGCCACTGCACTCCAGCCTGGGTGACAAAGCAAAAGCAAAACTCTGTCTCAAAAAAAAAAAAAAAAAAACATAGTTAATATTTCATAATCTATAAATAGATCATTTAGGGTAAAGTTTTACCACCAGATTGGACTCCCCAAAATATCCATTATGACTCAAAGAAAAGACATTTTAAAATCAGACTAAGCAAAGCAAAATTGGGAAGGTAAATTATTTGAAACAAGGCAAATGTCCATAAGTGAGCAAATAAGGAAAAAAAGCACATTTGTTGACATTGCATTGATTAAAAATGCAAAGTTAGGTGATCAAGACTTCTGACTTTTTTCTGAGATAGGGTCTCACTCTGTTACCCAGGCTGGAGTACAGTGGTGTTATCATGGCTCACTGCAGCCTCAACTTGCTGGGCTCAAGTGACCTCCTACCTCAGTGTCCTAAATAGCTGGGACTATAGGTGTGCACCACCACACTTGGCTAATTGTTGTATTTTTTGTGGAGATGGGGTTTCACTATGTTGCCCAGGCTGGTCTCAAACTCCTGAACTCAAGTGATTCGCCCACATTGGCCTCCCAAAGTGCTGGGATTACAGGCACAAGCCACGGCACCTGGCCTTCTGAATTTAAGGATTTAAAAAAGCACTTTTCAGCCGGGCGTGGTGGCTCACACCTGTAATCCCAGTATCTGGAGGCCGAGGTGCATCACCTGAGTGGGCCCTCGAGACCAGCCTGGCTAACATGGTGGAAACCCTGTCTCTACTAAAAGTATAAAATCAGCCTGCGCATGCAACACGCCCAATCCGTGGAATATTTGGGAGGCTGAGGCATGAGAATCACTTGAACTCCAGAGGTGGATGTAGGAGCTAGTGATCAGGCTACTGCACTCCAGTCTAGGTACAGAGTGAGAATCCATCTCTAAAAATAAAACTAACAACGCTTTCTTAATCGTGAATCGGCTCTGAAACTCCAAATAATAAAGCTTATAGTAATTGACAGAAGCTGGGGCGGGTAGCCTCAATGCTCTGCAATCCCAGCACCTTTGGGAGGCCGAGGGTGGGCAGATCAACGGAGGTCAGGAGTCTCAAGACCAGCCTGGCTGCACATGGTGAAACCCTTGTCTCTACAAAAATACAAAAATCTTAGCTAGGATGAAGGCTGGCAGGCCTGTAGTCCTAGCCACTGAGGTTTGAACTCGGGAGGTGGAGGCTAGTGAGCTGGTGACAAAAGCAATTGTACTCCCAGCTTCAGGACAAAGTGAGATCCATCCCAAAAAAAAAAAAAAAAAAAAAAAAAAAAATGCTAGTACTGCCAGTACCTGGTGTTTTATACAGATCATGTCATTGAATCAGTTCTGAGAGATGGGTATTATCCCTGTGTCACATAAGTAAATTGTGTTATGGAGAAGTTAAAAAGTTTGCCCAAGCTAACAAAACCAACCATGGCAATGCCTGAATTAAAACCTCCTTCTGCCTGACTGGAGCCGTGCTTTTCCACTGCAATTTGTTTTCTGAATTTTTATGTCAGATGAAGTAATAATTCAATTCAATAATACAATCACATAATCACAGACATGACCCAATTTTCAAAATCAAATGACCATCTTTTAGAGCCATGTTTCTCATCATGTTTTCTGTACTTACACTCTCAGTTTGTAAAAACAATGGTCTTTATTTATTTTAACTGTGGTTTTTACCCTGCTAAGTGTGTATGGGATTAAAAAACTCCCTATGGGAATATGCTAAGTAACTGGGTTACTAGTATTTTAAAACACAGAGTTAGTAAAGGAAATCACAAAAAGCTGAGCTGAATCCCAAGAAGGAAAGGGTTACCACAGCAACGGACTTTTACAACCCAACAACTGGTCATAAAAATCTAAATCTTTTACAGGGAAACTAGTTTTTTTTTTTTTTTTTGAGACTGAGTCTCACTCTGTCGCCCAGGCTGGAGTGCAGTGGCATGGTCTCGGCTCACTGCAAGCTCCACCTCCTGGGTTCACGCCATTCTCCTGCCTCAGCCTCTCGAGTAGCTGGGACTATAGGTGCCCGCCAACACACCTGGCTAATTTTTTCTATTTATTAGTAGAGATGGGGTTTCACCATATTAGCCAGGATGGTCTCGATCTCCTGACTTCGTGATCTGCCCACTTTAGCCTCCCAAAGTGCTGGGTTTACAGGCATGAGCCACCGCGCCCGGCCAGGGAAACTAGTTTATGGGGATTGTTTTTCATTGTGAGTCCAAGCTCTCTATTCAAAATAAGAAGCTCATGAATTCCAGTTCATAATTAATTTTTATTAATATTTTATATTTATAATATTTATGATATTTTTATCACTTCAAATTCATTCTAGCATTTGTCATTTTGTTGCATATTTTATGCAATTGTAATCATTGGTCACGTAACTATTTTGTTTTCTATCAATTTACTTATTGCTCTGCACACATATTTCTTATTTGTCTCTTTTTTATTACTTTATTATTATTTTTTTTAAGAGACAGGGTCTCGCTATGTTGCCAGGCTGGTCTTGAACACCTAGGCTCAAGTGATCTTCCTGTCTCAGCCTCCCAAACTGCTGGGACTATAGGGGTGAGCCACTGTGCCTGGCCTGCGCACATATTTCTAATAATGTTGACCACTTTTGAATTCTAGAATTTCATCATACTGGTATTTCATGGTATGATTAGCTAATTTAATAATATTCTTAGGTCTTGGGTTATTTCCATTTTTTCCTCTTGTTTACAATTAGAAATGTTATGGTGGAACCATCTGTACAAATTAGCTTTGCCAAAACTTCGTGTGTTTTATTATCTTAGGATACTTTCCCCAAGTAGAAATACCTGGCCAAAATGTGCAAACAGTTTTATAATCCCTTATGCATTTTCAGATATTTGGAAAACTTAAAATATATTTCAGTGTTACCAGCAATACTTGTATACTCACTTTTCCAAAAACCTACCAATACTAGGTTTTGGGGATTTTTTTTTTTTAAGAAAGGGTCTCACTCTGTCACCCAGGCTGGGGTGGCATAATCATGGCTCACTGTAGCCTCGATCTCCCAGGCTCAAGCAATCCTTCCCACCTCAGCCTCCTGAGGAGCTGGAATCACCAGTGTGTAGTGTGTACCACCATGCCCATTAATTTTTTTTCAATTTTTTTTTTGGGGGGGGTAGAGACGAGTTCTCCCTGTGTTGCTTAGGCTTGTCTTGAACTCCTGGATTCAAGACATCCTCCTGTGTTGGCCTCCCAAAGTGCTGGGATTATAGGCATGAGCCACCACATCTTGCCCCAATATTAGGTTTTATGAGAAAGAAAGAATAGGCTTTTATTTAGCCTTTTAAGTCTTAAGTTATCTAATTCAACCATGTACAGCGCTATTGTAAAGCTATTTTAATTTGTTTTCCTCCCATCATGTTACGCACTTTCAACCCACCATCACCACTTAATTTCCAGACAGAACATTAATTTTTCACTAGCAATACTTTATACTTTGTATATATTTGTTTTGTTTTGCTTTGTTTTTTTCTTTTTGAGACAGGGTCCCGCTCTGTCAGCTGGGCTGGAGTACAGCAGTGCGATCACCACTCACTGTAGCTGCAACGTCCAGGTCAAGCAATCCTCCCATTTCAGCCTCTCCAGTAGCTAGAACTACAGGCATGTGCCACCATGCATGGCTAATTTTTTTTGTATTTTTTGTAGAGATAGGGTTTTGCCATGTTGTCCAGGCTGGTCTTGAACTGCTGGGCTCAAGCAATCCACCTGACTCGGCCTCCCAAAGTGCTGGGATTATAGGTGTGAGCCACTGCGCCTGGCCATTCCACCTTGTATATTTTATTACTTACAAGAAGTTATGTCAAAATCTAAACTACTGACATTTGTCTGTACGTTTATTTTTGGAATTTTGAAAATACCAACCTGTAAATTGAAATATAGATGGAAAGAGAACATGTATTCCAGCACTATGAAAGTCAAACATGATGCCAAAATAAAGTGCAATGCTTCCAAAAATTGAAAAAGCATTCACAAAAGTCCAATAAGAAGTATCCAAGCCAATCTGTTGAGAAACCAGAGAAAAACAGCACTCATTTTGGGGAGTTAGCAAGAAATAAAGGATCTAACAAGCCTGAAAACAGAATTCAGCACGTTAGGCATGATGTGACTTGAATACTGGACCAGAAACTAAACCATCCTTGACTCAGGCAAGAAATAGAAAATGTGCTTGGTATAAGAGATGAAAATAGCATTTATATTTTGTAAGTGGCACAGGTGCAGTGGGAGTCAGTTGGATGTGCACGCCACCCTATATACAGAAATATAGATAGGTACCAATAGACACTGAATACGGCCAATGCAAGCCACGTACCTGGAAATTGACTGTTATTACAAGAGCAGAGGCAATGGTGACAGCAAAAGACTGGTAGTCAGAAGGTGCCTCTCCATCCTGCCCTACGGTTTGCAGATAAGCTCCAAGAGGTATGAAGAAGAGGATCATCGATGTTAGGACCCCATGCAACAAGCTTACGAAGAATCTCTTGTAGTTGAATAGTAAGTCTCTTTGTCCCACTATGTATAACCCAGGGAATCGGAGGCTCAGTTTGTCACTCACATCCTTAAGGAGAAAACAAAATGATGATATTTGATGCATCAGGTCAAAGCAGTCAGAGATACATTATAATTAATATCTCACAAAAAGTTGCAGCCTGCTGTTAAATTTTAGGAAGGCACAAACTAAACAAGATAATCGATCAATCCTGCAATATTTGTGGTGTGCAGAGCTCCACCTCATTGTTTAGACCACCATTACTTAATATTTAATTTAGAGATGGGCTAGGTATAAGTTTATTACTTTGCTACTTATGAAAAGAAAACAAATTAGTAATGTCAAAAAATATTTTTTTTCCTGAGTGAATTTTTACCTCCTGAGGCTATTTTTATCTCCTGAGTGAATATATATTGTTGCAAATCCTTTGGGGAAAAATTTTCTCATGCAAGTTGATGAGTTAATTATAAATTATTATTTTTTAGTCTTTATAGTACTTCTTTTTAAGAATTGGTATTAGATAAAAATATACACTGGCTACATAAATTTTGGAAAGGATTTAAACTTACTTTAAAATGAGTAAATTATTATTGTAGAGACATATTGGACTCTCAGGTGCTTTTTTTTCTTTTCTTTTTCCCTTTTCTTTCTTTCTTTCTTTTTTTTTTTTTTTTTTTTTGAGACAGTTTGTTGCCCAGCCTGGAGCACAGTGGCACAAACATAACTCACTGCAGCTTCAACCTTCCAGGCTCAAGTGATCCTCCCACCTCATCCTCCCAAGTAGCTGGGACTTCACAGGTATGCACTACCATGCCTACTAATTTTTAAGTTTTTCTGTAGAGATGGGGTCTCCCTATGTTGCCAGGGCTGGTCTCAAACTCCTAACCTCAAGCAATTTGCCTGCCTCAGCCTCCTAAAGTGCTGGGATTACAGGTATGATCCACCATGCCTTCAGGTATCTTCATAGTAAGGTCTTACTGTCTAAAAGGAACATAACAAATATATGTGCCAATGAATTCAACCCCAGTCACAGAAATCCTCTTTTCTCTCTTTCTGTCTTTTTTTTTTTTTTTTTTTTTTTTGCCTTAGAGATGGGGTCTCACTTTGTTGCCCGGGCTAGACTTGAACACCTGGGCTCAAATCATACTCCTGCATCAGCCTACCGAGTAGCAGGGACTACAGAGAAATCCTCTTTCCTTACTACAAAACAAGAAGCATAGCCTTGACCCTTGATGCCTGACAACAGAATTATAATAGGGTTTGATCAGAAAGAAGTAAACCAGAAGAATGCATTGAAACATTTGCTTGGGACTTCTCTAACGCATGCTCATCTGTCCTGAAGTGTCCCTGCTCGTGCGAGGCTCCTACCTGGTCGAGCAGTCCCATGAGGAGCACGGGCAGGCTGGAGTATAGCACGTTGTAGAGAGTGATGAACCAGTCCTCGTATGCAGTCTGTGAGGGGAGGACAGAGTCTCCACGTCACCAACAAAGACACATGCCAGCCTAGTTAGCACATACTCCTCTACTTCCTTTATTTAACATTTTGTTTGTTTGTTTTAATAGAGATGGGGTCTTGCTATGTTGCCTAGGCTGGCCTCGAACTCCCGGCCTTAAGCGATTTCCCCTTCTCAGCCTCCCAAAGTGTTGGGATTATAGGCAAAAGTCTATGCGCCTGGCCTGTTATCACTATCTTTTTTTTTTTTTTTTTTCTGAGACAGGTCTCACTCTGCCGCCCAGGCTGGAGTACAGTGGCACAATCTTGGCCCACTGTAACCTCTGCTTCCCAGGTTCAAGCAATTCTTCTGCCTCAGCCTCCCAAGTAGGTGGGATTACAAACACACGCCACCATGTCTGGCTAATTTTTATATATTTTGTTGAGACGGGGTTTCACCATGTTGGCCAGGTTGGTCTCCAACTCATGACCTCAGGTGATCCGCCCACCTCGGCCTTCCAAAGTGCTGGGATTATAAGCATGAGCCACTGCACCCAGCCCCATTATCACTACTATTAATGGCAAGGTAACATGAAAAAATAACCAAAGATAAAGACAAAAGCATACAAGCAAATCCCCTCCTTTTTTTCTTTTTTTAAAAGACAAAGTCTTGCCCAGGCTGGAGTGCAATGGCACAATCTTGGCTCACCCGCAACCTCTGCCTCCCGGGCTCAAGTGATTCTCCTGTCTTAGTCTCCCGAGTAGCTGGGATTACAGGTGCCTGCCACACCCGGCTAATTTTTGTATTTTTAGTAGAGACCAGGTTTCACCGTGTTGGCCAGACTGATCTCGAACTCCTGACCTCAGGTGATCCACCTGCCACAGCCTCCCAAAGTGCTGGGATTATAGGCATGAGCCACTGTGCCCGGCCAAACCCCTTCCTTTCTAAGGCAAAATGTTTTTACAGCACCAGAAACATTTAGAGAAGTCATGATCATTCTTAATTATGCCCCAACTGTAAGGAGACACAGCCCCAAAACTACAAATATAGAAGAAACAATTTGGTTTTTCAGAATGAGAATTTTATTCATTTAAGAGCTCTACTTAGTAAATGACAATAATAACAACAACATTACATTACCTGTGCAGAGTAGCCATTGAAGAAGGAGTACCAGAAATGAACCAAAGTAAAGGCAAAGTTTTTGTAAAAGAAGTATCGTAGGAACTTGCACATCCTTATGTAAGACCACCGGCCATGCACCAGCAGTAGCCTCTGCAGATAGCGGAACTGAGCAAAGGAATAGTCACTCGACATGACAGCTTGCATTCCTTCTTGTCCACTTATTCCAACGCCAATGTGGGCAGCTATAGGGCAGACGGAGAAAACACTGTGAATCATAAGCCGATTGTGAGGCAAAACATCAGATGATGAAAAGGTTTCATAGCAAACAAAAAACAAAGACAGACATTGATGGAACAATAATACAGAAGCTCTTGCTCACCATCCCTCGCCCCCAGCTCTTGAACTCAACTCAAAGTCAGTTACAAGTTGCTAAACAGAGCACATAGTAGGGCCTCCATAAATATTTGGGAAAGGATCTCATGTGGGTGGTGAATTCCATTTGGATTATCTGCCCAGATCACAGCCATCCCTTCCACCCACAGGGTGAGCCCCAGGCACCCATGTGTACACTGTGTCCTTGCCTCTTTGGCAGCAGCTGTATCAGTCATGGGCAGATACATAATTTGTGGTAGATACTACAAATCGGCTCCCCCAACTTGATTCCACCCTTGTTCTAATTAGAGAGATGGGAAAGGAAATAAAAACCTTACATTTCCCAGACTCCCTTGCAGCTAGGCTCTTTGTGAATTAGGTTCCACTGTTTAGATCCACTTATGACTTGGAAGCAGAAGTGAATCGGAGCCCAGCATCCCTTCCTCTTTTGGCATTTCTGCAGCAGAGCTCATATCTACTTTCCAGCTACCTGAATGTTGACAGGCTTCTTAATTAGAAGCTCTTTAGAGGAACCTCTTACCACTTACCAGAAGGGTAGAAGCTCTTCTGGTCAGTGACCCAGCCTAGAACCTGCTTCTGTAGACCATCCAGAGCTTTTGAAAGTACCTAGTCCCCTGTCTTAATCATTTCTTGCTTAAATACCAACTGAGGTCTGTTTCCCATGCTAAACCCTGACTGACAGAAAACCCAAGTTGAGCCAGTCTTTCTCTTGATATTCTGGAATTAGAAGTCAGTTATTTTGTGTCTAGAATTTTAAGGTCTAAATTCTTGAGGTAAAAAATAGTTATATTTCTTTCTCTCTCTCTTTTTTTTTTTTTTTTTTTTTTTGAGATGAAATCTTGCTCTGTCACCCAGGCTGCAGTGCAATGGTGCAGTCTCGCCTCGCTGCAACCTCTGCCTCCTGGGTTCAAGCAATACTCATGCCTCAGCCTCCCGAGTAGCTAGGATTACAGGTGTGTGCCACCACACCCAGCTAATTTTTGTAGAGACAGGGTTTCATCATGTTGTCCAGGCAGGTCTTGAACTCCTGAACTCAGGTGATCCACCCACCTTGGCCTCCCAAAATGCTGGGGTATTACATGCATGAACCACTGTGCCTGGCCAAAATAGATATATTTCTTCCTGAAGATTTCTAAGGGGCAGAGAAAAAAACTAGGAGGGGAGAGTTGTGGGGAGAAGGGAGAGAATGGAGGGAGAAAATGGCGGGGGAGAATGAGGGGAGAGAAGGGTGGGGAGAAGGGAGGGAGGGGAGAGAGGGAAGGAGGGGAAGAAGGAGGAAAGGGAGACAGAGGGGGAGAGAGAGAGATAGACACCGGGTTCCTGGTGCAAATCTATGTCCTTGTTCCAGTATCTTCCTGAGGCCTGGCTGCTTCTTGGACAACAGGAGGTGTCTTTGTATCTTTTTAGATAAATTTACTTTTTTCTTTTTTTTCTTTTAAGTTCCAGGATACCTGTGCAGAACGTGCAGGTTTGTTACTTGGGTATACGTGTTCCATGGTGGTTTGCTATACCTATTGACCCGTCCTCTAGGTTCCCTCCCCTCGCCTCCCACCCCCCAAATTTACTTTTTTCTTAAGCTAGCTTTGGTTGTTCTCCAATACTTGTAATCAAAAGAGTTTTAACTAAGAAACTATTAAACTTTCAAAGTCTTATTCATGGCCCTCCAGGACCTTAAGACATTTTTTTTTTCTTTACAGGGGGAAGGTTTGCAGAATGTATAAAATCCTTCCAATAGTCATAAATAACACTTTCACATTAGAGAATGATTAGTTTTGTCTGGGTCTTAAAAGTAATGAATGTGAAGATAGACAAGATCATTTAGAAAAGATATGTTGGAGAGCACAACCTATCGTTACTCAGACCCTGAAAAGTGGCTGCAAAGCTGAGGCATTTCTAACTAAAAAGAAGCCTCAAAAATCCTGCCCTAGTTATAGAACACAAGGTCTGGCAATTCAAACACAACTGTGATGATGTTTCCAAACCCACGTTTTCAGTAACACTTTGCAGTTCTAAAAAAACAGAACAAATTGCATCTCATATAATATTTACGATCTCTTTGAAAACACACAAATATTTCCTATGACCAGCATGGTTGCCAAACTGCGCTTTCCTGCCAAACCATGGCCTTTTCTTTCCTGAACAAGCCACCGAGGAAAATGCTGAGATTCTCTTGGCTGATGCGGCTGAGGAAGAGGAACCCCTGTCCCAGGCCCTGGTCCTGCCCCAGTCCTCAACTTTCCCACTGAGGAGACGAAGGACAAATGTGAAATGAACACTGCCATAGTTCCCAGGGCAACCAAAAGCACTGAACAGATACACTACAAGGTGACATTGGTCTTTTTTGTAATATTTAAGTATAGGCACTTAGAGTTTCCTGAAATCTCAAATGCGGTGTTAGGTGATTCACTGGTAGGCACTCCTTTATCATTCCTTAACAAAAGGATTATTTCCTCACTGCAGCAATAATCCCTCTTGCCGTTTTTTGTGTGTGTTTTTTGTTTGTTTTTTGTTTTTTTTTTTGTGAGATGGAGTCTTGCTCTGTCGCCCAGGCTGGAGTGCAGTGGCGCGATCTTGGCTCAATGCAACCTCTGCCTCCCAGGTTCCAGTGATTCTCCTGCCTCAGACTCCCAAGTAGCTGGGATTACAGGTGCCCGCCACCATGCCTGGCTAATTTTTGTATTTTTAGTGGAGACGGGGTTTCGTCATGTTGGCCAGGCTGGTCTCGAACTCCCAACCTAAAGTGATCTGCCTGCCTTGGCCTCCCAAAGTGCTGGGATTACAGGCATGAGCCACCATGTCCCACCTTGCCTTTATCTCTCTCCTGCTTCATGTATATTCTCAGGGTCTAAGACCAAGAAGAGACAACATCCACCCAGCTGGTATGAGATATCTTCAGGTAGGATAGAGGGAGAAGGCAGTCTGTGATAGTCCTTGGATCCTTGCTAGGGGCAAAAACATGGTGGGTCATGATTCCTTCACTTCTTCCAGACTATACTGCTAAACATGAATGTTAGCAAATGCTCAGATTATTTTTTGACACTTGAATTTCACTCGACTACTTTATGACCAACAATTTCTCTCTGTGTGTGTGTGTGCTTTTTTGTTGTTGTTGGGGAAAGGGTCTTGCTGTGTCACCCAGGCTGGAGTGCAGTGGTGCAAACATGGCTCGCTGTAGTCTCAACCTCCCAGGCTCAAGTGATCCTCCTGTCTCAGCCTCCCAAGTAGCTGGGACTACCTGTGCGTGCCACCATACTTGGCTAATCTTTCTGTATATTGTTCTTGATGCAGTTGGAAGAAATGACAGCTTTTACAAAGTACATAAAGGCACTAATACTACTTGTATTAGTTAGTCTAAGGAGACCCCCAAAGTTTCCTATATTATTGTCCCAAAGGGATGCTCTACAACTTACATATAAAAGTACCTGGGACAAGGTGCGGAGGCTCATGCCTGTAATCCCAGCACTTTGGGAGACTGAGGCAGGCAGATTGAGCCCAGGAGTTCGAGACCAGCCTGAGCAACATGGCAAATTCCCAACTCTACAAAAAACATAAAAATTAGCTAGGCATGGTGGCTCATGCCTGTAGTCCCAGCTACTTGGGAGGCTGAGATGGGAGGATTGCTTGAGGCCAGGAGGTAGAGGTTGCAGTGAGCCAAGGTCGGGCCACTATACTCCAGCCTGGGTCACAGAGGGAGACCTTTTTAATTTTTTCTTTTTTTTCTAAATGCACCTGGCATATAACAGTGCTTAATAAAAATTTTAAAACAACTTAAGGAAAACAAGCCCCTCTAAGATTATCTACGTTGACTTTGTGCAATCCCTCTCATTGCTGAACTCAGAGGAACAAAATGTTTCAAGCCTAAGTCACATAATCAGTTGATAAATCTCCAGAGCAAACCCGTCCCCTTCCATTATCTAGAAGACTACTTTATAACTGAATAAAAATCATGTTTGACTTGTCCTTTTGGCACAGCTAGTTATGTTAAAGGTACGTAATGGAAAATAAACTAGAGCTGGCTGGCTATGGAGGAAAGAGATAGATCTAATTCCAAGCAAGCAGTACCATTTGCATGGTAGGGCAAGCACATGCAAAAAAAAAAAAAAAAAAAACCCCGTGTGGATGAATTAAACTGCTAGTGACGACAGACATACGCACTGGTAAAGAAGGCAAGATGACATACATCATACAGCTGACTCCTGTTGAGGAAGATAAAGTTGGAATATTCTTAGTATACATCGAGGAGGAGGAGGAGACTAAGAAAAGAAAGAGACAGACTCATGAGCCACAAAATAGACTGAAAAGTCTAGTTATATATAATGCATTTAAGCACCACAGGAACATGCAATTACCTATGTACAGTCAGGTAATACTTCAGCTCAGTGATAATACGACAGAGCTGGAGGTGACATTGGGGATTATTTTCTTTTCCGATGAGAAAACTGAAACCTGAGCATAAGCCCGAGGTGACACCAGATTTTGGCAATAGGATGAGGATGAATATCCAGGTCATTAGTTTAAGTATTTTTATTACAAGATACTCCCTTATAGTAACAGAGGGAGGAAAAAGGAACAGGATTCAGACATAGAGATGAGGGCCGCGGGTGTGGTTCTGCAGGCTTTAATACCAGCACAACTGTATTTCTGCAAGGCAGGACTCAATCTTTTACTTGTGTGGACTTAATTTCTAGCATCCAGCAAAAGGCAGCCTTCTAGGGAGGTCAGGAGGATGGTGAGAGAACATGGAAGCTTTTCTTCAATGCTAAAACTCTAAACTCACTCCAGGTGACCCAATGATGAAGTTCCCACAGATTTACCAAAGGTAGGAAGAAAGTCCCAGAAAGAAATGCTTAGGTGAAGGAGAATGACATTGTCAAAGCAAGCACCAGAGCTCAACAATTTATGTCTTACAAAACTTATTAAATATCAGGGTTTTGTTTTGTTTTGTTTTTTTGAAATGGAGTCTCACTCTGTCGCCCAGGCTGGAGTGCAGTGGCGCAATCTCAGCTCACTGTAACCTCCGCCTCCTGGGTTCAAGTGATTCTCCTGCCTCAGCCTCCCGAGTAGCTGGGATTACAAGTGTGCACCACCACACCTGGCTAATTTTTGTATTGTTAGTAGAGATGGGGTTTCACCATCTTGTCAGGCTGGTCTCGAACTCCTGACCTTGTGATCCGCCCACCTTGGCCTCCCAAAGTGCTGGGATTATAGGCGTGAGCCACTGTGCCCAGCCAATATCAGGGCTTTTAATAAACCCGAAATATGGGATAGAGGGGAAAAAATACACCACATCTATGTAAAAGAAGAAAAATATAAGGATAAATTCCCCCCTCCATAGACCTTATCTTCCTCTTAGCATCCTTCAGGAGCCCTGTTAGCGATACTCTTTCCTCCTGATGGGCTATGGGCTTTCTGGGGGTAGGGTCACAGGCGTTGTCATGGTTAAGTTGCTTTATGAAACATCTGTTCTATGAAAACCAAAGCTGTAAAATCTACCAAAAAAAACCCACCCCCTACACATTCCAGCCATTTTTCCTCTCCAGAACGTTGGGCCCCGCTGGCCGTCAGTGCATGACTCACTTTTGATCATGTTCACATCATTGGCCCCATCTCCGATGGCCAGCGTAATGGCTTTCTTGTACCTCTTCACCAGGTCCACCACCATGGCCTTCTGCTTGGGGGTGACGCGGCAGCAGATGACGGCACTGCACTCGCAGGCCAGGTCCACAAAGTTTTTCTGCCGCTGCTCTTTCTTAGCTTCTAGCCTCCTTTTACTTTGGGTCCGCATCCGTCTTTCTTCTTCTGTTCTTGGGAACTTCAGCTTCAGAATCTTACTTCTCTTGGTCTTTTTCTCGAGAAGAATTTCATTCTGTGAAATCAGAGAGGGAAAAGGTTACATTCATTTTAGTTTTACCCCAGGAGTACCATTCCCAAGATTTAAATTATGTGAAGGATAATTTTTGGGTTATATCACTGATTGTATTTGACAAACAAATTTGATTTTATAATCAAAATATGTATATGTATGTGTATACATATATATACACACACATACATATATATATATGTATTTTTTTGAGACGGAGTCTCTGTTGCCAGGCTGGAATGCAGTGGCACGATCTTGGCTCACTGTAACCTCCACCTCCCAGGTTCAAGCGATTTCCCTGCCTCAGCCTCCCGAGTAGCTGGGACTACAGGTGTGCGCCACCATGCCTGGCTAATTTTTTTTTTTTTTTTTTGTATTTTAGTAAAGACAGGGCTTCACCATGTTGGCCAGGATGGTCTCCATCTCCTGACCTTGTGATCTGCCCACCTTGGCCTCCCAAAGTGCTGGGAGTACAGGTGTGAGCCACCGTGCTTGGCTATATATATATTTTTTTAATGGAGATGGTGTCTTGCTGTGTAGCCTGGGTTGAAGTGCAGTGGCTATTCATTCACAAGTGTGATCATTGCATGCTGCAGCCTCGAACACCTAAGCTCAAACCACCCTCCTGTTTCAGCCTCCAGAGTAGCTAGGACTACAGGCGCATGCTACCACATCCAGCTTATAAAATATATATGCAACAAAAATTTAGAAAATCCAACAATCTATAAAGAAGAAAATGAAAAATAACCATTGATTAATAAACCAAGATAACCACTTTGACCTCTTTGATATACATCCTTTCATATATCATATACTATTAAGTCTTTAACTTGGAAAATTCGCACTTTCATGTATAGGCTAAGAGACTTTTAGGTTGGCAGTTAACATGTGAAAGCATCTAAAAGTGGCCCCAAAAGAACTTCTTTCTTCTGAGTTAAAGGCACAGATACACTAATGATACATACCAACCAAGAACCAGTGATGATTAACGCACGGTTTCCACCGGGTGGAAAAAAAGGTTCCTGCACAGGAGATGCAAACTTTGCATAGACTCCACCTCTATTCCTCTGGTTTTCCATCCTTGCATGAAGAAGAGAACTAGGGGAAAGCAAATTTAAGTGTTTAAAGTGTAAGACCATAAATAGGCCCTTGATTCTGAGATAATTTTGACTTAAAAAAAAAAGTGACAAAAAAACAAAGTTTACCATCTTAACTATTTTTGTTTATTTTATTTTCATTAAAATTTTTTTGAGAGAGGGTCTCACTCTGTCACCCAGGCTGGAGGGCAGTGGCATGATCATGGGTCACTGCAGCTTTGACCTCCCAGGCTCAAGTGATTCTCCTGCCTCAGCCTCCTGAATTGCTGGGACTATAGGCACATGCTATCACGCCCGGCTAATTTTTGTATTTTTTGTAGCAATAGGGTTTCGCCATATCCCAGGCTTTGACCATTTTTAAGTGTACAGCTTAGTAGTATTAACTATAGTCACATTGTTATCCAACTAATCTCTAGAACTTTTTCATCTTGCAAAACTGAAACTCTATACCTATTACACAATAACACCTCATCTCACTCACCCTCCAGTCCCTGGTAACTTCCAGTTTACTTTCTGTTTGAATGAATTTGAGCACTCTAGATACCTCATATATGTGAAATCAAACAGTATTTGTCTTTTTGTGACTGGTTTATTTCACTTAGCATAATGTCTTCAAGGTTCATCTATATAACATGTCATAATTTCCTTCTTTTTAAAAGTTGAATATATTCCATTATGTGGAGGCACCACATTCTGTTTATTCATTCACACAATGATGGGCACCTGGCTTGTGTCCACCTCTTGGCTACTGTGAACAGTGTTGCTATGAACATGGGTGTGCATGTATCTCTTTGAGATCCTGCTTTCAATTATTTTGTGGATATACCCAGAAGTGGGATTGTTGAATTATATGGTAATCCTTTTTAAAATTTTTTGAAGCATCACCATACTGTTTTGCATAGTGGCTGCACCATTTTATATATTTCATCAACAACACACAAAGGTTCCTTCAACAATGCTTATTTTCTATTGTGTTTTGTTTTTGATAGTATCCATCCTAAAGGGTGTGAGGTATTATCTTGCTTTGGTTTTGATTTCTCTTCCCCTAATGATTAGTGATGATGAGCATCCTTTCACATGTTTATCAGCCATTTGTACATCCTCTTTGGAAAAATGTCTACTCAAAGTGCTTTACCCAATTTTTTTTTTAATTTTTATTTATTTATTTATTTTTAGACAGAGTCTCGCTCTGTCACCAGGCTGGAGTGCAGTGGTGTGATCTCAGCTCACTGCAACATCCGCTTCCCAGGTTCAAGCAATTCTCCTGCCTCAGCCACCCAAGTAGCTGGGACTACAGGTGTGTGCCACCACGCCTGGCTAATTTTTGTATTTTTAGTAGAGACAGGGTTTCACCATATTGGCCAGGATGGTCTCAATCTCTTGACCTCACAATCCGCCCGCCTCAGCCCCCCACAGTGCTGGGATTACAGGCATGAGCCACCGTGTCCAGCCAGCCTTTTTTTTTTTTTTAACTGAGTGACATGTAATTTTACTAAGTCTCGATTCGTCCACCATGGGGGGGTACCATGTTGTTGGTAATTCACCATTTTTCAAAGACAGCTAAAGGAAGATACAGTTGAAAATGTATACACAGCAACAGAAGAAAGGCAATCTTAGGCCAGGCACTGTGGCTTACACCTGTAATCCCAGCACTTTGGGAGGCTGAGGCGGGCAGATCATCTGAGGTCAGGAGTTCCAAGCCAGGCTGGCCAACATAGTGAAACTCTGTCTCTACTAAAAATACAAAAATTAGCCAGGCATGGTGGTGGTGCCTGTAATCCCAGCTACTTGGGAGGCTGAGGCATGAGGATCACTTGAACCCAGGAGGTGGAGTTTGCAAAGAGACAAGATTGCACCACTGCACCCCAGCCTAGGTGGCAGAAAGAGTCTTTTTCATTAAAAAAAAAAAAAGGAAAGGCAATCTTGATCTGAATTAGAATACTGGCTATTGTTTGTTAGGAAGACACTTATTTTCATATAAACAAAATTATATCTGTGAGAAATTCTCAGTGCTTTATATCAACAAATTGAATGTTTATGTTAAAATGATATATGTGACAAGGCCACATATAACACTTTCATGTGATAGAAAAATGAGTCATGAAACTTTGGAGTGGAAGGGACCTTAAATATCTTGTCCAGTCTCTTCATGTTACAAATAAGGAAATCAAGCCAGAGGAAGGTGATGTGATTTGCCTGCTGCGAGTTGATAGGAAGAATGGAATGAGGACTCAGTTATCTTGTAACTCCTGGCTCAGGACTCTTACTATTACACGCAAAAAGCCATTGTTCTTCTCCTTTCAAAGAAGGTTTCTCAGCCTTGGCACTCTTGATGTCCTGGGCCTAATAATCCTTTATTTTATGTGGCCATCCCTTGCACTGGAGCATCCAGTGCATCCCTGGCCTCTACCCATTAGAAGCCAGGAGTACTTCTCCTCCGCAGTTGAAACAAACAAGTGTCTCTGGACAGTGTCAAAAAGGGTCCCTGGAAGGCAGAGTCACTCCCCACTGAGAATCATTGCATATAGTAATTAACCGAATTACTTGAAACCCAGAACTAAAAGTAAACTCATTAAGCATTTATTTGTCTGTTGCTACTTTTTTTTTTTTTTTTTTTTGAGATAGAGTCTCGCTCTGTCACCCAGGAGGGCTGGAGTGCAGTGGCACGATCTTGGCTCACTGCAACCTGTGCCTCCCAGGTTCAAGCGATTCTCCTGCCTCAGTCTCCCGAGTAGCTGGGATGACAGGCACCCGCCACCATGCCCGGCTAATTTTTGTATTTTTAGTAGAGAGGGGTTTCATCATATTGGTCAGGCCCTCAAACTCCTGACCTCGTGATCCACCCGCCTCAGCCTCCCAGTGTGCTGGGATTACAGGCATGAGCCACCGTGCCCAGCCTGTTGCTACTTTTTTAAAACCTAACAACACTAAGGGGCATGGTTAATGTGCCTCTACTCAGGCACACAAACTAAATCAGTTCTAAATGGAACTGAGTTAGATCATAAGGCTACTGATTTTGTCTAATTTAACGGAACACCTAATATATTAGAACAACTAGAAAACACTTTATCACCGTCATGAGAAATAAGACGAATATTGACCATCAATTCCCTCATCACTTTATCACACCTTGCAAGTGTGTATGTTAACAGCTTAATCTGACTTCATGCTGGCCTGAGAGAGGTGTTGTAGGGAAAAAGCTGAGGAACTGTCAGGCCATCAGTAAACACAGTAACTGTGTGCAGCATATTATAGCTTCAGAACAAGACATGGCTTTTTCATCATACATTTCCAGGTCTGCTGCGACTCTGATTTAAAGCTAACAAATGTTTCAGCATATGCTGACATTTGAATTATCAGGCCTGCCCCACCTAGACTAGATTACAGAGGACCTACATGATGTAACCCACCCACACATTTCCTTCTGGGCAAAAGCTTTTTTTTCCTTTCTTCTATTTCCCTTTCAAAAGTAAAAGTTCCTAGAAAAAGCAAAACAGGACTATAATTCATATTAATTTGCTAGTGATATGACAGGTTCACTTCCTTTTCCAGTAGGTGAACAGAGAAGACTTTTTTTTAATGAGAGAGTTTCGCTGTTGTCACCCAGGCTGGAGTGCAGTGGCGTGATCTTGGCTCACTGCAACCTCTGCCGCCTGGGTTCAAGTGATCCTCCTGCCTCAGCCTCCCGAGTAGCTGAGATTACACTTGCCAGCCACCACACCCAGCTAATTTTTGTAGTTTTAGTAGAGGTGGGGTTTCACCATGTTGGCCAGGCTGGTCTCGAACTCCTGACCTCAGGTGATCCACCCACCTCAGCCTCCCAAAGGGCTGGGATTACAGGCATGAGCCACTGCGCCTGGCCTGAGCTAAGAAGGAATGGAGAAAAGTGGCCTCTGAATGGCCCCAAGTTTCCCTAAAAGTAAAATCTGCTCAAATTTAGGCTGAACCTTGATTACTTGGAACTGCCTGTTACTGTCTTGCTTCATTTAAACTTGAGGAAACTGCCCCAAGTGACATATCGTAGCCCCTATTTCTCCATATCTGCTATCTTCTACAGACAGCCTTGCATTTGAAAAGATGAGCTCTTATGTAATTTCATACTGCAGGCTTTTACTCACTTAATATCTTCCCCATAGCAGATGGTGGTGTCTTCAGTCAGAAGTTCACAAGCAAATCCTATATTTTCAGCAGTTTCTACAATAGAAAAAAATTAAGTCAATGTCATTCCTGCTGTTTTTATTTTGTGTTTTTGAGACAGCATCTCACTCCCATTGCCTAGACTGGAGTGCAGTGACACGGTATCTCCTCACTGCAGCCTCAACCTCTAGGGCTCAAGTGATCTTCCCATCTCAGCACTGTCCCCATCCCCCAAGTAGCTGGGACTACACAACTCGCTACCAAGCTACCAATAGAAAATACTTCTGTATCTTTTCTAGAGACAGGATTTCGTCATGTTTGCCAGGCTCATTCTTACTGTTGAACTGAATAATTGATTTTACCTAGTAATGATATTTTTTAGTTCATGAACATAACCAGATTCACATAAATACGCTGTTTTTCTATAGCGATCTATAGGAATCACATGCAGAAAAAAAAATGCTGTTCTCTATAAGAAAATAAGTGAAAGTCAAAGTCTAATTTGAAATGTTTTCAATAAATAAAATGTGCTATATTATCAAACATATAAACTGGTTATTTAATAAACCAATGTTCACTAAATTACTAAACACTTTCAGTTCATGGTTTAATTACTCTGTTATTGGCAGGGGGAGGGGGGCAGAGGGAAGCATAATAATTTCCACCAACCCTTACGTGAAGATTTTTTTCTTCCTTTTAAATTACCACCCAATTTGGCATTTATTTAAGGTCAGGGCTGTGCCTCCTGTAATTTTGCAGAGTGTATAACCCATTGACGATTTCAGAGCAAGAGACGTTATTTGATTTCTTGTGGAAGGCTTGCAAAGTAAAGTGTCAATACCAAACAAGTGCTTGTTGAGTTCTAAAGTTAAAAAATTAAAATAATTCTTTCCTTAGGTATACAATTTTATTGCCAAGCAATAAAATTGGCAAGAAAACCGAAGTTATTGTTCAGCACTTTGTATTGTTCTATTCTGTACCCACCAAATGTCAAAGTACTGGAAGGACAGAGGGATAAGAGGGATGGCCCTTTCAGGACGGGAGCCCATGTCTGGCTGGAGAGATAAGACCAATTATAATCATCAAGACATGGCCAGGAGCTAAATTATGAGGAAGAAACTGCTGCTGAGGGGGACCAGGAAAGGATGCAGAAGGGTGTGCTGGAAAAACAGAGGAGAGTTTCTCAGAAAAAGCATCTTCCGCCCAGAGAAACAGTGTTTGTACAGGATGAAAAGTCTGAGGAGGTCATCTTGGGCAAAGGAAACGGCAGCTATAAATATTTGTGAATTAACAGATATGCTTCCCTGCACAATGAATTACCCTTTTTGTCTCCAGTAAGCACCCAGATCTTAATGTCAGCTTTTGCAAGTTTTGAAATGGTTTCTGGAACTCCATCCTGTAGCTTGTCTTCAATAGCTGTAGCTCCCAGGAGCTAGAATGTATATTTAAAAAAAAAGGGGGGGGGGATTAGCAAATAAACCAAAAGTTTTCTGTAATTACAGGTTGCCAACCTGTAAAAAGAAGGGCAAATTATACTTCCTGGTTGCTGCTCTCCTGGTGCCAATGGCCAGTGTTGACAGGGAAGGCTGCCATGTTTCTCAATTACTGCAAACCAACACAGCTAAAAACATTTTCCCTAAAGGATGAACTATTTAATTTAGCAAGATAAAAATGCAAGTACAAAATCAAGGATGTTAAAAATACTTTCCTTGTGTATTTGTGGCTTTACACTGACATTAACCAGTTGCAACACTAGCTATTTGTTGAATATTTTCCACTGATCTAAACTCTATGAAAACTATGTATTAAATTTGGAAAACTTTTAGAAACAATATATTTTTCTTATTTCAAGATTTTGCAGAATGTGAATTGTTTCAGTAATTCCCCCAATGTAATAAGTATTAGATGCAGATTCGTTATTGTTTAAAAATTATAATGAATTTTAATAAGTGATATACAAATTATGGAATTGAATTAGAATCTCTCCTAATGTATTTTGTCTTTTGGTTTCTCATAATGGCAACTTCTGTTCTGCTCCTATTTTGGTGAACAAAAGAAATTACCTTCTTCCATTGTGCCGGTGTCAAATGTTGAAGTTGCAATTATCTCTTAAGCATGAGATCAAATATTCAATAAAACTTAATAAAAATTTCAATTCTGCTTAGAATATCAAAGAAAAAGTTATTAAGGCTAAAACTCACAATTAAATCTTTTTCAATCTCCTCATATACTTTATCCAGAGCTTCGTCCCGGTTGGTGGAGACCACACTGGCAGCCATAAACTTTTTATTCCATTGTGCAAATTCTTTTTCTTCAATTTCCTTGTAGCAAAGGCATAGGGTTCTAAGAGTTTCATTTGCAAAGATCTGTTTTATTTAAAAAAATAAATCCACCAATGCAAAGAATAGTTAATTTTATGTAATTCAGGATCAAGTATGAAATTTTACTTTGAAGTAATATACTAACAGAATTTAAAAAGAGACCATTAAAGATGACGGATTCTGTACAAATACATTTTAGAGAGGGGATTAAATGTCACTTCTTTTTTTTTTTTTTTTTGAGACAAGGTTTGGGTTTATCATCCAGGCTGGGATACAGTGATGCAATCCTGGCTCACTGCAACCTCTGCCTTGCAGGCTGAAGTCGTCCTCTCACCTCAGCCTCCCAAGTAGCTGGGACTACAGGTGTGCACCACAACGCCTGGCTAACTTTTGTACTTTTTTTGTAAAGACGGGGTTTCATCATGCTGGTCTTGAACTCATGAGCTTATGTGATTTGCCCAACTCAGCCTTCCAGCATGCTGGGATTATAGGCATGAGCCACTGCGCCCAGCCTAAACGTCACTTTATAATAGACTTTGCTTTTCTAAACTTCCTTAGGGTCCAGGACTGTACTTCTAGTTTCCAAAGGGAAAAGTTTGTCTTTCTTCTAAGTCTTCTATTACCTTTCTCTTTTTCTCTTAATGAT
This sequence comes from Papio anubis, assembly GCF_008728515.1. NCBI lineage: Eukaryota > Metazoa > Chordata > Mammalia > Primates > Cercopithecidae > Papio > Papio anubis. The sequence goes on from NC_044994.1 coordinate 50,165,695, forward strand.
TTTTCTCTTAAAGATTTTCTCTTTTTCTCTTAATGACTAGGAAAATATCAGACTAAGGGAGCTGCCTTGGGGTGTAATGACGTAAGCATGAACCTGACAACTTTATAACTTGTTCCAACAAACTGCGATACGAGTCCAATCACCTATGAACTCTCCACCAAGCATGATTCCCTCAAACCAATTCTAAAATACAGAAGCCATTATTAAAGCTGAGGTCAAACCTTTTAATGGTAAAGAGTATCTGGCAATTTTTCAATGGTGAACGATTTGAACATTTTCTTTTTTTTTCTTTTTCTTTTCTTTTTTTTTTTTTGAGATGGAGTCTTGCTCTGTTGCCCAGGCTTGAGTGCAGTGGTGCAATCTCGGCTCACTGCAACCTCTGGCTCCCGGATTCACGCCATTCTCCTGCCTCAGCCTCCTGAGTAGCTGGGACTACAGGCACGCGCCACTGCGCCCGGCTAATTTTTGTATTTTTAGTAGAGATGAGGTTTCACCATGTTGGCTAGGATGGTCTCGATTTGTTGACCTTGTGATCTGCCCGCCTCACCCTTCCAAAGTGCTGGGATTGCAGGTGCAAGCTACTGTGCCCAGCCCGATTTAAACATTTTAAGCAGTTTCAACAAGAACCAGTAAATATCTCATTACTTTATAGTCATATCTTTTTTTTAAAATTAAATTAAATTTTTTATTTTTTGAGACCAAGCTTTGCTCTTGTCACCCAGGCTGGAGTGCAATGGTATGATCTTGGCTCACTGTACCCTCTGCCTCCCAGGTTCAAGCGATTCTCCTGCCTCAGCCTCCCAAGTAGCTAGGATTACAGGTGCCCACCACCACACCCAGCTAATTTTTTGTATTTTTAGTGGAGACGGGGTTTCACCATGTTTGGTCAGGCTGGTCTTGAACTCCTACCCTCAGTTGATACACCCACCTTGGCCTCCCAAAGTGCTGGGATTATAGGCGTGAGACACCATGCCTGGCCTATAGTCATATCTTGTCTAGCCAAGATGGCAGAAGTGGTTCAACTGGTTGAGTATTTGCTTTCAAGATTCTTTGGAAGGTTCTGCATTTATTTGATTAGATTGTCATCGTTCATATCCTCATAAGATCTCATCAGTTTTAAGTGCATCAGCATCAGTATATAATCTTAAAATGTGACTCTATCTAGGAGACAATATATTAATCAGGCTCTTCTCTGAAGGATGTTTGGGTGGTTCTAAAACTCAATCGACCCTTAAAGCAAAGGGGAAAAATCTCCAACCTTTATTAAGTACCTCCTAGGTGCTAGCCAGTATGGAAGATGCTTTCTCTTGCAATGGTCCTCCAAGATAGGAATTATCCCTTCCCTCTTTCATGGGGGGAATTAATGATTCATATGATATATCTACCATTTTTTCCAAAGACACAAGCTAGTAAAGAGGCAGGGACACCAGGTCTGCCTGATCTCCTCCATGCCTCCTTGCCATTGTTGTACCAAACAACAGTGCAAGATCCAGAGATATTCTGAGTAGTGGCAACATCACGGGACTAAACATACAGACAGCTTCCTAAGGACTTGGAAGTAATTAAGATCAAAGTGATTTTACCAACAAAGCTATCAAAAGTCAATGATCCAACACATTGCTCTGTCATCCTGCCACATATGAATGCTTTCCTTCCTTCACACTACACCTTGAAGTTAGTGGAGTTCTTGGGGGCCACATACATAGTAAGACTACAACCTAGTATGGTTGTGTAGCTTGCTCAAGGTCACTGGAAGAGAGCTAAGTCATTCTCCTGCCTCAGTCCTATAGACCTTGAAGACTCACATGCTGGGAGAAGGCACCACGGTGATATCCCAGGAAGTCAGTGGTAGGGGCAGAACTGGAACCCAGATGGCTATATTTCTACTTTGCTGCTACTTCCACCCCAACTATTCCAAAGCAAAGGGAGGGTCAGTAGTTAACATACAGCTTTCATGCAAACTTAACAGACAGCATCAGAGAGTAAGATCAGAATCCCTTGCAGAAAGAATAAAAGTGGAACTTACATCCAGAGCATCCTGTGTTTCTTGCTTAGTAGGATTCATTCGATGTAACCGTTCATAAATAACTGTGTCAGCACCTTTACAGTAAAGCCTGATATTGCCTTCTGGGGTTCTTACTGGCAGTAAAAAAAGGAAATAAACACAACAAAGTTTGATTTTTTTAATATATATTTTTTGAGACAGGGTCTTGCTCTGTCGCCCAGGCAGGAGTGCAGCAGTGTAATATTGGCTCACTGTAGCCTTGACCTCCCAGGTTTGCAATCCTCCGATCTCAGCCTCCCGAGTAGCTGGGACAACAGGTGCATGCCACCATGCCTGGCTAATTTTTATTTTTATAGATATGGAGGCCTCACTATGTTATCCAGGCTGGTCTTGAATTCTTGGGCTCAAGTAATCCTCCTGCCTCAGCCTCCCACAGTGCTGGGATTACAGATGTGAGCTACAGCACCCAGCTAAGTTTGATTTCTTAATATAAAACTACATTTACAAAGTTAATTTGAAGTGTTACTATCTCATAATTCACTATTAGCTTAAAACCATCAGTTCCTCTAGAAAAGTGTTGCCTTCAACAAAACTGGTAAGTCATTATCTACATTGAATATAATAGTGAAATAAATATAAAAAGATTCCTTCACAGTCAGCTCTGTTTTTCATAACTTTAGTTATTCTTCCAACAAATATTTACTGATTCCCTACCATATGCTATGCCATGTGCTAGTTACTTTCTTTCATAGAATTTTTCTCCATCCAACCAACAGGAAGTTTCTTACCTATGAACTCACAACACTTACTGCCTTTAATACTTGGACCACAACACCCCTCCTTGTGACCTTTTTATTTTTTTGTTTTTTTGATTAATGCAATAATTGTAATACATCCCTCATTGCTAACTAGATTTTAAGTCAAGGTAGATGGCAAGCACGATAATCAGTCTAGATCTGTGTGAGGGACACAGAAAGCATTCAGTAAGTGTGCCTAAGGAGAGTATAATAGACAGTTAAACCTATATATTTTTATTGGTTAAAAATTCAGTCATAGTGGAGAAGGCTTGTAGACACCACCTTAACCAAGTGATCAAAGTTAACATCTCTAATAATGAGACAAACCAATAATATATACCTTCTGGCCAGGCAGGGTGGCTCATGCCTGTAATCCCAGCACTCTGGGAGGCCAAGGTGGGCCGATCACCTGAGGTCAGGAGTTGGAGACTAGCCTGACCACCATGGAGAAACTTTGTTTCTACTAAAAAATACAAAATTAGCCGGGAGTGGTGGCGCATGCCTGTAATCCCAGCTACTCAGGAGGCTGAGGCAGGAGAATTGCTTGAACCTGGGAGGTGGAGGTTGTGGTGAGCTGAGATCATACCATTGCACTCCAGCCTGGGCAACAAGAGTGAAACTCAGTCTCAAAAAAATATATATATATATATAAAAAATATATATATATACACACACATATATACATATATACACATATATGTATATACACACATATATACATATATGTATATATACACACATATATACATATAAATATATACATATGTGTGTGTATGTGTGTGTATATATACACCTTCTGATGTGATACTTAAAGAAGAGCACAGCATCACTTATGGACTCTTCCTGCCAACAATGTGTAACCTAGCTCTAATCATGAGGGAATATCAGACAAACCCAAGTTGGGGGATAGCCTATAAAATAACCAGTGTGTGGTTTTTAAAAATGTCAATGGATGAAAGATCAAAAAGAGATTGAACCATCCTTGACTCAGAGTCATGATCACCTAACGTAACCTGTGATCTTGGATTGGATCCTGGATGAGAAAAACATAAAGAATGAACTTCCCTAGTAAAATCTGAAAAAGTCTATTGATTAGATAATATTGTACTGTGTTAAATTTTCTGGTTCTGATCATTGGACTGTATATATAAGTGAGTGTTCCTCTTCTTAGGAAATACCTACTATGGTATACAGTATAGTATTTAGGGGAAAGGACATTAGGCCTGCAATTTAGTCTCTTTTTTATATTTTTATTTTCTTTTTTTATTATGTAATCTTGCTCCTTCTAGTGCAATTTATTCTCAAATGGTTCAGAAAACAATAATCTGTATGTATGTGTACATATATATGTATGTGTATATATAGATATATAATGAAATTATATATATATATGGCAAATGTTAACAATTGCTGGATATGGAAGAGTATGAGAGTTCTTTAAACCATTCTTGCAGCTTTTCTGTAAGTTTGAGATTATTTCAAACTACAAATTTAAAGCAGTTCAGTGGTAGGAAGTGATTTTCATCTTCACTTGGTGGTCTGCTATGTGCCTGCATTGCCGGTATGATTTTGATTCATAAGTATAGTCTTGATTTTCTCAGAAATCTTTTCCTGCTGAGCCCTCCCTTCCCTGCCATCAAGTACAGAAGACAGCACTCAGAGGTGCTCAAAAAATAAAAGAGCTTGTGTTGTTTAAAATAAAAGACTGCTACAAATGTCTATCTGCTACTTCAGAAGCGTTCCACCTGCCACCCCAGATTCAGCATCTGGCAGCCCACATGGTTAAAGAATGTCAGCAGCTGTAATCCCAGCTACTCAGGAGGCTGAGGCAGGAGAATCGCTTGAACCCGGGAGGCGGAGGTTTCAGTGACCTGAGATCGCACCACTGCACTCCTGGGTGACAGAGCAAGACTCCATCTCAAAAAAAAAAAAAAAGAGAGATTAAAAAAGAATATCAGCAGCATATGCAAGATTCAGAGATACTGCGGCTGTCCCTTTGAGTAGGGAACACAGTGAAGAATGAAGAAAACAATACTAGTTTCAAAAAATCTGCAGAAATCTCCCAGGAGCCAAGTAGCTCTTTCGCTGGCTGCTTTATCCTGGTGCCATTCAATACAATGGGCACAAGCAATATCTAAATGAGCGATTCATAGACAGACTCTGAGGGGGACTTACCAATGATAGACATTCGCTTCCGGTCACTGTTGAAGTCCAAAATGGCAAGAACATTATAAGTCCTTTCAGTGCCCAGCTCACTGATGGTGATGGTGTTCTGGGTCCTGGCGAGGAAGGCAAAGCCAAAGTTCCTGGCAGCGTTTACCAGGGCACCTTCATCTGGAGAGGCTGCCTGGTAGTTGAGCTGACCTAACAAGGAAGCGAGAGAAATCCCAGAAAAGCTGTAAAACCAAATGCAGAGCTCATTGTTGAGGCCTCCGCTGAGGCTCCTGTGGGGGTCAGCTGGGCTGCAAAGCCCAAAGCATCCCCAGGAAAACAAGTCATTGACTCTGAAGGGTTATGCCAAGATGGAAACTTCTTTGTTTTATCTTGACTTATAAACAGTAATACAAACTAAAAGTGAAACATTGGCGAAGAATGGGGGAAAATTCCCATAATCCCACTATCCACAGGAAAAACAACAGGTGTTGACACTTTATCATTCCTTCCAGCGCCTTTTAAAATGTCTGTATCTGAAATTGTTTCTATCAAGCTGAATATACATTTACATCTTGATTATTTTAATGCTGTATCTGAGTATATTGCCATCCATTTTTAAATTCTTTATAAACATTTGAACAGTTGTAAACATGTTATCATTTTCCCATTACAGACACTTAGTTTATTTCCAAAGTTTTTTACTCTCAAAAAATAACATTTTAATAACCCTCTTGTATGTGTGCAAAGACTTTTCTGTTTCTTTTTTCCTTTTAGAGACAGAGTTCTCCCTATGTTGTCCAGGCTGGTCCTGATCTCCGGGACCCAAGTGATCCTTCTGCCTCAGCCTAATGAGTAGCTAGGACTACAGGCGCATGTCACCACACCTGGCTTATTCTCTTTCTTTCTTGTTTTTCTGAAACAGGGTCTCACCCTGTTGCCCAGGCTGCAGTGCAGTGGCACGATCATGGCTCACTGCAGCCTCAATCTCCCCAGGCTCAGTGATCCTCCTACCTCATCCTCCCAAGTAGCTGGGATTACAGGTACATGCCACCACACCTAGCTAATTTTTTGTATTTTTTTTTATAAAGACAGGGTTTCACCATGTTGCTCAGGCTTTTCTCAAACACCTGGACTCAAGTGATTTGCCTGCCTCAGTCCCTGAAGTGTTGGGATTACAGGCGTGAGCCACTGCCCCGGCCCCTGGCTTATTTTCTAAGAGCAGATTCCTATTAGGAAATTACTGAGTCACAGAACACTGACAATTTTAAAACTCATTGGTGTACATTACTAATTTGTTTTCCAAGAAGGTTGTACCAGTTTATCTTCCTCTGAAAGAGTATGTTTTCTTTCTTTCTTTTGTTGTTTTTTTTGAAACAGGGTCTTACTCTGGCACCAAGGCTGTAGTGCAGTGGCACAATCTCAGCTCACTGAAGCCTCGACCACCCCAGGTGCAAGTGATCCTCCTACCTCAGCTTCCCAAGTAGCTGGGACCCGGCGCATATCACCACGCCCAGCTAATGTTGGTATTTTTTTGTAGAGATGGGATCTCACCACGTTGCCCAGGCTATTTTTTTCTTTACCATAGCCATATTCTCCTTATAAAAAAACAAAACAAAACAAAACAAAACAAAGTAAAACAAAAAAACACAGGCCAGGTGTGTTGGCTCACACCTGTAATCCCAGCACTTTGGGAGGCTGAGGTCAGGAGATCGAGACCATCCTGGCTAACATGGTGAAACCCTGTCTGTACTAAAAATACAGAAAGTTAGCCAGGCATGGTGACGCGTGCCTATAGTCCCAGCTACTCAGGAGGCTGAGGCAGGAGAATCACTTGAACCCAGGAGGCGGAGGTTGCAGTGAGTCGAGATCGCACCACTGCGCTCCAACCTGGTGACAGAGCAAGACTCCATCTCAAAAAAAAAAAAAAAAGAAAGAAAAAAAAAAAAAAGTTGAAGCCGGGCGCGGTGGCTCAAGCCTGTAATCCCAGCACTTTGGGAGGCCGAGACCGGTGGATCACGAGGTCAGGAGATCAAGACCATCCTGGCGAACACGGTGAAACCCCGTCTCTACTAAAAAATACAAAAAACTAGCCGGGCGAGGTGGCGGGCGCCTGTAGTCCCAGCTACTCGGGAGGCTGAGGCAGGAGAATGGCGTGCACCCGGGGGGGGGAGGTGGGTGTGGGGGGAGATCCGGCCACTGCACTCCCGCCTGGGGGGCAGAACGAGAACAAACCATCTCAAAAAAGAAAAAAAAGAAAAGAAAAGTTGAAACCAACCAACCAACCAACCAACCGACCAACCAACCAACCAACCTTAGTTTGATCACTATCCGATATCTTAATGTTTAAAAGTTAAATAATGGGAAATTGTCTTCTATTCACAACTACATTTCAACAATAAGAATAAGCTAGGTTCCGTGGCACATGCCTGTAATCCCAACTATTCAGGAGGCTGAGGCAGGAGGATCACTTGAGCCCAGGAGTGTGAGGTTATAGTGACCTTTGATCATTCCACTGCACTCCAGCCTGGCAGACAGAGCTAGATGCAGTCTCTTTTAGGAAAAAGGAAAAAACCAATAAGAATAGGAATAAATCTCACAGCCAGATACACAAAAGAGTACATATGCTACATGATTCCACTTACATAAGCCAAAAACTGACAAAGCTAATCTGTGTTATTCGTAGTCAGGAAAGTACTTTTCTTGGAGAGTTAATCACTGGAAAGGAATGTAAAGGGAATTCTAGGGGGATTGACAAGGTTTTTTTTTTTTTTTTTTTTTTTTTTAAATCTGAGTGCTCATTACAAGAGTATTAGTTTGTGAAAATTCATTGAGTTATATACTTATGATATGTACGTATCTCTGTATACGCATGTTGTACTTCAGTAAAAAGTTTAAAAAATACTCTGCCTACCCAAGATCTTCTATTTTTCTACTCTAGTTATTTTGTCTCAAAATAGAAGGAAAAGCATTTCCATGGCCAGATGACTTTGGACAGAAAGAGCATTTAGTTTTCCAGAATACTTTGACCAGGATGAAGGCCACAGATGCATGAGCAGCTGTTTATCCCCTAGTCTCACTTGGAATCATCAGTGCTCTGGGGTAATGGTGGCAGAGAGAGCTAAACACACCTCCTTCCTTCACAATTGGCTCAGAAGATTCACTCTTTAAGTCAGTATTAATCACTTCCTAATTAATAATTAAAGATGACACTTTAGGATCTCTCTATATTAGTTCACCCAGAAAGTCATTCACTAGAAGCTATAAATGCACTTCCTAAATCCGGCCACGTAGCAAACATATACAAGTGCCAGAGGGCAAAGTATTCAACCAGAGACAAATCAGCAGTGGTGAGAACAAAGCCTTTCCCTTCAGCAATTTAAGCTGGCACAGCGATATATGGCATAAGTGACAGCAAACGCATTTCCAGTAGAAAAAAGAAACAAAATAATAAAAGGTGGTAAAGTTCCCACAAGTAAAACAATCATATCTAGAGCAAACACCTTAATCTTTTTATCATTAAAGAAAAAAGAAATGTTTTCCATTACCTTCCGATAATGGAATCACAGAATTGTAGACTAACAGAGATGGGAAGAATGTCAGAGACTTGGTCCAAATTCCAACCTTGTGACTGCTGGAAGACACTTGGACTAAAAAACTATGCAGCCATAAAAAAGAACAAAATCATGTCCTTTGTCACAATAGAGATTAGGCCATTATCCTAAGCAAATTAACTCAGGAACAGAAGACCACATACCTAACACATGTTCTCACTTAACATTGGGTACTCATGGACATAAAGATTGCAAAAATAGATAGTGGGGACTTCAAGAGAGAGGAGCGAGGGAGGGCAACAAGGGTTGAAAAACTTATTATCAGGGCCAGGCGCGGTGGCTCACGCCTGTAATCCCAGCACTTTGGGAGGCCGAGGCCGGTGGATCATGAGGTCAGGAGTTTGAGACCAGCCTGGCCAACATAGTGAAACCCCGTCTCTACTAAAAATATGAAAACTTAGCCAGGTGTGGTGGTGTGCACCTGTAATCCCAGCTACTCAGGAGGTTGAGGCAGGAGAATAGTGTGAACCCAGGAGGCAGAGGTTGCAGTGAACCGAGATTGCACCATTGCACTCCAGCCCGGGCGATAGTTCGAGACTCCATCTCAAAAAAAAAAGAAAAAAGAAAAGAAAAAAACTATTAAGTTCTGTGTTCACTACCTGGATGATGGGATCAATTGTACTCCAAACTTCAGGATCATGCAATATACCCATGTAACAAACATGCACATGTATATCCTGAACCTAAAATAAAAGTTGAAGGTGTAAAAACAAACTAAAACAAAACAAAGCCACCTTCCTAAGAAAACTCTTTATGGCAAACTCTTTATTTATGGCACATTTAGAGGCAACTAGAAAGACCTTCTTTGTGTTTCACACACAATTTTTGACTTGTGAAATTGATGTAATCAAAGAAAGATGCTCCAACCACAAATCCTACCTCTCAGTTCTCATTATCCTGATTCCCTAGCCTCAGGGTAATGGTGGCAGGAGAAAGCTAAATGCACCTTTCTTCCCTCCTTCATGACTGCCTCAGCTGATTCCCTCTACTATTTTTTTGAGACGGAGTCTTGCTTTGTCACCCAGGCTGGAGTGCAGTGGCACGATCTTGGCTCACTGCAACCTCTGACTCCCAGGTTAAAGCAAGTCTCCTGTCTCAGCCTCCTGAGTACCTGGGACTACAAGTGCCCGCCACCATGCCCAGCTAATTTTTGTATGTTTAGTAGAGATGGGGGTTTCACCATATTGGTCAGGCTGGTCTTGAACTCCTGACCTCAGGTGATCCGCCTGCCTCAGCTTCCCAAAGTGCTGGGATTACAGGTGTGAGCCACTGCACCCGGCTCACTCTAATTAAGTGACAACAAACTACCTGGCCAGGCATGGTGGCACACACCTGTAATCCCAGTGCTTTGGGAGGCCAAAGCAGGTGGATAGACCAGCCTGGGCAACATGGGGAAATTCCATCTCTACTGAAAATACAAAAAGTTAGCCGGGGTTTGGTGGTGGGCACCTGTAATCCCAGCTACACAGGAGACTGAGGCAGAAGAATCGCTTGAACCTGGGAGGCGGAGGTTGCAGTGAGCTGAGATTGTGGCACTGCACTCCAGCCTGGGCAACAAGAGCGAGATTCAGTCTTTAAAAAAAAAAAAAAAGCCGAGCACGGTGGCTCACACCTGTAATCCCAGCACTTTTGGGAGGCCAAGGCTGGAGGATTACTTGAGGTCGGGAATTCAAGACCAGCCTAACCAACATGGAGAAACCCCGTCTCTATTAAACATGCAAAATTAGCTGGGCGTGGTGGAGCGTGCCTGTAATCCCAGCTAGTCGGAGACTGAGGCAGGAGAATCGACTGAACCCAGGAGTCGGAGGTTGCAGTGAGCCGAGATCACGCCATTGCACTCCAGCCTGGGCAATAAGAGTGAAATTTGGTCTCAAAACAAAAACAAAAACAAACAAACAAAAAAACCCTACCTCTCAGATGTCTTTTTGTCCTCAATCCTCTCACCCCCTTTAAATGATTTGCCAAGTGTCTCCCACATTCATGGCTTTGTCATCCTTCCCAAAGACCCCACGCTAATACAAACCTTCAGCCTCTGTGCCAATCTCCAGTGCCTGCCTGCTTCAGACTCTCGCACCCAATGTGATGCGCAAAACTCCTGAGACAAGCTCTCTGATCATCGATTCAAAACCTCCAGGTGAAGTGAAGGCTTCCAAGTCTTCCACACTCTGCTCTCACAGGACCTCTGTGCAGGCGGGAGTCTGCAATGGCCTTAAGGTTCCCATCCTAGGGATGTACGTTCACTTTCTCCCAGTCAGACAATCAAGCACTAATCTAGGTACTGCTGTGAAGGGAATTTGCAGATGTACGATCCTAATCAGCGGACCTTAAAAATAGATTATCCAGGTGTTCCTGACTTAATTAGATGAGCTTAGCACAGACCTCTTCTTGTGGGGAGACTTGGAGCAGTATGAAAAAGGCTCAATTTAAGGGAGATTCTCCACTGCTGGCTTTGCAGATGGAGTGGACCAGCTGGCAGGGAATGAGGGCAGTCTCTAGGAGGGGAAAGCAACCCAGCTGACAGCCAATAAAGAAATGGGGACTTCAATTCTACAAGCATAGAGAACTGAATCCTGCTGCAACCACACTGAACGTGGAAGAAGACACTGAGCTCCAGATGAGAACATGGCCCAAACTTGATTTTAGTCAGATGCTGAGCGGAGAACCCAGTCATGCCATGCTAAGAATTCTGCCCTACAGAACCGTAAGCTAATGAACGGGTGTTTTCAGTAGCTGAGTTACACTAATTCACTACAGAGTAGCAGAAAACTAATGCATGTGGCTGGGCATGGTGGCTCACGCCTGTAATCCCAGCACTTTGGGAGGTCAAGGTGGGCAGATCACCTGAAGTCAGGAGTTGGAGACCAGCCTGGCCAACATGGGAAACCCCATCTCTACTAAAAATACAAAAATCAGCTGGGCGTGCCTGTGGGCACCTCTAGTCCCAGCTACTCAGGAGGCTGAGGCATGAGAATTATGCTTGAACCCGGGAGGTGGAGGTTGCAGTGAGCTGAGATCGTGCCGTTAAACTCCCGCCCGGGGGGCAAAAAAAAAACCTGTTTTTCAAAAAAAAAAAAAAAAAAAATTGGAGGCGTAGTCCTCAAGGTCCTTTCAAGGGATCCTTTCCTGGTACTTTATGGTTAAAAGCCAAAATCAATTTCTCTAAGCTCCTGCACTAGAAACGTAACATGTCTCTATTCTGTACAACCCTTGACCTCAGCTGACAGTGGACAAAGAGTTGCAATAGGTTAGGCTGGAGGGACTTTGTGTTCTTGTTTTTTTTTTTTTTTTTTTTTTTTTTGAGACCAAGTCTTGCACTGTTGCCCAGGCTGGAGTGTAGTGGCATGATCTCGGCTCACTGCAACCTCCGCCTGCCAAGTTCAAGCAATTCTCCTATTCAGGCTCCTAAGTAGCTGGGATTACAGGCACATGCCACCATGCTTGGCTAATTTTTTGTATTTTTAGTAGAAACGGGTTTTCACCATGTTGGCCATGCTGGTTTCCAACTCCTGACCTCGTGATCTGCCCGCCTCGGTCTCCCAAAGTGCTGGGATTACAGGTGTGAGCCACCACACCCAGCCCTGCTGGAAGGAACTTTGTACATCCAACCTTCTTACTACAACACCGAGGAAGGTGGTTCTCAGACAGGGACCCAAACTGGACTGACTCATCTCTAGCACGTAATCCAGGGCTCTTCCCATAATATCCCACTGGGGAAAAATAGAATAGGGACTACAGGATGAATTTACATTGGCCTAAGTTGACCAGTTAGCCCTTAAAACACTATCATGTACTCAGAGAAGAGTACAACAATTGTACTAATGAGTCAAAACCAAAGAGAACCAGGTGACTTTGTAATGTCATACTTTATGCTTACAGACTGAGTAAAATTGGCTTGGCGCGTCAAATAGACTTTGACCTCTGCTTCCATGATTCATGAGCTGGTATCGTCCCTTTCTATCTTTCCCCACATTGTCTGCTGATAAACGCTTCCATGTATCCATCCTAATCTGAACTCTGTTACCTTGCTTCATTGCAATATTAGATTCATCTTTGGAAAATGGGTTTCTTTGCAACTTGCTGAAAAGTATCACATACAGCTTCTGTACATTTAGGTGTTTTTTGTTTTGTTTTGCTTTTTGTTTTTTTGAGATAGGGTCTCACTCCATCACCCAGGCTGGAGTGTAATGGTGAGACTATGGCTCACTGCAGCCTTGACCTCCTGGGTTCAAGCGATCCCCACCTGAGTAGCTGGCACTACAGACATGTGCCATCACGCCTGGCTAATTTTTGGTATTTTTTGGTGAGATGGGGTTTTGCCATGTTGCTCAGGCTGGTCTTGAACTCCTGAGCTCAAGCAATCCACTCACCTCGACCTTTCAAATGCTGGGATTACAGGTGTGAACCACCATGCGTTGGCCTACACATTTAGTTTTTATGCATATTCCTTCTCTAGAAATTTCATACCTGCTACATATGAGACATCAAGGTTGAGAAGAGAGAGGGACTTATGTATGCTGCACTGACTGAAGTAAAAAGTGGAAGATGTAGTGAAGTGGATGAAGTGAATGAATGAAGTGAAGGCAGACTATGCTTCATTACAGAAACACCAAAGGAACTCCTTTTGCTCTTTCTATAAAGTGCACGTGTGTCTATATAACTTATCATTATGTCCATTTGTGATAAAATGACTAGCTTTCCTTGATATAATCAGGACAAACTTGCTGTGACAAAGCTGGCACAAACTGCATTGAAGGATTCTGCAAAGGAACTTACAAGTCATTCTGCTTGTTCCCATGAAATTCACATTAATTATGCTCCTTTAAATGGAAAAGGCACCCAGAAGAGATCCAGGCTGAGGCTGATATTATTTCAAACCCAAACTATAACAGAATCTATTAAATAAGAGCATATATCTAAAATTATTTGGTAGAAAAGATTAGTCAAGTTCAGAGTCCATTTCTGATATAGATAAGGCTTGACTTTTCACACTCAGTAAATGCTCAGTAATAAATGTGCTAAGAAAAGTTAGATTCTTCTATCATAATTCAAGTATCAATCATTTCAATAAGATTTCATTTGCAAAGTGAAAAAAATACACCTGGAGCCATAACTATGAATAAGATGTAAATTTTCAGGGACAAGAAGCTTGTTTCCTACTTTGCTCTTCCATAAACCCTCTAGTGGTAAGTGCTGAAAAACATTCACTGCGTTCGAATATGCGACAGATTTGTACTACTTGACATGCATTTGAGTCATAAGCAGGAGTTACCCGGAAACAAAAAACCTGGTCTCTAATGCCTGAGATGCCAGAGAAACACTCACCATCAGTCCTATCTACCATGACCGTGTGGCAAACTGCGAGCAGGAAGAAGAACTGTCGTACTTCCGGCTCTTTCCCCGACTGGATTTGCTCAATAAGATAGTGGTCATAAAATGCAAGCTTCCCATCAGCATATGTATTCCAGCTAAAATCAACTTGCTGAAAGAAATGGAGAAAAACAAAATATAATTTTATAAAATATTTTTCACTTAACATATGACATGAACTTTCCTTGAAAGGCAAGGTTTCAATTATGCAAAAACCACCTTAGGATTTTAGCACATTCTTAAATGTCAAGAGGCTCACAACTGTCTTCAATAAAAAGATACCTTTTTTTTTTTTTTGGAAACATATATGACCATATATGGGTCTCACTCTGTCACCCAGGCTGGACTGCAGTGGCTTGATCTCAGTTCTCTGCAACCTCCGCCTCCTGGGCTCAAGCAATCCTCCTGAGTAGATGGGCCTGTGGGCGTGCACCACCATACCTGGCTAATTTTTGTATTTTTTTTGTAGAGATGGGGTTTCTCTGGTTTCAAACTCCTTGACTCAATTGATCTGCCCATCTCAGCCTCCCGAAGTACTGGGATTACAGGCATGAGCCACCAGGACCAGTCAAAAAGGTACTTTGTGGTGGACTAAACTGTGTTCTCCCAAAAGATATGTTGAAGTTCTAACCTCTGGTACCTATGAATGTGACCTTATTTAGAAACAGGGTCTTTACAGATGTAATCAAGATAAAATGAGGTGACACTCAATTAGGGTAGGTCCTAATCCAATGATTGGTATCCTTATTAGAAGGGGAAGTGTGGACACAGAGACACACAGACACACAAGGGGACACCATGTGACAACAAAAGCAGAGATACAGAGTTGTGTTTCCAAGTCTCCAAGCCAAGGAACACCAAGGACTGTGGACAACCACCAGGAGCAGGGAAGAGGCAATGAAAAGAGTCTTCCCTAGACCTTCAAAGGAAGCATGGCCCTGCTGGGACCCTGACATCCCTAGCATCCCAAACAATTCTTCAGCTTAAAGGCCTTACCTCTATTTTGTTATGGCTGTGTTGAGAGGCATCCCGATGGTCCCCTGAGAAACAAACAGGACAAAACAAATTGATTCTCCACCTGTGTCCAGAGGCCCCTCCTTACATGGCTTTGCTTATGTAGTGGTGGAGGTAAGACCATATATGGCCTGGACACATATTTATTATCTGGCTCTTTACAGAAAACATTAGGTGATCCCTGGTCTAGTTATTCAAATACTGGTGCCTGTCCCTCCCTACTACTTTCTCCTAGGGGCCTGGGTCATATCCTTTAAAATGCTTTACCTCCCCCAAGTCAGAAGGATCCACACATGTGAGCCACGTCCTCAGCCCCTCAGTGCCCCACCATCTTCACTGATACTCCTTATGAGAAAAGGCACTCACGGTGTACAGTTTCCTACAAGTAGGAAGTATATATACATGTCCCTATATCATTTTAAACAATTGTGTTTTTAAGTCTATTTAAAATAGAGAACACTCTATTTGAATCTAGTATTAACCTTAATATTATTTGTAAATTTACAGAAAATTAAATTTCTAAATGTTTCAGAAAATTAGAACCGAAATCAACTTTTAAAACTATTGGCTGGGTGTGGTGGCTCACGCCTGTAATCCCAGCACTTTGGGAGGCTAAGATGGGCGGATCACCTGGGGTCAGGAGTTCAAGATCAGCCTGGCTAGCATGGTGAAACTCCATCTCTATTAAAAACACAAAAATTAGCTGGAAATGGTGGTACACACCTGCAGTCCCAGCTACTCAGGAGGCTGAGGCAGGATAATCACTTGAACCCGGAAGGCAGAGGTTTCAGTGAGCCAAGATTGCGCCACTGCACTCCGGCCTGGGTGACAAAGCGAGACTCTGTCTCAAAAAAACAAAAACAAAAACAAACAAAAAAAACCAATTGTAGGCCAGGTGTGGTGGCTCATGCCTGTAACTCCAGCACTTTGGGAGGCTTAGGCAGGTGGTTCACTTGAGGTCAGGGGTTCGATACCAGCCTGGTCAACATGGTGAAACCCATCTCTACTGAAAAAAAAAAAAAAATTAGCCAGGGGCGGTGGTGTGCGCCTGTAATCCCAGCTACCCAGGAAGCTGAGGGAGGAGAATCATGTGAACCTGGGAGGTGGAGGGGTTGCAGTGAGCTGAGATCGCGCCACTGCACTCCAGCCTGGGTGACAGTGAGACACTGTCTTAAAAACAAAAACAACAAAGAAAACAAAACAACTGTAGTGAAATACACATAATAAAATTTACCATCTTAACCAATTTTTGGTTTGATTTTTTGAGTCAGGGTTTCACTCTGTCACCCAGGCTGGAGTGCAGTGGTGTAAACCCAGCTCACAATAACCTTGATGTCCCCGGGCTCAGGTGATCCTACCTCAGCCTCTCAAGTAACTGGAACTACAAGCACATACCACCATGCCTGGCTAATTTTTGCATTATTATTATTTTATTATTGTTTTTTGTAGAGGCGTGTGTTTTTGTTTGTTTGTTTGTTTGTTTTTGAGACGGAATCTCGCTCTGTCACCCAGGCTGGAGTGCAGTGGCACAATCTTGCTCACTGCAACCTCCACCTCCCGGGTTCAAGTGATTCTCCTGCCTCAGCCTCCTGAGTAGCTGAGACTACAGGTGCCTACCACCACGCCCAGGTAATTTTTGTATTTTTAGTAGAGATGGAGTTTCATCATATTGGCCAGGCTGGTCTCGAACTCCTGACTTGGTGATCCACCCACCTCAGCTTCACAAAGTTCTGGGATTACAGGCGTGAGCCACAGTACCTGGCCAGAGATGGGATTTTGTCATGTTGCCCAGGCTGGTCTCAAACTCCTGGTCTCAAGGGATGTGCCTGCCTCAGCCTCCCAAGGTGCTGGGATTGCAGACGTGAGCCCCTGCACACCAGCCAACCAATTTTTGTTGTTGCTGTTTTGAGACAGGGTCTTGCTCCGTCACCCGTGCTGGAGTGCAGTGGTGTACTCACTGTAGCCTTCAACTCCCAGGCTTAAGGGATCTTCCTGCCTCAGCCTCCCAGGTAACTGGAACTATAGGCATGCAGCACCAAAC
The DNA here is from genome assembly GCF_008728515.1 of Papio anubis. Taxonomy (NCBI): domain Eukaryota; kingdom Metazoa; phylum Chordata; class Mammalia; order Primates; family Cercopithecidae; genus Papio; species Papio anubis. The sequence continues at coordinate 50,182,684 of NC_044994.1, forward strand.
TCTGCTAATTTTTAAAAAATTTTTGCTTTGTTACCCAAGCTGGTCTAGAGTTCTAGGCCTCGAAGTCTTATTATTATAGGCATGAGACACTGCACCCAGCCCATTTTAACCACTTTTAAGCATACGGTTCAGTGGCATCAAGTATATTCACAATGCCGTGCAGCTATTTCATCTTGCCAAATTGAAACTCTGTACCCATTAAACAGTAACTCCCAATTCCCCTGACCCCGGCCCCTGGTAACCATCATTCTACTTTGTCTGTATACATTTGATTATACTAAGTACTTCATATAAGTAGAATTATACAATATTTGTCCTTTTGTGACTGGCTTACTTCACTTAGCATAATGTCCTTAACTCATTTATGCCTAGTGTTCCATTATTGGAACACTAAGCATGTGGGAGTTATTTATATCCTACTGCTCAAGGTCATCACCAAATTCTGATTGCAAAAATTCAAAAAAATTTAACCTCTGGCATAAATGAGTTCAGGTTCATCTGTGTTGTAGCATGTGTCAAATTTTCCTTCCTTTCTTAGACTGAATAATATTCCATTGTGTGTATCCACATTTTGTTTATCCATTCATCCACTGATCAACGTTTGGGTTGCTTCTATCTTTTGGCTATTGTGAATAATGCTGTTATGAACACAGGTGTACAAATACCTCTTTGAGCCCCTGTTTCAGTATTTTTGAGTATATAACCTGAAGTGGAATTGCTGGATCATATAGTAATGAGACTTCTAATTTTTTTCTTTTTTTTTAGACAGAGTCTCGCTCTGTCGCCAGGCTGGAGTGCAGCGGTGCGATCTCAGCTCACTGCAACCTCCGCCTCCTGGGTTCAAGCAATTCTCCTGCCTCAGCCTCCCAAGTAGCTGGGATTATAGGTGTGCGCCACCACCATACCTGGTTTAATTTTTGTATTATTAGTAGAGATGGGGTTTTGCCACGTTGGCAAGGCTGGTCTTGAATCCCTGACCTCGTGGGATCTGTCCGCTTCACCCTCCCAAAGTGCTGGGATTACAAGCATGAGCCACCGCCCCGGCCATGATCCCACTTCTGGCCGCTGTCCTCTCCCACGCATGTGTCCCCAGTGCTGTCCATGGTGCTCCTCTGGTGCTCAGCTGGAGAATGGTCCCAGCAGCAGGACTCCGCATTGGGAGGGCACCAGCAATGCCAGGAGACAGGCTCTGGTCCAGGTAGTGCCCTGCACATGGCAGGCAGCCCCACTGCCCCAGAAAATGAGTGACGGCTTCCACTCACCGTATATCTGCCCGTTGATACAGCACTTTTTAAAGGTCATGATATTTTGTGTGAGTGTCCCCGTCTTATCAGAGAAGATATAATGGATCTGCCCGAGCTGTTCATTGAGTGTGGTGGTTCTAGCTTTTGCAGGTGTGTCCTTCTCAGCATAGTACATTTGCAGGTCCCAGTTGATGAAGTGACTCTGTCCAAGACGAATCACTTCCACGCTAGGAAGACAGAAGATTATTTTCCGTAGGGAGCTCAGATATGAGTGGCAAGTAGTAGAGATTTTATTCTCATTGTACAGACAAGAGCAAGCTGCTTATTTACTGCTATGGTCTGAATGTTAGAATCCCCCTCCAAATTCATATGTTGAAACCCAGTCCCCAATTCAACAGTATTGAGGTGGGGCCTTTCGAAGGTCATTAGGTCACGAGGGCTCCACCCTTACGAATGGGAATAGTGCCCTTAATAAGGGGCTCAAAGGAGCTTGCTTGCCCCTTCTGCCATGTGAGGATGTAGCTGGAAGGCACCGGCTGTGCCTATAAAGCAGAAAGTGAGCCATTGCCAGACCCTGAATCTGCCGATGCTTTGATTTGAGACTTCCCAGCCTCCAGAACTGTGAGCAATAAATTTCAAAGATCTTTTGTTACATCAGCCCAAACTAAGCCCTCTCCAAGGAGACAAGCCCATGCACTCAGCCTCTGGTTTCTCCTAACCACATGCATCATTCTCAGGTGTCAGGGTCAAGCTGATTTTAGACAAGTAATTTCCATTCAAAATTGCTCAGTGAGATTTGCCACTCACTCCTGGGCACGTTTAGCCAAGGCACCCATGTTCAGAATCCACAGCCCAGCAGAATGGATGACACAGCAACACTGCAGACAGAGCAGTGGACACAGCAAGACTGACTCTTCTCCCCCATTCCCCATAGCACCCAGGGGCACTGGAATGGTCGCGTTCACCTTTGCCCTCAGTGGTAGGGCAGAGGGAGTGAGAATACCCTAGGGTACAGACTCCTCTGCGCTCTCAAATAGGGCAAAAGGCTTTTGGCAAATACCCCAAATCGTGATCCCTAAATTATGATAAGGTTATAGAATATCCAAAATAAGATATTATAAAAGGATCATGTGAATTTTAAAACTGTAAGGGACATTACCTATCTCAGTTATAAGGAAGCTGTTTACATAGCCAGCAATTGTTAGGTGGGCAAAGGAAGTCCATAACAAGTTAAACAGATGGAAAAATAATGCTCTCCCCACTTCTTTCCCTTCCATAAATATTTCTTAAGTACCTACTATGTACCAGATACCATTCTAGGTGCAGGGGACGTGTCTGTAAACAAAACAAAGTCCGTTCTCTTAAGGAGGTTACTTTCCAGTAGAGACAGACAAATATATAAACTAATAAAGAGAGGCTGTATCAGAGACAGAAGTTCTCTGCGGAAAATCAAAGCAGAGGCCAGGTATGGTGGCTCACGCCTGTAATCCCAACACTTTGGGAGGTCGAGGTGGGCAGATCATGAGGTCAGGAGTTCGAGACCAGCCTGACCAACATGGTGAAACCCCAACTCTACTAAAAACACAAAAATTAGTCAGGCATGGTAGCATGTGCTTGTAATCCCACCTACTAGGGAGGCTGAGGTAGCGGAATCACTTGAACCCGGCAGGCGGAGGTTGCAGTGAGCTGAGATCGTGCTACTGCATTCCAGCCTGGGAAACAGAGCAAGACTCTGTCTCAAAACAAAACAAACAACAAACAAACAAAAATCAAAGCAAAGCAAGGTAAGGAGATATGAAGATCTCCATGAAGGAGAAGTGGTCAGAAACAGAATGAATCAGGAAAGGCCATGGTAATAAGGTGTTGTCTGAGTAGAAGCCTTTTTAGTGAAAGGGGAGCAGATAGATACCTACATAAGGATGCTCCTGGCAGAGAAAAGAGCGGGTACAAAGGCCCTGTGGCAGGAAGAGTATCAAGGGGCCAGAGTGGCAGAAGCACAGGGAGGTGGGCTGAGATGCAAAAGGTACGGGCAGAGTGGAAGGCTGAGCACCAGATCACACTTGGGGCCTTGCGGGGTGGGTTTATTCTGAATGAGGGTTGAAGTCAAAGCAGAGATACTATCTGGAAGAACTTGCTCCAGCATGTTTTCAAAGGACCTTTATCTCCAAGAAAATAAAGAAATCATATTTGTCACGTGACATACCTTTATACAAAATTACGTATACAGTTTCTTTTATAATACACATTGATAGTTTTAGGCAAAATTATCTGTGTAACAGTTCCCTTGACAAAGGTAACACTCATCTCAGTTTTTCTCAAAGTAGCCGTGGAACAGATGGCTGCCCCAGGGCTTTCCTTCATGTTAGAAGAACAACAGTAACTAATGCACATATAATGACACTAAAATAAAATAAATGCCTCTAATGATAGGTGTGTATGTGATCCCTATGTCTCTGGGCTATTCTTTATCAGAACTAAGAATGAACTCTGGCTGCTGGGTTTATTCCAAAGCACTAACCCTCCCAAAAAGCTCTCAAAGTCAGTTTGGCCAAGGGCAGTGAACTTTCCTATTAAAAAGAGAAAAATCCCGGGCGTGGTGACTCACGCCTGTAATCCCAGCACTTTGGGAGGCGAGGTGAGCAGATCACCTGAGGTCAGGAGTTCAAGACCAGCCTGGCCAACTTGGTGAAACCCATCTCTACTAAAAATACAAAAAAGTAGCCAGGCGTGGTGGCAGGCACCTGTGATCCCAGCTACTCAGGAGGCTGAGGCAGGAGAATCGCTTAAACCCGGGAGGCGGAAGTTACAGTGAGCCAAGATCATGCCATTGCACTCCTGCCTGGGCAACAAGAGTGAAACTCCATCTCAAAAAAAAAAGTAAAAGTGAAAAATTAAGAAATATCACCAAATCAGCTGCTTACCACTTATCAGAGATATATGCCCCTGACTTTGTTGTTGTGATTGAGATTTGAGATGAAAAGAGAACATTTTGAGAGGTTGATGAAGGACAGGAAATTTCTTTCCTACCAGGAGGTAGTGGCCAGAAAGCACAAGTTCTCCACCTTAGGTGTGGCAGATGATAATAAGGAAGGCTCACATAAGAGGTGAGGACCACTTTCGAAAGGGAAAACTAAGTTTTTCCATCACATGCTAAATCTTCCCCTCCTCCCAGGTTCTTTCTGAAGTCTGGGCTTTGGAACCCGGTGTGAAGGGAACCTCACTAATAAGACAATGACTATAGGAGTATCAATCGATCTTTGAAATTCCCTAGCCTTATCTGCAAACAGGATGAGATAAAAGGTGCCTGGCACAGAGTGGATACTCAAATGTTAACTTCCTTTTCCTCTCTTACCCTCAGTTCTGAAATGAACGAGATTTTCTTACCTGTTCTTTGTGACCTTTGAAACAATGATTGTTAGAAATGAAGGCACTACGTTGGGAGAAGGTACAACATTCTTCCATTAAAGCAAAATGCCAAAGAGGACAGCCTTACCTGACATAGAGAGAGATGGGTACCATGGTATTGAGAACAATGATATAGCCCCAGAAATTGAGGAATCCACGGTAGGAGGGTGTAAAGTCTTCTCCATCATAGAGGTACCAAGAGTAATTGCCCACCTGTGCTTCCCAATAAGCATGGCCGATGGCAAGACCAGCAGAAAGCAGACTAAGAACAACAAAGATCTAGAAGACAGAAAACATTTAAATGCATTCTGAAGATGGATTTCCAACCTCTTGCATTTCCTAGATGCTAATTAACTTTACTCAATACTTCATACGTTTGAGAATTTAGTAGTCTGTAAAAATAATGTATGTCAAATAAAAACAGCGCCAACATAACGCTTTGAAAGTCTATTTAATTGCTACGATTGACTGATGTATCCTACATCTCCCACAGAAGGTGAGGTTTTGTTCCCAAAATTATCTTTCAAAAGAGAAGGTGGTGTCTTATATTCAAATCCTTGAAGAGTCTTATATTATAGGGCATTCTCTCAATTATGTTTACTTTGAACAATAACATACTGTTTGGGGAAGGTATCTTACTTAGCATGAAACAACTTCCAACAAGGCTGAATTGGAAAACTGGAATGCTTATAGAAAATATTCAACAGATTTTTTTAAAGACAGTCTCACTGTATCGCCCAGGCTGGAGTGCAGTGGTGCCACTGTGGCTCACTACAACCTCCGCCTCCCTGGTTCAAACAATTCTCATGCCTTAGCCTCCTGAGTGGCTGGGATTACAGGCATGCGCCACCATGCCTGGCTAATTTTTGTCTTTTTAGTAGAGATGAGTTTCACCATGTTGGTCAGGCTGGTCTGGAACTCCTGGCCTCAAGTGATTTGCCTGCCTCAGTCTCCCAAATTGCTGGGATTACAGGTGGCCCTCGCCCAACCAGAATTTTTTTTCAGGGTAACAAAATTTCACCTATATTTGGGCCATTATTCCTTAAGGTGTAATGTCACAAGTATTGCATAACATTGTAAAATAAGATCACTTAAGAAGCAACATGATAAGTATTATGTTGTAGAAGTTATGAGCATATATTTATGGAAGGAATAAAAAGTCAACTCTGCTAGTGGTACTTAGAGATTCGCAAGTGGGAATAAAATTCCAGAGACAAATTTAAATTTCTGAACACAGACTCCAAAAGTGCTATATCTCACAACTTTGTCATGGAAATAGCAGAGTGCCAACAGGCTTTTGAGAGTGCCGCACTCATAACTACAACCATGACACCAGCGATGACTGTGAAAAGTTCAAATACAATCCTCATGAAACGAGAAAGCAGGGGAAAATGTTTCTTAAATTATTATTTTTATCTGATTTTAAATATGTATATGCAATCAAAGAGTAAGTATTAGAAGTATGCATTCAAATTGAACTAAATACTTGAAAAAATTTTTGCTGGGAAATAGAAGGAGTGCTTAATATTTGGGGTCACCACATGGGCAGAAAAGAGCGAACATAGCAGATCTGAGACTGCTTCCTCCGAAGCCTGCTTGCAAGGTTTGCCCTGGGCTGGTATCTGGTAACTTAGATGTTTGGAGGATTTCCCGGTTATTTTTTATTCTCTGATGAGAATAGCTCATGGGCTGGGTGCAGTGGCTCATGCTCGTAATCCCAGCACTTTGGGAGGCCGAGGCGGGCAGATCACTTGAGGTCAGGGGTTCGAGACCAGCCTGGCCAACATGGTGAAACCCCATCTCTACCAAAAATACAAAAATTAGCCAGGTGGGGTGGCGGCTGCCTGTAATCCCAGCTACTTGGGAGGCTGAGGCAGGAGAGTCACTTGAACCTGGGAGGTGGAGAGTGTAGTGAACCAAGATCATGCCATTGCACTCTAGCCTGGGCAGATGGGCGAAACTCCATCTCAAAAAAAAAAAAGAATAACTCATGATGCCTAACAGTGCAAACAGCATGGTTTATGCTGACCATCTGTATTCTTTTGGGGAGTCTAGAGTTTTTTGTTAAAAACCCTTGACACCGAGTCTCTCATGGGCTTCCCTGGTATAGACAACATTTCACTTGTGGTGTCATTAATTGCTGCTGGGAGAATTAAGTGCCTATTGTGTGTGTGGCTTGGTGGGGAGTGCGGGCGGGACAGCAGACTTTTGGAAGCTGGCGCCTGGTTTCCTTTGCACTTTGCTCCGTGAGCCTCTGGCTGATCTTGCTCTGTGTCCTTTTGTTGTAATGAGTCACAGCTGTGAATACAATGATGTGCTGGGGCCTATGAGTCCTTCCAGTGAATCATCAAACCTGGGAGTGATCTTGGGGGTCCTCGACATACTTTATTTTAAGCCTTGCCTTGTATTTGGAGCTATACAGTAGATGTTGCGGGGTTGGGGGTGGGGGCCAGGGGAGGTTTGCTTCTAAGAGAACTGCCTCTATGGGAAGTAACAGCAATGAAATCAACCCTACATTGATTTCAGGAGTCCAGCTTCACTAATTTATCTAGGGCTTCCGGGTTTTCCAGTTCCCGTCATCAAAGCACTCAGGGCACCCCACAACTGAAATTTCCCTTCCCAAGGGGATTCTCCTGTTAAAAGTGTGGCATTTCTGAGAAAAAGTGAGGTGTTTTTGAGAAAAATCCCTTCTTCCTGCATTAGTGCCCAAGAATTTTTCTGTTCCACCTAAAGAGGTAAGATTTCTTTGTATTAGAAAAACATATAATAATATTAGCGCAAAAGACAGCAATCTAGATGAGAGATCTACTGAGATGAAAAATAAATACCGTGTAAACCATGTAGTTCATCAAGTAATCAATTTTAGTTCTTTTAAATCTGGTTTTCCCACTATTCTTCATTATTTTAGTGTCAGCACCTGAAAATGGAAAATTCAATGTAATTATCAATTGGGAAAAAAAATCAATTCACTGGCTCACCAATTAAATTACTCGTCTTGGCCAGGCATGGTGGTTTATGCCTGTAATCCCAGCACTTTTGGAGGCTGAGGTGGGCGGATCACCTGAGGTCAGGGGTTCGAGGCCAGCCTGGCCAACATGGCAAACCCTGTCTCTACTAAAAATACAAAAATTAGCCGGGCATGGTAGCACATGCCTATAATCCCAGCTACTCTGGAGGCTGAGACAGGAGAATCACTTGAACCCAGGAGGCAGAGGTTGCAGTGAGCTGAGATCGCACTACTGCACTCCAGCCTGGGCTACAGAGTCAGACTCTGTCTCAAAAAAAAAAAAAAAAAAAGAATAGCTCACGATGCTATTACTCTTCTTTTGGTTTTGATGGAGAAAGGACAGAAAAGCAATCCCCTCCTTTAAGTCTTTAAAGATCATAGCTGATTAATTTCCCAAGAAACTCTGAAGGTACCTGCAAAAATGACTAAGCCATGGCAGAAATCGGTGTTCCTAATTACACAGCCACGTAACAAAATTTTATCAGCATCCAAAGGAAAACGTGTGTTTCTCCAAAATAGTGTTCCCGTAAACTTATCTAGTCGGTTATTGGGTTCTTCACATTCAACAAGACCTTTTAAAAATATAAGATTCACATAATTAATCACATACAAAACTCTTTCTGGTGTTAATCAATAGGAATTGAACCAAGCAACTAAAATTTAAAGCAAAGTAAGACATGTTTTGTACAAACCATCAAATGTTGCCAATGTATCTTCTCTTTGGAGGTACTGGTCTGTGATTTCAAGTGACATCTTAAATTTTAAATTGGTTTCTCTAAAGGAAGGGGGAAAAATGAATGAATTAAATGAACAAATTTTCGAGTTCGAAATGGATGTTAATCATCCAAAGTTACATTAGCTGTATCTGGACATGAAGGCTAAATAATTAGCTGTTTCTATTTTCAAACTCTGTTCACCTTGGAATTTCGGGCTTGGATGAGGTTATGCCCTGAACTAGAGAACATTTCCGACCTTGGGAAATGTTGGTTCCCTTCACTGTTTGTTGTTGCGAAGGTTAGCACAGAGGTGCCCACAAACATCCTTCTCACTGACTCGACCTTTACCACCAGCTGGGACTACCAAAGGGCTATTTGAAAAGGTAGCATCTAATATTTAATCATATTAAGATGATTCTATAACACGTATTTGTTACAGAAATTCTGTTTCGCCTCTGTCAAATTCTTTTCCAGAGTGAATAACTGGATCACATGTTTTTGAAAGACAATTTCATTTGGAAAAGGAGGTGGTAGCTTTACTCCCAATTGCCCCACCATAGCGCAAGGTAAGGTCGTGGGTGAGCACGAGGGCAGGCCGGGGGACAGGGTGAGGCTGCCTTCTCATGACTGATGGCTTTATATGGGATTCAGGAACACTCAGGAATTTCCATGGACTAGGTAAGTGCATTCTCAACCTCACCATTCTGTTCTGACAGGGCATGTTAGGATCTTATGTCTTTGTAAAGCTTTAGAATCTCTCATGGAAATAATAGCAGTTTTATAGTTCGGAATAAACAGTCAGTTGGGCGCGGTGGCTCACGCCTGTAATCCCAGCACTTTGGGAGGCAGAGGCAGGCAGATCACTTGAGGTCAGGAGTTTGAGACCAACCTGACAACACAAAGCTCCATCAGGCAACTGCCCATACTCCAATTTGGGTATAGCCTCAAGGCCTTAAAGGGAATGCAGTGTCTTTGTCAGTTAAGTCTTTACAATTAAGAAGTGGTTAATTGGTTTTAAGTTTTTCTCAAAAAAAAAAAAGTGTGATAGATTTCCAACAGTCAATTGACTGATCTATGAAGCAAAGACAGCCCTAGTTTTTTGTTTTTTGTTTTTTTAATTGAGACGGAGTCTCTCTCTGTCGCCCAGGCTGGAGTGCAGTGGCGCGATCTCGGCTCACTGCAAGCTCCGCCTCCCGGGTTCACGCCATTCTCCTGCCTCAGCCTCCAGAGTAGCTGGGAGTACAGGCGCCCGCCACCATGCCTGGCTAATTTTTTGTATTTTTAGTAGAGACGGGGTTTCAGTGTGTTAGCCAGGATGGTCTTGATCTCCTGACCTCGTGATCTGCCCGCCTCGGCCTCCCAAAGTGCTGGGATAACAGGTGTGAGCCACCGCACCCGGCCAGCCCTAGTTTTCAGTCTCATGATTTCGGCTCTCTGTAAAGCAGTGTATGCATATCTGGAGCATGAGGCACGAGGAGCAGAGGGAGCAATGTCCTGACTCTACCACTCACTGTGTGACCTTGGGCAGGCTGCTGCACCTCCCTGGGCCTCTGATTCCTCATGGGTAATACAGACCAGTAATATGCATCTCACATGGTCATTTAGAGGATTCAATGAGCTAATATGTAAAGTGCCTGCAACCTCGTGAGCACTCAATAAATGCCTTGAAAACTGGTCAGAAAACTGGTCAAAAACAGAACTTTATTCTCTTTTAAATGATAGCATAGTAACCAAAACCAACACAAGAAGAATTCAGAATTGCCTATTGAGGCCAGGTGCAGTGGCTCACCCCTGTAATCCCAGCACTTTGGCAGGCCGAGACAGGCAGATCACTTGAGATTAGGAGTTCGAGACCAGCCTGGCTAACATGGTGAAACCCCATCTCTACTAAAAATACAAAAATTAGCTGGGTGTGGGGGCTGGCGCCTGTAATCTCAGTTACTCAAGAGGCTGAGGCAGGAGAATTGTTTGAACCCAGTGGGTGTGGAGCTTGCAGTGAGCTGAGATAGCTCCACTACACTCCAACCTGCGCAACAGAGTGAGACTCTGTCTCAAAAATAAGTAAATAAATTGCCTATTGGTAAAGACTTTAAAAATCTGTTCCTTTCTCTGACACAGATAATAACCTCAGTATTATTCATATCTGTCTGGACACTGCTCAGCAGTTGATAAAGGACTCAGACAGATATGCACCTGTGTGATCCTTTTACCTTCCCTGAGAGGTGGTGACAGGCAGGTGGGTAGAGCTCTGCTTCACAGAGGGGCAAAGGTGAGATCGGTAGGGACAGGCAGCAGGTGGCAGAGGCAACGCCAGATACCAATCCCTCTGGTCCAGAATGCTCCGATTTCAATGGAATGAATGTGCCTTCAAAGGCCAGCTTTAAATGAGGCCCATTGAGACACACTTACCCATCCAGTTCTGCTGTTTCCACATAGCAGAGGCTGTTAGGCTCAGAGCTAGACAGCAGGAGAATGTCAGCCTGTCCAAAAGAAAACACACCGATAACACCGAGACCCTGAGGGAGAAGCCGAGCGCAGGGGCTGGGGGAGAACAAGGAACGAGAGAAGCAGAAGTTGGTCACTTACTGGAACAAAATCATTTTTTTTCAGACGAATGACGTCTCCAACTTGAATGTCTTTCCATTTGGCAACTTTGAACCTAAGGATTAAAAATAATGAGGACTTATTGAAATTTTAAGTTACAGGCAAGGGAATTACTCTTCTTTCTGGATGTTACAGATTCTGGAAAATGTGTAAGTCACAGAGAAAATGATAAAATTTTGCTTTTTTAATGACGTAAACATGTTAAGTGGGCATGAAAATCGTATTGACCTCTGAAGGAAGCAATGATGATGACTTTGATATGCTCTTTCCCTCTACGTCATGTAAGGAAGAGTTTATGGGGGCCACTTATGTGTGTGGCAGGGAAATACTTGCCACCGCCTTTTGTTTTTGCTTATGTCCAACCCGCCTCCCTGCTGTGTTCCTTCTCAGTGACCCATCACTTGCTCCGTGCTGGTCCCAGGACAGGAGCACCTACGTTATGGCACCCACGTGGGCCTGCCAGAGTCTTCGTGGGGGCTTCAGAGCTTGCCTACTTTCTACTGTTTAAATTATCTTTATTATTTATTTATTAATTATTATTATTATTTTTTATTGAGACAGAGTCTCGCTCTGTTGCCCAGGCTGGAGTGCAGTGGCACGATCTCAGCTCACTGCAACCAGTGGCACGATCTCAGCTCACTGCAACTTCGCCTTCTGGGGTTCAAGAGATTCTCCTGCCTCAGGCTCCCGAGTAGCTGCAACTACAGGCATGTGCCACCACACCCGACTAATTTTTGTATTTTTAGTAGAGATGGGTTTTTACCATGTTGGCCAGGCTGGTCTCGAACTCCTGACCTCAGGTGATCAACACAGCTGGGCCTCCCAAAGTGCTGGGATTATAGGCATGAGCCACCTCACCTGGCCTGTTAACTTCTTAATTGTAAAGGCTTAACTGGCAAAGACACTGCATTCCCTTTAAGGCCTCGAGGCTATACACAAATTGGATTATGGTCAGTTGTCTAATGGAGCTTTGTATTGTCAGCACAACTTGTGTTTACACAACTCCTTCAGCCTCCCTAGCACATCATCTTCAGGGCTTTGCTCAGTCTTGACATCTTTCCCCACATTCCCTTGCTAAAGTGACTTTTGCCTTCCCTGAACTGTCAGAGCATTTTGTTTTTATCGTTTTTTATTCTGATATGGATTTTATTAGAATGATGTGTGTAGGTGTCTCATCTTCTGTCTTGAACTGTAAGTTTCTCAAGGATACTGTCCTGCCTCCAACATGCAGAAAGTGCTCCATAAGTGTTTGTTAATTTAATGTAGTCAACTGTAACGAAAGCACCAACTCAGTGATCAGTAATGAGTTGTTTTTTGAGCAAGAGCCTCCAGGCAGAACTGCAAATTCAAGTGCTAAAAATAGTAACTAAGGCCTAATTCCAAGACTTTTTATGTGTCAACACTGAGGAAAATAACCTGACTTACAGCCGTACTTCCACCCTGTATAATTCAAATATAGACTATACCAAGCTATAAATATGTTTAGGTGGCTTTTTTTCCCTTGCAAATAAAAAAATTATGTTCCAAAGTTACCTTTCAAGTGTCAAAAGACAAAATCACAACAATTTAAAGATCTTAATTGGCTTTGTTTACAATTCTAGGATTAGGAAACACTTCATTCAGTAAAACAGAATAAGTGTCCCAATGAGCCTAGCAGAAGAGGTTGTTGTTGTTGTTAAGACAGGAGTCTCACTAAGTTGGCCAGGCTGGCCTCGAAGTCCTGACCTCAAGTGATCCTCCTGCCTTGGCCTCCCAAAGTACTGAGATTACAGGTGTGAGCCACCATGCCTGGCCAGCCCATATGTTTAGCCTGTACCATAGCTACTACACTGGTAAAGAGGAGCTCTGGGTTGCCTTGAATTGGAAGTCTAGGGTGCATGTCTGGAAGGGCCATGGCTTGAGCAGCCCTTGCAGTGGGGTCACAATTCTAACAGAATTGCCTCCAATATTTCAGTATTCAGAATTGCCTTCTAATAGCCCTGCCAAGAAGGTGCAGGCCTATCCATTTGTCATTTCAGATTTACATGCAAATTTCTATTTTAAAATTTCAGAAATATTGAAATGTAAAACATCTACAATTTCGTTTATTGAAAGATAAGCCAAATTTTTTTTTAAATCCTGGAGTTAAGAATTGTATACTAAATTCTTGTGACATTAGGGGAACTGGGGCATAAACATATATTAAAAATGTATTTTAAATCTCCAGGTCATTTTTGGCCATAAATGAATGGCAGATAAACATATAGTGATTAGATGTCTGCCTCCAAATAAATTAATTTTATTATTATAGTAGGTTCATTATGTCCACTGGGTATATCGTTTGTATATGTGAAAATCTTTAAAACAATATTATAGTTTAAAACTTTTAAAAGTGTTGATATGTTAAAAATTTTAATGAATATTTCCTATGGAATTTAGTACCCAAAGTAGTCATCTTTTTATCTATTTTTATCACTATCCTTATTAGATATATTACAACAGGGGTACATACTCATTAAAAAGATAATTTAAGGCCAGGTGTGGTGGCTCATGCCTGTAATCCCAACACTTTGGGAGATCGAGGAGGGCAGATAACTTGAGGGTAGGAGTTTGAGACCAGCCTGGCCAACGTGGTGAAACCCCGTCTCTACTAAAAGTACAAAAATTAGCTGAGTGTGGTGGTGCATGCCTGTAATTCCATCTACTCGGGAGGCTGAGGCAGGAAAATTGCTTGAACCTGGGAGGTGGAGTTTGCAGTGAACCAAGATCGCGCTGCTGCACTCCAGCCTGGGCGACAGAGCGAGACTCTGTCTCGGAAAAAAAAAAAAAAAGCTAATGTACTAATAGCCTTCTATATTGTAATAATTATCTCTGAATATGTTTCTAGGCAGAATTGTGCATTACATCCTTGAAACTCAGTTACTAATTAAAGAAGACACAGTACCTGCCATCCTTAATGACTTCACACGTCCTATTGTTGATTTCCTTATCCATTTTATGGCGAGCCTTGAGAAGGAAGATGGGGAAACGCTGTTTTAAACATCTCAATACAGAAGGAAGGCATGAGAACTTAAAGTCAATTCAAAGCAATGAGTAGAAGGTTGTATGAGAAGTCCTCACCACATCGTCCACCAGGTCTTTGATTGCGGTGACGCCCAGCACCAGAAGCAGGGGCACTAGTGTGGTGTACCAAGCCAGGGTAGAGATTTGAGGAATTGCCTAAAAGAATAAAAGGGCTTATGTGTGTGTCCATGAAGGCATATCAAGCTTACAGGTAACTTATTGCTAATTCTAAGCTTGCTAATTCCAAGTCTCATCTCCGTCATCACATAAGTCTACATCCTGCAGAGTGTGTAGGAAAGGCTCTTTAAGCATCTGGACAACCTCCTTCTAGTGGTTCTCTCTAGCTTCTGGACACCTGGAACAGAGCCTAGAGGGCAGTGGCTCCTGAAATCATCTCATTGCGACCTTAACTGGACACCAAGGAAGTTTTGTATCATGATACCTAAAAGAGAGTTGCTCTAGATTTTTTGTGAAAATTATATTTAACTGGGGGTGAGGGGGTAGGAGTGGCAAAGGAAAAGTCTCGTCTTAACTTTTTTTTTTGAGATGGAGTCTCCCTCTGTCACCCAGGTTGGAGTGTAGTGGCACAATTTTGGCTCACTGCAACCTCCACCTCCCAGGTTCAAGTGATTCTCCTGCCTCAGCCTCCTGAGCAGCTGGGATTACAGGTGTGTGCCACCACACCTGGCTAATTTTTTTGTATTTTTAGTAGAGATGGGTTTTCACCATGTTGGCCAGGTTGGTCTCGAACTCCTGACCTCAGGCAATCTTCCTGCCTCAGCCTCCCAAAGTGCTGGCATTACAGGTGTGAGCCACCGTGCCTGGCCAAAGCCATCTTAACTTTTAAGGAATGCATGCATAGTAGGTTCTGCACTGCAGGTTTCTCAGCCAGTGGTTTCTGAGGATCCCATGTTAGAGGCAAAGATGGCAGGAGGTACTAGCTGCCTCTGAAAGTGAGGGATTAGGGAGAGTATCTCTGAGGGCATTAGAAGAAAGTGCTTCCTTCATGATCATCACTATTGGCCTATCCAAGAAAGTGAGATGGCCTTGCAAGAAGCCCTACCTCCATCAAGATAGCCTCTAAGTTTGAATAAAGATTGGGACACAAGTTTAATAAAGTTATTTCATAACCGTCCTCCTGATCAGTGGGCTATATAACGTAGTGGTTAAAATGACAGGCTTTGAAGTCAACTCCTAGATCCAAGGCTCAGTCAGCTCTACCATTTATGGCTTATGGGACTTTGAGCAAGTTACTTTAGCTTACTAGGCCTCAGCTCTTCTCTGCAAAATGGAGGTCACGCCAGGCCTGACCTTCTAGACTAGAAGAATTAAGTGTAGTGACAACACAAGTTAAGAAGCTACCTACGGCTATTACTGTTACCCTAATTTGGATTGCTGACCTTAAGAGAAGATAACTGGGCCAGATGTGGTGGTTCACGCCTGTAATTCCAACATTTTGGGAGGCCGAGGTGGGCAGATCACCTGAGGTTGGAAGTTTGAGACCAGCCTGACCAACATAGAGAAACCCCGTCTCTACTAAAAATACAAAATTAGCCAGGTGTGGTGGCACATGCCGGTAATCCCAGCTACTCAGAAAGCTGAGACAGAAGAATGGCTTGAACCTGGGAGGCGGTGGTTGTGGTGAGCTGAGATCACACCATTGCACTCCAGGCTTGACAACAAAAGCGAAAGTCCATTTCAAAAAAAAAGAGAAGATAACTGGGGTACAGTTGGAAGACAGAAAGATCCTTCTTCCCATATCATGGTGAATATGTGAAACTCCTCTCCCCTGCTAGAAGGAAGTAAGGAAAAATGGCCTACTTCCTATAGAGCTGCACCTTAGAGTTTGCAGTGCTAACCTCTACACACAGCTGTCTAAGCATCTCCTTTGATAACAGGGCCATCCTTTACTATCTGACTTGCAGGTCTTTCAGTTTCCTAAATCATTGTGTATCCATTTCTCCTTAGCATCGCCTCTTCTTTTTCCCTCCTCTCCACGCATCCTCCATCCCCACCTAGACACACATTCTACCCCATTTTCATAAAACCTTAGAGGGTCAATCCCAGCAGGTGTAAGTTTTCCAAATCCAACGCTTGCTGTAAAGAATCTGGTAAAGTACCAGGCACAGTGGCTCATGCCTGTAATCCCAGCACTTGGGGAGGCTGAGGCGGGTGGATTAACTGAAGTCAGGAGTCTGAGACTAGCCTGGTTAACATAGTGAAACCCTGTCTCTACTAAAAATACAAAAATTAGCTGGACATGGCGGCAGGCAACTGTGATCCCAGCTACTCGGGGGGCTGAGACAGGAGAATCGCTTGAACCCAGGAGAAGGAGGAGGAGGTTGCAGTGAGCCAAGATGGCGCCACCGCACTCCAGCCTGGGCAACAAGAGCAAAAAAAAAAAAAAAAAAAGAGAATCTGGTGAAACCAGGTGTATATTCTGGGCTTGAGCTTTGTAATCTGCACAGCAGACACTAAAGGTTGATTCTGGTGCTAACTAGTGTGTGTGGAGTTCCCTCGATTACAGTTAAACTCATGCTCTCCGGATAACTGGATCCTTTGCCACAATTAGGAAAAAAACAAAATTTAAGTAGGCCTTTTAAAATGTAAAAACAGTTCACAAAAATAACTTACTGAAATTTATGACCAAAATTTTAATAAAAAATCAACGATCTTTTTTGGGGGAAATTCAGCATGTGAATACAATAATAAAAGACAAGCACAAAAATAGGTTTAACGTTAAGGTGCAAATAATTTTACAAAGTAAGGATTTGATTTTATTTCTTTTTGAGATGGAGTTTAGCTCTTGCTGTCCAAGCTGGAGTGCGATGGTGGGATCTCGGCTCACTGCAACCTCTGCCTCCTGGGTTCAAGCGCTTCTCTTGCCTCAGCCTCCTGAGTAGCTGGGATTACAGGCGCGCACCATCATGCCTGGCTAATTTTTTGTATTTTTAGTAGAAACGGGGTTTCACCATGTTAGCCAGGCTGGTCTCGAGCTACTGACTTCAGGTGATCCACCCTCTTCAGCCTCCCAAAGTGTTGAGATTGCAGGGGTGAGCCACCACGCCCAGCCTTTTTTTTTTTCTTTTTTTTTTGAGACAGAGTCTCGCTCTGTGGCCCAGGCTGGAATGCAATGGCATGATCTCGGCTCACTGCAACCACCGCCTCCCAGCTTCAAGTGATTCTCCCACCTCAGCCTTCCAAGTAGCTGGGATTACAGGCATCTGCCATCATGTCCTGCTAATTTTTGTATTTTTGTAGACATGGGGTTTCACCATGTTGGCCAGGCTGGCCTCAAACTCCTCACCTGAGGTGATCCGCTCACCTCGGCCTCCCAAAGTGTGGGGATTACAGGCGTAGGCCACTGTGCCTGGCTAGATTTTAGTTTTATTCACTTCAGGGATACCAGTTTTAACACCAATATCAGTATAACATGAAATTTTTAATAATACAGAATTAGAATAATATTTCCATTTGCTCCCTTTCCCTGTTCATATGGCACTGATTGAGCTGGTTCTGTGTATGAGGCACTGTTCCTTTATATACAGAACCCTGATGCTAATATAAAACACTTTCAAGATTATTCGCATTATATGTGTCTACAGCTTAAATGTTATTGAGTCACTATAATTCAAACAGATTTAAGATAGCAAAAGGCATTACCTGTAAGATAAGAAGAACCAGGAAATATAAATTGGCTGCTCTCTTAAATTGCTCAAACAGATTCATTGGTATAAAGGTAAGTACGTTGTACTTGTATGTTTTAATTGCATTATTCTGTTGGAAAAAATAAGAGTCATTCTAAATGATGCTGTATTTATCACAATGTATACACATCTGCAAAAATCACTAAGTCCCACAGCTTACAGTGACAAAGGAACATAATCTATCAGAAAGATATTGAGGATTTTGGCTGGGTGCGGTGGCTCATGCCTATAATCCCAGCACTTTGGGAGACCGAGGTGGGTGGATCACTTGAGCCTAGGAGTTTGATACCAGCCTGGCCAACATGGTGAAACCCCATCTCTACTAAAAATACAAAAATTAGCCAGGCGTGGTGGTGCACACCTGTAGTCCCAGATACTTGGGAGGCTGAGGCAGGAGAATCACTTGAACCCGGGAGGCAGAGGTTGCAGATCGTCCCACTGCACTCCAGCCTGTGCGAGAGTGAAACTCTGCCTTAAAAAAAAAAAAGAAAAAAAGAAAAGAAAAGAAAAGAAAGATGCTGACATTTTTTTTAAGCTTTTAATTCTAGCCAAGCAGCCAAGCCTCACAATGACTACTTGGAGTCTTATGACTGAGGCAGTAAGAAGAAACATACATCAGACTGTGACCAAATAAATCATGCTGTCAGATTCCTTGACCCATTGGAGACTGTTAGAAAACAGGGTAAAGGTAGACAACAACATGGCAAAAGCCAGGAAAAGTGACGCTTTTATTTAAGTGAGGAGACAGAAGACCTACTACGTAAGAAAGAGCAAAAGGTACTGTAGTGGGTTGCATTGTGTCCTGCAAAAGATATGTTCAGGTCTTAACGCTAATACCTACGAGTGGGATCTTATTTGGAAATAAGATCTTCGCAGAGATAATCAAGATGAAGTCAGACGTGATTAGGACAGGCTCTAATTTAATGAGGTGCTTATTCGGACTGGGGTCCCCATAAGAGGAAAGCTGCACACAGACACACACAGGAAGAGTGAAGCAGAGATTGGGGTGACTTCATCTGAAAGCTAAGGAACTCCAAGGATTGCCAGTGGCCACCAGAAGCCAGGGGAGAGGCAGGGAACAGATTCTCCTGCAGAGGCTCCAGAAGGAGCCAACCCTACCAACACCGAGATTTCAGACTTCTGATCCCTGCATCGGGAGAGAGTGAACTTCTGTTGTTTTAAGCCATCCAGTTGTGGTACTCTGTTATGGAAGCCCTTGGAACTAAAACACACATCTTACAACATTTAAGCCCACACTTAATATTTATTATTATTATTATTGAGACAGGGTCTCACTCCTGTCACCTAGGCAGGAATGCAATGGCACAATCTCAGTTCACTGAAATCTCTGCCTCCTGGGCTCAAGCGATTCTCCTGCCTCAGCCTCCCGAGTAGCTGAGACCATGGGCACATGCCACCGCGCCAGGCTAATTTTTGCAATTCACGTTTAATCTTTAAGCATTCTTTATCACATTCCAAAGGTAATAAGTATTTCTGAGTCGAAAATATGTTTAAAATCTCTAAATCCATCCCAGGCAGAGAAGGGGAAGATAAGTTCTTAAGAGATTCCTTTGAAACCCATTACTTTTGAACAGGAGGCTTCTGTGCTGTCATTGTATATTCTTTCATAAAACATTTTTAGAGAGCTTAAAATTTAAAAAAGAGAGACAATTTCAATCTACATAATTCTGTTTTGTTTCAAGTCACCCTCTACGCACCCCAAAGATAAACATCAATAAAAATGACATTCTATAGAAATAATAATGATTATCAATAGCCCCAGGCAGGTGGTTACATAGAAGGCAGGTGTAGCAAGAAGGTAGTAAGCATGCCAGCTACTGGAAAAAACTGCATTTTAATAAAAACAATTCAGAAAGTTAACAACTCACCGCATATTTACTCTTCTTAATACAAAAGAACTTTGTGTTCATAAAGTGAGGTTGTCCATGGTACTTGCGATCATTTGCTTTGACTTGCCATGTACATTCTTTAAAAAAAAGGGAGAGAAGTTCGTAAGTAGCAAATTAACATGTTGTTATGAGTTGAATTGTGTCTTCCCCAGATTCAAATGTTGAAGTCCTAAATCTCCATCCCTCAGAATGTGACCTTATTTGAGGAAACTGCTCACGGCAGATGTAATCAAATGAAAGTGAAGTCATTAGAGAGGACCCTAATTCAACAGGACTGATACCTTTACAAAAAGGGAAATTTGGACACAGAGATAGACGGAAGACAATGTGAAGTCACAGGGAGAAAATGGCCATCTGCAAGCCAAGGAGAGAGGGCTAGAACAGACCTCTCCCTTGTAGCTCTCAGAAGAAATCGATCCTGCTTATACCTTGATGCCTAGAGGAAGGAATAAGCATGCCGCTGCTATGAAAGCTGAGGCAAGCATACTATAAATCAGGAAGAAAATGAGGAAGCAGGCCAGGCACAGTGGCTCACGCCTGTAATCCCAGCACTTTGGGAGGCCAAGGCGGGTGGATCACGAGGTCAGGAGTTCAAGACCAGCCTGGCCAAGATGATGAAACCCTGTCTCTACTAAAAATACAAAAATTAGCCGGGTGCGGTGGTGGGCACCTGTAATCCCATCTCCTCAGGAGGCTGAGACAGGAGAATTGTTTGAACCCGAGAGGTGGAGGTTGCAGTGAGCTCAGATTGCACCACTGCACTCTAGCCTGGGCAACAGAGCAAGACTCCATTTCAAAAAAAAAAAAGAAAAGAAAGAAAACGAGGAAGCACCTCTTTGGCGTCAAGTTCTCCATGAACATGCATGCTGGATGAAGCTCCCTTGAGTGACGCACATAATGGAGTGAACTAGGTTTTGACGAATCCCCACCAAATTGGCAGAGAGGAGAAATGAATGATGGATGTAGCACAACTATTTGTGGAGATAGGAATATATTCAAAGACACTTGAAAGTAAAAAATTACAAAAATATCAGTCTTAACAACTATAATAATAAAAATATATACGTTTGAAAATATTATATTTCACTTTTAAAATAATGTGTTATCCTTTTTTTTTTTTTTTCCTTTGAGACAGTCTCACTCTGTCACCCAGACTGGAGTGCAGTGTGTGATCTCGGCTCACCGCAACCTCTGCCTCCCGGGTTCAAGCGATTCTTCTGCCTCAGCCTCCTGAGTAGCTGGGATTACAGGTGCCTGCCACCACACCTGGCTAATTTTTGTATTTTTAGTGGAGACGGGGTTTCACCATATTGGCCAGTCTGGTCTCGAACTTCTAACCTGGTGATCCGCCCGCCTTGGCCTCCCAAAGTGCTGGGATTACAGGCATGAGCCAGGGATTACAGGCGTGAGCCACTGTGCCCAGCAAAATGATGTATTTTCTAGACTCCTACTCCAAAGGAAATACAGACTATATGGCAAGAGTGACAAGTGTAGGCCAAGCATGGTGGCTCACGCCTGTAATCCTAGCACTTTGGGAGGCCGAGGAGGGTGGATCACTTGGGGTCAGGCATTCAAAACCAGCCTGGCCAACACAGTGAAACCCCACCTCTACTAAAAACACAAAAAATTAGTGGGGTGTGGTGGTGTATGCCTATAATCCCAGCTACTTGGAAGGCTGAGGCAGGAGAATCTCTTGAACCTGGGAGGCAGAGGTTGCAGTGAGCCGAGATAGTGCCGTTGCACTCCAGCCTGAGTGACAGAGCGAGACTCTGTCTCAAAAAAAAAAAAAAAGGAAAGTAACAAGTGTAGACTATTGAGGAATGCAAATAGTTAACCTGATTGCTTTTTTAAAGCCACAATATCACTATTGAACATTTTTCTCGCATCATTTTGGCTGCCTTTCATCGGGTAATCATAACAGTTGTGTTATTACAAATGAAAATGTTCCTGGTATCTTTGTAGCTCAAGTGCAATCTTATCAAAAGGGAAAATAAAAATGGAAATATAAAGCCACTCATAAGCACTGTAATCATGTATGCAGTCAGAACAGCGCATTCCACTCAAAAAGGAGATCTCAAAGTAGGTAGACAAGATCTTATATAAGGTACTCTTGAATCCATTCTATTTGGTGGTAATTTGCAAATGCATGCACTTTTCACGGTTTACTTTAGCTCACAGATGACTTGTGACACATCCCAGCCACCAGTGTTCTGGAACACTGTTCAGAACCACTGTTCCAAATTTCAGGAAGTCTGAGAAGAACAACAGACAAGATTCTTCAAGAAGACAGAAAAGGCCAATAAGGGATTTTTTAAAAGTCAATTTTAGAAATACTCAAGCAGAAAGAAGAAACTGCCCTGTTAAGGAGCTGGACATAAACAGCTTTCCCACCCTGCCTCTGGTCCATCCCCCTTGTGGCTCTGTAAACTGGCTTCATAATTAAGCCATCAGCTGGTGGTGGCTCTGACTGGTCCCAGCACTATACCCTCATCCCTGGCCAATTTTGATTTGGATGATTCAGACAGAGAGGCTGGCATCTGACCTCGAGTAGGAGCAGTGAGGGGTTACCAGAAATGACCTTGATCTCTTAATTTTACGCTTCTGCCAATACTGTGGGGAGCCTGGAGAAGGTAACCAGTATGTCTTTGTCTGCAATTGAACCACAAACACGCTTTTACTCAATTTTAGAAATCTGACTGCAGTCAAGCAATCAATAACCCTATTTCCAGTTAAAGATCCCTGTTTGGCCTAAATCAGACAAATCAGGGGACAAAGAAATTGATGTCTACTCGGTTCATCTATGAGTTTAGGCTAATTGCTTGAGCTGTGTTTCAATGAGATACCATGAAAGTATGAAAACAGAGTTCTGTGGACAAACACACTTGCAGAAGACAGCACCTTGCAACCCTCTCTTGGAAGTTCAATGGATTTGCTGGTACATTAAAGGCTGTGAGAAGCCCTGTAGCAAATAAACTGATTGTATTTTATAAGTTAAATGTTTCAAAATGCTTTAATATTTAAAATAGCTTTTCTAAAATTAATATAATCACAGGCACTTTTAAAAAAATCACAGAACACCTGTTAACATGAGTCAAGAAGTGCTGCACTGACGCACATGCCTTTTGGAAGGGCAACAAAACAGCACGCAGAGGAATTGACCTTTTTGAGCAAACATTTATTTTAAGTGTCTGCTTGGAACAGAGAACTTTACTGGACACTTGGACTACAAAGATAATTTACAGAAAAAGTAGGCATCTTGCCCCATTTTCTTTTTTGTCCTTTCTTTTTCTTTGTTCTTTCTTTTTTTTTTTTTTTTTTTTTTTTTTGAGACGGAGTCTTGCTCTGTCGTCCAGGGTGGAGTGCAGTGGCGCGATCTCAGCTCACTGCAGCCTCTGTCTCCCAGGTTCAAGCAATTCTCCTATCTCAGCCTTCCCAGTAGCTGGGACTACAGGCACACACCACCATGCCTGGCTAATTTTTGTATTTTTAGTAGAGCTGGGGTTTCACCATATTGATCAGGCTGGTCTCAAACTCCTGACCTCAGGTGGTCCACCTGCCTCGGCCTTCCAAAGTGCTGAGATTACAGGCTTGAGCCACCATGCCTGGCCACTTTTTCTTTTTCTGTTCTTTTCTTCTCCTTTTTTTTTTTTTTTTTTTTTTTTTTTTTAAGAGATGGAGTCTCACTATGTTGCCCAGTGCCTATGCTGGCCTCAAATTCCTGGGCTCAAGTGATCCTCCTGCCTCAGCCTTCAGAGCAGCTGGGATTACAGGCATGCACCACACTGTGCCTGGTTCATCTCATTTTCTAGAATGGATATATTGACAAAGAAAAGAGAAGAAATAAGAAATGTACCAGCAAAAAATGCACCTTCACCATATGGCCCTTTAGCTAAAAGCTACAAAGCTAACAAGGGTGTGTCATCAAAACCATCCATGTACATGTAGAGATGATTTTAACAGCTGCCACGTGACATGTGGCTCAAAGTCAGCCCGAGTCTACTAAATGGTTGTGTTGTCAATATATTTAAATGTGGCTACGTGCTCTCCAGAGTGTTCCCATGATCACCACGTCCTTTGATCACTTCCATCTGGAAGAGCAGATGAGTGCAGCCCTCCCCTCATCCTCTCTGTGCTGGCACCAAATGCTTGCTTACAGACCTACCAACAACCAAGAAGCTGCGCTGGTTGGTACACACTGCAGCAAACAAGGAAAACAAGAAGATAAAAAGTCTAACATCAAAAGAAGAAGAAAAAAAACAATAGAAATAATTGAAGAGAGAATGGGTAAAGGACATGAAAAGACAGTTCATACAAAGGGAAATTCAAAAGCTGCTCTCGCCGAGGCTGGAGTGCAATGATGCAACCTCAGCTCACTGCAACCTCTGACTCCCGGCTTGAAGAGATTCTCCTGCCTCAGTCTCCCGACTAGCTGGGATTACAGGTGCCCGCCATCACGCCTGGCTAATTTCTGCATTTTTAGTAGCGACCGGGTTTCATCATGTTGGCCAGACTGCTCTTGAACTCCTAACCTCAGGTGATCTGCCCACCTCGGCCTCCCAAAGTGCTGGGATAAAGGACATGAGCCACTGCACCTGGCCTCAAATGACTCTTCAACCTGTGAGAAGATACTCAGGTTCCTAAAAGAGTAATGCAATTCTTCACAGAGATAGTAGTTTTTACCCTGTAATAGCAAAATATTGGCACATGGTAATGGTTGGGATGACATTCTAGGTTGAAAAGAGAGCAGAGACACAGACGCGCCGAGGTAACCTTTATGGAGAGCAATTTGGCCAGATCTGAAAATTTAACACGCACACATGCACTGAGCGAACAATCGCATTTCTAGGAAATATCCCCCACGTACCTACTGCAGGGCTTTTCAATGCAGCCCTATTTATCAGAAAGACTGGAAACAACACAAATGCCTACTAGGAGTAGCCAGTTAAACACGATTACAAGAAAAGCCTCTGCGGTGCGCAAAAAAACGATGAGGTGACCCCATAAATATGATAGGAATGACCTCCAGATTACACTGTTAAGAGGCAAAAGCATAAGGGTATCTGCCATCTTGTGCTTTCAGCTATGTGATGCACAGAATTCATACACAATATGAATGCGTATGTGTACACACATACGCACATGTATGTTTCTGCATATGTGTATGGGCATATAAGGAAACAAGTTTGTAAGCATTCTTTGTGCATGCAAGCATGTGTCTCTCTCTGGAAGGATATATTTTGAGAAACTGGTAGCCGTAGTTTCTTTTTGTTATTTTTTTAAAAGACAAAGTCTCATTGTGGCACCTGGGCTGGAGTGCAGTGGCAAGTGGCATGCCCACAGCTCACTGCAGCCTCTGAACTCCTGGGCTCAAGCGATCCTCCCACCTCAACTTCTGGAGTAGCTGAGACAAAAGTGCACCTAATTTTTAAAAATTTTTGTAAATATGAGGTCTTGCTTTGCAGACCAGGCTGAACTTGAACTGCTGCCCTCAAGCTATCCTCCTGACTTGTCCTCCCAGAGTGCTGGGATTACAGGTGTGAGCCACCGTGCCCAGTCCAACAGTATTTTTTTGGAAAGGAAACTGCATGACTGAGGGACAGAAGAGGCAGGAAGGAAAACTTCATTTTCATTCTGGACCCTTTTCTTTCTTTCTTTTTTTTTTTTTTTGAGATGGAGTCTCGCTTTGTCACCCAGGCTGGAGTGCAGTGGCTGGATCTCAGCTCACTGCAAGTTCCGCCTCCCAGGTTCACGCCATTCTCCTGCCTCAGCCTCCCAAGTAGCTGGGACTACAGGCACCCGCTACCTCGTCCGGCTAGTTTTTTTGTATTTTTTAGTAGAGATGGGGTTTCACCATATTAGCCAGGATAGTCTCGATCTCCTGACCTCGTGATCCGCCCGTCTCGGCCTCCCAAAGTGCTGGGATTACAGGCTTGAGCCACCGTGCCAGGCCCATTCTGGACCCTTTTCTAACTGGATTCATTTACATGTATTACTGTTTTAAAGCAATGTTTGTGATTCCACTCCTTCCCTCTATTGGCTTATATATATAGCGAATATGGAGAGGAGCAAGATGGCCAAATAGAAGCTTGCACTAATTGTAACTCCCATAGGAACTTCAAATTTAACAACTCTCTACAAATAAAAAAGCACCTTTAAAAGAACCAAAACATCAGGCACTCACAGCACCTGGTTTTAACTTTATATTGTTGAAAAAGGACTGAAGAGGGCAGGAAAGATAGTCTTGAATTGCCAATGCCACCCCTCCCCCAACCCCAGCACCAGGCTTTGCATTGAACTCCGTGCTGCACTATTACAGACAGTAGAAAGCAAAACCAGGCTGAACTCAGCTGGTGCCAGACCATAGAGGGAGCATTTAGACCAGCCCTAGCCAGAGGGGAATCTCCTGTACCTTGGTCAGAACTTGAATTCTCGCAAGCCTCGTCACCGAGGGCCAAAGTTCTCTGGGGCTCTAAATAAACCCGAAAGGCAGTGTAGGCCAACATGAACGACAACTCTTAGGCAAGTCCTAGTGCTGAGCTGGACTTGGAGCAGTTGACTTAGCAGGCACATGACCTACTGAGACACCAGCCAGAGCAGCCAGCGGAACGCTTATGCGGCCGCTCCCTGCCAACCTCACTGCTCCAAAAGAGACCCCTTCCTTCTGCTTGAGTTGATGAGAGGGAAGAGTAAAGAGAACCTTGTCTTACATCTTGGATACCAGCTCAGTCACAGTAGGATAGGGCACCAGGCAGAGTCATGAGGCTATTTCAGGCCCTAGCTCGGAGACAACATTTCTAGACACATCCTGGGTCAGAAGGGAGCCTGCTGCCTTGCAGGGCAAGGACCCGGCTCTGGCAGTCCATCACCTGCTGATGAAAGAGCCTCTGAGCCCTGAATAATCAGTAGCAATACCCAGTTAATATCCGAGGCTACGGGCCTTCATTGAGGCTGAGACGTCCTGGCTTTAGGTGTGACCCAGTACATTCCCAGCTGTGGTGGCCATGGTGAGAGATTCCTTCTGCTTGAGAAAAGCAGAGGGAAAAGTAAAGGGTACTTTGTCTTGCACTTACTTTATTTATTTATTTATTTTCAGAGATGGAGTCCCGCTATGTTGCCCAGGCTGGAGTGCAATGGTGTGATCTCAGCTCACTGCAACCTCTACCTCCTGGGCTCAAACAATTCTCATGCCTCAGCCTCCTGAGTAGCTGGGATTACAGGTGTGCACTACCATGCCCAGCTAATTTTTTAAAAATTTAATTTAATTTAATTTAATTTTTGAGACAGAATCTTGCTCTTTTACCCAGGCTGGAGTGCAGTGGTGCAATCTCAGCTCACTGCAACCTCTGCCTCCCAGGTTCAAGCAATTCTCCTGCCTCAGCCTCCTGAGTAGCTGGGATTACAGGTGCATGCCACCATCCCTGGCTAATTTTTGTTTTTTTTGAGACGGAGTTACACTCTCGTTGCTTAGGCTGGAGTACAGTGGTGCGATCTTGGCTTACTGCAACCTCTGCCTCCCGGGTTCAAGTGATTCTCCTGCCTCAGCCTCCCGAGTAGCTGGGATTACAGGCATGCGATACCATGCTTGGCTAATTTTGTATTTTTAGTAGAGACAGGGTTTCACCATGTTGGTTAGACCGGTCTCAAACTCCTGACCTCAAGTGATCTACCCATCTCGGCCTCCCAAAGTCCCGGGATTACATGCACCACCGTGCCCAGCTGTGTCCGGCTAGTTTTTGTATTTTTTGTAGAGATGGGGTTTCACCATGTTGATCAGGCTAGTCTCAAACTCCTGACCTCGTGATCCAACCACCTTGGCCTCCCAAAGTGTTGGGATTACAGGTGTGAGCCACCACACCCAGCCTATTTTTTATTTTTTATTTTTTTATTTTTAGTACAGACAGGGTTTCACCATATCGGCCAGGCTGGTCTTGAGCTCCTGGCCTCAAGTGGTCTGCCTGCCTCGGCCTCCCCAAATGCTGGGATTACAGGCATGAGTCACTGCACCCAGCCTATGTTGCACTTTAGGTACCACCTTGGTCACAGTGAGGTAAAGCAACAAACAGGCTCTTGGGGTCCCTGAGTCTAGGCCTTAGGTTCTTGGATGACACCTCTGGACTTGCTTTTTGCCAGAAGGGAGCTCACTGCCCTGAAGGGTGACTGAAAGCATTTACCACAAGCTGACTGAAGAGGCTGTAGGCCTTTATTGAACATCAGCAGTAACCTGGCAGCCCTCCTCATGGGCCTGTGTTGGTGGTGAAATGGGGAGAGGCCCCTGAGCCTATGGAAAGGAGAAGGAAGAGTGGGAAGGACTGGCTAATGGTTTGAGGCCAGCTCAGCCACAGTAGAATAGATAGGACACCAGGTAGATTTCTAAGATTTTGGACTCCAGTCCATGGCTCCCAGATGGCATCTCTGGATCTGGCTGCAGCCTGGGGGAACTCACTGGCTTAAAGCTAGCCTGACTGGTTTCAAGACCTGCTTATTGCAGAGCCCCAGGGCATTGAGTGAACATAGGCAGTAGCCAGATCACGGTTAGAGTGGGCCATGGTGAGACCCAATGCGGTGCCGGCTTGAGGTCTGACTCAGTACATTTTCAGTGGTGATGGCCACAGTGGTGCTTGTATCACCACACCCCTAGCTCTGGGTGGCCCAGCACAGAGGGACAGAGAGAGGGAGAAGGGGAGAGGGAAGAGGGGAGAGAGGGGGAAGGGGGAGAGAGGGATAGTGAAAAAGAGAGAGAGAGATTGAGATTGATTCTGTTTGGGAGAAAGTAAGCAACAAGAACAAGAGTCTGGGCTTGATAATCCAGATAATTCTTCCAGACAGTCTGCAAGAAATGCAGTGTTACTGAGCTTGAGATGCCCCCTAAGGCAGATATGGGTTTGATCATAATATCCAAGTTCTTTTGAATACCCAGAAATCTTTCCCAAGA
Organism: Papio anubis; assembly: GCF_008728515.1. Classification (NCBI taxonomy): domain Eukaryota; kingdom Metazoa; phylum Chordata; class Mammalia; order Primates; family Cercopithecidae; genus Papio; species Papio anubis. The sequence continues at coordinate 50,211,251 of NC_044994.1, forward strand.
AGAATGTGTATAAACAAGCCCAGACTGTGAAGGCTACAGTAAATATCTAACTCTTCAATGCCCAGACTGATGAACATCCACAAGCATCGAAAACATGACTTTACCAAACAAACTAAATAAGGCACTAGGGGTCAAGCCTGCAGAAACAAAACTTCATGACCTTTCAGACAGAAAATTCAAAATTGCCATTTTGAGGAAACTCGAAGAAATTCAAGATAGTACAGAGAAGACATTCAGAATTCTATCAGATAAACTCAACAAAGAGGAAACTCAAAGATATTCAAGACAACACCAAAAAAATTTAGAATTCTATCAGATAAATGTAACAGAGATGGAAATAATTAAAAAGAGTCAAGCTGAAATTCTGGAGTTGAAAAATGCAACTGACATACTGAAGAATGCATCAGAGTCTTTTAACAGCAGGATTGATTAAGTGGAACAAAGAGTTAGTGAGATGGAAGACAAGCTATTGGAAAATATGGTCAGAGGAGACAAAAGAAAAAAGAATGAAGTATACCTACAAGATCTAGAAAATAGACTTAAAAAAGCAAATCTAAGAGTTATTGGCCTTAAAGTGGAGGTGGAGAAAGAGAAAGGGGTAGAAAGTTTATTCGAGGGGGTAATAACAGAAAACTTCCTAAACCTAGAGGAAGATATCAATATCCAAGAACTAGAAGGTTGTAGAACACCAAGCAGATTAACCCAAAGAAGACTACCTCAGGCATTTAGTAATCAAATTCCTAAAAGTCAAGGATAAAAGGAAGGATCCTAAAAGCAGCAAAAGAAAAGAAACAAATAAAAGACACTGGCACTCCAATACGTCTGGCAGCAGACTTTTCAGTGGAAACCTTATAGGCCAGGGGACAGTGGCATGACATATTTAAAGTGCTGAAGGAAAAAACTCTTACCCTAGAAAATATATTTCAAGCATAAAGGAGAAATGAAGACCTTTCCAGACAAACCAAAGCTGAGGGATTTCATCAACACTAGATCTGTCCTACAAGAAATGCTAAAGAGAGTACATTAATCAGAAAGAAAAAGGATGTTAGTGAGCAATAAGAAATCACCTGAAGGCATAAAACTCACTGGTAACAGTTAAGTATACAGAAAAACCCAGAATAGTGTAACACTGTGACTGTGATATGTAAAACACTCTTCAGTAGAAAGACTAAAAGATGAACTGATAAAAAATAGTAACTAGAACAACTTTTCAAGACATAGCACAATAAGATATAAATAGAAATAATAAAAAGTTAAAAAGCAGAGGGAGGAAGTTAAAGTGTAGAGTTTTTATTAGTTTTCTTTTAGCTTAAAATAATGAGTTATTAGACAGTTTTTACAAACCTCATGGTAACCTCAACTCAAAAAACATACAATGGATACATACAAAATAAAAAGCAGGAAATTAAAGCATACCACAAGAGAAAACCACCTTCACTAAAAGGCAGAAAGGAAGGGAGGAAAGAAGGAAGAGAAGACCACAAAGCCACCAGAAAACATAGCAAAATGGCAAGAGTAAGTCCTTACTTATCAATATAACATTGAATGTAAATGGACTAAACTCTCAATCAAAAGACATAGAGTGGCTGAATAGAATTTTTTTTTTTTTTTTTTTTTAAAACCCAATTATCTGTTGCCTACAACAGATACTCCACCTAGACTGAAAATGAAGGGATGGAAGAAGATATTCCATGCCAATGGAAAGCAAAAAAGAACAGGATACCTATATTTACATCAGACAAAATATATAGACAAAACTATAAGAAGAGTCAAAGAAAGTCACTATATATTGATAGAGAGGTCAATTCAGCAAGAGGATATAATAATTGTAAATATTTATCCACCTTACACTGGAGCACCCAGATATGTAAAGCAAATATTACTAGAGCTAAAGAGAGTTTTAGACCCCAGTAAAATAATAGCCAGAGACATCAACACTACACTTTCAGCATTGGACAGATCTTCCAGACAGAAAATCAACAAAGAAACATCAGACTTAATCTGCACTATAGACCAAATAGATATTTATAAAATATTTCATACAACAGCTGTAGAATACACGTTCTTTTCCTCAGCACATGGATCATTCTCAAAGACAGAACATATATAAAGTCACATATATGACTTAACAAGTCATGTATAAGACTTAACAAGTCTTAAAACATTCAAATAAATTGAAATAATATCAAACATCTCTGACTGACCACAATGGAATAAAACTGGAAATCAATAATAAGAGGAATTTTGGAAACTATACAAAAACATGGAAATTAAACATGTTCCTAAATGACCAGTGGGTCAATGAAGAAATTAAACAGGAAACTGAAAAATTTCTTCAAACAAATGATAATGGAAACATGATACACCAAAACCTGTGGGACACAATGAAAGCAGAACTATGAGGGAAGTTTATAGCTATAAGTGCCTACATCAAAAAATAAAAAAAACTTCAAACAACCTAATGATGCATCTGAAAGAACTAGAGCTGGGTGCAGTGGCTCATGCCTGTAATCCCAGCACTTTGGGAGGCCAAGGCGGGCGGATCACGAGGTCAGGAGATTGAGACCATCCTGGCTAACACAGTGAAACACCGTCTCAACTAAAAAATAAAAAAAATTAGCTGGGCATGGTGGCGGGCACCTGTAGTCCCAGCTACTTGGGAGGCTGAGGCGGGAGAATGGTGTGACCCAGGAGGCAGAGCTTGCAGTGAGCCGAAAAAGCACCACTGCACACCAACCCGGGAAAAAAAGGGAAACTCTGTCAAAAAAAAAAAAAAAAAAAAAAAGAACTAGAAAAGCAAGAGCAAACCAAACCCAAAGTTACTAGAAGAAAAGAAACAATAAAAATCAAAGCAGAGACAAATGACATTGAAGCAAAGAAAACAATACAAAAGATCAATGAAACAAAAATTGTTGTGTTTGTTTTGGTTTGTTTTTTTTTTTGGAGACAGAGTCTCACTGTTGCCCAGGTTGGAGTGCAGTGGTGTGATCTCGGCTCACTGCAACCTCCACCTCCCAGGTTCAAGCGATTCTTGTGCCTCAGCTTCCTGAGTAGCTAGGAGCAGCCAGGACTATAGGCAAGTGCTACCACGCCTGGCTAATTTTTGTAGTTTTAGTAGAGTCAGGGTTCCACCCTGTTGGCCAGGCTGGTCTCAAACTCCTGTCCTCAAGTGATCCACCTACCTCAGCCTCCCAAAGTGCTGGGATTACAGGTGTGAGCCACTGTGCCTGATCAAGAAGTTAGTTTCTTGAAAAGATAAGCAAAATTGACAAACCTTTAGCTGGACTACCAAAAAAAAAAAAAAAAAAAGCAAAAAAAGAGAGACCCAAATAAATGAAATCAGAGCTGAAAAAGGACACATTACAACTGTTACCACGGAAATTCAAAGATCAATAGTGGCTACTATGAGCAACTATTTGCCAATAAATTGGAAAATGTAGAAAAAAAGGGATTAATTCCTAGATAGATAAAACCTACCAAGATTGAATCATGAAGAAATCCAAAACCCAAACAGACAAATAACAAGTAACAAGATCAAAGCTGTAATAAAAAGTCTCTCAGCAAAGAAAAGCCCAGGACCCAATGGCTTCACTACTGAATACTACCAATCATTTAAAGAAGAACTAATACCAATCCCACTCAATCTATTCTAAAATATACAGGAGGAGGAAATACTTCCAAACTCACTCTACAAGGCCAGTATTACCCTGATGCCAAAACCAGACAAAGACACATCAAAAAATAAAAACAAACAAACAAACAAAACAAAAAAAACCTACAGGCCAATATCATTGATGAATATTGATGCAAAAATCCTCAACAAAATACTAGAAAATCAAATTCAACAACACATTAAAAAGATCATTCATCATGACCAAGTGGTATTTATCCCAGAAATGCAAAGATGGTTCAACATACACAAATCAATTAATGTGGTATGTCATGTCAACAGAATGAAGGGCAAAAACCATATGATCATTTCAATAGATGCTGAAAAAAAATTGATACAATTCAACATCCCTTCATGATAAACATCCTCAAAAAACTGGGTATAGAAGGAACATACCTCAATATAATAAAAGCCATATATGACAGACCCATAGCAAGTATCAAACTGAATGGGGAAAAACTAAAGGCCTTTCCTCCTAGATCTGGAACATGTGAAGGATGCCCACTTTCAACAGAAGTGCTAGCTAGAGCCATCAGACAAGAGAAAGAAATAAAGGGCATCCAAATTGGAAAGGAATAAGTCAAATTATCCTTATTTGTAGATGATATGAGCTCATATTTGGAAAAGCCTAAAGACTCCACCAAAAAACTATTAGAACTGATAAACAAATTCTATAATGTTGCAAAATACAAAATCAACATACAGAAATCAGTAGCCTTTCTATTTGCCAATGGAAAACAATCTGAAAAAGAAATCAAGAAATTAATCCAATTTACAATAGCTATGAATAAAATACCTAAGAATTAAGTTTACCAAAGAAGTAAAAGATCTCTGCAATGAAAACTATAAATTGATTGCAATGATGCTAGAAACTAAAGAGGACACCAGAAAAATGGAGTGATAGTCCATGCTCATGGATTGGAATATTGTTAAAATGTTCATACTACCCAAAGCAATCTACAGATTCAATGCAATCTTTATGAAAATACCCATGGCAGTCTTCACAGAAATAGAAAAAAACAATCCTAAAATTTGTATGGGAACCACAAAAGACCCAGAATAGCCACAGCTAATCTAAGCCAAAAGAACAGAACTGGAGGAATCACATTACCTGACTTCAAATTATACAACAGAGCTATAATAACCAAAACAACATGGTATTGGCATAAAAACAGACACATAGATCAATGGAACAGAATAGAGAACTCAGAGATAAATTCATCATCCTCAGTGAACTTATTTTCAGCAAAGGTGCCAAGAACATACACTGGGGAAAGGCAGTCTCTTCAGTAAAAGATGCAGGGAAAAACTGCATATTTATATGCAGATGAATGAAAGTAGACCCCATATCTTGCCATATGCAAAAACTGAATCAAAATGGATGGATTAAAGAATTAAATCTAAGACCAAACTATGAAACGACTACAAGAAAACCCTGGGGAAGGCCAGGCGTGGTGGCTCATGCCTGTAATTCCAGCACTTTGGGAAGCCAACGTGGGTGGATCACGAGGTCAAGAGATTGAGACCATCCTGGCCAACATGGTAAAGCCCTGTCTCTACTAAATACAAAAAGTTAGCCAGGCATGGTGGCGCATGCCTGTAGTCCCAGCTACTCGGGAGGCTGAGGCAAGGGAATCGCTGGAACCCGGGAAGTAGAGGTTGCAGTGAGCCAAGATCGTGCCACTGCACTCCAGCCTGGTGACGGAGCAAGACTTGGTCTCAAAAAAAACCCCAAAAAACAAAAAACACACACACACTGGGGAAGCTCTCCAGGACACTAAACAGGGCAAAGATTTGTTGAGTAATACTTCACAAGCAAGGCAACAAAGGCAAAAATGGACTAATGAGATCACAAGTTAAAAACCTTCTGTAAAGCAAAGGAAACAATCAACAAAGTAAAGAGACAACAGAAAGGGAGAAAATTTTCAGGCCACTGAATTCATTTTCAATGATAGATTCTTCCCCTTGTCTCATCCCAGAACCACTCTATATCTGCAGGGACTGGGTCCAGGCACCTAGAGAGTTTGTAAAAATTCCACAAGAGGTTCTGATGTACAGGCAGGACTGAGAACCTCCAGTTAGTGCAAGGGAGAGTGTCTTCCTATGGTGACTTCTGTCATTAAAAATCTACTTCTGAACTTGGGCTGCAAAGTAGCAGGAAGAAAACCAACAGCTGAGTTAGGTTTCCATGAGCAAGAGATTCGTACCCAAGGTTCAATCATAAATTACATGACTTGAAAGCAAATTCTCTAAAATGAGCATGTTGCCCAAGATCTTAAAAATAAATAGAATAGACTGGGCACAGTGGTTCACGCCTGTAATCCCAGCACTTTGGGAGGCCAAGGTGGGCGGATCACCTTAGGTCAGGAGTTCAAGACCAGCCTGGCCAACATGGCAAAACTCCGTCCCTACTAAAAATACAAAAATTAGCTGGGCATGATGGTGGGCGCTGGTAATCCCAGCTACTTGGGAGGCTGAGGCAGGAGAATCGCTTGAACCCGGGAGACGGAGTTTGCAGTGAGCTGAGATCGCACCACTTCACTCCAGCCTGGGCAACAAGAGCGAGACTCTATCATATAAATAAATAAATAAATAAATAAATGAATAAATAGAATAAAATGAGATGGCACAGTATCACCACCCTTCCCCATCAGTAATCACTCAGTGCAGGAACACCCCTCACCCCGCGGCTTTACAAGCTTCAATTACTCGTGTCCTTAGGCTATGGAGGTGGATGGCAATTTACAACCAATCAGAGAAAGAAGGAAATTAAGTAGCCAGAGTAGACTACCAAATGTGGTATGTGCCAAAAATGGAAAATGCATCTTATTAAGTGGAACAGCTCCCTCAGCACTTTTCACAGATTCCCTAGGATATCCTATGATTGATATGTTTCAATGAGCCGTCTTTATCTGTGTGTTGGTTCCAACTAAATATTAATTCATAGATGCTCTAAAGACCCCACATTCTTAATTTCAGATTATTTTATGAAGATATCACTTTAAGCCTGGGTGCGGTGACTCACGCCTGTAATCCCAGCACTTTGGGAGGCTGAGGCTGGCAGATCACAAGGTCAGGAGATCGAGACCATCCTGGCCAAAATGGTGAAACCCCGTCTCTACTAAAAATACAAAAAATTAGCCAGGCATGGTGGCACACGCCTGTAATCCCAGCTACCCTAGAGGCTGAGGCAGGAGAATCGTTTAAACCCGGGAGGGAGAGGTTGCAGTGAGCCGAGATAGCGCCACTGCACTCCAGTCTGGGTGACAGAGAGAGACTCCGTCTCAAAACAAAAACAAAAACAAACAAACAACAAAACTCCAAAAATACAAAAACTAGTGTTTCCTAGAACACATGCTGAGAAGTGTGTTCATCAGGAAACGAAGGAGCTCATCCCATAGCACTGAAAACATTGCTGCTCATTTCTGAGAATCTTTGCTCCATCTTTAGACAAAGGGTAAAGTTACTCCACTCGAACCTGTGGGCTTATCTTTCTCCATGGCACATTCTAACAGCATGTTTGTGCCTGTCCTTCCTTCTCACAAAACACAATAAAGGTCCTTTTACTGAAAAGTACTCCGAATGGGTCTCTCAAAACACTTGTTTAACAGGAAAGCTTAGTTGGGCTAGGGGATTTCCTTTCTTTAAGAAAAAAGAAAGCAACTTTCTGTGCTACAATCCTCATTAAAGAAACGAGCGCGGTTCAGGCCGCTTAGGCAGTGCTTTGCTGGAACGGGTGCTGGTCCCTGGTGATACTCAGCCTGGTGGTACCTCGCCGGGTGACTCATATTCTGATGTCTTAAAGAACTGATCCTCTGCAGGAAATTATTCAGGATGTGAAATGTCAAGAAAGACAGATGATGATTAAAAAAAGAAAGAGAAGTCAGGGTTACACTGAACTTAATTGGGAAATTGTCCAAATGAGAATATGGCAGGAAAGGAAAGAGGAGGAAAGAGGGATGAAGAGGGCAAAGAGAGGAAGGGAGGAAAGAGGGAGAGCAGACTGGTTGTGAGGGAGGCAGGGCAGACGGGAAATGGGAGGAAAGAGGTCTGGCATTTACTGAACATCATCTGTGTGCTTGGGAAGGGCACAGAGAGGTACTAGAATAAGAATTTTTGTAAAAAGTCACAGGCAAAGTCATTTGATATGGGTTTTGAGAAGCGAGAACCACCCACATTCCCTAGGAATATAAACCATCCTTGGAAAACACGACTAAGATTCAAAACTGAGAATTTTTTTTTTTTTTTTGAGATGGAGTCTCGCTTTGTCACCCAGGATAGAGTGCAGTGGTGAGATCTCAGTTCACTGCAACCTCCACTTTCCAGGTTCAAGCGATTCTCCTGCCTCAGCCTCCCGAGTAGCTGGGATTATAGGTGTGCGCCACCATGCTGGGCTAATTTTTGTATTTTTAGTAGAGATGGGGTTTCACTATGTTGGCCAGGCTAGTCTCGAACTCCTGACCTCAAGTGACCCAACCGCCTCGGCCTCCCAAAGTGCTGGGATTACAGGCATGAGTCACTGTGCCCGGCCAAGACTGAGCTCTTTTAATGCCCATATGCCGAGAGTAGAAATCTACAAAACATATGACCTGCAAACTGAACGATCAGGAAAGGACCCTAACCACCAGAATGGGCAGGCAGAGTTGGTAAAAAACAGGGGATGAGAGTTTCCACCCACTACATGCTTCTCTGACATTTCTGCAGGCACCCAATCCCGGTCCCTTTGCTGTGTCCCAGACTACGCGTCTGATGGCGTGCCACCAAGCACCAAGAGCGAAGTTGACCCTTGACCCCATGGAGCCAATTCTCCTGCCACCCCATCAGATATCTACATTTGGTAGAGATTCCAAAATTGTGATAGGAGACTAAGCAGTGCAGTTGTGGGGGAAAGGAATGAGGAAGAAGCATATTTTATTCACTGTTTGGGCAATCAACTAGAACTTCCTTGTAACTTGTCCGGCTGCTTCAGCTTTAGCTAGTTCACCAATATCCAGTCTGGACCTGTTATGACAGAGGCCACCTTCCTGTTCAGGTGTGTGATAATTCCATTTTCTTTCTTTCTTTCTTTTTTTTTTTTTTTGAGACGGAGTTTCACTCTTGTTGCCCAGGCTGGAGTGCAATGGTGCCATCTCGGCTCACTGCAACCTCCGCCTCCTGGGTTCTAGTGATTCTCCTGTAGTCCCAAGTAGCTGGGACTACAGGTACATGCCACCACACCTGGCTAATTTTTGTATTTTTAGTAGAGATGGGGTTTCACCATGTTGGTCTGGCTGGTCTCGAACTCCTAATCTCAGGTGATCCCCCTACTTTAGCCTACCAAAGTGCTGGGATTGCAGGCGTGAGCCACTGTGCCCGGCGGGAATTCCATTTTAATTCTGGTCAAATATCATGATTTTAGTACCTTCTGCTTCAGGGCAGAAGGCACTTAAGTTCAATCCTCAACAGCTTGAAATTAAATCCAGAAACCCACTGTAAGAGGTAATGCATCTAAATGTTTACTATGGAGAGGTAGGGGACAAACGACATACAGGAGTCGAATGGCCTCCCCAAATTTGGGTGAGATGGGGCTCCCAAGGGTACATGCACTCCCCACACTGAGAATCTCCCCACAGGGAGAACAGGAACAGGAAGAATCGTTGCAGAAATGGGATTTCATGGCATGTCACATTTTCTACAGGTGAAAATTATTAGAAAAAAATAGCTCATCCAGGTAGCAGAACCCAAGAAAGAGAAACTAGAGGGGGGGTTGGCATGGGGGAAAAACAGGCTTCTGAAAACGTGCAAGGGCAGAATGGCAGGGACAGAGACCTCGGGAAAACCAGCTAAAATCTGAGGCTTCTCTGACTAAGGCTGCAGGGAGGCGTGTCTGGAGGGCTGAAACCGGAACACTATGATAATGATTTCTGTGAATGTGATGCTAAGGTTGTTCAGTTAGAATTTTAGGGAACACCGTGGAAGAAATATTTTCAGCCTGATATCAAACCTGGGGTCCAGAGAGAAAAGTCTCAGCTTGCTCATGGAGAAGAGCTACCAGAGAAGCACACATCTGTTGGCCAGGGTGCGAGAACCAGTAGCAGATGAAACAGAAAAGCCACAAAGGAAAAGGCGTTATGGGAAAAGCAAGCCAAGTTCTACTGCCCTCAGTGATGTACTGTCTATGGCTACTTACGCACAACATTGGCAGAGACCACGTGGTCCACAAAGCCTAAAATGTTTACTTGCTGGCCCTTTACAGAAAAAGTTTGCTGGCCTTGGTCTAGACCCTGCCTCTGATGCTGACCTGACCCTGGGCAGACCATACATACATACACACACACACACACACAAGGGTGGTTATTTATATAACTCATACCGCCAGTTTAACAATACCAATAGTAAACATCTAAAGATTGATTGATATGTATCCTTTAAAAATTTCTGGGTGCAGTAACATGCAGATTCTTGTACACATAACTCCGTTTTAAGAATATATACACTGGCTAGGCATCCTAGCTCTCATGCCTGTAATTCCAGGAGTTTGAGAGACTGAGGTGGGCGGATCTCTTGAGCTCAGGAGTTTGAGACCAGCCTGGGCAACATAGTGAAATACCATCTACACACACAAACACACACACAAATACAAAAATTAGCTGGACATAGTGGTGCATGCCTGTAGTCCAGCTACTCAGGAGGCTGAGGTAGGAGGATCGCTGGAGTCCAGGAGGTCGAGGCTGCAGTGAGCCAAGTTCATACCACTGGACTCCAGCTGGGGAGACACAGTGAGACCCTGTCTCAAAAAACAAACACACACACACACAAAACAAACAAACAAACAAACAGATATACACACTAACAAAGACCTTAATGTATTTTCTCTGCAGAACTTGTCAGATATGCTCTCCCAGCCCTTCATACTAAGCACAATGGGTACTTGTCCAAGCCCATCCACCATTCTGTCAGTCGCATCCTAAGAAGACATCAGAGAAGATTCCCTCCTAGACCACACAAAATGGACCGATCATCTTTGGCAGTGTGGCCACGACCCACATGAGGATTTATAAGCAACCTAGTCACCGGGACTTCATGTGGTTACCTTTTCTGAATGGCTCCTGGTTCTCCTCCGCTTCCCTGTTGACTCGGTTTTGTTCTGGTTCAACAGCAGACCCCTGGTCATCAAGTTCATCTTCTGTTTCATCATCACTATAGGGAACCACTTCATCATTAGGCTGAGAATCCTCATCAAATGTCGTTTCTGAGTCTCTTTCTGTACTCATTCTGCCGGCAAATTGGAACTACCTGCTTAAAAGGAAAGAGAAATCAGAGTGGATTATGACTCTTGCCCAGTTTTTGGTTGAATCCTGCCTGTATCCCGTTACAATGCCCTTTTTACAGAACATTGTCTTACTGACGTGTAAATATTCTGGAATAGTACCCCCAAATTCAACTTAACATGCAAATAAGAACAAAACCATTCAGTACTGATTAAATGCTTGGGTAAGATTTTTAAAAAATATGTAACTGCAAACCTTTTATTTTTAAACAAGGAGATATATATATATATATATATATATATAGGCAATATTTAAAATTAGGGGGTCTCTACTCAATGAAATAAATTTAGTGGGTAACAATCAACATTAAACTAAAATGAAACAGACTATAAAATATCTGATTACAGCACATATAATAAGAATAAGTACTGCTTGATAACACAGTTGTACACATTCACACGTTTATTTGCATTGTGGGTGTTAATGGAGTTGAATTTCTTCCTGTGGATTGCTGGCAAAGTTGACAAACCACTGCTCTAAGATATCTGGTTTCTGCTAACACTAACATTCCGAGCCTTTGTTCTGACACAACATTTTTAATATAACCTTAGATCTTCCAAGTTTACTGACTTCCCAGGAACACTCCCTAGCTTTTCTATCTTCCCAACTACCGCTGCCCACTCTGTATCTGCAATTTGTGCTTGAGCATCTACCGCATAAGATGACTCCAAACAAGTGCGAAGAACAACCTTAGTTATATTTATTTTAGGAAAATATTTACACAAATAACTCAGGTTACAGACACACAGCCTGACATTTACATAAGCATCACGGTGCCGTGTAGTCAGTATTGTCAATGACAGCAGCTCACATTTATTTTGTGTTAACTGCATGCCAAGCCTTGTACTAAGCACTTTATAGACATGGGCTCATTGAAACTTCCCACACCACCATGGTGAATAACAGTCTTATTGTTATTCCTACCCAGCAGAGGAGAAAAATCAAAACACTGGAATGCTAAATAACTTGCACAATAATTATTAAAAATAATTAAAAATTTAAGGCAGCCACGCGCTGTGGCTCACGCCTGTAATCCCAGCACTTTGGGAGGCCGAGGTGGGTAGATCACGAGGTCAGGAGATCGAGACCATCCTGGCTAACACAGTGAAACCCCATCTCTATGAAAAATACAAAAAATTAGCCGGGTGTGGCAGCGGTCGCCTGTAGTCCCAGCTGCTCGGGAGGCTGAGGCAGGAGAATGGCGTGAATCCGAGAGGCGGAGCTTGCAGTGAGCCGAGCTAGCACCACTGCACTCCAGCCTGGGCAACAGAGCAGGACTCCATCTCAAAAAAAAAAAAGGCAAAAACAACTGCTTCACAAGGAGAGGTCTACGCTCTATTTTTGTATTATGGTTTATGATATATTTTGAACGAAAATTGCCTCAAGTAGAACTATGTAGCTGATTGCACGTTTTGCACCAAATCTTAGACCTCTAAAATAATTTTTACATTCACAAATGCACACTTACGAAATTTTCAAATATTTATATGAGGATTTTTGCCAAGTATTATGTAAAACAGTAAAAGCCAAAAGCAAGCTGGGTTACAATTGTCGACTATATAAATAAATTATGGCATCTGATATTCTAGGATAATGTGCAACAATTTAGATGATCAGAAGAGCATTTGATGACATTGCATTAATGACCTTAATAGGTAAGTTATTAAGCCATATGTATAGCATACACCCAGTTATTCACACACACACTTGTTCATTTTCCAAAATCTCAACAATTGACATACATTATTTTATTATTATTATCTTTTGAGACAGAGTATTGTTCTGTCGCCCAGGCTAGAGTGCAGTGGTGCAATCTTGGCTCACTGCAACCTCTGCCTCCCAGGTTCAAGCAATTCTCCTGCCTCAGCCTCCTGAGTAGCTGGGATTACAGGTGTGTACCACCACGCCTGGCTAATTTTTGTATTTTTAGTAGAGACAGGGTTTCACCGTGTTGGCCAGGCTGGGACATACATGATTTTAAGTGAGATGATGCATGCAAAATGCTCAACTCAGTGCATAGCCTACAATAAGTACTCAATAAACATTAACCATTAATTTTTCATATACTTCTTGGTGATTTGTATGTTTCCTTTTGAAAAATGTCTATTCATGTCCTTTGCTCACTTTTTAATGGTATTATTATTATTTTAAAATATTGTTGGCATTCATTACAAAGAATAACTTAGATTCTATTGCATGATGCTGTACGGTGGCACAGTTCTAAAGAGCCCTATAGTCACAAATGCAGAGTTCCTAGCACTCCCGGTCCTCAGCACCTCAGGCCATTCTCTTCCGCCTTCAAAGAATATTTACTCCCCAAATCCATAGTCTTTACCTCTGGCCTTAGCTTTTCAGTAGCAAGCAAAAGCCTTCCTGGCAGTACTTATAATTTCATTGGTTATACTTATGCTTTCCTGGTTATATTTATACTTTCCTGGCAGTACTTACAATTTCATTGGTTATACTTATGCTTTCCTAGTTATATTTATACTTTCCTGGCAGTACATATACTTTCATGGTTTATACTATTTTAAAATTATTTTTTATTAAATGGAGCTAAATTTTTAAAAAGTCATCTTTTCCACTAAATCGGCATCGCCATGTTAAATCTAAATTTCCCTACTAAGTCTTTCTTTTCTTTTCTTTTCTTTTACTTTAAGTTCTAGGATACATGTGCAGAACACGCAGGTTTATTACATAGGTATACATGTGCCATGGTGATTTGCTGCACCCATCAACTCGTCAGCTAGGTTTTAAGCCCTGCATGCATTAGGTATTGGTCCTAATGCGCTCCACTCCTTGCCCCACCCCCCTGCCCCAGACAAGCCCCAGTGTGTGATGTTCCCCTCCCTGTGTTCATGTGTTCTCATTGTTCAACTCCTGCTTATGAGTGAGAACATGCAGTGTTTGGTTTTCTGTTCCCGTGTTAGTTTGCTGAGAAAGATGGCTTCCAGCTTCATCCATGTCCATGGAAAGACCACGATCTCATTCTTTTTTATGGCTGCAGGGATTATTTGTTTTTGAGTTGTTTGAGTTCCTTGTATATTCTGGATACTAGTCCTTAGTTGGATGAATAGTTTGCAAATATTTTCTCCTATTCAACAGGAAACATTGCACTCTGTTGATTGCTTCTCTTGCTGAGTAGAAGCTTTTTAGTTTAATATAGTCCTATTTGTCTATTTTTGTTGTTGTTGTTGCCTGTGCTTTTGAGGTCTTAGCCATAAAATCTTTGCCTAGACCAATGTCCTAAACATTTTCCCTATGTTTCCTTCTAGTATAAAGTTTTATTAGTTTTTTTTTTTTTTAAGAGAGAGAGAGGTTTTCACTCTGTCACCCAGGCTACAGTGTAGTAGGACGATCATAGCTCATTGCAACATTGGACTCTTGGGCTCAAGGAATCTTCCTACCTCTGCATCCCAAGTAGCTGGGACTACCAGCACATGCCATCATGCCATTTTTTTTTTTTTGGTAGAGATGGGGTCTCACTGCATTGTCCAGACTGATCTTGAATTCCTGGGTCAAATGATCCTCCAGGCTTGGGCTCCCAAAGGGCTAGGATTATAGGTGTGAGCCACCACACCTGGTCCCCTTTAAGTCTTTAATCCATCTTGAGTTGACTTTTGTGTATGGTGAGAGACAGGGGCCCAGTTTCATTCTTTTGCATGTGGAGATTTATTTCTGGGTTCTCTAGTCTGTTCCATTGGTTTATGTGTCTGTTTTTTTGCCCATATTATGTTTTGGTTACTACAGCCTTGAGATATATATATATATAAAACAACGTGTATATATATACATTGATATATATATCAATATATTGTTATATATATAACAATATATTGATATATATATAGTAATATATATATAACAATGTGACTCTGAAAGTATCATATGGAAACATTTTTTATTGTTGCAAATTATACGTAACAAAATTTACCATTTTTGCCATTTTGTTTTGTTTTTCTCATTGCAGCCTCCTGGGCTCAAGCAATTCTCCCCCCCAGCCTCCTGAGTAGTTGGGACTACAGGTACAAGCTGCAACATCCAGCTGATTTTTGTATTTTTAGAAGAGGCAGGGTTTTGCCATGTTGCCTAGGCTGGTCTCAAACTTCTGGGCTCAAGTAATCTACCTGCCTAAGCCTCCCAAAGTGCTGGGATTACGAGCATGAGCCACCATGCCAGGCCTTGTTTCACCCTATGTTTTTTTTTTTTTTTTTTTTCAAATTTCTTAAAGGTGTACTGTTGGAGAGTTTAAACTTTTTGTTGGTTGGTCGATTTTCTTTCTCTCTCTCTCTCTCTTATTTTTTTGCATCTCAGATGACACAAACCATTGTTTGTTTTCTCAGACACGGTTTCACTCTGCCACCCAGGCTGCAGTGCAGTGGCATGATCCTAGTTCACTACACTCCCAAATCTGTGGGCTCCAGCAATCCTCCTACCCTGCTCCCCAGCCTCCTGAGTAACTAGGACTAGAAGCACGAGCCACCATGCCTGTTTTTTTTTTTTTTTTTTTAAAGAGATACGCTCTCCCTATGTTCCTCAGGCTGGTCTCAAACTCTTGCCCCCAAGTGATCCTCCCATCTCAGCTTCCTTTTAGCCATTTTCAAGTGTAGGGTTCTGTGGCATTAAGTGCATTTTATACAAACATTTTGTAAGTTATCCTTTTCATCATTGCTTCCAAACTGCCAGGCATCTGGATATTAACACTGTCTCCAGCCCTGTGAGGTTGAGAGAGGAAGCAAGCACAAAGGAATGGATTTGACAACCCACATGTCCGTGACTCAAAGCAAGCAAGGCCTTGCACAACCAACTCGCCACCCACACAATCTGCACAGGCTCAGTGAGAAAGCAGGGGCAGGGAGCTCTACACTGAGAGTGAAGAAATGTCCTCAACTTGACTTCTCTACAGTGTGCCTGTGTGTGAAACACACACACACGGGAGGAATCTGGCTGTGTCATTTTAGTGTACTAAAGAGAAAAACAGGGAGAAATCACTTGTTTGAAGCCCTAAATGACATAAAGAATTTTTTTCCCAGGTCTAAATAATGATTCCTAAGGTCAGGTGCTGTGTCCGGTATGGATTTGGAAACTTGATAATGTCTCTCACTGTCACTCCAGGACACTGCAGACAGGTGTGCATCTACTCAGCACCCAGGAAACACCTGCAAGATGCAGAGTACTACGCTAGGCACAGGGAACAGAGCCACTGACTGACTGCGAGTTTTGAGGAATACAGATAAGTCAACTATTAAAGCTAGGAAACAGGCAGGGTGCAGTGGCTCACGCCTGTAATTCCAGCACTTTGGAAGGCTGAGGCAGGTGGATCACCTGAGGTCAAGAGTTCGAGACCAGCCTGCCAACATGGTGAAACCCCATCTCTACTAATAATACAAAAAAATTAGCCAGGTGTGGTGGCACATGCCTGTAAGCCCAGCTACTTGGGAGGCTGAGGCAGGAGAATTGCTTGAACCCGGGAGGGTGGAGGTTACAGTGAGCCAAGATTACGCCACTGCACTCCAGCCTGGGCAACAAAATCTAGTTAGAGGGATCTGGTAGCATTTCCAGGGAGAGGTGATGGTGGCCATGGAGATGGAGAGGAGGGGATGAATTGGAGGAGTATTTGAGGCAAAAACGACTGGCTTTGCTGTTTTATAGCTTTATTTTATTTTATTTGTTTATTGGAGGTGGAGTTTCGCTCTGTTACCCAGGCTGGAGTGCAGTGGCGCGATCTCGGCTCACTGCAACCTCCACCTTCCGGGTTCAAGTGATTCTCCTGCCTCAGTCTCTCGAGTAGCTGGGATTACAGGTGCCCACCACCACGGCAATTTTTGTATTTTTAGTAGAGACGGGGTTTTACCATGTTGGCCAGGCTGGTCTTGAACTCCTGACCTCAAGTGATCTGCCTGCCTCAGCCTCCCAAAGTGCTGCACCCGGCCATGGACTGGTGTCTTTAGAAGAGGAGAAATAGACACATGATCTCTCCTTCTCCATGCACACAGAGGAAGGGCCATGTGAGAACACAGCAGGATGGCAGCCAACTACAAGCCAAAGAGAGGCCTCACCAGAAACCAACCCTGCTGGCACCTCCATCTTGGACTTCCAGTCTGCAGAACTGTGAGAAAATAAACGACTGTTGTTTAAGTCAACCAGTACATGGCATTTTGTTATGGCAGCCCAAGTGGATTAACACTAATCCACTATGGATTCCCATCACTTTAAGTCCAAACTCTTTTCACGACTCTAAGGGCTCTCCACACTTCTACACCCTCCTTCTTGCTCATGATTGCTGAGCCCCACGGCCCTGCTTTCAGCTCCTCAAGCAAACAAAGCATTTCCTGCCCCAGAGCCTCTGCATATGCTCTTCCTAGTACCTGGAATGCTCTTCTCCCAGTTCTTTGTATGACTGCTATTTCTCACTCTTATTTTACTTTTTATTTTATTTTTTTTGAGACAGAGTTTCTCTCTTTTTGCCCAGGCTGGAGTGCAATGGTGTAGTCTAGGCTCAGCACAACCTCCGCCTCCCAGGTTCAAGCGATTCTCCTGCCTCAGCCTCCCAAGTAGCTGGGATAACAGGCTGGGATAACATGCCTGGTTAATTTTGTATTTTTAATAGAGACAGGGTTTCTCCTTGTTGGTCAGGCTGGTCTCAAACTTCTGACCTCAGGTGATCTGCTCACCTTGGCCTCCCAAAGTGCTGAGATTACAGGCGTGGGCCACCACGCCCGGCCGATTTCTCACTCGTTAGGTCTCCACTTCAGTGTCCTCTTCCACTCATGGTATTGAACAGGATTCTGCCCTCCTCTTCCTGCTACCACTGGCCCCCTTGAGCACTTACATTTCTGTTTCCTTCCTAGCACTTGCCATGATTTGTAAATATGTATTTGCTTTTATTTATCTGCCTCTCCCACCAGACCATAAGCTCTACAAGAACAGACTGGTCTGTGAATACTCAGTGCCTACTACACAGTTGACACTGAAAGATCTGGGGAAAGAGCAAATCAACTTTTAATAAAGTCCTCAAGGGCTCACAGAGTTGTCTTACACCGAAGTTCTTTACCGTCTTTACACAGGTCACACCTACCACATGGTAAGAGATTCACAAAGTCACTGGACTAAGGATGAAAGATCGAGGGCAATGATGGGAGAGAACAGCAACAGCTAAGTTCAGAAGCCATACAAGATGGAACTTTTTAGGAGTCTGAGTCATTTGAGGCCATCCAAAAACCACTGCCCAAGATTTTACCATGTACAGAAAACTAAACCAGCCTTCTGGTAGGGTACTAAAGATATCAAAGGTGAGGACCGATCTTTCTTGTTCATCACTAGCACCTACCAGAGTCTGTCATATAGGAAGCTCGTTTGCTTCTGTCCTTAGGAGGCTTGACTAGACCAGACTATAGTCTAGATAAGAATTGGCAAATTACAGCCCATGGGCCAAATTTGGCCCACTAACTATTTTTTAAATAAAGTTTTATTAGAATACACCCTTACTCATTACTGACATACTACTGGCTATGGTAGGTTTCTTTTTTTTTTGAGACAGAGTTTTGCTCTTGTTGCCCAGGCTGGAGTTCAATGGTGCGATCTCAGCTTCACCTCCTGTGTTCGAGCAATTATCCTGTCTCAGCCTCCTAAAATGCTGGGATTACAGGTGTTAGCCACCATGCCTGGTCCCTCATCATTTTTTTTTTTTAATGGCTTTTAAAGTTCATAAGAAGAAAGACTATTTCTGAAATGTGTTTTTCCTCATTTTGTTTATTATTATTATTAAAGACAATGCTGTAAAATATTTAACATATCATAATTTATAAGTATGAATTATATTTCTATATGTTCTATGCTATATGTGTTTCTTACTATATGTTCCATACTAAATATAAATTACTACTCTAAGATGGCCCCCGGTGATCCCACCTTCTGGTGTTCACATCTTTAATTCCTTGTGAGTGTGGCATACACATGAGGTGCTTTGCTGCTTTTTTCTTCCGTTTTTTTTTTTTTTTTGGTGTTGGTGTTGTCATTGATACAAGTTCTTGCTCTGTCACCCAGGCTGGAGTACACTGGTGTGATCAAGCTCACTGCAGCCTCAATCTCCTGGGCTCAAGTGATCCTCCCACCTCAGCCTCCTAAGTAGCAGAGACTATAGGTGTGCACCATCACACCCAGCTAATTTTTTTGGTTTTTAGTAGAGATGAGGTCTTGCTAGTTTGCTCAGGATGGTCTTGAACTCCTGAGGTCAAGCAATCCTCCCTCCTTGGCCTCACGAAGTACTGGGATTACAGGCATGAGCTACTGTATCCAGCCCCTTTTCCTTCTTTCTTCTTCTTCTTCTTCTCTTTTTTTTTTTTTTAAATAAGCCTGAGTTCCTGAACCTTGCTTCTTTTTTGTTTTTGAGATGGAGTCTCGCTCTGTTGCCCAGGCTGGAGTGCAGAGGTGTGATCTCGGCTCACTGCAACCTCCGTCTCCCGGGTTCAAGCAATTCTCCTGCCTCAGCCTCCAGAGTAGCTGGGATTACAGGAGTGTGCCACCATGCTGGGCTAATTTTTTGTATTTTTAGTAGAGACAGGGTTTCACCACGTGGGTCAGGCTGGTCTTGAACTCCTGACCTTGTGATCTACCCACCTCGGCCTCCCAAAGTGCTGGGATTACAGGCATGATCCACTGCCCCCAGCCTTGAACCTTGCTTCTAACCAATAGAATATGGTGCAGGTAATGGGATGTCACTTCCATGATTATGTTATAAAAAACCATGACTCCCTTCTTGCCAGTCAACTCTTTCCCCTTCCCGGCTTTGGTGAAGCAGCTGCCCTATGGAGAGGCTCACACGGCAAGACACGAAGTGAGCACTGACCAACAGCCAGCAGGGACTGGAGTCCTCAGTCCCTTAAGGAATGCAGTGAATTTTGCAATCACTATATGAACTTGGAAGCAGATCCTTCCTCAGTCCTGCCTTCAGATGAGACATCAGGCTGGGCTGACACCTTAATTGTAGCCTTGTGAGAAATCCTGATACAGAGAACCCAGTTAAGCTGTGCTCAGACACTTGATTCATGGAAACCATGAGATAATAAACGCATGTTGGTTTAAGTTGCTAAGTTTTGGAGTAGCTTGTTACACAGCAATCGATAACCAATACACATACCATCAGTCACAAGTAATAATTCTAGGGTCAGGCACTCAATGTGGCCACTATTATTTCCAAGGTATTCCGTAGAGCCCCCATCTAAAAGGCAGCAGAAATCTTCTCTATTATCCTAGTTAGTCCAGACCCTGTTTGGAATCTGCCCAGTATTCTTTTATTTACTTCTTTGAGACAAAGCCTCACTCTGTGGCCCAGGCTGGAGTCCAGTGTTGTGATCTCAGCTCACTGCAACCTCTGCCTCCCAGGTTCAAATGATTCTCTTGCTTCAGACTTTCCAGTAGCTGGGACAAGTGCATGCCACCACACCGGGCTGATTTTTGTATTTTTAGTAGAAACGGGTTTTACCTTGTTGGCCAGGCGGGTCTTGAACTCCTGACCTCAAGTGATCTACCCACCTCGGCCTCCTAAAGTGCTGGGATTACAGGCATGAGCCACTGCACCCCGGCCAATGCTCAGTATTCTTGAAAGTAAAATGACAAACTTGATGACAGTTGTAATTAGATAAAGAATCTCATGAAGCAATAGTAATAAAATGTATCTAAGATCTACATTAAATTTAAACTTTATACTGTTATAGAAACAGCATAATTACAGTTCCCAGCAGGAACAGGATTACATTTTTTTTTCCTCCCAAGGCAGGACCGAAAAAAATCTAGAAGCCTGGGATAAATAACATAAAACTAAGGGATCAACAGTGTCAATGTAGTGAGGACAATTCAGGCAGGATCTTTACACATGATAGAAAAGGCTGCTCTGGGTCCACAGCTTCACCCCCTATTCCTCAGAAAGTCCACCCCAGAGCCCTTTCTCACAAAGGAAGATTGGCTGCCTGGGTGCGGCGGCTCACACCTGCAATCCCAGCACTTTGGGAAGCTGAGGCAGGTGGATAATTTGAGGCCAGGAGTTCAAGACGAGTCTGGGCAATATGGCAAGACCCCATCTCTACAAATAATAATTTAAAGAACTAGCTGGGCACCTCTAGTCCCAGCTATTCGGGAGGCTGAGGCAGAAAGATCGCTTGAGTCCAGGAGCTCAAGGCTGCAGTGAGTTAGGATCATGCCACCGAACTTCAGGCTAGGTGACAGAACAAGACCCCGTCTCTATTTAAAAAAAAAAAAAAAAAAAAAAAAGCCTGGCTCTTGTTTCATTCTGCACAATTTCAATGGCGGTCATTAGAAAAGATACAGGGGAAATTTCAACACCTTGGCCTTTCAGAGATGAGCAGATTTTTCATTCCCCTGGCTAAGGTTCAAAGGATTTCTTAGTCCAACATTGCCATGGGCTCCCAGCATTTCCTAGTAATATTGTATTTCTTCTAATCCATATAAGGTAGCCCCTTCCAGGACAAAGGATTTTTTCATACACATTGTCTCATGCAATTGTCATGGAATTATGCTGAGGCGAGTCGCCAGGCAATGTCACTACCTTCTTACTAATGAAAAAACTGGGGTGGTTTCAAAGCTTGCCCAAGGTGATTTAACTCCTAGCTATTCAGGCGCTCTCCACACACATCCCAGCTCTGCGCTCTCTGTGGTACAGTGAACGCAAATCGTGGATTCAGACTGGAATACAGGCTCTGCCCAGGAAGCATCAGAGCCTGCTCCCACTCCCAACATCACCTGCTTCCCTCCCTTCCCCACGCCTGCTAACAACATCATTAATCACAAGAAAACCCTAAACAAAGGAAGAATTTGACAAGCAAAATCAATCAACCTTTGAGGTCCACAGGCAGATCTATCCCACGCTAATGAATTCTAAAATGTAAAATGCTTCCCAGGGTATGCCACTGAAGAGTGAAGTGAGATCAATCATTATTTCCTAGGCGGTTTTTGAGCTGGGCAACCTGGGAGTCACAGAGGTGAGCAAGAACTTGGGGTGGGTGGGAGAGAGATATGAAGGAACCAAAAGAAAAAACTCAGAGGCAGGAAAATGCAATGGAAAGGCCCAGCACCAGTACAGCTGGGAGATGTGGGGGAAAGAGCAGAGCTGGGGAAAGGTAGTTTTGGAGTCACCTTCAAAAGTAAGGTGGCCCATGCAGCCTTGACAAGGCTTTATTCTAGGGAGTGAGAGGGCCCGTGGAAGGTGTCTGCAAAAGAAAGAAATCTGATCTGCACAGCCTCATCTGACAGGGGGAAGAGTGTGAGTAGCAGGGAAGGTGAGATCCTAGGAGGGAGACTGTTCAAAAGTCACCCTGGAAACAGCATCTCCTTGTCACAGTTTCTTCACCGGGAACACCAAGTGGTTCCACCTTATTACCTCCACCATCACACTCAGCAACAACACTCAGTGCGTGAATCTAACCACAGCAAGAAGAAACACAGGTCTGGGCCGAACGCGGTGGCTCACGCCTGCAATCCTAACACTTTGAGAGGCCAAGGCGGGCTGATTGCCTGAGGTCAGGAGTTTGACACCAGCCTAGCCAACATGGTGAAACCCCATCTGTACTTAAAATACAAAAATTAGCTGGGCATGGTGGTGTGCGCCTGTAGTCCCAGCTACTCGGGAGGCTGAGGCAGGAGAATCGCTTGAACCCGGGAGGCGGAGGTCGCAGTGAGCCAAGATCACGCCACTGCACTCCAGCCTGGGTGACAGAGTGAGATTCTGTACCAAAAATAAAAATAAAAAAATAAAAATAAATAAATAAAAAATAGAAAAAAGAAATACTGGCCTGAATTGGGGTGGTGGCAGCTAGAAAAATGTGCTTAAAATGAAGGCAGGGTGGGGCTGCCATTCTTTTGTCTAGAAAATGAAGGGAAAAAAAGGAAATAAAAGACTGGGCTGGTTCCCATAGGATAAGAATGCTGTAGTTCCCCAGATGTTTATTTTAGAGACTCCGCCTCAATCCACAATGTACTTTTTATAGTAAATAATGAAAGTTACCAGGATAAAAGCCTTGTTATTTTTATATTCAAGCGTCATCCTTACTTGTTAGGGACAATGGTCTCATTTTTACCCCATTACTATTGACTCTATAATTAGGCTTTAAAGTTATATTCACGTTTGAATAAAACAAAGTCATAGGAGCTTTGTAATTGACAGCCACCTGGAAGCAAACCCTCCAGGGTAAAAGAAGTCTGTCAAGCTGAATTCATTTTAATGTTAGAAGAGTCACCAAGCTATTAATACAAGGATTGCACTCCCGAAAGACATACGAATCATCAGAGCTTTCTGGAACAAAATATAAACTTTGAAACTTTTGATCTACAGAGAGACAACTTATATTCCTCATCCAGACTCACTAGGAATGGCTTGTCTGAATGAAAAGGCAGTAGAAGAGGCAGATAAGTAAATAGAAATAATAAACACATAAAATGATACAATAAAAGATGACTCTTACTAGTAATCAAAGAATGGCAAGTTGATGAAAACATAGACACCATTTTATGCCTATTCAGTTGACGCTATTCAATATTTTCTTTTTCTTTTTTTTTTTTTTTGAGAAAGAGTCTTGCTCTGTCGCCCAGGCTGGAGTGCAATGGCACGATCTCAGCTCACTGCAAGCTCCGCCTCCCAGGTTCACGCCATTCTCCTGCCTCAGCCTCCCAAGTAGCTGGGACTACAGGCACCCGCCACCACACCCGGCTAATTTTTGTATTTTTAGTAGAGACGGGGTTTCACCATGTTAGCCAGGGTGGTCTCGATCTCCTGACCTTGTGATCTGCCCGCCTCAGCCTCCCAAAGTGCTGGGATTACAGGCATGAGCCACCATGCCCAGCTACTATTCAATATTTTCAATGTCAGCAGTGGAGATGAATGAATCCTCACCCACCTTGCTACTGACCTTGAAATTAATATATACATTACTGATGGCAATGCTTTATGTACCCAAAACACTAAAGATATATTTGAAGCAATCACCTCATTTACAGAGCCTTTTCCAACAGGAACACTTCAATAAAAGGACTCTTACTCAAACTTTTTTTTTTTTGAGACAGAGTCTTGCTCTGTCACCCAGGCTGTAGTGCAGTGGGGAGACCTCGGCTCACTGCAACCTCCGCCTCCCAGGCTCAAGCAATTCTCCTGCCTCAGCCTCCCAAGTAGCTGGGATTATAGGCATGCACCACCATGCTTGACTAGTTTTTGTATTTATAGTAGAGACAGTGTTTCTCCATGTTGACAAGGCTGGTCTTAAACTCCTGACCTCAGGTGATCTGCCCACCTCAGCCTCCCAAAATGCTGGGATTACAGGGCTGAGCCACCGCACCTGGCCACAAATTTTTTGATTGGCATCATTGGTTATAAAAAGCAGAAATGGAAACCACATGAGTGTCCAACAAGATCTCATGGTTTTACAATTTTTTTTTTTTCTGACGTAGGGCATTGCACTGTCACCCAGGCTGGAGTTCAGTGGCGTGATCATGGCTCACTGCAGCCTCAACCTCCTGGGCTTCAGTGATCCTCCCACCTCAGCCTCCCCAAGTAGCTGGGACCACAGGCACATGACACCACAACTGGCTAATATTTTGGGAAAATTTTTGTAAAGACGAGGTTTCACTGCATTGCCCGGGCTGATCCCAAATTCCTGGCCTCAAGCAATCCTCCCACCTCAGCCTCCCAAGGTGTTGGGATTATATGCATGAGCCATGACACCTGACCTACAAATTTTTATGTTTTAGTGTAGCTATTAAAAATAACAGCTATTTGTAATAACACTATGAGATCAAACACAGGAAATGTTTTACAGTATTAACCGTGGGGGTGAGGCAGAAATCAGAATTGTGTTCTATAACTGCAGCTTTGTAAATAATACGTTTGTTTTTAGAGCTAACATTTGCACTGAAAGATACATAATTCTCTGTGTGTTTTTCCTTCCAAAATAATCAGCAATTAATAATAGCTATCCACCCCCTATATCCAAACACTGCTGAGCAATTGCTCATATACTGGGTACATTTTGTGCAATTTTTACAGCACACACAAAAGGAAGGGCTTATCCTCATTTTGTGGGCTTAGAGAGGTTAGGTGACTTACTTCTCCAGGGTCACATATTGAGGTTTCTACCAGGTCTGTTTGTCCCCAGATCTCTTATGATTTGTCCCAGGGCTGTTCAAAGGGGGTGAAAAGTTGGATCAGGCGATTAGGATTATGCCCACTGATGCTTACTTTTTTTTTTTTTTTTTTTTGAGACAGAGTCTCACTCTGTCACCCAGGCTGGAGTGCAGTGGTGCGATCTCTGCTCACTGCAACCTCCGCCTCCCTGGTTCAGGCAATTCTCTCCTGCCTCAGCCTCCTGAGTAGCTGGGATTACAGGTGCACGTCACCACGCTCAGTTAATTTTTGTATTTTTAGTAGAGACAGGGTTTAACTGTATTGTCCAGCCTGGTCTCAAACTCCTGACCTCAAGTGTTGCACCTGCCTTGACCTCCCAAAGTGCTGGGATTACAGGTGTGAGGCACTACCATGCCCGGCCACCGATACTGTCTTAATATCATTCTGTCTCTTTGTAAATGATTACTAAAACAAAAAATGGTAGCATGGAAGTGGGTTCATGGAACCCACTGTGCATGGTGCACGGAAGTGAGCTCAGAAGGGATGGTTTGCATGTCAAGGCAGAAGAGATGAAACTTGCCACATTTTGTCCCTTGTATTATATCTTTCCGGTACGTTAGTAAACAGAAGATTCCATCTCCCTCCTAAGGATGGTGAGCTGCACGACATGTAGTCTGGGTCCACCTTTTCCTCCAAGAGCCCTTTCCGATCCTCAGCAAAGATCCCCAACCATTGCTTAGCACTAAGGACAATGGACCTTGAGTGCCCTGGAGAGGGGCCAGTGACAAAGACAGCTGGAGAGGGGCCAGTGACAAAGACACTGACAAAGACAGTCAGTGGCCCTGGCCGGGTGCAGTGGCTCACACCTGTAATCCCAGCACTTTGGGAGGCCGAGATGGGTGGATCACCTTAGGTCAGGAGTTCAAGACCAGCCTGGCCAAACATGGTGAAACCCTATCTCTACTAAAAATACAAAAATTAGCTGGGCATGGTGACAGGCACCTGTAATCCTAGCTACATGGGAGGCTGAGGCAGGAGAATTGCTTGAACCTGGAAGGCAGAGGTTGCAGTGAGCTGAGATCGCACCACTGCACTCCAGTCTGGGTGACAAGAGCAAAACTCTGTCTCAAAAAAAAAGAAAGAAAAGCCGGGCGCGGTGGCTCACGCCTGTAATCCCAGCACTTTGGGAGGCCGAGGCGGGCGGATCACAAGGTCAGGAGATCGAGACCACAGTGAAACCCCGTCTCTACTAAAAATACAAAAAATTAGCCAGGCGCGGTGGTGGGCGCCTGTAGTCCCAGCTACTCAGGAGGCTGAGGCAGGAGAATGGCGTGAACCCAGGAGGCGGAGCTTGCAGTGAGCCGAGATCGCGCCACTGCACTCCAGCCTGGGCGACAGTGCGAGCCTCCGTCTCAAAAAAAAAAAAAAAAAAAGAAAGAAAAGTCAGTGGCTGTCCCTAGTGATCTGCATCCAAAGCTGAAAATGCTAATAGATGCTCTTAAAATTCCCACATGGCACCTTTTCATATGTAAATGTCTGAAATTTCCAAATATTTATATGTAAACACGTTCCAAAGCTTAAACAGACACTAAGGTGACTGGCATATTAAGTATGATTAGGGCACTTACTCGGTATCTTTTCTAGATACTACCATGGTTTCCTGAACATCTAAGACTGGTCAACAGAGTCTTACCTCTCGTTCCATCTGAAGGTTAACACCTTTACAAATTCTGGGTCTGAGATATTTAATCACTGTCTCTTGTGCTGTATTTCAAGTCAGGTTAGAGTTCTCAACTTAGATTACAAACTCTTCCAAGGCAGCAGAGTTCACATCCTAAGTTTTTGACCAAGATTCTACTACAAACATATGGTTAATATTTTATAGGTCCGTTGGAAATATTTGCATTTGGCTTGAAATATCTACAGAGCTTCCTACCAACAGTCAGCAATTCTACCTGTTCTGGCTTTCAGAGTTTGAACAGGTCAAATGAAAGGAGTGTGTCCAGGCTTCTCCTACAAATCTGATCAGTTTAAGGACCCATGGTAAGACTTCTGATGTAAGGCTTCTGAAACTTCCCAGGAAGTTTTCCTAGGATGACGGTGCGTGCGTTTACAGAGAGCTAACTATGTGTTCTATGCATCAGGCTCTGCGCTATGTATTCGCATTAGCTTAGTTTGTTTGTTGAGGATCGAATTATTATCCCCATTCTACAGATAAAGAAACCTAACTGAGTAGATTGCAAAAATTTTCTCCCATTCTGTAGGTTGCCTGTTCACTCTGATGGTAGTTTCTTTTGCTGTGCAGAAGCTCTTTAGTTTAATTAGATCCCATTTGTCTATTTTGGCTTTTGTTGCCGTTGCCTTTCAATCATCCATTGATCTCAAGTAGTACCAATTTATTAGGAACAAGAAATGTGACCATATTATTTGTTCTGAAATTACAAATAGTGTCTTATATAAAATCATTAATAGCCCAGAAACAAAGTCAAAAATCAGTGAGACTGTATTGCAAATTTCTAATATTAATCCTCAATAAAGATTTTTAGAAATCCAAAAAAAAAAAAAAAAAAAAAAAGAAACCTAACTGAGAGGTTAAGTTCTTTGCCCAAGGACATACGAGGGGCAACAGGAATAAAATCCCTTGGAGACATGCTGCCACAAGCCAAGGAACTTCCAGAAACTAGGAGAGAATCCTGAAACAGATCCTTCCCCAGCACCCTCACAGGGAAGATGGTCCTTTAAAACCTTGATCTTGAACTTCTGGGCTTCCAGATTTGTGATACAATAAACTTCTGTTCTTTAAGCTGCTCTGTGTGTGGTATCTTGTTACAGCAGCCCCAGCTAACTAATATATGGCTTTAATGTGTAGCTTTAACATTGCAGAGGGCTTTTCAAATTCCTTAATTCCAACAAACAGAGGTTTCACAGTCAGGTACTGGAAATTTGTTACTTGATGTCTTTAAATTCTGAATCCACCTTTGCCAACGACTATGTGCACAAAAGGAAAAACTGTGGTTACCTTTCATAACAAGTTATATAAATAAGACCTAAATGACCATGTTTTCTTTTCTCTCTTCTAATTACCCAAAGGTTAAGCATGCTGTTTTATTTATTTATTTATTTTTTTTGAGACGGAGTCTCGCTGTGTCGCCCAGGCTGGAGTGCAGTGGCCGGATCTCAGCTCATTGCAAGCTCCGCCTCCCGGGTTTTTACGCCATTCTCCTGCCTCAGCCTCCCGAGTAGCTGGGACTACAGGCGCCCGCCACCTCGCCCGGCTAGTTTTTTGTATTTTTTAGTAGAGACGGGGTTTCACCGTGTTAGCCAGGATGGTCTCGAACTCCTGACCTCGTGATCCGCCCGTCTCGGCCTCCCAAAGTGCTGGGATTACAGGCTTGAGCCACCGCGCCCGGCCTAAGCATGCTGTTTTAAAGTTTAATTTAATTTGATTTAATTTTGCAGCTTACCCAGGTTTAAGAGTTATTTGCAGAGAATAACCAGAAGGAACTGCAACTGGTGTTTAATGCAAATAAGCCCAGGCTACTGAACTAGGGATGACTCATGCAGGCCTTGTGCAAACATCTATTCTGATTTGCATTTAAGAGAAAAGGTACACCTGTAAAAGTATCCAACATGTATTAAAACATCTTTGAAATGTTTTGGAGTTTTAAAGAAGTGCCCATTAAAGACGTTTTCTGCTCCACCTGTTAAAAAACGCATGACCCCAGGAAAAATGCTAATGTATTCTAGAACGTTTTCTGCTGTGATATTTTCTCCTCCCAACCAATGTTTGCTTCCCCTTTAAAATCTCTGTGTACTTTCATGGGTGCAGTAGCACATGGTGATGAGGGCTTGGGTTTGATTGAGTAATGCTCACCCCATCTCCAGTCCCTGCCTCACAGAGGCAAGTAGTACAGAGAATATATATACATGATTCTGACATAAAATACAATGTAAAGCCAACCAAAATGTTTGCGTATTTTTTGCTTTTCCACATTCCCCCTTCTCCATAGACCTAGACGTCAATCAACCTGCATCTCCTATAAAGAGAAAATGACTTTCTTGAATGCAACTGGACTCCAGTGATAAAGAAAACAATCCTCTTTAACTTTATTGTTATCAAACTACTATTTATGACTTTTATCTTACTCAATTAATGCTATTATAAGCTCTTATATATTCAACATGTTACTAACCTGAAAACTTACCCCCAAATTAACCTGATTTAGGTGAAGACTCCCTATAGAACTCTGAGTTGAGTCAGGAAGATTGATCCATTATTTAGGAAACAGAGCTCACTGTCATTGTCCCCTGTAGGTCTGGGGAGAAAGCAAGCTCTGGCTGAATTGTCTAGGGGATTCTCTCCCTTCCAGCAAACTCATCTCCTTCCTACCCCACCTCCACTCTTGTGAGCAAACCCTCGGCTGTCCATCAATAAATCAATGCCAGGGATAAATTCCCAACAACAGCAAATCTAACTGGTCTGAACTCGATATTTTAACACATTGATCCTCCTGACTTCCCAGAGCTCTTTTTAAAAAGAAAGGAAAGAAAATGGAATTAGTGTAAGAATAGAGAGAAGAACATTAAGGATAAACTAGGGGTTTAGGGCCAGGGGCAGTGGCTCACACCTGTAATCTTAACACTTTGGGAGGCCAAGTTGGGAGGATCACTTGAGGTCAGGAGTTTGAGACCAGCCTGGCCAACACAGTGAATCCCCATCTCTACTAAAAATACAAAAATTTGCCGGGCGTGGTGGCGTGAGCCTGTAATCCCAGCTACTTGGGAGGCTGAAGTACGAAAATCCCTTGAACCTGGGAGGTGAAGGTTATGGTGAGCCAAGATCATGCCACTGCACTCCAGCCTGGGCAGCACAAATGAGACTCCATCTCAAAAAAAAAAAAAAGAAAAGAAAAGAAAAGAAAGAAAGAAAGACAGAATAAACTAGGGGTTTAAATAGTCCCTAAATCAGCAGTCAGAAATAAATCAGGAGTACCTGCACACGGCACAACTCAAAGAAAATTACTGAAAAGCCTTTAAATGTCACATGGATTTGAACTTTACTATTAGATATCTGGGGCTAATTAACATATTTTCAAAGATGTTTTAAAAGCGCTCTGAATAGACTGTGCTCTGAATTTATATGATGCCATCCTTTCAAATATTTGAGTGTTGTGACATAGGTTCTTTTGCAGTATTCATCAATGAAAACCTGGGCTACACTCAAGATCAAAAGCTGGTGTTTGGGCCACAAAACAGGTCACCTCCAAGTGCTCCTCAGCTAGGCCTGCCTCGCATGTCTGTTCCTAGGCTCGTTCTGGCTATGGCCCTACCCATCCTCAAAGTCCAACCTACTCTTTTCCTCCTTCATCTTAAGAGATCTGTCTACAGTGAATTTGTGTCTTAGTTTTCCAAAGCTCAAACCTCACGCGCAGAAACAATGTTGCACTAACTATGACAGCTAACTTTGTGCATGTGTCACATGAGTATTTAAATATTATCAATGTTTGGCTTGGGCACGGTGGCTCACGCCTGTAATCCGAGCACTTTGGGAGGCCAAGGCGGGTGGAACACTTGAGACCAGGACTTCGAGACCAGGCTGGCCAACGTGGTGAAACCCTGTCTCTACTAAAAATACAAAAAGTTTAGCCGTGGCGCACACCTGCTGTAATCCCAGCTACTTGGGAGTCCGAGGCACAAGGATCGCTTGAGCCCAGGAGGCAGAGGTTGCAGTGAGGAGAGATTGTGCCACCGCACTTCAGCCTGGGTGTGAGAGCAAAACTATCTCAAAAAATAAAATAGAATAAGAAAATAAATATTATCAATGCATGTTATGGTTTAAACATTAGTAATTTAGGCTATCAATAAGGAATTTTGGGTTGTGCCTGTGGCTCACACCTGTAACCCAGCACTTTGGGAGGCCAAAGCAGGAGGATCCCATGAGCTTAGAAGACCAGGCTGGGCAGTATGGTGAAACCACAGCTCTACAAAAAAATGTAAAAATTAGCAGGGCACGGTGGTGTAGCTGTAGTCCCAATTACTTGGGCGGCTGAGGGAGGAGTACCACTTGATCCAAGGAGGCAGAGGTTTCAGTGAGCCAAGATACTGTCTCAAAAAAATAAAAAAATTAAATAAAAAAGGGAATTTAGTTTGCTGTCTGGACCAAACACAAAATACAATTACACTCACCATATTCTGAAATCAGAATCAAGGACTCTCAAGAAACGGCTTCCATAAGTCAAATGGGGATCTGCAAGGCTTTCAAATTATCTTCAAAATCTATTTGATAGACATTTCTGTTGTGCTTCATTATGGAAATTACTAGATTTTCATACATGCATTAGAACTTGGAGAGGCTCTATCTGCTCTGGCCCTGCCCATTGCAGGCCCCACCCTAGCTCCAGTCACCTTCTGCCCCCCTCACAAGTACACTCACAAGGGCAGCTAGGCACCTTCATTCCCTTTCCAGGTCCTCAAATCCCAATGTAATGGCTTTATCATTTGTACTTTAACAACTTATTGCCTGAACCATTCTTTGCATTATGGCTTGTACTGTGGTTGTTTTTCTTTCTAACAGAGTAAAAATCCAAAGGTGCAGGCAAGGCATGGTGGCTCATGCCTATAATCCCAGCACTTTGGAGGGCCGAGTTGGGCAGATTGCTTGAACTCAGAAGTTCAAGACCAGCCTGGGCAACATGGCGAAACCCCATCTCTACAAAAAAATACAAAAATTAGCTGGGAGTTATGGCGCACACCTGTGGTCCCAGCTACTTGGGAGGCTGAGGTGGGAGGATTGTTTGACCCCAGGAGGCAGAGGTTGCAGTGAGCCATGATTGCACTATTACACTCCACCCTGGGCAACAGAGTGAGACCCTGTCTCAAATAATAATAATAATAATAATGATAATCTAAAGGTGCAAGACCATTGCCTATTCCTCTTATTTCTCAAGTGGGGCAGAATCAAGAGATGGTTAAAGGCTCCTGTCTGAGGATAGACAGACAGGGGATGAAATCCCAGCTCTAAGGCCTACCACCTGCAGAGGCTTGGGAAAAATATTCTTACTAAGCTCCCACTTCTCCATTTATAACATGAAGATAATGGTTACCTTACAGGGTCCTCGTGAAGCTTAATCTTGATCCCATGTAAAGCCCTTAGCAGTGGGCACAGTATGTGGCCCCTGATATCCACTTAGTGAGGCATTCCAGTGATGCATTTCATCAGAAATTCCGTAAGACACATAGATATAATTCATAATATTTCCTCCTTCAATAAAACTTAGTTTATTATTAACTATTATAAACCTGAAACATCAGGGAACTTAAGTTTTCAAGTGA
This sequence comes from Papio anubis, assembly GCF_008728515.1. NCBI lineage: Eukaryota > Metazoa > Chordata > Mammalia > Primates > Cercopithecidae > Papio > Papio anubis. Next base: position 50,243,691 of record NC_044994.1, read on the forward strand.
AAAACAGAGTAGGAAAACAATAAAAACCTTTATAATTGCACTTCACAGCTTGCAAAAGCTTTTCACATACCATTAACATATTATCTATAAAACATCGTTGAAAAGTAGATTATTTTCATTTTATTCTCTGCAATAGCTCCATTGTCCAAAACAGCATGTAACACACAGTAGACCTTTCATAAAGAACTACCAAATGTAGAATCGAGCTCGGAGTTCAAGGCTGTATCCAGATTCTCAGAAATGATAAGATGTAGAGGAACCAGAACCAGATCTTAGCATCTGAATCCAAATCCTGCATCCTTTCCTCTCAATCACACTGTCTCCTGCCCCCAGGGTAAGGTTTCACAGAACTGTAATTATTTAAGACATTCTATATTTTCTAGATGACAATAACTTCAAGATAAGTGGAGTGCTTAAAAAACCCTGATTAAACAACAACAAAAAAAGATCACTTTTGTGTCAACAAGGGAAGAGATAGCCAGTAATATAACTACTTTGATACACATTTTTGCTTTCCTCAAAGTACACTCAGCAAACCACCTTGATCATGGTATGAACAAGTGAAACAAACCAAATTTCAAAACCAGGTTGAATGGAAAGATGCATTGGTTGAACTTGCTTGGAAATAATATGAAGAGAGAGGAAGTGGACAGATCTATAGATAAAAACAACATTGGCCTTTGCCATGAACAAGGGGGTTCATTTTCCTATTTCTACATACATTTGAAATCTTTCTAAATCAAAACAATGCCAATAACAACAACAACAAAAACTCTCCTTCAAATAAACCAGTGTATTAACATTAGGTCACCATTGTGTAAGGCACATGTGTACTAATCTCTAACACAGCCTCTGAAGGGACCACATGCTTTGTGCAGCCATTGGCTCCATCTTGAAAACTCAGATATTAAATAATTTTTTCATAGACAGTTAGGAGGAGATTATTTTAAAAAATGAAATATAGGCCGGGCACAGTGGCTCATGCCTGTAATCCCAGTGCTTTGGGAGGCTGAAGCAGATGGATCACCTAAGGTCAGGAGTTCATGACCAGCTTGGTCAACATGGTGAAACCCCATCTCTACTAAAAATACAAAAATTAGCTGGTTGTAGTGGCACACTCCTGTAGTCCCAGCTACTCGGGAGGCTGAGGTAGGAGAATTGCTTGAACCTGGGAGGCGGAGGTTTCAGTGAGCCAAGATCACACCACTACACACCACCCTGGGCTACAGACAGAACAAGACTCTGTCTCAAAAAAAAAAAAAAAAAGAGATACACCTGAATATTTAATAAAATGAAAATGTTATAGAAAACCATGTTTTATGAGTTGGGGCCACTGCATTTGCATTGGACTTGAGGAGGCATATTTGTTCTTTGGCTAAACAGGAATATTTAGCATTTACTTGTTTTTTTTGTGCATTACAATTTTTTTCTTTTAAGAATCAGTTTCGGCCTGGCACAGTGGCTCACGCCTGTAATCCTAGCACTTCGGGAACCTGAGGCAGGTGGATCACTTGAAGTCAAGAGTTTGAGACCAGCGTGGCCAACATGGTAAAACCCTGTCTCCACTAAAAATGCAAAACTTAGCCAGGCATGGTGGCACATGCCTGTAATCCCAGCTACTCAGGAGGCTGAGGCAGGAGAACTGCTTGAACCCTGGAGGGGGAGGTTGCAGTATGCCAAGATCGCCACCACTGCCTCCAGCCTGGGTGACAGAGTGAGGCTATAAAAAAAATTATGAGGTAATAGTGCTGTTCTTCAGTTTATCATCTGTAAAATGAATAAAAACAATAGCAGGTGCCTTTTACAGCTGCTGTGAGGATAAAATGATTCAATATATGGAAAGCTCTGGAATAGGGCTTGATCCAAAGGAAGTCTTAGTAACTATTAGCTGTTGTTATTCTTATGTGAGAGAACTAAATACTAGGAGAAGAAACACATCACCAAATTGACACTTCAGGGACAGCTGAGAAGTTACTACAGCCCACGCCGGGGCTCAAATTTACTTTCGTGTGTTGAATCATTAATAGCAAGGGAAATACCTAACTCGTAACCTACTGTGCTCAGGCCACAGGAAAATGTCACCCTAGTAGTGAGAGAGACATTAAATATTTTACTCTACCAGCTGCTCAGAGCAAAGCAGCCTGGGGTGTATCCATTACTGCCTCTTTCAGATCTCCTGAAACATGTCACAAACCCCAAACTCTGGAATTTTGAATACAATATGAACAAAGCATCTTAGAGTTGGTATCTTTGCATAGTGAGTAAATGTGGGATTTTTCAGAATGATAAAGTGTTTTTGTTTATGGTGTTTGTTTTTTTGAGAAATAGAAATTGTCTTTATATCTGACACCTCTGCCACAATATCCAGTGTATATCTTGCCAGTAAGAGACACATTACACCGGCCAGCCTAAAATAGTCTCAGGTTGTTTACCAACAATGTGTAATTGTGCATTGGAGAACCCAGAGCTGAGCGTATTCATACATTCATGTTACACTCCCATCAGAATTGCCTTATTCAATGGTTCTAATGCTAGCATCCTACATAAATGGTAAAATTCATGCATTATATAACAACATCAACATTTGGAAAGGAAAAGATTATAACAGACGCTGAATCTTTTAATTTTTTCTCTACCAAGATAAAAAAAAATCCTTGATATGTGCTTGCTTCGGCAGCACATATACTAACATTGAAATAACGTAGACAAGATTAGCATGGCCTTTGTGCAAGGATGACAAAAGAATTCATGAAGCATTCCATTTGTAAAAATAAAAAAAAAAATTAAAACCCTTGATAAAATGTCCTGCGGTTTTGACAGTTTCACACTGACTGCTTAATTAAGTTAATTCTGGATTATGTGTGTTGACTGACTGATGTAGTCATTATCGGTGAATCCCAGGCTGGTCTCCCTTTCTGGTCAGCTGCCTGGCCTCACCTAAGTTTACATAGGCAAACTCCCAAAGGGAGCTTTTAACTTTTAACTGTTTAAAAAGCAGTTAGAGGTGATCAATATTCTAATTGTTTCCAGGTCTTGAAAACAGAGAATCCCATATTCTCGCCTGTTCTCTATAGAGTCACAACAGTGCGATTCCAATTCCATTCAGTCCCCAGCCATAACATAATTAACAGCGCAGCCCTGCCAGGGACAGACAGATGAGGAGGGCTTGCGTGCGCCCAGACACCAGGCTCCCTGCTGAACCATTTGAGCTTAAGTTATGTAGTTCATTATCCTACTTTACCCCTAAATACTTCAGGGATAGTCTCTCACATTCTCTTACATAACCACCGTAGAATTATCAACTTTAGACAATTTAACATGAACAATAACATTCACAGTTATCTAATAGTCTGATTTTGTCATTGACCCAATGATGTCAGTTATAGTATTATTTTTCCTCCAGCACAGGATCCAGTCTAGAATCAGGTGTTACTTTAAGTAGCCATGCCCTTTAATCTGAAACATTTCCACAACATATATATATATATATATTTGAGACTGAGTTTAGTTCTATCTCCCAGGCTGGAGTGCAGTGGCACGATCTTGGCTCACTGCAACCTCCACCTCCCGGGTTCAAGCTATTCTTGTGCCTCAGCCTCCCAAGTAGCTGGGATTACAGGTGGCCCCCACCATGCCCAACTAATTTTTATATTTTTAGTAGAGACAGGGTTTTACCATGTTGGCCAGGCTGGTCTCTAACTCCTGACCGCAGGCAATCTGACCACCTTGGCCTCTGAAGGGGTGGCCTGCCCCTCCAGACCTGTGGGCGTTTCTCGTTAGGTGGAACTAGAGACTTGAGAAAAGAAATGAGACACAGAGACAAAGTATAGAGAAAGAAAACGTGGGCCCAGGGGACCGGCACTCAGCACACAGAGGACATGCACTGGCACCAGTCTCCGAGTTCCCTCAGTATTTATTGATCATTATCTTTACCATCTTAGAAAAGGGAAGTGGCAGGATAATAGGATCATAGTAGGGTCTGCAGAAAGACGTATGAATAAAGATCTCTGTGACATAAGTTTAAGGAAAAGTGCTGTGCCTTGATATCCATATGTAAACATCTCCATAAACCTTTTTAGTGCATAAAGAGCAGCATTGCCGCTAGCATGTCCCACCTTGGCGTTGGGGGTAGGGTCACAGATTAACAGCATCTCAAATACAGAACAAAACGGAGTCTCTTATGTCTACTTCTTTCTATATAGACACAGTAACAGTCTGATCTCTCTTTCTTTTCCCCACAGGCCTCCCAAAATACTGAGATTACAGGCGTGAGCCACCACGCCCAGCCTCCACAACTTGTATTTGTCATTTACAACACTGACATTAAAAGATTATGGTATTCCTTCTCTCTCTCTCTCTCTCTTTTTAAACAGAACCTCCCACCTTTGGGCTTTCTCGGTCATTTCTTTGGGATTGAATTCAAGGTCTCTGTTCTTGCTGGAACATCACATAGGTGATGCTGTGTCCTTTCAGATGTGACATCTGGAGGCACATGAGGTCTCCGCCCCTTGTCGGTGATTGCATTTTGATTTTATACTTTGGTCATGTGGTCAACGTGTTGTTTGATTTCTCCACTGTATATATTTTTTGAACTTGTAATTTGTGGGGAGACACTTTTAAGACATCGCAAAGGTCCTGCTCCTTATCACAATTTCCTCCTAAACGTGACATTCATGGACGGTACTCCCCTGATCCAGTCTCTACTACAATGGCCAAGAAAGGACGATTTCACAGCACCCATTCCCTCCACGCATATTCGTCAGCCTGGGCATGCCGCTGTAAGCATAGCCTCCCTACTTTCCGCTTATTAGTTAGTAATCAATATGGATGTGTAAATTCCTATTTTTTTTCCAGTGGCATATAATTCCTTACTGTCTATAATTATTTTGGTGTCCACATGGTCCCTGGTTTGGCCAATAAAAGCACTTTCAAGCTAGCACCTGTGTCCTTGTGACAGGCTCCCGTCATTCTTTCAGCATGTCCATACCGTGTGACAATAACAAGATGTTCCAGGCTCAAGTTGTACCTCTCCTGCCCCAGCCTGTAATCAGCCATTTCTTCCGGTAGCCCTGGTTCCTTTGAATGGGAAATGATAATAGAGACCAAGATCTTGGCACTTGATGTGCTTGTTACTAGTGGGGTGGCTTTGCTTCTTGGTCCTTTGGTGGACAAGCTAAGTAAAAAAATATATATACACACACATACATGTACACTTATGCACACACGCATGCTACATGGGAATGCTTATACATGCATGCATTTCAGAAATCAGTTCATACCTATTCCTCCAATTCCAACTGATTCCCACAATGTTCTTTTCCCCCATCTCCCATTTCGTATCTATATGTTCCTTCTTTCTCAGTGAGAACCCTGGCTCTCCAAAACAATAACTCATTTGCTCAGTGCTAAAATACATCTAAAACTGTTTCAGAGTTGCTTTGCCAGTATCACTACATAAAGTATACCGTAAGAGTTTAACATTTCTTTGCAAGTGTCCCTCATCACCCAACTTTAGACAAGATGGAGCATATATCATAGAATACTGTGACAAGATGGAGCATGTATCATAGAATACTGTGCTCATAGCTCCCTGGATTATTTCTGTTTTTCCCCTCTTCACTGTGGTTATGGAATTCATTTGAAATACAGTTGGGTTTCTTCATTTCATGTTGCTCTCAGTTTTAGAGTTTCTCCTATCCCTATTACATATATACTGATATTTAAATATAACTTAAAAGAATAGGGATGGGGGTCTCACTGTGTAGCTCAGGCTGGTCTTGAGTGGGAGGAGCATTTGGTCCTCAGCTCAAACGATCCTCCCACCTCAGTCTCCCGAAGAGCTGAGATTATAGGCATGAGCCACCGAGTCTGGCCCTATCCTTGATTTAAATTTATGTTTGAATATGTAGGACATAGGCTCCCCAAAGCCAAAACTATGCAAAAGGGTGTCTTAGAAAAGTAACCTTCCTCACATAATCCCTTCTCCTTGTTCCCAGCCACCCTTTGTTGGTAATCGACTTTACTGTTTTCTGTTTATCCTTTCTGTGTGTTTTATAAAGATAAGAAGATAGGCCAGGCGCGGTGGCTCACTCACTCCTGTAATCCCAGCACTTTGGGAGGCTGAGGTGGGTGGATCACCTGAGGTCAGGAGTTCGAGACCAGCCTGACCAACATGGAGAAACCCTGTCTCTACTAAAAAAGAAAAATACAAAATTAGCCGGGTATGGTGGCGCATGCCTGTAATCCCAGCTACTTGGGAGGCTGAGGCAGGAGAATCACTTGAACTCGGGAGGCAGAGGCTGTGGTGAGCCAAGATTGTGCCATTGCACTCCAGCCTGGGCAACAAGAGCAAAACTCCGTCTCAAAAAAAAAAGAAAAAAAAAAAAGAAGATAGTTATATTTTTCCATATGTTTCATTTTTTCTTTTACAAAAGTAGAATATATATGTTCTTTTGCACTTTGCTTTTTCCACTTAGCAATATCTCCTATAATCACTAGAAGTCACTTCTCAGGCAACTGTTTGCAAGTAGAGAAATATTTATGTCTTATATAAATCATTTTCCTGGAAAACTTTTTAAAGAAATCCATAGGCCGGTCATGGTGGCTCACGCCTGTAATCCCAGCACTTTGGGAGGCTAAGGCGGGAGAATCACGAGGTCAAGAGATTAAGACCATCCTGGCCAACATGGTGAAACCCCATCTCTACTAAAAATACAAAAATTAGCCGGGCGTGGTGGCGTGCCCCTGTAGTCCCAGCTACTCGGGAGACTGAGGCAGGAGAATCACTTGAACCTGGGAGGTGGAGGTTGCAGTGAGCTGAGATGGCGCCACTGCACTCCAGCCTGGGCGACAGAGTAAGACTACTCCATCTCAAAAAAAAAAAAAAAAAAAAGAAATCCATAGATCCCACCATGGCTTGCTTCCCTTTCTTTCTCTGTTTTCCAAGACAGAAGTCTTCATCTACCACCCTAGGTCCTTAAAGTCTAGCTTTCCTTAACTGGGGTAAATTACTGCAGTAAATTTATCAACCTCTAGGCAAGATATTTATGACTCCAGGGACCTTCCCTAGGCAAAATTTCAATCTAAGGTGGTAGCTCCAATAGTAGCAACTAAGTAAATATTCACTGAAAATTTTTCAAAAATCACCTTGTGAACCTTTAATCCCTGACAGATAATCTGGTAACTCATGGCAAGTGGTTATCAAAGAAACCAGGAAGGGCTGGGTGTGGTGGCTCACGGCTGTAATCCCAGCACTTTGGGAGGCCGAGGCAGGTGGATCATGAGGTCAGGAGATGGAGACCATCCTGACTAACACAATGAAACCCCATCTCTACTAAAAATACAAAAAAAAATTAGCCGGGCATGGTGGCGGGAGCCTGTAGTCCCAGCTACTCTACTCGGGAGGCTGAGGCAGGAGAATGGTGTGAACCCGGGAAGCGGAGCTTGCGGTGAGCAAAGATTGCGCCACTGCACTCCAGCCTGGGCAACAGAGTGAGACTCAGTCTTAAAAAAAAAAAAAAAAAAAAAAAAAAAAGTTATTTGGATGACTCAGAACAGGCCACCATCACTGTCAGGAAACTCCTAGTCCTGCCCCGTGCAAGCCAACTGCCAACTGCAGCTTAATTGTCTCTGACTGGCAGTTGCTACCACTCTCCTACCATTCCCATCATGTAGGAGAGCTGCTAGAAGGTCCACTCACTTTGTCACTAGCACCCAAGTTCAAAGGCACTAGAAAGAAGCTATCACTCCAAACCCTCTACACACCAGCAAGAAGGAGGTTGGTACTGCAGTACCTGGATATTCCAAGTTGGCTAATCTCTCCAAATCTCTCCAAGATACAAAGATTGGGGGGGGAGGAAATGACTAAAAATTATCCTCCCACATACTGATTTTAATTCCCGGTAGAAAGTCAAAGATGAATTCAGTACAGTAATATCATGATTAACAAAGTCTCAGGATTAACATTGCATAAACACAATCACTCAAGGACAATGCCTGGGTGGATGAGATACTTGAGTAGCTTCTGCTTCTACCTGTCCTAGATCCAGCAGAGGGAAAGGGCCTGACCCTAAGGCCCTGCCAGCTGGGAACAGAGCCTGCAGCCCCAGAGATGCCTGAGGAACCCCCTCTGTGGCCAGCCCATCTCCACCTTCGCCTTGCTCTTCCACCTTCACCAAACTGAACATGGTTTCTTTTAAGGGAAAGAGCAGTTAGTGGCTTCCACAAGATCCAGTCTAAGAGTAATGCACCTTCTGGCACTTAACCCGAACCTCCTGCAACCTCTTCTCATCTTCATGAAGCTTCTGACAAGGAAATGTGGCTATACTATATCCTCCTCTTTGTTCACCAAGGCAATAAGGAAGATACTTTTTATTTTTTTATTTAAGATGGAGTTGGTTGGGTGCGGTGGCTCACGCCTATAATTCCAACACCTTGGGAGGCCGAGGTGGGTGGATCATGAGGTCAGGGGCTGGAGAGCAGCCTGGCCAACATGGTGAAACCCCGTCTCTACTAAAAATACAAAAATTAGCCAGGCATGGTGGTGCGCGCCTGTAGTCCCAGCTACTCCAGGAGGCTGAGGCAGGAGAATCGCTTGAACCCAGGAAGCAGAGGTTGCAGTGAGCCGAGATTGCACCACCGCCCTCCAGCCTGAGCGACAGAGTGAGACTCTGTCTCAAAAAACAATAAGATAAAATAAAATGAAGCCTTGGATGGAGTGCAAACTGTCTGAGAAATCCTTTGAGACTGTGTGGTAGTAGGAATATGAAGTAGAAAAACCGGCTATTCTGATTCCTGTAGCAGTAGCCATTCCTAACCCTGTAAGTAGGGGTATTCATTGTATGGCTCTGCATTGACAGACTTGAGCTTTGAGGGGTATTGATAAGGTCTGATTTCCTGGGACAATGTTAATGTTGGGACTTCGACAGAAGAAGGTGCAGGTGCCTGTCCAGTTAGTGGGGAGGCAGATATAGGTTGATGTTCCTCATAAGAAGAATATGCCTTGGCTGGGTAGACATTTAGAAATTTACTCTGGGGGCTTTTAAAGGAATAGGGCACACCATTTTTTCTTTACTATTTCTATCTCTCTTTTTTGACTTCTTCATTGTCTCTTTCTCTCTTTCTGTCTGACACCCTCTTTTTCTCTCTGTCTCTTCCCCCCCCCCCACCTTTCTCTTTCTCTCTTTCCTTTCTGCTGCCACTGCCAGCTGCTTATGCTGCTGTTCTCCCTTCTCCTTCCCCTTTTTGATGGCTCTGGCAGTGTAAGACTGACACCTTCTTCGGTTTTTGCACTGCATGCAGTAACTCCATGATTTCCTTGTGGTATTTAATGGGGGTTCCTCGAGGTTAGGAACTCCCTTTCTTTCCACACCGCAGCATGGGCATGTAGGATTAGATAAGCATACTTGCTATCTGTATACACATTTATTCTTTTTCCCTTTCCCAGTTCTAAGGCTCAGGTAAGTGCCACTAGTTCTGCTAACTGGGCACTGGTCCTGGGGGGAAAAGGCTTACTTTCAAATACGGTTACATCACTAACTATGGCATAACCTGCCCTTGGTATCCCATTCTCCACAAATGAGCTTCCATTGGTATATAGGTTAAGGTCAGGATTAGCTAAGGGGACTTCTAAGAGACGATCTCGGGCGGCATAAGTCTGGACTATAATTTGTTGTCAGTCATGCTTGATTGGTTCCCCATCCTCTGGGAGAAAAGTGGCAGGGTTGAGGGCCACGCACGTGTGTATTTGAAGCACTGGTCCCTCAAGGAGTAGCGCCTGGTATCTAAGTAGGTGGTTATCTAATAGCCATAAACTTCCTTTGGCACCTAGTATGCCATTTACATCATGACTAGTCCAGACAGTGAGATCCTTTCCTTGTGTTATCTTGATAGCCTCTGACACTAAGACAGCTAGTGCTGCAACTACCCTTAAACAGTGAGGCCAGCCTTTTGCTACTACAACAGTTTCCTTACTTAGGTATGCCACTAGTTGTGGGGTTCTCCCACGAGTCTGAGGAGGGACTCCAAGAGCTATCCCTGCTCTCTCTGTGACACATAAAGAGAAGTTTTGTCCTGTGGGAAGGTTTAAAGCTGGAGCTTGTACTAGGGCCTGCTTTAAGGTTTTGAAGGCTGTTTCTGCCTCTGGTCCCCATTCTACCAGATGAATATTTGCCCTCTGGGTTTCCTTGATTAGAGGATAGAGGGGCCTGGCTATCTCGCCAGGGATCCATAGTTGGCAAAATTCCAAGGAACCCCTGCAACTGTTTTAATGTCTTAGGGCAAGGATAAGCCAGTATAGGCTGTATTCATTCCTTGCTGAGGGCCCTGGTCCCTCCGGCTAAGATTAGGCCTAGATATTTGACCTGCTGTAGGCAAAGCTGGGCCTTCGACCTAGACACCTTGTACCCTTGATTAGCTAGAAAGGTCAAGAGATCTAGAGTAGCCTGCTGGCATGAGGCTTCTGAACTGGTAGCCAAAAGTAAATCATCCACATACTGAAGGACCAGAGCACCTGGACTTGAGAGTGGCCTAGATCTTGGGCCAGTGCCTGACCAAACAGATGAGGGCTATCCCAAAATCCTTGGGGCAAGATTGTCCACGTAAATTGGGACGTGTGGTCTGTGGGATCCTCAAAGGCAAAGAGAAACTGGGAGTCAGAGTTCAGGGGAATACAGAAAAAGGCATCCTTGAGGTCCAGAACAGTGAACCGTTCTGCTTCCTCTGGCATTTGAGAAAGCAAGGTATAGAGGTTGGGTACAACTGGATATAGAGGAATTACTGCCTCACTGATGTGTCTAAGATCTTGCACTAGTCTCCACTGACCGTTTGGTTTTTGTACTCCTAAAATTGGGGTGTTGCAGGGATTGCTGCATTTCCTTACTAAGCCTCGAGCTTTTAAATGTTTAACAATATCCTGTAATCCTTTATGAGCTTCAGGCCTTAAGGGATATTGCCTTTGATAAGGAAAAGTGTTGGGATCTTTTAACCTGATTTGGACTGGGCGGGCATTTTTTGCCCTTTCAAATTGTCCTTCCAATGCCCAGACTTTAGGGTTGATTCCCTCCTCAAGCAGGGGACAACAAATGGGTAACTTGTTCCCTATATTCATGTAGAAAATAGCTTCAGCCTTGGCTAATATATCCCTTCCTAACAAAGGTGTGGGGCTTTCAGGCTTAACAAGAAAGGCATGTGAAAGAGCAGTCTCCCAATTACAGCTGAGTAGGTGGGAGAAACACCTCGTTAGAGGCTGTCCCAGGATTCCTCGGATAGTAATGGACCTTGAGGACAGTCATCCAGGACAGGAGATTAATACTGAGAAGGCCATGCCAGTGTCCAGGAGGAAGTCAATTTCCTGGCCCTCAATGGTTAAACATACCCGGGGCTCAGTGAGGGTGGTGACATGAGCTGGCGCTTGCCCCGGGCACCCTTAGTCCTGTTGTTGGAGCATCTGGTTGGGGGCTTCTGACCCAGAGAACCCTCATCCTCTGGGGCAGTGCACCTTCCAGTGATTGCCTCGGCATAGTGGACAGGGACGAGGGGGCAGCTTGTTTCTCATTGGACAATCTTTTTTAAAGTGTCCTAGTAAACCACGCTGATAACAAAGCCTACCGGGTGATTGGCCTGCTCCATTTTCTGTCCTCTCTGAACCACCAAGGTTTGTTTGTCTGAGAGCCATGACTAAGGCTGTGGCCTTTCTCTGATCTTGCTTTTCCTTTTGGGCCTGTTCCTCTTGGTCCCTATTATGGAACACCAATGTTGCCAGGTTTAATAATGCCTCCAAATTTCGTTCAGGGCCCAGGGCTTGCTTTCGGAGCTTTCCCCTGATATCTGCAGCTGATTGGGTAATAAATTTATCTTTTAGAATCAAGTGACCCTCAATTGATTCAGGTGACAGGGGAGTATTTTTCTTTCTTTTTTTTTTTTTTTTTTTTTGAGGCAGTCTGTCTGTCGCCCAGGCTGGAGTGCGATGGCTGGATCTCCAGCTCACTGCAAGCTCCTGCCTCCCGGGCTCACGCCATTCTCCTGCCTCAGCCTCCCGGATAGCTGGGACTGAAGCCCGCCACCTCGCCCGGCTTCGTTTTTTATTTTTAGTAGAGGCGGGGGTTTCACTGTGTTGGCAGGATGGTCTCGATCTCCTGACCTGCGTGTCGCCGTCTCGGCCTCGGTGCTGGGATTACAGGCTTGAGCCACCGCGCCCGGCCAGGGGAGTATATTTTCTTAAGGCCTCCCGTAGCCGCTCGAGGAAGGCAGAAGGATTTCTTCGCTTTCCTGAGTTATGGTGGACATCATTGAATAATTGATGGCTTTTTTCCTAATTCTCCTTAGTCCTTCTAGAACACAGGTCAGCAGATGTTTACGACTCCAGTTCCCATGATCTGAGTCGAGGTCCCAGTGGGGATCCATACTGGGGATGGCTTGCTGACCGGTAGGAAATTTATCCCTTTCTTCAGCTGTCATTCTATCATTTACTTGACTAAGATACCAGGTATCTCCAAACTCTCAGGCTGCAGCTAAAACCGCATTCTTTTCATTAAAGGCCAGGGTTTGATCTAACAGTAGCATGACATCTCTCCAAGCGAGGTCGAAGGTTTGCCCTAGACCTGTAGGACATCTATGTACCTATCAGGGGATCATCTGAAAACTTCCCAAGGTCTGCCTTGATCTGCTTTAAATCAGAGAGGGAGAAGGGGACGTGTACCCGGGCTGGGCCAAATTCCCCTCCCTCTACAGCTTGAAGGGGACATAACCAATAGCCCTGGGGGTTTTGTGGTCCTTTGGATATTTCTTTGCTTATTTCCTTCTGGGCAGGGGAGATTAGAGGAAGATTATCATTTATAGGAAGGGGAGCTATAGGGAGGCTAGGATATGGGGGTAAGCTGAGAGGTCCTCCTGTGGGATGTAAATTGTAAGCTTTGCAAGGTTGTGTATTCTCCCTCCATAAAAAGAAAGCTTGGACATAAGGTATTTCACTCCATTTGCCTTCCCTCTTACAGAAAAGGTCAAGCTGCAGGATAGAATTGTAATTTGTACTTCCCTCAGGTGGCCATTTTTCCCCATCAGAGAGAATATTGGGGCCAAGCCATAGTGCAGAAAAAAATGAGCCACCTCTTTTTCAGGGTTTGCAGGTCAAATTGGTCCCAATGGCTTAGGATGCATTTCAAGGGTGAGCCTGTTGACGCCTGAGTGTTTCCCATCTGAAAGACAAAACCGCCCGTGGTTTTGGTTTGTTTTGTTTCTCCCCCTACCCAAGAACCCGCAAGGATCCCTGGACCCTGCTGATCAGAATAGTTGCGCTCACTGACACAGCAGCAGAAACAACTGCCCAAGGACCCACAACGGTCCCTGGACCCTGCTGATCGGAAGAGTTGTGCTCACTGACGCAGCAGCAGAAACACTAGTTTTCCTCCTAGACCACGTGGAGGACCGAGGAAGGTTGGATTTAGTGGCTCTTACCGACACATTCTCGAAAACCTGCACCTTGCCTGTCCTCCTAGACCACAAAGAGGACTGAGAAAAATCAGATTTAGTGGCCCTTGCCGACGCATTCTCAAAAACCTGTTAGAGTCCTAAGCATTGTCCTGTTAGTATTGGGACTTTACCCCTGTCCTATGAAGATGTTGTGCCCCAAAAATCAAGTGGAGGCCATACCCTGAGGGAGGGAAGGGATCTCCGGGGTTGGAAGAGTGGCACCGTTTGTCCTCACTTATATGAATAGGAAGGATACAATTTCTGAGGCTCCCCATATCCTAGCTTCAGGAATAGCTTTTGTTAGGCCTGCTTGTCTGAGAAGGGATCCTAAAATTCCAGGTAGTCCCCCCTACAACGGGGCTTTGGGCAAAAATTATGTCTTTCTGATTGGTGAGCCCAGGTGCCTAAAGAAGGTAACAGAGTCCTGGAGTTTACACTAGAAGTCGTTCTTATAGGAGAAAATAGAAAAGCACCAGAGACAGGGAGTGATTTTTAGAAGCAGGACTAGCCTCGGAGAAGAGAGACGAGAGGAAGTTTGTCTGGCAGGCATTAGGACCCAGGGGTGCAAGGGTCAGGATAGATAGGCTAGATGGGCGAGTCTCACTTGGGTGACATGCCTTTGACAGTTCTGCTCATGGCCGCGGGGTCAACCAACTTGTTGTCGGGACCCCGGAGCTGCATGGCTTTCCTCTCTGTCAACCCTCGGCTCAGCCCAGAAGTACAGGAAAAGCGGAAGCTGGTTCTAGGCAAATTTATGCTCCCAACTCCAAAGAGTCAGGGGTTGTTAGAGAGCCCTTTCCCAGAAAGCCTGACACCCGTGTCTTTAGCCCAGCGGCTGCGCTAGTCACTTTTAACTGGCCGACAGGTGCCCGGTATTTAGCCCCCGAAATTCTAAGGAAAAATAGGACAGAATAGCAAGCGAAAGGGGTCCGTTAGTGCCCACCACTTGGCGATAGTAAATGTCCCACTGCTTGGAGGAGGTGCTGAGAGCGAGGGCTGCTAGCATGTTGTCACCTCTCATTATCACACAATAAGTACTCAATGTATGGGTTTTAATGACCAAGTAAGTAAATTTAAGAAAGTTTGGAAAACTTTCTCTTCCTCTGACACAATTCTTCTCTTGTTGTAGTTGTTGTTGTTTGTGATGAAGCTTTGAAAAATTTCTTTTTCCATAATATAAACATGTCAGTCTTTCCCTTTAGCTCCTTCTTCCACTCCTCCTTCACTGTGCTAAAGAGATACTGAGTTCTTCCAGATTTTTGCTTAGCTGCGTAGTTTCCGAACTCAACAGACTCTCCATGTAGGTAGTTCCTGCACAGGGCTTTCCTGTCACTGGATCTATGACTTTTCCAACTTTGAAAACATTCTTGGCCAGTTCATGTTTCACATGCTTCCTTCATGGGACAGGTAAAGCTCTGAGAAGCATGATATCCCCAGCTGTGCAAGGCCATCATGAACAAAGGAGGCTTTCCACTTATTATAATACTTTAATAAATAGGGATCCGGAACAGGCGTGGTCACTCTTGCTTTAGCAGTCTTTTGCATTTTTGTCCCAATCACCTTTCCCGACGAACTAGAGACATGTGGCTTTGGTCACCTCCGCCATGACTGTGCAGCCACCTGATCCAGGGAGTCCTTCCTTCCTTCCTTCCTTCCTTCCTTCCTTCCTTCCTTCCTTCCTTCCTTCCTTCCTTCCTTCCTTCCTTCCTTCCTTCCCTCCCTCCCTCCCTCCTTCCTTTCTTCCTTCCTTCCCTCCTTCCTTCCTTCCTTCCTTCCTTGTCTTGTTCTGCAGCCCAGGCTGCAGTGCGGTGGTGCAATTTCAGCTCACTGCAACCTCCCCCTCCTGGGTTCAAGTGATTCTCCTGCCTCAGCCTTCCCAGTAGCTGGGATTACAGGCTCCCGCCACCACACCTGGCTAATTTTTATATTTTTAGTAGAGATGGGGTTTCACTATGTTAGGCAGTCTGGTCTCAAACTCCTGGCTTCAAGTGATCCACCTGCCTTGGCCTCCCAAAGTGCTAGGACTACAGGTGTGAGCCACCATGCCTGGCCTGACACTATTCTTGGATTAACTTTTCACTTTCAGTTGTCAAAAAGCAGAAAATAAGCGTTGGTGAGGCTGTGGAGGAGTTGAAACACTTTTGCACTGCCAGTGGCAATATAAAATGGTGCAGCCACTATGGAAAATAGCATAACGGTTCCTCAAAAAATAAACATAGAATTACCATTGGATCTAGCAATCCCACTTCTGGGTATATACCCAAAAGAATTGAAGGCAGGAATCTGAGCAGATAGTTATACAGTAGACCCATGTTCACAACAGCGATATTCACAAAAGCAAAGACGTAGAAACAATCCAAATGCTATCTGATAACTAGATACACAAAATGTGGCATAGAGACAAGGAACTATCATTTGGCCTTAAAAAGGGAATCCTGGCACATGCATCCTACGACATGGATAAACCTTAAAGACATTATACTAAGTAAAATAAACCAGTCACAGAAGGACACATGCTGTATGATTCCACTTATATGAGGAATGCAGAGTAGGCAAATTCAGAGACAGAAAGTAGGATGATGGTTGCCAAGGGTTGGGAGTTGTTTTATGAGTGCAGAGCTTCAGTTGGAGAAGATGAAGAAGTTCTGGAGGTGGACAGTGGTGATGGTTGCACAACCATGTGAATGCCCTGAAAGACACTGAAGTGTACAATTAAAAATGGTTGGGTCAGGTGCAGTGGCTCGTGCTTGTAATCCCAGCACTTTGGAAGGCCAAGGCAGGCAGATAACAAGGTCAGGGGTTCGAGACCAGCCTGGTCAATATGGTGAAACCCCATCTCTACTGAAAATACAAAAAAATTAGCCAGGCGTAATGGTGGCTACCTGTAGTCCCAGCTACTTAGGAGGCTAAGGCAGGAAAATCGCTTGAACCTGGGAGGTGGAGGTTGCAGTGAGCCAAGATCGTGCCACTGCACTCTAGCTTGGGTGACAGAGCAAGATTCCATCTCAAAAAAAAAAAAAAGGGTTAAGACTGAGCGCAGTGGCTCACACTTGTAATCCCAGCACTTTGGGAAGCTGACTGAATCATCTGAGGGCAGAATTTCGAGACCAGCCTGGCCAACATGGTGAAACCCCGTCTCTACTAAAAGTACAAAAATTAGCCGGGCATGGTGGCAGGCACTACGCAGGAGGCTGAGGCAGGAGAATCGCTCGAACCTCAGAGGTGGAGGTTGCAGTGAGCCGAGATCACGCCATTGCACTCCAGCTGGGGTGACAAAGGAAGACTCTATCTCAAAAAAAGAAAAAAGAAAAGTTAAGATGGTAGATTCTATGTTGTGTATATTTTACCACAATATATTTTTTTCTTTTCTTTCTTTCTTTCTTTTTTTTCTTTCTTTCTTTTTTTTTTTTTTTTTTGAGACAGAGTTTTGCTCTTGTTGCCCAGGCTGGA
The DNA here is from genome assembly GCF_008728515.1 of Papio anubis. Lineage (NCBI taxonomy): Eukaryota > Metazoa > Chordata > Mammalia > Primates > Cercopithecidae > Papio > Papio anubis. The sequence goes on from NC_044994.1 coordinate 50,260,608, forward strand.
GTGCAATGGTGCCATCTCGGCTCACTGCAACCTCTGCCTCCCGGGTTCAAGTGATTCTCCTGCCTCAGCCTCTCCAGCAGCTGGGATTACAGGTGCCTGCCACCACACCTGGCTCATCTTTTGCATTTTTAGTAAAGACGTGGTTTCACCATATTGGCCAGGCTGGTCTTGAACTCCTGACCTCAGGTGATCCACAGGTGGGAGCCACTGAGCCTGACTGACAATAATTTTTTTTTAAAGTGCTCAGTTGTTCTTTATCTCCTTTGGAGAAAGGAGAAGAGATTTAAACTGATTTCAACTTAAAAAATTCCTGATCAGACAAGTTGCCAAAAGAATAACTGGGATTTCTTCTCTGGCTGTGTTTCTCAAGTATCTAGCCAGGCAGTGTGCTAAAAGCTAGGGACAGTGGCAAACCAAAAATCACGGATCCTACCTTCATGGGGCTAAGAGTTCAGCCCAATGGCTTTCAAACTTTAGCACATATAAAAAATCCTCTGGTGGGCTTGTTGAGGACAAATTGCTAGTCCCTATGTTCAGGACTTCTGATTCAGGAGGACTGGGCTGGGGTCTAAGACGCTTCATTTCCATCAAGTTCCCAGGTGATGCCAGTGCTGCCAGTAGAGGGACCACCCTTTAAGAAGCTCTAGGGCAGGAAGAGGGACTTGTAGGTAAATAAGCAGTTTCAATCAAGTGTGCTGTGATGGGAATCCACTCAGTACACATAGTAGGTAAAGGCACCCATCTGTCCTAGGAGAGGTCAAGGAAACCTTTCCCAGAGGAGGTGGTGCAGAAATTGAGATATAACCTGAGACCTAGAGGACGTGTAGGAGTCAGACAGGTGCATGAAAGGGATAGAGCATTTCAGGTGGAGAGTGTCCGATTTGCATAGGTCTAGAGGTAAGAACAGCCTGTTCTTGAAATTGCAAATCTTTCCATGTCATGGGCAGTCAGAGAGTGATGGGGAAAGTAATGAGTAAGGAAGAGAGAGGTGAGGTCTATCAAAAAGGGCATTAGGAGCCTAGAGTTTATCCACAGAGTAACCGGAAGCCAACCTCAGGCAGGCTTGCAGCATTCAAGAATTGAAGCTCTAAGAACTAAGGTGAGCTCATCGCCTCCGGGAGAAGGCATAGGTACAGGAAGGCATAGGTACAGTAGAGTCGCAGTCTAAGCATGTGGGGAAGGGGGCAGTGGTACATGCCCCTCTAATTCTCGGACCATCTCACACAATCCAAGCTCCAGTTCCTCAGAAAGCCTTCTGCTGCTCAGGTAAGAACAACCCAAGGCCATTGTGCCATCCAGTACAGTGGCCACGAGCCATGGGTGGCTATTAGCTAAAATTAGAAACCAGACCAGCAGTCGCACTAGCCTTATTTCAAGTGTTCAACAAGCCACCCGTGACTAGTGGCTAGAGACAGAACACTTTCGGGCTGGGCTCCGTGGCTCACGCCTGTAATGCCAGCACTTTGGGAGGGCGAGGCGGGTGGAACACCTGAGGTCAAGAGTTTGAGACCAGCCTGGCTAACATGGTGAAACCCTGTTTCTACTAAAAATACAAAACGTTAACTAGGCGTGGTGGTGCGCGCCTGTAATCTCAGCTACTCAGGAGGCTGAGGCGGGAGAATCGCTTGAACCCAGGAGGCAGAGGTTGCAGTGAACCAAGATCGTGCCACTGCACTCCAGCCTGGGCAACAACAGCGAAACTCCATCTTAAAAAAAAAAAAAAAAAAAAAAGCAGAACACGTTCATCATCCCGGAAAGTTCCCTAAGCCAGCACTGGTCCAGGAAATGAAGTATAAGTGGGATTAGATCTAAGACTTGCCAGGCATTTCGGTTCTACTGCCTGAAGCCAGCAACCAACTGGTTTGGGTCTTCATTCATGAAAACACACACACATACAAATATATACACACAGAGCTCTAAATTGATTTTTTAAAAATCTATAGGGTATAAAGCTAGACAGTTAACGATTATACATTATGTACAATCTACAAATATCCTAGATGTCACTTTTGTAATGAGATATAAGGAATTCTGGCTGGGAGCAGTGGCTCATGCCTGTAATCCTGGCATTTTGGGAGGCTGAGGCAGGCGGATCACCTGCAGTGAGGAGTTCAAGACCAGCCTTGCCAATATAGTGAAACCCCGTCTCTACTAAAAAATACAAAAATTAGCCAGGTGTGGTGGTATGTGCCTGTAGTCCCAGCTACTGGGGATGCTGAGGCGGGGAAATCGCTTGAACCCAGGAGGCGGAGGTTGCAGTGAGCAAAGATCGTGCCACTGCACTCCAGTCTGGGCAACAGAGTGAGACCCTGTCTCAAAAAAAAAAAAAAAAGAAAAGAAAAAAGAATTTTCTTAAGCCACTAGGAAGAATCCTAAGTCGCTACTGCTATCCCAAAGCTAATGCATGAAATCCTAAAAATAACCAGTCAAGGGAATTGAGAGAGGAAAATATAGTCCAGATTAGAATTCTAAAAGGCCATTTTTACTGTTTATGTGCAAAACAAACAAAAAAAACCCAAAAAAACTAAGCTTTTAAAGCTTTCTCTATTGTGTATTTTACTAAAGTCAGTATGAAGGATTCAAAATATTACATAGCTAATCCTTACTCTAAGTTCTAAAAATAAAACACAAGAGATAGTTGCAAGCCAAGTTGGTAACAAATCCCTATGCCAAGGACAGAAGTGGAAATTGATGCAAGGAGGAAATGACTTATGCGGTAAAATGAAACACACACCCAAGAGAAAGGCTTAACCCTTGGGCTGACCATAGCAGCAAACACTGTAACCAGTTAAAAAGCCCAAGAAGCCAGAGGTAGATGATAATTTCTACAAATAAAAATTCAGAGATGTTCTTGTTTTCCCAGCTTCTCTGCAAGAACTTGACCAGCCTGGATAAAAAAAAGCCCACCTCCCACTTCCCGTGAAGGATCAGGTGGGCAGCTTCCCATTGAGTAAGGTGGGTGGCTGAGTATCCCGATCTTGATGGTGAGGGACAGGTGGCTTTGGGAAGCATACTCAGACAAGACTGCTTCCTTGCTCAACCGTAGTCTGACCCAGGCATATTAAGGGGAGGAGCAGCTCAGAAAGAAAGCAGAACCAAGTGTATGCATTGCTCAAAACCTCTGATGGCCAGGAAGGCTTGGCCACCATTCCCCAGAGCCATGCATTCTGCCTGCCCCATATCTCCTCCATCCTCAGAGCCGTACCTCCTCCTGGGTCTGTCCTGCCAGATCTGACTGGCTCCCTTCTCCCTGCTCTGCTCTTAAACCCCTTCCTTGGGTTCAAATAAAGCTAGTTCCTCTAGAGCCTTTCTAGGTATGCCCGTGGACCTTCCCACTCCAAACCCACTACAAATGGAAGACTATTCATTCACCAATTCCTCGTTTAGTTAAAACCAAGACCCACCAGCAAGAAACTCAGTGCAAGGCTCCTTGGAGGTGCTGGGGTAAAGCAAGAAACTGCTAGTACTTCATTAAGCCAGCAGGCAACTGGTTTCAGCCTTAATTCATGAAAACACACATACTTTCCTCTAAATTGATTTTTAAAATGTCATAAATGCCATTGGACTATCTCAAATGGCAAGAAACAGCCAAAGATGACTCCAGAGTAGATAATTGAGATGGGTGTGGGGAAAGTAAGCTCATTCAGGAGCACTGAGCCCAGAGCATCCCAAATGCACAGCAAACAGTAGATCTGATCGAAGAACCTTTATTTGTAATTCTGATTTCATGATGTATTAATGACAGCACCAGCTAGCATTTATTGAGCCAATGCTATGTGTCAAGTACCATAGCAAGCATTTAACACACACAAATGCATTTAAATGTACAAGGATCCAATAACATAGGTCTTGTTATTCCCCTTGTGTAAATGAAGACACTGAGGTCAAGAAACTTGTCCGTGGTCTCACAAGTGTGAAGTCGAGCCCAGATTAAAACCCAGCTAGCCCAGCACCCTGCTCATAAAACGCTCATGCTGAGAACTGCTGAACTGCTTTTGTTTTTTTTTTTCTTTTTTGAGACAGGGTCTCATTTTGTCATTCAGGCTGGAGTGCAGTGGTGCGATCTCAGCTCACTGCAACCTCTGCCTCCCAGGTTCAAGCAATTCTCCCGCCTCGGCCTCCTGACTAGCTGGGACTACAAGTGCGTGCCACCATGCCCGGCTAATGAGAACTGCTTTTTCTTGCACTCAGGCAGAAGTGCCTCAGCCTAGCAAGCCTCCCTAGGTGCCCACCCACCCTAGCTGCCAATGGGAACTGCAGTCCAAGATTTCACATTTCAGTTAGATGTCTCAAAATTTGTTTAGATCTGTCCAGAGCAGTCCACAAAATGCCACTTGCCTTGACAGGCCTGTGTTCTATATACAATGGCACCACAGAATTTAGTCACTATGTGTGATGCCTCCATCCAGTTTGGGATTGTCCTCACTCCGTGAGACACAAGGCTTCTTTCTCCTGCCTCCAGCCAGCCCACCCTCAGAACAGAATACCCTTGGAGCCAAATTGTTGAGGCAGGAGCTCCAGATGGGTAGAAATGGGATAGAAGAGAAGGAGAGTCTGAGACAGGGACCTTGAGATGCACAGCAAGCCAGCCAGTGGGGAGGCTACCCCTGGGGGGCAAACCACACGTAGGGTCAGGTACACTGGGGCTCGCCTACTGAGGCAGATCGCAAGTTCATGGCAACATACCTGTAGGTGAAAACGTGTCAACATGCCCCAATGTTAAGGACAGAACAGCAAAGGGACAGTCAGATACGAGTTAAAGTCACCGTTCTGCTAGGAACATGGATGTGAATTTTGTTTGTTTTGTTCTGTAATGGAGTCTTGCTCTGTCGCCCAGGCTGGAGTGCAGTGGCATGATCTCGGCTCACTGCAACCTCTGCCTCCCAGGTTCAAGCAATTCCCCTGCTTCAGCCTCCTGATAGCTGGGATTACAGGCACATGCCACCACACCTAGCTAATTTTTGTATTTTTAGTAGAGACGGGGTTTCACCATGTTGGCCAGGCTGGTCTCGAACTCCCGTTCAAGTGATCTGCTCACCTCGGCCTCCCAGAGTGCTGGAATTACAGGTGCAAGCCACTGCGCCATGCCTGGACTTGAATTTTTATCAGGAAGAGATTTGCAATTAATGCTGATTGCAACTGGTGGCAGAATTAAGATGGTAAGTCTTATATCACAACCACATCCTAAAATCAAAATGGAGCTGTTTCTGTAGGAGTCAGACTACCTCCTTTAGTGGATATGGGAGTAGTCCATTATGCATTCAGACAGTTTTATGAAGTGTATATAGTCTACCTCTCTCAGCACTGGGCGTGGGGCATCTCCTATTGTTAGGCAATTCCCTTACTTCCTGATCCTTCAATTCACTTTTTACATGGTCTGAGATTACCAGGTTTCCCTTGCTCAAGCTTCCAAAAAATCAGGCTGATGAGTTACGTTTGGGCATCTGCTCTTCAAAAGCCAATGGCAGAGTTTTCTCTCTGTTAAATAATGAGCTGTCCAGGCATATTTTGATTCACTCAGGTCACATACAGCAGCAGGAGGCTCTGCGTGGTGACTCAGGTCTAAATTTTACTGTAGTCCTACAGGTTGGAAATCAATGAGCTGATCAGAACACATCCAGTTTCCAAAGATATGAGTGGCACCATCAATATAAATTAGTTCTCTAGTGATGTCAAAGGGCACACTTAGCAGTGCTGTCGGAACAACCAGAAAAACCACATTCAACAGGGAACACAGCCTAAGGCACACAACTCATGATAAATACCTGGGAGGAAACCAGTTAGCTCTGCCTTTAGCTGTTCCCACCTCAGTTTTCACAATTAAAGCTACAATCAACATACTGACTATTTGGCAGACATCTCTATAATGTTTATACTCCTAAAAAACATATTATATCGGTTAACTGAACCTACACGATACTTAGAAATCTCCCTAAAGTTATCCTAAAAACAAAACAAAAGCAAAAACTTTGCAAGCTTTCTGAGTTCAAACCTGTAATTTTGTTACATATCAGTGCTTTATAAAAGAGCTAAGATAATTAAAGGAACAAGCCTCCTAAAATGTAAAATTCCATTGTTCCTCTATTACCCACCCATCAATCCAATAAACGAATTATGCATTATATATAAAGATACAAAGTATATACAGTACTTCAAGTATATATGTATATAAAGTTACAAAGTATCTAAAGTAACACATGAAATATACACCACATCCTCATAAGTGTGTAGTCTATGCATGAATGGTGGCAAATAAACACCTTACCATGACATTCACCATGAGTATTGCTAGCGGGAGAAGTGGAAGAGAAAGCAGTCGTTATACTTGATGGTCAGGGATGGAGAGAGAGAGGAAGGTTGTTGAGTTGGCCTTGAAGGTCAAATCCCAAGCCGGGCCACTATCTGGTTGGGAAATAGAAAGTGAGAGGAGAAAGGCATTTCTGGAAAGAAATCCCTGGGGACAAATATTCTGCAGCACTGAAGGCACGCAGGATTAGTTTAGAGTTACTAAAGCGCGGGTAGACGGGGAGGAGGAGGAAGAGAGTTGAAAGAGGAGACTGGAAAGCAGACTGAGGCAAGGCTGGGAAGGCCTTGGGTGCTAGAGGTGTTTGTAATTTGTGTGCTAAGCAGGGAGAGGCCATTCGAGTTCCCCTGTGCATTGAGTAAACACCACCTCCTGACGCTGTGGCAGGTATTCAGTTAGCTGCTGGTGAGGAACGTGGCTCCTGTCCCTATGAAGCTTAAAGTCTGGAGTAAGGTAAACCCTAAGAATTCAGACCACAGTAGCATGTCCACTGCGATGGAGAAGAAACAGGGACAATGAGGACATAGAGCAGGGAAGAGGGCCTAGGAAGCTATTCTGGAACAAGTGAGTTGGTCCCTGAAGTTGAAGCATCTGCAGAGGTAAGGAGGTGGGGAGCAGAAGTGCAGGAACTGTCTGTGCAAAGAGCCTGGGGCCTCTACAGCAGAAACTGTTCTAATCAGATTTGCATTTTAGAAATGATAACCCTAGGCCTAGCATGGTGGCTCACGCCTGTAATTCCAGCACTATGGGAGGCCAAGGCTCTACTAACAAATCTCTACTAAAAATACAAAAATTAGCTGGGTGTGGTGGTGCACACCTGTAATTCCAGCTACTCAGGAGGAGGCTGAAGCAGGAAAATCTCTTGAACCCAGGAGGCAGAGGATGCAGTGAGCCAAGATCACACCATTGCACTCCAGCCTGGGTGACAGAGCGAGACTCTGTCTAAAAAAAAAAATAGAAATGATAACCCTGACCAAGGACTCCAGCAAGAGATGGTGTTAATCTGTGCCAAGACAAGATTGCAGAAAGTCCCTACTGTCCTCTGGCGACAGGGGCTAAAGGCAGAGGCTAATAAGGTGGTGCAGGCAGAAAGGATGGGATTTATGGCAGAACTTTCGGAGGCAGAGGCAGCATTTCACAACTCACTTCATCCGGGCAGGGGGTCTGGGAGGAAAAACACTGAAAAAAGTGCCAAGTTTCTAGCCTTAGTAACTGCTGCAGGCAGCTGAACTCTGCAAAGGTTCTTATTTGGCCCCGACATTCTATACGCACTTATTAGCATTTTGTTCAAGAAGAGGGTGGTGCCCCCAAATGTTTCCATATTGCCAAAGGAAGCTAAATTTCAAACTTCAAGTGTCTACTCAAACCTAAGACTGAATCCCTCAATTTCCCTCATAACTCCATTATCCCCCAGGCTTCCTCCCAGCAGTAAGTAAAAGGCAACCCCATCTCGCAGGTGCTCATGCCAAACACCTAGAGTCATGCCGGAGTCTCATCTTCCCTCCTACCCTGCTCCCTATCCATCTGCAAGCCCTAGGCTCTGCCTTCCAAATGTTTTCAGAACCTAAAACCTCTCCCTACCTCCCTGCAACCTGCTTGGCTGAAGCTCTGCTCTCCCTCACCTGGATTAGAGGTAGCCCCAGAAAGCACGCCCTTCGGTCTAACTCCAACATCGGGGGGCAGGCTGATTCTTTCCAAAGGTAATCAGATGGAGTTACTCCTTGGCTCGAAACCCTGCAATGGGTTCTCACTTCTCTCAGAGTAAAACCCAAAATCTATCTGCTCTCTTTTCCTCTCACCTACAGCCACCCTGGTGTCTCCCTGGTCCTGGAGCTTGGGGCCACACAGTATCTGTTCCTGTACCTGCAACACTCTTCCCCAGTAGCTCCTCACCTTACTGTCCTAGCTCTAATGTCACCTTTTTAGGAGCCCAATCAATCACCACCATATTAAAACCCCAGCCTTTCCGGTCCCCCTTCTTTACATTGTTGTCCATAACACTTCTCATCTGCTATCAGACTTTAAAATTTATTAGGCTGGGCGCAGTGGCTCATGCCTATAATCCCAGCACTTTGGGAGGCCAAGGCAGGTGCATCACCTGAGGTCAGGAGTTTGAGACCAGCCTGGCCAACATGGCAAAGCTCCATCTGTACAAAAATACAAAAATTAGCTAGGAATGATGGTGCGTGCCTGTACTCCCAGCTACTTGAGAGGCTGGGGCGGGAGAATTGCTTGAACCTGGGAGGCGGAGGTTGCAGTGAGCTGAGATTGTGCCACTGCACTCCAGCCTGGGCGACAGACTAAGACTCTATCTCAATAATAAATAAAATAAAATTTATTTATTAATAATCTCTTCTGACCAGAATGTATACTCCCAGAGCGAAGGGATTTTAGCTTATTTTGTTTAGCTACATCCCCAGCATCTAGAATAGAGTACAATACACAGTAACTATCTTACAGATGTTTGTTGACTAAGTGGAAGGTCATCTTATTAATGAGGCTCCCTGAGTCACCTGGACAAAATAGTAAGCCCTCACCTCTTTTGCCCTTCATGCTTATTTATTTTTCCTTGCACATATCATCAACATGTGATAAATGTTAATACCACGTATTAGTGTGTTTATTCTCTTCTCCACACAAGAATGCCAACTCCACAGGGGCAGGGATCTTGTCTCTTTTCTCTTTGCTGTATGATGAACACCCAGGGCAGTACCTGGCACAGAGGAGACGAGAAAGAGAAGGAAGGAGAGACAGAGAGGTCAGGTGTGATGGCTCATGCCTGTAATCCCAACAATTTGGGAGGCCAAGAGGGGTGGACTGCTTGAGCCTGGAGAGTTTGAGACCAGCTTGGGCAACACGGTGAAACCCCGTCTCTACAAAAAGTACAAAAATTAATTGGGCGTGGTGGCATGTGCCTGTAGTCCCAGCTACTTGGAAAGCTGAATCGGGAGGATTGCTTGAGCCCAGGGGTCAAGGCTGCAGTGAGCAATGATCATGCCACTGCACTCCAGCCTGGGTGACAGAGGGAGACCCTGTCTCAAAAAAAGAAAAGAGAAAGAGAAGGAAGGAAGGGGAGAGAGAGGAAAGAAAGAAAAAGAAAGGAGGAGGGAAGGAGGAAGGAGAGAGGGGAAATGGAGGGAAGGGGAGAAGGAAGGAGAGAAGAAGGAAGAGAGGGAGGAAAGGAGAAGGGAGGAAAGAAAGAAGGAGACAGGGAGGGGGAAAGAAATAGAAAGGAGGAAGGAATTCTAACTCCATATTATCAAGGTCACAGATGAGTAGCCTAAAATAAGAAATTGGTTGTTCTACCTAGAGCAAGAGATTCTGTCAGGGAGCAGTGAAACAACTAGGCTTTAAAAAAAAATTTTTTTTTGAGATGGAGTTTCGCTGTTGTTGCCCAGGCTGGAGTGCAATGGGCAGTCTCGGCTCACTGCAACCTCTGCCTCCTGAGTTCAAGTGATTCTCCTGCTTCAGCCTCCTGAGTAGCTGGGATTACAGGCATGCGCCACCATGCCCTGGTAATTTTGTATTTTTCGTAGAGATGGGGTTTCTCCACGTCTGTCAGGCTGGTCTCGAACTCCCGACCTCAGGTGATCGCCCTCCTTGGCCTGCCAAAGTGCTGGGATTACAGGCGTGAGCCACTGCGCCCAGCCTACGCATTTCTTTAAAATCTATCCATTCGTGTGCTCCTTTAGTCAAAATAAAAGGCAATGTCTAGTAATGATGCCAGGATAAGGAGTAGGCTACATTGGATTCTAATCAAAGGAGGCATGAGTCACTGAAAAACCATCATCATTTGTTGGCTGCTTTCTTCCATAGTTTCTGAACAACAAATAAGAAGGATTGGCCAATCTTTGGAACCGATACTACACATTAAAGAAACAAAACTAACATTGGTGTTCAGCCGAGTTCTGTCCAATGAGCCTTTGCCTCCACTGTGTCGTGCTGGGCATGCCGCTACAATTTTAAAGGTAATGACTGTTATAGTACCACCTCGTATTCATGTGAGTTCACCTGAGTCAGGCTTCCACCACTCTTGAAAGTCATTTTAATTATCTCGTTTAATGACCTTCACCTTGCAGGAAGGAAACAGAGACATGAAGAGGTTAAGATAAGTGACGAGGTCTCAGGGCCAGGCAGGGAAAGAGTGACTTGTTCTGGAGCCTGGGAGCCCACCCACACAACCAGCCACAGTCCCCCAGATCTGCCTGCTCTGGTGAGAGAAAGGAGGGGACAGAAAACAGCAAGCCCTTTCTTCCCCCCCTCACATCTGTTCTCAGGACTCATTTCCTGTCTAACTCAGAGTCACCCTAGATCCTTGTAAGTGACTGGAACCAAGTCACCAAAAAAAAAAAAAAGCAATTGTTTTTCAAAATATGAAGCCTTCTTTGGGAGAAGTTGGCTAGAAAATATGGGAGAAAAGGCTGGAACAATTGTCTGGGACATTTTCTAATATGTTATTTTCACCCCTTCTTCCCTCAAAGGTCGACAAGATACTCCATTGTGGAAGCTTCCTCAAAAGCAGTTCATGTGGATGTCTTCAATACTCCAGATGGCTTCTCTAAGTCCTACTCCAGGCCGATCGTCATGCAATCTGTTATCTTCCTTTCCAACTGTTTTCTCAGGCAATTTTTTTTTTTTTTTTTTTTTTTTTTTTTTAATAGGGTCTCACTGTCACCCAGGCTGGAGTGCAGTGGTGTGATCACAGCTCACTGGAGCCTCGACCTCCTGGGCTCAAGTGATTCCTCCCACCTCAGCCTCCCATGTAGCTGGGATTATAGGCATGTGCCACCACACCCAGCTGAGTTTTACATTTTTTGTAGAGATGGGATTTCGCTATGTTTCCCAGGCTAGTCTTGAACTTTTGGGTTCAAGCAATCTGCCCATCTCAGCATCCCAAAGTGCTGGAATTACAGGTGTGAGCCACAGTGCCCAGCCAGACTAAGTTCTAATCTATTGAGAGTTGGAATCCAAATGCTGGAATCCAATGCAGAAACTATGTAAGATTTCAATCTGTCACATGTCTACCATCTTCCTGAGACAGGCCATTGAAAGTCAAATTCCACTGTCATTTGTTTCAGGAGAAAAAAGATATATGAATGTATATATTTGTAAACACAAAGATGATTTCTAAAAAGATAACCAATAAACTGGTGATGGCCAGTGCCTTTGGGTAGGAGAACTAGGTAACTGGGATAAAAGGAGGCAGGAAGACTGACACTTTTTTTTTTTTTTTTTTTTTTTTGAGACAGGGTCTCACTCTGTTGCCCAAGCTGGAGTGCACTGGGATCTCGGCTCACTGCAACCTCCGCCTCCCAGGCTCAAGCAATCCTCCCACCTCGGCTTCTCAAGTAGCTGGGATTACAGGCCTGTGCCACCATGCCTAGCTAATTTTTTGTAGTTTTTGTAGAGATGGGGTTTTGCCATGTTGGCCAAGCTGGTCTCGAACTCCTGGGCTCAAGCGATCCTCCTACCTTAGCCTCCCAAAGTTCTGGGATTACGGGCGTAAGCCACGTCACCTGGCCAAGACTGACACTTAATACCCTTTTGTACCTCCTTTTTTTTTTTTTTTTTTTTTTTGAGACGGAGTCTCGCTCTGTCGCCCAGGCTGAAGTGCAGTGGCCGGATCTCAGCTCACTGCAAGCTCTGCCTCCCGGGTTCACGCCATTCTCCTGCCTCAGCCTCCCGAGTAGCTGGGACTACAGGCGCCCGCCACCTCGCCCGGCTAGTTTTTTTTTTTTTATATTTTTAGTAGAGACGGGGTTTCACCGTGTTAGCCAGGATGGTCTCGATCTCCTGACCTCGTGATCCATCCGTCTCGGCCCCTTTTGTACCTTTTGAAGGTTGCACCATTTGCATGTATTACTTATTCCAAAAATTAAATGAAAAAACAAAATAATAGGTGGAACAAAACCGAAGCTTGGAAACTGTGGGAGCCCTTTATCAGGAAATAACAAACATGATGGTATCACATCTTGACTTTTCAGTGATGGTTGACAACAGAAGCATTTACCAGGTAGTGAGCTCCCCACATGCAAGCGGCAACTTTAATTGTACTGTAAATCTTTGTCCTTACCTTAGTTATCTGTTGCTGCCTAACAAAATACCCTGAAATTTAGCAGTTTGAACCACAAGTATTTATCATCTCGGTTTCAATGGATCAAGAACCTGGGTATGGCTCAGGATCTCCTTGCAAGGCTGCAGTCAAGGTGTGTGCCAGGGCTGCAGTCATCTAAAGGTCTGCCTGGGGAGATCCACCTCCAAGCTCACTCACAGGGTTGCTGGCAGGATTCTGTACTCATGGGCTGTTGGCCAGAGGCTAGCTTCAGTTCCTTGCCATGAATGTCTCGCCATGGGGCAGCTGGCTTCTCTTACAGCAAGTGAGAGGGTGAGAGAGCAGCAGCAAGAGGAAAGTGGGATGTTTCTGTGCCCCAGCCTCAGAAGTGACATCCCATAACTGTGGCCATATTTTATTCACTAAAAGGGCATCACTAGGTCTAACCCCTGCTCAAGGGAGGGGATTTCCCAGAAACAGAAGAAATCACAAATTACACTTAACAAGAATCCTGAGATATTTTAGAAAGGTTCCAAATTTGGCCAAAAGTAACTTGAGAAGGCTCTTATGGACCAAGCATAAGAAGTCTAGCAGGGCTGGGTGTAATGGCTCACGCCCGTAATTCCAGAACTTTGGGAGGCCAAGGTGGGCAGATTGTTTGAGCCCAGGAGTTTGAGACCAGCCCAGGCAACATAGCAAAACCCCATCTCTACAAAAAATACAAAAATTAGCTAGGCATGTGCTTGTGGTCCCAGCTGCTCTGGAGGCAGAAGTGAGAGGATCGCTTGAGCCTGGGAGGTCGAGGTTACAGTGAACCGTTACTGCACCACTGCACTCCAGCTGGGTGACAGAGTGACACCCTCTCTCAGAAAAAAAAAAAAAAAAAAAAGAAGTCTAGCAGCAGAGAGAAATGACTTCACTCAAACCAGCATCGAGAGAGGCAGATAATTAGGAGCACTCACAGACAGAGCTGAAAGGCTCCCAGAAGGGGCAAAAATAAAATGTAAAATTAACCTTTGAAATCCAAAGTTGGTGTCAGGTATAGCCTAATGTTCACTTTTTAATGTTAGCAACACCGAACATGGTATTTCTACTTTATTTTTGGTATAATTATCCATTCTTAACTTTTGTAATGAAAGAAAATATAGGGCAGGGCGCAGAGGCTCACGCCTGTAATCCCAGCACTTTGGGAGGCCGAGGGGGTGGATCATGAGGTCAGCAGTTCAAGATCAGCCTGACCAACACGGTGAAACCCTGTCTCTACCAAAAATACAAAAAAATTAGCTGGGTGTGGTGGCGGACGCCTGTAATCGCAGGGACTTGGGAGGCTGAGGCAGGAGAAGTGCTTGAAAACCCGAAGGCAGAGGTTGCAGTGAGCCGAGATTGCCCACTGCACTCCAGCCTGGGCAATAAGAGCAAAACTCCATCTCAAAAAAAAAAAAATGAAAAAAATAACATAGGTAAATTATCACTTATAATATTAAACAGTCTCTTTTGGCTAAACCTGTCATAAATCACCACAGCATATAAATAAATGCTAGAGCTTAGATGGTGAATAAACCAACTGGCCTTGAAGCCCATGTTTCTAATTCTCATAACAGATTTATTATGAATCTCAAATTTCACAAATTTGTCTATCTATGTAAAATTGTTTTGGAAGATGTCAATAAATGTAGAGAAATGTTTAAAATCTGAAGTTAGAAAAAGGTAAACATTCGTTTTTAATCTTTTGCTTACTTGAGTAAACCCTTGAAAGGATTCAAACATATCCAACTTGTGAAATTTGTTTAAAGTCCTTTTAAAATAAAAATGCATAAATGTATAATTACTCTAAACCTAACTGAAGACTTTATAGAATTCACCCAGTTTGAAAACAGAGGTCTTCTGGCCTGTCTCCCAAGTCACTATGCACAGCTGTGGGAAACATCCTGTTGTATGTTTACATATATTAACAGCTTCGGGAATTTCACAATTAAAACTATGGTGGGCTGGCTTCCAATTCAGGCAGGCAGGTGTGGGGGTGTGGAGAGTGGGCGAACCGGAAATGAAAACAAGCTTCTCGAAAGATGGAGGGAAAGGAAGTCATAATTACTTAGCAATCAGGAGTCCATATAGTTTGCCACTTCTAAACGCTGGAGGGATTTCATTTAAACTCTAAGAAATACACTTGTTCAATCCTTACATTTTGCAGCCTTCAAAATCTCTTAATTGGCTTCAACCAAGAGGTTGCCTGATGGAGGTGATATTGTACACGATATGTAAAAAACCTTTATTTTTTCTGTGGACAGTTTCACCCCAGTAGAAGCAAGCTGTGGTTTCACCTTTCTCTCTTTTGTTTTTCCAGCATGCCCACCCCTCCTCCTGACATAACTGATTAGGAAAATGATTTCTAACTGGTCAAGAGTCCAGCCTCGACAGCCACGTCTCTGGTTCCGTCAGAATTTCGACAGAAGACAATTTCCTTGTCTCAGCAAGGTATGTATGATATATGTGGCCTGGTCAGTGGCCGGCTGCTCAAACAGAGTTGTGTTTGGGTCAGTCCACTGTTTAAAATGTTAAAATCAGACATGAAGACCGTTCACATAACCACTGCTGGTCAGATATGAGTAATCTCCAAGAACACCAAAAAAGGAAGCTTAAATGCTGATTGGCCTTCTTCAAAATCACTTGGGAAACTCCAGAGAGGGAAGGGATAAAACACAGGAACTTCTACTTTTTTAAAGTCTCCCGAGGTGATTTTTAATCCTCAGAAGTTGGGACTGAGTTCCTGATCTAGGTTGAAGTGTAATGTGAATTCCATTCTTGCCAGTAGGTGAGTTACTTTGATCATTATCTTTATTCTTGAGACTATTTCACTCCATCTGGAGAGCGCTTTGTTGAGTTTTGGCAACACTGCAGAGTTGTTAAAATTATAAAACAGAACCACCTGTTTTTGAGCTATATAGGTTATTAGAAAAAAATCTCCAAAATTCTTTATTTTTACAAGAGGAATCCAGAGCTCAGAAAGATTAGGGGAGGTGAGAGTGCTGAACTTGTATTTAGTCTCCCTGTGCCTCAGTGTCTCCATCTGTAAAGTGGAAATTAATATATTCATTAATTAATCAGTTATTGAATGCCTACTAGGTTGTGGACTCTAGGGATGAAGAAGATATGGTGATCTCTCACTATAACTTAAATCCTAACACAAACTGTTACAGTTCAATATGGGAAACATAGGCAGTTGCAGTGGCTCGCACCAGTAACTCCAGCACTTTAGGAGGCCAAGATGGGAGGATAACTTGATGTTGATGCCAGGAGTTTGAGACCAGCCTGAACAACATAAGGAGACCCCCCTGTCTGTACAATATTTTTTCTTTTTTAATTAGCCAAGCATGGTGGCACACATCTGTAGTCCTAGCCACTCAGGAGGCTGAAGCTGGAGGATGGCCTGAACCCAGAAATTGAAAGCTGCGGCGAGCTGTGTATAATCAAGCCACTGCACTCCAACCTGGGCAACAGAGCGAGAACCCATCTCTAAAAAACAGTAATAATAATATTTAAAATACGGTAAATGCCAGGAGAAGACAATATGCTCAGGTTGCAGTGGAGGCTTAGCAAAACCATACCTAACCCAGCCTGAGAAGCACATGGGAGGCCTCTGCCATAGGCCAGAAAGCTGCTGCAGTGAAATCCATTTAATTGGAGAATGGAGCAGAAAGGGCAGAAGATGCAAAGATGACCTGCTGTCTATAGAATTTGCGAAAATAAGATGAAGCAATGGTTTGCCAGTAGCAAATAACTACACATATATGAGCTATGAAATTAAGTAAAACTAATCAAGGCCACCCACAGCTGCTGCATTGCAGACGCCAATCCAGCATCCTTAAGTTACACTATTCATTTATTTCCATCATTTTCCCCACAGGTTTATATCTAGACATTTCCATAAACCCAAGTAAATTTTTTATGCGTGTAGGCATCCTATTAAGAGTCTACTCTTTATAGGGTGTCTACTTTCCAAGCTGTTCTCTGTCTTGACTATGCATGAGAGAATCAGCCAGGTTTATCCCAGATTGGCTAATAAGACTCTCTGGCAAGGAGAACTCAGGCATCAATGTTTTTGATGCTTCCCAGGTGAACTTGAGAATCTCATTTATCAAAAAGTCAAGAATGAATGGCGCACATACACACAGACAGAAAATTCTTCAGTCACCTCTGGTTTATGCATTTTTAGAAAGGCTCCAGATAATGTGAAATCTATTTGTTTGAACCTTGACTATAATATGATTCTTTTAGGAAAACAGATTTACTGTCTAAATGATACCTGGCTCAGATTAATTCTAGTTTGTCTTTTTTTTTTTTTTTTTTTTTGAGACAGAGTCTCACTCTTGTTGCCCAGGCTAAAGTGCAATGGCACAATCTTGGCTCACTGCAAACTCGCCTCCTGGGTTCAAGCAATTCTCGTGGCTCAACCTCCCAAGTAGCTGGGATTAGAGGCGCCCACCACCATGCCCAGCTAATTTTTTTATATTTAGTAGAGACGGGGTTTCACCATGTTGGCCTGGCTGGTCTCAAACTCCTGAGCTCAGGTGACCTGCCAGCTTAGCCTCCCAAAGTGCTGGGATTACAGGCGTGAGCCACCGTGCCCAGCCTAGTTTGTCTTTTCTAAAGATGCACTGGCTGATGGGAGGCAGGGACATTCCTAGAAGTATGATAGGTGACAGAGAACACACTGTCCAGGTTAAGAATGCTCTACAGAGAGACTATAAAATAGAAACTGTAAAGATTACAGGGGAAAGAGGGCATCTGATGGAATGCAGGCATGGAAAAGATAATATTTATGTATCTTTATGTTTAACAAAAGTGCTAACATGCTTACTGTGGTCTTCTGAAACTGATGACAGGCACACAACAGGGTGGACACATATGGTTTAACAAACAAATCTTTTTTATGTATTTATTTCCTTTAATAATACAGAAAGACTGCGGGGAATAAGAACTTTAAAAATATCAAATATGCCTGGTAGATGCTGCCTTAAGTGAAGCAAGACTCCTGATATTCACAAGAAGAGACAATATAAAAGGAAACTGAGGGCCAGGCACGGTGGCTTATGCCTGCAATCCCAGCAATTTGGGAGGCCAAGGCAGGTGGATCACTTGAGGTCAGGAGTTCAAGATCAGCCTGGCCAACATGGTGAAACACCATCTCTACTAAAAATACAAAAATTAGCCAGGCATGGTGGCGTGCGCCTGTAATCCCAGCTACTCAGGTGGCTGAGGCAGGAAAATTGCTTGAACTGGGAGGCGGAGGTTGCAGTGAGCTGAGATCGCGCCACTGAACTCCAGCCTGGGTGGCAGAGCAAGACCCCGTCTTAAAACAAATAATAAAAGTAAAACTAAAAAAGGAAATTAAGCATTGAAGAAAACACAAAATCTGTCTCCTCTACCATACATTGAAGGGCACATGGTGACAGAGCTGTTGTCATTTCAACAGTATTTCTGGGCTCCCCCTGTTCTCTACATCCTTGCTACTCAAGAAAGAAAGAGGAGCAGAGGGCATAACTCAGGAGGGACTCCTGCTTTAACTTTAACTGGGGTGGGCAGAGACTACGCTGAAGAAATGACACTTTAGCCAAAAGGCAAAAGATAAGGAGCCATTCAGAGGAAGAGCTTTTCAAGCGAGAAAGCAGCAAATCTGAAGTTCCTGGGACAGGAAGGGACTCGTCATGCTTCAGAAACTGAAGTAGAAAAAGAATGGAATTTGCAGGGGGAAGCCAGGGTCGGGGCAGGCTGGGCATGGTGAGCTGTGGAGAGAAGGTGGCTGTTGTTAAAACCACAGCATGAGCTACTGAAAGGGTTGGCAGGATCTGAGTGGGTACTCTGGTTTGGAAGGGGCGGGGTAGAAACGTAGCCCTCATGTGAGAAGGCTACTGGAATGGTCCAGGAGAGGGAGGATGACAGCTTGAACCTTGTGGATGGCAGCCGAGATAGAGGTTATTGGGTGGAGTCAAGGTCTTCCAGAGGTAGAAGCAACAGGCCTTGGAGATGGATTGGAAACGAAGGCGGGGTGCAGTCTGGAAGAGAAAGGGGTCAGAGATCGATTCCAGGCTTAAGCCAGAAGGCTTAAGCACCAGCTAGAGGGGTATCATCTTCTCAACTGATGTCAGAGTTCAGTGCTCAAGGTGCTGTGTTTAGGGGCATGCAGGAGAGTATGAAACGTGCCTATGACTAAGTCCTGTGGGACCACAGTGTTTTAAGAGGACTCCTACCCATGGTTTAGGGTAGAATTCCTCAACCTCAACCCTAGTGACATTTTGGGTAAGATACTTCTTTGTTGTGGAGGCTGACCTGCATATTGTAGGATATTTAGAAGTATCCCTTGCCTTGACCACTAGACAGTTGTAGCATCCTGAATTGTGGCAACTTAAAATGTTCCCCAGGGAGCAAAAGTCACATCTGGTTGACTAAGTTAGGTATACTTTTACAAAGTCTTTAATAAACTGCTGCCTGTCTTCTGTCTCAAAAAGTTCACAGGCAGGCCAGGATAAGAGCTTCACAAATCATTTCAACTTTCTCATGTTCCGGCTTTGTTGACAAGCACCTAAAATTGACTTTAAAAAACCAGACCTAGTATTAAGGTGGATGCTGCCTCATCGAATTGGGAAACAATTGGAGTTATACTAACCCCAAAATACACAAGATCTTGAAAACTCTTTATCCTTTGTCTTTTGACAATAACATAAACCCAAAATAGAACAATGAGTGGATACAGCTGTTAGCTGGTTTTTCCCCTGTATGTAAATATTTCATAGCTCAGAGTTATGGGATGGCGTTTATTTCCAAGTACCATTTGTAAAAATATCTCTAACCCAAACTAAAATGCCACAAGAGTCCATTTTTTCCCAAGTAGATGCTTAAAAAAATTCCTGGTATTTTTGTTACGTTTCCAAAATATGGCAATAAGTACCAAAAGTTAGTGCAAAAATCTTTAAATATCTATTTTTGTTGTTGTTGTTGTTTGTTTGTTTTGTTTCTTGAGATGGAGTCTTGCTCTGTTGCCCAGGCTGGAGTGCAGTGGTGCGATCTCGGCTCACTGCAAGCTCCACCTCCTGGGTTCAACTGATTCTCCTGCCTCAGCCTCCTGAGTAGCTGGGATTTCAGGCACACGCCACCACGCCTAGCTAATTTTTGTATTTTTAGTAGAGATGGTGTTTCACCATGTTGGCCCGTCTGGTCTCAAACTCCTGACCTCAAGTGATCCACTGGCCTCAGCCTCCCAAAGTGTTGGGATTACAGGCGTGAACCACTGTGCCCGGCTGTAAGTATCTATTTGTGTTTGTGACTATTTTACTAAGTTATGAAGTCTAAGAAAGAACTTGATTATTCTCCTCTGGCAACTTAGGACGGAGTAAAAGTCATAAAATTCACTTAATTAGGCTACGGTGGATTCTTTTTATTGTAGAGTCACTATAAAAATAGCCAACAGTTATTGGTTCGATGTTGTTCAATGGCCTTCTCTCTCGTAAAACGTGCCTCTAATAATGGCAGCTAATGCTAGTGCCTCTCAGTGTGGAAAGGCATGTTTCTGAGTTCACTATTTAATATGTAATTATAGAACAGCTGCTACAATTTAAGAACTGCGCTGGGGGCTGAGCTACAACATGAGTCTTGCCAAGGTGCTAGTCTCACCGAGGTGGCCACTAATGTAAACACAGACAAGTAGACCAGCAATGACAATATAACTCAGGGATGCTACACCCCTGGGCCCACATCTGTCCTGCTTCTCACCTGCTCAAGGTGACAGGACTAAGGAATCCTAACACACCTTTTCCTGCTGTGGCTGGACATGACCTCAGAATCCTGCTCATCAAACGCCTCTTAGCCAGGGATTCTCAATCTGGAGTAGGCACGAGAATCACCGGGAAGTTTTGTTAGGACACTGACTGCTGGGTCTTAACCCTAGAGCTTCTGAGTCAGCGAGTATAGAGTGTAACCCCCAGTTGTGCTGATATGGCTGGTCCAGGACCATATTTTGAGAACCAGTGTCTAGGCAACCACCACTGATCAAGCCACATCTGAGATAAAAGCCAGCTACCACCTCCGAGATGGTACCACCCATGCTAGGATGAGAATGGACAGGGAACCACCAGAACAAAGGAGGGGTCTCTCACTTTGGTGTGGGAAAGCGAAGGAATCAGAAAATCTTCCAGGAGGAGGTAGCACCTCCTGGAATATTTGCAACTATACGATGCTCAGAGCTAGTCTAAAAATGTGCCTGTAACAGTCAGAGAAACAAGCAAAGAAATTAAACAAAAATCCCAGGATCACCTTTTAAGTGGAGACCAATTGGTCCAGGGCGGAGGAGGGGAGAATCCATTAAATTTAACATAAACAGGACATTCAAGCTGAGAATGTTGCTGGGTATCTTCTAATCTAAGCCCCTTTATTTCTTTCTTTTTTTCTTTTTTTTGAGATGGAGTCTTGCTCTGTTGCCCAGGCTGGAATGCAGCAGTGCAATCTCGGCTCACTGCAACCTCTTGAATCCTGGGTTCAAGAGATTCTCCTGCCTCAGCCTCCTGAGTAGCTGGAATTATAGGCACGTGCCACCACGCCTGGCTAATTTTTGTATTTTTATTGGAGACAGGGTTTCACCATGTTGGCCAGGCTGGTCTCAAACTCCTGACCTCAAGTGATCCACCCACCTCGGCCTCCCAAAGTGCTGGGATTACAGGTGTGAGCCACTGTGCCCAGCGAAGCCCCTTTATTTCAGTAACACAATGTGTTCTTCTACTGGTTCATGGAAACTAGAAACGCAAAAAAATGTTAAAGGATGTTTTTAAAAATTAAGATTTGCTTGAAAGAGATATTATTATCTTTTTAAATGCCTAGTAAGGGGTATTGAAATATAGTAGATATGGAGAACAGTATCAACTTGGAACAGAAAAATGACCCCTAACAACTTAGAACTTGGACAAATTTGAGAGTTTACAAAGACTGCCAGACAGGATGTTATATTAGAAATATATTTAAGCGATATTAAAATAAGTATTCAAATACAAAATTTTGAAGACAAGAAACTTTGTAATATTCATATTAAATTCTAAGGGTATTCTGGACCGGAAATCATTGTATAATGCCTAAGATATCATGGTAAACAAAATTTTACAAGCAAATAAAATGTACTTTAGTTCTCACAATGGTCACCAATCTTTATATACCCTTAGTCTTCTGCCAAGTGCAATTAAAGCCATTTTATGCTTACTGATTTCCTTATGACTCACACAAAAAAATCTAAAAGACGACAACTTCATCTGATAAAAAGTGGGCCTAAGAGCTCCATCTAGAACACTGCGAGTGGAGCTCCATCTAGAACACTGTCAGTGCGAGCTCCATCTAGAACACTGTGGGTGCAGCTCCATCTAGAACACTGTCAGTGGAGCTCCATCTAGAACACTGCGGGTAGGGAGCGTTGGCCCCGCTATACCATTTCCTCTTGCAATTTTAGCTTCTTTGCCATGAGCTTCTTTTTCAAAGCTGGCTTTTAGAGTCCATTGATTGCTGATATTTACTGATTTTTAATTTTTAAAAAGTCTCTTCCTTTAAAATTGCTCTAAAGTTTGTCAAACCTTAGGGGTTAGGTACCTTTTTGAATGTCAGTATTTTTTCTGGAGGTTTAACATCTATCAAAATGGAGAAAAAATATCTTTGAAATAAATAATCCTCATTTGAAATTTTGCAGATCTTCTAAAGGGACCTATATAGTATCCATTGTGTAGACATAACAGTACTGAATAAAAGTAAATATTAGTCCCAGATACTTGGGAGGCAGAAGCGGGAGGATCCCTGGAGCCTAGGGGTCTGAGGCTGCAGTGAGCCATAATTAGACACTGCACTCCAGCCTGGGCGACAGAGTGAGATCCATCTCTAAAACAAGACAAAGTGAGTAGGGAATGAACAAAATAAAACCTATTATATATCCCTGCTACCAGAAACACATATATTTTATTGTCATCTGGACCTACAATGCTTGAAATTATTTACAACCTGTAAATCTTAAAATTGGAAGCTTATGATAAATGAGGTCACAGAGAGGCATGGAATTACAATGAGAGGGTATCCTATAAAACATCAGGTCCATCATTTGAAGCACAAAAAAATTGGATCTTAGAAAATTAACCGGCCGTGCGTGGTGGCTCTCAACATTTTGGGAGGCCAAGGCAGGAAGATCACATGAGGCCAGGAGTTCGAGATCAGCTTGGCCAATAGGTGAAACCCCATCTCTACTAAAAATACAAACAATTAGCCAGGTGTGGTGGTGCACATCTGTAATCCCAGCTACTTGGGAGGCTGGGGCATGAGAATCGCTTGAACCCGGGAGGCAGAGGTCGTAGTGAGCCAAGATTGCTCCACTGCACTCCAACCTGGGTGACAGAGTGAGACGCTATCTTAAAAAGAAAGAAAAAGGGAGAGAGAGAGAGAGAGAGACAGAGACAGAGACAGAGAAAAGAAGAAAGGAAGGAAGGAAGGAAGGAAGGAAGGAAGGAAGGAAGGAAGGAAGGAAGGAAGGAAAGAGAAAAAAGAGAAGAAAATTAACTGCTCATCACTGAACTAGAAGTTAGGAAAAGAGTACCTAACCCAGTTCCTGGCACCACCCACTCCCCCAAACCCTGCTTCCCTTGTGTTTCTCATCTGTTCCATGGGGATAATTCCTGTCCTGCCAACTCCCAAATGAGGAGATTTTAAAACTATGAAGTGCTTTAAAAATGTAAAGAATTGCTATTATTAGCTGAGGTCAGCCAACCATTCAGTGACTCACCAGAGCTGACATCTCCTGGGCTTGTTTCCCAAAACCGGGCTGCTGTTTATTACAAATCATAGTTATTGAAGATGGAAAAAATATCACAACACAGCCCTTTAAGGAGAATAGGAAAATCAGTCCTCCTCCCACTCCCACCCCCAAATGCAACAAAATGCTTGGCAGATCCAGGAGTTTCTATAAGGAGCTTGAATATACAGGAAGTCCACAAATTACAAATGATTTTGTGTTCCAAGAGTTCATTTCTGGGTGGGTTACCAGATGAAGTATAGGACACAGAGTTATGTTGGACATTAACATAAAGAACACATCATTTTCAGTATAAGTCAGACTCAAACATTGCATAGGACATAGTTATACTAAAAAAAATTACTGACCGTTTGTCGGAGATTCAAACTGAACTGTGTCCTGTATTTTTATTTGTTAAATTTGGCAACCCTATCTCTGAGTCATTTGGATCGATTTTCCAACCTTCCCCTGTGAGTTCTTGGAGAGAACCTTCGCCTTGTGAGTCTGGAAACACGACTGCAATTTCCGGTTTTGTCAATTACTAGTTCTGAGACTTCAGGCAAGTTATAATTCCTTTGCTTGCAAAAAGAGACCAGGAAATTAATACACCATGGGCCTAAGTGGGTCGATACAACATGTGGAAATACAGTACATTAAGCACAAAAGCAGCACTACTTTGTTATACCACCCTACACACGTGAAAAGAGTGATTTGGTTTTTAAGTCAGGCCACACCAGCCAATTTTAAAAGTCGGTTTTCTACAAGAAATTCCCTGGCTTTAGCAAGTTCCTGTACCATACAAAGTGCCCCTTTCCCACATATGAGAACGTTTTGAGCCATGTATGGTGGTCTTGTCCACTAGGCAGCCCTGCATCAGCCCTCCACCCTGTCATCTTTGTCCATAAAGCAGGGCTTGTGACTTTGCACAAATGCTTTTTTTTTTTTTTTTTTTTTTGCTCACATGTACATACTTTGAGGCCAAAACATAGTTGATTACTTTACAAAAATTGGTCCAAACTAAAAGGCTGATACCAACGATAGGAAGCACTGGCTTCTGAAGCGTTTCCAGCATCCACAAGCAGCTCCTTAAACTCAATCCTATGCTGCAATTCCCAAAATTGTGTCTCCAGCCCAGACTTCTGAATCACCAATGTTTGACCTCCGACCACACCCAGGTGTCCCAGCAACTCAAACTAAACATGATCGAAGCTACGTTCATCTTCTAAAACTACTCCTTCGCCTCAGTGACACCATCACCTTTTGTCACTTATGTTAGAAATCTGAGAATTGTCGACAATTCTCTTCTTCTACATCTTCAAATCCACCCCATCACGAAGACCAGGATTCCCCTTGTGAAGTGCAGCTCCTACCTTCCACTTCTCATCCCCACTCCCATTATCGGGCCCAAGCCCCCACCCTCTCTCTCATGGACACTGCACCAGCCTCCCAAATTTCCTCTCCTTGCTTCTGGCCTCATTTCCTGCCCTACTCCCCCCCTCCACCTCCACAAACAACCCATTCCCCATATTATAGTCTCTGGATTATCAGCCAAAACCAGGAATCAAATCACATCACTCCACTGCTTAAAAATATGTTAGTGACTTCCTATCAGGTTCTCTGCAGTTTGGTGCCTGCCTCCCTCATACAATGGCAGCCCGAGCTGTCACCCCTGGTATTCTGGCCTCTCACAATTCCTAGAGCACAGTACTAAGCTCTCACCCACCCCAGGGCCTTTGTACATGCTGTTCCCATTGACTGGACCACTCGTCCCCTGACTGGTACCTTCTTATCCTCTAGGTCTCAACTTAAGTATAACCTCCTTCAAGAGGCCCCACTCCCTGGGCCATTTTTAAAGTTATGCTAAAATAGACAAAGCATAAAATTTACCATTTTAACTACTTTTATTTTATTTATTTTATTTTCTTGAGACAGAGTCTTGCTCTGTTGCCTAGGCTGAAGTGCAGTGGTGCGATCTCTGCTCACTGCAACTTCCGCCTCCTGGGTTCAAGCAATTCTCCTGCCTCAGTCTCCCAAGTAGCTGGGATTACAGGCATGCACCACCACACCTGGCTAATTTTTGTATTTTTTAGTAGAGATGGGGTTTCACCATGTTGGCCAGGCTGGTGTTGAACTCCTGACCTTAGGCAATTTGTCCACCTCAGCCTCCCAAAGTGCTGGGATTACAGGCATGAGCCACCACGCCCGGCCTTTAATGCCTTCTAAGTGATATTAAGTGCATCCACATGATTCTGCAATTACCACCACCACCCATCCCTAGAAATTTTTCATCTTCCCGAACTGAAACTCAGGGTCCATTAAACACTAACTCCCCATTCTCCCCTGGCCCCAGCCGCTGGCAACCGCTGCTTGATTTTCTGTCTCTATGAACTTGACAATTCTGGGCACTTCATATAAGTGGAATTGCAAAATATTTGTTTGTCCTTTTGTGTCTCACTTATTTCATTAGCATAATGTCTTCAGAGTTCATCCATGTAGCATGTATTAAAATTTCCTTCCTTTTTTCTTTTTCTTTTCTTTTTCTTTTTTTTTTTTTGAGGCTGAGTTTCCCTCTGCTGTCCCTGGTGGAGTGCAGTGGTATGATTTTGGCTCACCGTAACCTCCGCTCTTGGGTTCAAGTGATTCTTGTGTCATAGCCTCCCGAGTAGCTGGGATTACAGGTGTCCACCACTACGCCTGGCTAATTTTTGTATTTTTAGTAGAGACAGGGGTTCACCATGTTGGCTAAGCTAGGTCTCGAACTTCTGGTCTCAAGTTGTCCCCCAGACTTGGCCTCCCAAAACACTGGGATTACAGGCATCAGCCTCCGTGCTCAGCAAAAATTTCCTTCATTTTTAAGGCTGAGAGATATCCTAACCACATGGATACATCAATTCTGTTTATTCATTCATTTGTCAGTGGATGCCTGGGTTCCTCCTAGGCCATTTTAAAGTAGGTCCTCATTATTCTCTTAGAAATATCTTATTTTTCTTTAAGGCCCTTATCACAGATTATAATTCTAATATCAAATTGTTTCATGTCTCTTTTGTTCAGTATTTTGTTTAGTCTCTATCTCTCATCGAACTCTCAACAACCCTGTAAGCTCCCTGAGGGGAAGGGCACGTCTGCTTTGTTCCTGACTGTATTTACTGGCACTACCTGGCAATGTAGTGGGTATTTAATAAGTAATTGTTGAATCACTGAATGAAAGAAAATCACTAGGCCACCAGAAGGCCCCTTGTCTTTAGAGTCACTGTGCACTCTGTAATCAATTGTGAGGGTGAGCAAATGCACACTTACATCCACACACACATATTTGTAGCTCTCTGGGCACAAAACATTCCTTTTATAACATGTCAGTCTATGTGCAACTAGCACACATTTCCATTGTGCATTTTTTCAAGAATGTCTCATGTGCAAAAGTAGCTAGTGTGTTTGACAATATAAAGAAATTAAGTATTGACAAACAATACAATATGGATGATTTTATTATTATTATTATTTTTTTTTTTTTTTACAATTTAAAAAAATTGAGACAAGGTCTCACTATGTTGCCCAGGCTGGTCTCGAACTCCTGAGCTCATGCGATCTGCCCACCTCAGCCTCCCAAAGTGCTGGGATTAGAGGTGTGAGCCACCGTACCCGACCATAATATACACTAAAAACATTATGCTAAGTGTAAAAAGATGATCACAAAAGACCACATATCATACGATTCCATTTATATAAAAAGTCCAGAATTGGCAAACCCGTAGAAGCAGAAGGTAGATGAGAGGCTGCCAGGGGCTGCGGGGACAAGGAGATAAACGAGGCACAGCTCAAAGGTACACGATTTCTCTTAGGGGGTGATGAAAAGGTTCTAACACAGATTGTGTGCACACAATGGGTGCACAGCTCTGTAAATATACTAAGAACCACTGAATTGTATATTTTAAAAGGCTGAATTGTATGGTACATGAATTAGATCTCAATATAGTTGTTTAAAACAAAAAATCCATGTGTATGGAGATGGGGAGTGGCTGGAAAGAGCTTAACCTCCCAATTAGGCAAAAGACAAACGGGATAGGGAAGGGGACTAGGGGCTTGTGAGTGGCAATACCTGCGACAGCCGCCCTGGCAGGACAGCCTGTGGGTTACAGGCCACCCTCCTGTCAATGAAGTCAAGTCCTCTGCTTCCCGAAAACCGTCTCTCTTTTCTAACAATGCCCTTTCCTCCAAACTAGGAAGACAGGCTGACGGTAAACACAAAGTTCTCTGAACCAAAGCCTTATATGTATGTTTCTGAGGAGCCTCTTTATAACCTAGTTGCAAGTGATCTGAACACAGCCCAGCGAATTTCCAGCATTTGAAACTCAGATTTCCTTTTGCGACCCAGGTTCTGCCGAGAAGGTTATCTTTGGCTCCTCTCTCTCTCACACCCCACATCCAATCTCTCCGGAAGTCCTGTTGGCACTTCGATCTATCAAAATAAAAGTTGCACGTATGCCTGTGTCCGATCCCCTTCTCTCTGTGTCCTTTCTTCTCTGTCTTTCTCAAGAATCTGACATTTCAGCTCCACAGCCACCATCCTGGTGGACACTACCCCCCTGGCAAAAGCTTCCACCCTCACTTGCCTGGCTTTGTCTCCTGCTTGAACTCCTGGATTGGGAGCCTTCTGCCCGGGTGGGTCTTCACACAGATCACGCCACTCCAAGGAGCAATGCCCTGCACTGAGCCACCATCTTCCAAGAAATCAAAGCCAAAGTCCTTACACAGCCTGGCAAGCTCTGCAAGACCTGGCTCCCCTTCCTCTCTGCCCTTACCTCCTTCTTCTCCTTCCCTTCCCCACTCACTCATCGGAGGAACAGCTAGATAAGCCAAGCACTCTTACCCTAGGGCCTCTGCAGCGAGTTGGCATTAAACAGGAAAGTGGGTGGACACCTAGGGATAGTATTTTTGGTTGGCTTCAAGCTTTGATGAGTTTTTGTGTGTTTTGTTTGACTTTAAAAACCTGCTTTTTAAACACGCAAATCTTTATTTGACTAATTTTCAGGGCACACTATGAGTATAAACTCATATGAGAGTCTATTGTTCTCTAGAAACTACAGATTAAGGTGTCTTTAACAGATTGACATCTAATTATTACATAAAGGCGTCTGGCTTTTATACCAGGACACCTAGAAGCACATTGTTATAGAGGTGGAACATTGGATAACTCTGCCATGCTATAGTCTGTAACTGACCTTTTGCCTTGCCATGGATTCTACCCTAAGGGGAAAAACAACTCGACATTATTAAAATTTAAAAAAAAAAAAAGTCAATTCTATGGAATGTCATCTCTGGAAGGTGGCTGTGGTTAGCAGAGATGGCCAGATGGTGGGGCTACAACCCCGGGGCTTTTACACCCACCCTGACAGAGGAAAGAGTCACCCATAGCACAGGCCAGTTGGATGATAGAATGGCATATGACAGGCATGTGGTGCGTGCCTGTAATCCCAGCTACTTGGGAGGCTGAGGCAGGAGAATCACTTGAACCTGGGAGGTAGAGGTTGCACTGAGCTGAGATTGCGCCATTGCACTCTGCCTGTGCGACAGAGTGAAACTCCGTCTCAAAAAAAAAAAAAAAAGAAAAGAAAAGAAAAGAAAGAATGGCATATGACCGCCAGCTCAGTGAGAGCAGCTGCAGGTGAAAAGGAGAGGCATGTGCTGCCTTCAGGTGTCTTCAACACCACCCTGCTCCCACAATCCCTGCATTCTTATTTCCATGCTACTCTGGAGGAAAGTATGATAATAAATACTATAATATGTGGCCCTGCCCATCTCATTTATGAAGGATACATTTTACCATACTGAGTAAGGGGGGCTCAAAAACTGACATGAACAAACAGATACGTGTATGCCCAAGTCCATGGCAGCATTAGTCACAATAGCCAGAGGTGGGCCAGGTGTGGTGACTCACACCTATCATATCAATACTAGGAGGCAAAGGCAGGAGGATAGCTTGAGCCCTGGAGTTCAGCCTGGGGCAACATATCAAGACCCCCATCTCTACACACACACACACACACACACACTTTTTTTTTTTTTTTTTTTAAATTAGCTGGCTGTGGTGGTGAGTGCCTGTAGTCCCAGACATTTGAGAGGCTGAGGCGGGAGGATGGCTTGAGCCCAGGAGTTCAAAGCTGCAGTAAGCTATGATCACAGCACTGCACTCCAGCCTGGGCAACAGAGTGAGAGCTTGTCCTAAAAAAATTTTTTTAATTGAAAAAATTACAATAGTGAAAACTACCCAAATATCCATCACAGATGAATGAGTAAACAAAATGTGGTATGTGCATACAATGGAATATTATTCAGCCCTAAAAAGGAAGGAAATTCTGACTCATGCTACAACATAGATGAACCTTAAGGACATTCCACTAGTGAAATAAGCTAGTCATAAAAGGGCAAATATTGTGTGATTCTACTTAACCTGAGGTACTGTAGAATAGTCAAATTCATGGAGCAAGCAGAATAGAGGTTATAGGGACCAGGAAATAGGAAGAAAGGGGTAGTTACTGTTTCGTGGACAGTGTTTCTATTTGAGATGATGAAAAGTTCTGAAGGTGGATGGTGGTGATGGTTGTACAACAGTGTGAATGTACCCAATGCCACCGAATTGTGCACTTAAAAAGGATCAAAATGGTAAATGTTATGTTATGCATATTTTACATTAAAAAAAAAAAAAGATCAGGCGCAGTAGCTCACACCTGTAATCCCAACACTTTGGGAGGCCAAGGTGGGCAGATCACTTGAGGTCAGAGTTCAAGATCAGCCTGGCCAACAAGGTGAAACCCTATCTCTGCTAAAAATACAAAAATTAGCCCAGTCTGGTGGCCATGCCTGTAATCCCAGCTACTCGGGAGGCTGAGGCAGGAGAATCACTTGAACCCAGGAGCCGGAGGTTGCAGAGAGCCGAGATCGCACCACTGCATTCCAGCCTGGAGGACAGAGTGAGACCTCATCTCAAAAAAAAAAAAAAAAAAAAAAATTCCCATGAAATATACTTCTACACTAAGAAGACAAGATCACGAGGAACCTCTCCTCCTCTCAAAGTTGTACTGGTACAAATCAGGGCACAGATTTTCTTTTCATTCTTACAATCTTTGTAGTCTGATGAACTTCACACACCTAAGAGTCCTTATTGTAACAAAAGTTCTGGAGGTTGCTGGGTGCAGTGGCACATGCCTGTATTCCCAACTACTCGGGAGACTAAGGTGAGAGAATCACTTGAGCTTAGGAGTTCGAGACCAGCCTGGGTAATATCTTGAGACCCTTCCTCTAAATTAAAAACAAACAAACAAACAAACAAACAAAAAAACTGGAGGTTGTTACAGCATCTGGAAGTTGATACAGCAGCTACTAGTGCCTGACTTAGAGGACTCACACTTTAATTTTTCAATATAAAGATAGGAGCATTATTTCCCAGCATGAAATGTACAAAACCTACCCATCTCCCCGGTGAGTGAATATTTAAACCACCCAAGTCAAAGGGTTACCTATGTTGTTGTTATTGTTTTTGTTTGTTTGTTTGTTTTTGAGACAGAGTCTCACTCAGTCGCCAGGTTGGAATGCAGTGGTGCAATCTCAGCTCACTGCAACCTCTGCGTCCCGGATTCAAGCGATTCTCCTGCCTCAGCCTCTGGAGTAGCTGGGACTACAGGCGTGCGCCACCACGCCCAGCTAATTTTTGTATTTTTAGTAGAGACAGGGTTTCACCATGTTGGCCAGGATGGTCTCGATCTCTTGACCTCATGATCTGCTCGCTTTGTCCTCTCAAAGTGCTGGGATTACCGGTGTGAGCCATGTTCTTATAGAAAATGTTAAGTGTTCCTCCTGGATTTACAGATCATGCACAGAAATCTCAGAGGATCATGTCAGTAATTCACTAAGTTCCAGGAAGAGAAAATAAGGATTTGTACACAAATCAAACCACACTCTATAAAAGAAATAGTGCATCCAATCCATGGAAGCTTCCCTAAACAGCAAGAAGAGACATTCTGATACTAAGTGAAGGACAGTATTTGGTGCCTGAGGGTTTCCAAAGAGGATTTTCTAGTGCAACTCAATTTTAACAAAGGTTAGAAAACTGTTTTCAAACACTACTTGCACTAAATCAAACAAACCGCAACTCCGGTGGAACGAAAGACACTCGGCAGCAAAGTAACAAAGCCATAAACGACAGCCCTGTCAACAAAGACCAAGCTACTAGCCAAAGGTCAGGCTCCACAGTACTCGGTGCAGAAGTGCCAGGCTTCTCAGTCACGCTGGGGGGATGGTGGCCTTCGCCACTGAAAGGCTGCCCAGGGACACAGGGGACCCTCCCCTCCAGGAGTCAATGTCAGACTGACAGCTGGTTTCCCACTCCATCCCCACCACAGCTTCCAGGCCCATTTGTCACCTATTAAATGCAAATATACTAGATGGAAAGACTGATAAAGAACACAGATCCTCCCAGCGGAAGTGGCCTGGGCTGTCCCCCGGGACCTAAGGAAACCATCCCTCCATGCAAAGAGGGACAAGGTCCCAAGCAGAAAGAGAGCAAACACCCGATCTGCTTGCTTGCTTGCCTTCCTTCCTTCCTTTTTTTTTTTTTTTGTTTTGAGATGGAGTCTCGCTCTGTCGCCCAGGCTGGAATACAATGGCAAGGTCTCAGTTCACTACAACCTCTGCCTCCTAGGCTCAAGTAATTCTCCTGCCTCAGCCTCCCAAGTAGCTGGGACTACAGGCACATGCCACCACACCCAGCTAATTTTTGTATTTTTAATAGAGACGAGGTTTCACTATGTTGGCCAGGCTGGTCTCGAACTCCTGACCTCATGATCCGCCCACCTCAGCCTTCCAAAGTGTTGGGATTACAGGGGTGAGTCACTGCGCCAGGCCAATGATCTGCTTTCTCACCAAAGAAGAAACCCAACTCAGGCGCTCTGTGAACCCCATAGACTTTCATGAAGCAGAGAGGTATACCAAGGTTCTCTGTCATTAGCAATGCCTACCCAGGATCCACAACTAAGAAAACCACAGAGAGCAATGAACCTTTCAAGAAGCCACAGGGTTCAGAAACTGTCAAGTTTTAAACAGAACAGTAATTAAAAAACAAAACAAAAAAAAACAGGAGTGTGGGTCAGGCATGGTGGTTCACACCTGTAATCCCAGCATACTGGGAGGCCCAGGCGGGAGAACTGCTTGAGCCTAAGAGTTCAAGAGAAGCCTGGGCAACATGGTGAGACCCTGTCTCTACAAAAAAAAAAAAAAATAGCTGCACACTGTGGCACACACCTGCGGTCCCAGCCACTTGAGAGGCTGAGGTGGGAGAATCACTTGAACCCAAGAGGTCAAGGCTGCAGTGAGCCATGTTCGTGCCTCTCCCCTCCAGCCTGGATGACAGAGCAAGACCCTGTCTAAAGTAAATAAATAAACAAAAATTAAAAATAGGAAAACAGGAGCGTGGAGGATGAGGGAGAGAAGAGACAACTGGAGTGAGGGGTAAAGGGGGCTCAGGAGCATTCCACGGGCTTCTACCGTGTGGGAGGAGGTAGCACCCAGGTGAGACAGCAACCAGGCCCCCTCACAAGTTCTCCTGCAAGGTTAAGAGGCAAACGAGCACTCTGGTCCTCTGAGCCACCTGGGCTTAAGAACAATAGTGTAGATCGGAGATTAGAACCTTGCCCCTGCTCTGGGGAACTCTGTCTTTCCAGTGCCTGGTGCAAATGGGCACTGATGTTTGCAAAGTAAATACTAACTTGTAGAATGATTCCTGTTTCCTACATAGCCCAGGAGAAAGGCAATGACTGGGTGAGTGATATTTACAAAGTCATAGCAACAACACAACAATGTATTAATGACTACCTTTTACTGAGCTGTGTGCTAAGTCCTCTACCTAAGCTATCTCATTTGGAACTCATCACAGCCTTGTGAGGCGGTACTATTATTATCCCATTTACAGATTAGGAAACTGAAGCCTAGAGAGGCAAAGTAACTTGCCCTAGGTTATGCACCTAGGAAGCTATGAGGCCTGCGTTTCAATCCAGGTCAAAGGCCTCCAAGCCTGGCAACCTCTGTTTCACTGCTGCCTCTGGACTGCTTGCAGGGACCAGTTATGAAATGTATTTCTCATTGTGGAAGAGTTGGGCAGCAATTTATTTAAAAGTGCAATGCATTTATAAGTATCAGGGAAAGTACTAATATGGCCTTAAGATTCAGATGATAAAAGTTATCTGTTTTTTAAGAAAATGAGGCATGGTGCAGTGGCTCATGCCTATAATCCCAGCACTTTGGGAGGCCACTTTGGTGAATTGCTTGAGGCCAGGAGTTTGAGACCAGCCTGGCCAACATGGTGAAACCCGTCTCTACTAAAAATACAAAAATTAGCTGGGCATGGTGGCACACGCCTGTGATCCCAGTTACTCGGGAGGCTGAGACACGAGAATCGCTTGAACCAGCGAAGAGGAGGTTGCAGTGAGATCACGCCACTGCACTCCAGTCTGGGTGACAGAGCAAGATTCTGTCTCAAAAAAAAAAAAAAAAAAAGACAGAAAAGAAAAGAAAATGAGAAACAAGACTGATATGTACACATACACACGTATATATACATGCACATATCTATATACATACATGCACATATATATGCTTTCAGAATCTTCCTCCACAATACCAGGTCTTCAGTGACAGAGGACCTCAAAAGATCTTAGACTAGGTATTACTTTTAGCTGAGCACAGGAATGGGGATTCAGGAGTAACTTGGTTAACGAAATGAAAAGATAACCTATCTTCTTTTTATGTTAACTTCTGATAGCAAATTAATTTTTACTTAATAAGTAAGAAAAAGCCTACAGGCATGAATACAGTTAATCTAACTAAATGTCAACAGACCTGAAAACTCACAAGATACCTGAAGACACCACAAAGAAAAACTTTCCAGGAGACTAAACTAGAAGCAAGTATAGAAACAAACTCTAAAATTAAGTGCTTAAGCAATTTAAAAGGCATCTCTTTTTTAGAGAGATTTGGGACATAAATTGTTCTAGGGCCAAGCACAGTGGCTCACGCCTCTAATCCCAGCACTTCCCAGCACTTTCGGAGGCCAAGGCAGGAGGATTACTTGAGGCCAGGAGTTTTAGATCAGCCTGGGCAACATAACAAGGCTCTGTCTCTATTTACTTGATTTATAAAAAAAAGTTAAAAAACAACTTGTTCTGGTACCTAAAAAGCAAGTTCCTCTGCATTCATGAGTGCATTGGTT
The DNA here is from genome assembly GCF_008728515.1 of Papio anubis. Lineage (NCBI taxonomy): Eukaryota > Metazoa > Chordata > Mammalia > Primates > Cercopithecidae > Papio > Papio anubis. The sequence goes on from NC_044994.1 coordinate 50,295,025, forward strand.
TCTTTTTCAGTGACCGACGCTGAAGAGCAAAGGTAACTCGTAAAAATCTCTCTAGAGTTATAAGAATTATCTGCATTCTGAGAATGTTGCTTAATAAAAACTAAATTGGAATTTTAATTCGTAAAGCAATAAAATATTAAAAATATACCAGATACTGGCAATAATAGTATTTTTAGATATCAGTCTAATAAAGAAAGTAAGAAACCAACATTCAAACACTGACTATGTATAAAGAATATTCATATGTTCTCTGATTTAATTCCTTCAACAATCCAAAGAGATGGATAGTATCTTCTGCCCTCAACAGAGGTTCAGAAAACTTAAGAATTCATTTAAGGTTATACAATTAGCAATTAAAAGAACTGAAATCTGTGGGCATCTAAATTCGTATGTTTTCCACTTCTCCTTGCTTCAAAAGGAAGGAAAAGAAAGAGGAAAGAGGAGTGGACGGAAGGAAAGGAAAGGAACATTCTATAGCCAGATCTGGTAGTGACTCCATTAGCACTAAGATCCCCTAGACTGAAAATCAGATTAAATATAAAATCAGTCCTGAACGTGCCTTACTACCGAAGACTTCTTTTTGCTAAGCCATTTGCTTTACCACATTATTATTTTAAAACCTCTATTAAACAAAAAACAAAACGAAACCTCTCCCAGTTCTATCACTAGGATGTACTAACAAGTGCACACAGCTGTGTATGTTCCTTAAAATCCATAAGGAAACCTTGAAAGGAGCCAGAGCTGACCTCACACAGGTGGCATCTGTGTTGGACAGTAATAACCACACGAGTCTTGCTCGGCCCTCTATAACCCACACAAAGAATCACTAAAAGTTACTAAAATACAGCCACTGGAAAATGACAAATGCACAAAGTGGTTAATGTTCTTTCCCAAAATTATAGCAAGGAAAGCTCCACTACATAATGGAAATCATTAAGAGGATTCAGAGGAGTTAACTGCAGGCAGGCGGGACTTCTCCCCCAGAAAGTAATCAGCTAATAAGCATTAATCATCTTGTGCACAGTCTATGCATTTATAATAGGGTTTAATAAAGCCTTCAACAATAGGCCCAGAATTAATGAATGGCTTCTTAGGTCTAACACAGAAGTATTCCTTAGCCGACGAAAATTAGCGCTTCTCCTTCACATCCGCTGTTGTGTCCCCCATTTTTACGGGCTCATATTCACTATCCCTAGAGGCTTTATCACGCGTCGTATTTTTAGTTTTTTTCCTGAAAGCAGTTAACTTTCATCGATAACCTACCGTGTGCTGGGTGATCTCCAAACATCACACTAGTGTTTTCGTTTTAATTTCCCATGGGTAGGGGCAAAATTTTGAAGGCAATAGAACCAGGAAGATGGGAGCGAATATTTTCCCACGCCAACAGGGAGGCCAGTTTCCGGCAGAGGGACTCGGCGGTGTGGGGAGCTACCCAGGAAGGGCTTGCAGCCTCCCAAGGGCAGCGTGTGCAGGCCAAGGGGGTCGGGTAGGGTTGAGCGGGGACTCACCCGGCAGAAAGGCGGCCCAAATCCCCCTTACTTTTGCGTGTCAATCCCTCTCTCCCATTTTGCATCCTTACTGCACCTCAGTCTCTCCCGTACAGCTGTCACGGATCTGCGCTCCGAGCCTCCCCCCACCCCTGCCCAACCCCGGCAGGGAACACAGGCACACGCCTCCCTCGGAAAAGTTGGGCGGACACTTCAGGACTTTTCTTTCACTTTGGGGAGAAGGAAGAAGTTGGAGAAGTGGGGGCGGGGGGTGTGAAAGCACTGGGCCATTCTCTGCAACATCTCCCCGCGCCCCTCCAACAAGTAGTCCCTCCGCGTGCACACAACGAGGTGACAGCGCCGGGCACCAAACTGCTGAGGGAAGGAGATGCCTGCAGCCATCTCAGCTGGGCTGGCGGACGCGACCCGACAGTCACCGGAAAAACAGTGTCGGTTTTCCCCATCACCTCCCCTCCCCATCCCACAATAAAGCGCACGGAAGCTGTCTGCGCGTACCCTGCCCTGCCGCAGGAGCTGAGGAGGAGAGCGATCTCACCCCTCCATCCCTCCGGCAGGTGGGCTGCGGTCAGGTACGTTTGGTCCGCAAGTCCTTTTCGGACACATTGGCATCTGCTCCCACAGAGCGCCCCAGCAGAACCTGGTCACTGGGGACTCCCAGAGGGGCGGTAGCCACCGCACAGAAGCCAGCGGCATCCCCCAAGGAGCCGCAAGCCCTACCTGGCTTAACCCCCGGACGTGTGTGTAGCTACCGATCGAAGAACCCAAACACCCCGAGAGTTCCCTCCTCTAGGCAAGTGAAAACCCCACCGAACTCTCCGCAGCGCTGCCCGCCCAGCTGGCCGTGTCTCGCAGTCCCCGAGGCCACGGGGGCTCCTAGAACCTCCACCCACCTGTGCGGGCTCGGGAGTACTAGGGCGCCGACAGCTGCTGCCGCCGCATCCCTTATCTCCAAAGTGCGGCGGGAACGGCCAGGGGACCTGCAGGACACCGCCGGGCCAGCGGGCTTGAGGAGGTCCGGGGGCCCCCGGCGCCGCTTCCCTCCTTACCTGGCGCTCGCTGGGCCCCGGCTGGGGCATCCGCCGGGTGCGCGCCGCTCCGAGCGCTCGCTGCGCACCTGGCCGCAGACACCGCCCGCTCGGCCCCAGCTCTGGCCGCCGCGCTAGCGCTGCATGGCGCACGCGGGCTGGCCGGGGGCCCCGGGAAGCGTGTCCAGTTGGCGGCGGCACCTCCGGCTCTCGTGGCTCACCAGTGGCTCCTCCGCCTTTCCCCGCCCCGCGTCCGTGCACCCTTCCTCTGCAGCCGCCCTTTTCTCTCCGCTCCGCGGGACCGGCCAAACTGGTTTCTCCGCTCGGGGAGGTGCCTCTCGTCACCCTCCAGCAGCCGCAGCAGCCGAGCCCGGCTGGGGCTGGGGCTGGGGCTGGAGGCGGGCTCGGCCTTCCCCCTCCCTGTTTCCCTCCCCAGGGCGGAGAGGGGCTGGACTGCAAGCCCCAGGGCGGCCCGAGGCGGCCCGAGGCGGCCCAGGTCCAGCTCCTGCCCCACGCCCTCCGTGAGTCCTGGAGTCAGGTGGGCACCCGCGTCAGTCTTCCGAGTCCAGCCTGCTACCCCCTTGCCTGGCCCAGCTTGAGACCTGGCTGCTGCAGCCGCTCTCGGCTCCCCGGGGGCCGCACTCGCCACCCCGCCTCTCCAGCCCAGCGTCACTTTCCCGCCGCCCTTGGCTGACTTGGCCGTCACCCTGGGTCGAGGACTGAGCCAGCCTGGAAAGCTGGCGGGGTCGCGGCGCGCCCGGGACCTGAGCTCCCTCGGTAAGGAGAGCTGTGTCCTCTTGATGCCAAGTCACGTTTGGGGACCGGTCATCGAGTGCGCGTCAAGGTTCGCCGCGTGGAGGGTGAAGAAAGAGGCCGCACCTCAAGACTTCCAGAAACGTATCCTGTGATTGCAGCCAGCAGGCTTTCTGCCGAGTCCAAACGCTCTCAAGTGTTTTGGGGTTGGAGTCAAAAGGAGTTAAGGTGCGGCACGTGCACCACGCAACGTAGGTGGAAATTTTGGACTCAGTGTCTCGTCGCTGACTGGTGTCTCAGCGCGTGAATCGCGCCTCCCCGGCAGTATAGACATTACCCTCCTTCTTGAGTAGACTTTTACGGCTCCCCGACTATGGACGGAGTCGTTGAGATAAGAATTGAGGAAAGTCAAAGATCAGAGTTTGCTTAAAATGCAGTAGAGGAACCAGGACTCCTAGACAGATTCCCAGTCACCTAGAGGCTCACATCTGTGCCCGAGAGTCCAGACTCCCAACTGGATCATCACAGAGGCTTCCTACAGGAGGCCGTGCTTGATGGAACTCAAAGATCCACAATTTTAGGGATCAGAGTTGTGTGGAGAGGGTATTCAACGGGTGGCCGACTGGCTGGATCTTGTCTGATACCAACCCCGAGGCTGCTCTGGGCTTCCTTTTCATGAGCCAAACTTGTTCTCTGACTAGTTGCTGGTCAATCACTCAATCTCTCCAGGCCTCAGTTTCCTCATTTGTAAAATGAGATTGGACCAGATAGTCTCTTCCAGCACTTCTTTTCTGAAGCTAACAACAGAACAAAGGTACCGATGCAAGAGAACATGGGGCCTGTTGGTGACACTGGTTGATCTAAGACATTTAGACTTGTTTTTTGGTAGCACCTGCAAACCACTGACAGTTTAGGACCAGACCATGAACATGATCAAGGCTGTGTTTTAGCAAAAATAATAGGGAGACAGTCTAGAGAGGATAAGACTAAAGATGGGAGAATCACTTGGGAGGCTGGGACAACCACATACGGAGGGGTTGCCTGGGGAAGTGAAAAGGGGGAAATTCAAGGGACACCACAGAGGAGAGATAGGGCACAAAGTGGCCACAACCTGCAACTGACTGGGAGAGGGGAGCAATGGAAGGTGGGGCAGGTTCTCAAGACTGGGTTATGGCATGCAAGGAACAGCAGACTCCAAAGGAGGGAAGCCTTTTAGGAAGACTCTGCCCCTATCTGGATACATGCCAGCAAACCTAAGGAATCAAGAAGCGATTCCAGATTAAAGGGGACACCCCCTCCTTGCAGATCCACTACCAAGTGCTCAACCTGTCCAAGAAAATGTTACATAGAAGAGACTACACAAGGACGCATCCAATCCACACCTGTACCTAGGTCTGATCGGTATCATTCTGATGTCTCCATTTATTTACTTGTTTATTTATTTATAGAGACAGGGTTTCACTATGTTGCCCAGGCTAGTCTCAAACTCCCCAATTCAAGTGGCCCACCTGCCTTGGTCTCCCAAGGTGCTGGGATTACAGGCATGAGCCACCGCCTGGACTAAAAATACAAAAATTAACCAAGCTTGATGGCGGGCGCCTGTGGTCTCAGCTACTCAGGAGGCTGAAGCAGGAGAATCAATTGAACCTGGGAGACTGAAGTGGCAGGCAGTGAGCTAAGCTTGTGCCACTGCACTCCAGCCTGGGCAACAGAGTGAGTCTCTGTCTCGAAATAAAATTATATTCTTTCATTCAACAAATATTTATTGAGTGCTTACTGTGTGTCAGGCACTTTTCTAGTTGCTTGGGTACATCAACGAGCCAATCAAGTATCTTTTTTTTTTAGACAGAGTATCGCTCTGTTGCCCAGGCTGGAGTGCAGTGGTGTGATCTCGGCTCACTGCAACCTCTGCCTCCTGGGTTCAAGCAATTCTCCTGCCTCAGCCTCCCGAGTAGCTGGGGTTACAGGCATGGCCACCAGGCCAGACTAATTTTTGTATTTTTTAGTAGAGACGGGGGTTTCACCATGTTGGTCAGGCTGGTCGTGAACTCGTGACCTTGTGATTCACCCACCTCAGACTCCCAAAGTGCTGGGATTACAGGCGTGAGCCACTGTGCCACCATCTTAAAAGGTGGCAAATGCTTTGAAAAAATAGAACAGGCTGGACTGGGAGAAGGTCCCTGAAGGAGCTGCCTTTTGGAATGCTGTAAAAAGTTGTATTTCTTGATCTGAATGGTAATTATATGAGTAGACACATATGCAAGAATTCATTGACCTGTATGTTTAAGATTTATACATTAAAAAATAATAGACCAGGCATGGTGGCTCACGCCTGTAATCCCAGCACTTTGGGAGGCCAAGGCAGGTGGATCACGAGGTCAGGAGTTCAAGATCAGCCTGGCCAAGATGGTGAAACCCCGTCTGTACTCAAAATACAAAAAATTAGCCAGGCGTGGTCGTGGGCGCCTGTAATCCCAGCTACTCAGGAGGCTGAGGCAGATAATTGCTTGAACCCCGGAGGCGGAGGTTGCAGTGAACCAACATTGTCCCACTGCACTCCAGCCTGGGCGACAGAGCGAATAATAATAATAATAATAATAGAGCAGGATTAAGAGATTAGGAGTGGGAGGATGAGTCACAATTTTAAATAAGATGGTCAGGGTAGACTTCTCGAAAAGTTGCATTTGAAAAAAGACTTGCAAGAAAGTAGAGTTTCATCTTTGATGAGACAAATCCTTTGAAAATCCATCTCGCATGGAACCCACTAGATGGAGGCACGTTAAAATCTTATCCTAGGCGCAGTGCCTCAGGCCTATAATCCCAGCAATTTGCGAGGCTAAGACCAGTGGATTGCTTGAGCCTAGGAGTTCAAAACCAGCCTGGAAAACATGGTGAAATCCCTTCTCTACGAAAAATACAAAATAAAATTAGCAAGGCGTGGTGGCCCGCACCTGTAGTCCCAGCTACTCAGGAGGCTGGGGTGGGAGGATCCTTTGAGCCCAGGAAGTCAAGGCTGCAGTGAGCTGTGATTGTACCACTGCACTCAAGCCTGGGTGACAGGGCAAGACACTGTGTCAAAAAAAAAAAAACAAAAAAAAACACCCACACAACTCCACAACCTTATCCTAGAACATTTCCCCTATGTAAGTCTTCCGCGTCTTAGGAAGGAGGTTCTCAAAGTGCATCAGCTGGTGTTGCTGATGAAGGAATTAGCTCACCTGGAAACCGACCTGATCCTTTCTGAAAGAACCATGCCAAATTTTGGGGTGCCTTGTCAGGGCAATCATTGGAAGTGTCTCACATGCAACAATTTTAAAATGCATCTTCCATGAGTCACTGAGCGATGACTTCTTTGTCCTGGCAGAGCCCTGATTCCACCAGCTTCGGCAACCCTTTCTCAGCGTTCTCAGATGGGATTGAATAAACACGCTGGTTTTATTTAGAAGTCACTCTCATTTAGTAACCAACAAGCTGCTGGGGGAAATCATGAAATGTAACAGAAACAGCCATTTCTTTTTACTTTTTATTTTTTGTTTTTTTTTTTGAGACAGGGTCTCACTCTGGCACCCAGGCCAGAGTGCAGTGGTGACCATTGCTCACTGCAGCCATGGCGCCCAGAAATAGCCATTTCTAAAAGAGAGTAACAATGATTTTCAACTTTCATAGTTCATAATTTCCTGTTTCTTTTTTCCCTCCTTTTCTTGGCAGCAGTCTTATGTACATTTGCATGATGTGGATAGGAAAGCCAGGGAGGTTGCCAAGAGAGCTAGCTCAGTTTTACTGAAAATTTATTTCCTGGAATTTTTTTTTTTTTAACAAGATAAGTGATAAAAAGATATGTTTAAAGGGAGGTAGGTGTTACTGCTTATATTCAGTCTTTGCTAAGCCCAGTGGTCATTTAAGCTTAAGCATTTAATGCCAATGGAAAGATTCATGCTGCACTAGGTGCTATTGTAACCCATGCTTGGCAGTCAAGATTAACTCAGTTAAAAGTTCTTCACAGTCATTATCCAGACCAGCTCCAGATTTTTAAATCTGTTAAGATACCTCTTATGTGAATCTGTCCTAGCAATAAGTGACATTAGAATTTTCAAATATCTGCCCCATATCCTTCAAAATGGCTTTTAAAACAACAGATACAGATGATATATTCTATTTTCTCTGGCACAATGAGTTTTCCAACATTCCTTCTGAGTGACTGGGCTTTCCACTTCCTTTACTACTTAGTGACTTCTTTTTTTCTGACTAACATTTTAAAATAAGAAATTAGATTGCAAAAGAAATATTAAACATCAAGTAACTAAATGTGTCTCAATTATTTTGGCAATCACCCAGACTTAACATGCATAAAATGTTAGAGGAGGAATTATCATGTTATTAAAATTCACTTCCCTTTCTTTCGTATTCATAAGCATGCAAATGTGTAGGATTGTCTACCGTTCTTTTCTACAAGGAAGAGATTTTAATAAACTACTTACTGTGTTTCTTTATGGAAATGTAATAAACATTACATTGACCTGATGTTGATAATGTAACATCAGGTAAACTTAATGAGTATAATTAATACAGACAGTTCATGAATAATTTTCCAAAATAACTTGCGATTGTTGTTTGTATATGTAGCCATGTGTTCATGTAACTGTAGGAAGTTTGTATGTATTATCTTAGGCTCTATTCTCATCATTTTCCATTGTGTCATGAAAACACATTTACCTTTAGGACTTTATTCCTCGTCCTTCCTGACCTGTACCCTAAATGTGGCTAATTGCAGGCTGCTGTGAATAGAAGTTTAAACAGATTTTTTTTTTTCTCTTGAGACAATCTCAACTCTGTCGCCCAGGCTGGAGTGCAGTGGCACGATCTCAGCTCACTGCAACCTCCACCTCCCAGGCTCAAGTGATTCTCCTGCCTCAGCCTCCCAAGTAGTAGCTGGGATTACAGGCACGCACCACCACGCCCAGCTAGTTTTTCTATTTTTTTGTAGAGATGGGGTTTCACCATGTTGGCCAGCCTGGTCTTGAACTCCTGACCTGAAGTGATCTGACCTCCTCGGCCTCCCAAAGTGTTGGGATTATAGGCCTGAGCCACTGCTTCTAGCTGAAATTTACTAGATTCTGAAGAGCACTTGCTATGCCTTCTGTTTGAAATGCCCTACCTCATCTGCCTGATCCCGTCATCCTTCACATCTCAGTTCCCAAGTGGCTTCCTCTGGGAAAGCTTTGCCCTAGTCTCCCCTGAACTAACTAAAATATCTCACATTTAGTTGGCTCTTGCTGTTTCCACAGCATTTTGCCCCTGACTTCTAGGGAAAGCTTCCCATTGTATTTGCACTGTTTACCTATCTCGTTCCTCACTGCACCGTGAGCCCATTAGACATAAAACTGAGTCTTCTTCTTTTGAGACGGAGTCTCGCTGTGTCGCCCAGGCTGGAGTGCAGTGGTGCCATCTCGGCTCACTGCAAGCTCCGCCTCCCGGGTTCACACCATTCTCTGCCTCAGCCTCCTGAGTAGCTGGGACTACAGGTGCCCGCCACCACGCCCGGCTAATCTTCTGTGTATATTTAGTAGAGACGGGGTTTCACCATGTTAGCCAGGCTGGTTTCGATCTCCTGACCTCATGATCTGCCCGCCTCAGTCTCGGCCTCCCAAAGGGCTGGGATTACAGGTGTGAGCCACCGCACCCAGCCTGAGTCTTATTCTTTTTGATCTCTTTTGGCATAGAGCATTAAATAGAGCATTCCAGGTGCTTATCAATTCTTATAGAATGAATGAATGGTTGGCATAGTCATAATTCTCAATAGTGTTTTCTCATGCTGATGATTTCTTTAATCACTTGTTATTCTTGGATGTTTATGCATTTACCAAATCGGTTTCCAGAAATATCTCATTTATCACAACCCACCACTATGTTAAGGGCTTCTGAAGGTCATATTTCTATCTGGTTCCTGTTATTTTGCAGGCTGTAATCTGTCCGTCTGTATTTCATTCTAGAAACAGTGTGCCTCAGTATACAAACAATTTTTGTCTTGTTAGAACTAGGATATGAGTAAGCCTTTGTTGCTATCACTGGAGTGATAAAAAGAAGGGTATTCAAATTCTTCCATAAAATCACAGGAGTGTACCGTGCGTATGAACATAGCCTTCTGTGTTTTCCTAAATTTCCAGTGAGCATGAGTGACTGTCCCTCCCAGTTAAAGAAAAGCAAATTAAATGCAAAGTAAAACAACGAGAAACAAATTTTTGCTTATCACATTGGCAAAGTTTTTTTTTTTTTTTTTTAAGTCTGGTGTTGCAAACACTGGCAATGTTTAGGAGGAAACAGGCACTCACATACTGTAGGTAGGGGTACAAATTATGCAACTTCTTTGAAAGGAAATTCAGAACTATATCAAAATTTTAAGATACAGGCCATGTGTCCCAAGAATTTATGTCTAGGAATTTATCTTAGAGATATACTTGAACATTTATACAAAGGTAAATGTACACATATATTCATGCCTGCATGCCTTTTCTGCAAAAGACCAAAAGTGGCCTCAGTGTCCATTCACAGAGGTTACTTCCATACAATAAAATACTAATCTGCCATTTTTTTAAAAATTAAGGAACTCTAGTTTATTTCTGTATACATAAATAAAATTCATGTGTACAATGTTTATAGGTTTCCATTTGTGTAACATATATAATATAATGTAATAAATAATATAATGTATAATGTATGTATATATTATAATGTATATTATGTATACAATATAATGTATATTGTATGTATATAATATAATGTATATTATATGTATATAATGTAATATGTATGTGTTATATATTCTATGTATGTGTAACATATGTTAATATGTCATATATTACACATACATATGTGTAGATATAGACTGAAAAGATACACAAGGAGTTGATAATGGTCCTCATCTTTATGATGGTAGACTAATTTTCACATATATGTTTGTATAGTATAGTTGAAACTATTTTATTTTATTGTATTTTTCCCTGCTTTTTTAAACTGTAGAACCTTTGTTTTTTACCATATTTCTGGATGTTTTCTTAATTTAATTTTTTGGCAAAAAATACGCATACACATATATATATATTTTAAACTCAAATAGTACTTCAGAGTTTCTAAGGGAAGACAACAGTCCTGTCATTGCCCTCTTTTCTCAGGCTCAAATGATACTCTCCAGAGACACTCATTTTAAACTTTTAGTTGATTCTTATGTTCACTTTCTTTTCTTTTCTTTTTCTTTTTTCTTTTCTTTTCTTTTCTTTTTTTTTGATACGAAGTCTCGCTCTTTCGCCCAGGCTGCAGTGCAGTGGCGTGATCTCGTCTCACTGCAACCTCCACCTCCCAGGTTCAAGCGATTCTCCTGCCTCATCCTGCGGAGTAACTGGGACTACAGGCACCCGCCACCGCGCCCGGCTAATTTTTGTATTTTTAGTAGAGACGGGGTTTTACCATCTTAGCCAGGCTGGTATCATACTCCTGACCTGTGGTCCACCTGCCTCGGCCTCCCAAAGTGCTGGGATTACTGGCGTAAGCCACCGCGCCTGGCACATTTATTTTCTTTCCCCGCCCTCCACAGGTGGAGTCTCCCTGTGTGTTGCCCAAGCAGGAGTGTAGTGGCGCGATCTCTGCCCACTGCAACTTCCGCCTCCCAGGTTCAAGCAATTCTCCTGCCTCAGCCTCCCAAGTAGATGGGATTACAGGCCACCACCACCACGCCCGGCTAATTTTTATATTTTTTAGTAGAGGCGGGGTTTCACCATGTTGTCCAGGCTCATTCACTTTCATATTACTAATAACAAGCTCTTTTGGCCATGTCTTGATGTTTTCCCATTTTAGACATTATCTATTGAATTCCTCTCAGTGAGGCAGATTTAATTGGCTTACGAATCCCACTCCTGACACCCTCCCATACAAACTCTTGCTCCTACTCCAGTTTCAAATCATAATTAGATTGCAACTTATAGCTAAATCAATTTTCAGTGGACACCTTATTATGACTATGGAAATAATGTTTGCAGTTAAGCCATGTGGTATAGTATCATTGCACTTCCTTTCTCATAAAGTTTCTTGGATTTGTGTTGAGTTAGTAATTGCCTTTCCCCCTCATGTACTTTGTCTTCCATGTGCCTATCATTAATTCAGTTCCAAAATTTCTCACATAACCATAAAGTGCCTCTCAGTATGGCCAGACACCAAATTCAGCTGTTTGCATTTTTTTCCCCATGAGACATTTCTGGCTGTGGACTCTGTCCTCTTTCTCTAGGATGGAATGATCACTGTCATGATCCTGAGAATTCGTTTTTTGTTGTACTTGTTAGTTCTGGTGGAGCACATCTGAAAAAGAGAACACGAGAGAGAACTTTTTTGAGGCCTACGGTATCAGCTAGGATGCCTTCAACTATAAATAATAGTATTCTGGAATACAAATAGAATTTTTATTACTATTATTATCTCATCCCTAACTCTCTGAATGGTTAGCAGCTCAATGATGTCATCAGGACCCAGGCACTTTTCATACCCTTGCTGTGCCTTCATCACAGCAATGATGATGTGTCCTCTTTAGGTCACAGGTGGCTACAGCAGCTGGCTAATTTCATTTGTCAGAAACTGGGTCATATCCTAGTTACATGGAAGTCTCAGAAAATGAATATATATCATTCACATCTTCTATTGTGAGAACAGGTCTCAGACAATAGGAAAGAAGGGATTGGGGGAATAGCTGTTGGAGAAGCAACCCACGGGGCCTGCAAATCATGTGTATTTAAAAATGTGTTTTGTCTGCATTCATAGTTTGGCTGGGTATAGCATTCTAGGTTGGAATGCATTTTTTTTTTCTTAGAATTTTGAAGGCTTTCTTTCAATATATTCTAGATTTCCAGTGTTGCTGTCAGATGCTTGATATTATTCTGATTCCCAATCCTTTGTATGTAACCAGCTTTCCACTTTCTGGAAGCTTTTCCTCTGATTCTAAAATATTACTGTAGTGTGCCTTAGTGTAGGCATGCATTACTTTTTCTTTTTCTTTTCTTTCTTTTTTTTTTTTTTTTTTTTTTTTTTTTTTGGGGTTTTTCTTTTTTTTTTCAGGTTTGTGTGTGCGTTGGTGCTTTTTTCGCTCACTGCAACCTCCACCTCCCAGGTTCAAGTGGTTCTCCTGCCTCAGCCTCCGGAGGAGCTGGGACTGCAGGCGCACACCACCATGCCCGGCTATTTTTTGTATTTTTAGTAGAGATGGGATTTCACCATATTGGCCAGGCCGGTCTTCAGCTCCTGATCTCAGATGATCTGCTCGCCTTGGCCTCCCAAAGTGCTGGGATTACAGGCATGAGCCACCATGCCTAGCCTACTTTTTCAAATCAAAAAGTAATGCAGTTTTTTAGGATGCATTTTTTAAAAAACAGCAACACAAAGATTTGAATTTGGATTCTCTTTCTCAGTTACACTTACTTTTATCCAACTGCAATTGGCCTGGGGTAAGCTTGGCAACAATGAAACATCTTTTCCAGGCTATTCCGTTTGGAGTCTTTCTTGTTCTCTGGATCCCTAGACTTCTCTTCCCACCACTTGATGCCTTGCCCAACCTATCCTCTTCACGTTTTCTTTACATTTAGAACTGACTGAAAGCATTGCTTACCTTTTAGAGCCAAGGTAGCTAATCTGATAAATTAATTCACAAAATATGATGATGAGCTCTCCTTACACAAAACATATAGGCATTTAATCACAATCTTCAATATTTTTATCACAAATGAATGAGTAAAAGGTGGGAATTTTGATGATTAAGTGATTCATATTTTCTCTCCTTCAAATCATATTTCCTAATCCAGTTCCTAACAGTTCTGAAACAATGCAGAAGAAAATCTTGGCTTTTTAAGGTATGCTTCATTGGATAGCAGTTTAAAAATCCACTTGTATTCAAATCTAAACAATCCATGACATCTGTGGGGCACCTGATCAAGAATTGCTCACATTCCATCTTATGAGTCAAAGCACAGGATTGCTGTGCTTCTCTGAGTCCCAGCACTGAAGGCCTACACAAGCATCTTTCCTGTGACTCACCTAAAATACTTAATTTCTCAAAGATGTAGACAATCAAACGCTGGCAGGTGATTGTGTGGGCTAACCTGTCTGGTCCTCAGCTGTGCTGAGTGACAGTGATATGCATAATGATAGTTTTTAAACTTTTTTATATTCAGCTTTCGGTTGTTGTTTTCTTTAACTCTAACACCTCAAAACAGGAGAATCATGTGTAAAACAGGAGAGACTGGATCAGCTGACATGATTGGCACAATGGATGGCCCCTGTGTCAGGTTTACCATAAGCCTAGTGACACTTAAACTTCAGAGACTCTCCAAAACCTTATGCCTAATTTTACATTATTAATTTCATAATTTTTTTTTTTTTTTTGAGACAGAGTCTCACTCTGTTGCCCAGGGTGGAGTGCAGTAGCATGATCTCAGCTCACTGCAACCTCTGCCTCCTGGGTTGAAGCGATTCTCCTGCCCCAGTCTCCCAAGCATCTGGGACTACAGGTGCATGCCGCCATGCCTGGCTAATTTATTTTAGTAGAGATGGGGTTTTGCCATGTTGGCCAGGCTGGTCTCGAACTCCCGACCTCAGGTGATCCACCCAACTTGGCCTCCCAAAGTGCTGGGATTATAGGCATGAACCACCACACCTGGCCAAATTTTGTAATTTTTTTTTTTCTTAAAGAACTTTCCTCTTCCTCAATTGTATAAACTTCAGCCCCCACGAAACCTGGTTTCACATTTGATAGGACCCAGAGCTTCACCCCTCCTTCCTCTCCTCTTCAGCCCTCTCCAAGGAGCCCTAGTCCTCTGTGGAACAAAAATAAAAGACAACCTGTGACTGGGCACAGTGGCTAATGCCTATAGTCCCAGCACTTTTGGAGGCTCAGGCAGGAGGATCGCTTGAGGTCAGGAGTTCAAGAGCAGACTGGGCAACATAGCGAGACCCTGTCTCTACAAAAAAATTTTGTAGAGTTGGGCATGGTGGCATGTGCCTGTAGTAGTCCCAGCTATTTGGGAGGTTGAAGCAGGAGGATTGCTTGAGCCTAAAAGGTCAAGGCTGCAATGGGCTTTGATGGTGCCACTGAACTGTAGCATGGGCAACAGAATAAGACCCTGTCAAAAGGGAAGGGGAGGAGAAGGGAAGGAAGAGGAGGGCAGGGGAAGGAAGGGGAAAAGGAAAGAAAGGAGAAAGAAAGAAAACAACAACTTCTAACGATTCCTGGACTAGGAATCAGGAGAGTCTGACACCTGTGCCTGCTACTAGCCCTTTGTGGGCCTCAGTCAGGTCACTTGGCCTTTTTCAGACTCCATTTCATCATCTGTAAAATGGGTATGTTTGACCTGATGATCACTAAGCTCCCTTTCAAAACTAAGTCTTTGATTCTAAGTTACTAGGGCCACTTTCTACATTCCCTTACAATAGCTTCTATTCGTGGGCTTGTCTCTCCCCACTGAGGTGCTGGAAAAACTCACCCTCTGATCTTCTGGGTCCTGCCCAGGCTCAACCCAGCCCCTCCCTCTTCAAGCAATGACGTCTGTGATTGTGATGGGACTGCTGTCTCTCCTCTCCCCATGATTCACTGTCTCCGCTCCTGCTAGATGAAAGAGGAATGACAGGGTGCAGCTCTATGTGTTAACCCTTCTCAGAGGACCTTCATTTAAAATAGAAATTAATATTTCGTCTCAACGGCATCACTCGTTGGTGGTGAAATTTTAGGCAGCAGTTGCAGTCAAGTCTGAGGAAGAGAGATGGTCTTGAGCTCTTGGAGCAGGCAGTGTTTAGACCCCCTCAAGCCAAAAGGGGCCACTGCCCATTGTTCTAGAACCAAAAGATGGACCCAGGTTAAAAGGCACAGAAGCCCTGTCAATGCGGGTGCAAGGAGACTTTCACTTGGAATGTCATTTGCACTCACAAAGCAGTGGAAGCGAATTGCATGGTGGAGGATGGGGACTTCACCTGCTTCACCATCCATGCTCCACTTTCCTCCAGTCACAGATCCTGATATGATTTGGTGGCAGCAGCATGCCCAGCTAAAGGACCATGTGTCCCAGTCTCCCTTCAGCGGCATGTGGCCATATGATAAGGTTCTGACCCATGAAGTGTAGGCAGAATGTTACATGAGACGTCCAAAGACTCTCTGACAGTCCAGAAACACACCCTTTTCCTTCGTCTTCTAGTCAGCGATGTGACGATGATCGCTGCTAAGTGGTTGCCATCTTGCATCTGAGGGGACTTTGCAGATGAAAGCTATTTACTGAGGAGGGTAGACCAGAAACATAAAAAGAGTGTGATTCCCTGATGACATCATGGTGCCACTCCCTCAGCCCAGACTGCCCCCTCTGGACTTATTTTTAAGTGAGAAAATAAAATCTTCATGTGTTTAAGCCAACTAGCTCTCAGTTCACTGTCACTCACAGCTGAATACATTCCTGGCTGAAATAAATGAGAAGACTAAGCTTTCCATCTTTTAAAGAAAGAATACAGTGAGTAAAAAACAGGGTAAAGTCTAGGAGAGATGCAAACAACCTTAAAACTCAACCATCCTCAGCAGGAAGATATAACATATATATATATATATGAAGTATTCATTCATTTAAACCCAGAATCTCAAAAATTCAGACAATCTATGGAAAGGAAAAATAAAATAAAAGCACTTTGGTATGAGCATTGGCGATTCCTGTTGCTCCCCCACAGGGTAGGAGATGAGAGGTTGGTCAGTCAGTGTGTGTCACCTCTGTGCACAACCTGGAGTTGTTTTGGAAGGAGGAGAGACGCCCAGAGCTTGAGCAATGCAGGCGTGATCCCTGCTCTAGGGAAGCGTGAGGTCATCTGCACGTGCTCATTCATGCTTGCTTTGATCCCCGCGGTAGCGGACTCCTAGCACCTCCCTCAGACCCATATCTGTTTTGGCTGCTGTGGCCATAAAATCTGCACAAGCCTCTGTCACAGTGCTGAGGATACAACTGGCGAGCAAGCCTCAGTGCTGGCCCTGGAGGAGGTGAGAGCTCAGTGAGCCGAGAGCAAGGAAACAAGCCATCAGTCCCTGGTAGGACAAGTGTTCACGAGGGGGAAGGCCCGTGAGAAGACAGAGGAGGGGCTCTGACTCATTTTTGGAAGTCCCAGAAGGTTTCTTGGAGAAGGTGACATCTAAATAGAGACCTGGAGGATGAGTAGGAGTTTCTGTCCTTCCCTTAGTCACTGTTCAGTGGCAGCTGCTGTCACATGACAGTTCTTTGCCCCAGATCCATAGAGTGAAGTAGGTAGCAATGAGGTAGTTAGAAGAATACACTGCTGGGCCGAGCATGTTGGTGCATGCCTATAATCTCAGCACTTTGGGAGGCCAAGGTGGGCGGATCACCTGAGGTTGGGAGTTCGAGACCAGCCTGGCCAATATGGCAAAACCCCATCTCTATTAAAAAATACAAAAGCAATTAGCTAGGCATGGTGGCACATGTCTGTAATCCCAGCTACTCCGGAGGCTGAGGCAGGAGAATCACTTGAACCCGGGAGGTGGAGGTCACAGTGAGCAGAGATCATGCCATTGCACTCCAGCCTGGGTGAGAGAGCGAGACTCTGTCTCAGAAAAAAAAAAGAAAAAAAAATTAATTAGTTAATTAATTTAAAAAAAAGAATACACTGTCCTCTCTTTTCCTTTCCTGGAAGTCTGAAGACAGAACCATCTCATTTGATCTGGAAGGAGTCAGGGCTAACATCAGGGAGTGGGGTTAAGGGCCAGGGAAGATGCTGGGTTAGGAAATGCCCATCTCAGCACCCTGGGGGTCATGCCCACTGGACTATTCAGGCAGTGAGCAGCAGTACATATGACCATGAGCCTTCTTCTCACACTCTTCTCTTCATGTGGCTTATTTTGGTAATAGCTTTATTGAGATATAATTTACTCCTTCCTGTAGGACATAGCTAAAAAAAAGAGAGAAAGAGATAATTTATATACCATACAATGCACCTCTCTAAAATGTGCAATTCAGTGGATTTTAGTATATTCGTAGGGTTGCTCAATGATCATCACAATCAATTTTAGAATATTTTCATCCCTTCAAGAGGAAACCCCATACCCTTTGGCTGTCACCCCTCAATTTCCCCAACCCTGGCAACCACTGATTTCCTTTGTCTCAATCGTTTTTGCTATTCTTAACATCTCATAGAAATGGAATCACTTACATGGTCCTTTGTCACCGATGTCTTCCACGCAGCAGAACGTTTCTGGGGCTCATCCAAGCTGTGCACACTCCTTCATTCCTTGTTATAGCCAAATTATACACACGCCATTTTTCCTGTGTCTCAGACTGATGTCTGGGTCAGTCATCAATCCTATTCGTCAATTTGTTCTCCAAATGCGTCTAGAGCAAATACCATGTGATACCTATGGTTTTATGGCCCCCACAGCTCCCAATCCATCTTCTTGTCTCCGTCTCCATCATCACCATCCTGGTCTGCCATCGTCTGTCTCTGGGACCCAGGAGTTTTCCAAAAGTGAAATGTTAGCCTTCAACAGTGACTGCCTGCCCCCAAGGACTTCCCATGGTCTCAGAATAAAGACAAAGCTACCTGGCATGGCTATCAACACTCTGCCCAGTCTGGCACCTCCCTCCACTCTCTCTCAACTTCTCTCTTTTGGCTCCAGCTATCCTGTCTTCTCTCAAACACTGTCACTTGCCACCTTGAGGCCTTGGCCTGGAACAGGCTTTATCGCTCACCTAGTTAAGGCCAGTTTACCCTCCAGGCTGCAGGTCAGTGGTCTCTTTCAGGAGAAAGCTTCGCCAAAAGAGTCTCATCATAGCTCTCATAATTCTAATAGCACTCTGTTCCTTTCCCATTATGTCTCCCCTCTATGCTGGAAGCCCTTTGAGGGTGGGCATTGTCTGCTTTTGCTCATCTTTGGCTTCCCTCTACCTAGCAGTGCCTGTATTAGAAATACAGAAAGGACATCCATACCAACATTTATAGTGTGCCCTGTAACCAGACACTTTTATTGATTTTTTTTTTTTTTTTTAGTTTTTTAAAATGTTATTTTAAGTTCCAGGAGACATGTGGAGGATGTGCAGGTTTGTTACACAGGTAAACGTGTGCCATGGTGGTTTGCTGCACCTAACACATCACTTAGGTATTTAATGCCAGCATACATAGCTATTTACCATGATGCTCTCCCTCCTTCCGCCACCCCCTCGCCTGCCACCCCACCGACAGGCCCTGGTGTGGGCTGTTCCGCTCTGTGTCCATGTGTTCTCATTGTTCAACTCCCACTTACAAGTGAGAACACGCAGTGTTTGGTTTTCTGTTCCTGCATTAGTTTGCTGAGGATAATGGCTTCCGGCTCCATCCATGTCCCCGCAAAGGACATGATCTCGCTCCTTTTTACGGCTGCATAATATTCCATGGTGTATATGTATCACATTTTCTTTATCCAGTCTATCATTGATGGGCATTTAGGTTGATTCCATGTCTTTGCTATTGTGAGTAGTGCTGCAGTGAACATATGCATGCATGTATCTTTATAATAGAATGACTTATATTCCTTTCGGTATATACCCAGCAATGGGATTGCTGGGTCAAATGGTATTTCTAGTTCTAAGTCTTTGAGGACTCACCACACTGTCTTCCACAATGGTTGAACTAATTTACATTCCTACCAACAATATAAAAGTGTTCGTATCTCTCCACAGCCTCAGCAGCATCTGCTGTTTCTTGGTTTGTTGATAATCACCATTCTGACTAGTATGAGATGGTATCTCATTGTGGTTTTTATCTGCGTTTCTCTAATGGTCAGTGATGTTGAGCTTTTTTTCATACGTTTGTTGTTGGTTGTCTTCTTTTGAGAATTGACCAGACAATTTTATAAACACTATCTCATGTCATCCTTATGCTAATCCTATATGGAAGTCATCTTCAGCTTCATTTTACCAATGAGATACATGAAACTGTGGTAGTATGAATAAATAACTTGCCCAAAGAGGAAGCATTCCATCCCAGACCCATTGAATTCTCAGATCTAAGATCCTGCTAGGCTGTTTCTGGAATACAGAGCAGAAAATCCCCTCCTGTTCAAGCGCTAACTAGATAAGTCCTTCTTCACAAATGCCAAATAAGCACAGACAAAGAGCAACAGGGAAAAGTTTATACTCCAAGGAAAAAGTCAACCCCAGACTGCAGGGATCACGGTGAGATTATATCAGGATTGGACCTTGGGGAAAGCTTCCTGATATTTGAGAGTGATAAAAAAAAAAAAAAAAAAAAAAAAAACCCTCCCCACAGGTGGTCAGTTTGGTTCTTACTGGCTTGCTGGAAATAAGTTCTCATGTTTCTAAATGCAGATCCAGTATTTCCTTTGGAATGTTCTTACATTGTTTTATTTTTGGGTGTCAACCTTTTCATTTAGTTCAGCAAAGAACTCCTTGTTCATTTCCTTCGGGGGATTTTTTTTCCTCCTTTTTCTAAGGCAGCAGTACCTCTACCAGGAAAAACTGGTTACTAGTGCTGTCCCCAGAGGGTCTGCTGCTTTTGCATAGTTGTCACTGAGGCGTATCCACCGAAAGCTTCTCTGTCACTTTGAGGTCACCTGAGAGTGTGCGAGTCAGGCTCGCTGGTGACCTCATCCTTCTGGCCCTATTCCAGCAGCTTAGCTTTGAGCTTCGTCATCACAGTGCAGAGCTGACTACTTGCTAACTAACGTGTTATGCCACTGATAACCAGGAATTTCCCGACTGACGTTGAATGGGAAAAGGATGGCGGATCAGAACCCCTAGAAGGAGGTCATCTTCGTATTACAAAGGACAGCCCATTTAGGGGAGTGACTTTGGTGCTGTTTAATAGATTCCCTTTGCTCTGAAGCACCCTGGGTATGTTCTTCTATAATCAAAACAGCTGATCAGTTTTCTTACAGAGATCAATTTGCTCAAAAATAATGCATCTATGTATACAATGAGATACTATTCAGCCTTAAACAGGTAAGAAATTCTGACATGTGAATGAACCTTGAGAACATGATGCTAAGTAAAACAAGCCAGTCGCAAAAGGATAAATACTGTACGACTTCACTTATGTGAGGTCCCTAGAATAGTTAAATTCATAGAGACAGAATGTAGCATGGTGTTTGCCAGAGGCTAGAGCAGGGGTCCCCAACCCCCAGGCCACAGACCAGTACGAGTCTGTGGCCTGTTAGGAACCAGGTCACACGGCAGGAGGTGAGCGGCTAGCAAGCGAGTGATGAGTGGCACTTCATCTGCATTTGCAGCTACTCCCCATCACTCACATTGCTGCCTGAGCTCCGCCTCCTGTCAGATCAACTGCGGCATTAGGTTCTCACAGGAACACAAACCCTACTGTGAACTGCGCATGCAAGGGATCTAGGTTGTTCACTCCTTACGAGAAGCTAATACCTGATAATCTGTCACTGTCTCCCATCACCCCCAGATGGGACCATCTAGTTGCAGGAAAACAAGCTCAGGCTCCCACTGATTCTACATTATGGTGAGTTGCATAATTATTTCATTATATGTCACAATGTAATAATAATAGAAATAATGTGCACAGTAAATGTAATGAGCTCCAATCATCCCAAAAACATCCCCCACCCTGGTCTGGGGAAAAAATGACTTCCACAAAACCAGTCCCTGGTGCCAAAAAGGTTGGGGACCACTGAGCTAGAGAGAGGGGTTAGAGGGGAGTTCGTGTTTAATGGGGACAGAGCAGTTCTTTGGGAAGATGAAGAATGTCTGGAGGTGGATGGTGTGATGGTTGCACAATTACGATTGTACTTGATGTCATTGAACTGTATACTTTAAGATGGTTATGATGAGGCCCAGCGCGGTGGCTCACACCTGTAATCCCAGCACTTTGGGAGGCCGAGGCAAATGGATCACCTGAGGTCAGGAGTTCGAGACCAGCCTGGCCAACATGGTAAAACCTCGTCTCTACTAAAAATAAAAAAATTAGCTGGGGCCGGGCGCGGTGGCTCAAGCCTGTAATCCCAGCACTCTGGGAGGCCGAGAAGGGCGGATCACGAGGTCAGGAGATCGAGACCATCCTGGCTAACATGGTGAAACCCCGTCTCTATTAAGAAATACAAAAAACTAGCCGGGCGAGGTGGCGGGCGCCTGTAGTCCCAGCTACTCGGGAGGCTGAGGCCGGAGAATGGCGTGAACCCGGGAGGCGGAGCTTGCAGTGAGCTGAGATCCGGCCACTGCACTCCAGCCTGGGCGTGGTGGCAGGCGCCTGTAATCCCAGCTACCTGGAAGGCTGAGGCAGGAGCTTGAACCTGGGAGGCGGAGGTTGCGGTAAGCCAAGACTGCACCATTGCACTCCACCCTGGGCAACAAGAGCAAAACTCTGTCTCAAATTAAAAAAAAAAAAAAAGGTTATGATGGTAAATTTTGTGTTGTGTATATTTTCCCACAATAAAAAAATAATGTGCTGCAGATGCTTCTCAAACTCTTGCCTGCTATCCTGCTACTTGTTCATCAATTGCATGTTGGCCTGCCACCTACCTTCTTGAGCCTTGTTCCTCAAAGTATGGTCCCTGGACCAGCAGCAGCAGCAGTTGGAAGCTTGTTAGACATGCAACATCTTGGCCGGGTGCAGGGGCTCATGCCTGCAATCCCAGCACTTTGGGAGGCTGAGGTCAGTAGATAGCTTGAGCTCAGGAGTTCAAGACTAGCCTGGGCAACATGGCGAAATCCCATCTCTGCAAAACAAGCAAACAAACAAACAAAATATATATATATACACAAATTAGCCAGGTGTGGTGGCATGTGCCTATAATCCCAGCTACTTAGGAGGCTGAGGTGGGAAGATGGCTTGAGTGCAGGAGCAGAGACTGCAGTGAGTTGAGATTGAGCCACTGCACTCCAACCTGGGTGACAGAGCCAGACTCTGTCTCAAAAAGAAGGAAGGAAGGAAAGAAAGAAAGAAATGCAAATGACTCAGGCCAGGTGCAGTGGCTCATGCCAGTAATTCCAGCACTTTGGGAGGCCGAGGTGGAAAGAGCATTTGAGGCCAGGAGTTTGAGACCAGCATGGTCAACATGGTGAAACCTGTCTCTACTAAAAATATCAAAATTAGCCAGATGCAGTGATGCACACCTATAATCCCCACTACTTGGGAGGCTGAGACATGAGAATCACTTAAACCCTGGAGACAGAAGTTGCAGTGAGTCAAGATTGCACTACTGTGCTCCAGCCTGGGTGATAGAGCAAGACTCTGTCTCAAAAAAAAAAAAAAGCAAATGATTTATATGCAGGTTAAGGTTTGTCGAGGGCTGTTCTGGACCAGTGGTGGGCAAGTCTGCAGGCACACTGGAATCACCCGTGGAGTTTTAAAATTACTGATTTGATTGGTTTAGTGTGGCCAGGCATCAGGATTTACAACTGCTCACATTAGAATTCAAGTAATTCTGGCCGGACACGGTGGCTCAAGCCTGTAATCCCAGCACTTTGGGAGGCCGAGACGGGTAGATCATGAGTTCAGGAGATTGAGACCATCCTGGCTAATCTGGTGAAACCCCGTCTCTAATAAAAAAATACAAAAAACTAGCCGGGCAAGGTGGTGGGCGCCTGTAGTCCTAGCTACATGGGAGGCTGAGGCAGGAGAATGGTGTAAACCTGGGAGGCGGAGCTTGCAGTGAGCTGAGATCCCGCCACTGCACTCCAGCCTGGGTGACAGAGTGAGACTCCGCCTCAAAAAAAAAAAAAAAAAAAAAAAAAAAAAGGATTTCAAGTAATTCTAGTGTGCAGCCAAGGTTGGGATCAACACATCTGGATTATCTTTTCTTCTAACATTTCAGTGTTTTCACGCCTTTCTCATCTCAGTGCACATTTGTTTCCTGGGACATCATTTCTGCTTGATTCTTTTTAATCATTTAAATTCCTTTGTTAAATTTATCTGATAAGATTCTGAATTCCTTCTCTGTGTTATCTTGGATTTCTTTGAGTTTCTTCAAAACAGCTATTTTGAATTATCTGTCTGAAAGGTCATATATTTCTGTCTCTCCAAGATTAGCCCCTGGTGCCTTATTTAGTTTGTTTGGTGAGGTCACTTTTTCCTGGATGGTCTCGATGCTTGTGGATGTTCGTCGGTGTCTAGGCATTGAAGAGTTAGATATTTATTGTAGTCTTTGCAGTTTGGGCTTCTTTATATTCATCATTCTTAGGAAGGCTTTACAGGTATTCTAAAGGACTTGGGTGTTGTGATCTACATTTTTGGTCACTGCGGCTGTATCCGCATTAGGTGCTACCCCAAGCCCAGTGACACTATGGTTCTTGCAGACTTATAGAAGTACTGCCTTGGTGTCTTGGATAAGATCCAGAAGAATTCTCTAGATTGCCAGACAGAGACTCTTGTTCTCTGCCCTTACTTTCTCCCAAGCAAACAGAGTCTGTCTGTCTGTGCTGAGCTGCCTGGAGCTAGGGGAGGGGTGACACAAGCACCCCTGTGGCCACCACCACTGGGACTGTACTGGGTCAGATCGAAAGCCAGCACAGAACCGGGTCTTGCCCAAGGCTTGCTGTAACCACTACCTATGTTTGCTCAAAGCCCTAAAGTTTTCTAATCAGCTGATGGTGAAGCCAGTCAACCTCGTGTCATTCCCTTTGGGGTGGGAAATTCCCCTGAGTGGGTCCAGAGATGCTATCTAGGAACCATGGCCTGGAGTTGCAAACCTTAGAAATCTATCTGGTGCTCTATTCTACTGCAACTGAGATAGCACTGAAACCACACACAAACACACACAAAAACGCTCTTCCCACTCTTCCCTCCCCTTTCCCCAGGCAGAGGAGTGTCTCCCCGTGTCCACCACTCACCACTCCCACAGGTGCATGGGGAAGACTACTTACTGCCAGGGCACCACCAATGTGCCCTTAAGGCCCAAGGGCTCTTCAGTCAGCTTGTGGTGAATGCTGCCAGGCCTGGGACCCACCCTTCAGGGCAGTGGGCTTCTCTCTGGGCCAGGTTAGGTCCAGAAGTGCAGTCCAAGAGCCACAGCCTGGAATTGAGGACCCCCAGAGGCCACCTGGTGCCCTTCTCCACTGTGGCAGGGCTGATACCTAAGCTGCAGGACCAAGTCCCCTTCATTCTTTTTTTCCTCAAGCAGAAGGAGTCTCTCCTCATAGCCACTGCAGCTGGGAATATGCTGCATCACATCTGAAGTCAGCACATCTCTGAGTCTCTCAGCCGGGCCCACAGCGCATACTACCTGGTTACCACGCTGATTATTCAGGGCTCAAGGCCTCTTTAGTCAGCAGGTGATGGATCCTGCCAGGACTGGGTCCTCCTCTTCAAGGCAGCGGATTCCCTTCTGGCCCAGGTGTGTCTAGAAATGTCATCCAGCAGCTAGTGCCTGGAATAGGGGCCTCACGACTCTGCCCCGTGCCCTATCCTACTGTAGCTGAGCTGGTATCCAAGGTGCAAAACAAAGTCATCTTTACTCTTCCCTCTCCTCTGTTCAAGCAGAAGGAAGGAGTCACTTTCATTGCTGCAAGCTGTGCTGCCTGGGGTTGGGGGAGTACTCCCTTAGCACCCCTGGCTAGTGTTTCACTAGGGTGCGTGTCCCCACAGTACCCTGGCTCCAAGCCTAGCACAGCACTAGGACTTGCCTGGGATTTGTAGCCCTTGTGGCCTAGAGAGCCGTTTAGGTTTATTTAGGACCCCAGGGCCATTTAGCCCATGGTGGCAAGGCTTGCCAAAACTCAAATTCCAACCACTGGTATGGGCAATGTCCCTTTGGCTAAGGCTGGTCTAAATGCTCCCTCCATGGGCACCAGCTGAGTTCTGCCCTGTGTTGGCAGCACTGAGTTCTTTTTTTTTTTTTTTTTTTGAGACGGAGTCTCGCTCTGTCACCCAGGCTGGAGTGCAGTGGCCGGATCTCAGCTCACTGCAAGCTCCGCCTCCCAGGTTCACGCCATTCTCCTGCCTCAGCCTCCCGAGTAGCTGGGACTACAGGCGCCTGCCACCTCGCCCGGCTAAGTTTTTTTTGTATTTTTTAGTAGAGACGGGGTTTCACCGTGTTAGCCAGGATGGTCTCGATCTCCTGACCTCGTGATCCGCCCGTCTCGGCCTCCCAAAGTGCTGGGATTACAGGCTTGAGCCACCGCGCCCGGCCGGCAGCACTGAGTTCTAATGAAAAGTCCCCCAGCCTCTGCATTCTCCTTCCCACAAGCACACAGATTCTCTCTCTGCACCGAGCAGCCATTGCTGGAAGACTGGGGAGGGGTGGCATCAGAGATTCAAGACTTTCTTTGCTACGCTCTTCAATGCCTCTGTCAGTGATATGAAGTTAAAACCAGGTATTGTGATTGCTCACCTGATTTTTGGTTCTTATGAAGGTGCTCTTTAGTGTAGATAGTTGGCAAATGTGGTGTTCCTATGAACAGAATGATTGCTGGAGGCTTCTCTTTGGCCATCTTGCTTTGCCTCCCTCCCTTGGGCGGCCTTCCTTCCTTCCTTCCTTCCTTCCTTCCTTCCTTCCTTCCTTCCTTCCTTCCTTCCTTCCTTCCTTCCTTCCTTCTTTCTCTCTCTCTCTCTCTCTCTCTTTCTTTTGACAGAGTCTCGCTCTGTTGCCAGGCTGAAATGCAGTGGTGCGATCTCAGCTCACTGCAACCTCCGACTCCCTGGTTCAAGCGATTCTCCTGCCTCAGCCTCCCGAGTAGCTGGAATTACAGGCACGGGCCACCATGCCCAGCTTATTTTTGTGTTTTTAGTAGAGACAGGGTTTCACCATGTTGGCCAGGCTGGTCTCGAACTCCTGACTTCAAATGACCTGCCCGCCTCGGCCTCCCAGAGTGTTGCGATTACAGGCGTGAGCCACCACACCTTGCCACGAGCCACCGCGCCTGGCCAGTTCTGTTTGAAAAGTCTGAAGTTCTGTTTGAAAAGTCTTGGCTGGGAGTGGTGGCTCATGCCTCTAATTCCAGAAATTTGGGAGGCCAAAGCAAGAGGATGGCTTGAATTCAAGAGTTCCAGACCAGCCTGGGCAACACGGTGAGATCTCATCTCTTTTAAAAAAAAAAGAAAAAAAAGAAAAAAATTAGCCAGGTGTGGTAGCAAGTGCCTGTAGTCCTGGTTAGTTGGGAGGCTGAAGTGGGAGAATCACTTGAGCCCAGGTGATCAAGGCGGCAGCGAGCTGTGTTCATATCACTGCACTCCAGCCTGGGTGTCAGAGAGAGACTCTGTCTCAAAAAAGAAAAAAAAAAGTCTCATCCTCTTGTTTTTTTTTTCATAATCTAAATGCATGCAAGAGAGAGACTCCTTGTGACCTCGTTAATTGAACTCCTCATCAGGGCATGAAAAAATTTATATTGATTAGTTTTCTAAGTAACTAAGACTTATTACTTTTGTGACCAAAAAAAAAAAAAAATTAAGCCGGGCGCTGCGGCTCAAGCTTATAATCCTAGCACTTTGGAAGGCCGAGACGGGCGGATCACGAGGTCAGGAGATCGAGACCATCCCGGCTAACACAGTGAAACCCCATCTCTACTAAAAAAAAAATACAAAAAAACTAGCCAGGCGAGGTGGCGGGTGCCTGTAGTCCCGGCTACTCGGGATGCTGAGGCAGGAGAATGGTGTAAGCCCAGGAGGTGGAGCTTGCAGTGAGCTGAGATCTGGCCACTGCACTCCAGTCTGGGCGACAGAATGAGACTCCGTCTCAAAAAAAAAAAAAATTAAAATTGTGATCATTTGGATGAAAATATCTAAAATGGGCCTGGCACCATGGCTCATGCTTGTAATCCCAGCATTTTGGGAGGCCCAGGCGGGTGGATCACCTGAAGTCAGGAGTTCGAGACGAGCCTGGCCAACACGGTGAAACCCCATCTCTACTAAAAACACAAAAATTAGCTGGGCGTGGTGGCCAGTGCCTGTAATGCCAGCTACTTGGAAGTCTGAGGCAGGAGAATCGCTTGAGCCCAGGAAGTGGAGGTTGCAGTGAGCCGAAATCATACCACTGCACTCCAGCCTGGGAGACAGAGTGAGACTCTATCTCAAAAAAAAAAAAAAAAAAAAAGGAAACTATCTAAAGTGTATTTGTGTGTCCCCAATTCTTAATAGCAGGTCCATGGCTCATTCAATGGCTCATTCAATTATTAGTGAGTATGCTTAGGTGTCAGGATTCCTAGGACTCAGAAAATCAGGACAAGTGCTGTAATCACAGAGCTGTATCAACAGTGCTAATTAATAGAGAATATTTGGTAACAGACGTGTTTAATATTAGATAAGGAGACTGCATCTGGACACTGAGGAAATCCTGGGCAACTTTAGCCAAATGAACCCATTCACCTCACTTGTTATGCCTGAGAACTGAGTCCTTTCTCCACGAAAACAAATACAGACCATCTACCACATGCCAGCAACTGCTGAGGATCTAGAAGTATAATTGTGAACGAGGAGGTTCCCATTCCCACTGAGCTGCACCCTAGTCTAAGAGATGTGCAAGAAACAAATGATTAAACAGACAGAACTTCATAATGCGAGGTGTTAGTAAAAGCCATGAAGAGAAATAAAGCAGGATCGAGAGCTACTATTTTAAATCAGTGCTTCTCAAATTACCTGTGGTGAAGGACCAGATTTTCTTTTTTTCAATCTGTTTTGGACATTTTTGTTTTTTTGTTTTTGTTTTTGTTTTGTTTTGTTTGTTTTTTTGTTTTGTTTTGTTTTGTTTTTGTTTTTGTTTTTTGAGAGAAGAAGTCTCGCTCTGTCGCCCAGGCTGGAGTGCGATGGTGCAATCTCGGCTCACTGCAACCTCTGCCTCCCTGGTCCAAGCGATTCTCTTGTGTCAGCTTCCCAAGTAGCTGGGATGATGGTGTGCACAGCCACACCTAGCTAATTTTTGTATTTTTTAGTAGAGACAGGGTTTCACCATGTTGGCCATGCTGGTTTCGAACTCCTGACCTCCTGATACAGAGCATAATATGGTTCTAAACTATTTCTGTTTGGCTCTAAAATCATTTATAAAAAAGAAACCAAAATCACAAGGTAATAGAAATAGAAGAAGAAATTTTGAAGCATTGGATTAAGCCCAGGATATTAATTTTTTCACTTTTCTGCAAAAGGAAGCAAGTGATGCTGTATTTTCAAAATGTATCTTTAATCATTCGTCAGTAGGCAGTCCCAGCAATTTCTCCTGTAAAATTACAGGTCAATTTAAACTCTTTTTTGATGGAAAAAATATATTCCAGATCTAAGAATTTCCTATTTGTGTATCTTCTTTTGATGGAAAACAAAATTCAAAACATTTTGTCAAGTTCGTAAGACATGTGGTGGTAAATTTTGACAGACATGCAATATCAAGATTATCACCTATTCTATTGATAATTATGGAACATGTTATGACAATCTATAATCACAGCATCTGAAGGAACTGTACTGGCAAGCTTCTAACTTCTACTTTTGCCTTTTAATCTTTTGAAAAATATATTGTACTCCTTCCTTGCATGGAAATATTAAGATTACTCAAAATACTGATGATATCAAATAAATCAGCAAGATTGTTTTTACAATATTTACATATTTTAAAAGGTGGAACCAAGGCTGGGTGCAGTGGCTCACGTCTGTAATCCCAGCACTTTGGGAGGCTGAGGCAGGAGGATCAATTGAGGTCAGGAGTTCAAGGTCAGCTTGGCCAACATGGTGAAACCCCATTTCTACTAAAAATACAAAATTAGCTGGGCATGGTGCTGTGCTCCTGTAATCCCAGCTACTGGGGAACTGAGGCAGGTGAATTGCCTGAACCTGGGAGACGGACGTTGTAGTGAGCCGAGATCGCACCACTGCACTCCAGCCTGGGAGACAGAGTGAGACTGCATCTCAAAAAAAAAAGTGAACCAACCTAGTTTTTTATCTTTCAGAGGCATAGAGTTTGTTTCATAGTTCAAACATTCTTGACAGATGGCCTCCTTTTGACAAACAGTATACCTCAACATGCATACATGTTACATATAATCAGCTTTCGTATTGTTACATGAAGATAATTATCTTAATTTTAACACATTAGCTTTTATTTAATTCACAATTCTTATGATAATGCTAACCACATTGACTTTTTTTTTTGGTAGTAAGATGTTATGAAGGAAGCAGTATGTTGGTTTATATTCCAGTGTAAAATCCTTAATCTGTGTATCTATTCTAGAAAGCTTTTCTGTCATTGCAGCTACACCATCAGAACTCACTCCGATGTGAATCTTAAAGTGCAAACTACACTTAAGCCAATATAATCCTTCAGAGTTTTAAACATCTCGGAGCTACTTGTGTCTATAGCCAATTAAATTGAAAGAAATAATTATTTATTTGATAGCATCATCTTCAAATCACACATATACTTTAAAAATTGCCATTGGCAGCCATGTGTGGTGGCTCACTCCTGTAATCCCCTCATTTTGGGAGGCCGAGGCAGGTAGATTGCTTGCGCCCAGGAGTTTGAGACCAGCCTAGACAACATGGCGAAACCCTGTCTCTACAAAAAAAATACAAAAAAATTAGCCAGGTGTGGTGGCACACACTTTAGTCCCAGCTACTCAGGAGGCTTGAGGTGGGAGAAGTTGAGGCTGCAGTGAGCCATGATTGCATTGCTGCATTCCAGCCTGGGCGACAGAGCAAGACCCTGTCTCAAAAAAAGGAAAGACTGCCATTGGCAATATGTGTACATTAGTCAAGTTGCAATGAAAATACCAGCTTAATTTGTTCAGTTGGTTGGTTTCTGCAATTCCTGAATACACTGAGCTATAATATCATAGGAAAATGGTACCTGAGCTACCTTCTGTGTCCAAGATTTACCCATTTCCAAATGAACAGCGTTGATTGGGACCCAAGCTAGTTACTACTGCTGGCTAAGGGTTGGCCAGCTTTTATTCCCTTGTTTGTCCCCTCCCATGTTCTGTTTCTGTCCTATCAGAGGGCCCTTTTTTCAATCCTCCCACGACTGACTACTTTTAGACTCCTGCTGATTGGTGCATTTTACAGAGCACTGATTGGTGCATTTTACAGAGTGCTGATTGGTGCATTTTACAATCCTCTTGCTAGCTACAGAGCGCTGATTGGTGCATTTTACAATCCTCTTGTAAGACAGAAAAGTTCTCCAAGTCCCCACTCGACCCAGGAAGTCCAGCTGGCTTCACCTGGAGTCTCTGAGCAGAAAAGACTGGCTGATGGAGAATGCACCGAGTTTTATAGTCCAGTTTGAGGAGGCATTGTCTGATTTAGTAGGCCTCACAGATTGGTTCCATCAGGTATGACATTTACAAAGCTCTTGGGGAAGGCTGGTCACCCTACCCTAATCTTCTTATGCAAATGGACTTTCCAGTTGATGGGGGCCATTTTGTCTGCTTCTTGCTGTACGCATGGCTGGCAGAGAACGCAAGATGGAGCTGCCATCTTGAAAATGTCTAGTCCTTAGTTCCTGCTGGCATGCATCTGTGCAACAAGCTGTCAGGTTGTTTGTCTACGTCTGCAGCTCAACTTTACCAGCTGCTCTTTGTTAGAAAATGATTTGGGGCTGCTTTTCATTAAAAGGAAAGCCCTCCCAAGGACTCCCATGCCCTCGCTATCTCCCTAAGTAATTCCTTTTTAACTCCTGTGTCACTACAAGCCAGCTTTCCTGGGAGTTCCCTAGTTTCTCTCCAGGGCCTAGGTCACTTCCTGCCCCCGCTGAATCTGTCAGCATCTTTTTGGTGCACTCAGGCCTCTTAGCTTTCCTCCACAGTACAGCCTTGAATTAATCACCAACTTTTCACATAGTGAACAGATGTAGCCATTC
Source organism: Papio anubis (assembly GCF_008728515.1). Classification (NCBI taxonomy): domain Eukaryota; kingdom Metazoa; phylum Chordata; class Mammalia; order Primates; family Cercopithecidae; genus Papio; species Papio anubis. Next base: position 50,326,104 of record NC_044994.1, read on the forward strand.
CAGATCACTCAGGGTCTTCATTCCGAACCCAAATCACCATTCTGTGCTTTAAACGGTATCTCCCTTGCAGTTTGGCGTGGGCATAGGACTAAATTCTGGCCAATGGGGCTTAAGCAGAAGTGATGCGTGCAACTTTCAGGTCATGCCCCTTGCCCCTTCGTTTCCTTCTGCAGGAGGGAATACAGATGAGTTGGCGGGATCAGGAGCAGCCATGTTGCACCAAGAGAAGATGAAAAAAGCATATGTTGCAGATTGCAAAGTAACTAGGTAAGCATTCGAGTCCCTAAAACTATTCCTGGTATTACTGGTAGCAGCATACTAGCTTGGACTTCTGTGTGTCAGAGAAATAAACCTTCATCTCACTTAAATCAGTATTATTTGGGGTCACTTTCTCTGTAGTAGGAGTAAAACTAGTATCCTAACTAATGCAACTGTCAAAAGAAAAAAAAAGTGAGGCGAGAAAATAAGGAATCAAGGAACAAAAGTCAAGTTTTACTCACTTCATAGTTTGGCTCAAAAGCAACTTTGAATATGTGAGAAATGCAATAAATAATCATGCATACAGAGAAATTCCTCAAGTGACAAATGTTTTTACTTTCATTTCCTCTCTTGAGAATTGACAGAGTAAGTTTCAGATGCATGTACTGACACTCATGTCAGTAACATCAGCTCAGGTTAGACTTTGGTCGTCTTATCCTTTCGACTACCTAAGGGACTCATGGCCAGTATATTTTACAGCCCCCAGGGCCAGTTTCTGAATTCTCACCTGAGAATGAATTCCCTAAGTCTGTAATGTTTCATCATCTTGCAACACAGATAAGCCTGTGTTTAGAGCAGGCTTTCCCGTATGAGTCTCTTTCACATTGGGGCTGAGTAGAAGGTGATTGACCTGCCTGAGACTTCATCAGTTTGGAGTTTATGTTCCACGTGGTGTTGGAGGGAGCAATGGAGGCTGTGAAATCAGACATCGTGCTTTTTGACAGGGTTGTTTGATGACTCGCCCAACCCATTTTTAATCTCAGTGCACAGTCTAGTTTCCCTTCTCCCGTAGCCTGATGCAACTGTGCTTGCTCTGTCCTTAAGCCTGTTGCTATTGTTATGTGGTGTCACTGAGCCCAACACTGTGTGTGTGTGTGTGTGTGTGTGTGTGTGTATTGAAAGGGGTAGGAAAGCGAGGATGATTTTCAACCATTAAACCCTCAAGGGACCATCTTCTGAAGTCTGGCATCATCATTTTTGTTCTCAAGAACATTTAAGTCAAAAATAACAAGGTTCGTTTTGCTCATCTTCAAATCATTCTACTTGTTTGATGCAACTGCTGGCAAGAAGGTCAATTCTTTCTGCTGCCATATCATAATTCTAGTGTATTACAAAGAGATGGGGGCCGGTTATGGTGCTCATGCCTGTCATCCTAGCACTTTGGGAGGTCAAGGTGGGAGGATCACTTGAGGCCAGGAGTTCGAGACCAGCCTGAGCAACATAGCAAGGTCCCCATCTCTACAAAAAATTTTAAAAATTAGCTGGGCATGGTGACACCCACCTGTAGTCCCAGCTGCTTGGGAGGCTGAGGGAGGAGGATTGCTTGAGCCCAGGAGTTTAAGGTCGCAGTGAGCTTCAAGTGTTTATACCTTCAATCATACCATTTGTGGCTTAGGAAACCCTAATATATTACATGGAGGGTAATGTAGACACCAAGAAAGTGATTGAAAACAATTTATGCCTAAACACATTTGTATTCTTTTTTGGAGAAACCTAGCAGACAAACTAAAAGCTACTAAGCAAATAAATCAAGGGACTGTATTTTACAAAACGACTCAATTTATGCATCATTTAAAGAGCATGGGTCCCTTGGGCACTTTAAACACGGTTGCGTTAGTTAAACAGTTGCTTCATTCAGATCCCTCTAGGAACGTGGGCAGCACAGGGGAAGGTGGGCCTCTGTTCCTACTGTGTGGTCCTGGTGGTCTGTGTGGGTGTCTTCTTTTACCGGGTTAAGTGATAAAAATGGTATCTTGTGCTCTTTTATCCAAGTCCGGGAAGCATCTTTGTGGGTGTGGGGTTGCAATTGTACCTTTCTTCCCTGGGCTGAATCCACAAAGAAGAGAAACTCACATTTCTGGAGGCCTGGCTAAGCCCTGGACTAAAATGGTTGCCTGAGAGGAACTGCAAGTTTGGGAGGCAGGGACTCTTTTTATTGTAACCAAGAGTGGAGTCCTCCATTTCTTTTTCTTTCTTTCTTTTTTTTTTTTTTTTTGAGACAGTCTCACTCTGTCACCTAGGCTGGAGTGCAGTGGCGCAATCTCGGCTCTGTGTAACCTCTGCCTCCTGGGTTCAAGCTATTCTCCTGCCTCAACCTCTCAAGTAGCTCAACCTCTCAACCACGCCCAGCTAATTTTTTGTATTTTCAGTAGAGACAGGGTTCACCATGTTGGCCAGGCTGGTCTCAAACTCCTGACATGAGGTGACCCACCCACCTCGGCCTGCCAAAGTGCTGGGATTATAGGTGTGAGCCACCGTGTCTCGTGTCGTCCGTTTCCTTTACTTTCCCTTAGTCAATCATGGAGACAGTGAAGGCATAAAAGTGTTCATGTTAAAGACCATTTTGAAAATCCAGCCACTTCCTGTCTGTTACACTCCAGCTGCCTGTGTCCTCATCATGTAATGGGAGGATCACACTAGAAGAGCAATGGGCCACCTACTGTCTAATGTCACCATCCTCCTGCTGAGCTTGGGGAAAGCATCACTCTTTGCTCTGAACCCAGACCTAACCTCTGGATCTTGCTCTACGCCATGCTCCAGAAAGCCACCACTATCAATCTGAGTTGCCACAAAAATTCAATTTTTTGTTTAATAGACTTAGGATCTTCAGTGAAACTTACAGCCATCCCCAATGGTCACTTCCATCTCTAACATCTCATGACTTTATGAAAATAAAACAACCAGCTATAATCAGGGAGTGAACACAGTTAGGAGTTAGTGGATGAGGGTGAGGGTCATGGGTGAGTCACTTCCCTTCTTAAGCCCCCTACTCTGTCCTTCAGATCTACATGTTACTGTCTCAGGGCAGGTTCCCCGACCATGTTGTTTGCAATGACAACTGTTGCCTCCCACCTCTAAGTACTCCCTACTCCACTTCCCATTTTATATCTGATCATTAGCATTTGTGATGGTTAATTTTATGTTTCGTCTTGATTGGATCATGGGGTTCCCAGATATTTGGCGAAACGTCATTTCCGATTCTGTCTATGAGTGGATCACCCTCGTCAATGGGCTGTTGAGGGCTGTAAGACAGAGGAAAGGAGAATTTGGTCCTTTTTCTTTTTCTTTTTCTTTTTTTGGAGACAAAGTCTCACTCTGTCACCCAGGCTGGAGTGCAGTGGTGCGATCTTGACTCACTGCAACCTCTGCCTCCTGGGTTCAAGCGATTCTCCCGCCTCAGCCTCCCAAATAGCTGGGATTACAGGCATGTGCCACCACGCCCAGCTAATTTTTGTATTTTTAGTAGAGACAGGGTTTCGCCATGTTGGCCAGGCTGGTCTCAAACTCCTGAGCTCAAGTGATCCATCTGCCTTAGCCCCACAAAGTGCTGGGATTACAGGCATGAGCCACTTTGCCCGGCCCTGAATTTGGCCCTTCTTTTCTGCCAGACGACTTGAGCTGGAATATCAGTCTCTCCTTCCCTCAGACTGCAATTCACGTCGTCAGCTCCCCTGGTTCTCAGGCCTTTGGACACAGATTGAATGACACCCCTGGCTTTCCCCAGCTGCCAGCTTGCAGATGGCAGATGGTGGGACTTCTCAGCCTCCATAACCACATAAGCCAATTCCTTATAATAACTCTCCTTCTCTTTCTCTCCTCTCCCCTTTCTTATTTTGAGCTGATTATTTTGGGAAACTGCAACCACAGGAGAAGCTCTGAAAACAGTGGAAGCTACCCTATCATCCACATTGTCCCAGGAAGAGAGGATGACTCTAAGTCACTGGAGACGGTTATACGTTATTGATGGAGAAGACACTGACTTAAATCTCCATAACAAATCTTACTCCTATTTGCCAGTTTTTCCTGAGCATAACCAACTTTCCCTGCACCCTTCTTTTTGTTTCAGCAGACATGGTATTTAAGTCTGAGTTCAAAGCCACCACTTCAAAATTTACCAATTTCTCTGGGTATTCCCCTGTATATATGACACGAGGTATACATGTTCATAATCTTCTCTTTATTTGTCTCTTTTTAATCTGTTTTTTTGTTACAGTGGCCCATCCCAGCTAAGAACTATGAAAGATAGAAAATTATCTACTTCCCTACACTGATAGTAATGTAAAATAGTATAGCCACTCTGGAAAATATCAGTTTCTTAAAAAGCTAAACACTTGGCCAGGCGCAGTGGCTCACACCTGTAATCCTAGCACTTTGGGAGGCCAAGGCGGGCAGATCACCTGAGTTCAGGGGTTTGAGACCAGGCTGGCCAACATGTCAAAACTCTGTCACTAGTGAAAAACAAAAATTAGCTGGGCGTGATGGCAGGCGCCAATAATCCCAGCCACTGAGGAGGCTGAGGCAAGAGAATGGCTTGAACCCGGGAGGGTGGAGGTTGCTGTGAGCCAAGATCGCACCACTGCACTTCAGCCTGGGCAGCAGAGCGACATTGTCTCAAAAAAAAAAAAACAAAAAAAAAAACCAAAAAACAAACAAACAAAAAACCCTCTGATCCCTGAATGAATGCTCAGGGAGACTGCTTTTGAGTAATAATGAAACTCTGGTCTCCCACACAGACAGCTCTGCATGAATGACTCTTTCTCTATCGAAATTCCCCTGTCTTGATAAAACAGCTCTGTCTAGGCAGTGGGCAGGGTGAACCTGCTGGGCAGTCACAGCATGAGGCAGCCTTGTAGTGATGGCACAGTTGTGTATCTCAATTGTGTTGGTAGTTACAGGAAGCTACACTCGTAATAAGATTGTATAGAAGTACACACGTGTGTGCTTATAAAACCAATGAAATCTGAATCAGCTCTGTGGAGCATTGCAATGTCAATTTCCTGATTTTGATTTTGTACTGTAATTATTCAAGATGTTACCACCACTGAAGGAGGCGAGGTATAGGGTACACTGGGCCTCCCTGTACACTTTCTTTGAACCTTCTGGTGACTCTATCATTATTTCAAAATGAAAAGTTAAAAAAAAATTATAGTTGGCCCTCAAGCTTGGCATTTGGTCAGTGGGGACCCACATGGGTTCAACATGTGTTTCGAGAAGTGTTATTTCTGTTCGGGGCCCATCTACCCTGGCCACAGCATGACGTTCATCTGCAACAATTGCAAAGTGTTCAGATTTTGTAAATCTAAATGTCATAAACACTTTAAAAAGAAGTGCAATCCTCACAAAGTTAGGTGGACCAAAGCATTCCAGAAAGCAGCTGGTAAAGAGCTTACCGTGGATAATGCATTTGAATTTAACAAACATAGAAATGAACCTATCAAACACCAGCGAGAGCTATGGAATTAAACTATTGATGCAATGAAGAGAGTTGAAGAGATCTAACAGAAATGCCAAGCTAAATTTATAATGAACAAATTGAAGAAAAATAAAGAGCTACAGAAGTTCAGGATCTCAAAGAAGTCAAGCAAAACATCCATCTTATCCAAGCCCCTCTTGCAGGCAAAGGGAAGGAGTTGGAAGAGAAAATGATACAGCAGTTACAACAGGATGTGGGTGTGAAGATGCTTCTTAAGCATCTCTGTAACCATTTCTTTTATGTACATTTGAAAATGCCCTTTGGAGACTTGGAACTGCTAAATTATTAGTTTATATTTTATGTAAGTTCGCTTAAATGAAAAGTGATTAAAATATCTCTCTTCTACATTGCCGTCTATAAAACATCATATTACGGATGTTAGATTGCATCTCAGTGTTAAATCTTCACTGATAGATGTACTTATGTAAATCATGAAAATTCTACTTAAGTGAATTGTGGATGTAAAATGGTTATGTCATTTGGATAATGGCACTAGGCAGCATTTGTATAATAACTAATGGCAAAAATTCATGGCTGGTGATGTATAAAATAAAATATTCTTTGCAGTAAAATGTTCCCTTTATTAATGTTATAGAAGGGGGGATGCAACAAGGAACTAACAATTTGTATGACCGTGACAAATATTTCGATTTTAGTATTTCCTGTTTTGGTTTATTTGCATCTTAGAAGAGCATAATGACATTGTTTGATGAAGCCTCATTATGCTGGACTGTTTCGATGAGCTATCAGACTGTTAACCTTTCTGATAGCTAGTTGTGGATGTTGGGCATGAGAACTGAATAATCTTTGCCTGGAGTGACACTACACTCTAGAAATTACACTTTGGAGAATACTCAGTTCTAACTTGTGATTCCTGGTAGAAAAAACTTTATTTTCCTAACCTAGCAATGATCTAGAAGCAGAGGAATCCCAGTGCCTTTTAAAAGTTATGTGGTTTTCTTTTAAAAAGCTCCTGTTTTTGGGAAGTAGAATTTATGGGTACAACATCTGCTCATTATTTGCACATAAAATAAAACCATTTAAAAAGAAAAAAGTTGTAGTTGGACATAAAATAATTTTTACATTTAAAATTACCTCAGGATATACACATGTATGGAACTAATATACATAATCTTAATTTGCTTTGGTCAGTGTATCTACTTGTAAATGTGTCTCACCATTCGGTTCCCTGTGTTCTGTTGCTAAATATGGTGCTATAGCACTTTTGGTATGATAGCCATGGACTGTTCTCTGATTTTCTCCATTTTTTGCTAATGATGTGTAACTATGACATGTGGATAGTACCTGGATGGCCTGGTTTAATCACCATGGCTACTTTTGTAAGCATCTCATGGCAAATCTTGTCGGAGCACAGACAGGTTCTGTGAATCTGCATGGTCAGAGTAAGCTTGCTCTCCTTGGGTGGCTGGATGGTTACGAGTATTTTTCACAACTGTCACTTCCTGAACTTGACCTTTGGTGTACTTTCCAGATTTGCTCATGCATCTGCTATGCTTGAGGCATGGCTTTAAAATAATATAACTTTTCCAGCCAGATGCGGTGGCTCATGCCTCTAATCCCAGCACTTTGGGAGGCTGAGGCAGGCGGATCACTTGAGGTCAGGACTTCAACACTAGCTTGGTCAACATGGTGAAACCCTGTCTGTACAAAAAATACAAAAATTAGCCTGACATGGTGGCGCGTGCCTGTAATTCCAGCTACTCGGGAGACTCAGGCACAAGAATTACCTGAACCCGGGAGATCATGCCGCTTCACTCCAGCCTGGGCAACAGAGCAAGACTCTGTCTCAAAATAATAATAATAATAATAAATAAAATAAAGTAAAATAAATAAAATAAATTAGGCCATGTGCAGTGACTCACGCCTATCATCTCAACACTTTGAGGGGCTGAGGCAGGTGGTTCATTTGAGCTCAGGAGTTGGAGACCAGCCTGGCCAACATGGCTGAAACCCCATCTCTACTAAAAATACAAAAATTAGCTGGGCGTGGTGCTGCATGCCTGTAATCCCAGCTACTTGGGAGGCTGAGGCACGAGAATCAATAGAACCCAGGAGGCGAAGGTTGCAGTGAGCCAAGATTGTGCCATTGCACTCTAGCCTGGGCAACAAGAGCGAAACTCCCTCCCAAAAAAAAGAAAAAGAAAAAAAAAACAAAGAAAGGCTGCCCTTCCCACAGCTACCCTACCTATGCTACCCTACCTGCCACATTACTACAAACTGCACCACCAGTGAATGTAACTCAAGTTGCGGTAAATTAAATGTCTCCTAGAAATTTGGAGTTGGCACAGAGGGACTGAGCTACGTATCATCTGTGAAGGACCAGACTGGAGAGAAAGGAGAGAGAGAGAGAGAAAGAGACAGAGAGAGAAACTGCCTGGAGTTGCTACTCCAGTTCTGAAGTTCAGTTGGGTTTCTTAAGATTTATCTCTTTATAATAAATCTCCCTTTACATGAATTAGCATGAGTGGGTTTTAGTTAATTATACCTTTTTTTTTTTTTTTTTTGAGATGGAGTTTCACTCTTGTTGCCCAGACTGGAGTGCAATGGCACCATCTTGCTTACTGCAATCTCCACCTCTCGGGTTCAAGCAATTCTCCTACCTCAGCCTCCCAAGTAGCTGGGATCATAGGCATGCGCCACCACGCCCAGCTAATTTTTGTATTTTTGGTAGAGATGGGGTTTCACCATGTTGGTCAGGCTGGTCTCAAACTCCTGATGTCATGTGATCCGCCCGCCTTGGGCTCCCAAAGTGCTGGGATTATAAGTGTGAGCCACCACATTCGGCCCACCCCAGGCTAGTTTTTTTGTATTTTTTTTTTAGTAGAGACGGGGTTTCACTGTGTTAGCCAGGATGGTCTCGATCTCCTGACCTCGTGATCCGCCCGTCTCGGCCCCCCAAAGTGCTGGGATTACAGGCTTGAGCCACCGCGCCCGGCCCAACCAAATAATTCTTGAGTCAGATTTTCAGAGAGAGTCTTCAAAACAAAGTTTATAAAATCAGTGAGTACGTATTAACCATATTAGGAGCTAATCTCATTCATTTTTATTTCCTTTTCTATTTCTTCTTTTAAAAATGTGAAATGTATCATCCATACAGAAGAGTGAGCAAAATTTACATATATGGTTTAAAGCAACCCCTGGTTGAAACCATACATATGTGTTGTATGCACTCTTCTAGGCCTGATAGTAAATATTTTTAGCTTTGCAGGATACATAGTCTCTGTCAAAACCGCTCTAGCCTGCTATTATAGCATGGAAGCAGCTATACGAAATACGTAATGGATGAACACAGCTGTGTTCCAACAGAACTTTATTTGTAAAAACAGATACTGGGCTGATTTGGCCCACAGGCCATCATTTGCTGATCCCTGGCTCCAGGAAGAATTTTAAAGCAAAGGTCTGTATAACCACCACTCAAATTGAGACAGACACAGACACATCCCTCTGTGTTCCTCCTAGGTGAGGATGCTTCAGTCCTCTCTAGACTGGGCCCCTATCCTCACCCTTGGGATGAACATTTTCTTGAGTCTGTTTATAACTTTGCCACGTATGTATGCATTTCTAAACAGTATAGCTTATTTTGCCTTATTTTTTGAAAAGAGAACCGTATTTAATGCATGCATCTTTTTTTCTCCTCCTCTTCCTTCTTGGCTTGCTTTTTTATGTTTGTGAAATTCATACACAGGTAGCTATACTTTGCCATTTTATTACTGTACAGTTTTTCATTGTATAAGACACCACAATGTTTGTTTGTTTGTTTCTTAAATAGATTCCACTGCTGATTAAAATTTGGGCTGTTTTCAGTTGGGGAGCAATAATGAACAATATAGCCATGAATGTTTCAAATGTCCTCTGAAACCCAAAACCTATTAGTCACCACCTTGCTATTTGGCAGAACATAGAAGCTAGCAGATAAGGGAGCCTTGGTGATACAGTATAAAGATTAGCCCCCAGCCATTCAGAGCAGAGAGGAGAGGGTGGAGAGTAACTCTCAAGGGCAATCCAAGAATATGCAGCACTCATGCTTCAACAAATTTCAAAGGATTGAAAGAAGTCACAGCATCTTCTCTCACCAAATGCAATTTAATAGAAATCAATAACAAATTTATATAGAAAATTCTCAGGCTGGGCTCGATGGCTCACACCTTTAATCCCAACACTTTGGGACACCAAGATGGGCAGATCACTCGAGGTCAGGAATTCGAGACCACCTGGTCAACATGGTGAAACCCCGTCTCTACTAAAAATACAAAATTAGCTGTGTGTAGTGGTGCGCACCCGTAGTCCCAGCTACTCAGGAGGCTGAGGCAAGAGAATTTCTTGAACCTGGGAGGTGAAGGTTGCAGTGAGCCAAAATTGTGCCGTTTTACTCCGGCCTGGGCAACGGAGTGAGACTACATCTCAAAAAAAAAAAAAAGATTCTCAAGGCCAGGCATGGTGGCTCACATCTGTAATCCCAGCACTTTGGGAGACTGAGGCAGGTGGATCACGTGAGCCCCGGAGTTCAAGACCAGCCTGGGCAACATGGCGAAACCGCATCTCTATTTACAATTTTTAAAAAAGGAGAAAATTCTTGCATGTTCAAAAATTAAGAAATTGTTTTAAGAACCCCACAGATTAAAGAATAAGTCCTACTGAAAATTAAAAATAATTTTGAATGGATGATAATGAAATACCACATATTTAAATTTGGGGGTACAGCTGAAGTAGAAAATAGCTGAAAATTTGTAGCCTCATATTTGCATGTGATACACAGTTTAAAATAGACTAAGATAGTGTATTAGTTCATTCTCATGCTGTTGATAAAGACATACCTGAGACTGGGCAATTTACAAAAGAGAGCGGTTTATTGGACTTACAGTTCCACGTGGCTGGGGAGGCCTTACAATCATGGCAGAAAGCAAGGGGGAGCAAGTCACATCTTACGTGGATGGCAGCAGGCAAAGGGAGTGTGCAGGGAAACTCCCGTTTTTAAAACCATCAGATCTCATGAGATCCATTCACTATCACAAGAATAGCATAAGAAAGACCTGCCCCCATAATTCAGTAACCTCTCACTGGGTCCCTCCCACAACAAGTGGGAATTGTGGGAGCTACAAGATGAGATTTGGGTAGGGACACAGAGCCAAACCATATAAGATAGAAATGATGAAAGGCTGAAAATTAATGAGCTAAGTATCCATGTAAAGAACTTAAGGAGCCACAAAATAAGCCCAAAGAAGAGAAAATAAGTAAATATATAGTAGTAACAAGAAAGAAAATATAAAGTAAGTAGTAGAAAGGTAAGAAAAGAAAACAATGAAATAGAAAACAAATATACTGCTGGGTGCAGTGGATCACGCCTGTAATCCCGACACTTTGGGAGGCTGAAGCAGGAGGACTGCTTAAGCCCAGGAGTTCAAGACCAGCCTGGACAACATAGCGAGACCTCACCTCTATAAAAAAATAAAAACAAAATTAGCCTGGTGTGGTGGAATGTGCCTGTAGTCTCAGCTATTTGGGAGGCTGAGGTGAGAGGATTGCTTGAGCCCAGGAGGTTGAGGCTGCAGTGAGCCATGATTGTGCCACTGCACTCCAGCCTAAGTGACAGAGGGAGATCCTCTCTCAAAAAGAAAAAGAAAAGAAAAGAAAAGAAGCATACAATAGAGAGGAATGACACAATCATAAGTTGATTCTTTCATGAGAATAATAAGATGGCAAAACTCTGGAAAGAGAGTGAGAACACAAATAATGTTATGACTGAAGAAGGAATATTACAAGCCAGGCACAGTGGCTCATGCCTGCAATCCCACTACTTGGGAGGCCAAAGTGGGCAAATTGCTTGAGGCCAGGAGTTTGAGACCAGCCTGAGCAACATAGCAAGACTCCGTCTCTACAAAAAAAAAAAAAAAAAAAAAAAAATTCGTTGGGTGTTGTGGCATGTACCTGTGGTCCCAGCTACTTGGGAGGCTGAGGTGGGAGGATTGCAGGAAGTTGAGGCTGCAGTGAGCCGTGATCACACCACTGCATTCCAGCCCAGGTGACTGAGCAAAATCCTATCTCAGAAAAAAAAGAAAGAAAAGAAAAAAGGAAAAGGAACATTACTTAAGTGCCATAGACATTAAAAAGATATGAGTAGGTTGTGAACAACTTTTTGCCAGTTCATTTGAAAAATTAAGTTAAATGGACAAATTCACATAGGCATATATTATATAGGAATCTCTATTCTAATAAGTGAGTACAAAGTAAGTAATTGCAATGCTAGGATCTAGGGAGGATGGAATCTCAGGGAGGGGAGCTGCATTTCCATTGATATTTGATGATCTAGGAGGGGGTGCCTGAGAGGCTGAGAAATGCTTTTGGACAACCTTGCAGGGATTGCAGGGAGGGGTGTACTGGCATCCTGGAATCCGGGGCTGCCAAGAAGGTGAGGCCCCGATGAGTACCTTTTGCTTTGTGTTAGAACCCTGAAGGGCTACACGCTATGAAGAGGAGTGAACTAGAAGTTAACACACTATTGTTGGGACTGCAGCTCAACCTCAAATCCTCTCAGTCTCTCTAATTGGATTGCTAGCGTTCCAGGCTCCTGGCAGGGGCAAATCTCTCTAGAGAAAGATAGCATCAACCTAGACATCAAATTATTTCTAGAAACAATTTTGCAAATATAAAGTCCAGCAGCGAATAAAAAACAACCAGGCAGCCAGGCACAGTAAGTGGCTCACGCCTGTAATTCTAGTGCTTTGGGGGGCTGAGGCAGGTGATCACTTGAGGTCAGGAGTTCGAGACCAGCCTGGCCAACATGGTGAAACCCCACCTCTATTAAAAATACAAAAAATAGCCAGGCGTCCTGGCATGTGCTTATAATCCCAGTTATTCAGGAGGCTGAGGCAGGTGGATTGCTTAAACCTGGGAGATAGAGGTTGCAGTGAGTCAAGATCGCACCACTGCACTCCAGCCTGGGCTACAGAGTGAGACTCTATCTAAAAAAAGAAAAGACCAAAAAAAAAAAAAAAAAAAAAAAACCAGCCAGGCCACATGTGAGGTCAAAACACCACATGAGTAAAAAAAAGCAGAACTAACAAAAGTTGAAACAGACCTAAAGGAATTCCAGATATTGGAATTAGCAGACTAGACTTGCTTATCATATTCGAGAAGATTAAAAACAAGACATAATTTCAGCAGAGATCTGAAAACTACAACAAAGAACCATTACAAGAAAGGATTATTCCAGGCTAATCTCAATCATGAACATAGTTGTAAAAAATCCTATGCAAAATATTTACAAATAGAATCCAGCAATATGCAAATAGACAATAAGTAATGATCAAGTTGGGTGTTTTTTTCCCCCAGGAAAAGAAGATTGATTTAACATGCAGAAATAAACCATTGTAATTATCTATATTACCAGAATAGAGGAGAAAAAAATGTATAATCACATCAAAAGATGCAGAAAAATTTTGATTACATTCAGTATCCATTTGTTGTCAATGGAAAAAATAAAACTTCCTTAATTTGATAATGAGTATCTACAAAAAGCCTATTGTAAACACCGTAATTAATAATTAAATGTCAAAAACTTTCTTTTGATTTGTGGAATAGGGCAAGTATGTTGGCTAAGTCCTCTGGGAAGCAGATGTCAAGATGGATTTAGAAGTACAATGGATTTATTGGAGGCAATTCTCATGAAAGCTCAAGGGGGGAGGCAGCAAGAGAGGGCAGAGAAAGCTTCAGACCTCAATGCTGATCTGACCCCTGTGCAAGGAGAAGGGAAGGAAGAGGATAAGGTAGGAAGAGCAGTAAATTACAGTACAGCTCTGAGAATATCTTGACTAGCCAAATGGGGAGCTGTGGCTCAAAGATGTCCCATGGAGGAGTCCTACACTGGCCAAAAAGGTGAGTCCTTGCACCACTGCCAAGCCCATTAATTGATTGGAGGCTGCTCTGGAAATTTATGGCCTCAGCTCAAAAGCTGAAGGAGATGCTGAAGGTGCCTGCAGCTAGAAGCTGTGAGCCAACTGCACTCTCCAAGGCAGGTTTTTTTATTTTTATTTTTTGAGATGGAGTCTCACTCTCACCCAGGCTGGAGTGCAGTGGCATGATCTCGGTTCACTGCAACCTGCACCTCCCAAGTTCAAGGGATTCTTCTGCCTTCTTCCCTCTCTAGTAGCTGGGACTACAGGCATGCTCTACCATGCATGATTAATTTTTGTATTTTTTGTAGAAATGGGATTTCACCATGTTGGCCAGGCTGGTCTCAAACTCCTGAGCTCAGGTGATCCACCTGCCTCAATTTCCCAAAGTGCTGAAATTACAGGCATGAGCCAATGCACCCAGCCTCTGTTTTGAAGGAAGATATGAGAGGCTCATCTCCACATCTGCCACAAGAATATCCAATATCACCACTTCTATTCAATATCGTACTAGAGGTCCCATTCAGGGAATAAAGAATAGAAAAATACAGAGAAGAAATTTAGAAATTTAGAAAGAAACACTACTGATATTATTTGAAGATTTCGAAAATTTATAAATTTAGAAACACTACTAATGTTATTTAAAGGTTATATGGCTGTGTGCATACAATATTCTAAAGGAATATATAAATAAGTATTTAGAATAAGTGAGTTAAGCAATTTTGTTGCATATAATGTCTACTTAAAAAGTCAACTGTGGCCTGGAGCAGTGGCTCACGCCTGTAATCCCAGCACTTTGGGAGGCTGAGGTGGGAGGATCACAAGATTACAAGGCGGGAGGCAGATGTGGAGAGATGTGGGAGGATCACAAGGCCAGGAGTTCGAGACCAGCCTGACCAACATGGTGAAACCCTATCTCTACTGAAAACAGAAAAATTAGCTGGGCGAGGTGCCACACACCTGTAATCCCAGCTACTCAGGAGGCTCCGGCAGGAGAATCCCTTGAATCCGGGAGGCTCAGGTTGCAGTGAGCCGAGATGGCACCACTGCACTCCAGCCTGGGCGACAGATGGAGACTCCATCTTAAAAAAAAAAAAAAGTCACTTGCATCCTTAAATACCAGTAGCATAGAAAAATCAGGTATCAGGCCAGGTGCAGTTGTTCATGCCTATAATCCCAGCACTTTGGTAGGTTGAGGCAGGAGGATGGCTTGACCCCAGGAGATCAAGACCAACCTAGGCTAGGCAACATAGGTAAGACCCTGTCTCAACAAAAAATAAAAAATTGCCCAGGCATGGTGGCACATGCCTGTAGTCCCAGCTACTTAGAAGGCTGAGATGGAAGAATTGCTTGAGCCCAGGAGGTTGAGGTTGAAGTTAGCCATGCTGGTACCACTTCACTCCAGGCTTGGTGACAGAGAAAGACCCTGTCTAAAAAAAATTAAAAATAATAAACAATAAATAAAAATCAGGTATCAAGAAATACAATTTAAAAATGATGTGCAAGAGCTTTACACAGAGAAATGTAATACATTATTGAGAGAAATACACACACACCCCCGCAAATAAAAGAAGAAACAAACATGTTCACAAACTGTTAGAATAAATATTGCAAAAATGTCACTTCTCTGTATTAATCTATGGATTCAATACAATTCTATTCGCATTTTACAATTTTTGTTTTTAGAGACAAGGTGATTTAAAATTAAAGAGGTTGTACACATTGTCATGTTTCTTAGCTACTGGATATCACCTTTTATAAAGCGCATGTTCCAGTTGCTTGCCTATTTTTCCCTTTATTGTCTGTCTTTTTCTTATTGAATTATAGAAGTTCTATGTATCTTCCAAACACAAGCCCTTCTCATCATGTGTATTATAAATACCTTTTTCCAGTTTGTGGCTTGCTTTTCACCCTCTTAAGGAAATGTTTTAACTTTTTTCTTTATGTTAAATGCATTGTGTGTCTTGTTGAAGTAATCTTTCCCTATCCCAAGAACATGAGGGTATTATCTCTTATTATCCTCCACAAACTTTATTGTTTCACCTTGCACATTGAAGTCTGTGATCAACCTGTTATTAATTTTAGCATACAGTGGGAGGTAAGGTTGAGTTTTATTTTCTTTATATGAGGGTTCAATGTAAACTGGGTATTCTGGGCCAGGTGTGGTGGCTCACACCTCTGTAATCCCAGCACTTTGGGAGGCTGAGGTGAGCGGATTACTTGAGGTCAGGAGTTCGAGACCAGCCTCGCCAACATGGTGAAATCCCGTGTCTACAATAATACAAAAATTAGCCTGACGTGGTAGCACGTGCCTGTGCCTGTAATCCCAGCTGCTTGGGAGGCTGAGGCAGGAGAACTGCTTGAACCAAGGAGGTGGAGGTTGCAGTGAGCTGAGATAGCGCCACTGCACTCTGGCCTGGGCAACAGAGTAAGATCTACATCTATATCTGTATCTGTATCTATATCTATGGCATTCTGTATATGAATGTTGTAATAAGTTCTGTTATTTAGTAAAGTGTTTCTGCCCACTTTATTTCTCAAGAATACTTTGGCTATTCTTGGTCCTTCACATTTCCATATAAAATTTTAGAACCTGTTTATTACATTCCACTAAGTAAGAGAAAGAATAAAAAACCTGTTGGAGTTCTTATGAGAATTATATTGAAGCTGGGTGTGGTAGCCTGCGCCTATACTCCTAGCTATTTGGGAGGCTGAGGCAGGAGGATTGCTTGAGCCCAGGAAGTTGAGGCTGCAATGAGCCATGATCATGCCACTGCACTCCAACCCGGGTTTAGGGAGATCAAGGCTGCAGTGAGCTGTGATTGCACCACTGCACTCCAGCCTAGAGTGAGTGCCAGAGTGAGACCGTGTCTCAAAAAACACATTAAAAAAGTAAAACAACTAAAAAGAATACACCATCACTTGCATAGTAATCCTTCCATTTTTGCACAACCTGAGCTTAGTCATGAGGAAACATCAGACAAACAAGAATTGGGAGATATTTACAAAGGAACTGTATTTTTCACAAATGCCCGTGTGATGAAAGATAAATAAAAGCTGAGGAATTGTGCCATTATAAAGAAGACTAAAGACACATTAGAATAAAATGCATTGAGTCCTGGGTTGGATTTCATACTAGAAAACATAAAAATTGCTATAGAGGACATTTTTGAGACAATTGGTAAAATTCAAAGAGGGTCTATACATGGGACAATAGTGTTGTTTCAAAGTTAAATTTCCTGATTTTGGTAACTGTACTGTGGTTATATAAATGTCCTTGTTCTTGGGAAATAAACATACCTAATCATTTAGGATTAAGGAAACTGACATCTGAAATTTAGCCTTAAATGTTCAGAAATATAGAATATGTAACATGAATTACATAAGATAAATATAGATAGATAATAAAACAAATGAGGCAAATGTTTTTCATAGAGTAGATTGTTTAAAGACACTGTACTAGGCTTCAATGTAACCTATAAATTAACATTGATTTATGCAAAACAAGGATGTGAAAGCCCATGCAGCTATTCAATATACCTGGTCTCAGGTGTATGACCTCCCTCACTTCCTTTGCAAATCTCCATAGGCCCCTTCTATGGCGGGATACCAACTGCTTCTTAGACATTCTAGAAGTCCAGAGGTCTCTCCCAACTCATTAGTCTCATTGTGAATTGTAGAAAGCATATTACAGAGGGTCAATAAATTTTGGCCAATGGTAGTGATATTTGTAAGCAATAAAAGAAGGTTGGGTTGATCAGTCCGTTATAGAAATCATATGTGATAACAGTAATCTTGCTTTGTAAATCTGGCTTAATGGTTTCGAGCCACAATTTAAGGCTATTCATTCATATCATCAACTGAAGTTTAGAAGATACCATGGCCCACATAAAGGTAATCATTAATATCATTTTCCTGTACTTGTACTTGTCAGAGCCTGCCACGTCCATGTCCCATTTAACCTTCACACGCACAGATGCAGATTCTCTTTCTCAGCTGAAGCACCAGGAAAAACAGTTCAGAGTTACATTTTAAACTAATGGTCTATTGACTCCTAGTACTAGTTAATAGGCCGGGCTATCTCTACTTTTGCTGAAGAATAAAATCGTATAAAGTTCACTATAATATTTCTTCTTACAACAACAACAAAATTCTGTAGAAAGATCATTCCCACCCGATATGGTGCTCTTTAAATGGTCCACAGCTTAAAACGTATATGAGGTTATATACACTTGTATTTGCCTAAAGAAATTCTGGGAGAATAGACCCCAAACTAATAAATGAAAGTAATTCATTGTTTGTGAGGGCTGGAGAAATGAAAACTCTAGAGATGAAGGATTTTAAAAAGTATTCGCTGGGAGACATTTTCTATTTTTAAATTCATGAGCTATATGAATATGTTAACGATTGAGAAAGAAAACTCCCTGGCTATCTAGGCAGACTTCCCAAAGGGCACCTTTGACTTTGGAATCGTTTAGCTGTAGTTTTCTGCCCTGAAAGCCTCTTTTGTTATCCCCAGTCCATCCTGCAGGTGTGGTTGATAACAGATGGCAAAGGATAAGTGAAAGTTTATGAGGTTAAGTGCAAATAATGAATATGACCCTCTTTGCGGTTCTTCCTCAATCTTCCATTCAAACATAAACTCAGTTCATGAAGAATGAAGTTTGTGGCATTGCTCAAGAAGGGCAGGATTCAATAAAATTTTTTTAGGGCCAAATGGAAGTTTTTCAACTTTAATGATTTTTTTCTTTAATCATGTTAAAGGAAGCCCCAGAATCTCTTTTTAAAAAGTATTTGTAGCCTGGGCAACGTGGCGAAACCTCATCTCTACAAAAAATACAAAAAATTATCCAGGAGTGGTAGCATGCACCTGTAGTCCCAGTTACTCAGTAGGCTGAGGTGGGAGAATCATCTGAGTCCAGGAGGTCAAGGCTGCAGTGAGCCACTGCACTCCAGCCTGGGCAAGAGAGTAAGACCTATCTCAAAAAAGAAATCAAACTATTTTTTGTATCGTTTTTCTGATTACAAAGGTAAATTTGTTTGTTGTAGAAACTTTGGAATACATAAAAATTAAAGAGCACTAGTTCATTAATACATAAGTCATAGTTTAACAGGGTCTAAGTTAGCCTTCCATATTTTGAACCCATTTACAAAATAAGAAATAAATTTCAATTCGTTTGTAATGTGATGGTTTATGTTTTCTTTAGACAGGATGTGATGTACCAATCTGAGTGCTAGGAGGAACTACAGCCTCTTTTTTGAAATGGAAGATCATCGGCCCAAACTATAAACATGTTAGTCCAAAATTCATCTGGAATTTTGTTGTTTGGGATGTAAAACACAACATTCCCATAGAAACAATATAAAAATTATGGCTAGATTCTAAGGCAAGACAACAGACGTCCATGGAAGCCAGTGACTCAGAGCACCAACTGCCCAGCTGCGCTTCATTTGCACAGAAAAAGGGAGGCTAGAACATGTCTTTCCCTCAAAAAAAGCAAAACCAAAGTTTATGCAGAAAGTATTTTGTTATAGTGATATGATAAATATATAATGAGATAAACTTTTACTCCATTACTAGCAGGTTTATAGGCTTTTCCTTTCGCCTTTATTCACAATTTCTATTCTGCCTTTACTATTTGTTCTCAACCCTAATTTTGAATTCAAATAAATCACCTTCAGTTTCATTTATGGAATTTAAAAAGTTTAAAACATCTTATGTGTAGAAACAGAGTCATTATTTTTGCCATTTTCCTGAGAGTCTCTGAAACTTCTGGGCTGTAGAGTGGTCTGAGTGTCTCCTCCTTCAAACAATAAAAATCATCCCAATATGACCACCACGGAAAACAAAAGCAGCAACACAGCGATGACAATAACCAAAAACTGTAGTTGTTCCTGGTAGTAGATCCCTGACTCTGTTCCAGGTATTATGTTTTGTTTTGTTTTGTTTGTTTTTTGAGCTGGAATCTTGTTCTGCTGCCAAGGCTGGAGTGCAGTGGCGTGATCTCGGCTCACCACAACCTCCACCTCCCAGGTTCAAGCAATTCTCCTGCCTCAGCTTCCCAAGTAGCTGGGACCACAGGCATTCACCACCACACCCCGCTAATTTTCCTTTGTATTTTTAGTAGACAGCGGGTTTCACCATGCTGGCCAGACTGGTCTCGAACTCCTGACCTCAGATGATCTGCCTGCCTTGGCTTCCCAAAATGCTGGGATTATAGGTGTGAGCCACCATGCCCAACCCATGTACTATGTCCTAAAAGGCAACTTTTTTTTGGCTTAAACAGCAGGAAGTTATTGTCTACCAGTTGCGAAGCCTGTTGGTCCAAGATTAGGCTGTCCACAGGCTTGGCTTCTCCTGAGGCTTTGCCTTGGCATACAGATGGCCGCCGCCTTGCTAGGTCCTTATAAGGTCTGCCTTCTGTGTGTATGTGCAACCCTGGTGTCTCTTCATGTGTTCAAATTTCCTCTCCTTAGAAGGACACCAGTTGAATTGGATTAGAACCCACCCATATGATCTCATTTTCACTTGCTTACATCTTCAAAGGCCCTTTCTCCAAATATAGTCACATTCTGAGGTGCTCGGGCTTAGGGCTTCAACATATGAATTTAGGAGTGGACACGGTTCAGCCCATAATGGGTGGTATAATCTTGCACTTCATCTCCACGTCAAAACCCAATCGCTTTATTTAATTAATTTATTTATTTGGAGGTGGAGTCTGGCTCAGTCGCCCAGGCTAGAGTGCAGTGGCGCAATCTCGGCTCACTAAACCTCCACCTCCCAGGTTCAGGCGATCCTCCATCTTTAGCCTCCCAAGTAGCTGGGATTATAGGCGCACACCACCACGCCTGGCTAGTTTTGCATTTTTAGTAGAGACGTGGTTTCACTATGTTGGCCAGGCAGGGTCTCAAACTCCTGAGCTCAGGTGATCCATCCATCTCAGCCTCCCAAAGTGCTAGGATTATAGGCATGAGCCACCATGCCCGGCCCTCCAACCCCTTTAAATAGCTGATTAAATGCCCGGCCTAGGCTGGATCCTCTGGGAGTCTGGAAACAGGAAGAGATACTGCCTGATCTGTGCTGATGGCTTAACTGGGTGAAGAATAAAACTGAGTTGGGTCTGTGTGTTCGAGGCAGGTCCACAGATCTATAGCAGCAGCAGAACTTATTATGTGGCAGGCACTGCTCTAAGTACTTTAAATGTATAATTTTCTTTATTTCTCCCAATAACCCTAGGAGGTAAGTTTTTTTTTTTTAAATTTATAGAACTTAATGGTAGAAGAGGTAAGTATTATTATTACCTCCAATTTATAATTATGAAAGGAAAACAAAGAGAAGTTAAATAATTTACACAGTGTCATAAAATGCTTGCTTTACATAAAGAAGCAGAGAAAACTATAAAAGAGAGATGAAGAAGAAGGAGAAGGAGAAGGAGGAGAAGGGGAAGGAGAAGGAAGAAGAAGAAGGAGAAAGAGGAGGAGGAGGAGGAGGAGGAAGGGGAAGTGAGGGAAAGAGAGAAAGAGGCTGTGGGTATTACACAAATTCACAGAAACCAGATAGGGCAAATCGGAGAGAGGAACAGACAGCTAGCAAGGTAGACATTGCTCTTCTATTTTAAGGTAGACTAAGCTGGTGGTGTGGGAGAAGTGGGTGTTCTCAATCATGACAATTTGGGTAATAATGAGTGTCCTCAGTTGTAGTCACTAGCTAGTGACATCTAAGCATGCCTGGTGATGGGTGTGATGTGCTTGTCACAATGCCCCATGCAAAATAAACACTCAGCAAATAAATGATAATATGATTGCTTTTCACTCTTCTTGAGCAGCTTAAACTAAGCAATCAGAAAAGTTAGGCGTACAGTCTTCCAGTCGACAAATATTGAGTATGAACTCTGTGCCAGGCCCCGTGCTAGGTAGCGGGAATAAGCCCCTAAGAAGGCTGACTCACACTCTGGGCTCCTGGAGCTCGAGGCCTGGGGGAGACAGAGAGAAGGAGATAGGCAATTACCCCTCAGTGTGAGATGGGCCAGGGAGGCTGAGATGTGATGGGAGTGCCCAGGCCAGCACCTTCCAGACTTTGGGAATTATGGAAAAGCTCCCTGGCAGAAGAGACTTCCATTATGAGCCTCAAAGGACATGTAGACTTTCACTTGTTTGCTGGTTTAATTTTCATATATTAATTAAGAACCTCAAGTCCTAAGCATTGTCCTCAAGCTAGGAATGCAACAGCAGCAGAGAAAGTGTAACCCAGCCCCAATGAGACATACATGTATTGGGGGGGAGACAGACATTAAACAAGTCATTCATTATTCCAGGGGTGGCTGGGGAAAGGAGGAGGGTGTTCCAGTAGAAGAACAAGAGACGGCGGCCCAGGGTGGGCGGAGCTGCTGCAAGTCTCTGCTGAGCAGTGGTGAGAGATGAGCCGGAGAAGCAGGTTTCGATCAGAAGCAGCCTGAAGCCCTTTCGTGGGGTTTGGGCTTTATCCTGCCGTGGCCACAGGGCTGGGATGGTGGTGATGGCGGCGGTGGTGGTGCTTCCCTTTAGGGAGCAATCAAACCTGCATTTTATTTTATTTTATCTTATTTTATCTTATTTTATTATTTTATTTTATTTTTTGAGATGGAGTCTTGCTCTATCACCCAGGCTGGAGTACAGTGATGCAACCTCAGCTCACTGCAACCTCCGCCTCCTGGGTACAAGCAATTCTCCTGCCTCAGCCTCCTGAGTAGCTGGGATTACAGGAATGCACCACCACACCTAGCTAATTTTGGTATTTTTAGAAGAGATGGGGTTTCACCATGTTGGCCAGGCTGGTCTCAAACTCCTGACCTCAGGTGATCCGCCTGCCTCCATCTCCCAAAGTACTGGGACTACAGGTGTGAGCCACCATGCCTGGCCTAAACCTGCATTTAGAGTTCATCAGGACTGCTCTGTGCATGCCGCTTTGGAGGAGGGGGATCCGTTGGGAGACTGTTGCAGCGGGCCGGGTAAGAAGAAGGAATCCTGGGCTGCACTGCCCAGAGAGGATGGAGTAGAGAATTATCTCCTCCCACTCCCCCCTCCTATAAGAAGGGATTCCTCCTTCTCTTCCTCTCTTTCTCCTATTCCCTCACAACATTGAAATGAAGAGGCCACCCGCTTTCCCCACTCCTGGACAGCAAAGACTTTGTGCCTCCCTCCCGAGCCTGGGACAGAAAGACTCCTCTCTTCCGCTTTCTGGCAATGAGAGGGGATTCCTTTTGCCTTTAATTCTTCTCCCCTTCACTGCAAGAGCGTCAAACTCGGGGTCAGGAGACAAAAGCAAATCTTAGGTACCACCTTCATTGTAGCTCCTTGACCACTGAAATGGGTACAGCTGGAGAAGAAGGGAGGGGCGTCCTGGGCTGGCAGCTAGAGACCTGGGTTTTATTCCCAATGCTACCATGCTACCACCCAATCTTCTTACTTTTTTTTTTTTTTTTGAAACAGGGTCTTGCTCTGTCATCCAGCCTGGAGTACAGTGGCACAATCATAGCTCAATGCATGCAGCCTCAACCTCCTGAGCTCAAGCTACTCTCCACCTTCAGTCTCCCGAGTGGTTGGAACGACAGGCGTGCACCCCCATACCCGGCTAATTCTGTAGAGATGGGATCTCACTTTGTTGCCCAAGCTGGTCTCGAACTCCTGGATTCAAGGGATCCTCCCACCTTGGCCTCCCAAAGCGTTGAGATTACAGGCAGGAGCCACATTACCCTGCCTACCCAATCTTCCTAAAAAAGGCACAACAATTTCCCTATTCCCCAGTTAACTCCTTGGCAAAGGCAGAGGATGCGTGAAAAGCTTGTGGCCTGTAGACTAGATATCAGAATTGATCCACAGAAAAGAACCTCTTTTCAGAAGCCGTGTTTACCTTGGGGTTTGATGAAGAACATAAGAGGCTGGATTGGTGCTATTTAATATTTGTTCCAGGACTGGTATTTGCATTTACAGTGAAATGACTTGAGGCACATTATTTACAGTTAACTCTGAAGCTCAGGGGAAGGGGAATAATCCACTGAGTTAGAAGGCAAATATACCAGACTGATCATGAGTAAAACAAAGCCCGGGTGATCAGCTGTTCCTCTTATTCACTAGCTCTATCTAGTGAAAATGGTTGCACATTTTCAAGTGGATTTTTAAAAGCTATTCTCAATGCTTTTAAAGGTTTTACAACCTCAGGGGAACAATGCAAGCAATTGAACCACACAATAAACAGTAAACAAAATTGCCCCCCAATGAAAAGCTAATGGTCTTTGAGAATACTCTACAACAGACTCCACTTAGCAGCTAATAGTCTCCTGCTAATGGTCAATTCACTTTCAGCAATAAGAACACAGGCAAACGGCCTCATAAATTTTAAAGAACAAAGGGTGCAATAAATGGACTGCAAATCACCCCATTCTCTGTAAGCAGCACTCTCAGGAGTGAATTTCCAGTTGCTAATGACCAGCATATTGGACAAGTGGAGATTTTCCTACTAAGGGACCAGAGAAGGTGACAAAAGATAATGGTTTTCACAAAGAGGACTAGAAGCTGGGGAAATTAAGTCCTTGGGTCTGTAGCACCGTTTGAGCTGTGAAAGTCGTTATGACCAGAAAATTGTCTAGCCTTGTCTGTGGTAGCCTGAGAAGCTGCTCTCAGACTGCTTGCTGTTTGCTTTAATGGTGTATTGCCATCAGAAGCACACACACTGCTAGAACCAAAAATCCTGGAGAGATTTAACAAAATCCACCAACCTTTCAGGGAGGATACATAAAAACACCTTTTTTTGCATTTTGATCTTGTGGGTACTTCAGAAATGCCATTTGATTCATGATAGTAAGTAGCCTAAATGAATGCAATAATATGTGAATTGATTAAATTCTATATCAAAAAGATATAAATTCTGTATCTAAGAAAGGAATAACTAGAGTAGGAAAATAGAAATATTGTGAAAACGTTTTTGCAATAGACTGAATATGTTTTCCCAAAATCCTTCCCCTTCCCTTCCCTTCCCTTCCCTTCCCTTCCCTTCCCTGCCCTGCCCTGCCCTGCCCTGCCCTGCCCTGCCCTCCCCTCCCCTCCCCTCCCCTCCCTTCCCCTTCCCTTCCCTTCCACGGTGTCTCACTCTGTTGCCCAGGCTGGAGTGCAGTGAGCCTTGACTCACTGCAACCTCCGCCTCCTGAGTTCAAGCAATTCTCGTGCCTCAGCCTTTCTAGTAGCTGGGATTACAGGCACCTGCCACTGTGCCCAGCTAATTTTGTATTTTTAGTAGAGATGGGGTTTCACCATGTTGGCCAGGCTGCTCTCAAACTCCTGACCTCAGGTGATCCACCCGCCTCGGCCTCCGAAAGTACTGGGATTACAGACGTAAGGCACCAAGCCCAGCCTGCTCCCAAATTCATATGTTGAAATCCTTCCCCCTAAGGTGATAAGATTAGGAGATGGGGCCTTTGGGAGGTGATTAGTTCATGAGGGTAGAACCCTCATGAATAGGATTAGTGCCCTTATTATAAAAGGGATCCCAGAGAACTCTCTTGCTTTCTCTCTACCATATGAAGATGAAAAGACTGCAGTCTGTTACACAGAAAAGCACTCATCAGAACCCAATCACGCTGGCACCTTGATGTTGAACTTCCAGACTCCAAAACTATGAGAAATAAAGTTCTGTTGTTTATCAACCACCCTGCCCTGTCTATAGTACTTTGTTATAATAGCCTGAATTGACTAAGACAATTATGGAGCTAGAAAGAACTGTGAGATCTTCTTATGGTCGAAGGAGCTGAAACTTAGGCTTTGCCCTGAAATTTCCCTCTTTTTTCCCCTGCATCATTAGTTATTAATTTTCCCTTTCTTTGATCCTAGGTTAAAGAAAATCCTCTCTTCACCCTATATTCTGCTCCAGTTGTGTCTCATTTTTCTGTTGTCCTTTTCATCAAAACTCTCCCTAAAGACTTGTTATGCTTTGTCTTGGCTTCCTCTCCTTTTATCTCTCTTGAACCTGCTTCACTCAGACATCTGACCCAAAACTCCACCAAAATTGCCCTTGTCAAATCCACTAGGCAATCTTTAGTCTTCATTTTATTGACAAGTCAAGAGCATTTCAACCAGTGGATCACTGCCTCTTTCCTGAACTGCTTTCTTCGCTTGGCTTTCATGATAGCTAATGCAGAGTCCAGGTAGATGGCAAGTGCTTTGGTTTGAAAGTGTCCCTGGCAGATGGTGTGTTGCAAACTTCATTGCCACTGTGGTAGTGTTAAAAGGTGGGGCTTTCTGAAGGTGACTGGGTCATGAAGGTGGAGCCCTCATGGTGGATTAATGCCATTATTGTGGGTGTTTGGCCCCCTTTTCCTCTCTGTCTCTCACACTCTCTTCTTCTCTCACTCTCACCCTCTCTCACCCTTCCATCTTTTGCCCTGCCAAGGGACAATTTTCCAGATGCCAGTACCACAGTCTTGGACTTACCAGCTTCCAAAATTGTGATAAACAAATTTATTTTTAAAGTAAATTACCCAGTCTTGAGTATTCTAAGACAACCACCAATGACTCCTGCTTTCTTTTCCATTAAGAAGAGCTCTTTTTGGAGTATAGAAGTAATAGGCCTTGCATTTCCCAAACTTTTTTCTCCCTAGGTAGGGGTAACAGAATTTGAAGTTAGGTGGTTAAGAAGTGCCTTCTTTACTCTTCCCCATCTAGCTCCAGGTGGATGCCCAGGGTGACTTTGGAAGACTCTGTCAGCCTGGGTACCTGAATAACTGTGTGGAGCAGAGCCCCTTGTGGTGTGTCAGATGAACTTCAGACGTACAGCACAGCATCAGAGTTTCTCCTTCTGCTCATTGATGAGCATCTGCTTCAATCTTCCTTATTGACAAACCAGCTGTCTTTGCTTCTCAATCCACGTAGTAGGCAGCCTACAAAGCGGCTAACTGTAGCACCTAGGGTCACATGTTTCAGCTCCAAAACATTTAATTGACTGAATTCCTAATTCTCAGAAAAGAATCTGCTTGGTCCAAATAAGGTCAAGTGTCTACCTCTGGTCCAATCAGCTATGACCAGAGAGATGTCCCTGAAATATCATCTTGGTGGTTGAAGATCTGCTCTGTGACCTTGTGCATCAGAGCATGGGGAGAGGTTTCAGGAGAGTTTCTGTGTGAGTGGGCAAACTATTAAGTGCCTACTCTACATCCCAATATTTCACTGTTTTTCCCTTTCTCTAGCCCCATCTCCCATCCCTCCACACTCCATCCCATCCACCCTAAATACTCTTTTACTTTCTTGAATCCTCTTGGGATGTCCTGCAACCCCAGTAATCTTCTCTGGTCAAGTTTGCATATTTTCCTATATTCAGTGCCTCAGAGTCAGATCTTGGAATCCTCTGATGTCTCCAGACCATTTGTCTTCTGTCCTTGTATAAAGTCATCAGCTCCTTTGAGTTCTACATCATTTGGCTATGCCTTTCTCTCTCTTCTCTTTCTGCTATCTAACCACCTCCCAGGTATCCACTTTCATTCATCAAATATTTTACCACCTGTCTCAAAGCTTCCTCTTCAATTTCAGCTCCTGTTCTTTTCTGGGTGACTTCAGCTTTCAGATAGCAGGTACATCCCACACCTTGCATTTTCCATGTATTGAACACCTCTACTTTATGACCTTCTTGTCCTCTCTATTTTAGTCTACCACATCCATGGCCACGCTCGAACTTTGTTCTCATCTGAAATTGTACCTTGGAAATCTTGAACATCTCAGTCTGTAATGGCAGGTTTCTGATTTTGAAATTCTTGCCCTTAGTTCCTCTCAACAGAATTGTTTTCGGTTTTGCTCTGCTCCACCCTTGGTTTCTTTCCTTACCCACTTTAGACTCCGTGAACCATCATTTCAACTACTCTTTTTTCAATACCTTCAGCTCCCTTTCCCCTTCTTCTTCCATTTTACCAGCTTTGAAAATCCCCAAATCTGGATGAATACAAGAAGGTGTCCTGTTCCCATCAACCCAAATATAATGACTTTATAGCAGATTTTTGCCTGCTTAATACCCCGCAGAGGCTCTCTAATGCCTCAGGATAATGTTCCAATTCAACATGGCGGCAAAGCTCCTGAAGACCTGGCCTCTACTTATGGCTCCAACTTTGTCCCTCACTTTGTTTTCTCCACTGCAACTGTACTGAGCTCTCTCCTGTATCTTCCACACCCACATCTCTGCACTGGCTTTCATACCTACCTGGAAATCTTTTCTCCCAGCTAATGCTAACTCTTCCTTCAGTTCTTAACATAAACATAATTTTCTCCTTAGTCTTTCTCCTGAGGTTTCTATAACTCTTCCTCAAAAATCTGCCTTTACTTGCAGTCTCTGAATCATAGAGCTTGTCATTTTTATGCAATGGTTTGGTTTTTTCATATACCCTGAGGACCAAAGAGGCACCGTACCTTGTCTGTTCATCATATTCACATTTCCAGCACAGATTCTGGATCAAAGTAAGTTTTTTTTGTTGTTGTTTAGACAGGGTCTTACTCTATTGCCCAGGCTGAAGTGTAGGGGCGTGATCTCAGCTCCCTCTGCCCCCCGGGCTCCGTCCCCTGGGCTCAAGTGATTCTCTTGCCTCAGCCTCCTGAGTAGCTGGGATTACAGGCATGTACCACCACATCCAGCCAGTTTTTGTATTTTTAGTAGAGATGGGGTTTCGCCATGTTGGCCAGGTTGGTCTCGAACTCCTGACGTCATGATCCACCCGCCTCAGCCTCCCAGAGTGCTGGATTACAGGCGTGAGCCACCGCGCCAGGCCTCCAAAGTAAGTCTTAATGAATATTACATAGAACTCACCTTGGCCTCCCAAAGTGCTGGGATTATAGGTGTGAGCCACTGCACCCAGCCCAAAGTAAGTTTTTTTTGTTTGTTTGTTTGTTTGTTTGTTTGTTTTTGAGATGGAATCTCTCTCTGTCACCCAGGCTGGAGTGCAATGGCATGATCTCGGCTCACTGCAACCTCCGCCTCCCGGGTTCAAGCGATTCTCCTGCCTCAGCCTCCCGAGTAGCTGGGATTACAGGTGCGCACCACTACGCCCAGCTAAGTTTTTGTATTTTTAGTAGAGACGGGGTTTCACCATGTTAGCCAGGATCGTCTCGATCTCCTGACCTTGTGATCCACCCACCTCAGCCTCCCAGAGTGCTGGATTACAGGCGTGAGCCACCGCGCCAGGCCTCCAAAGTAAGTCTTAATGAATATTACATAGTATTCAAATGAATGAGTGGGCGTAGAAGGTAAGAAGATAAGGTTCCCTCAATGTTTTTTAGAGCAATATCTGACATTCGAAAAATTGTACATTATCATTTTTTATTTTTCTTTCTTTCTCTCTTCTCTTTCTTTCTTTTTCTCTCCCTTTCTTTCTTTCTTCTTTCTTTTTCTTTTTTTAATGCAGTCTTACTGTATCGCCCAGCCTGGAATGCAGTGGTGTGATCTCAGCTCACTGCAGTCTCAACCGTCCAGGTTCAAGTGATCCTCCTACCTCAGCCTCCCGAGTATGTCTACTGGTATGCACCATCATACGTGGCTAATTTTTTTTTCTTTTTTTCTTTTTAGAGACAGGGGTTTCACCATGTCATCCAGGTTGGTCTCAAACTCCAGAGCTCAAGTGATCTGCCTGCCTCAGCCTCCCAAAGTGCTGGGATTACAGGCATGAGCCACTGTGCCTGGTCATTATTTTCTTTTTCTTTTTTTTTTGAGACAGAGTTTTGCTTTTGTCACCCAGGCTGGAGTGCAATGGCGCAATCTTGGCTCACTGCAACCTCCGCCTCCCAGATTCAAGCGATTCTCCTGCCTCAGCCTCCCAAGTAGCTGGGATTACAGGCACCTGCCACCACGCCCAGCTAATTTTTGTATTTTTAGTAGAGACAGGGTTTCACCATGTTGGTCAGGCTGTTGTTGAACTCCTGATCTCCAGTGATCCGCCTGCCTCGGCCTCCCAAAGTGCTAGGATTACAGGCGTGAGCCACCGTGCCCGGCCTTATTGATTTATTAATTTGTTGAGCACAGGCAAGTTAGACGCTAAGAATACCAACATAGAAAAAGCACAGAACCTGCTTCATGGGACTTACTGGGTAGAAACAGAGGATCGGATGAGAAAATGGGTAATTACAACATGATGTCATGTGCTATAACAGAGGTAAGCACAGGCTTCCATGGGTGCCAAGGAAGGTTCTCTAACCCAGCCTGCAACGGTAAGGGAAAGTTCCCCAGACGTAATGGCACCAGAGCTTAGTCTTGAAAGAACAGGAATTACAGAGGAGAAGTGGGGATGGTTGAGGGCATTCCCATCAAAAAACCTAGAGAAGACCGAGTGTGGTAGGATGACAGGTGCCTGCCATCACATCTGGCTAATTTTTTGTATTTTTAGTAGAGACGGGGTTTCACCATGTTGGCCAGGCTGGTCTCGAACTCCTGACCTCAGGTGATCCACCTGCGTTGGCCTCCCAAAGTGCTGGGATTGCAGGCGAGAGCCACTGTGGCTGACCCTGATTTTAAATTTTCAATGTGAAGGAAAAGTGTTTGGCGTTTTTTTTTCCCTCTGATAGTCATAGCTCTTAGAGCAGACAGGATGCCAGACCCTGCATCTCCTTCTTCGAACTGCGTAACAACCCTGTGTTATGTTCAGCCTTCCCATTGTATAGGTGAAAAGTGAAATTTAGAAAAAATGACGGTTTGCTAATGATCGCAAAGCTCATAAAGTTCTGCCAGACATTGGATATATCATTTCCATAAAAGCTATCCATGTGTTCATTTGCAAATGAATAAATATTTGCTTATTCAGCAAGTATTTACTGAGTCATATGCTTTCCTTAACACTGAGAACACAAAAATATACAGACTGCACTACATACAAGTATGAGAATATCACATGTACCCCCCCAGTATAGACAACTATTATATATCAATTTTTAAATTTAGGCAGAATAAAATATTCATGACAAATAATAACAGTAGCCTCTTTCTCCTTCCTTCCTTCTTTCCTTCCTTTGCTTTCTTGCTTTCTTTTATTTCTTTTTCTTTTTTTTTTGAGACAGAGTCTCACTCTGTCACCCAGGCTGGAGTGCAGTGGCGTGATATCAGCTTGCTATAACCTCCCAGGTTCAAGCGATTCTCCTGCCTCAGCCTCCCAAGTAGCTGGGACTATTGGTGCCTGCCACCACGCCCAGCTAATTTTTATATTTTTAGTAGAGACAGGGGTTCACTATATTGGCCAGGCTGGTCTTGAACTCCTGACCTTGTGATCTACCCGCCTCGGCCTCCCAGTGCTGGGATTGCAGGTGTGAGCCACCGTACCCGACCTATTTCTTTTTTTTTGAGACAGGGTCTCACTCTGTCGCCCAGGATGGAGTGTAGTGGCACAATCTCTGCTCACTGCAACCTCCGCCTCCTGGGCTCAAGCAGTCCTCCCACCTCAGCCTCCCGAGTAGCTGGGACTATAGGCTTGTCCCACCATTCCCAGCTAATTTTTGCATTTTTTGTCAAGACAGGGTTTCTCCATGTTGGCCGGGCTGGTCTCACACTATT
This sequence comes from Papio anubis, assembly GCF_008728515.1. NCBI lineage: Eukaryota > Metazoa > Chordata > Mammalia > Primates > Cercopithecidae > Papio > Papio anubis. The sequence continues at coordinate 50,357,068 of NC_044994.1, forward strand.
GGCCTCAAGCAATCCACCTGCCTCGGCCTCCCAAAGTGCTAGGACTACAGGTGTGAGCCACCATGCCTGGCTAGCCCATTTCAAAACATTCCCAGTCTTTCAAAAATTAGGAAGTCCTGAGGGGAATAGAAAAGATTCAAACCCTCCACAAATTAATTTTGATACATCCTTGACTGTCTACTACTACTAATCTTATTTTTGCTAAGAACATCTTTTTTCAGTCCACAATCAGAAAACATTCCTTTGACAACTTCTATGACTATTCATATTGAAGGAAATACTGAAAAAGAATCCTAGAATAAGCAAAATTCATTTTTAAGAAAAAGAGAGAGGCAATTAGAATGGACTTTTATGCTTCATAAAACTTTTCTTTTTCTATTTTTTTTTTTTTTTTTTTTTTGAGACAGAGTCTTGCTCTGTTGCCCAATGCAGCGTCGCAATCTCAGCTCACTGCAACTCCATCTCCAGGTTCAAGTGATTATGGTTCCTCAGCCTCCTAAGTAGCTGGGATTTACAGGTGTGTGCCGCCATGCCAGGCTAACTTTTATGTTTTTAGTAGAGATGGGGTTTCACTGTGTTGGCCAGGCTGGTCTCGAACTCCTGACCTCAAGTGATCCACCTGCCTCCACCTCCCAAAGCACTGGAATTATGGGCGTGAGCCACCGTGCCTAGCCCCAGCACAAAAATTTTTGATAGCTCCATGTTCCTTTATGATCTTGAATGATAATACATAATTTTACAAAACTGTCATTAGTATGTATACAATTTGGTGATATTTTAAATGCAACACATTTTCACCAACAGTTTTCTAAAGTGTAGTGGAATATGCAAGTGTTTTGCTTTTGATACTACACAATGTTGCCAGGCACAATCACTTAAAAAAAATACTGACCCATGAAGTTTAGCTACTGAAGTTTCCTTAGAGAATATTTGGACCTAATGTACTATTGTGTGCTTGAGGAAGCTGAAGACTAGAACTTGCCCACACCTCGTGTGGGGCTCATTCCCTGCACACTGCTTCTGAAAAGAGGATGAGAGCCTGGTGAGTCTGACTTCCCTGAACTGGGCCTGAAGCTGGAGGTATGGTATGGAGAGAGGTAAGGAACTTCAGTAGTGAGAATTCCGGGATCATCCATGCTGTGGCTCTGCAGTTCTTGCTGCAAATTCTCAGTTCATTTAGATAAGAAAACAGCAGTGGAACAGGTGAGATGTCCACACAGGGTCAGGATTCATGGCAGAGGCAGAATATATTTGTGCACCTTTTCCTGGGTGCCCTTCGAGGTATGCGACAGTTGTTAGATGAAGGGAGAAGTTCTTCGTTGCTCGGGAACTTCATTCTCTCTAACCCTCAACTGTATCTGAAGACTCATAACATCATGGAATTGTAGCTGGGGGAGATGTTGGAATCAGGGCGGGAGGAGCAGGTAGCTCTGTGGTTTCCAAAAGCCACTGTAGAGGATCAATCAGCAGGTTTGGGGTGGAGCCCCAGAATCTGGAGTCTAACTTTCAAAAGCTCTTTAAGTGTTTCTGATGAGAAACTGGTTAGGAAAACAGTGAAGTAGACCACCCTCCCACCTGGGCAGGGAGTCACTTCCATTCAGTGGAAAGCCCATGACAATGTGAGGAAGGATTAAATATTTCCAATGACAGAGAACTCCAGTTTCTGAAAGTTAGTCCCTGCGGGAAATCACCCACCCCATATGAAAAAAAAAGTTTTCCTTTTATTCCAGTTTAGCTATGGCCAGTAGTTGTTTGAAAGGAATTTATACCTCTGCAAAGAAGTCACTACAAACTATCTTACAAATACTAAAATCTACTCCTTGAATCAGTTTAGCAAAATGCCTTAGAAATGCTCATACCCTTTGACCTGATAATTCCATTTCTGGGATATTATCCTAAGGAAATAATCAAAAATATTTTTAAAAGGAAATCATCTATGAACAGTTTTGTTTATTGCACCATTATTCATACTGGAGCAAACAACAACAATAACGATGACAACAGCTCTATTAGAAATCTGTTAGGTAATTGGAGAATGGTTAAGTAATGTTTGGCATGTCAACTCAATGAAATATTATGTGACCACTTAAAAGGATTTGACAGAGTTTGAAACTATGCGAAAAATAGCTTCTCTTACCCTGAGTGAGCCATGATTGCATCACCGCAATCCATCCTGAGTGACAGAGCAAGACCCTATCTCAAAAAATAAATTAATAAAATAAAATAATTAAAAAGTAAGACAAATTTGAGACCAGGTCCAGTGGCTCACACGTGTAATCCCAGTACTTTGGGAGGCTGAAGTGGGAGGATCACTTGAGGCCAGGAGTTCAAGACCAGCCTGAGAAACATACTAAGACCCCACTCCCGCTCACCCCATCTCTATTAAAAAAAAAAAAAAAAAGCAGAATGTGGTGGTTTATGCCTATAGTCCCAGCTACTCAGGAGGCTGAGATAGGAGGATTGCTTGAGCCCAAGAGTGAGAGGTTACAGTGAGCTCTGGTTGCACCACTGCACTCCAGCCTGGGTGACAAAGTGAGACCCTGTCTCATAAAGAAACTTTAAAAATCACCCAGATGATGAGACTTTTTTGAATAGAACTTTAGAGTATTCCATTTAGAAATTATCATTTTCTAATGTGCCCTAGCTGGGCACAAAGGCTCATGCCTATAATCCCAGCACTTTGGGAGGCTGAGGCGGGCAGATCCAGAGGTCAGGAGTTCGATACCAGCCTGGCCAACATGGTGAAACCCTGTCTCTACTAAAAATACAAAAATTAGCAGGGCATGGTGGCAGGCTCCTGTAATCCCAGCTACTCAGGAGGCTGAGGCAGAAGTATCGCTTGAACCTGGGAGGCAGAGGTTGCAGTGAGCCAAGGTCGCGCAACTGCACTCCAGCCTGGGTGACAGAGGGAGACTCTGTTTCCAAAAAAAAAAAAAACCAGAAATGATGTCCCAGAAAATAAATGTACACTGAGATGAGAAAATCGTGAAAATGTCAAAGTGTTAGAAGAGAAGATCATCTAGATCTGTGGATCCTGACTTTGGCTGCACATTGGAATTACCTGGTGAGTGGTTGGTAAATCTTGATTCCTGGCCACACCTAAACAATCAAATCAATAAAAATTTTTAAATTAAAAAATTTGAATAAAACATATGATAGAAATTTTGTAAAATAAATACAACTCCATAAAGGAAGGAATTTCTTTCTTCTTTTCTTTTGATTTCTTTCCTTTAAAAAGAAATCAAAATATAAAAGTGGTTGATTTGAATGACAGAGATGTAGGCAATTAATTTTTATCTTCAAGGGCTTTCTTTTCCAAGTTTATTTGCTAACCATTGCTCAGATAATAAAAATGATATAACAAGCAATTAATAAAATTACCATGTAGAAAAATTCCAACTTTAATAAAGTGTACCTTAATTTATTAATTAAGGGTGTGGTGCAAGCCCTTCCAGTGACCGGCTTCCTCTCTGAAACTAACATGCTGCTCTCTCAACCTTGCTGACCTGCTCTCTGTGCTTTCTTGCTCCTCTCATTGTTTTTTACTTTTGTTTTGTTGTTGTTGTTGTTTTGCGTTTTGTTTGTTTGTTTGTTTTTTGAGACAGAGTCTCGCTCTGTTGCCCAGGCTGGAGCACAGCGGTGCCATCTCAGCTCACTGTAAGCTCCGCCTCCTGGGTTAAGCAATTCTTGTGCCTCAGCCTCCCGAGTAGCTGAGACTACAGGCACCTGCCATGACATCCAGCTAATTTTTAAAATATTTTTAGTAAAGACAAGGTTTTGCCATGTTGGCCAGGCTGGTCTCGAACTCCTGGCCGCAAGTGATCCACCTGCCTTGGTCTCTCAAAGTGCTGGGATTACAGGTGTGAGCCCCCACACCCGGCCAGGAACATTGTTAAAAGCCCACTCGCAAAGTCCAGTATTACAGAGCCAGCGTAATATTGAGGCTAGACCAGGGCAACAGAGAACCCCTCCTAACCCCCACCATGAGCCTAACAGCATGTACCAAGCAGTAATAGTCTATGACTAGGGAAGGACAAAGGCAAGCAGGAAGGTCCTCTCTGTGGCCCAGTTGGCAGAGATAGCTAAAAGTTGAAGGTGGGGCAAGAATATCCCCTCACCTCCCATCTGAATCACAGCCCAAGCTAGAAGAATTTGAAACTGGTTTGTGCACTGAAGGAAACCATAGCAACAACAAACCCAAACCCCCTCAACTCCTGACTAGACTGACTCAACCCTCCACACTAATGACCTATCATAAAAAGTGTGCCCATTTCAGACATAAATACTACTTACTTCAGTGTCTACTGTCCTATAAATGATGCCAGGTATTCAATAAAAAATTATGAGATATCAAGGAAGCATTAAACACAAAAAGCAAACAAACAAACTCCCAAGAGATAAAGCAATCAATAGCAAGAGATTGATATATGAGCAATATTTTGAAACTATCAAGCAAGAATTTAAAATAATTAGGATTAATGGGTTAAAATATCTGATAATAAAAAATGAACAACATACATGAACAGATGGGGAATTTCAGCAAAGAGATGATAATTATAAGAAAGAGTCAAGAAGGAACATCTACAAAACAGCAAAGCAAGGAACTCCAAAATTTCACTACTCCATTAAAGCAATGAGAATATTGTCTAAACTTTTATAACTATGAAAATTAACTAAAGGCTTCCAACATGCTGAGAACTGAAAATATTGAGATGCACCTATTTAAGAAAAATGGCTGAGGCTGGGTGCAGTAGCTCACGCCTGTAATCCCAGCACTTTGGGAGGCCAAGGTAGGTGGATCACTTGAGGCCAGGAGTTCGAGACCAGCTTGGCCAACATGGTGAAACTCAGTCTCTACTAAAAATACAAAAAAGAAAGAGGAGGAAGCAAGAAAGGAAGGAAGAAAGGAAGGAAAAGAGGGAGGGAGGGAAGAAAGAGAGAAAGAGAGAGAGAGGAAGGAAGGAAGGAAGGAAAGAAGGAAGGAAGGGAAGAAGGAAAGAAAAAAGAAAGAGAGAGAGAGAAAGAAAGGAAAGAAAGAAAGAAAGACAGACAGAAAAGAAAGAAAGAAAGAAAGACAGACAGACAGACAGAAAGAAAGAAAGAAAGAAAGAAAGAAAGAAAGAAAGAAAGAAAGAAAGAAAGAAAGAAGGAAAGAGAAAGAAAGAAAGGCAGACGGACATGGTGGTGCCTCCTATAATCCCAGCTACTTGGGTGGCTGAGGCAGGAGAATCGCTTGAACCTGGGAGGTGCAGGTTGCAGGGACTCGAGATCACATCACTGTACTCCAGCCTGGGCAACAGGGTGAGACTCTGTCTCAAAACACACACACACACACACAAAAGCCCACCTGCTGGAGTGTTCAAAGCTTTGTGCCCAACACAAATATGGGGACACAGGCTGGGAGACTTGTTGATTCTAAGAATTTAAGGAAAACTGCCCAATTATTAGCTGACTACTAAACTAACCAAGAAACGGTAGGGGCCACACATAACAAAAATACAGACTTTACAGAATTAGTACAGGAAAAAAAATTTAAACAGCAGCAGTGGCAACAACAACAAAACAGAAACAACAACAGAGAGGGGAAGCTCTGATTTCCATAGTTGTCACATAATATTATATAAAATATCCAGTTTTCAAGAACAAAAAATTAAGAGACATACAAAAAATAAGGAAGTATGGTTGTTGGCTATTTTTTTTTTTTTTTTGAGACGGAGTCTCACTCTGTCCCCCAGGCTGGAGTGCAGTGGTGCAATCTCAGCTCACTGCAAGCTCCACCTACTGGGTTCATGCCATCCTCCTGCCTCAGCCTCCCGAGTAGCTGGGGCTACAGGCACCTGCCACCGTGCCTGACTAATTTTTTGTATTTTGTTTAGTAGAGATGGGCTTTCACCGTGTTAGCCAGGATGGTCTTGATCTCCTGACCTCGTGATCCACCTGCCTCGGCCTCCCAAAGCGCTGGGATTACAGGCATGAGCCACTGCACCTGGCTGGTAATTGGCTGTTTTAACTATGTTCAAAGAACTAAAAGAAACTGTAAGAGTTAAAGGAAAAAATGAGAATGATGTCTCATCAGACAGTGTCTTTAAAGACATACAGTTTTTTTTTTTAAAGAACAAAGTAGAAATTCTGGAGTTGGAAAGTACAATAACAGAAATAAAAATTCACTAGAGGGGGCACAACAGCAAATTTAAATTGACAAAAGAAGGAATCAGCTTGAAGACAGGCCAACTGATATTACATGAGGAAAATTTTCTTTTTCTTTATTTCTTCAAAAAAAAAAAAAAAAACCCAGAATACATGTGCAGAACATGCAGATTTGTTACATAGGTATACATGTGCCATGGTGGTTTGCTGCACCTATTGACCCATCCTCTAAATTCCCTCCCCTTATCCCCCACCCCCTAACAGTCCCTGGTGTGTGTTGTTCAACCCTGTGTGTGTCCATGTGGTTCTCAATGTTCAGCTCTCACTTATGAGTGAGAACATGCAGAGTTTGGTTTTCTGTTCCTGTGTTAGTTTGCTGAGGATAATGGCTTCCAGCTTTATCCATGTTTCTGCAAAGGACATGATCTCATTCCTTTTTATGGCTGCATAGAATTCCATGGTGTATATGTACCACATTTTCTTTATCCAATGTATCATTGATGGGCATTTGAGTTGGTTCCATGTCTTTGCTATTGTAAATAGTGCTGCAATAAACATATGTGTGCATGTATCTTTATAGCGGAACGATTTATATTCCTTTGGGTATAGACACAGTAGTGGGATTGCTGGATCAAATGGTATTTCTGGTTCTAGATCCTTGAGGAATCGCCATACTGTCTTCCACAATAAATAAACTAATTTACATTCCCACCAACAGTGTAAAAGTGTTCCGATTTCTCCACAGCCTTGCCAGCAGCTATTGTTTCCTCACTTTTTAATAATTGCCATTCTGACTGGTGTGAGATGGTATCTCGTTGTGGTTTTGATTTGCATTTCTCTGATGATCAGTGATGTTGAGCTTTTTTTCTTATGTTTCTTGGCCGCATAAATGTCTTCTTTTAAGAAAAGTCTGTTCATATCCTTTGCCCACTTTTTGATGGGTTTGTTTTTTTTCTTGCAAATATGTTTAAGTTGCTTGTAAATCCTGGTATTAGACCTTTGTCAGATGGGTAGACTGCAAAAAATTTCTCCCATTCTGTAGGTCATCTCTTCACTCTAATGATAGTTTTTTGTTTGTTTGTTTGTTGTGCTATGCAGAGCTCTTTAGTTTAATTAAATCCCATTTGTCAATTTTAGCTTTTGTTTCAATTGCTTTTGGCATTTTTGTCATGAAGTCTTTGCCCATGCCTATGTCCTGAATGGTATTGTCTAGATTTTCTTCTAGGGTTTTTATGGTTTGGGGTTTTACATTTAAGTCTTTAATCCATCTTGAGTTAATTTTTGTATAAGCTGTAAGGAAGGCATCCAGTTTCAATTTTCTGCATATGGCAGGCCAGTTTTCCCAGCACCATTTACTGAATAGGAGATCCTTTCCCCATAGCCTGTTTTTGACAGGTTTGTCGAAGATCAGATGGTTATAGATGTGCGGTCTCTGTTCTGCTCCATTGGTCTATATGTCTGTTTTGGTACCAGTACCATGCTGTTTTGGTTACTGTAGCCTTGTAGAATAGTTTGGAGTTAGGTAGCATGATACCTCCAGCTTTGTATTTGCTTAGGATTGTCTTGGCTATGTGGGGTCTTCTTTGATTCAATATGAAATTTACAATCTTTTTTTTTAATTCTGTAAAAAATGTCAATGGTAGTTTCATGGGAATAGCATTGCATCTGTAAGTTACTTTGGGCAGTATGGCCATTTTCATAATATTGATTCTTCCTATCCATGAGGATGAAATGTTTTTCTATTTGTTTGTGTCCTTTCTTATTTCCTTGAGCAGTGGTTTGTACTTCTCTTTGAAGAGGTCCTTCACATCCCTTGTGAGCTGTATTCCTAGGTATTTTATTCTTTTTGTAGTGATGGGGAATGGGAGTTCATTCATAATTTGGCTCTCTGCTTGCCTTTTGGTGTTAAGAAATGCTTGTGCTTTTTGCACAGTGATTTTGTATCCTGAGAATTTGCTGAAGTTGCTTATCAGTTCAACAAGTTTTTGGGCTGAGATGACGGAGTTTTCTAAATATAAAATCATGTCATCTGCAAACAGAGACAACTTGACTTCCTCTTTTCCTATTTGAATATCCTTTATTTCTTTCTCTTGCCTGTTTGCCCTGGCCAGAACTCCTTTTTTTTTTTTTTTTTTTTTTTGGACAGAGTTTCGCTCTGTCACCCAGGCTGGAGTGCAGTGGCATATCTTGGCTCACTGCAATCTCCACTTCCTGGGTTCAAGATATTCTCTTGCCTCAGCCTCCTGAGTAGCTGAGATTATAGGTATATGCTACCATGCCTAGCTAATTTTTGTATTTTTAGTAGAGACGGGGTTTCATCATGTTGGGCAGGCTGGTCTTGAACTCCTGACCTCAGGTGATCCATCCACCTTGGCCTCCCAAAGTGCTGGAATTACAGGCGTGAGCCACCATTCCCGGTCCCTCAGAACTTCCAACACTATGTTGAATAGGAGTGGTGAGACAGCACATTCTTGTCTTGTACTGGTTTTCAAAGGGAATGCTTCCAGCTTTTTCCCATTCAATATGATATTGACTGTGGGTTTGTCATAACTAGCTCTTATTTTGAGATATGTTTTATCAACACCTAGTTTATTGAGAGTTTTTAACATGAAGGGATGTTGAATTTCATCAAAGGTCTTTTCTGCATCTATTGAGATAATAATGTGGTTTTTGTCTTTGGTTCTGTTTATGTGATGGATTATGTTTATTGATTTGTAGTTGAACCAGCCTTGCATCCCAGAGATGAAGCCAACTTGGTCGTGATGCATGTTTTTTGATGTGCTGCTGGATTTGGTTTGCTAGTATTTTATTGAGGATTTTCACATTGATGTTCATCAGGGATATTGGCCTGAAGTTTTCTTTTTTTGTTGTGTCTCTTCCCAGTTTTGGTATCAGGATGATGCTGGCTTCATAAAATGTGTTAGGGAGGAGTCCTTCCTTTTCAATTGTTTGGAATAGCTTCAGAAGGAATGGTACCAGCTCCTCCTTGTATTTCTGGTAAAATTCAGCTGTGAATCCATCTTGTCCTGGGCTTTGTTTTGGTTGGTAGGCTACTAATTACTGCCTCAATTTCAGAGCTTGTTATTGGTCTATTCAGGGATTCAACTTCTTCCTGGTTTAGTCTTGGTAGGGTGTATGTGTCCAGGAATTTATCCATTTCTTCTATATTTTCTAGTTTATTTGCATAAAGGTGTTTATAGTATTCTCTGATGGTAGTTTGTATTTCTGTGGGATCAGTGGTGACATCCCCTTTATCAATTTTTATTGTGTCTATATTCTTCTCACTCTTCTTCTTTACTAGTCTAGCTAGTGGCCTATGTATTTTGTTAGTTTTTTCAAAAAAAGAGCTCCTGGATTTGTTTTTTTTTTTTTTTTTAAGATAAAACAGACACACACACAAAAAAACCCAGAGCCTCAGAGACCTGTGAGAAACCATCAAATGTACCAACATATGCAAAGTGGAAGTCCCAGAAAGACAGAAAAGGGGAAAGGAAACAGAAAAAAATCTTTGACTTTAATGGCAAAATTTGAATATGTGCACTCAAAGAGACCCAAGCTTGGACACACCATAGTCAAACTGCTGAAAGCTAACCACAAAGAGGATGTCTTGAAAGCAGCAAGAGAAAGTGATCCATTCTATACAAGGATTCTCAAAAAGATTAATAACTAACTTTTAATCAGAAACAATGGAGGCCAGAAGGCAATGAGATGACATTCAAAATGTTGAAAGAAAGATTGTCAACCAAGAATTCTTTATCAGCAAACCTTCAAAAACCAAAGGGGAAATTAAGACATTTTACAGATGAACAAAAACTGAAAGAAGTCATCTTTAGCAGACCTGCCCTACAAGAAATTCTGAAAGGAATCCTTCATGGTAAAATGAGAGAATCCTACATGTTAAATCCACATGAAGAAATAAAAAGTACAGTAAAGGTAACTATATAGGTAAATGTAAAAGACAGCAGAAATGGGTTTTTATTTTTAACTCCTTTCTTTTCCTCTCTTATTTAAAAGACAACTGCATACAGTAGTAATTATAAAGCTATGTTGATTTATACTGATTATAAACCAACTATGTTGATTTATAATGTATAATTAATATGACAAAAATCACACAAAAGTGGCATGAGAGAATGAAGATAAATTGTAGCAAAATATTTGTATACTGTTGAAATTAGGTTGGTATTAATCCAAACTATATTACTTTAAATTAATATATTAATTGTATTCCACAGGGAAACCACCAAAACAATAACTAAAAACATATAGTAAAAGAAACAAAGGGATTAAAATTGTACACTAGATAATAGCCATTAAGCAAAAGAAAGCAATAATGTAGGAATAGGGAAATAAAAAATATATTAGACATAGAAAAACAGTAGCAAAATGGCACACAAATTTAAGAATGAAAGACTAAATGTTTTCCCCTTAAGACTAGGAATAACACCAGGATGTCCACTCTCAGCACTTCTATTTAATTTTGTACTGAAGTTTCTTGTCAGAGCACTTGGTTAAGAAAAATAAATAAAGGAACCTAGATTACAAAGGAAATGAAATGATCTCTATTTACAGATAATATCATTTTGTATCTAGAAAATCCTAAGGAACCTAAAAAAGAATTGTTAGAACTAATAAACAGTTAAGCAGGGTTACAAGATACAGGGTCGATACACAAAAAGAAATCATATTACTATACATTAACAATAAATAACAAAAAATAAAACTAAGGAAACAATTGAATTTACAATACCATCAAAAAAGAATATACTTAGTGATAAATTTAACAAAATAAGTGCATAACTTGGACATTGAAAACTATAACACATCATAGAAAGAAATTAAGGAATAATTTCTTATTATTAATGGATAAATGGATAAATGGATAAATGGATAAATGGAAAATAAATGGAAAGAAACCCATGTTTGTGGATTGAAAGACTTAATATTGTTAAGATGGCAGTCCTCCCTAAATTGATCTACAGATTCAATGCAATGCCTATCAAAATTCCAGTTGACCGTTATTTTTTTCTTGCAGAAAATGACAAGCTGAGTCTAAAATTCATATGAAAATGTGATATGGTTAGGCTTTGTGTCCCCACCCAAATCTTATCTTGAATTGTAATCGCCATAATCCCCACGTGGCAAGTGAGAGACCAGGTGGAGGTAACTGAATCGTGAGAGTGGTTTCCCCCATGCTATTCTTGTGATAGTGAATGAGTTCTCACAAGATTTGATGGTTTTATAATGAGCTCTTCCCCCTTCACTCAGCACTTCTCCTTGCTGCCACTTTGTGAAGATGTTTTGCTTCCCCTTTGCCTCATGCCATTATTATAAGTTTCTTGAGGCCTCCCCAGCCATGCAGAACTGTGAGTCAATTAAAACTCTTTCCTTTACAAATTACCCAGTCTCAGGCAGTTCTTCATAGCAGTGCAAAAATGGACTAATAAAAAATGCAAAGGATCCAGAATAGCCAAAACAACCTAGAAAAAGAAACAAAGTTGGAAAATTCACACCTTCAGATTTCAAATCTTACAAAGCTACAGTAATCAAGACAGTGTGGTACTAATATAAGGGTAGACATATGGGTCAGTGGAATAGAGTTGAGAATCCATAAGCAAATTCATATTTATTTATTGAGATGGAGTTTCATTCTTGTCACCCAGGCTGGAGTGCAATGGTGTGATCTCAGCTCACTGTAACCTTTGCCTCCCAGGTTCAAGCTATTCTCCTGCCTCAGCTTTCCGAGTAACTGGGATTACAAGGGTCCACCACCATGCCTGGCTAATTGTTGTATTTTTAGTAGAAACAGGATTTCACCATGTTGGCCAGGCTGGTTTCAAACTCCTGACTTCAGGTGATCCACCCGCCTTGGCTTCCCAAAGTGCTGGGATTACAGGCGAGAGCTAGCGTGCCTGACCAAATTCATACATTTATGGGCGATTGATTTGTACCAAGACAATCCAGTAAGAAAAGAATAGGCTTTTAACAAACAGTGCTGGGACAACTGGATATCCACATGCAAAAACAATCAAGTTGGACTTCTTCCTTATGCCATTTTAAATAAACTCAAAATGAAACATAGACCTAAATAAGAGAACTAAAGCTACAAAACCCTTTGAAGAAAACAGGTATGAATATTTGCAACCTTGAATTAAGTAATGGCTTCTTAGTTATGACACCTAAAGCATAAGCAACCACAAAAAAAGAAGGGTTGCTATTTTATTTTTCTCATTGATTTGTGGGGGTTCCATGTATCTAGGGAAACAATTCTTTTCTCAGTTTTAGGAATTTCAAATATCTTTGACCGTTCTGTTATCTCTCATTAATTTTGTCCATGATTATCCTTTTAGTTTTGCTAAAAGTGTCTTTTTTCATCCTTCGGTGACAAAGATATTTTTCTATATTTCCTTCTGTTAACTTGGTTTTATCTTTCATGTTCAGGCCAAAAATCCATCTAAAATCCACTTTTACATGTATTTTCATTTAGGGATCCAGATTCATTTTTCTGCATACAGTGAATTTATTTCCTTCAAAGTGTATACTGTATAATCATTTCCCATTGTTATATGGACCCCTCTTTATCATAAATTCAGTTTCAATATGTAAATGGGTCTATTCCTGAGTTTCTATACCATTCCATAGATCTATATGTTTGTTCTTACACCAACATTATTAAAAAATTAATATGGCTATTAGAAAAGTAGGACTAGAAGGACATTTGCTTTTTCTTCTTTTTTTTTTTTTTAAACATTTTATTCATTTATTTATTTATTTTGAGACAGAGTCTTGCTCTGTTGCCCAGACTGGAGTGCGGTGGAGCGATCTCGGCCTACTGCAACCTCCACCTCCCAGGTTCAAGCAGTTCTCTGCCTCGGTCTCCCAAGTAGCTGGGATTACAGGCATGCATCACCACACCTGGCTAATTTTTTTTGTATTATTAGTAGAGATGTGGTTTCACCATGTTTGCCAGGTTGGTCTCGAACTCCTGACTTCAGGTGATCCGCCCGCCTCGGCCTCCCAAAGTATTGGGATTACAGACGTGAGCTATTGCTCCCAGCCAGCTACACTTATTTAAAAACAAAAAAGGTAGCTTTTTTAAGACCATGAGCAGCAGAATCAATATCAAGGAGAATGGTGACAGCCTGCCCTTCAAGACATACTTATTTATTCTTGCTGCAAATGAGTATATAAGTTGCTATGGTGATGGTTGTCAACTGGACCACAGAGCTGGACTGGACATTCAATGGGGCGAAAAGTAGGTACCCCCTGCTGCCTGTGAGAAGTAAGACATCCAGCATCTCATCAAACTGATGCCAAAGAAAGATTTTCTGCTCCCTGTAACGTAAAAGGATTTTACTGCATAGGTATATCAGTGAGTGCATTTAGGTCAACAAACAGTTCTACTCAACAACCACACAATATGTAGAGCTTGCTCAAGCAAATTGTGTGATAACCTTTTGCTTTTATAGACAATGTAAGTCATTGCTACATATTATTTGTAATGATTGCTGGCTTGTTTAGTGTGGTTCCTGTTCTTTTAATCCCTTCACATATGACCCCAAATTTGAGAATTTGTCAAATATCCAAGTGGTGATATCCGGTGGACAGTAGGATGTGAGTCTGGTGCTTGCCAGAGAGGAAATTGTGAGTTTGATCGCCGTCAATTCTGTATCTCCTTGGGACTGGAAGAGATCACTTACAGGAAGAGTGCAGATATAGAAAAGGAGAAGGATGAAGACAAAAGTCCTCAAGAACATCAATATTAGAGGTTGGGGAGCCAAAAAGGAATTAGTCAAGGAAGAAAGGCCAGTGTGGTGGGAGGAGAGTCACAGGGCCTAGAAGTGTTTTGAGAATGAAGGAGAACCCACGTGTGTCTATTGCTGCTGGCAGATCTAGTTAGGTTAAGATGGAGAACTGACTTTGACATGGGTCACCTTGTAGCATGAGAATAACTCTAAGAAGGGCCATTTTGATTGCATGTTGGACACTGCAAAAGCTCAGCTGGAGAGGGTTCAAGAGCCCATGGAAGGTGGAAAGTGAGCAGGTAAAAGAGGTAGTGGCTGGAGTGAATCAAGAGAGAAAACTTTTTAAAGACATATGAAAGCTAATCATGTTAATTTGCCAATGGGAATACTTTGATGGAGGGAACAATCAATATGGCATGAAAGAAGGGGATATTTGCAAGGGCAGAGTTCTTGAGAGCAAAAGGGGATTGAAACTCAAAGCGCAGGTGGAGGAGTGGCCTTCTTCATCCCTACCAGGAGGGAAGGTGGATTTTGCAGGTACAAGCCCAGGTAAGGCGATAGACGCAGTGGTAGGGATGGAATGGCTCTTTTCTGACTGTCCACCTTTCTATGATATATTGGGCAATGCTGTTGGCTGAGATGGGATGGGGTGGGGGGCAGGTGAGGGTGATTTGAGGACAGAGAAGGAAGTGTGGAATTTGCATCCCAGAAAGTAAGAGGGAAATATTTTCCAGAATTGTAAGTGGAGTGACAGATATTCCTAGGTGCCATGTGAGAGTTGTGGTCGTAATTTTGAAGTAAACCAAGTTGGCTTGGTTTGTACGATTTTTTAAAAGTATTCATCTGTTTAGGTGTGGGTAGAGAGTCAAGAAACAGTCGAGCTAGATCAGGGTTTGGTGTTTCCTAAGTGTACCCATTAGGATGTTTTTCATTGTGAGTAACAGAAAACCTCTCTCAAGCCACCTTCAACAATAAGAAAATGAATTATTTAACTTAAAGGAAGGTTCAGATATAGGTCAAGCTCCAGGGTTGTTGATTCAGTGGCCCCGTGAGTTCATCAAGGACTCAGGTTCTTCTTCCCTGAGTCTCTTTTGGATTCTTATCCTGAAATTCAGGATCCATGAATGGATTCGAGAGAGGCTAAATCTCCTGGAATTATGTATATATTTCTTCACACAATTTTCTGTATACAATTGCACACAGTTTGTTTTTTTTTTTTTTTGTCATTTTTGTATCTTTATGACATGTTAGGGGCATAAAAAGAGATTGGGTCCACAGTTTTTATTATTTCTCAAGTTTATGACCTCAAAAAACGTTGAGTCAGTCCTTTTTTTTTTTTTTTTGAGACGGAGTCTGGCTCTGTCTCCCAGGCTGGAGTGCAGTGGCGAGATCTCGGCTCACTGCAACCTCTGCCTCCTGGGTTCAAGCGATTCTCCCACCTCAGCCTCCCGAGTAGCTGGGATTACAGGCGCCCGCCACCATGCCCGGCTAATTTTTTTGTATTTTTAGTAGAAACGGGGTTTCACTGTGTTGGCCAGACTCTGGTTTTGAACTCCTGACCTCGAGTGATCCACACAGGTCGGCCTCCTAAAGTGCTAGGATTACAGATGTGAGCCACCCCACCCGGCCCAGTCATTTTTTTTTTTTTAAGAGAAAAATACTCAAGCCTTTATAGGGTGTCTAGATGAAAAACTGCCTTTAAGAGTATCTGTTGTTGTAGTTATACATTTTAATTTTATTTTATTATTCTATTTTATTTTATATTTTAGTTTAGACAGGGCCAAAAGTCTTCATTAGAGTTATAGTTACAACATGAACATTACAGGACAAATTTAACTGTGTTACAAAAAAATGCCAAACGCAGATGGAAAGTGTACAGTTCTTGTCTGTCTGACCTTTCCCGCATTCACCACGAGAGGGAGCGCCACACCACAGAGACAGCTCCCTTCACTCCCTGCATCGCTGTCTTAATGGTCGGCTATGTCGTGAACATTTTGCATCTTATGCACAGAGATCAGCAAAATCATAGAAGAAGAGGGCCTTGCTGATTGGTATACATGCCATGAGGGGCCCCAGCAGACCTCAGCTGTGTGTTCAGGTCAGGAAACTGCAGCTGACCAGAGACAGAGCAGCTCCCAACCACGCCCTGACGTGCAGCCTGCGTGCTGCTGCGAGGCAGGTCCTGAGGGCTCCACCGACTCATCTTTTCTAGAATAGCAAAGTGAAACTCAGTTCCTTCCTCTACAGGTGACAAAGCTGGTAGAGTAATCGATGAGCTAATAAGTGAGAAGATATGTTAAAGCATTTATGAGATCTATTAGGATCTCCTGAGAATGATAGGGAAGTGATGCTATAGACAAGAAACTGACATCAGATTCGTTTATTTTTATTCACAATTTTCTGTCACCAGCTCTGTGCTGGTGGTTGTATTTGAAGTGTATGGACTCAGGTATTGATGACAGCTGGAGGAAGATCCTTGGAGGCTGGCCTTCAGGCTCTTTTGGTTTTTATTGTTTTTAATTGTGGTCAAATACACATAAAAATAACCCCTTTTAAACGTGCAGTTCTGTGGCATTGTGTACATTCACATTACTATGCAACCATCACTACAGTTTATCTACAAACCCTTTTCATCTTCTCAGATGGAAACTCAGTGCCCATAAACCAATAACTCCTCATTCTCCTCTCCTCCCAGTCCTTGGTAACCTCTGTTCTACTTTCTGTCTCTGACTCTATGCATTTACCTTTTCTATTCTAGGTACCCCTTATAAGGGGAATCATACAATATTTGTCTTTTTAAATCTGGAGGATTTCACTCAGCTTGTCTTCAAGACTCATCCATGTGGCATATATCAAAATGGCACTCCTAAATGTGGTATATATGTGAGGAGTTATTATTTATATTATATATATTCCACACAATGGAATATTAGTTAGCCATTAAAAAAAAAAAATCCTGTCCTTTGCAGCCACACTGAAGGAACTGGAGGTCATTGTGTTTGGTGAAATAAATGAATAAATAAGCCAAGCACAGAAAAGCAAGTGTGGAATGTTCTTACACAAATATGGGAACTAAAAACCCTGGATCTCATAAAGACAGAGAGTAGATTGGTGGTTACCAAATGCTGGAAAGGGTAGGGGAAAAATAGGGATGAAGAAAAGTTGATTAATTGGTACAAATATTTAGTTAAATAGAAGAAATAAGGCCTAGTGTTCAATAGGGCAATAGGGTGATGATACTTAACAATAATCTGTTGTTTATTTCAAAATAGCTATAAGAGAATAATTCAAATGTTCCTAGCATAAAGAAAAGATAAGGCCTGGCACGGTGGCTCATGCCTGTAATCCCAGCACTTTGGGAGGCCGAGGCGGGTGGATCACGAGGTCAGGAGATCGAGACCATCCTGGCTAACACGGTGAAACCCTGTCTCTACTAAAAATACAAAAAAATTAGCCGGGCATGGTGGTGGGCGCCTGTAGTCCCAGCTACTCGGGAGGTTGAGGCAGGAGAATGGCGTGAACCCAGGAGGTGGAGCTTGTAGTGAGCCGAGATAGTGCCACTGCACTCCAGCCTGGGCAATAGAGTGAGACTCCATCTCACAAAAAAAAACACACACACACAAAGAAAAGATAAATATTAAAGTGGTGGATGTACCAATTACTCTGATTTGATCTTTACACATTACATGACTGCATATAATGTGTGTATATAATGTATAATGTACATAGACATGTACTACAAAAATATGTACATCTATTATGTATCCATAAACTTAAAAAAAAAGTCTCTGTTGTTTAAAAAAAATGGTCATTCATTTTTAAGGCTGAATAATATTCCACTGTATGTATATGTCTTATTGTGTTTAGTGTTATTATAACAGAATACGTGATTCTGGGTAATTTATTTTAAAAAGAGGTTTATTTAGTTCATAGTTCTAGATCAGGACGTTCAAGGGCATGGTGCTGATTTTTGGTGATGGCTTCCATGCTGTGTTATAACATGGCAGGACAAAGGAGGAGCAGGCATGTTCAATATCACAAGAGCAACGATATCACTTTGTAAGAACTCCCAGGCCGGGCACGGTGGCTCACACCTGTAATCTCAGCACTTTGGGAGGCTGAAGAAGGTGGATCATGAGGTCAGGAGTTCCAGAGCAGCCTGGCCACTATGGTGAAACCCTGTCTCTACTAAAAATACAAAAAAACAATAATTAGCCAGGCATGGTGGCACACGTCTGTAGTCCCAGCTACTCAGGAGGCTAAGGCAGGAGAATTGCTTGAACCTGGGAGGTAGAGGTTGCAGTGAGCCGAGATCACACCACTGCACTCCAGCCTGGGTGACAGAGTAAGACACCATCTAAAAAAAAAAAAAAAGAACTCCCGCTTCCAGGGAGTAATCCATTCCTGAGCAGGTGAGAACGCTCTCATACCTGTGAGACAACATTAATCTATTCATGACGATGGGGACCCGAGAACCAAACACCTCCCACTAGGCTCCGCCTCCCAACACTGCCATATTGGGAATCAAATTTCGACAGGAGTTTTAAGTGGGGATAAATCACATCTAAACCATAGCAGCAGTATACACCACATTTTGTTTATCTATTCATCCTTTGATGGACATTTGGGTGCCTTCTAGCTTTTGGCTATTGTGGGTAATGCTGCAATGAATATTAATGTACAAATATCTATTCCACTCCCTGCTTTCAATTCTTTTGGGTATATACCCAGAAATATAGCTCCTGATAATTCTATGTTGAATTTTTTGAGAAACTACCATACTGATTTCCTCAGTGACTGTCCCATTCTGCATTCTCACTAGCAATGCACAAGGGTTCAATATTTCCACATTTTTGTTTTCTTATTTTCAAAATTTTCAAAATTTCCACAAATTTTCCAACACTTATTGTTTTCTTATTTTCTTTTTCTCAGAATAGACATCCTACTGGGTGTGAAATAGCCATCCTAATGGGTGTGACTTGTCTTGTTCAACAGTTTTATCAATGATTTAGATGGAAACAAAGAAAAGTTGCTTATCTGATTCGTTGAGCAAAGGAAGATAGAAGCCAATGTACTATATGACAGAACTGGGAACCAAAATAAAGTTGCTCACTTACACAGGGATTGATAAACTATAGCCTATGGGAGAATCTGGCTTGCTGCCTGTTTTTATAAATAAAGTTTTATTGGAACATATCTACATTCATTTGTTCATGGATGTCTATGGCTGCTTTGTGCTGTAATAGAAGAATTGATTACTTGTGACAGAGACTGAATGGCCTATAAAGCCCAAAATATTTATTATTTAACCCTTTTCAGAAGAAGTTTGTTGACCTCTGGATTATATGTTTTTTTAAATTCTTTTTATTTATTTATTTTGAGATGGAGTCTCGCTCTGTCACGCAGGTTGGAGTGCAGTGGCACAATCTCAGCTCACTGCTACCTCCACCTCCCAGGTTCAAGCACTTCTCCTGCCTCAACCTTCCAAGTAGCTAGGACTACAGGTCACCACCATGCCTGGCTAATTTTTGTATTTTTAGTAGAGACAGGGTTTCACCATGTTGGCCAGGCTGGTCTCCTGACCTCAGGTGATCCAACTGCCATGGCCTCCCAAAGTGCTAGAATTACAGGCATGAGTTAACACGCCCGGTCTGGATTATATGAAAGAGACCAACTTAACCAGAAAATATTTAATCTCTATAAGTATAAAAAATTTGTATGTACAGCCTGGGCGACAGAGCCAGACTCCGTCTCAAAAAAAAAAAAAAAAAAAAAAAATTTGTATGTAAGTAATTAAAACAATAAAGAATTGGGAACTGGCCTGGTGTGGTGGCTCACTCCTGTAATCATAGCTTACAGGAGTGGAAGGCTGAGGCAGGAAAATTGCTTAAGCTTAGGAGTTTGAGACCAGCCTGGGCAACACAGTGAGACCTCATCTCTAAAAAAGAAAAAAAAAATAGGAGTCAATGGCTTTCTACCATGTAAAAAAAGACATGGTGTTTTGTTTTGTTTTTTAACAGTAGACTAAATATGACTCAGTCTTGAATTTAGTAAAAATTGGTTGTAATTTTATACCACATTAATAGGAGTAAGCATCTATAATAGTGATTCTCAAGTTTGGCTGCACACTGAAATCACCTAGAAGATTTGAAAATATTGATGTTAAATCCCTGGGGAATCTGATGTAAGCGGTCTGGGTGTGGCCTGGGTATTGGAGTTTTTAAACCTCCTAAAGTGATTCCAATGTGCAGTTGTGACATTCCCCTCTGCTGGGCTCAGGGCAGTCTCACCTATGGCTTCATTCCATGTCCCATTTTATTTATTTATTATTATTATTTTTTGAGACAGGGTCTCACTCTGTTGCCCAGGTTGGAGTGCAGTGGTGCAATCATAGCTCACTACAGCTTTGACCTCCAGGGCCCCCACCTCAGCCTCCTAAGTAGCTGAGACCACAGGTGCGTGCCACCACACCTGGCTACTTTTTTTTTGAATTTTTGTAGAGCTGAGATCTCGCTATGTTGCCCAGGCTGGTCTCAAACTCCTGGCCTCAAGCAACCCTCTTGCCTTGGTTTTCCAAAGTGCTGGGATTGTAAGCATGAACCACCATGCATGGCTGTGTCCCATTTTAAAGGAAATAAAGACAAGCTGTTTCCTTTTCAAGGAGGAGGAGTCAGAATTGTAGGGGAAAAAACCCCAGGAATTCATTTTTATAAGAGGAACGATGGCAGAAAGTACAAGTGTGAGGATCCTGGAGAGACAGTGAGATGTTTCTAGCTGGCATTCTGCATTTGAGGGCTGCCTCGCAGAAGAGGAGTCTGACTGCTTTTGTATGACATGACCCAAGGATAAAAGCTGGGAGCAAGGAGTAGAACTGCCCCACTGTTATTATGACTTTTCTTTTAAAACAGTACAATCCAAAGAGGGATGCTGCCAGGAGGTCCGCCTATTCCCCAGATCACCAACAGGGGTCCCATGGAGCAGGTCCGGGAGTGGAATGGCTGATAGTAAAGGTCAAGATAGCCCAATCCCAATGGTGTGTATCTGTTGGTGCTTTCTCGTGCCAGGCACCATGCCCAGACACTGCGTTTTCTGACTTGTGAGTTCACACCATTCCCACGGGGAGGGGGCTGTGATTTTTCCAGGTCATATTTGAGGAAGCAGAGGTTCTGAGGCTTGTCCTGTGTCATGTGTGGTGGCAGAGCTAGGACCCATTTGCAAGAATTAAATCTGTCCACAGAGAATGCGTATTGCCAACACTGAGGGATTTACAAAGAAGGAACCTTTGCTTCCAAATTGTCTGAAGGATGGTTTTCCAGCCTGGGCTTCTCCCATTCTAGAAAATACAATGTGTGAATAACTGGAAATATAAGGCTGAGTTTTAGCAAAAATGAGGCTGTATTTAAACCAAATCCTCCGGCAGTGACCTATGCAGATAAGAGGTGGGATTCAAAGCAGTCTCCTTGGAAAACTTGATCCTTAGAATCTGGCATGTCAGGGGTCCAAGGAAGGCAAGGGATGATCTAGTCCGCACCCATCTCCCAATTTACAGATGAAGAAACAAGTCCAGAAAGGGTCTGGAGACTTATCCTGGACTACATATTTAATATTTAGAGAATAGTGTTCTTCCTCTTGCTGCCTTAATCAAGCAATCCTACTCTTGCTCAAAACAGTGCTGGGGCTCGGCTCATCTCAGAGTCCATGCGGCAGGCACCGGAGAGAAGCAATCCCTTCACTTAGTGATACATTTTGACTTTGATTCAAAACCACATTACTGATCACTCTGCACTCTTTTCATGCTCCAGACTTAACTCTGAACGACTCGTGTCTATCTGTAATAATTAAGTCAGCCCAGAAAGAATGCAGATTGTCACCACTGAGGGATTGACAAAGAAAGAACTTTTGCTTCCAAATTGCTTGAAAAGTAATTTCCAAAGAAGAGTTGCCAAGGAGCTGTTGTGCACATCAGTGTCATGGACAGGGCATTCCTGCCCACCTACCCAGGGCAACTCCACTGGAGAGTCCAGCAGGCCCTGCTAGGTGCATTCTGGTATGCGTGCCACAGTTCAGCCACTGAATAGCTTTCACAGAAGCTGCTCCCAAGAGAGCAGCTCCCCTGTGGGAAAAAGCTGCTAAGCTGGGGTGACATTTCTCAGCACCCCACCCCCATCTACCCACTCAGACCTTGCATCCAGGTCTCCACCAGTGTAACCAATGAGTAGAAGGGCTGCATGTGACTTCTGGGGCAAAGGTGTGTAGGAGAAAAGTGCACCTTCTCTTCTGCTCATTTCCCGTCAGAGAGCTGCATGCAACTACCTCCTATGCCCCAGGGAGCGAGAGCCACAAGAGGGAAAGAACCTGGGTCAGAACCAGTTTTATTCTTTAGCTGAACAAGAAATAAACTTTTATTTGTTAAGCCTTTGAACTATGGAGGTTTTGCAGCAGGTAGCATAGCCCTAATGTGGCCGCCCAGGTTAGATTTTACCAAAACCTAAACAGAGACACAGTGGCTAACATGGTGCCTGCTACACTAACAGCATTTAACAAATGTGTTGGTAAGTAAATAAATGAATCTAAAGGATGTGATTAATGGTTTATTTAGTCAAAAGGAAGTTAAAGAATGCTAATAAATGACTTTTAGGTTGCAGAGTGTATTTTGCTACACGCTGACCCCTGGTTTTCCCAACTGCACTCAGGAATAAATTAGGGGAAATGTAATTGCTACGAAGAGACCGCCACACCCGGGAATGGATTTCTGAATCAAATGAGGTCATTTTAATGCATGGAGAGCTCAGAAAACAGAGTAAGGAGCTCCTCTATTAGGTGAATTTAGGGTTCTTGGCTGGCTTGTGGGTGTGGACACAGAGCCACGTCCATATACTGTGTCATTGCCTTGAAATGCTGTCTCCTGAACGTCAGAGCTGGAAGTGATCACAGAGTACCTGGCCTGTTCTTCATGTCACAGATGAGGATGCCAAAGCCAGGGAAGTGGAATGCACCCAGGGTCCCTTGGTCATCAGCAGGCCCATACTCTAGGCAGGATGGTGTGGATTAAGGGTGGGGACAGTGGAACACAGTTGCTAAGCTGGATTTTTTTCTAGGTCACTTTGCAAGCCAGGGATCTTCAGCCAGTGACACACCACTGGGACCTCACTCAACCACGCTACCTGCTACAGGAGATGGTCCACCCATTTGGACCACCTAGGCCGAGTCTGGCTTGTGCACTGGTTCCCAAGTTCCTGTCCCATGCCCAAGAAGAATGAGGATGCACTGACAATTAAAGAGAGAGCAAGTGGGGAGTTTTATTGAGTGATGAAACAGATTTCAGCAGAGAGAGGGTGTGGGAGTGTTCCCCCTACCCAAAGGCAGGAGTGTCCCCCCCTAATATGATTAAGTCCGGGGCTTTTATGGGCTCAGAATAGGGGAAGGGCAGGCTTTAGGTAGTACTGGAAAAGGCAATATTCGAGTGGGTAAAAGGCATTATTCAGAAAGAATAAATTAGGAAAGGGTGGGCAAACAGGAACAGAAGTTCTCATTTTGGGACGCAGGTTTCATCCAGGACCAGCAGTCCGGTCTTTCAGCCTTCAGGCTGTTTTTGACTTGAAGGTGGGGTTTCACTGGGGACCCACCCCTATCTTCCAAGGCATTTGGCTGCCTCCTGTCACTATCAGTTGCCTGGAATCAAATCCCATCTCTGCTTCTTGCAAATTACTTAACTCCTCCATGCTTCTTTCCTTACCTTTAAAATGGCGATAATTGGAATAGTTACTTCATGGCCCTGTCATGAAGATTAAATGAGTTAATATATTTAAGGTGCTGAGGATGGGACCTGGTGTGTAGTAAGTACCATGTAACTGTTAGTGGTTGTGGTTGCATTATTGTGATTACTATTAATGAACTCAAATTGCCCCTTTCCTGTGTCACCGTTCTTAAGCTTCAAAATAAAGATATTAAACACCATGGAAAATGGAAAGTCACAGCAAATCAGAGGATGCCAGGAACTCCTATACCAAGTTTTCAGAACACACAGCTTAAGAAACCAAAATTTGTTATAAAATAAAGTGTGAATTGTTATTTGGCACACATGGAGTTATTCATTAAGAGTAGAGAATTCAGGCCTTATTGATGTCTCAAGAATAGTCTAAGGACAGTATAAGTGCACCATTGTTCTTAACTGTAGAAAGGAAAAGAAAATATGAGTGTAAAATTAATCCTGGGCAAGAGAGAGAATGGAATATCAGAAGCAGCCCAGAAAACAAACATGGTCAGATACTGCTTTTCTGTGGTAAGATTCCGAAGACATTGATTTTTGTGGATTTAATATTGCAAAGAAGTTTATCAGGTTTGGGGAATCCTAGAATGTCAGGCTTTTAGAGAACTGCCTAGAACCCAAGAGGGCTTCAATGAACCTAGCACATATATCCTCTCAAGTTCTCCTGGCCCAACCTTCATTAGATGGCAGATCTCCTTAATATATCCACGGCAGATGGTTGGCCAACTTCTGCTTGGATCTTCTCCTGATGGGAGGCTCAGGGCACCACAGGCCACCCACTGGTTACCAGACAGCTCTGTTAGAGACTTCTTTCCTAGACTGGGCCAACAATCTGCTTTCCTGAATGTTGGCTGATTATCCCTACATTTATCTTTTGATGTAAAACAAAATAAATCTTGCTTTCTCCTTCTTGATGGTGGAGAGTAGCATTAGAACTTCTGGTAGGATGCTGGTTCTGACATTCACTTAGCTAAGAGACCTCAAACTTAAGCTCTCAGTGTCTTGCCTTGCTTTGCTTTACCTTATTTTCATAAGCGACTTGTGAAGGTTCAGGTGAATAAGCATGATGTAGATAAAACATGGAGGAGAAAGCCTGTTACTCTTAATCCAATACATGATAGTTAAAATTATCATTACATGAGTTCAGTTCTTGGGACTCCCAAATCCTTCTCTAAGCTAAATATCCCATTTTCTCTGTGATACGATTTGGCTGTGTCCCCACCCAAATCTCACTTTGAACTGTAGTTCCCACAATTCCCACATCTCATGGGAGGGACCCGGTGGGAGGTAATTGAATCATCGGGGCAAGTCTTTCCCATGCTGTTCTCATGATAGTGAATAAGTCTCATGAGATCTGATGGTTTTATAAAGAGGAATTCCCCTGCACATGTCCTCTTGCCTGCCGCCATGTAAGACATGACTCTGTTCCTCATTCACCTTCCACCATGATTATGAGGACTCCCCAGCCATGTGGAACTGTGAGTCAATTAAACCTCTTTCCTTTATAAATTACCCAGTCTCAGGTTGTCCTTATTAGCAGCATGAGAACAGACTAACACACTACAGCTGTTCCTACCTGGCCTGGTGGCCAACCCCCACCCCATTCTGGTTTCTCTCTTGGATTACTTAATTGAAGGTTTCACTTCTCCCTCCACTTGTCCCATCATCATCAGTCCTTGTCCAATAAACAGAGACCCTCAATGAAGAGGGATTCAAGTAAGAATGGGTGCAGCTGGCTCCTGAAGAAAGAGTGAAAATATTCTAACTTGAGGGGCTGAGACATTCTAGTGGAGAGGAGGCCTTTGGGGTGCCCCAGGAGGAAGTCAGGTCAAGGCATGAACCCAGAGGTGGCTGCTCCAGGATTGTAGTGTGGGCAGAGAGAAAGCTAAAGAGGAGATTTCAGCTTTTCTCCCAGAATGTTCAAGCCATCTCCAAGGAGCAAGAAGCCAGTTAGGATTCAGTGAAGATCTGTCCACAAATAAGAAACTATGACATTGGAAGGCACTTGCTTTATCTTGTGTCCCTCAAGACCCTGAGCTCAGTTAATGGGGTGCAAGAGGTAGCCTCTTGCTAAATTAGGTTTATTTATCACCCTTGGTCTGGGCACTACAATATCACAAAAACTGCCTAAATTCATGCCCCCTTTTTGCAGCCACATGTGCTAACAATGTTACTGACTTACTGAGCTTGTGGTCACTAAAACCTTTAGATTTTTTTTTCATGAGAACCACCTGCAGAGGTTTTTTCCATGCTGAATGTGTATAGCTGACTTTGGAAATCAAATAGGGAAATTTATAAGCGCCAGCACAGTGTCTAGCTTGTTATTAGCACTGAAAGAATGGTAGCTATTTTATTAGTAGTAGTATTAATATTATCCTTGTTAGGTTTCATTTTCCTGGTTTCAGCAGCTTTGCTTCTTGAGGTTATTTTGAGTGCCAATTCTGTTTCTCTCTCTCTCTCCCCAAACCCCTCTCTCCTCCCAGCCTAAAGCTAGGCTCCAGTCTGACCAGGGTGCTGTCTGAGTCTATCTTGGGGATTAACTTAATGATAGAATCTGATACAGCCTGAGACACAGAGCATGCACAATTAGAAGCAGTGCTACCACTTCAGTCCTTCTTTTCATCCAGAAATAGATGCCTTATCAATGTCCAAAATTTTACAATGAGAAAATTTCTTCCCTGGGTTTAGCATTGTCCTTCTTTCTATTATTCAAATGTAAAATGCAAATGTCTGTAGAAGAACTACTTATTAACCACCTAGGAACTTAGACAGAATTAGTTGATAAATATGAGGATCCTGGGTTACGGGGAGACCGTGGAAGTAGAAGGAGGTGTGACATTATAACAAAATTATATATATATATTTGGTCTCTGTCTCTAGTTCCTGGCATAGAGTTCCTAAAACCTGTAAATTCCTGAGCAATAGGGGTGCTAGGTATATCTTTTGTTCTACTTTTTTTTTTTTTTTTTTTTTTTTTTTGAGACAGAGTTTTGCTCTGTCTCCCAGGCTGGAGTGCAATGGTGCAATCTCGACTCACTGCAACCTCCACCTCCCAGGTTCAAGCAATTCTCCTACCTCAGTCTCCTGAGTAGCTAGGATTACAGGCACCTGCCATCATGCCCAGCTGCTTTTTGTATTTTTGTAGAGATGAGGTATCACCATATTGACCAGGCTGGTCTTGAACTCCTGACCTCAGGTGATCCTTCAGCCTTGGCCTCCCAAAGTGCTGGGATTACAGGTGTGAGCCACCACGCCCAGCCTACTATTTGGTTTTTAACCCGGTCTTCTGAAACAGAGCTTCCAATCCTTGAGGTTTCCTGGGTGATGAGAGCATCTTTAGTTCTAATGAGGTGACTCCTGGTGGCTCCTGGATGGCAGCTGGTCACCAGAAAGACCATGCCATGATTAGAAGCATAGAACTTTCAGTCCCATGCCCCCATCCTCTGGGAAGGAGTATGGGGCTGGAGATGGAGTTGAATTCATGTCTATGTGAGGAAGCCTCCCTAAAAATCCCTGAACAACAAAGTTCAGAGAGCCTCCAGGTTGCTGAACAGGTGGAGGTGCTGGGAGATTGGTGCACCCCAGAGGGCATGGAAGCTGCACGCTCCTTCTCCCCTATACCTTGCTCTAGGAGTCTCTTCTATCTGGCCGCTCCTGAGTTGAGTTGTATACTTTTGTAATAAACTGGTAATCAAGTAACAAAGTGTTTCCCTGAAGTCTGTGAGACAATCTAGAAAATTATCAAACCCAAGGAGGTGGTTGGGGTTAGAAGCACAGGTGATATCTTGGACCTGCCAATGGCATCTGAAGAGGGGGCTGTTTTGTGGGACTGAGCTCCTAACCTGTGGGGTCTGCACTGATTTCAGGCAGATAGTGTCAGAATTGAATTGTAGGACACCCAGTTGGTGTCTGCAGAGAACTGGAAAATTGCCTGGTATGGGAAAAAACCATACACATCTGGTGCCAAAAGAGAGTATTATGAGTGAGTGTAGAAGGAAAAGCGGTGGCTGGGCGCAGTGGCTCACGCCTGTAATCCCAGCACTTTGGGAGGCTGAGGCTGGTGGAATCCAAGGTCAGGAGTTCAAGACCAGCCTGACCAAGATGGTAAAACCCTGTGTCTACTAAAAATACAAAAATTGGCCAGGCATGGTGGTGGGCACCTGTAATCCCAGCAATTGGGAGGCTGAGGCAGAGAATTGCTTGAACTCGGGAGGTACAGGTTGCATTGAGCAGAGATCATGCCACTGCATTCCAGCCTGGGCAACAGAGCAAGACTCCATCTCAAAAAAAAAAAAAAGAAGGAAAAGCAGTGAGTTTTCCCATACAGAGTGTAAAAGGAGATAAACCTGTGAAGAAAGGGATGAACAGGCCAAGCACAGACTTTATTTACATCCCACACTTGTCTTGGGAAGTTTTCATGAAGCTATGCACCAAGAGAACGGTAGCTATTTTATTAGTGGTATTATTATCCTTGTTAGGTTTCATTTTCCTGGTTTCACCAATTTAGTTTGTTGAGGTTATTTTTCCCTTGCAGAGAGGGGCAAAATCTTACACACAGAGATTGTAGTGAGTTGAATGGTGGCACCCACTCCAAAGCACATGCCCACATCCTAATTCCTGGAAGCTGTGGGTGGGACCTTATTTGGAAAAAGGATCTTTGTAGATGTAAGTAAATTAAGGATCCTGAAATGAGACCATCCTGGATCATCCAAGTGCACATAAATCCAACAACCAAGTGTCTCAAGTGTCTTTTTTTTTTTTTTTTTTTTTTTTTTGAGATAGGGTCTTACTCTGTTGTCTAGGCTGAAGGGCAGTGGCATGACCACAGCTCACTCTAGCCTCGATCTCCTGGGATCAGGTGATCTTCTACTTCAGCCTCCTGGGTAGCTGGGACTATAGGCCCACACCACCACACCATGACTAATTTTTGTATTTTTAGTAGAGATGGGGTCTTGCCATGTTGCCCAGGCTGGTCTTGAACTCCTAGGCTCAAGGGATTCTCCTGCCTTGGTCTCCCAAAGTGCTGGGATTATAAGAGTGATCCACCCACCCAGCCTTAACAAGTGTCCTTTTTAAGAGAAAAGCAGAGGGAGGTTTGAGATGGAGCGGAGAAGCCATGTGAAGATGGAGACGGAGTTTAGGGTGATGCATGGAGGAAAGCCAAGGACTTGCTGGAGCCGCCACCAGAAGCTGGGAGTGGCAGGAAGGATCCTCCCCTAGTGCTCACAGAGGAGGCATGGCCTTGCTGGAGCCTTGATGTGGAACTTCCGGCCTCCGGGAGAACAAACTTCTTTTAAGTCACCAAGTTGGTTTGTGATAATTTGTTACAGCAACCACAGAAACTAACACAGAGGGTATTTTCCTCCTCAGAGTCTGAAGGACCTGCCCAGGGGAAGAAGTAAACCACAAGGAACCACAAGGAAATAGGAAGTGAGGCCTGGTAGGCAGAGGGAAAACTCAAACAGGTGATTAAGGAATTAACCTGTCACTAGTTGAAGGATAACGCCTCGGTGAGCAAGAGGCGTCCCGAGTTCATAGCAGACAAGGAGGCCTGACAGCTCTGGGGGTCCCTGACAAGTCTGACACCCGCAGGGAAGCCTGAGGGGAGGAAGTTGGCCTGGGTGACAGGCGCCATGTTGGATCCCAGGGAGGCAGGAAGGCACCAGGCAACGCCCCTGACTGGGAGTCGTCTCAGGCCAGCGTCTTCCTGTTTGCTCAGGAAGAGACATTCATTTTCTCTGGCCTCAGCCTCCTAAACTGAAAAAAAAAAATGTTATTCCACTCTAAGAATACCGCTGGTGGCTAATTTATTCACGGCTATGACACACATAGCTTTCTTTAAAATAAAGTCCCTGGTGTCATTTTTGATAGGGTCATAAATGCAACTGGAAGAAACTGTCTTTTCGCATCTACCTGTGATTGCTTCTTTGTGTCAGTCAGGGTAGTCTGGGTTATTCTGTGGTAACAGGCAGCACCCAAATCTCAGTGGTTTCAAACAATGAAGGTTGTTGTAGGCTGAACTGTGTCTTCATATGTGGCCACATTCTGAGGTGCATACGGATTTTTGAGAGGACACAGTTTTTAAGGGGACATTGGTCATTGAGGGAACACAGATCTTTAAGAGGCAATTAAATTCAAATGAGGTCATTAGTGTGGGCTTTTATCCAATATGAGTGGTGTTCTTAGAGGAGAAAATGTGGACACAGACACAGACACAGAGGGAAGATGATAGGAGGATAAAGGGAGACAACGCCCATCTATAAGTCAAGGAGAGAGGCCAGGAATGGATCCTTCTCTCATAGCCTTCAAAAGGAACCAATGCTATGGACACTTTTATCTCAGACTTCTAACTTCTACAACTGCAAGACAAGCAATTTCTGTTGCTTAAGCCACCCAATCTGTGGTACTTAGTTGCAGGAGCCATAGCAAACCAGTTGGCTTAGAATGGGTGTATTAATCCATTCTCACACTGCTCTAAAGAAATACCTGAGACTGGGTAACTGATAAAGAAAAGAGGTTTAATTGGCTCATGGTTCTGCCAAGTTGTACAGGAAGCATAGTGGCTTCTGCTTCTGTAGAGGCCTCAGGAAGCTTCCAATCATGGCAGAAGGCAAAGGGGATGCAGGCACTTCACATGCCTGGAGCAGGAGAAAGAGAGAGAGAAGGGGGAGGTGCCACACACTTTCAAACGACCAGATCTCGCAAGAACTCACTATGGCAAGAACGGCACCAAGGTGGAATCTGCCCCCATGATCCAATCACCTCCCACCAAGCCCCACCTCCAACACTGGGGATGGCAATTCGACATGAAATTTGGGCAGCGACACAGATCAAGCCATATCTATGAGGAATAGAGATTTTTGTGCTTTTTGGTCATTGCTTTCTCCCTGGTTCCCAGAACAGGATTATGTTCTAGATGCTTAAGAAATATTTGCTAAATTATGTTGAGTTAATCTCATAATAACATAATTAAGGTCAACATTGACTATTTGTGTGATGTTAGTTTCTTCAAAATAATGTCTTCAAATAATTTCTCTGAAATAATAATTGCTGAAGTGGGAGAAGTTCTGCTTACTTGTGTCACTGAGTCCTCAGTGCAATTGCCTGGAGCTGAATGTGGTCCTGGCCCTGGCCCTGCCGTGTAGCAGAAGATCTATGCTCTTGGAGATGCTGTGATATAAACCAACTCAAGCTGGTTTAGAAAATGGAAGGATTTCTTTTTTATTTTTCCCCTAAGGAGTTAACAACAAAGTCATGGTAAGGGTAGGGGGTCCTTCTGGGCCACAGAAACAACTAGAAGCAGAGTTATTGATTTATTTATTTATCTAATTTTATTTTATTTTGAGACAGAGTCTCGCCCTGCCACCCAGGCTGGAGTGCATTGGTGAGATCTCAGCTCGCTGCAACCTCTGCCTCCTGGGTTCAAGTGATTCTCCTGCCTCAGCCCCCTGAGTAGCTGAGATTATAGGTGTCTGCTATAACACCCAGCTAATTTTTGTACCTTTAGTAGAGAAGGGGTTTCATCATGTTGGCCAGGCTGGTCTCAAACTCCTGACTTCAAGTGATCTGCCTGCCTTGGCCTCCCAAAGTGCTGGAATTACAGGCATGAGCCACTGTGTCTGGCTTAGAATCAGGGATTAAAATAGCACCAGGAATCTCTCTCTCTCTCTCTCTCTCTCTCTCTCTCTCTGTCTGAATTCTATATGTGCGTCTTTCTTCGTAGCAACTTCTTTCTTTCCTACTGTGTCATGCTGCACAGTGGCGTCCTCTATATGGCTGGCACTTGGCTGTTGGATTCTTTCCTTAGCTCCAATTTAGAAAACCTTGGAGAAACATTCTCATTCGTCTAGCTTGGGATGGGCGCTCTCTCTGGTCCCATCAACTGTAGCCTGACGACCGTGTACTCTTGCCCAGTGTAGTCAGGTGTTTACTCTGGCTCTATTAGCTGTGGTCAGGGGGACAGTCTATAGCATAGACATGGCCACCAGACACCATTGTTTTAATACTCATTGAAAGAAAAACTAGAAACCCATCACTGTTTATGCAGACCCTTTCTTTTTCTTGGGTTCCTATTCCTGCTTCGTAGTTGATTCGTTGGTCACTCATCACAGCCTGCACTCAAGAATCAACCATGTTGTACTTTATACTGATCCTTGTTAAGGAATCTGTCAAAGTCTCAGAAATGCCCAATTCTGTAACAAAGCCAGACCACCCTCTACAGGTCAGGGCCTGTGTCCACCACAGGCTAACCAGTCTAGATTTGGCCAAGAGCAGGGTTTGAAGAAAGAGGCACAACACAGCTGGGCAACCAGTAGGCGTCAGTACACTGTGTTGAATGAAAGGTTCTGAGCCAGAGCCCTGAAGCAAGTACCTGGGCAGGAACAATCACAGGACTCTCACCTCTCCAGCTGGGACTTGGGCCTGAGCTCAGTCCCCATGATGGCCCTTGGCGAACTTTCTCATCATACCCCTTTCTTCTCCTTTGGTGACTTCCTATGGCTGAATTCTACCTTTACTGCGTACAGGGTTGCTGTCTATCTCAAGCCCCTCCCTGTCACCTATTGTAAGCTCCATAAGGGCAGGCAGTCTTTTTCATTCTGCATGCCTGGCATCTAGCTCACTGCCTGGCATATAGTAGGTACTTGAATATATGAATAGGGTAATGGGTGATCAGGGCCTGGAAGAAGGTAGCAGGGGAATCTATACTAGACCCAGAGTCAGGAAAGGCATTCCCAAGAAATGGCATTAAATCTAGGGCCTGATGCTAGGGTGAGAATAGTCTGGGAGGAGGATAGGCACAGAGCTCCAGGGACTCTCCTTTCTCCTATTCTGCCTAGGGACCCGCTGCAAGCTGGTAGCACAGACACGGCCACTGGGGAACAACTTGCAGCATGTCCCTGGACAGGGAAGGAAATTAGTGGCAGAGCCAGGCCTAGACTTTGACTCTCCACACTCGCTGTCACAGCCAGGAGAGTCCCTGGTTTGGTTCTATTCCAGAAGGATTATAGTAGGTTGATGCTTCTTGAACTCCAATGTGGTTAAAATCATCACCAAACACTTCTACCCAATCAGAGGACTCCTACTGTTTGGTATTCCATAGACTCTCAAGAGGAAATTGTAATTGCCTATTAGTCATTTTGCAGCTGGTACCAAATTATGAAGGACAGCACACTCGTGTATGTGTGTGTGCGTGTGTGTGTGTGTGTGAGAGAGAGAGAGAGCAAGTCAAGAAGTGGATACTAAGATAATGCAGAATGGCTTAGAATAGTTGAGAAAATAAACAAGTGAAAAGATTGGTAAATAAGAAAACCATTGAGTCGTTTATTTGAATTATACAATTGATTCAGAATAGATTAAACACCACAAATGGATAGAGCTAATGCTCTTAAACCCCAAAAGAAAATGCTTTATCCACAGTGTTGGCAGTGTTGGTTCAGTGTTAATCCAAATACGATGTGAAGCTACCCAAATTCGAATTAAAGGGTTCTTAGTACAGCAAAAGCCAGGACAGAATAACGAGAATCCGCCATCCACCCAAAGCTAAAAAAATGCTGTGCATGGCTGAAACCCTTCTTTCCCAAGTGGAAACACCAACGCATTAACAAATATTTAATGGGACTTTCCATGTGTGAGGTACTCAGAGAAGTTTCCAAACTTAGCAACCCGTTTTGTGGCTGTCCTGAGAGATCCTTTCACATTTACTAATTGCACCTCAGATCCATTTGTTGATGAAAAGCACCATGCAGATGGAGGTCCTTTATCAAGATTTTACATCCCCGCCCTCTTGCTATTCGGCTTTGTTTTCCAACAGCATCCAAAAGTGGGGCATGAGCTCATGTTCCCCTCTGCTGCCCCTTGTTCCCTTCTTCCCTTTCTCCTGCCACCATTCAAGGGGTAGGTTTAGGTGATCTTAGCTACAGATTGTTCAGCCCAGTTGGACCCCTTTAAGAGTTCTCCTCACCCTTTTACACTGTTGGTGGGAAAGCAAATTAGTTTAACCATTGTGGAAGACAGTGTGGTGAGTCCTCGAAGACCTAGAACCAGAAATAATACAATTTTACCCAGCAATCCCATTACCAGGTATATACCAAAAGGAATATAAATCATTCTATTACAAAGATACATGCACGTATATGTTCATTGCAGTACTATTCACAATAGCAAAGACATGGAATCAACCCAAATGCCCATCAGTGATAGATGGGATAAAGAAAATGTGGTACATATACACCATGGAATACTATGCAGCCATAAAAAGGAACAAGATCGTGTCCTTTGCAGGGACATGGATGGAGCTGGAAGCCATTATCCTCAGCAAACTAACACAGGAACCGAAAACCAAACACTGTGTGTTCTCACTTATAAGTAGGAGCTGAACAATGAGAACACATGGACACAGGGAGTGGAACAATGCACACTGGGGCCTCTGAGCAGGTAGGAGAACGTTAGGAAAAATAGCTGACGCACGCTGGACTTAATACTGAGGTAATGGGTTGATAGGTGCAGCAAACCACCATGGCACATATTTACCTATATAACAAGCCTGCACATGGACCCCAAAAATTAAAATAAAAATTAAAAATTAAAAAAAAAGAGTTGTCCACTGCCTGAGCAACACAGGAGACTCCGTCTCTAAAAAACACTTTAAAAATTATCTGGACATAGTGGCTTGCGCCCGTAGTCTCAGCGACTCGGGAATCTGAGGCAGGAGGATTGCTTAAGCCTGGGAGTTTGAGGTCACAGTGAACTCTGATTGCATCACTGCGTGCCAGCCTGGGCAACAGAGTGAGACCCTGTCTCTAAAAAAAAAAAAAAAAAAAAAAAAATTGTCAAGCCGGGCATGGTGGCTCTCACCTGTAATCCCAGCACTTTGGGAGGCCAAGGCGGGTGGATCATCTGAGGTCAGGAGTTCGAGACCAGCCTGGCCAACATGGTGAAACCCCATCTCTACTAAAAATACAAAAATTAGCCGGGCATGGTGGCATCTGCCTGTAATCCCAGCTACTCAGAAGGCTGAGGCAGGAGAATCACTGGAACCCAGGAAAAGGAGGTTACAGTGAGCCAAGATCGTGCCACTGCACTCTGGCCTGGGTGACAGAGCAAGACTCCATCTCAAAAAAAAAAAAAAAAAGTTGTCCTGTGGCCTAGAAAGTTGTCCCTCCACTACAGAGTCCCCTGGAGGACACCTAGGACTCAAGGACTCCCTTATCATAAAATGACACATCTGCACAGAGCAGTAATTTGATGAATGAGTCTTTCTGACTCCCCTGTAGACTCGCAGCATTGCTTCCCAGGCCAGGTTCTGGAACACATCATCCTATTCCCCTATCCATACTGCCCTCTGACAACAAGTATCTGAAATATTTTGGTCTGGATTCCTATCTCAGGCAGACACCTAGAGTTTTAGAAGCCATCAAGTTGAGTATTGTTGTTAGAGGTGGCACTAGAACCCAGAAGCCAAACCCTCAAGGGAAAGGTGTGACCAGGGACCACACAGTGGATGTTTCAGTGACTGATGGAAAGCTCGTTACAACCAAGTGACATCTGTTCACCAGGTATGGTAGACTGAATAATGGCTTTCAAATATATCCGGTCCTAATCTCTGAAACCTGTAAATATTACATCATTTGGAAAAAATACATTTGCAGATGAGATTACATTAATTATCCTGAAATGAGGGAGATTATCTGGATTAGCCGGGCCCTAAATGCAATCACATTTATCCCTGAAAGGGAAGACCGAGGTAGATTTTACACACACACAAACACACACACACACACACACACAGAGGAGAGGGTGATATGAAGATAGAGGCAGAGATTAGAATGATGTGTCCACAAGTCAAGGAATGCTTGCAGCTCCTAGAAACCAAAGGAGACAAGAACAGATTCTCTCTGGAGCCTCCAGAGATAGTATGGCCCTGCCAAACCTTGATTATGGCCCGGTGATCATGATTTCAGACTGCTGCCTTCTGGAATAGTGAGGGAATACATTTCTGTTGTTTTGACTCACCTGGTTTGTGGTGGTGCTTTGTTAGGGCAGGCACAGGAAACTAACACACCAGGTACAGAACATAAAGAGAGGCGTCATGTGTGAGAGACACGCCTTTCTCATTTGGCCTTTCCCAGAATTAGGTGTGGCTGGTAAATCTCAGTGCTTGATGTCGGATATTGATTGCTTGAGACAGGGGAGAATGACGTGCGAGGCTTTGTAAATCCAATGAGTCAACCGGGGGCAGGCAGTTGGTCGTGGAGATGTCTAGGTAAGCTGCCTGTGACCATGACCGGGTTAAGCTAACACTTCTGTTAGAACACGTGCTTCATACAAACAGTCCAGACAGACCTAGATGTGATCTCCTAGGTCTACAAACTCCTACAAAGCAGGAGACCACTGTGATATTAGGTTGGTGCAAAAGTAATTACACTTACTGCCATTTAAAAGTAATGGCAAAACTGCAATTACTTTTGCACCAATGTAATGTAATCACAGAGCTGGAACAGCGGTTAGTGCCTACTTCCTTCCGCCCATCTGTGTGACAAAGTCCCAGGGTTACACAGCCAGCCAGGAGGGAGCCTCCCCTGGCGCCTGTGAGTCTCATGACTCCTAGTTCCCTGTTGGTTTTCTTTCTGGTTCTGCCTACCTGCTATCGACCCGTCATTCATGAAAATTGGGTGCCTCTGTTTCTAGGGAGCTGTATAGAGCCTAGACAAGTTCAAATCATCCCAAAGGACTTAGAGTGGGTCGGAATCAACACAATCAATGTCCCTGACATGGCCCCTCCATATGCTCTACAGGAGTTGGGAGCGTGCGCTTCCACCCGATATTGTTGTCTCCAAATTCTTCTCTTCTCGCCTTCCCCGCCCCGTGGTCAGCCTCCCATTCTGCATGTCTAGCGAAAGGGTGTCTCACCTTGATCATGAGAAAGAGCGGTCCCAGCGCCAGGAGAAGCGGGAGCAGCCCAGGAAGGGGCTTTTAGGGCCCTGAGAACTGAGGCATGGAGTGGCCATGTGCAGTTTTTAGAACACAGCTGGCAGGACACCTCGGCTCCTCTTCACCAGACACTAAAATCAAGAGAAGCATCAGAAGTTTTGGAGTTCTCACTGTTCTTGCCCCAGGGCCGCAGAGCCTCAGCTACCTGCTCCTCCCACAAGATCCAGATAACTCTCAGCCTGCCTGGAGGGGTCCTTATTTTTCTAGGCCCCCAGGGGTTCTCAACCCTAGACACATTAAAAATATCTGAGTATTTTTAAATAATCCCAATGCCTGAATCCCTCTCCTAGAGACTCCTATTTATTTATTTATTTATTTATTTATTTATTTATTTATTTATTTCCAGACAGGGTCTCGCTCTGTCACCCAGGCTGGAGTGCAGTGGTGTGATCTTGGCTCACTGCAACCTCCGCCTCCCAGGTTCAAGCAATTCTCTTACCTCAGTCTCCCAAGTAGCTGGGATTGTAGGTGCCTGCAACTATGGCCGGAGAAGTTTTTGTATTTTTGGTTGAGACGGGGTTTCGTCATGTTGGCCAGGCTGGTCTCAAACTCCTGACCTCAAGTGATCTGCCTACCTCAGCCTCCCAAAGTGCTGGCATTACAGGCCACTCCAGGAGATTCTAATGTGCAACCAAGATTGAGAACTCTTGAGCTGTCTGGCCTTCAGACTTTTTATTTTGCATTCCCTCTCAGCAAATCATGAAAAGCCATGTTCCCCGGCATCATAGTTTAAATAATTTAAAGTGGTTGCATGGAATATTATTTCTAACCTATTATACATAACTATGAACAGTTTTAAACAAAGCCATTTTAAATTTATTTAAAAACATATCCAATGATATCTAAACATCATAGTGATTTGATATCTATTATCCATTTAAAAATACATAAACAAGCTGGGTGCAGTGGCTCACACCTGTACTCCCAGCACATCGGGAGGCCGAGGCAAGTGGATTACTTGAGCAAGACTTCATCTCAAAAAATAAAAGAAAAAAGATACATAAAGAAGCTCCTTTATAGTAGTCTAAAATTTGACACTACTTTTTTTCTCCTTGAACTCATATTTTTATTGCCTTTCCCTAATGTATTTTTATACTCCAATGCCTGTTGCCCATCCTGTTTTACTTCTCTGCCACAAAAATATCTACGTAAATTGAAAATTTTGTAAATAAGACTTTTTTCCTGCATCCTTAAGCCCTAAGTGTTAAAATATTTCTTCTTGGTTATCATGAATGTCACTAGTCATACCCATTAATCAGCATAACATAAAAATATCACAAGTTATTGAACATGAATATAATTTTTAAATAGGAAAAGTAAAATTGCATTTGAAATGAATTTCTCAATGAGCTAGATGAAAGTGTTTGTGTTTTCCAATAAGCTCATGTATATGGGAATGAATGAGACAGAGTTAGGAACAATTTTATTTTTATCCTTAATTTTATAGATTCAGGTGCTGGGAAACATTTGGTTACATAAATAAGTAGGAGGAAAGAGAAAAATTTCTCTTATGTTAGCAACACTCAATTCTCTAAGCTGCTTCTAAAGTATCTGCCAAAAATCATATTTTCCATCTCTCAGTTGACAGTTCAATTAAGTACTCCTTCAATTTTGCTCAAGGCAAGGAACTAGAAACCATTTGACTTGCAGAAGGATTTGTTACTCAGTCATTAGAACCACTCATTTCTCTTACTCTCTAGGAAGTACACCAAAAAGCTTTACCAAGACTTGCCAAGTGATTCTTAATTATAACAGTTACTTTGGAAGCATGTTTTCATACCTGGTATATTCAGAAAAGGTTGGAAAGCCTGAAATATCATTAATTCCAATTCTTGTTTATAACATAATTTTAAAATCTATACTTTTTAAACTACGTACTTGAACATGTGGGCTCACCCCACCCTGCCCTCCAGTTTCAGTCATTCAATGTACAGAAAATGTCTGCTGTGTAATCAAAATAGCAAGGCTGGGTCTCATTGTCAAAACAGACTTACTTTCTGTTAGAAAATGTACAGCTTTGCCAGGCACAGTGGCTCATGTCTGTAGCCCCAGCACTTTGGGAAGTTGAAGTGGGCAGATTGTTTGAACCCAGGAGTTCGAGACCAGCCTGGGCAACATAGTAAGACCCCCATTTCTTTCTTTCTCTCTCTCTTTTTTTTTTTGAGACAGAGTCTTGCTCTGTCACTCAGGCTGGAGTGCAGTGGCACAACCTTGGCTCACTGCAACCTCTGCCTCCTGGGTTCAAGCAATTCTCCTGCCTCAGCCTCCCGAGTAGCTAGGATTACAGGCACCTACCACCACGTCTGGCTAATTTTTATATTTTTAGTAGGGACGGGGTTTCACCATGTTGACCAGTCTAGTCTCAAACTCCTGACCTCGCGATCTGCCCACCTTGGCCTCCCAATTTCTACAAAAATAACATTTAGCCAGGTGTGGTGGTGTGTGCTTGTAGTCCCAGCTACTCAGGAGGCTGAGGTGGGAGGATCACTTGAGCCCAGGAGGCCAAGGCTGTAGTGAGCTGCGATCTCGCCACTGCACTCCAGCCTGGGTGACAAAGTGAGATCCTGTCTTAAAAAAGAGAAAAAAGTGTTCAACTTTATTTTTTAACGGAAATCTTTCTGTTGACTTGCATCCTCCATGATGGCATCCTTGCATTTCTGACTGAGACAGGGAGTGCTGGGCCATGGAGCCCCACCATGAATGTCTGGGTGACAGTGTAATGGGGTCCAAGTGAAGGAAGGCTCAGCTCTGTCAGGGCAATGGCTTTGTGCCCATGGGATCCACCTTAGGAGGGCTGCAGTCTTTGACAGCCAGGGCAGGGGGTAGTTTATGGTGGAAGAAGGGACCCGTGTTTGGGTGGGTTCTCCAAGAAACAGATCCACAACGAGCTTACACACGCAGAGACTTGGCATGCAAAGATTTCATTAGAGGAATCAAGGATGAGAGAAAGCGAAGGTGGGGTGGCGGTGCTGAGGAAGGCTGGGACCAGTCAGATGGCAGTGTGAGTGCCAGGCTGCATGAAGGAGAGAGGGTGGAAGCATCCTAGGCTGCCATGCACCCTCAGGAAGTTTCAGCAAGGCCACCAGGGAATTTGCGAGTCAAGGCTGGCCATCAGAGGTGCCCTGAGTCTTCCAGGAGCAGGTCTGCCTCAGTTTCCCAGTCACATTCAGCAGTTGGCTGAGAGCAGCTCATGGTGATGGAATCATGCACATTTGTGCCAATGGATTTCAGAGGGCAGGAACTGGGACTCCTGAGTCAACTGAGCTCCCTGGAGCTAGAGTTCTGTGAGGAGTCTTCTCATAGCCACTCCAGGAAATGTTTGAATGAAACTTGGCATCACTTCTGCCGCCCTGGTCTTGAACAGATGTGAAACAAGAGCATGACGACATGGACAAAACACCATGGTTCGTGCATTAGCCACAATGTACTTAAGATGGAACCAATCATGGGCTTGTAGTATCTTGATTGAAGAAGGCCAATGCTAATATTTCACATTGTTCTTGTTTGGCAGCTGGGATGGTTTTAATACCCCTGGGGCAACGTTCATACTCAGATGCTGGAGAAGTGAAAGGGATCTCTATTTTGCACGGTGGGACAGGGGAGATTATAAACGGGCAGAAGGAAAAGGACTCCTTTTACATAAACTAGGACATCCCTGTGTAGAGGTTCCCATGGACATCCCAGAGGGGCAGTGTCAGTTTGGGTCAGTCTGCTTCTTAAGAAGGAGACACTAAGATGGAATTAGATACACAAGAGATTTATTGACTGGGGGACACATCTGTGAAAGGTAAAGAGAATGCCTTCAGAGTACAGCTCAGACCTGATACCTGTGGGAGGATGGAGGGGAGGAAAGTGGCATGGGGAGAAGGAATCTCAGGAAGCCCAGCAG
Source organism: Papio anubis (assembly GCF_008728515.1). NCBI lineage: Eukaryota > Metazoa > Chordata > Mammalia > Primates > Cercopithecidae > Papio > Papio anubis. The sequence continues at coordinate 50,397,608 of NC_044994.1, forward strand.
ATGGGGATCTTCAAGGCAAAGGAGCATTCACTCTGCTCAGTGATGGGCTGGGAGCAGCTTGAGGAGTGCAGTGGGGGTGCTGGGGGCTCAGTGTGAGGGCTGAAACGGATCAGAATATGCAGAACGCTGTACACCAGTTTCTCTCCGTGTGGCAGGTTGTCTTGAAGGGAGATTAGAGCAGCATACTTTGTGGCTGTACAGTGTTCCCTCCTGGGGACGTCTCTTTCCTCCCATTGCCTCCATCTCCCTCTCCCCACACTGTGCGGATTCTTAGTCTCTTCTCTCCTTCAGGCCTCAGCATCCCCTCTCCCTGGTCTGTCCAACTCTCCCGCACCCCAGCCTCCATTTGTGTCGTGAAAATCTATGGGCCCCATCCAGGTGCACAGAAGTCACAGCTAGGAACACTCCTACCCGCTCTGCTGTGTGGGGGTGGAGAGGAGAGCCCTGAGCCCTGAGGATGGAGGCATGGAGAAAAGAAATTGGGATGGTCTTGACTCACTTTTCTTTTCTCTTTCTGATTTTCCTTTGTCAGCCTTGGACAACTGAAAATAAGCTGGTCCTCTGGCACCGTGAGGGATAATCTCTGCCATTAACCTCCCCTGGCCTGCAAGAGATGTCCTTCCTGCAGGCACAACAGTGGGACAACACGTTGCTAATAGAGTCAGTAACCTGAATTGCATTACAAAAGGCTCCGGTAAATTAGCCTTGGGAAATGCCCTGCCCACTTGCTGGGTATATTTTTCCTTGTATGTAGCAGGGGGAAGAGGGAAGGGCTGTCCAGCTCCCAAGCAACTCCTGAAACTCTGTCTTCCATTCAGAAGGCTGGACTTTGCATCACTCAACTTTGGTTCTTTTCACGTTCCCAATTCTAACCCTAAATAGATTTAATACAAAATAAACCGCACCCCGAATTAAAATAGTATATTATTTGTGCTTTACAGGAGTCTCAGAAATCACTTTCAATAATCTCTGTATAAAGTTTTAAAACCCTAAACTAGAGTTAAACTTGTGGAAAAGAAAGGAAGAAGTGAAGGGTTAACATCAATTCACAGTAGGTATTTAACTTTGTAATAATACTGCTGAATTTCTTTCCTTATAAAAAAAGCATGCATTTACAATCCTTGATGATCACAACTCCCTTGGTTATAAAATTAAGTTTATGACATGTATTACTGATAACTTTAAAATGAGGCATCTAGAGCCCAGAGTGATTAAGCAACTTACTCAAGGTCACACAGGAAGTGATTAGGAAAGCTGGAACTACTGCTCTTTGGCCTTTTGGATCAGACCTCTATGCTGAAAAAGAATCCTGAGTTTCAAGTCTGGAAGATGAGGAAGGAAGCCGTGATGTTTGGGGACAGAGTGTGCCTTCTATAGCTCAAGATAAAATTCTGTTCTAGGAAGCAGCTCAGATTTCTTCAATACCAAGATTTGATCCCAAGTCAATGACCAATAAAAGCTTATTATCTGCAACAATGTCAGACTCTGGCCCAAGAGTTTAATCTTTGTAATCACATATTCTATACATTATTCAAGAAAGAAAGGTCCAGAAAAGCATCCCTAAAGACTCAAATATTCCAAGGAGCAAAAAATATAGACAAGGCAAAGCACCAAAGACTCCTAACGGTGGAAATAGCTGTCAGATGTTATGGGGAAGGGAGCTGATGGGTTCCCACAGAGTATTAACAAACCATGAAGAAGTCCCTTAGCCTTCGGACCTGGAGTTCTCAACCCTGGCCGCACATTAGAATCACCTGGGAAGGTTCTGAAACTCCCAATACCCAAGACATACCCAGGACCATTTCTATCAGAATCTTCCAGTGATGGAAGCCTGGCGTTGGAAAGTCTGTAAGGCTCCCAGCTGACTCAAATGTGTAGCCAAGGTTAAGAACCATGACTCTAGGACCTAACACGTAAGTGCTTAGTAAGTATTGTTGAATGAATAGACAGATGAATGAATATCAGCAACAGAACTGAAAAAAGAAGAAACAATTAAGAAACTAAATTTGATGTTATTTACTCAGATGGCAGACCCTGAGGTCCTCACTCAAAATGCGTATGCTGTTCATGCAGAAGCAGTTCTATGAAGTTTGGATGTCAAGATTCTCAGCTCACAACAGAGATGAGAAGAGAAGATTGTTCTCTGTGGGGCGGAGTCACCAACAGCAGCAGGAAGGACACATGTGACAGCCTGAAAGACAAGTAAGAAATGCAAATCCTACTGCTATGGTTGCATGTGTCCCCTCAAATTCGTGTGCTGGCAACTGAATCCCCAATGCTAGTGTTGAGAGGTGGGTGGTGTTAATCACCTTTAAGAGGTGATCAGGTCATAAGGCTCTGCCCTTATAAATGGATTAATGTCGTTAGGGTGGGAGAGGGTTAGTTATCACAGGAGTGGGTTCCTCATAAAAAGGATGAATTTGGCATCCTTCCCCTTTCTCTTTCTCACATGTACTCTATCGTCCTTCCACCTTCCACCATGGGATGACCAGCAAGGCCCTCACCAGATTGTAGCCTTTTTGACCTGGGTCTTCCCAGCCTCCATAACTGTGAGAGATAAATCTTTGTTCTTTATAAATTACCCAGTCTTTGGTATTCTATTATAACAACACAGACTAAGACACCTATAAAGCAGGAGACAGAACTCAACCAAGAGTTGTCTGGGACCGTTTAATACCAGGGCAAACTGACCTGCCCAGCCCAGTTTCCCTGGAGGCGTCATTGTATTAGCAGGACAGTGCAGTTAATTGGTGTTTGGGTGCCTGCGTCACCCAGTGGAGGTGAAGTTCTGTTCTGTCTACGCTGTGTAAGAACTCACAGGAGGATGGGCAGAGCACTCGACTTCCTCAGCACTGGATGTCACAGACTGCCCTCACTAGAACTGCATCTGGTTTTGGAAGCCTGGGTGGGTTTAATAGTTGGTAAAAGCAGCACGTTAAAGTTGGCAGCAGAAACTGCCTCCTAGGAGAATCACTTCCTAAGAGGGGAATATGAAATTTCTCATTGAGGCAGCCTGTCCCCTTCTGTCCTTTTGTCAGGGAAAGTTTTTCTCTGGGAGAAAGCAAAGGTGGCGCTAGGGGTGCATAGACCTCTGTGGAGAGAAAACCTGAATTGGGCAAAGTGGTCCTATTACAGATTTCTTAGACTGAGGAATTAAGCTTTTTCTTGGTTTTGCAAATTCCGCGTCTCTTTTGGCAGACATTTGTTATTAGAAGAGATCTGTACTTTCTCAGCAGGGAGTGACATTGCTCTGTGTCCTTAAGATACTGCCTGTTCTGGGGAGTTGGGTATGTTCTCCAACAAGCTGGAGACCTACATCTGTGTTTCCGTGGGAACAGGAGGCCTCTGCAGACTTGAACTTGACCTCACACTGAAGGAAAGTCTGGGTGAAGGAAGTGGACTATCCTAGTGGCAGTCATTTAAGTCTGAGTGCCCCAGAACACAGGGATATTGGGTACTTACCGGTGCCACTTCATTTGTGCCACTCAAGGCCGTAATGCAAGCTCGGGGAGGAGGCAGTACCCCGAGAAAAGAGACCATCCTGCTGACAAGCCTACTAAGCTGATTCTAGGTCGGTAAATGAAAACTTGAAAGGTGAACTTCAGACTGGGGAAGGCCGCGGGGAAAGGGACTCATGTCTGTTTTTCTGGGCCCCAAGGCAGTGCAGGCAATGTGGGGCTGGCACTGCATCGGGAAGACAGTTAAGTGCCAAACATGGTGAGGAACTCTGGGGCTGGGTCCAGGCTGGAAGCTCAGGGCCACATCTCTTTGGAAGTATCAGCTGTTCTTTGGGTTGTATTTCCTTTTTTCTGGCCCCTGAACAATATATCAAGGAAGTTTGGCTGCAAGTAACTGCCTGGCCCCTAAGATGCTTTGGGGAGAATGGGGAAGGCAGGTCCCACATTGGAAGGGAGCATCAAAGATGACGAGAGAGTTGCTATAAGCAGGGGTCACCAGCAGAGGGCAGAGGGCAGAGGTGCCCAACGGAGCAGAGAGCGCTCAACGGCCTTGAGCGGCAAAGGGTGCAGTGGGATCGCAGTCAAAATGCAGGCTGAGGGGGACCTGGGCATGCGGGCGGCAGCGCCAGGGCGCTTACAGAACTCTTTAGAGAACAATCTGAAGGGCGCCAATCCCTGACAATTAGCAAGTCAGGATCGAGGCCCATATAATTCGAGTATTTCATGGAAACAATCTCTAACTACAGTTGGCTCTTCAACATGTGGGGAACACTGGGGATTGAAGACTTGTGGTCAGAAATTCTATCCACCAGCTCCCAGCTGTGGGACTTCAGGCGGAGCACCCGCGCCTCCCAGTCTCAGCGCCTCACACGACCAACAGGTGCCTGACATTTACCCTCCATACCTCTTGAGGTTGTTTTTTTTTGAGACGGAGTCTCGCTGTGCTCCCAGGCTGGAGTGCAGTGGCGTGATCTCGGCTCACTGCAAGCTCCGCCTCCCGGGTTCACGCCATTCTCCCGCCTCAGCCTCCCAAGTAGCTGAGACTACAGGCGCCCACCACCACGCCCGGCTAGTATTTTTAGTAGAGACGGGGTTTCTAAGTAGCAAAGGTAAGAAAGCTCACGTATATTTTGTAAATAGTAAAATACTTTGCAGACTTAACAAATTATTTTATCTTGGAAAGGTTTTCCAACTGAAATGATGAACCAGGTTAAACATTTTTTGACTTTTACCTGTGACCCTAACAGGCACTCCGGGGGATTCCATCTGGCAAGTGTGGGAAACACACACCTCTCCTGGTCCACTGGCCTCCCATGGAGGGAGGGACGGTCCCTAGGAGGCAGCCCATAGATCTGGGGAGGAGCTGTGGGGTGGCACACTCATCTCTGACTTACAGGAAAAACAGAGGCTGTCTGTAAAGCAAATAAAATGCAGAAAATGCAGCTCAGCATATAACTAAGATAACCAAGCAGAGAAAAATATTTTTTAAGTCACAAATTGGCAGTTTAAGGAATATTAACATTCTGAGGGAAAATTCAGGAGACAGTTGATGAATCCACAAGTTCTTACTCAATTAACTTTAATTGGCTAGTATCTGATAGGCAGCTGTTTTAGGCAGGGTACTATGGAAGTTATAATGTTAAACAGAAAAAGATGTTGGCTTTGCCCTTAAGGAACCATATGTATGTATGTATTTATTTTTTTTAGAGACCGGGTCTTGCTCTGGCATCCACGCTGGAGTGCAGCAGCATCATTACAGCTCACTGCAGCCTCGAACTCATGGGCTCAAGCAGTCTTAACACCTCAGCCTTCCAAGTAGCTGTGACTCCAGGTGTGTACCATCATGCCCAAGTAATTTTTAAAATTTTTGTAGAGACAGAGTCTTGCTATGTTGCCCACATTGGTCTCAAACTCCTGGTCTCAAATGATCCTCCTGCCTCAGCCTCCCAAAGTGCTGAGATTACAGGAGGAGCTGCAATTTTGGGAAGAGAGAAATTTACATGTGCAAGAGCAGCAGTAGGCCAAACATGAGCCATGAGATCCTACACCTATGCCATCCAATATGGGAGCAGGCCATGAGCCACATGTGGCCAGTGAGCTCTAGAAATTCAGGCCACTTTGAGAGGTGCTGCACATGTAACACTCCAGAGTCCAAAAGCTTGGTACAAAAAAAGAGAATGTAAAATGTCTCATTAATCAATTTCACACTGATTACATGTTGGAGTGATATTTTTAGTATATTGGGTTAGATAAAATATATTAGTAAGTTTTTTTTTTTAAAAAATGCTTTTCAATAGATAAACATCAGTTATCTGATACATTTATTTATATGGGATCCTCCTACCCAAATAAGCTTTAATTAGATGTTGTTGTGCTCCTGTTAAATTCAATTCTGTGGAGTTTAGCACCATTGCCAAGAGCCTCCTTCCTAGCACATCTCTTCTTCCTCCTTTAGCGGCAGTTCTCAAAATGTAGTTAGAAGGCAGACTCTGTTTTCACCTGAATTTAATCTAAATCTGATTCCAATCAAGATCCAGATAAAATGCTTGTTACTTATCCCAGGAGCTAGTTTCCCAGATTCAGGGAGTAACATAAAACACCTGCCTAACAATAGCAGAATTCTAATATTTTGAATGCCCTGGGCCAGGGACACTTTTGTCACTATTCGGTTTCTGCCACCAATGAAAACTCCTTCTCCTTAGCTACCTGGTATGGATGGTTGACTAACTGGTTGACTGTGTAGAGTCTTTGAAGCTTCCTGAGGATGTGTACCACTCAGTCATACCTTCACTGTGCTTACAAGAGCACCTGTTGCGTATGTAGTTGGTGCCCCACAAGTAGTTGTATTGATAAATTCTAAATGTTGCTATTCTTTAGAAAAGCTAAAGTCCAGCTCCTGAAAGAAGGCTGGAGGCTAATGTTTTCTCTTTCAAATGATTAGTGACGAAAAGTGAGCCCTTTGGAGATTCTGATTTTATTCTGCTTATAAAAGCAGCGCTACACTTGAACTTCACTGGATAGGGCAGATTGTATGCAGGTCCTGATAAAATCCCCCCACACTTTCCCTCCTTTCTAGGCTGACCTGCCCTGCCTGCAGCCTACGAGCCACCCCCTTCTTTTCCCACGCATGGTCCAAAGCTACGAGCTCTCAGAGTTTTTCCTTTTTGCAGCACGAGATGACACAAAGATAGGTTCTGGCAGCTGCAGGTACGTTCACCTCAGCAATTCTAGAAAATGCCTTGTAATTACAAAGCAGAAAGCACGCAGTCTGAGGGGGCTGGAGAACTAAGTCTTCACATAACAAAATCCGCTTCCCTTTGGCATTGTGTATCTTCCAGTGTGGTGGGGAAATGAGAGTGCTTTGAATAGCTGACCAGATGAATTTTAAACCAGAATTGGTAAAAATTGGACTATTAGAGATTTTGAGCATTTTCTTGTGGATTTATTGGCCATTTGTGCATCTTTTGTGAAGTGTCTGTTGAGGTTTTTGTGCCATTTTAAATCGGGTTATTTGTCTTTTTATTGTTGGCTTGTATGCATTCTTTAAAACTTGAGATGTAATTAAAGCCTAAAAGCATTCTTTATATATTTTGGATACAAGTCATTTGTCAAATATATGTGTTCCAAGCATTTTTTTTTCCCAGCCCAGTGGTTTGGCGTCTCTTTTCATGAGCTGAAATTTTACATTTTGATAAAATCCAATTTTTTTTATGGTTAGTGCTTTTTGTGTTCTGTCCAAGGACTCTGCCCACCCCAAGGTCATGAAGTTATTATGCTGTATTAGAATAATTTTGTGGCTGTAGTTATTACATTTAGGTGTATGTTCTATTTTGAATTAACTTTTATTAACGGAGTGAGATAGGGATTGGAGTTCAATTTTTTCCACACATGTATCCAGTTGTTCCAGCAATATTGTTAAAAAGACTTTCCTTTCCCCATTGAATTAGCGCCAACAACTGGAAGCAATCCAAATGTCCAGATATAGGTAAATGGATAAACACATTTTAGTCTTTTCAGTAAAATAATGGAATAATGAAATACATTCCATCATTGGATTCTAATTCCAATAATAGAATACATTCATGGAACAATGGAATATATTCAGCAGTTTTTTAAAGAGCAAACTATAAATATATGCAACAAACTGAATGAATCTCAAAGACATTATTTGAATGAAAGGAGCTAAAAGCAAAAGAGTTCTTACTGTATGCTTCTACATACGTGAAATCCTAAAACAGACACAACTGATTCTATAGTAACAGAAAGAAAATCAGCAGTTGCCTGGTTGAGGGTAGGGATGGAAACTTTTCAGGCATGATGAAAATGTTCTATATCTTGTTTTGAGTGTTGGTTACTTGCACATTTACAATTGTCAAAGTTTATTCATTTGAAACATCTAAGAGCTATACATTTCATTGTGTGTTAATGACACCTCCACTTAAAATATATTTAAAGAAAAAAAAAGGATCAGAATGTGAACCTTCCTAGACTGTACCCAATAAATAGCAAAATTCCTCTCTCTCCACAGATGCCTTGCTATTGAAGGCTGGGAAAGGAAGATGAAACTGTGCAGAGCCCTTGACTTCTCCCTCTTCTTAAGACTGTGGGATAAATTTTTCAAAACATTGGCTAGGAGACTTGCATTCAATACCAGCTGAGTAAATAATGGGGCTTTGGTGAGTTGTTTTTTCCCCTCCGTGTTTGGAAATTTGAGCCTGGTGTATCTTTTTCAAGCACATCTCATTTAGAGGATAATTTACATTTGCACAAAATCATGGCTACAGCCCATCTGCTCAACGATTATGTAAGATCCAACACTCATTAGAGTGTGACATGCATTGATCTTAGTGAGCATATGAACTTGTGTGCTTGGGATTCAAGTTCTTCTAAAATAACTTCCAGCACCAACCAGCTAGCATAGCCTGTTGTTTCTGACATTTTCCTTGAAACATGACAGTTAATATCCATTTGAAAGGAACTAAATTATTGGGGGGCTTTAAATTCCTAATGGCTATAGCAGATTTTCTGGTAGAGTTAAGCAAGATTGTGTTGGCAGTTGTGAAAGGGTGGAGGCTAGAAGGAGAACTGTTTGTTATTTATACCTGATGGTTTTATCACCAGAGAGTATTTGCAATAATGAAACAGCTGGAGCAGTAACATGATTCATATTAATATATGCATGTAAATGGGTTAGGACTGGAATTAACATAATTTCTGTGCTCTGGTTTTCCCTTAGAAGTGGAGACTACTGGTTTATTTACAGTCTGCAATGAGCACAGCCAGGCAGTTCTGCTGCTGGACAGATGGCAGGGAAGGCCAGGCCATGTGCTGTGGATCAGGGGGTGAATGTGAACATGACAGTGGATGGCACAGCTCTGCAAAGGGGCTGGCCAGGAGCATGGAGCAAATGAAAACAAAGGTTCCTTTTGTCTCCCAGAGTTCTTAGCCCTTCCCATTTAGTCCCTTTGTCCTAGTTCCTCCTGCCAGGGCTTAGCAGAGGAGTGGGGAGACACAGGGAGAGGTCAGGACCAGGGGTTCCAAGGCAGAACCTCGTGGGAGGAAGTGACCAGAGGAAGGGCTGCAGCCACTAGACTCAGGGCACTGGCAGGAAGCAGAAGCTGTGACAAGGTGAGAAGGTGGGCTCAGAGACACTGGAGAGAAAGGACAGGTCAGGGAAATGGTCCACAGGCCAGTCAGCCTCTCAAAGCTGAGGGAGGCAGGTGGTGAGAGAGCCCAGGAAACACCCTGCTGTCAGGACAGAAATCTGGCTGGGGGACGGGAAGTTGGGTGTGATGCACCAGGAGACTTTGAAGCCTGTGATACCAAGAGGAAATCCTAGGCCATTTAGCAAAAAAACAGAATTTGGCCCCACGACATAGAGGCCTGTGGGAGAAAAGTGAATGCCTAAATAGAAAACAGGCCTAGGAGGCCGCTATTGGCTGGTCGTTTGTATTTTTTCCCTCTCTGTCTTCCATTACAATTCATCTCCTTCCCAGGCCAAGTTCACTCCCACAATAAGAGAGGCAGAGCCCCTGGTTGGAAGGGAAGAAGCCTCCATCCCCAGCCCATGTCTCTCTGTCTCATTTGTGTGTGTGTGTCTTGGGAGGAAGTGAACGGAGAAAGATACCGGAAGTGTTACAGGGATGGTTGTCACCCACGTGGGAACAGGGAGCAAGAGGGAAAGTCATTTGAGGGACTGCTCAGCTGTTCTCTACCATGGCTGCACCATGTACATTCCCATTAGCAATGTATAAGAATTACAATGTATCCCCATCCTCACCAACACTTTTTATTTTCTGTCTTTTTCATCTTAGCCATCCTCATGAGTGTAAAATTGTGAGTTTAATTTGTATTTTTCTAATGACTAATGATGCTGAGCATCTTTTCATGTGCTTACAGGCTATTTATATTTCTTAGAAGAAATGTCTGTGTAAACATTTTTAAATTGCCCATTTTTAAATTGTTTTTTAAAAAATTGTTAAATTGTAAGAATTCCATGTGTATTCTGGATGCAAATTCCTTGTCAGTAGACAATGTGCAAGTATTTTCTTCCATTCTGTGGGTTGTCCTTGCACTTTCTTGGCAGTGTCCTTTGAAGCACACACATTTTTAATTTTGAAGGACTCCAACTTAACTATTTTTCTTTCGTTGCTTGTGCTTTAGGCATCACATCTAAGAAACCATTGGCTACTCCAACGTAATTAAGATTTATGTTCATGTTTTCTTCTGTTTTACAGTTTTGTCTTTTACATACAGGCCTATGATCCATTTTGTGTTAATTTTTGTATACAGTGTGAGAAAGAGTTGAAAATTCATTTTTTAGCCTGTGGTTATGAGTTGTCCTAGCACCATTTGTTGCAAAGACTCTTCTTTCTCCATTGAATTGTCTTTGTGACCTTGTCAAAAATTAATTAACCATAAATATAAAGATTTATTTCTGGACTCTCAATCCTATTCCATTGTTCTATATATCTATCCTCAGGCCAGTATCTTCCAGAGGCAAAAGATCATCAGGGTGGCTTTTAGCAGTGGGAATCCCAGAAGAGCCCACACGGCACCCAGTGGAGAGTCGTTTCAGAGAGTGCAAAGCCAGTTCCCATGATACCAGTGAAGGACCCTACAGGTACTAGAAGATTTCTGGATGTACCATGAAAAGGGGACAGGACTCAGAGGGGAATAGAGTAGACTTTTCTTCACTCCCCGTTACCAACAAGGCGCAGGCCAGCCTTTGCACTCAGCAGTAACTTGAGCACATGAGTTTTGCCCTAGACATTCTAAAGCATTGTTTAATGACAGAGGATATGTATAGGACTTGATTACAGTTTTGCTTTGACTCTGGCCATAAGTACTTTTCTGGCTACATCTTACTCTTGCACTTGTCCTGCCTCTGTCTTCCCAGCAGATCTCAGACTCTCTATCCCTGCCTCTCCCTGGCTCCATGTTGCACTGGGGTCCACAGTTCAGCTCAGCCAGGGTGTGTGATGGCCAACTCTCCTCACGCCTCCAGCCCTCCCCTGACCATCTCCACTCTGGTATTCCCAGATGCACTGATTTCCTGGGCTGTTGTAAGAAATGATCACAAACTTAGAGGCTTAAAACAACACAAATTTATCTCTCACAGTTCTGGAAGTCAGAGTTTGAAATTAGTTTCATTGGACGAAAGTCAAAGTGTTGGTAGGGCTGGTTCCTTCTGGAAGCTCTAAGGGAGAATCTATTTCCTTGCCTTTTTTACTTCTAGATGCCACCTACATCCCTTGGCTCAGGTCCCCTTCCTCCATATTCAAAGTGGCCGTGAAGCATCTTGCTTCTATAGTTGTATGTCTTCTGTCTTATATGGTCAAATCTCCTTCTGCCTTCCTCTTATAAGGACACTTCTGATTACATTTAAGACTTGGATAATCCAGGATGATGTCTCTATCTCAAGCTCAACTTAATCACACCTGCAAAGTCCCTTTGCTATATAAGGTAACACTCACAGCTTCTGGGGACTAGGACAACAGGGCATTATTCAGCTTTCCACACCAGGTGGGATGCATGCAGCTGTACTGGCTAATGAGAACTGATGCCTGTTCTGACTGGTTGGGTTCTGTGCCAGGTGTCTATATTTTACTTCACACCAAGCAGTTGTCAAACATTTTGAATATGATCCTTGTTATCAGCCTTCTTTGTTAAAGAGATGAGTAGATATGAATCTGTAGAAGGCTGGGGAAACAGTGTGAAACTGATTGATGTCCTCCTGTAAAAAGAAAAGCAAGTGTGAGTCAAGAAAAGGAAAATCACACACTAGAAAAGTCCAGGGACAGGTCAGTCATACAGATCTGAAAATCTGAGATGGTTAAGAGAAAAGCCACAGGAAAGTGAAGAGCGAAGTGTCCTGGCCTGCTGAGTGGATAATAAACAACAGAGAGTTTCCTGCAGTTTCAATTTAACCTGAATTCCACGTAAAGATACAGCCTGGAGAGCCAACAAAGAAGGGATTGTTTCTGTGCAAGAAAGATATGGCAGAGCCTAGACCAGCCTGGAAACTGGACTCCAGATGAGACTGAACAGAATGAGCTAGAACTGAGATGCAAATATAGGACATTTATTTCCTACACAGGTCTCTGAACCTGTACGGCAACTCCTGCCCTCCTTTGGTGGCATTGCCTCCCAGAGAGTAATCACTGGATCCATCTGTCACACAGAATCATTCCGGAGAATGGAGGTTCTGGGCCTCTTCCCATAATCATCGGACTCTTTGGGGGTGGGATTCTGGAATCTACATTTTAATAGGAACAGATAATTCTTAACATGCTAAAGTTCCCCGGCAGGAACACTGTGACTGTTATATATTGAGGAGACTTAGGAACATAGTCTTTTCATAGGATTCTGTACAAATGGTTTGAGTCAGCCATGAATGCGAGTGAAATAGTCATAACCATCATGGGAAGAGACCCCATAGTCATGTGAGACGTGAAGGTTTCTACCGCACTGGCCAACTGTGATTGATTGATGGTGGATAGCTGGATCATGGTGTTGAGATAAATGACGAGGCCTTGCCTGAACTGGGACAGGAAGAGAGCAACAATTCATTAGTAATGTCTGCCATGGCCATAGGTTGGAGATGGTGGTTGGTGGTGAACAAGTGCCTCCTATCTGCCATTTTCTCCTAGAAAGACCTCACTGTACCTTCTCATTTTATGTTGAGATGAAATGTACATATGAAACACTGGATAGAAACATACATGTACAGTTTGAAGAACAAAAATAAAACAATTCTTTAAAAATTGTCTCTAGAGAGCTGGTTCCAACATCTCCTTGGGTAACACGTTGCATTGTCTCACAACTTGCTTAATGTCTAATTTAAATAAATCCCTTTTGGCACAGTTTAAGTCCAGTGCCTTTCATTCTATCCTCAAAGAAAAACAGAACAGCTGCTCCTGCTCTCCTATTCAATATGCTTCCCTATTTTAAAGAATTCAGTTCTTCAGAAAAAAATTAATGAGACTCTTCTATTTTAATGAGTTACTTGTTTGGTGGATTGGCACTTTTCCTCCCCCAAGCCCAACATTCTTGGTTACAGAAATGAATTAGAATAGAACATTGAGAGTAGAAGGAATTTAGATGTCATTCAATTCTCTGTTTTCACAGATGGGACAAGAAGCCCAGGGAAATGGAGGACCTGGCTTGCTCACACAGCAGAATCAGAACTAAGACCCAACCATCCTACCTCTCAACTGAGAGTAACTTCTGCCAGATCATGGTATTTGGACACGTAGTGTGTTTTGAAGTTGGAGAAGAAATCCAAGACCAAACATGTACTGGGGTTTATTTTCCACCACCTCAGTAGCTTCCAGTCTCCAGCTTCTGAGTCTTTTTGTTTGTTTTTGTTTTTTTGAGACATGGTCTCACTTTGTCACCCAGGCTGTAGTGCAGTGGTGCGATCTCTGCTCACTGTAGCCTTGATCTCCCAGGTTCAAGTGATCCTCCTGCATCAGCCCCCAAGTAGCATGGACTACAGGCGCATGCCACCACGCCTGGCTAATTTTTGTATTTTTAGTAGAGATGAGGTTTCACCAAGTTGCCCAGGCTGGTCTTGAACTCCTGGACTCAAATAATCTGCTTGTCTTGGTCTCTTAAAGTGCTAGGATTACAGGCGTGAGCCACTGCTCTGGGCCTGGCTTCTGAGTCTTTTTGCCAGAGGTCTTCAGACCCACACCTGGGGCAGGCCAAAAGCACTGGAGGCTTCATTCCCCAGGAGCAAAGCTTAAGCAGTGTGGGTCAGGAATGGGTGGATAAATGCCCCTGATTCATCCCCACTTCTGTGATGTCATGATTCTGGGGTATGTGTTTTCTGGTGACTCAGAGGCTCCTTAGCAGATCTGATCCCCAGTGACTCTCTGGTTAATGTGCCCTTCATGAACTTCCCTCCTGCCCTCTCGCACTGCCCTACTTCCTCATTATGCTTTCTGAGATTATCTCTCAAATAAATTATTTATACTCAAATCCTTCCTTCAGGACCTTCTTTTGGGGAAAAGCAAACTAAGACCATACTTACAAGAAAAGAGGATACCAGGAAGCTCAACCAGAGTTGTGAAGCCAGAAGATTGCCTGTGAGTGGATTTCCAGTGCTGTAATCCTCAGGATCAGCTTCGCCACTCACAGAGCCAAGTACAAAGTGAAAATGGGGAGTCCCTGGTTGGGAAAGCACTAAGACTTTCGAGATGATGACAGCAGAGTATTAAACCACGGACAGACGCCAGGCATGGTAGCTCACGCATGTAATCCCAGGACTCTGGGAGGCTGAAGCAGGCAGATCACTTGAGGCTAGGAGTTTGAAACCAGCCTGGCCAACATGGTGAAACCCTGTCTCTACTAAAAATACAAAAAATTAGCTGGGCATGGTGGCACATGCTTGTAGTCCCAGCTACTGGGAGGCTGAAGCAGGAGAATTGCTTGAACCAGGGAGGCGGAGGTTTCAGTGAGCCGAGATCACGCCACTACACACCAGCCTGATGACAGAGCGAGACTCTGTCTCAAAAAAACAAAAACAAAAACAAAAAACAAAAACAAACGAACAAACAAAAAACCACAGCAGAGCTGTCCTGGGTATGCAGCCTGCAGCCTGAGTGACTGCACAGGTTGCACAGCCAAGAAACTGGCCCCACTAATGTTTCTCTGTAAGAATTACGGTAACACTGATGACACCATCTGCTGAGTCACTACTGTGTGCCAGGCAATGTGTTCGACTCTAGATTGCATCAGGAATACTGTAGGGGAAGAAAAGATGTTTTTCCTCGCTCACCACAAGGTTTGTGGCTGAGGCCCTTATAACAAGACAGATTAAACCACACAGATTTGTTTAGTGTAAGTTTCACATGACACAGAAGCCTTTAAAAATGCAGACCCAGCCGGGTATCGTGGTGTATGCCTCTGTTCCCAGCTACTCAGGAGGCTGAGGTGAGAGGATCCTTTGAACCTGGGAGGTCAAGGCTGCAGTGAGCCGAGATCGCACAACTGCACTCCGGCCTGGGGCACAGAGTGAGACCCTCTGTCAAAAAAAAAAAAAAAAGAAAAGAAAATTCATCACTATCCAATGATAGTCACTGGAAATATTGTGTTTCCTTTCCGCCTTTGTTGTTGTGTTGTTACTGTGTACTCTTTTACATCTACCTTTATCAAAGCTAAGATGGTAGGCAGCCTTTTTCATTTAACAATAATGTTAAATTAGTATATTCCCATTTTATTCAAGTTTTTGAAGACCTTTTCGCATAGCAGCTTATGATGCAACATGTGAACAGTGATTTAACAATTCTCCCATTCAGACATGTGTAAATTTGTTTCTAATTTTTCAATGTATCAATGATTTACTGACACAGCCTTGCACCCCCACTGCAGTGTAACACACTACCCTATGACCTTGTTTCTTTTAGCCTTGGTATAAATTTTTAAAAATTTTTTGGATAATTTTATAAGCAATTTATAATTTATAATTTTTATTTATTTATTTCAAGACAGGGTTTCACTCCTGTCACCCAGGCTGGAGTGCAGTGGTAAGATCACAGCTCACTGCAGCCTCCACCTCCTGGGACCAAATGATCCTCCCACCTCGGCCTCCTGAGTAGTTGGAACCACCTGGCGTGTGCCACCACACCAGGCTAAGTTTTCTTTTTTGATTTTTTTTAGTAGAGATGAAGTCTCGCTATGTTGCTCAGGCTGGTCTTAAACTCCTGGGCTCAAGCAACCCTCGCACCTCAGCCTTCCAAAGTGCTAGGATTACGGGTGTGAGCCACCTTGCCTTGCCTGAAGGCATTTTTTTAAAGGCATGTCTCAGAGACGAGTTTTGAGTAATGGCCTAATGTGTTGGAACTGAGAATACATAACTTCACAAGGTGGCTATTCTAAAGAAAACCACAGATACCTGGATACAAAAGTTTTGAAATATGGATTTTTAAAAACCCATCTATGACTTTGCCATCATCCCCATAGTTAATACTGTAAATGATCGATGACAGAAGAAAGCAGGATGTTCTGAGCAGGATCTTCAGTGTTTGTAAGGAAACCTGCAGGACGTGTGGCTGGGCTGAACTGTGCCCAAACATGCTTTGCTCAGTGCAGTTTAGAAATGGCTTGTGATGGTTGGGTACTGTGTTGCCTTCTTTGCTTTCTTAACACTTTAGAAAGCTTTGCACTGTGTGGTAATAAGTAGGTTTTTCTTCTTTGTCTCTCTCTCTTTTTTTTCTTTTTGCAGTTGCATTTTGTTGTTGTTGTTGTTCCCTCATTTGTTTTTGTTATCTTGCATCCAAATACCCTTCCTCCTTGGCAACAATGGTAAAATATCAGGCAAGTAGGTGCTACACCCCATGATGTGAGGAGAATGGAGGCAGAGGTTCCCTCTCACTACTCCCTGGTGATGAGAGATGAGCTTAGACCCGGCCAATCGTGTTCTCCACCCAAGACTCTGACTCTCAAGAAGTGATGCAAAGATACAGTGAAGACTGTCCCCAGCCAAGGCAGCATCACCTGAGGTCAGGAGTTCGAGACCAGCCTGGCCCGTGCGGGAACGTCTGGGGGTAGGGCTGTGATGCAGTGGCAGTGGCCTAGCAGATGGTCCCTCCCTGTGGATTTTGGCAGTGTTCCCGGCTGCTGGTGCTCCTTTTATTCTCAACCCATTTCCCAAGCCATGCTCTTCAGTGTTCCCATTAATTCCATACATCCTTTCCATACATCATGTTTCCTACTTCAGTTTGCCAGAGTTGACTTGTGTTTGTTGTCACCAAGAAATCCAGACTCTGCTCCTTGTCAATTATGGTGTTTATTTTAATTTGTTTCTAAAACTTATTTCTTTTCCTTTTTTTTTTTTTTTTGAGACAGAGTCTCACTCTGTTGCCCAGGTTGGAGTGCAGTGGTACAATCTTGGCTCACTGCAACCTCCGCCTCTCAGGTTCAAGAGATTCTCGTGCCTCAGCCTCCCAAGTAGCTGGGACTACAGGTGTGTGCCACCACACCTGGCTAATTTTTGTATTTTTAGTAGAGATGGGGTTTTGCCATGTTGGCCAGGCTGGTCTCGAACCCCTGACCTCAGGTGATGTACCCACCTCAGCTCCCAAAGTGCTGGGCTTACAGGTGTGAGCCACCACGCCCAGCAGCAAACACCACTTTTATGGGAAAATAAGATGGGCCCAAAAGCACCTTGTTAAGGATCATAGTCCAGCATAAGCACAGGCTGTTTGTGAACTGGAAGCACTTGTCTTCACTGCCTTTTGTCAATACTAAATCCCATTCTGTCTTCATGTTTTTTTTCCACACGGTTTTTTCTTTTATCGAGATTTATTCTTAAAAAAGAAAAAAAAACCCAAACCTTGTGACATCTTTGTGTCCACGTCCTTTGCCAAGAACTCCATGCTCATGTTCTTCACTTCTATAAACTCAGCTTCCTGACTCCACTGCCAGACCCTTGCCCGGGACTTTGAACATAGAACTCCTATTCTTTCCAGCCCATGATGAGTTCTCAGAGAAACCATCAAATGCAGAATTTGATCTCCTTCCACCAAGTGTCCGCCCCATCCGCAAGCCAGGTGCTAGGCCTGACCTTGTCAGCCATGACCTAGTTTTGCCCAGGCCTAGCACAGCAGCACTGACCAAAGAGTCCTCTGTGTTCCACAGCTTATGAGTTTATTACCAACAAATATGGATGTTTCCTATGTCCTCCAGGGAAAGGTTCTCCAAGTATTGCTTTTACAGTAGGGTTCATCTGGAAGAGCAAATTTGCAAGAACAATACATTCAGGAATATTCTGAAAGAAGAGTAATGGAGACGACTTGCCCTACTAGCAATTACAATTTGTTAGAAAGCAAACTCATATAAAAATAGGGGTATTGTGGTAATAAACAGGGCAATGGAACAGAGCTTCAGAATGGGAATTAGAACCAGCAGGGAAAGGTATGTTCTTTGATACATGGCATCAATGGACAGTTGACTAGCAGTTTGGAGAAAAAAGTTCAGCAGGCTCCAACATGGGAGGGTGATGTGCTTGATGTAAAGGTACCAACCAATGTAGCCAAGGATAGAAAGTTTCCTTAATGGCAGGGGATACTGAAAAGTGTCTGAAAATCATGCCCACACATGAGGGCAGTATGCGCCCAGGGGGAGGCTCCCAGGCGCCTGAACTCCCCTTGAGAACACAGGGGCCTGGAATACCAATCTCCCAGTAAGAGAAGCGTGCACCTTCCTGTTCTTGGGGGTCTTTTTGGCCTACCTGGACTCTCCTGCCTGTTCTGGAGACCCTGGCTGTGTGTCTGGTATTCATCAGGTCTAAGCAACTTGTTCAAAACAGCTCCAGAACTTTCTTAAAGGTTTGCTGCAAGGCAAGGTAAATTGAAGCTCAACTTCACAAGATGTGACTGTCCTGTGGCAGGACCAGGCCTCAGGCTTGCTGGAGAGCGCTTCCTCCAGACTCCCATCTCACTCCTTATGTCAGAATATCTTCCAGCCAGACCAAAGCTTGATATATAATGAATATTGGCAATCATAGTACTAACGTAGAGAAAGCTCTGAGAAAAGCCTGAGTAACACATCTGAAAAATGGACAAAGGATATGAAAAATTCAAAGAGGGCAAAATACAAGTGCGAGTACATGCATGAAGAGATGCTCTCATTCTCAAGTGATTACATAAATGCATTTCTAAACAGTGACTCATGTTTTAATGATTAGATTGGCAAAGATTAAAAACATTGAGAATCTACAATGTTGGTGAGAGTGTGGTACATAGAAACTCTTATTGACATTTGGAGAATGTTAGTAAAGTTATCTTCAAGAGGAATTTGGTTGAAACTATCAGAAGTTTAAGGGTACATTGCTGGTAGGAATTAAAAAATGGTACAACCATTTTGGAAACTAGATACTTTCTTATAAAGTTAAATATACACCTACCATATGAACCAACCAGTCATTACACTCATAGGTGCCCCAGGTCCATGAAAACAAATATCCACACAATACCATGTACAAAGATATTTGTAGCAGCTTTGTTCATTGTAGCTTAAAACCGAAAACAACCCAGAGGTCTGTCCACCAAAAAATGCGCAAACAAATTGTGGCCCTTTGTCCATTCCATCCACTGGATACTACTCATCAGTAAAAAGGAAGGAAGTACTAATATGTGCAACAACACATGAATCTCAAGGGAAGCCAGAAGCCAGAGCCCATGCTGTAGAACTCTTCTTTTTAGAAGATCTAGAAAATGGGCCAGGCACACTGGCTCATACCTATAATCCCAGTGCTTTAGGATACCAGCCTGGGCAAGATAGCAAGACCTCATCTCCACTATAAATTTAAAAAATTTAGCCAGGGGTATTGGCATGCACCTGTAGTCCCAACTACTTGGGAGACTGAGGTGGGAGGATTGCCTGAGCCCAGGAAGTCGAGGCTACAGTGAGCCGTAATTATACCACTGCACTCCAGCTTGGGCAACAGAGCAAGACCCTGCCTCATAAATATAAAAATAAAAATCTAGAAAACATAGGCCAATGTATAGTGGCAGAAAGCAGATCAGTGTTCGCCTGGAGCATGATATAAATGGGAGGCTAGACTATGAATGGGAAAGAAGAATGGAAATATTATGTATGTTGATAATGCTAGCAGATTTACAGGTATATATATTAATATATATTCACAAATGTGTATACATAAACACAGGTATTATATATATATGTTAAGATTCATTAAATTATACATTTTATATAGGCCCATTTATTTATGTAAATTATATTTCAACAAAATTGATTTTATAATTACATCAAAAAGATACCTGCATTGCTATGTTTATTGCAGCACTCTTCACAATAGCAAAGAGATGGAATCAACCTAAGTGTAGATCAATGGATGATTGGATAAAGAAAATGTGGTGTATATATACCCTGGAATGTTACCCGGCCATAAAAAAAATGAAATCATGTATTTCAAAGCAACATGTATGGAGCTGAAGGCCATTATCTTCAGAAATAACTCAGAAATGGAAAGTCAAATACCACATGTTCTCACATATAAGTGGGAGCTAAATAGTGTGTATATATGGACACAGAGTTTGGAATAATAGACATTGGAGACTTTAAAGGGTGGGAGGGTGGGAGAGGTTGAGGGATGAGAAATTACATAATGAGTACAATGTAAATACACTATTCAGGTGATAGTTACACTAGAAGCTCAGATTTTACCATGATGCAATATATCCATGTAACAAAATTTCCCTTGTACACCTCAATCTATAAAAAATTTTTTAAAATGGAAAAAATGATTTAAAAAGTTCAAGAATGCATTCTCTTTGATCCAGCGATTCTAGTTCCAGGAATTTACCATACATAAATGCTCACACAACTGTGCAAATATGCAAGTGTAAGGATGTGCATTGCAGGATAGTTTGTAGTTGTGCAACCATTGAAAATGGCCAAACTATCCACCAAGAGGGCAGTAGATAAACAACCAAAGGTGAAAGAGCTGTTTGTTATAGCCTATCCTGTAAACCCCAAGAGGGCTGTCTCCAGACCTCACACAGTGCTGGGCATACTTTATGCAGAGATGTGGAAAGGGAATCAAGGTATACTAAGTAAAAAAAAAAGAAAAATCAACTTTTAACTTTTAGGAATAGATGAACCCACCTAGAATGGAACTATTTATGTTAGAGCCAGAGTTAATTTGGTGTCTTTAGGATTATGGGATAAGACTGAGGGTCTTGTAGGAAGACTTTGTTCTTGGGTGAGGCTGAGACATTCCTAGGAGTGTTGAAACAGGACGAGCTGCTGTTAGAGGCAGGGAGATCAAAGGAAGAGTTCAGATGCGGACGAGTGAGGACTAAGTTTCCCACCATAGAGGGGCTTAGTCCACTGCAGTGCCCTGTGACAGGGGCCTCAGACAGCCACAGCAACACACGTCTGTCGGAAAGGGAAAAGGGTCCATGCCCTACTCACTGGGACCTGGGACTTGTGCAGGTGGATCCTAACAAGGTTGGTTCAGGTAAAGGCAATGCGCACCAGGGGTTTGGCCTGCTTGGTTCCTATCCAGGTCGTCATTGGCTCCAGCAGGTCTCATCTAGGGGGCACAGCAGGGAGACCAGAAGCTGTCTGGTGTGAAAATCAGGCAGCACTGGGCATAGGGAGATATGGCGCTGAGCGGCAGTAAGGGAAACAGGAAGTAGGGTCAAGAGGGGGCCAAGGACTGTTATCTGGGTTGCTGGAGGCACGAAGGACCGGGGCAGGGGCAGGTAGGCTCGATCCCAGGTTTATGGCTGTAGCCAGTTCTGAATGACAGGAGGGAAGCCTGCATGGGCAACCGGAGTGCACTCCTGGGCTGGGCTTGTTTCTTTACCAGAAAAGACTTGGGGTGGCCTAAATAAGTCCATTACAGCCAGGCCATGGATTCCAGGCTTTAGGAAAACGATTTAATTCGAGATTCTTTAGGTGTGGCTGAAGCATCTGATAGAATTTCTCCCCAGCCAGAAAGAAGCCAGGGCAGGGCTCAGCCTCCAAGTCAGGGACCTCAGCATTTCAGCAGCAGATGGAGAGGTGGGAAAGAGCAGAGGAAGCAAAGGCAGAATAACGTGCTGCATGAAGGAGTCTGTTTCCCAAGTCCCCAGGGTCAGAATGTCTTCTGCAACAGAAATGGGATTGCGGCCAGACTCATCTCCCCTCTCTCCATCTCTCCTCTCTTCCCCATCTCCTCTCAATGGGGAAGGCCCAAGCTGAGTGCAGAGCAAGCAACGAATCACTGCATGATGAGGAAGGATGGTGCAGCCGCATCCAGCCTGGTCCTCTGGGCTTCCAGGCCTGGTCCTATAGTCATGAGGCTCTGGAGCCAAGGAGGGGAGGAGGTCTGTATTTCAAAGTCCTCTGTGCCCTTCATTTGCATGGAAGGTGATGGTTTGTGTTGTTGGGATCAAGTTATCATCACTAGGAAGGTGTGCTTAGTCATAAGGGTCATGGAGAAGCACTAACACGTGCCACTGGATTGGCGGTCTTGGTGCTGGAAGAGAGTCCAGAAATTTTTTGGAAGGAAAAGTAGAAAAGTGATATCAAGCCAATGCTTATCCTTGGTCTGTGACTTTCAGAGATTTCCAGGAGCTGCTGTTTGTTGATTTGAGATCTAGAGGCTGCTCTGGCCTGTAGTAAAGACAGACGCTGTAATTTTACCCCAGAGACCATGGGATGTTCCTAAAAGTAGTTATCCTTGGCTGGAGCACTAACTGGGATCAGGAAAGCTGGTAAACTTCTTGGATGGTGTACTGGGTTGAATAGTAACCCCCTCAAAACTCACATTCATCTAGAACCTCAGCATGTGACTTTATTTGGAAACATCTTTGCAGATGTGATCAAGTTAAGGTAAGGTCATATTTGATTGGGGTGGGCCCTAAAGCCAAGGGCTGGTGTCCTTATGAGGAAAGAGATATTTGGAGACACAAACACAGAGACACACAGAGAAGGAGGCAGCGGGACAACAGAGGCAGAGATTGGAGTGATGTGTCTGCAAGCCAAGGAAGTCCATGGATGGTTGGTTCCAGCAGATATTGAAAGGGGCATGGAAGGATCCATTCCAAGTGTCTTAACAGAGTGCCTGGACTGGTTGGCACCTTGATTTCAGATTTCTAGCCTTCAGAACAGTGAGGAAATATGGCTGGGTGTGGTGGCTCACTCCTGTAATCCCAGCATTTTGGGAGGCCGAGGTGGGGAGATCACTTCAGGCTAGGAGTACAAGACCAGACTGGCCAATATGGTGAAACTCTGTCTCTACTAAAAATACAAAAATTAGCCAGGCGTGGTGGTGCACAACTGTAATCCCAGCTACTTGGGAGGCTGAGGCATGAGAATCACTTGAATCCAGGAGACAGAGACTGCAGTTAAGTGCCACTGCACTCCAGCCTGGGTGACAGAGCAAGAGTCTGTCTCAAAAAAGAAAAAAAAAAAAGAAGAAAGAAAGAAAATAAACTGCTGTTATTTTAAGCCACCCAGCTTGTGACACTTAATGGCAAACCAAAGAAATGAATATACAATACATAATAATACTAATATTAATATATAATTCTGATACTACTTATTCTAATATATAATGATAACCCTAGTTCTTGTGGAAGGAGGTATGAAGGAGTACATCACATTATTTTCAAGGGCAAACAGTGGTGGAAAAAAGCTGAATTTTAAGTTACTAAATTTAGAGAATTAGTAGGAATTTGCGTCACACGAGGGTGTCTTTTACTGTCAGATCAGCAATTAGAGCAGGGGCTTGGGTCTGATAGACTTGGGGTCAGATGCCAGCTCCCTCACTTACCACCTGTGTGACCTTGGGGACATAGCCTCACTGGGGGTCAGTTTTCTCATCTTTAAATCTAGAATAATGATAGTTTCATCTCAAAGTGTTGCTGCGAGAATTATATAAAACCAAAGTATGGCACATCATGGAGGAGTCTGGCCCCTCAAAAATGTTTATACGTCCTGTTGCTATTATTGTTTTAAAGTTACAGACACGATGATTTTTTCCTCAATAAACTTGATTCAGTTGGCACACATGCACACAAAATCCATAGATCTTGACCAGGCCAGCATGTGGACACAGTCTTTCCAGAGCTCATGAGATGCCAAATCCCTTTATTGGGGTATTAAAGTCAGGTCCAGGAGATTCAATATTCAATCCACTCATCAAGGTCGTCTATGTAGACAGCCATTCACTACCTATAGACGCCCCCTCAAGAAACAGATGCTTTCTAGTTTTCTGCCAAGACTGTTAACATCAGATTATTCCTAAGTATCATTCATTTCCATGCGAATCAGACAGAACGGTTATAAGTGGTTTGGGGCCACAGCTGGCTCTCAGTACTGCTTCAACTCACACTCTGAGAAGACACGACAGTTGACCGAGCCAGCTTCCACACCTCTCAAGAGGGATTGCTGTTTTATTCCAAGGGGCAGTAACAGGAGCATTTCTGCTTGCTGCGGCCCCTAAATGTGCAGCATTCTTTAGACCATCATACGGTGCTTTCCCCTCTCAACATTCAGAAACGTTGAGAAGGAAAGAGCCTCATCCTATTTTTTAGCTTCTTGTAGGTTGCAGTTGCTATCTTTTTTCTCCCCTGGGATATATTTTTCTCTTGCCCATTTTTTTGTGCTGAATTTTCTAAACTCCTTTATAATGCTTTTGCTGGTGAGTTACCTTTTGAATGAATCAAGTACTTTCACTTTCTCTATCCAGGAGGGTGGTTCACATTTGCTACCAGTCTCTTGGGAAGATCTGGGCTCAGGACATACCCCACAGATTACTGCAATACTTTCTAAACATTTGTATTTATCCTGTAACCACCGATTACTGTAACACTTTCTAAAGATTTACATTTATCCTGTACCTAGATATAATTTAAGGTCTGCTTACACTCTGGACTATAAATAGATTCGCACTTGTTGGGCTGGTTTCCAGGAAAGATGTAGGGCCCAGGCACCTAGTTCTCTCATTGGTTAAAATATAATTAGTTCCTTCTTCCTTCTTCCTTCTTCCTTCTTCCTTCTTCCTTCTTCCTTCTTCCTTCTTTCTCCTTCTCCTTCTCCTTCTCCTTCTTCTTCAAGAGGTCTTGCTTTGTCACCCAGGCTGGAGTGCAGTGGTGTGATAATAGCTCACTGCAGCATTGGACTACTGGGCTCAAGCAATCCTCCTACATCAGTCTCCTAAGTAGCTGGGACTATAGGCACCTGCCACCATGCCCATCTAATTGTTTTATGTTTTTGTTTGGTTGGTTTTTCTTTTTGTAGCAATGGGGTCTTGCTATATTGTCTAGGCTGGTATTGAACTCCTGGGCTCAAGTGATCCCACCTCAGCCTCCCAAAGTGCTGAGATTATAGTTGCGAGTCACCATGACCAGTCCCCTTCTCCTTCTTTTTTTTCTTCTTAATTAAAAGTAATTTACATGATAGGCGTTCTTGTACCCACTACCCAGATTTAATGTGTTAACACTTCACCTTATTGCTTCAAACATTGCAGATACAACTTGAGAACCCCTGCCCCTCCTCTTTCTTGTACCCTCAGAGGTAATTATCATCAATTATATTTTCCCAGAAATGTTTCTGTATTTTTGTTCCACTTAATGGCTGAGGGGCTGGGGAAATGGTATTATATTCATTGCCATTTCCTTTTTTCCATTTCTTTTGGGGACTCTGATTGTGCCTTTTTAATGAAAGGAAATACAAAGGGACTTCACAAAGTTCATGGAAAAATGGAATTAAAAGCTAAAAGTAAACAAATATAAACTTTATTTCTCAACATTTGCTCCATCAAGTTGAAGACACTTATAAGCAATGATACTAACAATTTAGTTTGCCCCTAAAAAAATTGAGGATGAATGCCAGGCATGGTGGGTCATGCCTGTAATTCCAGCACTTTGGGAGACTGAGGCAATATTGCTTGAAGGAATTCAGACCAACCTGAGATACATAGCAAGATCCCCATCTCTAAAAAAAAATAAAATAAATAGCCAGACGTGGTGCGTACCTATAGTCCCAGCTACTTGGGAAGCTAAGGCAGGAAGATCACTTGAGCCTAGGAGTTTGAGGTTGCAGTGAGCCATGATCATCCCACTGCACTCCAGCCTGGGTGATAGAGTGAGACCTCATCTCAAAAAACAAAAAATCAAAACTGAAAGAATTTAAGCATGTCAGTGTAGTCTGTTTTACATTAGTAATTGAAGAAAAATGTTGTCTTTTAAAGTTTTTTTTTAAGATTAGGAAACAAAAAGAAGGCAGAAGAAGCCAAATCAGGATAGTGTGGTGGATGCCTAATGGTTTCCCATCAAAACTCTCACAAAATTGTCTTTGTTTGATGAGAGGAATGAGCAGGAGCACTGTCTTGGTGGGGAAGGGCTCTCCCAGGTGTTTTTCTGCTAAAGCTTTGGCGAACCTTCTCAAAACACCTCCTAACAAGCAGATGTCATCATTCTTTGGCCCTCCAGGAAGTCAACATGAGAAATGGCTTGAGCATTCCAAGAAACTCTTGCCATGACATTTGTTTTTGATGGATCCATTTTGGTTTTGACTGGGCCACTTCCATCTTTTGGTAGCCATTGATTTGATTGTGCTTTATCTTCAGGATTGTGCTGGCAAAGCCGTGTTTCATCTCTTGCTACAATTCTTCAATTAAATGCTTCAGGATCTGGATCTCACTTGTTTCAAATCTCCATTGAGAGCTCTGCCCTTATCTGCAGCTGATCTAGGCACAATGGTTTTTGGCACTTATGGAATGGAAAGTTAGGTTAGCTCAACTTTAACTTTTCAGTCATAATTGTGTAAGCTGAACCAGTCCAGATACCTGTGGTGTTGGTTATTGTTTGTACTCTTAATCATCAATACTCTTCAATCAGGGCATGAACAAGATGAATTTTTTCCTTGCAAATTGATGTGGATGGCCTGCCACTAGGGACTTCATCTTAAATGTTGTCTCATCCCTTCTTAAAGTGAGTTATCCATTTATAAACTGCTGATTTCTTCAGGACACTGTCCCCATAAACTTTTCATAAAGCATCAATGATTTCACCATTCTTCCACCCAAGCTCCATCATAAACTCAATGTTTATTCTTGCTTCAATTATAGCAGGATTCATGTTGCTGTGATAGGAACTCTTTTCAAACTGATGTGCCTCAAACCAGATCCTGTCCAGCCATGTTACAACAAGTTAGTGTATGTTTATTTTGGTGCCAAAAAAAAATAATTGAAATCCATGCATTGTTTTTTCAGAATACACATTTTCTGTGAACCCCTTAAAGACCCCCTGTGGACCCTGAGTGTCACTTATTAAAGATGTGGCTTATTAGGGTCTCTGATCAAGTTGCAAATAGTCTAAATTTAATTTTAAAAGAAATAGGCTGGACGCGGTGACTCATGCCTGTAATCCCAGCACTTTGGGAGGCTAAGATGGGCAGATCACAAGGTCAGGAGATCGAGACTATCCCAGCTAACATGGTGAAACCCCGTCTCTACTTAAAATACAAAAAATTAGCCGGGCATGGTGGCAGGCAGCTGTAGTTCCAGCTCTTTGGGAGGCTGAGGCAGGAGAATGGCGTGAACCTGGGAGGCAGAGCTTGCAGTGACCCGAGATTCCACCACTGTACTCCAGCCTGGGTGACAGAGGGAGACTCCATCTCAAACAAAAAAAAAAGAAGCAACAACTTGGGTTATAGTTGAAGGGTCCTTTTGACAGGTCCATCGAGCCCCTGAGTATTGCCCATTTTGCTTAAGGTCAAAGACTGAATTTATAATCTTAAATTAGCCTCTGAAAGGAGACTGAAGTCAATTTAAGCCCACAAGACTTTTCCATTGTAAATTGTTTGTTTCAAGTGCCTGGGAGGAATACAAGAAAATGGCAAAGTGCTACTTAAATTAATTAATTTTTTTTTTTTTTTTGAGATGGAGTCTCGCTCTGTGCCCAGGCTGGAGTGCAGTGGTGTGATCTCGGCTCACTGCAAGCTCCGCCTCCTGGGTTCATGCCATTCTCCTGCCTCAGCCTCCCAAGTAGCTAGGACTGCAGGCGCCCACCGCCACACCTGGCTAATTTTTTCTGTGTGTGTGTTTTTAGTAGAGACGGGGTTTCACTGTGTTAGCCAGGATGGTCTCGATCTCCTGACCTTGTGATCTGCCTGCCTTGGCCTCCCAAAGTGCTGGGATTACAAGCGTGAGCCACCATGCCTAGCCTAAAAAAATTTGTTTTAAATTATTTTATTTTACATTCCAGGGTACATGTGCAGGATGTGCAGGTTTGTTACATAGGTAAATGTGTGACATGGCGGTGTGCTGCATCTATCAACCCATCACCTAGGTATTAAGCCCAGCAAGCATTAGCTATTTTCCTGATGCTCTCCCCCTCCCAGTCCCCAGAGTGTGCTGTTCTCCTCCCTGTGTCCATGTGTTCTCATTGTTCAGTTCCTACTTATAAGTGAGAACATGTGATGCTTGGTTTTCTGTTCCTGCATTAGTTTCTGAGGATAATGGCTTCCAGCTCTGTCCATGTCTCTGCAAAGGACATAATCTCATTCCTTTTCGTGGCTGTATAGTATTCCATGGTGAATATGTACCACATTTTCTTTATCCAGTCTATCATTAAATGGGCATTTGGGTATTTGCTCTTGTGAATAATGCTGCAGTGAACATGCATGTATCTTTATAACAGAATTATTCATATTCCTTTGGGTATATACCCAGTAATGGAATTGCTGGGTCAAATGTTATTATTTCTGGTCCTAGGTCTTTGAGGAATTGCCACACTCTCTTCCACAATGGTTGAACTAATTCACATTCCCACCAACAGTGTAAAAGTGCTCCTATTTCTCTGCAGCCTCACCAGCATCTGTTGTTTCTTGACTTTTTAATAATTGCCATTCTGACTGGCATGAGATGGTATCTCATTGTGGTTTTGATTTGCATTACTCTAATGATCAGTGATGTTGAGCTTTTTTTCATGTTTGTTGGGCGCATGAATGTCTTCTTTTGAGAAGTGTCTGTTCATGTCCTTTGCCCACTTTTTAATGGTTTTTTTTTTTCTTGAAAATGTGTCCAAGTTCCTTGTAGACTCTGGATATTAGACCTTTTACAGATGGATAGATTACAAAAATGTTCTCCCATTCTGTAGGTTATCTGTTTGCTCTGATGATACTTTATTTTGCAGAAAGCACCAGTTTTTGGGGGATTGACATATCAATTAAAATGAAAACATTTTTTGTTAAGGGCAGCCAGAGAGAAAGATCGGGTTACCCACAAAGGGAAGCCCATCAGACTAACAGCGGATCTCTGGGCAGAAACTCTACAAGCCAGAAGAGAGTGGGGGCCAATATTCAACATTCTTAAAGAAAAGAATTTTCAACCCAGAATTTCATATCCAGCCAAACTAAGCTTCATAAGTGAAGGAGAAATAAAATCCTTTACAGACAAGCAAATGCTGAGAGATTTTGTCACCACCAGGCCTGCCCTACAGAGCTCCTAAAGGAAGCACTAAACATGGAAAGGAACAACCAGTACCAGCCACTGCAAAAACATGCATTGTAAAGACATTTGCAAAAAAACATTGTAAAGACCATTGATGCTAGGAAGAAACTGCATCAACTAACAAGCAAAATAACCAGCTAACATCATGACAGGATCAAATTCACACATAACAATATTAACCTTAAATGTAAATGGGCTAAATGCTCCAATTAAAGGACACAGATGGGCAAATTGGATAAAGAGTCAAGACCCATCAGTGTGGTGTATTCAGGAGACCCATCTCACATGCAGAGACATGCATAGGCTCAAAATAAAGGGATGGAGGAAGATCTACCAAGCAAATGAAAAGCAGAAAAAGCAGGGGTTGCAATCCTAGTCTCTGATAAAACAGACTTTAAACCAACAAAGATCAAGAGACAAAGAAGGCCATTACATAATGGTAAAGGGATCAATTCAACAAGAAGAGCTAACTATCCTAAATATATATGCACCCAATATAGGAGCACCCAGATTCATAAAGCAAGTCCTTAGAGACCTACAAAAAGACTTAGACTCCACACAACATAATGGGAGACTTTAACACCCCACTGTCAACATTAGACAGATCAACAAGACAGAAAGTTAACAAGGATATCCAGGACTTGAACTCAGTTCTGCACCAAGCGGACCTAATAGACATCTACAGAACTCTCCACCCCAAATCAAGAGAATATACATTCTTCTCAGCATCACATCACACTTATTCCAAAATTGACCACATAGTTGGAAGTAAAGCACTCCTCAGCAAATGTAAAAGAACAGAAATTATAACAAACTGTTTCTCAGACCACAGTACAATCAAAGTAGAACTCAGGATTAAGAAACTCACTCAAAACCGCTCAACTACATGGAAACTGAACAACCTGCTCCTGAATGATTACTCGGTACATAACGAAATGAAGGCAGAAATAAAGATGTTCTTTGAAACCAATGAGAACAAAGACACAACATACCAGAATCTCTGGGACACATTTAAAGCAGTGTGTAGAGGGAAATTTACAGCACTAAATGCCCACAAGAGAAAGCAGGAAAAGATCTAAAACTGACCCCCTAATATCACAATTAAAAGAACTAGAGAAGCAAGAGCAAACATTCAAAAGCTAGCAGAAGGCAAGAAATAACTAAGATCAGAGCAGAACTGAAGGAGATAGAGACACAAAAACCCTTCAAAAAATCAATGAATCCAGGAGCTAGTTTTTTGAAAAGATCAACAAAATTGATAGACCGCTAGCAAGACTAATAAAGAAGAAAAGAGAGAAGAATCAAATAGACTCAATAAAAAATGATAAAGGGGATATCATCACCGATCCCACAGAAATACAAACTACCATCAGAGAATACAATAAACACCTCCATGCAAATAAACTAGAAAATCTATATGAAATGGATAAATTCCTGGACAAATACACCCTCCCAAGACTAAACCAGGAAGAAGTTGAATCTCTCAATAGACAGATAACAGATGCTGAAGTTGAGGCAATAATTAATAACTTACCAACCAAAAAAAGTCCAGGACCAGACAGATTCACAGCTGAATTCTACCAGAGGTACAAGGAGGAGCTGGTACCATTCTTTCTGAAACTCTTCCAACCAATAGAAAAAGAGGGAATCCTCCCTAACTCATTTTATGAGGCCAGCATCATCCTGATACCAAAGCCTGGCAGAGACAACAAAAAAAGAGAATTTTAGACCAATATCCCTGATGAACATCGATGCGAAAATCCTTAATAAGATACTGGCAAACTGAATCCAGCAGCACATCAAAAAGCTTATCCACCATGATCAAGTGGGCTTCATCCCTGGGATGCAAGGCTGGTTCAACATATGCAAATCAATAAACGTAATCCATCATATAAACAGAACCAAAGACAAAAACTACAAGATTATCTCGATAGATGCAGAAAAGGCCTGTGACAAAATTCAGCAGCCCTTCATGCTAAAAACTCTCAATAAATTAGGTATTGATGGAACATATCTCAACATAATAAGAGCTATTTATGACAAACTAGCAGCCAATATCATACTGAATGGGCAAAACCTGGAAGCATTCCCTTTGAAAACTGGCACAAGACAGGAATGTCCTCTCTCACCACTCCTATTCAACGTAGTATTGGAAGTTCTGGCCAGAGCAATCAGGCAGGAGAAAGAAATAAAGGGTACTCAAATATGAAGAGAGGAAGTCAAATTATCCCTGTTTGCAGATGACATGATTGCATATCTAGAAAACCCCATCGTCTCAGCCCAAAATCTCCTTAAGTTGATAAGCAACTTCAGCAAAGGCTCAGGATACAAAATCAATGTGCAAAAATCACAAGCATTCTTATACACCAATAACAGACAAACAGAGAGCCAAATCATGAGTGAACTCCCATTCGCAATTGCTTCAATGCGAATAAAATACCTAGGAATCCAACTTACAAGGGATGTGAAGGACCTATTCAAGGAGAACTCCAAACCACTGCTCAACAAAATAAAAGAGGACACAAACAAATGGAAGGACATTCCATGTTCATGGATAGGAAGAATCAATATCATGAAAATGGCCATACTGCCCAAGGTAATTTATAGATTAAATGCCATCCCCATCAAGCTACCAATGACTTTCTTCACAGAATTGGAAGAAACTACTTTAAAGTTCATATGGAACCAAAAAAGAGACCACATTGCCAAGTCAATCCTAAGCCAAAAGAACAAAGCTGGAGGCCTCACACTACCTGACTTCAAACTATACTATAAGGCTACAGTAACCAAAACAGCATGGTACTGGTACCAAAACAGAGATATAGACCAATGGAACAGAACAGAGCCCTCAGAAATAATACCACACATCTACAACCATCTGATCTTTGACAAACCTGACAAAAACAAGCAATGGGGAAAGGATTCCCTATTTAATAAATGGTGCTGGGAAAACTGCCTAGTCATATGTAGAAAGCTGAAACTGGATCCTTTCCTTACACCTTATGTAAAAATTAATTCAAGATGGATTAAAGACTTAAATGTTAGACTTAAAACCATAAAAAAACCCAGAAGAAAACCTAGGCAATACCATTCAGGACATAGGCATGGGCAAGGACTTCATGTCTAAAACACCAAAAGCAATGGCAACAAAAGCCAAAATTGACAAATAGGATCTAATGAACTAAAGAGCTTCTGCATAGCAAAAGAAACTACCATCAGAGTGAACAGGCAACCTACAGAATGGGAGAAAATTTTTGCAATCTACTTATCTGACAAAGGGCTAATATCCAGAATCTACAAAGAACTCAAACAAATTTACAAGAAAAAAACAAACAACCCCATCAAAAAGTGGGTGAAGGATATGAACAGACACCTCTCAAAAGAAGACATTTATGCAGCCAACAGACACATGAAAAAATGCTCATCATCACTGGCCATCAGAGAAATGCAAATCAAAACTACAATGAGATACCATCTCACACCAGTTAGAATGGCAATCATTAAAAAGTCAGGAAACAACAGATGCTGGAGAGGATGTGGAGAAATAGGAATACTTTTACACTGTTGGTGGGACTGTAAACTAGTTCAACCATTGTGGATGACAGTGTGGCAATTCCTCAAGGATCTAGAACTAGAAATACCATTTGACCCAGCCATCCCATTACTGGGTATATACCCAAAGGATTATAAATCATGCTGCTATAAAGACACACACACACACATATGTTTATTGTGGCACTATTCACAATAGCAAAGACTTGGAACCAACCCAAATGTCCATCAACAATAGACTGGATTAAGAAAATGTGGTACATATACACCATGGAATACTATGCAGTCATAAAAAAGGATGAGTTCATGTCCTTTGTAGGGACATGGATGAAGCTGGAAACCATCATTCTCAGCAAACTATCGCAAGGGAAAAAACCAAACACCGCATGTTCCCACTCATAGGTGAGAACTGAACAATGAGAACACTTGGACACAGGAAGGGGAATATCACACTCCAAGGCCCATTGTGGGGTGGGGGGAGGGGGAAGGGATAGCATTAGGAGATATATCTAATGTAAATGACGAGTTAATGGGTGCAGCACACCAACATGACATATGTATACATATGTAACAAACCTACACGTTGTGCACATGTACCCTAGAACTTAAAGTATAATAAAAAAATAAATACATAAAATGAAAACGTTAAAAAAATAAATATATAAAATGAAAACATAATAATAAGAGACAGACCATAATCAAACTTGAAATTGCGTGGAGGAAAGTCTGAGAGCCAAAGGAAGTAAGAAAAGAGTGAATTGGGGTGATATCAGGATACGAGAGAATAATGGCAGAGCAGAAACTCGGCAAAGTGGGAGGAACACGGTAAAGAATGATGAAAGTCATCCTCTAGGCTGGGTTTCACTTTTCTAAAAACTTTGCTTTGAATAATTCACACAGCACTCGACAGAGTGTCATTTTCGTTTTTAGACCACTTAATAAATATCGATTGTAATGGCAGAAAATGTAATTAAAAATTAAAATGCTATTGTTCTTGAGATACTGAGCCTAGCTTCCAAATATTATTTAGTTAAATGTTCTCACAGTCTTGGACACAACTTCAGCATGACAGAGTGAAACCTTCAATATCACTTGAATAAGTGCTGAATAGAATTGTAAAGAAGAGCCACTAAAAGAACAAATTTCTCTCCATAGTGTATTTGCTTCTTTTACATGCATACTTTCAAGTAGGTATCAGAAGCCATCTTTTATATTTTAAAAGGCTCTCCTAGGAAATTTTCAGAAGAATCCAAATATCAACATATCCTCTAATTTTAATTCTTCCCCATTAGCAGCTTCTTCTGCTGTGATGGAAGCAAAGTTTTATGTATAGCCATTTTTTGTTTATATTCTCAATCAGATTGTAAAGTAAATTTCAATAAATTCAATTTTTTTTATTACTTCTTTTGATGAAATTAGAGGAGCGTTTCTTTGGGAAAATGCTATCAATATATAGATTTGCAAACTTTATGTGCAGCATGATAAGCTAAGGAGCTTACAGGCTGTTGCAAACCAATGTCTTTTAAATTAGCATTTTATTTATTTACTTATTTGAGACAAGGTCTCACCCGGGCTGGCATGCAGTGGCGCCATCTCAGCTCACTGTAACCTTGACGTGCTGGGCTCAAACGATCCTCACACCTCAGTCTCCCAGCTGGCTGGAACTACAGGCGTGCACCACCATGCCTGACTAATTTTTAAAATTTTTTGTAGAGATGGGATTTTGCCACGTTGCACAGATTGGTCTCAAACTCCTGGGCTCAAGCGACCCGCCCACCCTGGCCTCCCAGAGTGCTGGGATTACAGGTGTCAGCCACCAAATTTTTTTGTATTAAAAATGATACATGGTGATTCTAGAAAAATTGACAATATGGAAATTTTTAAAAAGGAAAGCAGAAATCACCTGCAATGAATATGGATAACCACTGGTAGCATTTTAGTTTATTTCCTTTTAGTTCTTCCTATTATATATGTAAATTTTTAATAAAATTAGGATCCTATTGCATGTGCAGTTTTGTTTCCTGCTTTTTCCACTTTTTATTATGTCCTAATCATTACCTATATTATTAAATATTATTTAAAAGTGATTTTTCAGTGTCTGTATAATATTTTCCAGTATGGACTTATAATTAATTTAAATATAACTGTATTATTGGATATTTAGGTTGTTCCTAACTATTTACTAAAAAATAAGGCATTTTCTTTACATAAATATCTTTACAGCATCTCTGAATATTTCTATAACATACATGCCTAGAAGTGGGATTATAGAGGCAGACACTATGGACATTTTAAAGACTTGTTAAACTAAGTTCAACCTAATGCTGCTTCCTTATATGTTTGAAGTTCCACCTAAAGGTTCCTCTGTACCTCGTGAACTACAACCTAAATGGAGTTGTAAGCAAACTGTAGCCTAGTCTTGTGTCAATCACTGAGTTTTGGCCAATCAAATGTGGCCAACTGTTCAAACCATGTTCAAATACAGCAAACGCCAATCTGTAACTAATCTGTCTGTTTCTGTACCTCACTTCTGTTTTCTGAACGTCACTTGCCTTTTTCTAGTCATAAATCTTTCGCCACGTGGCTGTGCTGGAGTCTCTGAGCCTCCTCTAGCTCAGGAGACTGCCTGATTCATGAATTGTTCTTTGCTTAGTTAAACTGTTTTACATTTAATTCAGCTAAAGCTTTTCTTTTAACATACTCTTAACAGTTATGGACAAATTGAATTCTACAAAAGATGTCCTAATTTGCTTTCCTACCAGCAATTTATAAGATGTCTATTTTACTGCACCCTTGCCATCAACAAATACGATTTTTAAAATATTTTTCAAGCCAGAGCCTCGAGATGGATCCAAGAATCAGAGCTTCAGAGATTCAGTGCCCATATCAGCGGGTCCAAATGAGGTTGTGAAGGGCACCTGAGAGAGAAAACAGGCTGCAGACACACAGAAAGGTTTGAAATCATTCCTACAGGTACCATAATACCCTGCATGTCCACTGAGTTGTTTCATGGCCCAGCAGGCTGATGTGTGCCTGGGTGTGCTAGGCTAGCTTAAAGGTGCAGAGCAGAGGTAGGCACCTGTAGGAAAACAGCCTGTTGCATGGCAAGAGTGATGCCATCTTGAAGCAAAACCACCATAATGACCAATGTTTGACTCCGGCACACCAAGGCGTTCCTGTAGCAAAGTCAAGAAACAATACCTGTAGCTTGGATAACTCCTTATGAAGATGCTTATCTCACTTCCCCACTGGTCTTAAGTTTCGCAGGAGGATCTGAGATATGACTAGCTGCATGCTTTACCCTAAAAGTTTGCCTTGTAAAGAATACTTTCTGGAGGGCCAGGGCAGGGATCCACTCTCTCATGGCCACCAGAGACATGGCTTCTACTCATAAGCCCCTATTAAATGTTTCTTTCGAAAAAAGTGGATTTATCAGCTTCCTTCTTCGGCCTCCTTCTTCAGCCTCCGAACTCCCTCAGCCTTTTGCAGTAGGTGTGCATAGACCTGCTCACCGTAGAACAGCACCAAAGGCATCTTTCTGACAGCTCTTCCCGATTTCTCTTTCCTCTGCCTTCTCTATACGTCCTGTTGGCACAACCTACTGACAACCCTACAACAACCAAGGGCCCAATCTCATGTCTGCGTCAAGCCCATCAAGCAAGAACAAGAGGGATATAAACAATTCCTGTTCCATCGGAAGTAAGCCTGGAATGAAGGCCCACTTCCATGCCCAGGAACCAGTGAGCCCCAAAATAAAACGGCGTCTCCATGTCACATCTTGGATCACCTCCATTTCCAACCAGATTCAGAATCCAATGCTCAGGGATAAAGGAGGGTGTCCAGCAGTTTCCACCGGCCTCCCTTCCGTTTCTCCCTTATTGTCTGTCCCTCCACCAGGGGTGTGGCCTGTACCAGCTTGTGAAGAGCTGATGGCTGAATGTCCAGGAATTTTCAGAGGCAATTGTTAAATATAGTTATTAAACAATTAAATTATGTAAACTTTCACTAAATAAATTATATTAAAACAAAGGTAATAAATACTCAAAACTCACCACTTTGTGATCTTACTACACTGTGCTGTCGTTGACATCTGTCAAATCTGTGCAGGGGAAATACATAATGCTGTGCTGCTGTGCAGCTCCAAGTTCAGTGACGTCAGGGTGGTAGCTTGAAATCGATGGTAGTAAAAGTATTTACACCATAGAAATTGGCCAATGCTATAAAATGGGGCTTGATTTACTGGTTTGTAGATTGTGTAGACTTAAGAAAATGATAAAGTGTTAAGAATGTGGATTAAAATTAAAAGTGTAGCACAAATGCAGCTGTTACATTCTGGATAGCAGTAAAAAATTGATGAAATAGTGTTCCAGTATTGAAAACTACTATCTAATTTGGGAAAGCAGTGGCTCCTGTCATGAAGTATTAGTGACATTCCAACATTCATCTTCATTGTTTCACTTTCATCTTACATGTTAAAGTACATGAAAACATCAACCAACATTCATCTCTTAACCACACTCATCCATCAATGATATGAGCAACTTCTTTACTGAATTGGATAGTTATTAAGCATTTATTCATAGTCTGATTTTATGACACTGTTGTCGATGATAGAATTATTAAAACTGATAATGGATTTGAGGAAATTGCAAGTCAGAGTAATATAGAGGTATACACTGAAAACTAAGGTAAGTATGTTAGCTTAAAACTTTTTTCTGTAATTACGTGAAGAAATTAACAAAATTTTACATTAATGCTCACTCAGTCTTATGACTTTTACTGTGTAACATAAAATTACTTTTTAGATTAAGATCCCTAAAATGCCAAAAATGACAGAGGGATCTTGTGGTAAAGCTGAAAGAGGTTTCAGTTTAATGAATATAATGTGTATAAGAGTGAGAAAGTCTGATGGTAGATCACATATTAGATTTAATGAAAGCAATTTATTTGGGAAATAGGTATCAGATTGGGATACAACTCCACTTACTCCATTTATCAAATGATCGTTGACACAACCATAGGTTGATTATGAATATAAGAATTTGACAAAAAAAGCAAAACTTTCTGTGAGGATCAAATGGCCATATGGAATCTATAATAAAGAGCATTGTATATGTTACTATTACTGGTAAACTGTCTGCTACACATTCTCTTTTTAATTTTTTTTTTTTTTTTTTTGTGACAGAGTCTCGCTCTGTCACTCTGGCTGGAGTACAGTGGCATGATCTCAGCTCATTGCAACATTCTCCTCCTGGGTTCAAGCGATTCTCATGCCTCAGTCTCCTGAATAGCTGGGATTACAGTCATGAGACACCAGGCCCAGCTAAGTTTTTGTATTTTTAGTAGAGATGGGGTTTTGCTACGTTGGCCAGGCTGGTCTCGAACTCCTGTTCTCAACTGATCCACTTGCCTCGGACTCCCAAAGTGCTGGGATTACAGGCGTGAGCCACCGCGCCTGGCCTACACATTTTCTTTATATCAGAAAAATGTATAACAAACACATACACTTTTTTCCAGAGAGCTGGTTGTTAAACATTTACCGGCACCCCACTGCTCCCCATCCACTTCACCGTATATTGACTGTCCTATCAGTTTGAATTTCTGTCTAGGTTCCTCTCCTCAGTTCTGATCACATTTCATCTTCCAGGCCATTGCCATTACAGCAACACTTCAATGTCAATGCTATTCCATTTGGCAAAAGATCATGTGCATGTCTTGGCTCTGCACAGCATCCTTCCCCGGGCTGGACTAGGCTGCAGTGACCCCCAGGTGTCTGGCTGAGTTCCTATCACTGCAGAGAGCTCTTCCAAGACTCAGCCATTGCTTCCGAGTGTTGGGCTCTAGAACTTTTTACTAAATTTTAAAATAGTTGTACAAATGTCATATCATATTTTTTCCCCAGAAGGAGCTGCCAACTGTATATTCTCTAGCCTTGGGAATACTTATGTTTGATGCCTTAACTTTTTGAGAATGCTGAGTTCTGAACAGTGCATGATGAGTTTGCCTTATATGAGTGTTTCTGAGATTGAGCAGAGTCTGCTTAGCCCACATATGCAAATACATGCTGGTGTGAAGTGGTAATTTATAAGACCTTTTTTTTTTTCTCACTGGGTCAATATGGCTTTGTCAAATTATTCCAACAGTGAAGTCTCATGGGCCATGGTAGGAAATAATTTCTCTGCTGACCACAGTTGAGAAATCCTAAAGAAATGAGGGAGGTGGGCAGGAATAATCAGAGTTATCTCAATAACCTCCTCTTCTGCATTAAATTTAGCA
Organism: Papio anubis; assembly: GCF_008728515.1. Taxonomy (NCBI): domain Eukaryota; kingdom Metazoa; phylum Chordata; class Mammalia; order Primates; family Cercopithecidae; genus Papio; species Papio anubis. Next base: position 50,436,374 of record NC_044994.1, read on the forward strand.
AAGATCATTGCTTTAGACAATCCAAACCTCTTTATTTTATTCTTTTTACACGGATTGATTTCCATGGTCATACATTCCCATGCTCAGTGCCAGAAAACTGATCACGTTGGTGTTTTTAGAATTAATTTATGGGCCTCTAGAGACCTTCGACATTGTCTCCTTTGCTCAGGTAACACAGGAACTGGCTGAGATTTTGCAGCAGACAGATGTTGTCTGGAACATAAAACAAAATGCCTATGCTACAAAATAAATGCAAGGTTTGAACAAACAGAACAAACATTATTTTTACCATATATACAGCATGGGGGAATGAGGTAGCTCCATCTAGCTTTGGGACCAGAAACATTTCATTTTATTTTTTATTTTTATTTTTATTTTTTTGAGACAGAGTCTCACTCTGTCGCACAGGCTGGAGTGCAGTGGTGCGATCTTGGCTCACTGCAACCTCCCCTCCTAGGTTCAAGCAATTCTCCCTGCCTCAGCCTCCTGAGTAGCTGGAATTACAAGCATGCACCACCGTGCCTGGCTAATTTTTGTATTTTTAGTAGAGATGGACTTTCGCCATGTTGGCCAGGCTGGTCTCAAACTCCTGACCTCAGGTGATCCACCTGCCTCAGCCTCTCAAAGTGTTGGGATTACAGATGTGAGCCTCTGCGCCCAGCCAGCATTTTATTTTTGTTTGAAATTATTATATTAGCTCAGAATCATTTACTTTTTAAGAATAGTGTATATGAATCACCTTAGAGATCAATTAGGGGAATATTTGAACATCTTGAATACATTTATGCCCCTTAGAGATAATTGGTAGATACAAATTTAACTCCCTTTTCCCCTCAATCTAAAATTTCATAGAGAACCTGAAGACCAGAAGGAGGGTAAAGTGTTGCTAATTTTTATCTTGTCTTAGTAATTGAATTAAGATGAACAAAACTCAAAATGCACCACAAGCTGTAAGATAAATACCTGGGAGAATAGAGTTTCAAAAAGAGAATTCTTGCAACAGTGTCATTAAGAAAATTAGCCTGATTGTAAATATTACCTATTGAATCTGTCCTTATGTAACTTTGTTAATCACACAAAGAGAGCCACACATCCATATTCAGAAGCTAAAAAGAGAAAACAGCATATGGCTGACAAAAGGCGTGTACCCAGTGAAAGATTTTTCAGAGAGCACATTCCCAGCAAACACAATGTCCTCCTAGCAGTTCCAAAAGGCTTAAAGTAAGGCATCCTGGGGTCCAGGGCCAGGCAGCTGCAGGGGTGGGCCCTCCACCTGCCTTGGCTCTCCAGGGTGGGAGGCCACTGGCCTCTTTCCCACTTGCCCTGAATTCTTGCATCTTCCCCGGTTGCTTAGCTCCACTCAGCGTAGATGTGGCTAACCCCAGGACCTGCTGACGCTTGTCAAATACGTCACTACCTATTATCCTTTCTCATGAGGGAGAAATTTCCAGCACTTATTGTGGGGATAGGAAGTTAACAAACTGGCAGGTGAATGAACCTGCTGATTACGTGCTAACAATTAAGATTTTTTGTTCCTCTTCTCACATTTCTCATCTTATACTGACATGATACAAGGGTATGTCAGGGACTAGGTTTTCTGCCACTTCTCTGCCAGTTACAAACTATGATTCAGAATCTGTCCTCTTCCCTCCCCCGGCCCCCCACACATATGAGAGCTCAGTTTCCTCTTTTGTGAAATGAGGTAGGTAGGATTAAAGGATCCCTGGGGACAATCCCAGCTCTAACAGCTCAGGAACTGGGACTGCACCTCCACCTTAGAGGAGAATTCCTTTAGGGGGATTAAAACCAGCCCAGACATGTGGTCTCTACAGTAAGAACAATGAAAATGCTCGTTTCAGAACCCAAACCCCCATCCTGATGAGTTGTCACTCTCCTGTCGGGCCAGCATGCAGCATTTCCATAGGGCCCCTTCCTCCTTAGAGCACCTTCACTCCCTCATCCAATTACCTTTGCTTCGTATCTAAGTTCAATTAAAGTAATTAAAGCAGCTAGCAGATAGTTGATGAGGAAGAAAGACGAGCAAATTTTCCTGGAATAATTCTTTAAGGAGTGACATAAAAGACTGAGGACTGTGAAAAATAGAATTTTTCTTACTGGAATTCCCCAGTCTGGGAGCCCATGCACTTCCCAGAGGTTTCCCATGATTTTTATGGGTGCCACAAGGAAATTAACCAAGCAAGGATGCCCAGTTACTTCTCTATGCAAATGAAGAGCAGCTCATGCAAAAATAGCCATACCCCACTGTTCCAGTTATCTATGGCTGCCTAGAAAGCTAACCCAAAATATACTGACTTCCAAAGCAACCTTTCATTTTATTTTCCAATTATGTGTATCAGAAATTCAGGCTGAGTGTGACTGGGTGATTTGTCCATTCCACATGTCAGCCACAGAGATCATTTAGTAACTTCTTGGATGAACTGGTCTGGAGAGCCCAAGATACCTCATCCTGTGCATCTGCTGCCTTGCCAGGGATGGCTGAAAGGCTGAGCTCACCTGGAGCACCCGGGCCCTGGTGGCTTAACTCTGATAGTCAAATCCTATTTGGATTTTCTCTTTGCTACTTAGCCCAACCTCTCCCTCCTTCTCCCCATTTTTCTTTTTGTATTTCTTTTAAATATTATGATGTCTATCCTAGTCGTCTTGGGCTGTATAACAAAAGTAGCATACCATGGCGGACGTAACAGCAAACATCTATTTCTCACAGTACTGGAGGTTGAGAAGCCCAAGATCAGGGTGCCAGCAGATTCGGTGTTTAATTTGAGCTTACCTCCAGGTTTGCATCCTCACATATTTCAGAGAAAGATCATCTCTCTAGTCTCTTCTTTATAAGGGCACTAATGTCATCAGAAGACTGCTCTTATGACCGAAGGCTCCAGCTCCTAATCCCGTCACACTGGGAATTAGGCTGCAACATGTGAATGAGGGGCAGATGGTACAAACATTCAGGCCACAGCAGGTGTTCTTTTTATCACAAAGTACTACATGCTTACTGTAGAGAATTAAAAATAAAGAAAATACAAGGAAGAAAATGACTCATACTGTCACAATCTAGAAATAACCACAAGTAACGTCTTTCCATTCTTTCTTCTGTGTTCATGTACTTAGATTTCAAGTTTAGATGATATTCAGTTCATGTCTTGCTTTTAAAATAAACAATCAATGACTGTTTTCTTAAGTGATCAAATATCCCTTGCAAACGCTGTCATTATTAGTATCATCATTTTGAGATAGGGTCTTGCTGTGCCACCCAGACTGGAGTGCAGTGGCACCAGCATGACTCACCACAGCCTTGAACTCCTGGGCTCAAGTGTTTTCTACACTTCAGCCTCCTGAGTAGCTGAAACTGTAGGTGCATGTCACCATGCCCAATTAGTTATTTAAATTTTTAATAGAGAGAAGGTCTTGCTATGTTGCCCAGACTGGTGCTGAACTCCTGGACTCAAGCAATCCTCCTGCCTCAACCTCCCAAAATGCTGGGATTACAGGCATGAGCCATCATGCCCAGCTGCAAATGTTATTTTTTAATGCTCACATACTACTTCATTACATGGAGTGCCATAATTTATTTATCAGTTTCCTAACTGTAGTACACTTAGATTGTTTCCAAGTGCTGGCTTAGGTAAGTAATACTCCGAAAACTCTTACACATCAAATTTTAAATTATTTCTTTAAGGGAGATTCTGACAAGAAGAAATCCTGGACGGCCGGGCGCGGTGGCTCACGCCTGTAATCCCAGCACTTTGGGAGGCCGAGACGGGCGGATCATGAGGTCAGGAGATCGAGACCATCCTGGCGAACATGGTGAAACCCCGTCTCTACTAAAAAAGTACAAAAAAACTACCCGGGCGAGGTGGCGGGCGCCTGTAGTCCCAGCTACTCGGGAGGCTGAGGCAGGAGAATGGCGTGAACCCGGGAGGCGGAGCTTGCAGTGAGCTGAGATTCGGCCACTGCACTCCCACCTGGGCGACAGAGCGAGACTCCGTCTCAAAAAAAAAAAAAAAAAAAAAAAAAGAAATCCTGGATGAATCCTCTCACCTTGAAAGTCTTCCTTCCTTTGACTTGTGAGTCACTTTTCCTCCAGGATCCCACTATCTTAGACAATTGCTTCCTAACATAAGCCTTCATGTTTTCTTCTGCATATGGCTGGTTGTTAAAGCCACGGAACCTGGTAAGATGTGCCAGGAGGGTTTAAAACTCTAAAAAAAGAAATAAAAAGATGGTTTTCAAATGGCAAAAATGCGTTTATAATAAACCCAAAGAAGTAAACGCAAAAGTTAGTAAAGACTAAAAGTTCAATAAAATGTCTGGTTATGAGAGCTATCTCCAAATTTCAGTTCCATACCAAAAAAGAGAAAATATAATTAAAATACTATGATGTTTTTAAAAGCAGGCAAAAATATAAAATGCTTGGGAACTGACCTAATGCAACTGGAGCAAAATACCATGTTCCTTAAAGGAGAGGGAAATACAGTAAACATGATAATTCTCTCCAGTTACATGTCAGAGTTTTAACACTATTCCAGTTAAAATTCTAATAGCTTACTTTATTGAACTTAATACAATAAACCTAAAATTAATTCAGAAAAATACAGAGAATATTGATGCAAAGAACAGTGAGAGACAACTAGCTTTACCTGAAATTGATTTTATTATAATACCGAAGTTGGCAAAATGATATGATTGGTGAACATTTTGTAAGTAATGGAAGTACTTGCAAAGAAAAGGACATTTTTAACACACTCAGATCAGGAGGGAGCCTATTCTATTTGTCCCTCTTAAATGAGAAAACATGTTATTTCATGATCTGGAAAGTTCTGGATGTTGTCATACCTCTGGGTCCTGGGGAGGCATAGCTACTTACTTTCAGGCAAGTGGGGTATAAACAAAATGGATAAAAACCTGCCTGTGGACCTTCCCTCTGGTGATGGGGAATCCTGTTTAACTCAGATAGCAGCATCTGAAGCAGTGTTGGTGACTAGCTCAGTGTTCGAGGCTTTGAGTTCCAAGATAAAGTGGCCACTACCCCCAGGAAAAGGTGGAGATTAGCAAAGCGGTTTGTAGAACATTTCTTAGGAGCTCAGGAAGGTAGAAAACAAGGATCTGTCTGTGGGTAACAAGGTGGGCCTCAGAGGAAAGTCACGCGACTGGAGTTCAAGTTCACAATGTTTCTACATTATGCCTCTTATGAGATTTCAGGGATAACCATGACCCTCAAGGACAGCTCTGGTGGTGAGCTATGGCTGGAAGAGGAGCTGGCCATCACTCACCAAGAACATCGAAGAAGCCACAGGCCTACCAGTTGTCTTCCTGGAGAATTTGAGGGCAGGTGAGTGCCAGGTTTTTGGGAACCAGGTTGGATCACACCCATGCTGATCCCAGCAATAACCTGTGCCTACCAGAGGGCAGAACACCACTCTTTATCTATTTTCTTTACTGTTTCGAAAGGGAGAGAAAAGTGGAGAAAATACACTCTGTACCCTTCCCCATCGCAACAGACATCTTTAAAAAAGGAACAGCTTCACCTGTCAGCATAGCACATATTTTAGGAGACCTACATTTCTTTATGTGTCAGGTGTATTCTTAACACTGTGTGTGCAAACACATTTTTATAAGAGGGCATTTTCTTTTAAATACACACAGAAGAGTTGACTATATAAGGGAACCCTATGGTGAAACCATTTGTAAAGCAAATAATCACTTCCTGAGTAAATCTGTCTCTAAGTCTGGATTTTCATATTTTATATCAGATTTGCCTAAAGGAAGTGTTCTCTACAAATTTATCCTCTGTTCAAATTAGAATTTATCTGTAGCCATGCAACCTTCAGAATATAATTTCTATAATAAGTTACCAAATGCATATGACAGTCCAGCTCCATCAATAACTTTAGCTCTTTTTTGCCTTTTATTCATGCTTTAGAAGATATGGGTATCTGTCTTGGTTAGTCCAGGCTGCTATAACAAAGTACCACAGTCTGTGTGGCTTATAAACAACAGAAAATTATTTCTTACTAGAGACTGGGAAGTCCAAAACCAGGTGCCAGCATACTTGGTTTCTTGTGGCGGCCACTTTTCAAGTTACAGACTGCCAACTTCTTGTTGGATCCTCACATGGCAAGAAAGAGAGTAACAGAGCTCTCGGGGGTCATTTTCATAAGGGCACTAATCCCATTCATGAGGGCTTTACCCTCATGTCCTAATCACCTCCCAAAGGCCTCACCTCCTAATACCATCACCTGGGCAGTTAGGACTTCAACATATGAGTTATAGGGAATGCAAGCATTCAGTCTATAGTAATATCTTATACAGAGAGGTATGTTTTGCTTCTTTGTAAAACCTCAGGACTTCATCCAGAAAAGAAGGATACAAATGGCCATTCATATGTGAAGAGAAGCTCAGTCTCACTAGTAATCAGAAAATGCAAATTAGCCAAAACCATGTACTATTTTTACTCATGATACTAGCAAGATATTCATAATATCCAATATTGAACAAGCTATGCAGAAAATGTATAAATTGTAACAGACTTTTTTGGAGGACAATTGGGCAGTATCGGTAAATGTTTTAAATACACCTACCTTGTGACCCAGCAATTTCACTTCTATGAATTTTCCCTACAAACACGCTTGTGCCAGTGCACAAAGATGCATGTATAAGGATGTTCATTCTGGCACAGTTTGCAAAAACGAAAAAGCTGGGGCAACAAACATGTCTCACAGTAGAAAACTGATTTAGCAAATAATGTCCAGGTTGTGCACGGTGGCTCATGCTTGTAATCCCAGCACTTTGGGAGGCCGAAGCGGGCGAATCGCTTGAGGCCAGAAGTTTGAGAACAGCCTGCCCAACATGACAAAACCCTATCTCTACTAAAAACACAAAAATTAGCTGGGCATGGTGGCACATGCCTGTAGTTCCAGCTACTTGGGAGGCTGAGGTACAAGAATCACTTGAACCTGGGAGGCAGAGGTTGCAATGAGCCAAGATTGTGCCACTGCACTGCAGCCTAGGTGACAGAGTGAGACTCTGTCTCAAATAATAATAATAATAATAATAAATTATATCTATGCTACAGAATACTATCCAACAGTTATAAAGAACATGGAAATGGCAAATGTACTGATATGCAAAGATTTTCAGGACACAGTTTTTTTAAAAAAGCAGGTTGCAAAGCAATGTTTATAGTCTATCTGGTTTATCAAAAAAAGAATGAAAAAATCAGAACACTAAAATTATATAAGAAATACAGGCGGGATGCAGTGACTCACGCCTGTAATCCTAGCACTTTGAGAGGCTGAGGCCAGTGGATCATTTGAAGTCAGGAGCTCCAGACCAGCCTGGCCAACATGGCAATACCCCATCTCTACTAAAAATACAAAAATTAGCCAGGCGTGGTGGTGTGTACCTGTAATCCCAGCAACTCAGGAGGCTGAGGCACGAGAATCACTTGAACCTGGGAGGTGGAGGTTGCAGTGAGCTGAGATCGCGCCACTGTATTCTAACCTGGGCAGCAGAGTGAGACTCCACCTCAAAAAAATAAAAATTTTTAAAAAAAGAAATACAGGTGATGGACAGATAGATTTAGTTAAATGTAAACACATATTAAGAGGCTGATAAGAATACATCTTAAAATGCTAAGCGGTTAACCTTCGAAGACTGAGCAGAATGGAAGAAGTAGAACTATACTTTTTAATTCCATCTTTTATATTGCTTGATTTCTCATAAAGGGCTTATATTTGTGTCACAGTATATAATTGCATAAATTTTAATTTATATAAAATTTAGGACATTTGTTATATAATATGCAAAAGGGAAAAAATCACTACTAAAATACATGCTGGGTGATGTACATACTAGGTGGAAAATACTAGAAACTCTGTCCTTGCACCAGATTCTTTCTCATGATTGTAGGAAAGCTAATCTTCAGTTCTGAGAACCTTGCAGGAATTCTGTGCACTAAAGTTGCCAGGGGAAGAGAATGCTCTTTTTCACCTCTACCGTTCCATTACCTTAAGAAAAATGAGCCCCAGAGGATTGTACTCTTGCATATCTGGGGGGGCTTCCTGCCAACTGAGCAAGGTTTCCAGGTAAAAAAGGGCATTGGCTGGATGTAGGAGAGGGCAGAGAGCCTGTCTCTACTAGAACCCTGAAATGGTGTTGGGGAAACTGTTCGGTGGGCTGGACATGGGTTAAAGAGAGAATCATTGACCTTTTTTACTTCTTCACCCCCCTTTCCAACTTCCTTCCTACTTTGCAGTCCATCAATATCCAGCTTCTCCCTGTTCTTTCCCATGCCCAGTTTTCTTACAACCTCACAGTAAAAGCCTTGCCCAGCCAAGCGTTGCACTTGAGGACTTACCTTCCCCACCCTCCCCTCCATCATTTTTCTTCCCTCATTTACTACTAGTGTAAAGGGATTTCCTATAAGGGTGCTCTAGCTAATCTAACAAGCCAATTCATGCTTAGATGTACCGATTTGAGCAGAGACAGCCTCCCATACCTCTACCTCCATATTTACTTAAGAATCACCTTTGGCTGCCCATCAATGGTAGACTGAATAAAGAAAATGTGGTACATATACAACATGGAATACTATGCAGCCATAAAAAGAACAAAATCATGTTCTTTGAAGCAACATGCATACAGCTGAAGGACATTGTCCTAAGAGAATTAAGGTAGAAAAAGAAAACCAGGCTGGGCATGGTGGCTTGCGCCTGTAATCCCAGCACTGTGGGAGGCCAAGGCGGGCAGATCACTTGAGGTCAGGAGTTTGAGACTAGCTTGGCTGACATGGTGAAAATCCATCTCTACTAAAAATACAAAAATTAGCCAGGCGTGGTGGCACGTGGCTGTAATCCCAGATACTGGGGAGGCTGAGGCAGGAGAATCGCTCGAACCTGGGAGGTGGAGGTTGCAGTGAGCCGAGATTGTGCCACTGCACTCCACCTGGGTGACAGAGTGAGGCTCTGTCTCAAAAACAAACAAACAAACAAGAAAACCAAATACTGCATGTTCTCACTTATAAGTGGGAGGCAAACATTGAGTACACATGGACGTAATTATGGGAACAATAGACTCTGGGGACTACTAGAGGGAGGAAAGAAAGGGGTGGGGACAAAGGTTGAAAAACTATTAGATTCTATGCTCACTACCTGGGCAATGGGATCAATCGTACCCCAAACTTCAGCATCATGCAATGTACCCATGTAACAAACCTGCACATGCACCCCCAAATCTAAAATAAGTTGAAATTACTTTAAAAAAAAAAAAAAAAAAAAAAGACAACGTTGGTATTAAGGGATTAGAAACACGGAGAGTGAGAATCTAAAGCAATAGACCTGCCCCACACGTTGGAATTGGAGTGTTCTCTGGGATGACCTGCCTATCCCTGAGATCCTATCAGAGAAGGAGAGAATCTGCTCCACCTTTCAAGTCATGTGACAGCAGAAAGACGACTTTCCACAGACCAAACTCACAACCACGTTCCTACATTTCAAGGTCACATCTGTTTTCTTGGGGCACATCAGTCTCATCACTTCTTCAATGAAGAGGATCAGGCAAGATAATCACTTCTAGATCTGATGTCCCATCATTTTATTATTTGTTTTAAATCTTTTTTCTTCCTGACAGCATAGGAAAGATCATTTAGCCATTAGACCATTTAGCATAGGAAAGACCATTAGCTGTGGGAGGGAGTATAGTGTAACGGTTAACTACCTAAGTTCAAATCCCATCCCTTCCCTTACTAGCTATGTGTCTTGGGCAGGTTCTTTGACGTCTCTGAATTTCAGCTGCCCCATCTTTATAATGCAGCTAAGAAAGTCATCCACCTCCTGAAACTGAGGAGAGCTGAAAGACAGAAGGAACTTATCACAGCATCTGGAACAAAAGAAAACCTCTGTGCTCTTGGATACAGCAGTAAGGATACATATATCAGGGTTGAATCACTTTAATACTTATAGTTAGATAATATTTCAGCACTTATAAAAGCATGCACACAAGCCCAAGTTCATTAGATTCCTTAAACACCACTTTGAGGATGGGTCAAATGCTGGGAAGCTGTGAAGCCAGAACACAGACACGTCATTCATTGTTCATTTATTCAAAACATTTGAGGGCCCACTCTCTGTTGGACAGTGTGCTACGTATAGGAGTAGAAAGATGAGTAAGGCCAGGTTAGAGGAGAAAGTAACAGCTTCCCACGGCAGAGCTACAAGGGTAAGCCTGTTACAGTGCAAAAGCTGGACTTTGGAGTCAACTGTGCCCTGCCTGAATCCTGGATCCAGCACTTACTAGGGTATTACTGGGGCAAGTTACTAACAGCTCACTGCCTCAGTTTCCCCATCTTTAAGGTGCAGAGATGATGTTTACTTGAGGCTCAACAATGCAGGAGTGTTGTGAGACAATTTTGCTTGCTGACATGCAAAAGTACTTCACAACATCATCATGATGAATTCCCCATGGTCCAGGTTAGAGTCTTCAGCATGGAAATCTTCAATCCCTGGTTTTCTTGGCAGCGTAAGACCCAGTTCTTAGCGGAGTCCTCATAATTAGCCAAGCCTATGGAGACTGATGGTAAACTTCCTTGGTAACTCATAATTCATGATGATAAATAAAATGACATATATCTAAAAATACTCAAGTCATGATGAAGAGTGCATGGTCCCCCACAGGCAAACTAAAACTAAAAGCAAATGAGCTATGGGAATTGAGTGCTTAATGGCATCAGATCTATTCACTAAACATGTTTATCTCCACAACAGAGAAGTTGCTGCCCAGTGGCACACCCGGATGCTTGATGGAAGGGCACACCTCTGGGGTGATGCTGGGTTCAGACTGGCAGGGTATCCACACTTCTCCCGATGCTTGCTTTCTTTAGGCGCTCTATTAGCTCATCCCGCTTCTGATGGACACATTTTTCCCTCTGCTATGTCAACACCATCACTAGGATCTCATCCATCAGGTATATTACTAAGCAAGAAAAGAGACTCTGTCTTCTAAACAATTCAAATCAGACCTGGTACCTCTTCCACACAACAGTTCCTTACGTGTTTCTGCAAACTGTAAGAGTGCCTTCAGATGACAACCTTTCTCCATCACTCCCCTAGGAGGCAGAAACACCGAACAGAAGCTACCAAAGTGACCAAACATGGTCCAAAGCTTTCACAGCTGGGAGTTCTGAGAGCTGGAGCAGAGACTTTGCAGACACTGCAGCTGGGCCAGGGGAGATGGTATATTAACATATATCTGAGTATCGAAATATTTGAATTTTTCAAATCCCAGGAAAAAAAAGGGTTCACTATGCATTTGCATTCTCCCTTCCATGTATAAAACCAGGTCTGCCCAAGATAATATTTATTTTAACACATCATTTGGAAATATCTGCTTCATTTCACTATCTCTGTTGAATGAAAATGTTATGTCATTTGGCCTTGAGCCTCAGCAGAGAGTGCCCTGTCATTACAAGGCTGTAAAAATGACCTCCTCTTCCTCCTCTCCACCCTGTGTTCCCTGGACATCTACCTGGTTCAGGTTTAAGTTCTGGGCTAGGCCAGTGACGTCTGAGAAGAGAGACTTCAGGGTGCCTCTTGCCCTCTTGTTAAGCAGAGCATAGTATAAATACCTCAGCAGCATTCTGGACTGAATCTCTGTCAAAACAACCGCTACTGAGTAGTTTAATTTGTGGAAAGGAAATCTTATTAGGAAAAATAAAGTTCTTAGTGCCTTGCAATATTCTCACACTGTGGTAGGGCTCAGAGTGCTGGAGAAAGCACTTCGAGATCGAAAACCCAGTCCCATTATTAGTCATTCATTTGCTTTAGGACATGTGGGAGATAATGTGTTCCTTGGCTTTTGGGTCCAGGTGGGCAGCTCTGCCAGCAACAGCTTGGAAACACTTTAGAGCTGAGTGCTTTGTGGGCTGAGGCAGGGTGGTAAGGAGGCCCCCCTCCTGCCGAAGCTGCGAGGGCAGTTGGAATGGCGCTTCTTTTGCCTGGCAAAAGCAAATTCCCAGGCTTAGCTAAGCACATTGTGCAACCTAGCCCTACTGAGTGCCTGTGGGAATGCCCTAAGATGCCCTGTGAGCATTCCTTTGTGCAACAGTGCATTTTCATTTTCAATGTAAGACTCTTTTGAGCCCAGTTCTTGTATCTAAGGGTCATATGGTGTCAGGGCCGTGAGGTTGGGTGGCGCCTGTGGGACACAAGTTAAAATCTAGAGTGGGTTCCTGTGCATTCTCAGCATATTCCATGCCAGACTATGGAGATGAACCCTCTGCAACAGGAGACACCATTACTTAGTAAGTGCACACATAAATTAATCAGATAATCCGCGAATCATCAATATTTATTCAATTGTTAGTGGTAATAGAGGAGAACAATACTATCACTCACCTATTTTGGACACTTGGGTATCCAACAAATACTTTTCATTAGTTGATTATTATACGAATCAGTGGCTGATAATATAAATTCACTCATCATTTATCTTTAGGCTAGGGTTGCATGATGTGATGTCCTCCCACAGTCGGCGTGCCGTTTTTTTGAGACAAAGTCTCACTCTGCCGCCCAGGCTGGAGTGCAATGGCACTATCTGTCGCCCAGGCTGGAGTGCAATGGCACAATCTCGGCTCACTGCAACCTCTGCCTCCCGGGTTCTCCTGCCTCAGCCTCCCAGGTAGCTGGGTTTACAGGCATGTGCCGCCATGCCTGGCTAATTTTTTGTATTTTTAGTGGAGATGGGATTTCGCCATGCGGTCCAGGCTGGTCTCAAACTCCTGACCTCAAGTGATCCACCTGCTTCAGCCTCCCAAAGTGTTGGGATTACAGGCATGAGCCACTGTGCCCAGCTGGTATGCTTTTTAAAAATAGATTTTTATTTTTAATTTTTGCAGGTACATAGTAGGTGTATATGTTTATGGGGTGCATAGATGTTTTGATACAGGCATGCAATGCATAATAATCTCATCATGGACGATGGGGCATCCATCCCTTTGTGTTACAGACAATCTGGTGTGCGTTTTTTTTGCTTGTTTGTTTGTTTGTTTTTGAGACAGAGTCTCGCTCTGTCGCCCAGGCTGGAGTGCAGTGGCGTGATCTCGGCTCATTGCAACCTCCGCCTCCCAGGTTCAAGCGATTCTCCTGCCTCAGCTTCCCGAGTAGCTGGGATTACAGGCGTGTGCCACAATGCCTGGCTAATTTTTTGTATTTCTAGTAGAGACAGGGTTTCATCGTGTTATCCAGGATAGTCTCTATCTCCTGACCTTATGATCTGCCCGCCTCAGCCTCCCTGAAGTGCTGGGATTGCAGGCATGAGCCACCATGCCTGGCTGGTGTGCCCTTTTAAAAAGTATTTTGCTCAGGCTGTTGCTGAAATGAACTCGCATTTCTCAGGATGGTACACACCAATTAAGGGCATAGAAAAGTGGCCAGGAAGTGTGCTGCATCTGAAGAGTAATCGAATTTGAGAGCAACCTTTCTACAAAGTCCTCACGGCTCCGCCCGCGGGATGCTCAGAGAGCCCTTCTCCATGCAACATTTCTTAGACTGCCTTCCTGCCAATACCCCAGGGCACAAGCAGCTGGTTTTTCACCCATGCAGAAAATGGCTTTGCTTGCATTATTGTAGCACTTTGATTCCAAAACACACAAAAAATGTCTTTCATACATTTCTTATTATTGATTCCCCCAACAAGCAAGTAAAAGATGTGAAGTCACATATCACTGTCCATCAAAAGATAGTGGTCACTGATTAGTGGAACAGTCTGAGGACAGTGCTGTCCAAGTGTCTATCCATGCCCCCTTGAAGGGGAGGATTGAAATCATGCTCCTCTAGTTTTTAGACATCCAGCCAGAGGAGGGAAGAGTGGCCAGAACCTTAACATGTCAACTCAGAATCCACCAGGACCGTGGGAAGCCCAAGCCCTTCCAGGAAGCTTCCCTGAGCCCTTTGACCTCCCTGATGTCTGCCTTTCATGGTCTCCTGCTGCACTTAGTGCTCTGCACCCCTTCTCAGATGGTGACTTCAGTCTCATCCTGTCCTATAACGTTTTCATGAGTGTTTGTCTTCATTCAGCCATGGGATACAACGTTAGATTGGGTGGTCAGCCCTTTCTGAGGTGTTGACATGGGGCTGATCCTTCAATGATTAATATCACCAGTTGGGATCCTTAGGAAACAGACTCTGGAATGGAGATTAGCACACAGGAGGTTCTCAAGGAGTGCTTGTGGGATCAACACCCATGGAATGGAGAGGAAGGAAGTAGCATTGGGAAGAGGGAGAAGTTGAGCCATGAAGGCCTCAGCCAACCCCGCAGGGGCTCTGGAGCTGAGATAGTCTTTTAGAGTTTCCCGAGTTGGGGCAAGGGGACAGGCACATGCCCATGATATAATCAGTCACTGGATGGTGGCTCCTCCAAAAAGGAAGCATGACCTTGGGAGGGGCATCTATCTTCGGCAGAGGCAATGCCAGAAGATGGCTCACAGCTGAAGGCTATCTGCTGGCAACACTTTGAGCATCTGGGAGCAACTCGTTGTTCTTCATTTCTGCAGAGGAATCTCAGCATTGTGATATAGCAACCATAGCAATGAAACACAAACATATAAAGGAAGAGTATTCCAGGTAGAGGAAACAGCAAACACAAAAGCCCTGTGTTGGAGCAAAAGGAACTTTCCATCTGAAGGTTTGTTCTCTGAAATAGACTTGACTTTAGACAGATGAACAGGAGAAAAGGCATACAAATTTATTAACCTGCAAGTGCACATAAGCCACACAACGTATGAAATTCAAAGAAGGGCCAGGTGGCTGACGTTTAAATATCTTCTTCATAGGGGAGAGGGAAGGGAGGATATAGGCAATTTTAGAGGAAGAGCAAATGATTTTTAGGGGAGATGAATGGGCTTGAATAATAGGCAATAGCGTGGGCTCTGGGTATGGAGTCTACTCTAGTCTTTCTTCCTGCAAAGATATTCGGTTGATGAGATATCTGGGGAAGGAATTCCCAATAATTGGATATCTTCTGGAGGATCTGGCATTTAGGTAGATAGGGGAACTTTAGGGAGAACCTCCTCTCCCCACCATATTTGCTGCTTCCCAGATGCACTCAGTTTGAAGTCCAAAGTGGCATATTTGACATATTTTGGGGTATCTATTTTTTCTTTTTTTTGCATTTAGAAAGAGGATCTTGCTCTGTTGCCCAGGCTACAGTGCAGTGGCCCCAGAACAACTCACTGCTGCTTCAAATTCCCAGGCTCAAGCAATCCTCCCACCTCAGCCTCCCAAAGTGCTGGGATTACAGGCATGAGCCACCGCACCTGGCCTGGGGTATCATTTTCTAAACCCCAATGCTACAACAAGAGTTAGCTTGGCATGTGCATGCAATGGGGGAAAAAAACCCAAATCTATCAATAGGAATGTCATAAAAGATACGGAGTGAAGAGAAGGCAGGAGCTGATTGTCCATGAGTTCAGTATTTGTTCTAGTAGCAATGGGGAGTTTTTTGAGAGTTTTAAGCAGAGGAGTAACAGGATTTATTTATACTTTCAAAGATTGCCCTGGCTGCTGGGTGTGCGTGGGCCATAGGGGTGAGTGTACAGCAGGGAGACAGCAAGGCACAGTTGTAGCAGTCGGGGTATGAGGTTTCAGTAACTTGGTTGAGGGTTACAGCGGAGAAGCTGATGAGGAGTGGCTGAACTCAGGATTTATCTTGGGAGATAGAGCCAATAGGACTTGCCGATAGGTTGAATGTAGGCTATGAGAGGGAAAGAGAACTAAAGATGACTCCTAGGTTTGTGGCCTGCCCAACTGGAGAACTGGCTGGAGCATTAGCTAAGATGGGGAAAACGGAAAGAAAGAGTTCAGGTGTGGGTACGTGTGGAACGGAAGAAAGATAGAGGGGCAAAGGAGGATTCAGGATTGTTTTGAACAAGGTAAGTCTGAGATGCCTGTCTTAGTTTTTGTTCCCAAGGACAAATTCTGAGACAAGAGTTTGAATGCAAGTTTATTTCAACAGTTTATTGCATTTATTGTTATGCAAACAATAATGGGTGATGTGGAAGTAAGACAGGGAAGAGAGGGCAGGCAACAAGGTGGTGACTTTATTTAAAAAGACACCAGTGTATATACCAGTGGAGCTTAATACCGCTGGGGAACTCTGGAAAACAGTATAGAGCATGCGCCTAACAGTGCTTCCCTGGGAAAGGCAAGGAAGCTGGGGTAATTATCAACCACTCCCGTCAGTGCTCCGGGATTAATTGATTCCTTGGGGTGATTGATACCTTCTGCCGTGTAGACTGGAGCACAACAGGCTCCAACAGCCAGAGGACATCCGAGGCAAAGAGGCAGGGGCTGGCAACTTGAAGCCAGGCTGGTGGGCACTGAGATGGCAAGGGCTGAAGGGATACCAGTGGGCAAGAAGAGCTTCATAGTTAAGGCCTGGTTAGGACACCAGATAACACAAGGAGAGGGGCTGGTATTCAGGGAGGTAAGGTGTAAGGGCCAATATCACAGTTCAGTCTGGGGTCACAAAGAAAAGACAAGCAGCAGGTGAGGCAGCAGTTATATCAGAGTGATGCCCACGGACAGAGCTTATGGGCACTGGCACATCTTTTGAAGACCCTGAGTCAATATTAAGAGTGGGCATCTCCAGTTCTAGAATCTCAGTGGATGGACTGAGATTGGGTGCATCAGCCAAGGATGTCAGAGTTACTTCTGTGGGGAACTTGCCTAAAGACTGATTAGGTGACTTTTCAAGGCTGCCAGCAGACCTGAGCTTCTAAGAATTCCTCTTTTACAAATGCAGAAATTGTGATGCAAGAAAGGTAAGAAAGGCCAGGTGTGGTGGCTCACGCCTGTAATCCCAGCACTTTGGGAGGCCAAGGCGGGCGGATCACGAGGTCAGGAGATCGAGACCATCCTGGCTAACATGGTGAACCCCCATCACTACTAAAAATACAAAAAATTAGCCGGGCGTGGTGGCAGGCACCTGTAGTCCCAGCTACTCGGGAGGCTGAGGCAAGAGAACGGTGTGAACCCAGGAGGCGGAGATTGCTGTGAGCCGAGATAGCGCCACTGCACTCCAGCCTGGGTGACAGAGTGAGACTCCGTCTCAAAGGAAAAAAAAAAAAAAAGAAAGCTAAGAAAAACCCTTAGACTCTAAAAGTGTGCTGATGCCCCTAGCTAAAGAACACCACACACATGAAAGCTCATCTCAGTGACTTTTTCCACAAAGGAGGTGTGAATATTTTATCAATATTCATGAAAAATAATTTTGTAAGGTAAGCATGTCAAAATATGTCAAGCCTGAAGGTCACATTATCCAGAATTCTTTTTGTCCCATATTGTGCTTTAATGCAGCATCATCTTTCTGTCCAGCATAAGTGCCCCAGGCAATGGTAATCACTTCATTACTTAATTGAGGTCCTAAGTTGTCCTGTCTTCATTACAACCATAAATAAATGGAAGTGTTGGACTTTTCCTACAAGAACAGTTGAATTTTACTTCTCAGTCTTTCTTTCTTTTTCTTTCTTTCTCTTTCTTTCTTTCTTTCTTTCTTTCTTTCTTTCTTTCTTTCTTTCTTTCTTTCTTTCTTGTCTTTCTGAGACAGTCTTGCTCTGTCACCTGGGCTGGGGTACAGTGGCGTTATCTCAGCTCACTGCAACCTCCGCCTCCTGGATTCAAGCAATTCTCCTGCCTCAGCCTTCTGAGAAGCTGGGACTATAGGCATGTACCACCACGCCTGGCTAATGTTTGTGTTTTTAGTAGAGACGGGGCTTTTCCATGTTTGCCAGGCTGGTCTTGAACTCCTGAGCTCAGGCGATCTGCCCACGTTGGCCTCCCAAAGCATTGGGATTGCAGGCATGAGCCACCGTGCCCGGCCAGACTTCTCAATGTTTCATTTCCCACCCCAGGTCATCCTACCTTTTTGAGCTGGTAACTAAATTCAAGACATGAAGGCTTTTTAACCAAAAAGAACAAAAACTTTGCAATTTAAATATAATCAGCCTCCCATTTGGGAGATAATCTACAAACATCTTCGTGACACTCTGCGACAGCCTCTGTTGTCCTCTTGGCTCCAATCCCTACACTTAGCAGTTCATACTTGTGTCCTTTCATGGTTGTTTGGCTTAGCTTTACTCTTAAAAAGTGTTTTTGGGCCAGGCACAGTGGCTCATGCCTGTAATCCCAGCAGCTTGGGAGGGCGAGGCAGGAGGACCACTTGAGCCCAGGAGTTTGAGACCAGCCTGGGCAACACAGTGAGATGCTATCTCTACAAAAAAATTAGAAATAATTAGCTAGGCATAGTGGTGCACGCCTGTAATCCTAACTGCGTGGGAGGCTGAGGCAGGAGAATTGCTGGAGCTCAGGAGGTCGAGGCTACAGTGAATTATGATCATGCCACTGCACTCCAGCCTGGGCAACAGAGCAAGACCCTATCTTTGAAAGAAAAAAAAGTGTTTATGATCCTCACCAAATAGACTCCATCTTTTCATTTCTCAGTGAACTCCCAGACAGAGGTTCTGAAGCTCATGAGTCCTGCAAATTTATAAAACTGCTCCAAAGACTCCACAGATACCTCGAAATTATAGAAAATTTGATCTAGCTTTGCATTTGAGCCTCTCCAGGATAAAAGTCTTTCTACAGCTTCTCAAAGGAATAGGTAAACTAAAACCAGGCAAAACAAAACAAACTAAAAAAAAAAACACCCCAAAACTTTGTTGTTTTTAAAATCCCCATTTTAAAAAAGGTTATGTAAAAACAATTTTTCTTTTTTCATTTTGTTTTCCTCTTTAAACCAGCTCTCCAGAGCCTCAGCCAGGCTGCCTCATCGTCGAATCATCCTGAAATAACTTCCACAAACCAAATAGCTCTCAGCTATACTCCAAACCCATGCAATGAAGTAGAAAATTACATCCCTCCCCCTCCAATTCTTAAAGTGGTTAATTTTTTCCTGGAATGGACATTATTAAGATTTCAAATTTGTTCTCATTGCTTTATAAACTGTAACCATGGATCCAGCTCTAATAAAGATGTCCCAGTGAGTTAATCATGCTAGGGAACAGAAAAACTCAGGGACAATCAGAATCACAGCCAGAAGGGGGCAATCCTTCTCACGTCATACCTAAGACTGCAGCTCCTGTCAGGCTGCGTGTTCATGTGTAAGGCACCACAGGCCTCGTGGTGCCAGCTCACCAGCTCATCTTGGTGCCAGCTCACCAGGTCACGTGCTGACTTTACCAGTACATGTATGCTAATTAGTTATCATCCAATTATCTGCCTCCCTAAAGGAATGAGGGCATCATCTCCTAGAATGTGTCTTCTAAGCTCTTCTCTTGACCCCAGAAAGAAATGGTGGACGTCAATGTTCTAGGGTGTTTCATTTTTGGAACACGAACTGCAGATGGGTTCATGATTGGCCGAGAGTTTGGCTATTTTGTCAAAGGCAATGGGAAGCCACTGAAGGTTTTAAGCAGAAAATAATGATCAGATTGGCATTTGAGAAGTATCAGTTTGGAGAACAAATTAGGAAGGCATAAGATCTGGAGGCACAGAAGCCAGGTGGGAGGCTCTTTCTCAGGCTAGAAAAGTGGTGGTCTGTTGTAGGTTATACGCAGTAGATTTGGAAAGAATGGGTTAGATACAGCGATGTTTGTGAAATAGGAATTGACTGGCTTACTCTGGAGGGAATGCAGAGGGAGGCAGAAAGGAGTCAACAGATGACATCTTTATTTGTAGATTGGGTTGGGGTAGATGGTAGTGTCAATTAATGAGATAGAAAACCTAGAGAATGAGTAGTTTATTTATGGGGGAAGAAAGATATGAGGAATGGAACTTGGGACATGCTGATCTGGACGTGCCTACAAACCATCCAAGAAAAAGTGTCCCACAGACAATTGGAGATGCAAAGCTTGGAGCTAAGGGAGAGGTCTGGGCTAGAAACACAGCCCCATCCCCTCTATGGAGATGGTAGTTGATACCATGAGAGTGAAGATTACCCAGGGGTAGGGATGATGAAGACAGAACAGGGTCCGGGAGGAGGGAACGCTGAGGAAGACCAATATGAAGACATGATGAACAAAGAGGGGACTAGAAAGAAGTCAGAAGGGGGACTGGAAAGAAGTCAGCAGAAAGATGTGTTATCACAAAGGTAAGCCTTGAGGACATTACACTAAGTGAAAAGCCAGTCACAAAAGGACAAATACTGTATGAGTCCACTCACAGGAGGCATCTGGAACAGTCAAACTCATAGAAAGTAGAGGCCAGTTGCGGCGGCTCATGCCAGTAATCCCAGCACTTTGGGAGACCAAGGTCAAGAATCACTTGAGGCCAAGAGTTCAAGACTAGCTTAGGCAACATAGTAAAACCCCATCTCTGCCAAAAACAAAAACTAAAAACCTTAGCCAGGTGTAGTAGTGCATGCCTGTAGCTACTCAGGAAGCTGAGGCAGGAGGATTGTTGGAGGTTGCAGTGAGCTGTGATTGTACCACTGCACTTCAGCATGAGCAACAGAGGGAGACCCAGTCTTGGAAAAAAGAAACAGAAAGTAGAATGGTGGCTGCCAGAGGCTAGGGGCAGCAGGCAATGGGGAATTGTTGTTTAATGGGTATGGAGTTTCAGTTCTGCAAGATAAAAAGAGTTCTGGAGACAGATGGTGGTGATGGGTTATGGCCACACAGCAATAGAGGTGTATGGAATGCCACTGGTCTGTGCACTTGAAGATGGTTATGATAATAAGCTTTATGTTTTACATATTTTACAACCTTTTAAAAATAAAAAGTGTATGCTATTGTGGGAGCCAAGAGAACAGAGCATTTGTAGGGGATGCAGTATAGTCAGGAAGCGTGCCAAAAGGCCAAGCGTGATTAGAACTAAAACATGTTTATTTATTAATACTTTACCAATGTGGTGACCACTAATGTTCTTTTAAAAAGTAGTTTTCTAGGCATGGTGGGGACAGAAGTCAGGTTTCTATGGATTAAAGACTGGAGGGTTTCCAGTCAAGTTGGCCTTGGAAGTTCAGGACTTAAGGTCTTCCTCTTTGCTGAAATATAACAAAACATAAAAACATATAAAAACAAATGAAAACATAAAAATAGGCCAGCATAAATAGCACACACACACTTGCTGCAATAAAACCAAGCTACAAAGCTTTCCTGACTGTTCTTAAATATTCTCAACAGCATTATGGGGCAGTATTTCCTTGTCCTCAATACAAGACCTGAGCCAGTGGTGAAGTCAATTGTGAAAGGGGAGTGAGAGGAAATGAGAGAGAGAGAGACAGAGAGAGAGAGATAAATTATCCAAAATTCCATTGAAATTAAGCCAAAATTCCAAAATATATAAAAACAATTAACAAAGGCATCCAACAAAATCAACAGTCAAAAGATAAATTCATTCTACATGATTGCAATAATAAAATATTATTAAACTATTTAAAATATATATATATATATTTAAGATCTACAGAGTAATAAATGAAGAACTTACATACCTAATAGAAATTTTGCAGGCAATAAAAGGAATAATGAAGAGAATCGTGAAAAGAAATAACCAAGAAGCAATATTTGAGGAGATGATGGCTGAGAATGTTCCATTATCACAAACAAGTCCTTAGATCAAAAGTGCTCTCCCCATGCCAGAAGGTTAAATAAAAATAAAATCACACCTAGAAATAACATAATGAAACAGCTGAATAAAAATTCCAGAGAGGAAATCTTAGAAGCTACCAGAGAAATAGCAGTCAGATTAGCTAAAAAGGAATAAGAATTAAACAGCCCCATGCTTCTCATCAGCAATAACAGAAGCTAGAAGACCATGAGGTGGTATCGTCACAGTGTTGAGGGTAATATAAATCATTTTTCAAGTCATTATTCAAGAAGAAGGACAAAACTAAGACATCAGGAATGCACCAGCCACCAACATTCCCTATTAAAGGAGACACCTCAGCAGAGAATAATGTGAACCCAAAGCAACAGTGTGAGACACAACACGCAATTGTGTAGACAGACATCAATAAAATAGTTCAGAAAATCAGTGTTTTAAAAATTATCTTTCAGGTTTTAAAAAGGTGGAATTAAAACTCTAGAAACAATTACAAATATGTATAAGAAGGTTCATTGCAGTTTTATTCATAGTGGTTAAAACCCAGAAACAAGACAGGTGTATATTAATAGGTGAATGGAAAAATAACTTGTGATATATTCATACAATAAAATATTACTTAGCAAAAAGTACACAAAAGACTGATAGGTGAATTAATACGAACAAATTTTGCAGACGTGCTGAATGAAAAAAGCCAGACCCAAAAGTCCACATCAATACTCCATTATTTCATTTATATAAAGTTCAAGAACAGGCAAAAGAAATTCATGGTGTCAACACAGGGGTTATACTTAGAAGGGGAATATTTGTTGGGATGGATTACAGGAAGTCTGTGGAGTAATGTAAATGTTACATATCCTGGATTACAGGAAATCTGTGGAGTAATGTAAATGTTGTATATCCTTTTTTTTGTTTTTCTTTTTGGGAGACAGGGTCTCGTTTAGGATGGAGTGCAGTGGCACGATCGTAGCTTACTGCAGCCTGTACCTCCTGAGCTCAAGCGACTGTCAGGCCTCAGCCTCCCAAGTATACAGGCATGCACTACCTCGCCTGGTTAATTATTATTATTATTTGTAAATTTTTTGTAGAGACAGGGTCTTGCTATGTTGCCCAGGCTAGTTTCAAACTCTTGGACTCAAGTGATCCTCCCACTTTGGCCTCCCAACTTGCTGGGATTGCAGGCGTGCCCAGCCTATACCTTGGTTTTTACAGTTCATTGAGCTGTATGCTGATTATTTATGCACTTTATGTAAACTGTAGCTCGCTTTTGTAAAAACCTGCCAGCATTATAAAATTGTGGGAGAAATAATGGGTACAGTCAGTAAAAGTTCTGCAATTAATCATTTTAAACTCATGATCCCTAATAACCAAATAGTGGGAAGTAATTATGATGAAAGAGATAATGACGTAAGGAGTAGAAGAAAATGCAAACAAACAAACAAACAAATCCTTCACTTTCATCCCTATCTTCAGAAGATAAGAAAGGATGTTGCATATATGAAGCAAAGTCAGGGGTGCTAAACATAGGAACATTTTGAAAACAACAACAACAAAAATTGTTAGAAATTAAAAATATAATTTTAAAAACTTCAAAGTATTAGAGAATAAAATAAAAGTCATTTATTAGAAATCAGAAAAAAAAAAAGGCGAGGACAAGAATAGGGAGAAAAATAACAAAATTAGAGGATCCATTTAAGAGATCTAACATCTGAATCAGGCATTCTTAACCTGGGGTCCCCAGACTCCTAAAAGGTCTGTGGAATGAGTTCGTTCATAAACCCATATGGTAAAATAATACATCTTTATTTTCCCTAACCTCTAACAAATACATAATATTTCCTCTTTTAAATGTCTAGGCAGCCAGGTGTGGTGGCTCATGCTTATACTACCAACATTTTGGGAGGCTGAGGTGGAAGGATCACTTGAGCCCAGGAGTTCAAGGCCACCCTGGGCAACATAGCAAGACCTCATCTTTACAAAAAATAAAAACATTAGTCAGGCGTGGTGCTGTCCCTGTAGTCCCAGTACTTGGGAGTCTGAGGTGGAAGGATCACTTGAGCCCGGGAGTTTGAGGCTGCAGCGAGCTAAAATGGCATCACTGCACTTCAGCCTGGGAGACAGAGCAAGACCTTGTCTCTAAACAATAAATAAAAGTAAGTAAGAATAAGTAAACTGGGCGCGGTGACATGTGCCTGTAATCCCAGCTACTTGGGAGACTGAGGCAGGAGAATTGCTTGAACCTGAGAGGGGGGACATTGCAGTGAGCCGAGATCTCACCATTGCACTCCATCCTGGGTGACAGAATTAGACTCCATCTTAAAAAACAAAAACAAAAAAACAAACAAAAAACAGTAAGGAAATACGTAAGCAACAAAGCACAACTTTACTGCAACTTTGTCACCAATAGAAATCATAGATATTTTACAATCATATTTCAGTTGTTACAGATATCTTAAAATTAGTTTGCATTGAACTTTATTTTAAAATGGTAGTTTGTTAAACTTACTATTGTTTTGTTATTTAAAAACATATATAACTCTATACATATGTTATATATATGAATTTATTTCTTTTTTATTTTTATTTTTAAAAATTTATTTCTTAATGTTTTGTCAACTGTACCTCAAAAGAAGTGTTTGTCTTTGTAATCCTATGCATTTTATTTTGTGCATCTAAGAATATTATTGTGACAAGGGGCTCATGATACAAAAACAAGAGCGTTTGATCTGAAAAATATAGTTCCAGAAGGAAAGTAAGATATCAGAGACAATTAATTTAATAAATGAAAGAAGAGGCAGGCTGGGCGAGGTGGCTCACGCCTGTAATCCCAACACTTTGGGAGGCCAAGGCGGGCGGATCACGAGGTCAGGAGATCGAGACCATCCTGGCTAACACGGTAAAACTCCGTCTTTACTAAAAATATAAAAAATTAGCCGGGTGTGGTGGCAGGTGCCTGTAGTCCCAGCTACTCGGGAGGCTGAAGCAGGAGAATGGCGTGAACCCGGGAGGCAGAGCTTGCAGTGAGCCGAGATCACACCCCTGCTCTGGGAGACAGAGCGAGACTCCATCTCAAAAAAAAAAAAGAAGAGGAAAAATATTTTCAGACTGAAGAATATGAATTTCCAGATTGAATGGGGCCACCCTGTGCTCCGCACAACAATTGAGAATCAAAGAAAGATCCCAGAAATCTTCCAAAGAGGAAATAAAGTGACGTATAAAGCACTGGGAAACATGAGGCCATCAGAGTTCTCCTCACAGTATTGGAAGTCAGAAGACAATGAAGCAAAGCCTCTGAAATTCTAAAGGAAATCATTTCCAATTCAGAATTTTATACATAGCCAAATTATCTATCTTAACTGATAGTAACAGAAAAACTTCAGCGGAATAAAATTAAAAGAGTTTAATTGAGCAAAGAAAATCCACAAATTGGGCAGCCTCTGGAGGCAGGGTGGGTTCAGAGACGACTCCAGCACAGCCACGTGGTGGCAGAGGATTCATAGACAGTAAAAAGGAAAGTGAATTACAGAAAACAAAGTGAGCTACAGAAACAGCCAGGCTGGTTACAGCTCGGTGTTTGTCTTATTTGAACATGGTTCGAATAGTTGGCCACATTTAATTGGCCAAAACTCAGTGATTGGCACAAGAGTAGATGACAGTCTGTTTACACTTCCAGTTAGGCTATAGTTCACCATGTAAGGAGAAACCCTTAGGCTGAATTTAAAGTATGTAAGAAGGCAGTTTTAGTCTAAACTTGATTTAACACTGTAGAGTAAGAAAAATTTCAGATAATCCAGGAGTCAAGAAATACGTCTCCTGTGAAAACATCGAAGCTTCTGCCCCAGCAAAATGAAAGAAGAAATCACAAAAGTGCAGACATGGGATTCAGCAAATGGGTAATCCAACATGGGGAAGAAGAGAAACAAATTCTCCGGGTTATGGTGAAAGTTGTCCCAGATCAACATCTGTACAGCAGACCTAGAGCGCAGGCAAGAGGATGGAGGATGTGCACACAACAAATGCAAATGATCATTTATTTGATGTGTTTCAACATATTGGGAGCGTTCATCCCTAGCAGAAATTTGAGGATAAACGGTTACTTTTACAATAAAACAAGGCTGGGCACGGTGGCTCATATCTGTAATCCCAGCACTTTGGGAGGCCAAGGTGGATGGATTACAAGGTCAGGAGTTCAAGACCAGCCTGGCCAAGATGGTGAAACCCTGTCTCTACTAAAAATACAAAAATTAGCTGGGTGTGGTGGCAGGTGCCTGTAATCCCAGGTACTCGGGAGGCTGAGGCAGAGAAGTACTTGAACCCAGGAAATGGAGGTTGCAGTGAGCCGAGATTGCTCCACTGCACTCCAGCCTAGGCGACAGAACGAGACTCTGTCTTTAAATAAATAAATAAATAAATAAACAAATAAATAAATAAAAAAAGAGAAAAAATTAAAAGTTGTAGTTTTAAAAATAATTTAGAAATATGGAGGTTAAATACCCAGAGAAACAGCTAGAAGAGTGATTGATTATTACCTTTGGGAGAATGGAATAGAACAAGATTTCTCAACTTTGCTGCTATCAATATTTTAAAGTGGATAAATCTTTGTAGTCGGGGGACTGTCCTATCTTTGGCCTCTGTTCATTATATGGCAGTATATCCCCTACTCCCAGTCATGATAATCAAAAACGTCTCCAGACATTACAAATGTCCGGGCCGGGGATTGGGGAAGGCAAAATCACCCCTGGTTGAAAACTATTAGAAAAGGAGATAAGGAAGAGGAATGTTTTGGTTATAAGGCTACTTGATTCTTTAAATTATGTTCATGTACTACTGTGATAAAACTAAAAATTAAATTTAAAGTCAATAGCATTCACGGAGATCAATGATAATTGATTAGAAAATATAATTTTAAAATAATACTGTTGACGATAGCAACAAAACTGTAAGTTACCTCAGAATAAATCTCAAACAAAAATGAACAAGACCGTAATGAAAAGAATTATGCCCATCATTAACTGACACAAGAAAGCCTGAATCAGTGAAGATGTGGTTTGTTCATGTATGAGAAGACAGAACTTCATAAAGAAGGATACTCTTCCAAAAGTAATTTATATATTAAATTGAGTTCTAATAATAATTTCCACAGGATTTTTGCTGGATTTGACAAGCCGATTTTAAATTCATAAGAAAGAGAAAAGGGTTAGGAATATAGAACTAATGAAAGAGAATAGACAGATGATTCCACTCACACGGGGAACTTGGTCAGCAGCAGAGACGGAATTACACATCCTTGGAGAACGGATAGCCTGCTCAGTAAATGGCCTGCAAGAATCAGCTATCCGTATGAAAAGTAAAGTAGGCTCCCTATCACACACAGAAATCAATTCCAGCTATATTAAAAGCCTAAATCTGAAAAGCAAATTGTAGATAAAGACATAGGAGAATATTTTAAGAGACAAAAACACCCAGCCTGGCCAACATGGGGAAACCCCATGTCTACTAAAAATACAAAAATTAGCTGGGCAGGGTGGCACATGCCTCTAGTCACAGCTACTCAGTAGGCGGAGGCACAAGAATCACTTGAACCCAGGAGGTGAAGGTTGCAGTGAGCTGAGATGGCACCACTGCACTCCAGCCTGGGTGAGAGAGTGAGACTCAGTCTCAAACAAAACAAAACAAAACAAAACAAGGAAACAAAAACACAAATTTTAATGGAAATTATCTATATATTTGACTAATTTGAAATTTAAAATTTCTTATAACCAAGGACACCAAACATAACATAGAAAAGACAAGGCGCAGCCAGGAGAGGTGGCTCACGCCTGTAATCCCAGCACTCTGGGAGGCTGAGGCAGGCGGATCACCTGAGGTCAGGAGTTCAAGGCCAACATGGTGAAACCTTGTCTCTACTAAAACACACACACACACACACACACACAAATTAGCCAGGCATGGTGGCGCGCACCTGTAATCCCAGCTACTCCAGAGGCTGAGGCAGGAGAATCGCTTGAACCCGGGAGGTGGAGGTTGCAGTGAGCCGAGACTGAGCCACTGCACTCAGTCTGGGCGACAGAGTGAGACTAGTCTCAGAAAAAAGAAAAAGAAAAGAAAAAAAGAAAAAGAAAAAGAAAAGACAAAGTGCTCTGAAAGAAGACACCTGAATGCACAGAAGTGACACAGGGTTAGTACTCAGTGCATTTAAGAACTTTTACCAATCAGTAAGATAAGGATAAACTTAATTGAAAAGAAGGTAAAGGAATAAAGGAATAAGCAAGTAATTCTAAAAAGGGGAAATGTGCACAGTCAGTAAGCATACGGAATGGTGCTTATTCTCATTGGTCAACAGGAAAAAGCAAATTAAAATACCAATAATCTACCATTTCTTACTTATCAGAGCCTTGATTTTGTGCTGATATTCATTATCTCCCCTAGTCTCAGATAAATCATGGTTCTGGGAAATATTTTCTCATGCTAAAAAAAAAAAAAAAAAAAAAATTCCAGGCTGGGGTTTCATGCTACATAAATAAATAAATAAATCAGAAAGATATCCACGCCAGCCTCAGTGGTTCACGCCTATTATCCCAGCACTTTGGAAGGCTGAGGCAGGTGGATCACCTGAAGTCAGGAGTTTGAGACCAGCCTGGCCAACATGGTGAAACCCTGTCTCTACTAATAATACAAAAATTAGCCAGTTGTAGCACCTGTAATCCCAGCTACTCGGGAGGCTGAGGTGGGAGAATTGCTTGAGGCTGGGAGGCGGAGGTTGCAGTGAGCCAAGATTTTGCCATTGCCCTCCAGCCTGGGTGACAGAGCGAGACCCCCTCTCAAGAAAAAAACCAACAAAACAAAACGAAACAAAAAACAAACAAACAAAACCCCAGATATCTAGTGATATGGTATGGGTCTATGTTCCTGCCCAAATCTCATGTCAAGTTGTGTTCCCCAGTGTTGGAGGTGGGGCCTGGTGGGAGGTGACTGGATCATGGGGGCAGATTCCTCAGTTGCTGTTCTCACTTGAGTTCTCACAAGATCTGGTTGTTTAAAAGTGCGTAGCAGCTCCCTGCTTTCTCTTTTCCTCCTGCTCCAGCTGTGTAGGATGTGCCAGCTTCCCCTCAACTTCCAGAATGATTGTAAGTTTCCTGAGGCCTCCCCAGTCATGCTTCCTGGTGAGTCTGTGGAATCATGAGCCAATTAAACCTCCTTTCTCCAAAAATTGCCCAGTCTCAGGTACTTCTGTATAGCAGTGCAAGCGCAAACTAATACGTCCAGGGAAGTAACAGTTTTGTGTATGTTCAGGTCGCACAGTGATGCCTGGAGCTATGGCAGCCATCTTGTGAGTGTGGGTAGAGTGGGTTTGAAGGGAAGACACTGAAGATGAGATAGAAGAACTGTGGAAGAAACATGGTCCTTAATGACATCGTTCAGCTTCGGAATTAACCAGCCCTGGGACTGCCCAATAAGACAGCATGTGTTGCAGGGGTGTGTGTGTGTGTGTGTGTGTGCGCGCGCGCAAGAAAGAGAGAGAAAGAGAAACAAGAAACAATTTCCTCTTTGTTAAAGACATTTTGAGTTGGGTTTTCTAATTTACATTAACTTTTTTTTTCTTTTTTTTTTTTTGAGATGGAGTCTCGCTCTGTCGCCCAGGCTAGAGTGCGGTGGCAGGATCTGGCTCACTGCAAGCTCCGCCTCCCGGGTTCACGCCATTCTCCTGCCTCAGCCTCTGGAGTAGCTGGGACCACAGGCACCCGCCACCACGCCCGGCTAATTTTTTGAATTTTTAGTAGAGATGGGGTTTCACCGTGTTAGCCAGGATGGTCTTGATCTTCTGACCTCGTGATCCACCCGCCTCGGCCTCCCAAAGTGCTGGAATTACAGGCCTGAGCCACCGTGCCCAGCCCCCTAAATCAACATTTCAAATACCACACGGTAACATTTAAATCATCCTAAGTGCCTCTAATGCTACACTGTGAACTGCTCAAGATAAGGAAAGCACCTTGCTCATCATTATTCTCTGCACTTCACACAGTGCTCAGCAGATGCTAAAAAATTATTTATTGAATAAAGGAGAGAATACTCAGACTGGCTCTAGAAAATGTTGTAAAGTAAGTGAATTTTCTTGGTATTTCTCTTTCTTGGTCCCCTCTTCTCCTTCATCACTCCACACCCACATCCTCCCACCGCACCCACAAGGGCCCGGCAAATTCTTCTCATGCAAAATGACAGGAGATAAAAATCTTCCTTCTTTCTCTATGCCCCTTATTAAAAACACACCTCTTTTATTCCCATCCCCTTAGCCCCATTCATTGCAAAGTTAATATTACTCATTTAATTGCACCACAATTAATTTCTTAGATTCCTTGTGAGATCACATTTCCATTTTTGCAGCTCCCTGCAAAACCCCTCAACCAAACAGGAAGCCCATGGTGGGCGGATGGAGCCCAGTGGCAAAGTGAGTGGGTGAGATGTTGAGGAGTTTCAGGGTCTTCTTCTAGCACCTCCTAGCATCCACCATAGAGGCAGCCTTGCCTCTCACTGGCCGCCTTCCTGTAGAATCCATCCCAGCTGAAACTCATGAACCAGGGAGTGACACAGGCATCTGCACCAGAACCAGGTGGAGGAGGGAGTCAGGCAGCACTCACACTGCACCCGGGGGTGGAACACTAGTGTGTGAAGAGAGGAACATGAAATTCATTATTCACCTCAACTGGGCCAGCATTTGAACTGTGGCTAGCCTGTTGCCCAACTGCAGGTGGCACCACTCACAGGGAGTTTTTTTTCCGGAAGAGCCCATCCCAGAAAACAGGGCGTTTACAGTGCCCCCGTAGTTATGTGAGGATACCCTACTAGTTTGGATTCAACAAACAATTGAGATGAACATGGTGGCCTGGAGAAGATCTCTCTTCTGTTGGTGAGTGGGCGAACTCTCCAGAACCTTCCAATGCAGCCTCTTGCCCAAGAGTCTTTTTGTGGTGAGGCAGTAGAGAAATGAAAGCCATGCAGGTAGAGAGCAGAGACCAGAGGCAGGAAATGTCCCTCTAAGGCGTTGTTCTCAGCCTGCCTACTGGAATCACCTGGGAAGCCTTCAAAAATACTGGTGCCTGGATGTGATGTAATTGATCTGGGGTAGGGTTGGGGGCAGCCTGGCCAGCCAGGATCTTGACACACTCTCAGGTGCACCAGTTAGCGGCTAGCGTTGCCACCACTGTTCCAAGCCTACTTTAGCAGGCACCCCAACTCCCACTCCCACCTACCCTAAACCTTGTCTGGCAATGGAAGTGTTTTTACTGTCACCTGAGTTTATGCTTTTTAATATTTCATGCTCTTTAGTGAATCTAGTAGCTAACGAGCACTCCTGTAGCACAAGTTAATGCTGTTTGTCCATTTTTTGATAGGAAGAAACCCAGCACTGAGAATGTAGGTGTTTATGTTTGGGATTTATAGCATGCCTTTCTTCTTTGGTGGTTATTTTGATTCTTAAAGTGAAAATGTTCTTTCTGCCTAGTCCCTGAGGACAGAGCAAGAAGGTAAGAATTTGAGTACTGTAAAAGGATATGGTAAACACTGACAAGGACTTTGAAAGTTGAAATTGTTAAACATTGAAATGGATTATCTTAGGAAAGTGTGGATCTTATTTTGTAGGGACCTTTATTTGGTATAGTTGAAGTTGTTCATGTTTAAGGCAAGAGAATTAACAAAACTATCACGTAGATTTTTCCAAATCTGTGACTTGAAGGATTTTTCCAAATCTGTGACTTGAAGGCTTCCACTGCCCTTCGTGTTTCTCTCTGAGACACATTTGGTAAGCAGCAGTCTATATGCACGTGTGTGTATTATATATAATAAAGGCAACCAATGAGTAGATTAAGGCTGGTTTGATGAACATAAAACACCTTATCTTTTTCTTCGATCCTCCCACCTCAGCCTCCCAAGTCGCTGGGACTGCAGGCATGTGCCACCACACCCAGCTACTTTTTCTGTTTTCTGTAGAGATGGGGTCTCAGTATGTTGCCTAGGCTGGTCTCAAACTCCTGGGTTCAGGTGATCCTCTTGCCTCAGCCTCCCAAAGTGCTGGGATTACAGGTGTAAGTCATCTAGGTGTATTCATATAGGCCTGGATGTGCTTTTAATCCTGCAAGTATAGCCATCTACAGTGAATTCAGCATCCTTTCCTCAGGATGATGCCTTTACATCATAGGTGTCCAACCTTGTATGTTTCAAAACAGATTGACAAAATCCTAGCAGGGCACAGTGGGTCATACCTGTAATCCCAGCACTTTGGGAGGCTGAAGCAGGCAGCTCACTTGAGCTCAGGAGTTCAAGACTAGCCTGGGCAACATGGCAATACACAGTCTCTATCAAAAATACAAAACATTAGCTGGGCATGGTGGTGTGCGCCTGTGGTCCCAGCTACTCGGGAGGCTGAGGTGGAAGGATCGCGTGAACCTGGGAGGCGGAGGTTGCAGTGAGCAGAGATTGTGCAACTGCACTACAGACTGGGTGACAGAGTAAGACCCCATCTCAAAAAAAAAAAAAGGGGGGAAAGAAAAGAGAAAAGAAAAAC
The DNA here is from genome assembly GCF_008728515.1 of Papio anubis. Taxonomy (NCBI): domain Eukaryota; kingdom Metazoa; phylum Chordata; class Mammalia; order Primates; family Cercopithecidae; genus Papio; species Papio anubis. The sequence continues at coordinate 50,468,543 of NC_044994.1, forward strand.
AACCAAAATCCTGTACAACTGCACACAACAGATACATTTAATTGAGTTAATTTTTATGTATAATAAAGGCAACCAATGAGTAGATTAAGGCTGGTTTGATGAACATAAAACACCTTATCTTTTTCTTCGAAAATAATGGCAAACTTACTGAAAGTTGCAAAAAGTAAAATAGCATAGAGAATTCTGGTATACCCTTTACTCAGATTTGCCTATTGTAAACATTTTACTCACTTGCTTTAGCATTTGTGTGCACTGTGTGTGTGTGTCTTTCTCTATATACACAAACAGTATTTTTCAAAGGATTTGTGACTAGGTTACATATGTCATGACTGTTTACCCCTAAATACTTCAGTGTGTATTTCCTAAGGGTAGAGATATTTTATTATGTGACCATAGTACAGTTACTAACTTGATAAATTTACATTGATTTAATAGTCTACCATCCTTGTTCCAATTCTGTCAGTTAACCTAATATGTCATTTATGACATTTCCCCCTCCACTATAGGATCCATTCTGGAGCCAGTTATTTCATTTCATTTTTATGTCTCTTCAGCCTCCTTTAGTCTGGAGCATTTCCATAGTCTGTCTCTTATGCCATTGACATCTTTAAAGAACACGGTCCTCCCTCTGCCTCTCTGTCTCTTTGTTGTTGTTGTTAAAAAAAAAAAGAACGTTCAATTTTTATTTTATTATTTAATTTATTTAATTAATTAATGTAGTATTATTTATTTATTTTGAGATAGGATATTGCTCTCTCTCCCAGGCTGGAGTGCAGTGGCATGAACATGGCTTACTGTAGTCATGACCTTCCCGGCTCCAGTGATCCTCCCACCTCAGCCTCCCAAGTCGCTGGGACTGCAGGCGTGTGCCACCACACCCAGCTGCTTTTTCTATTTTCTGTAGAGATGGGGTCTCAGTATGTTGCTCAGGCTTGTCTCAAACTCCTGGGCTCAAGTGATCCTCTTGCCTCAGCCTCCCAATGTGCTGGGACTACAGGTGTAAGTCACCAAGCCCAGCTGACTTTTTTTCTGCAATAGGACAGTCTTCATTGTGTGTTTGTCTGATGTTTGCTTCTATGTGATGAGATTGAGGTTCTGCACCCTCAGCCAGAATGCATAGGTGCTGTGGGGTCCTTCTCAGAGCATCACATCTCGAGGAACATCTGATGCCCTCGTCTGATGCCTATCTGCCCCTTGTTGGGAATGTTAATTTTGAGCACTCGGCCTAGGTGTAGCCTGATTTTTCCATTAAAGAATGACTGCTTTCTTCCTCCCATTGTAACTAAGGTGCTATCTCTGGGGAGAAACTTTAAGACTATACAAACACTCTGCTCCTCATCAAAATATACACCTAGACTTAGCATCCTTTCATGATTCTCCCCTGTTCCAATTTTTACCTAATGTTTGCAAAGTGAGGATGTTTTAGCTCCAGCACCCTTTCCACATTTATCAGTTCATTTGTAGCCCTGGTAAACAAGACAGCCCTCCCTCATTTTCTGTCTGTCTGCCTATCTATCTATCTATCTATCTATCTATCTATCTATCTATCTATCTATCTATCTATCTAAATTTGTGAATTCCTATTTTTAAATTGTTTGTACATGGTTTTCATGCTCAATCATTTTGGTGCTCAGATTGTACCAGCTTTGGCTAGGGGAGCCCCTTCAGGCTGGCTCACATGTCCCCCTGCTCTGCCCCATCCTTGGTTGGAGCATTTCCTTACATTCTGGCCTAGAGGACTATCCCAGGCCAGTACTGCCTATAAACCCAGGCCAGTTCCTGGTCCAGCATCTCAGGAGACTGAGTGCTTTAAAACCACCATCCTCTTAATTTTCAAAGTCCTCCTCTGGCTCCTGGCACTCACCAGGGCCAGCAGTTTCACCTGGCTGGGGTGCTCTGTCTCCCCTTTGGGGTACTCTGACCTCACTCTCTCCTCTCCTTATTTCTTTCATGGGATCACTCAAGATTGGGCTACCAGAAAGTGCTGACATGCTTATTTGGGGTGATTCTCCTTCATTTGGACCCAGGATTCATTCAGAGCTTTAAGCTACATGCTGTCTTGACTCTTGGACTTGAGCCCCTATGTGCCTGGGGATCAGGACCCACCCATCCGTGTTCTGCTCTACAGCACATGGGCCTCACCATTTCAGCCAAGGGCTGGTGAGACCCTTGCTCTGTTCTCAGAGTTAGCCGAGCTGCAAGGCCTAGGGGAACAGTCTTATAAGGCTGCTCTCACTCTGACACTATTTGCAAGTTTAGGTGTCCTAAAACCACCCTCAGTTTGATGATTCACTAAAAGGGCTCACAGAACTTATTGAAAGCTGTTATACTCATTTGTGGTTTATAAAGAGGAAAAGGCACAGATTATCACCAGCCAAGGGGAGCGACATGTAGGCAGCATCTGGGAGGGATTTGAATGCAAAGCCCTGACTGTGCTCTCCCCATGGAATCATAGACAGTGCTGCCTTCCCTTGGCTGCAGTGTGTGCCAATACAGACTGAGGATTGTCAGGTACGGAGGCTTGCTCTGAGCCTTAGATGCCCACAGCTTTTATTGGGGCTTGTGCCTGTAAGACTGACCTTTAGTCTACAGCTTTTCCCAGAGATCAGGCTAATACCTTTAGTCTCCAGTCCCTCCAGAGATTAGGACTGATGGAGTGGCCCAAAGTCTATCTCATAAATTACATGTTTGGACTGTCTGGCAGTGAAAGCACCCAGGCAAACACAAATACTCCCTTCGGGCAGGACGTTCCAGGGTGATCCTGGAGATCACTTCCCAGTAGCTGATGGTGAAGGCCAGATCTCAACTTGGGTAAGGTAAATTCTCCTTCCATTCTGTCCTCTCTTGCCTTCTGGTAAGTCTGAAGCTGTCGTAGAAGAGAGATCGACATTTCCTGCGTAAGTGACACTGCCCTTCTCACACCACCCATGAGCCCCTCGCGTTTTCTTCGTGCTGTTGGTGGTCTCTGCAAGGTAAGGGTGCAGCCAATATTGAAAGAGTGCAAAGTCCGGGAACGCAGTGATTAAGGCCTAAGGAGGTCAACAAAAGACATGGTTGGAAGACACGCCATTTTACTTTTAGGCTATAAAATTCAGATGGTAAATTTAACATGCGCAGAATGCAAGTGGTAGTTGACATTTTTCTGCATCCTTTAGGCATTTGAGAACATCATTAACAAAGCACAGGAACAACATTTGATTGAGTCACCGGAAGCCAGCATTCACAGGTGGCTCAGTGGATGATACAACATCCAATGTGAGTAAACGGTACCAGGGAACTGCAGAGGCAAGAGTTCTATCGTTTCAATACTAACAGGATATGAAGAACCATGGCATTATGAGTAATAAGAGTTGCTCCCTTTTCTCTGGTACAAATTTAGCCAGGGACAGTACTTTTGACAATAAAGAACCAGAAGAGACAGTGCCTGGATGCTAGGAAGGGTCTTCATGGGTGCAGTTTGAACAATGAACATAGGTAGGAAGCTCTTCTCTATCAGTCTAAATACATTGCTATCCCTTACCTGGTCTCATGAATTTTGCAATACATTTTTAATCAAGTATTTTATATAGATAGAGAATTTACAGAAACTATTTGCCTGATGTCCCACACATGTAGGGGTAGCCGCATTCTTGACCCATCTTGTACCCCAGTCCTGGAATCAGGCTTTTCTCCATGAAGCCTGTTTCGTGCTATCAGCGACCAAGCTCTAGGTATTGGGTGAACTTGGTGAACACAAAACTTTGAACTTAGGAGTCATAGTTAATAAGACCACATGATCATTGTGGTTTTTTATCACATCATTGTCTGTATTGAATAATTGTCATTTTGGGCAGTCTAGCATGTGAGCCTCTCTTCCTCCTGCTAGTACCCCATCTGCTGTGGAGTGTCCCTGTTGTGTACAGTTAGAGGGAAGTGGTAGCTCCATTGCTATGGGAATGAATGGGGCTACACGCTCCTTCTCCTTACTCTAACAGACTGTCTAACAGACTCTCCTTACTCTAACAGCCGTAGCCAACTGGAAGCTTTCCCCTAGGAATTTCAGTGTTGAGCCAGTGTCACAGGAATGTGGGTGAACCCAGTGGCAATAGTGTGCAGCAGAATTGTTGCTTGTGTTCCTACTGCCTCACTCTCTGAGCCCTTTTGGTTTCTGACCATTTCCCAAGATTCTTTTCATCTACTACCTGTTGATTTTCTAAGCCCCCAGTATTAATGCAATAAATGTCCAAAATCTTTTTGCATAAGACAGTACTGGTTTTGTTTCTTAAAACAATGAATCCTGTCTGAATCAGCATATTATTAATTTCTGGGTTTTGGTTTTGGGTTTTGTTTTAGTTTTGGTTCTGTCTTTGGTTGTTTGGTATCAAGAATATCTCTATTCACTTAGTTAAATGTTTGCAAGTGGTAATAATTTAACAGCTTGTCTTGCAATCTCAGGATGTACTTCAAGTCCTCCTGAAGCTTAAGAGTAGAGTTATAGGAAATTTCCATTTCAAAGTCAAAGCATGTAGAGTATCTACCAACAGCTCAGAATCCTTAACTGGTGATTGTTTAATTTTGAGGGTGTTAATGAACAGCTTTCCCAGCCACTTAAAATTTTTTCTGTTTTTAGAAAATACTTTCCAAATACATCTTATACCAATACGAAATGTTCAGTGGCATAAGTAAAAATAAGTTCAAAAATCTCATTGCTCATTTCCGACACACTTATTCAAAGTTTCAACACAGCCAAGTTTTGCAAGAAAAACTTTAATTGAGTTAAAACAAAAGAAGTTTTAAACAAAATAAAGGGATAAACTTCATGTCATTTTCATCGTTGGTACATTATCTGCATTTGTAAGCACAGTAATAAAGAGACTGAGGTCAGCACCAAACAAGTTAGCCTTTTGGCACAGGTAACACATTGCAGTCTCCATTATTATGTATATTTGTGTGCATCACATTGTTGTGTATATAAGTATGTGTTTTTACAGTTCTAAAAAATAGTTATTAAAAAAATGGAAGAGGCCGGGTGCAGTGGTTCACACCTGTAATCCTAGCACTTTGGGAGACCGAGGTGTGTGGATCACCTGAGGTCAGGAGTTTGAGACCAGCCTGGCCAACTTGGTGAAACCCCGTCTCTACTAAAAATACAAAAATAAGCTGGGCATGATTGTGGGCACCTGTCACCCCAGCTACTCAGGATGCTGCCGCAGGAGAATCGCTTGAGCCTGGGACGCAGAGGTTGCAGTGAGCAGAGATTGTGCCATTGCACTCCAGCCTGAGTGACAAGAGTGAAACTCCGTCTCAAAAAAAAAAAAAAAAAAAAAAAGAACAAATAAAATAAAATTAAAATAAATTATAAAATGGAAAAAAATAATATTTGAATTATTGGCTTCTATGCAGAATCCTTAAGAATCTGCTGGAAACCACATCCCTGCTGGTAATGTTCTGCTTCTCCTGTTTAATTTTTAAAATTGTGCTATTCTAGGCTTGGAGAAAATCCCACTTCCTTGCTGACATCTTCTCTATGCCCAGGCTAGAGGGAGCCTTCTCTCTTTAATAATCTCTTAAAGTGATTACTTTCCTTTCATGGCAGAAAAAGGGGAAAGACACGCCCTTCTCTGACTGTTCATCATTTTGACTTGTGATATATTTATTTTAGTTTATTGTCAACTACGTATATGCCTTGTTTTCCCAAACTAAAATGCATTTTATGCTCCTCAAAGGCATGAGCCAGGCCCTATACAAATATTTGCCACTCGATTAGGATTAAATTCTACTTTCGCCCTTCAGACCTATTTTTATCTACTTAGTACTGTGTTTTCCAAACATGTTACCTGCTACCTTTTACCAATTTTGCCTTATCTTCACACCATGTGTGCTATTTTTACTAGACACCTTTTTATTGCAAATAAACTCATTTTTTAATCTAAATTCATTTAAAAGGAAGCTTTCAATAAATGGAAAGCCACTATTGTTTGCCACAAATGGAAGGTAGCACAAAAATAAACATATTTAAAAAAACACACAACAACACTGCTACTTATTGAACTCTAGCCAGCTACTGTTGCCTTTGGGTTTTGAGCCTAAGGGAAAAAGGGAGATCAGAGCGTGTTACAGAAATTCTTCCTTAGCTAATCAGAGAGGTTTGGAAAGAGTGTTGGAAAGGGAATACCTTTCTTTCTCAGCATGGGATTCAATGTTATTTGCATTATCCACACCTAACTCAGACCGCCCGGGTATTATGGGTGGCAGATACTCGATGAAAAGCACTCATAGAAGATGAGCTCTCGGAGCCTGATAAACATGTCCTGTATTCAGCATTCTTGCTTTGCGCGTCTGCACAACTCATTCTCCAAGAGCTTCCCCGCTCTCCCTTGCATATCTCCTCATGATCTGGGCCTTATTTTTCTTTTCTTTTTCTTTTTTTTCTCTTGGCTCACTGCAACCTCCAACTCCCTGGTTCAAGCCATTCTCCTGCCTCAGCCTCCAGAGTAGGTGGAACTACAGGTGAGCGCCACCACGCCCGGCTAATTTTTGTATATTTAGTAGAGATGGGGTTTCACCATATCGGCCAGGATGGTCTTCATCTCCTGACCTTGTGATCCGCCCACCTTGGCCTTCCAAAGTGCTGGAATTACAGTCATGGGCCACCGTGCCTGGTCACTTTTCTTGTCTATAAAATAAGAGAATTCTACCGGATGCCCTTTCCCGTGGCATCAGCCCTGACCTTATCAGGGTCTGTAATCACAAGATCACTGGAATTAAGTGTTCCAGATCCCTGTTTACCCCTAACCATCCAGCAATAGATCACTAGCCAGTGTTCACCGCTGAAGTCGGATTGGTGGCTCATTCTTCTAATCCCAGCTACTCAGGAGGCTGAGGCAGGAGGATCGCTTGATCCTAGGAGTTCGAAGCTGCAGTGAGCTATGGTCATAAGTGTCACCCTCCAGCCTGGGTGACAGAATGAGACCCCTTCTCAAAAAAGAAACAGTACTCAGCACTGACTCACTCATCTTCACCGTGGAAGATGACACTACCCTGTGCCTTCCCAGAGGACCAAAGTTAAACCCTGGAGAGATCGTTTTTCCTTATGACAGGCAAAGTGCTCAGGGAGTATAGCGAGGTTTGAGCTTGGCTCTACCCCCAGAATTGCCACTGTTCTCCCAAGTGCCAATGACTTCTGACACCCTGTACATTTAATTTCCATAAAGGGAAGAGAATCATAGACAAGCTAAATATATTTTAGCGTGTAATCCCCGTTTAAGTTAGTTAACCGGCAACCGAGCTATAAAATTTTGCTGAAATCCTTAGAAATATATATATATTTTTTTCTTTAATTGAGACAGAGTCTCACTGTGTTGCCCAGGTAGGAGTGCAGTGGCACAATCACAGCTCACTGCCACCTCCACCTCCCAGGATCAAGCCATCCTCCCACCTCAGCCTCCTGAGTAGCTGGGATTACAGGTGAGTGCTACCAGGTCCAGCTAATTTGTCTTTTTTTGGTATTTTTTGTAGCAACAGGGTTTCGCCATGTTGCTCAGGTTCGTCTTGAACTCCTGGGCTCAAGCGATTTGTCGGCCTTGGCCTGCCAAAGTGCTAGTATTACAGGTCAGAGCCACCACACCTGTCCACCAGAAATAATTTTTTAAAAAACAGAATGTTAGGGACTAGTAGGATGAGTGGGAGTAAGAATATGTGGATTGTATTGCTGCTGGTCCTCCCCACGTCTGGCAACATGAACTTCTTGAAGTGCCAGCTTCCTTATCCTTCCTTGAGGGATTTGGGCTTCGCTAGAAGATTTCATTTTCTGTCCTAGCAATTACCTTAAATATTTACAGAAACTCTTGGATCTGAGAAAAAAACTTATGAATCAAATTTGTATTTGGTCCTGAAACCACTTAGTAATACAAAATGCAAATAGGAGTTAAGATTTGGAAACTGGCCTTTATAGAGCAGCTCAAAACAATCTTATGGGATTTGCGTTTTTAAAATGAGAATTTCTTATAAAATGAGAGAATAGTCGAGCACAGAAGCTCACACCTATCATCCCAGCACTTTGGGAAGCCAAGTGGGGAGGATCACTTGAGCTCAGGTGTTCAAGACCAGCCTAGGCAACGTAGACCCTGTCTCTATATTTTAAAAAAAGAAAAACAAGAAAGAAAGAAAAATGAGAGAATATCTACTTCTTCAACATGATTCATATTAATATATAAAGTTATCATTTTAATGTAATGTCATTTCCAAATATCTCATATTTCATTCCAAGCAATATTAATGATAAGAATGTTTGCCTGCAAATACATATTGAAAAACCATTGACTGGCAAAATATTGGCAACACATAATATTAATTAAGCCTGTAAGCTTGTTTGAGAATGCGTCATATTTCAAAACTAAACAGTTAGGCCAAGTCATCTGGTGAGTCATTTGTTTCTTTAAAATTTGGCCATGATGCAAGGGTTACCTACAGACTTTAGAGACAAACTCCAAAACTAACATGCTCATCATCCTAAGAACATTGTCATGTTTCAGCAAGAAGCAAACCTCTGGATCTCTTATACTAAACAAGCTTCTGGTGAGGGGTGAAGCTGGGGTTTCTGTTTAGCCACTCCTACCATTATGGGAGCTGCAAGTCCAGGCTTGTACTGGTTGACCTCATGTTACAATCACTATTGAAGAAGGTGGTTAGAAAAGAGCAGAGTATGGTTTTATCTAAGTAAAATTTGTTCCTGCACAGGAACAAGCTCAGATCTACCTAAGAAATGAAACAGCCATTTTTTTTTCAACAGTCTTTTCTTGTGTGAACCCAAACTAAGACAAACCTCTGTTCTTTCTTGTAGCCATCAAACCAATTAATTAGAGCCAAAAAACTGATAAGAACTCTGTGTACTTTCTCTCCACTTGAAGGAAATCATACAAAACTATGCACAATCTCATTCCCTCAGACCAGCGTTGGGTAGAAATTTCTTTGCTCTATCTATGCTGACAAGGTTTGCTAAGCAAACTAATAAGGTAAACAGCACAGAGGAAGGGGAGGGGGAAGAAATATTAACCACTAAGAGAAGCAACTTTTAACCACTTTAAAGCATGTTCAAACCATCTACTTCCTTAAGAAATCACTAGCACACCGATGTTTTTGTTCACTAAAGCAGATGAATTATGGAATTATTATTCTAATTACTAAAGAACTCTTCCCTTTACCAAAAATTTATGCAAAGTTCCTAGAGAGACATGACATTTGAATGGAATTCAAGTTATCAACTTTGAGCTACACACAATGGATGATGAATCTAGTTTAGATACTGAGTGACGGGCTCATGCATTTTAGATGAGGTGGCAAATTGCCACTGGGGATATTAAAAAGCTTCTAGAAACACTACAATGTCTGGGATTTCCTTCAAAGTAATCTGGTGGGAAGGAGAGGTGGAAAGAAGGGGATATTTAAAGATAAATAAGATTGGCCATGAGTTCATCAACATTGAAGCTGATGATGAATACTTGAGGGCTCATTATACTATACTTGATATTTCTAAAAATTGTCCACAAGAAAGCATTTAGAAATGAAGGAAGGAAGGAAGGAAGGAAGGAAGGAAGGAAGGAAGGAAGGAAGGAAGGAAGGAAGGAAGGAAGGAAGGAAGAGAAAGAAAGAAAGAAAGAAAGAAAGAAAGAAAGAAAGAAAGAAAGAAAGAAAGAAAGAAAGAAAGAAAGAAAGAAAGAGAGAGAGAAAGAGACTGAGCACCATGGCTCACACCCGTAATCCCAGCACTCTGGGAGGCCGAGATGGGAGGATCCATTGGAGCCAAGAGTTTGAAACCAGCCTCAGCAATGTAGTGAGACCCTGTCTGTATCAAAAAAAAATTAAAAATTGGGCAGCTGTGGTGGTGTGCACATTATTGCCAGCTACGTGGGAGGTGAGGTAGGAGGATTGCTTTTCCAGGCTGCAGTGAGTTATGATTGTGCTGTTTCTCTTTGGCCTGGCTGACAGGGCAAGACCCTCTCTCTAAAGAGGAAAGAAAAGAAAATAGCCCACAGAGGGCAAATAGGCAAGTGGTCAGGAAACTGGTAGGGACTGCAGGGATGCAGGCAGCGCTATGGCTGAAGGGAAAGCTAGGGAAAGAGGGAGTAGAAGGCCAGCAGAGCAGGTGTGGGCCTATCTGGGGTCCTCTCCTTGTGTTGCAGTTTGCATTTTTGTCCCTCCATAGCAAGCAGGAAAGAACAGAAAATGCCTGCCAGAGCCTGCCCTGGGTCAAATTCTGATGAAGGCAAAAGCTGCCTGCAGTGTTCCCAATATGCTCAGCCTCTGCCTCTACCTCCCCACCAGCAATGCCATGTTTTCCTCCACGCATACCTCGAGCACACGGCTTTATCAAACCCCATTCAGAAACACTGTGTTCCCAGCACTGATGGTTTTAAAAAACGGTGACAGTGACTTCCTCATTTGCATTTCGTGTTTATGACCTTCTCCTATTGGCTTGACACATAGCAGGAGCACAGATTAGAGCAGCACTGGTATTACAATAAGAGAGCAAAGACCGAAGAGATCGCATTCAGCTTCTGGCATTTAAAAGAGGATTTTGCCCAGAGATCCAGTGTGACAAGCCAGCTTTGCTGAGATTTAAAAGCTGTGTAATTATGATTCACAGTTTCTTTTTATCTCCTCCCAGGGACGATCAAGAGCCAGGCCTGGCCACCTGCACTGTGGAGGTTTAGGTTAGAGATGGCCCCATCCAGCCCAGGGGAATGCAGGAGAACCAGGGAGCCAGGCAAATGCAGAGGGGAAGGCAGGTGCTCAGGTTCTCATCTTCCCTCCCTGCCCCCTCAAGGAATCAGTTGGAGGCAGCTTTGGAAATATCTACAAATGTGCTAAAAAGCTGGAAGGCAGAGAGGCATCTGTCCTGCCTCCTGTCCATGGCTCTAGGCTGCCTCTCTCCACCAAGTTGGAGGTAGCTCCGTCAAAATGGAAGCAGCAGTACAATAGGACTAAGCAGATGGAGGAAGGATGGTGCTCCACGTGGTGAAGCTGGAAGTTCCCACCTGTATCTGAGGCTTTAGGGAACTCAGAAGACAGCTGGCATGAGGCTCAGTGGCTGGCCATAGGCCTTGCAGTGGCCAGGGGTGAGGGGACCTCCCAGCCAAGGTCAGGTGGAGAAGGCAGCAGAAACTCAGCCAGGTCCATAGTGCAGGTAAAAGGAGAAGTTAGGCTTGGCTGAAGCATAGGCATCAAGCAGCCTGGATGAAGCTGAGACAGCAGTGGGTCAGTTCCCAGAGCCGTGATGGCCAGCAGACAGGCAGAAGCAGGGGAGCAAGGAGTACCACCGCAGAGGCTGGGGGAGTTGGGAGGACCACCCAGATCCACCTCCTTTCCCCAGTACCTCAAGGGTTTCTGATCCAAACACGAAGTACCTTCCTGGAAAGAAAAAGAAGGGAGAGGGAGGAGAGCAAGGAGGATGGAAGAGAAGACAAAGGAGGAAAGGGAAGTGAAAGAGAGAAAAGAATGTTTCTGCGATGCTCATCATTTTTATATAAAGAAGCTGTTACAATTATTACATCATACTTAGATCAACAGATTAATCTGAAGCTTGTTAATTTTTTTTGTGTTATGTAGTAAGTGGGTCTCTTGAGGAAGACCCTACATTTTATCTGAACGTCTGGGTGTAGCATCGGTGACTTTGGGATCCTGCACATAGATTTTATGTGAATTTGAGTGCAGTTGTTGCCCCTTGCAGACATTTCAGCTTTATAATTGAGGAAAGAACAGCTGTGACGCCTGGGGCCCCAGACACCCTGCTCTTGCTAACTATCTCCTCCGGGGTTCAGGGTGCTGCGTCTCACAGCTGCCGCCCCCCAGGAATAAACTGACTACCCACACACATGCCACTGATGTCACTCTAGCATCCTCTTTGTCTGGATCTCACCTACTGCCCCTTCATCCTCAATGGGTCTAAATGCTGCCCCTTACAGTGACCATGTCACAGCTAACATGGACTGCCACCTGCAAAGCGTCAGTCATAGGACCAAATGCTTTGCAATATCATCATCATCATCATCATCATCAACATCATCATCAGTTTTAATCTTCACATTTACCTTAGGTACCAATAAAATCAACATTTCCAAATGGGGAAATTAAGGCTTAGAGAGTTTAAATGGCTTGACCCGAAGTAGGAATTGGCAGAGCTGGGTTTTGAACCCAGGTCATTCGGCTTTAGATCCCATGACTGTTAGCAGCTTCCACAGGCTATGCTACCACTAGGCAATATGGGGCTTAGGTCTGCCAGTGACTCTGTCTTCCTGTGCTTGGAACCCGGGCTCGGGTAGCCCCTTTGTCCAGGAACGTGACCTGCTGCCCACCCATCTGCTCTCTTGTCCCGCAGCATTCGTTGTGGAGGTCCTTCCATGATACCCCTTCTTCTTCACCTCCCATGCATCACTCAGAGCTCTGACATCACCTCCTTGTTGGTAGAGCCTTCTGTGAGTCCTCATGGCAGCAAGTCATTCCTTCCTGCATGTTCCCTTGCCACTTAGCCTGTAGGCAGTGCATTTCCCATGGAAACATAATGGCATATTTATAGGCCAGTCACCTGAGCTGAACTAGGAGCTCCTCGCAGGCAGGTGAATGCCATCTTCATCTCTGAGTTTCTAGACCGGAGAGGATGCAGCAGAGACCATGGGCTGCCTTGCTTAAGGCTCTTCCAACCCCTGACTAGCTTGTCTTTCGGTGCAGCAGAGGCCAAGAAGCAGAAAATGACAGGTGAAGCCAGGTCCCCATGTGTAATTTAGTTCCTGCCAATCAAATGCATTCATGTGAGACTGATTACAGACTGAGCTACAATGGGCAAAAGGCAAAGGGCAAGGCATTCATTTTGCTAGAGTGGATCTTGGTTTTTAAACTGTCACAGCAATCTCCTCAGTCAGACAGATCTATCTAGTGTGTAGTCCATTTATATTTGTAATGAAAAAAGAAAAAGAATGAATGTAATAAAACTGCCCTCTTAAAGGTTGTTTGTTAATAACCTCCAAGACTCAATTTCAATTTCCATCCACTTGACTTGTTAACCATGACTCTCTTACTTTTTCAAAGATACTAGGTTGTGCATTGCCGCATATTTAGATCAGAAATTCTTTTAAATTTGTCAAGAATTCCAGCTGTTAGAAATAGCAATGGAGAAAGACAATGTAATCAAAAGGAAGGATTACTGCTGGGCAGCAAAATCCAAAAATGTCCACTGAAGGGTTGGGCATGGTGGCTCATGCCTGTAATCCCAGGATTTCAGAGGCCAAGGTGGGAGGATCACTTGAGGCCAGAAGTTCGAGACCAGCATGTGCAACATAGGGAGACATTGTCTCTACTAACAAAAACTAAAGAGCTAGCTGGACATAGTGGCACACGCCTGTAGTCTCAGCTACATGGGAGGCTGAGACAGAAGATTGCTTGAGCCCAAGAGGTCAAGACTACAGTGAGCTATGATCTTGCCACTTGCATTCCAGCCTGGGAGACTGAATTATATCATGTCTCAAAAAAAAAAAAAGGAAAGAAAAAGAAAAAAAATCCACAGAATCCCTCAAATCAAACCAAAGAGGCAGGAATCCAGGCTTGCATGCAGCACTTGGCCTTATCTTTTACTTGTATGTTCTTTACTACGTATCTCTCCACTTCTAGGATTCTGTGCATCTACAATATCTCTGATGTACCAGAAAACTGTAAAATGCACAGGAAAGCCCCTATGGGGAGCAGAGTGAAGAGTGAGTAGGAAGTCCTGGTAGAATTTTATCCGTGAGGCAAAGGGAGGCTCAGGGATTGATTGGAGATCTAGTGAGTTGGCAACCAAAACTCAGGCAAGTCTCCTGACACCTGCTCCATTGTTCCTTTACTGTGTTCTTTATAATTGACTTCTCAGTAACAGCTGACAACGGCCATAGCAGGTGCCCCAGAACCAAAAAGCTGAGTCTCATGAAAACCTGCCCAGCTCCAGGGGCAGTCAGATGGGGACCGGGAATGATAGAGGATGGAAAGTTTTTCATCACAAGGGTTTTGGTGCATCGTGATGGGCAGTGGTGCGGAGGACGCATCAACAGTTGAAAGAAACTTAGTTTAAGAATTGCGTAGGCTGAAAGTGATTGGTCCTTGACAGCGCTATATCCACTGCTAAAAATAAAGTCTTAATTTTGAGGTGGTGCCAACAGTTTGCTGCACTAGGATGGCAGGGAGCGTCCTTCGGTTTAAATATTTACATTGCATTTTCGGCACCACTCTCAGCCTTACTGTAGCAGGCAACCACTTAGTGGGTGTTTGAAGATGACAATGCCCCCGCACTCAGCCCTTCTTTAGCATTAATGGACAAGAGCAAGCTGTATGGCTTCTTAAATAAAACAGCAGCCTTTTGTGACCTTCCCTTTCAAGCGCCAACTCAATTATTCACTCAGAATTGCAATGCACATTTCAGACGTTACTCAAGTATTCATCATCCACCCCCACCCCCACAAATGATAGAAAGGGAAAATAATCAATGACATTTAAATAATGACAATTTTTTAAAAGTATAAAGCAGAACAGTTTTATTTTAGATCTTAAGTGAAAGTGGATTAAGGTTTTCCTTAGAAAACGTTTTATTGGAGAATTTCGGGTGAATTTCAGTTTTGCCGCCTGGTGTCGAATCCTGCTTTTTAAACCTTGTCTCTGCAGAGTCACCCCTTTTTCTCCAGTCCCGCTCTCACTGCTGTTGGTCTGACCCTGTATGTCTGTGATTGTATAGACAACAACTGTCCCTAGGGAAGGCGTAGCATGGGAAAGTGTGGATGTCTCAGTGTCCCTCCTGAGATTCACCTCTATGACAACGACTGCATAGCCACCACCATGGCCAAACCGCACCCATCCTGCAACACCCAGCCTCTTCCCAGGCCCTGCCATCAGCAACTGGGGCTGCCCATTCTCCATTCATGGCTTCCCCATTGCCTGGGTCTTTGCTTCAAGGTCTTTGCTTTTCTTACTAAGGACTTTGCTTTTCTTAGGTGCATCCACATTTTAAAAGCAGGATTCTTATCCAAATAAATAAGAGGGAACTATCCAGAAATGTATTGAATTATAGAAGTAATGAGTTGGTATAAAAACGAAAGTTCAAATGTTGTAGAAGGTTCTTACATAAAAATAAAATGCCCTCCTCCCTTTGCCCCTCCCAGTCTCACTCCTTAGGCAGCTATTAATACTTTTGACCATTTTTTTGATAAATTATAAGAAAGTACCCCATAACTCTAAATAATATGATATGCCCTATTTCTTGATTTCTCTCTTTAAATAGTATCTATCCACTTTTTACCATGAAACTGAAGAGTTTGGTTCATCTTCTCCCTTTTCCCTCCTTCATTCAATTTTTGTTTATTATATTTTTATCTTTTGGTCCTTCTATGAGTCAACTATAAAAATAAATAAAGACCAATCACATGAGCAAAGTAAAGGCTATTTATTCTGAGCTTGCTGTAGCAAGGGAGTCAGCCACCCACCGTCACTTACATTTTGGCAGAGACTCAAAGGCAGGCAGAGGAGTAGGAAAGCTTTAGATTAGAGAACAAGAAAGGCTTCACCTACGGTTGGATTGAAGGCTGCTGGAGTGCAGAAGCTATAGGTGGACTAACTAGAAGTAGGGTGTCCTATGTGATTAGTTAGGGGTGCATATTTGGCCTCCTCTGGTTGGTCCTAAGTTGGAAGCAAGGATAAAAATTTGGGAAGCTATCAGTTATTAAACAAGTCCTGGCCATTTGGGGCTGACTTATGCTGGCTGGCTTCTGTGTTGTTTATGGTAGAAAAGGACATTGGTTTCCTGGGCAGGTTGCTGCAGATCATGGGTCAAAGTTCATCTACATATACATGGCCTGGCCATTGCCTGCTTGGATATTCAGTCTCTTACAACTTCGTAACTTTAAACAATAGAGTTAAACTTCTATTTCGTGATCTTCCAAATGTAAACAGTATTTCTCCCCATTCTGTAAGATACCCACCCCTACCACCAGCTAATCTCCCTCCCTCTACCTCTCAACTTCTTCCAGCCATACCATTATTTTTATGTATGAAAATTTGCTATCATATTATCCCTTTGGCATATGTAAATATTCCATGATGTGTCTATAGGTCAATTTTGAAAATCAAGAGCCAGTAAGCAGCATTTACAATATCATAATTGTATAATATAAATATAAGTAATAACATAATTTTTTAAATTTTATTTTATTTTAAGTTCTAGGATACATACATGTGCAGGACATGCGGGTTTGTTACATAGGTAAATGTTTCATGGTGGCTTGCTGCACCTATCAACCCATCACTAGGCATTAAGCCCCTCATGCATTAGTAATAACATAATTAAATCATATAAGTGTTATTTACTAGTTGAAAAAAGCAATGAGATTTCATCCATAATTGAACTTAGTGAAAGTAACTTTTTGTCTGTAAGCCTGTACCACTGGAAGCATAATATTTTAAACATCAATGTAAAATTGGTTCTCCTTTATGATACATTTTTTTTTTTTCCTCAAAGGCCTACATGTCAGATAAACTGTCTTGGTCTTGAATATCTGAAACTGTCAGTGTTTCTATTTCACATCTGATTGATAGTCTGGTTGGATATTTAATTCTAAGTTCCAGGTGTAGGACTTTGAAGACATTGCTTGATTGACATCTACTATCCAATATTGTGGATCAAGTCATCTGATATCTATCTGATTTTCATTCTTTTGTAAGAAATTCACGTTTTTCTTTTCTAGAAGCTCTCAGGATTGTCTTTTTATCCTGTTGTTCTAGAATTCCACATGGATGTATCCTATGGACTAAATCTTTTTGTCTACCCACCTCACCCCAAGTTCACATGTGGAAATCCTAATGCCCAATGGGACACAATTTGGACGTAGTATTTGGGAGGTAATGAGGTCTTGCAGGTAGAGTCCTCCTTAGGAGATTAAGGCCCTTATTAGAGAAGACATCGGAGAGCTTGCTCTCTGCCATCTGCCATGTGAGGAATCAGTGAGAAGGCAGCTGTGTATGAACTAGAAGGAAGGCCTTCGCCAGGAGCTGACCACGCTGGCACCCTAAGCTCAGACTTCAAGAACCATGAGAAATACATGTTTGCTTTTTAAGCCACCCAGTCTTTGGTATTCAATTATAGCATCCCAAATTGGCAAAGACAAGGTATCTAGGAAATTATTTTGGATAAAGCCCTGAAATCCTCCTACCAGTTATTCCACCTGTGACCGAGGTTGGCTCTCTCACCAGCATTGCTATAATCTCCTCCCCTCAGACAAGGAATCTTCAGATATTAATTGGCAAGCTTGTCTTCTAACTCCACGCTTTGACTATGCCGATCCTATTTTAAGTAACTCTTTGAGAGACAGCTTGTTATATCAGAAGGAGAACCCTGTGTGATCTCGAGGGAAGGTTATTCAACCTCCTAAAACCTCAATTTTATTATCCATTGGATCAGCAGTCCCCAACCTTTTTGGCACCAAGGACTGGTTTTGTGGAAGACAATTTTTCCACCGATGGGATGGCAAGGGAATGATGGTTTGTGGATGAAACTGTTCCAGCTCAGATCATCAGGCATTAGTTAGATTCTCATGAAGAGCACATAACCTAGATTCCTCGCACGTGCAGTACAATAGGGTTCAAGCTCCTGTGAGACTCTAATGCTGCTACTGATCTCTCAGGAGGCAGAGCTCAGGTGGTAATGCTTGCTCACCCCACTGCTCACCTCCTGCTATGCAGACAGGTTCCGAACAGACCACGGACCAGCACTGGTCCATGGCCCAGGGGCTGGGACTCCTGCGTTAGGTGGACATAACAGTACTACCTCTTAAGATGTTTGTGAAGCATAAATTAGAGCAAAATTTGAATACAACTCACCACAAATGATAGGAGTTATTAGGAGCTAAGGAAGTGAGACAACATATAAATAGATATGTATATATAGATGGTAACTGTGGTGTGTGTGTGCGTATGTGTGCGTAATAAGTGTTTGTAAACTACCATCATATACCCTTTCCCCAAAACAATGTACATACAAGAAGAAAACTGGCCTTGTCCCTGTATAAATGGAAGAAAACTTAAATACAGCATTTTTAAAGTGTAGAAGAAGCTTATTAGAGTGGTTTCCAAAAACATAAATGAGGCCAGGCATGGTGGCTCATGCTTGAAATCCCAGCATTTTGGGAGGCCAAAGCTGGGAGGATTGCTTGAGCCCAGGAGGTCAAGGTGGCAGTGAGCCATGATAGCACCACTGCACTCCAGCCTGGGCAATGAAATGAAATACACACACACACACACACACACACACACAGATTGTGGAGCTCCAAAGCAGATATAAATGGACAACAGAACCACATACAGGCTAAGCCGCAGAAACTACTATCTGGGCCAAGTGTGAGCAGATAGTGTCTGGGAGGGTGTGCGGACCCTCTCTAGGAATAAAACAAGTGCGAGAAGATGAGGGAAGGGGGCGTTGAGAAAGAAAGTGACCTGGGAGAGCAATAACAACTTCTAAGCTGACAACAGCTAAGATAGGGAACATAGCATGTTTGTATATGCACTTGTGTGTGTGTTTATCAGTATGTCACAGGCCATGTCAAGGGAGGAGAGAAAGAAAATAGCAATGAAAGCAGAATGCAGTAAAATAAACGATGGCAGATAAAATGTGAAATAGATTTGGTGTTTTTGAAACATTGTTGACAAAAAAAAAAAATGACTAGTAGCCTCTAAAAATTTTGTGTAAAGGAACATTTTCAGGCTGGGAGCAGTGGCTCAAGCCTATAATCTCAGCACTTTGAGAAGCTGAGGTGGGTAGATCACCTGAGGTCAGGAGTTCAAGACCAGCCTGGCCAACATAGTGAAACCCTGTCTCTACTAAAAATACAAAATTAGCCAGGTGTGGTGGCACACGCCTATAATCCCAGCTACTTGGGAGGCTGAGGCAGGAAAGTCACTTGAATCTGGGAAGCGGAGGTTGCAATAAACCAAGATTACACCATGCACTCCAGCCTGGGCAACAGAGTGAGACTGTCAAAAAAAAAAAAAAAAAGGGAACATTTTCAGCATATACAGAATTATAGAGAACAGTTCACCACATATATTCACCACTCAGCTTCAAAAACTATCAACTCATGTCCTGTGTCAGCCATCATCCAATATTCGGTCTTTTGTGACTGGTTTATTTTTCTTAATTTAATGTTATTGAGGTTCATCCATGTCATAGCCTGTGTCTGCATTTTATTCCATTTTAATTGGTGAATAGTATTCCATTGTTTGGAGCTACCAAATTCTGTTTATCCATTCATCACTTGATAGATCTTTGGGCTGTGCCTGGTGTTCGGCTGTTACGAATAATGCTACTATGCACATTCATGTATAAGTCATTCCTGTGGACATATGTTTTCATTTCTCTTGGGTGGATTTTTTGGGTGGATTCTTGGGTAGATTTGTTGGGTATGTTTGTGTTTAACATTTCAACAAGCTGTCATGCTGTTTTCCAAAGTGGCTGTACTCTTCAATATTCCTGCCAGCCATCTATGAGGGTTGTAGTTTCTCTCTGTGCACTTTGCATTCTCTCTTTTATTGTAACTATCCTAGAGAGTGCAAAGTGGTATCTCAATGTGGTTTTAATTTTCGTATTTCTAATAATCGATGATGTTGAGCATGTCTTAATGTGTTGATTAGCCATTCCTAAGCTGTCCTTGGTGAAATGTTCACTCAAGGATTTGGGTCATTTTTAATTGGGTTGATTGTCTTCTTATGGAGTTGTAGAAGTTCTTTTTACATTCTTGATACAAGCCCTTTATCAGATACATGATTTGTAAATAGTTTCTCCCAGCCAGCGGTCCATTTCCTTCATGATATTTTTTGAAGTCAAAGTTTTTAAATTTATTCAACTTCAATGTATCCATTTTTTTATGGCTCATGCTTTTAATGCTGAATCCAAGGATCCTTTGCCTAAAGGTCACAAAGATTTCCTCCTATGTTTTTTTCTAGAAGTTTTTACTTTTAGCTTCTACATTTTGGGCTATTATCCTTTGTGTATGGTGGAGGTACTTTTTTGTTGCTGTTATTGGCGTATGGATATATAATTGTGCCATTTGCTGAAAAGAAATCCCAGGGAAATGTTTTGACGCCTTTGTCAAAAATCAATCAACCATAAATGCCATGAATGCAAGGATTTAGTTCTAGACTGTAATCTGTTTCATTGACCTATTTGTCTATCTTTACATAAATACCACACTGTCTTAATTAACAGGGCTTTGTAGTAACTTTTGAAATGGGGCAGTATTGCCAGGTACCGTGGGTCACGCCTGTAATCCCAGCACTTTGGGAGGCCGAGGTGGGCAGATCACGAGGTCAGGAGTTCGAGACCAGCCTGGCCAATATGGTGAAACCCTATTGTCTCTACTAAAAATACAAAAATTAGCCAGGCGTGGTGGTGGGTGCCAGCTACTTGGGATTACTTGGGAGGCTGAGGCAGGAGAATTGTTTGAACCTGGGAGGCAGAGGTTGCAGTGAGCCAAGATGGTGCCATTGCACTCTAGGCTGGGTGACAGAGCAAGATTCCGACTCAAAAAAAAGAAAAAAGAAATGGAGTACTATAAGTTCTCTAATATTGTTTTTTTTCCCCCCCAAAATTGTTGTTTTGTGATAAGTGATTATTTATACCAGAATTTCAACTTGCTTTTAAATTTGGATGCCTTCTCTGAGACAAGCACCGTGTCTATCATGATTGTAATTCAGTCTATTACCTCAAGCAGAGACATACATGTTCACAAATAGCACGGCCCTGGTTCAGCCCTAAAGTTCAAGAGCGCACAAGTCATACATACAAGATGCCATGGCAGACAGGGCTAAGAACAACTCAATCTGCTGGAGTTCGTTTTAGGAGACTTCACGTAGGAGACGGAGGCTGAGAGGGGCCTTGAAAAATGGGTCATCTTCATTAAGATGAGCTGAAGAAACTGATCCAGGGCTGGGAAGGAAATGGGAAGAGGCAGCAGGGCTTGAAAGCAGATCGGGGGGTGATTTTGGAGAAGTGGCTAGGGGGAGAACACAAGACTGGAAAAGTAAGGTGTGCGCCTCAGGCTCAGAAATCTCAGGCAATATTTGGAGCAGCTGAGGGAAGCAGGGACCCAAGGGGGTGAAAAGGCAGCCAGGCCATTTTTCTGCTCTATGCAAAGGATACATCTTGCCAGGTGCAGTGGCTCATGCTTATAATCCCAGCACTTTGGAAGGCTGAGGTGGGAGGATTGCTTGAGCCCAGGACTTCAAGACCAGCCTGGATAATGTAGTAAGACTCCATCTCTACAAAACATAAGAAAATTCACTAGGTATGGTGGTACATGCCTGTAGTCCCAGCTACTCGGGAGGCTGAGGCAGGAGGATCTCTTGAGCCCAGGAGTTGGAGTCTGCAGTGAACTATGATCGCCTCGCTGCACTCCAACCAGGGTGACAGGGTAAGACACTGTCAAAAAAAGAAAAAGAAAACAAAAACAAAAACAAAAACACATTCTTTGCCCCTAACCCTGTTCAATCCTCTCAAAGAACACTGTATTCTGGTAGGAAGGGGACAAGGAGGGAGCGTGAGCCACCCACACAAATCTTCTGCTCCTACAGGAAGAATAAATAAAACCCTACCAATGTGAGTCACCAATACCATCTTCAGCCGTAAATGACAAAGCATTTTTATTGTTCTTTACCCTGCATGCTTGAAACCTGGCAGGTCTGAGGATTAACACGAGCCACTGTCATGCCTGAGCAGACCCTTTGCACTACCCTGGCAACTCCTATTAAAGCCTCAAAGCTTATGCCCTTCTCTTGCTCCTTTTCCAAGTTGGCTGGGTATTTTTAAAAACTTAACTTTGCCTCTAGAGCCTTCCTATCAACCACTGGTGTGGGCCAAAATGACCACCATAAATGTGGTGTCTCCTTTTTGCTAAATTTTCAGACTCTAATCTAAAATGGAATTGATTTGTGTAATGTCTGAACCCTTGAGACTATTTCTGCTTGGAATGGAAATTGACTCCTTTCACGTTTTGGGAATGGCAGGCTCCCAGAAATCCAACAGTGTCCTCGTCATAGATTCCTGCCAACATGGCTCTGCCTAATAAATACAAACCCAAGCACCGGAGACCATTAATCCCCATTTCAGCCTTCTGGGAGTCTCAGAACATATGTACAAGCAAAGCACCCACATCCTGGTGGCTCTGGGTGCATTGTGTTGAGATGGGATTTGAGTGAGATGTGTAGGGAGAGGAAGTGGGGCAAAGACAGAGAAATCCTTTCTCCATTTTTATCAGATCTGCTACCTTTTGCTCCCTTGGAGATTCTGAGAAGATATAGTTAAACATTTTTGAGTAGTCAAGAGTTATTGATACACATGGTCAATTGGCCAACACACAGCCATGCCAGCCTCTTTCTCTCATGAGTGACATCCTGTAGCAAAGCTGAAAAAGTGAGTCCTTCCTCACCCAGTCTTCCTTGCAGCTAAAGACAGCTATGTGACCCAGTTCTAGCCAATGAGATGTAAGAGGAAGGGTGACAGAATCTTTTGCAAAAAAAGGTTTACTGATGAAAGAAAAGAGGCATTTGAGGAAAAGTTATTTTGTTGTTAGTTCATGCCCCTCTCCCACTACTTCCTGTCTTGGAATTCTGTTGCAATGTCTGAAGCTGTAGCAGCCATTCTGTAATCAAGAGGCCTCAAGCACAAAGATGAAAAACCAATACACGGAAGATGGTGGAGAAGAAAAGATAGAAAGAGCCCTGTTCTTTGATGCCATCCCTGAGCTGCTAGTCCAGTGCTGGTCTGGATTCCTCCAGACTTCTTGTTTGGTCAAATAACAAGATGCCATCATTGTTTAAGCCATGGTTAACAGAGTTTTCTATGGCTGGCAGCCAAATATATTCAAGATAGTGTAGATTCTACTACTTTCTCTCTCCTAACCTCTGGAAGTTGCCTTTCCTTACACTAAAATGTACAGAATTTTCCTGGTCCCTGCCCAGAAAATCAATTTAGTAAAAAGAACGGCTGGACTTCCAGTAAAATGCCCTAGCAATAGATGACTATTAGATGGACGATGATATAGTGGTGGTAGTGAAAAGGGCAGGTGCATGGCTCGGGGCCTCTGTGTGATAAGCAGCCCTTGCCTTGCCCTGACTGTTTCACGAGAGATACAGGAAGACCAGTGTTTTCTTTTTCTTGGTGCCTATCTGGTTAATGAGTGGATTTAATAGTGACTACCCAGAAATATACACCCCATGCGGAACTGAAAATCAATACTTCTAGAGGGAAGGGAAGAGGAGTGAGGAAGGAAGGGAGGAGAGAAAGAAAGGAGGAAGGACGGGGGGAGGGAATAAGGAAGGTGATAGGTTCAATACAACACTGAAGATATGGGGGACAGCCGGGGATAGAAGAGCTGTGGAAAACAAACAACACCAGGATTAAAATCAGAAGCTGAGGAGCAACATTTGGCTGATGTGGTAGTTGAAAGCAGCCACATGAAGGGGCAGGAGGGCTGTCTGAAGTGAAATTTGTCCTGCGGGGTTTGAGGATGAGAATAAAACAATGTCTTTTTTGTTTGTTTGTTTGTTTTGTTAACAGAGTCTTGCCCTGTCACCCAAGCTGGAGGGCAGTGGCATAATCACAGCACACTGCAAACTCTGCCTCCCAGGTTTAATCAATACTCATGCCTCAGCCTCCCAAGTAGCTGGGATTACAGGTATGCACCACCAGGCCCAGCTAATTTTTGTATTTTTAGTAGAGACGGGGTTTCGCCATGTTGGCCAGGCTGGTCTTAAACTCCTGACCTCAGGTGATCTGCCCACCTTGGCCTCCCAGAGTGCTGGGATTACAGGCGTGAGTCACTGCGCCCAGCCTAAAACAGTGTCTTGAAAACTAGTTCACAAAATCTTATTTCTTCAGGGTTTGAGGGCTTTGAAGAGAAAAGCTCTAGCTTGTTTGGGAACGAGGCAGGCAGAACCAGAGAAAACGAATACCCTAAGAGAAAGTCAGCAGGCAAAATCTAAGCCCAGGAAGGAGCGGCAGTCCAGGGAAGCGAGTGCCTGCGAGGTGTACAGCTAGCAGGGTGTCCCCCAGAGTCTCAGCCATAGCGCCTCCCGCCACCTGTGTTTGGAGGGTGAATAGGTGGGTAATAGTGTAGCACCAGGAAAGGCAAAGTGCAAGCAGAGTTACAAACAACGTGGTCAATGATTCAGAGCTAAGGAGAAGACACTGAAAAATAAAATGGCATTAACTATGTCAGTGGCAGGCCAAGGGGGAGCTTTGGGGAGGGGGCCTAGCACCTCTATAGTCCCCACCACTTTGTTTTTTGTTTTGTTTTGTTTTTTGTTCTTTTTTTTTTTTTTTTTTTTTAAGCCAGTGTCCTGCTCTGTCACTCAGGCTGGAGTGCAGTGGCACAATCTCAGCTCACTGCAACCTCTGCCTCCCAGGCTCAAGCGATTCTCATGCCTCAGCCTCCCAAGTACCTGGGACTGCAGGCACCCACAACCACGCCCGGCTAATTTTTGTATTTTTAGTAGAGACGGGGTTTCACCATGTTGGTCAGGCTGGTCTCAAACTCCTGACCTCAGGTGATCTGCCCGCCTCGGTCTCCCAAAGTGCTGTGATTACAGGCATGACTCACCATGCCTGGCCACTTTATTTTGATATGGACAGTTAACTGATGTCTCACATCATGTAAAATGATATATATATTCGGCCTACAACCTTGAGGCACAGCTGGTTTTCTTGGAGCAACCTGTATTCCAATCTGTATGCCAGAGCTTCCGTAGAAAAATTCCACAGACTGGGTGTCTTAAACAACAGAAATAAACTTTCTCACTGTTCTAGAGGCTGCAAGTTCAAGAGTAATGTGTCAACCAGTTTGGTTTCTTCTGAGGTCACTCTCCTTGGCTTGCAGATGACCACTTTCTTGCTGCATCCTCACATTCCCTTTCCTCTGTGCACACACATGTCTGTGTCCTAACTTTTTCCTCTTACAAGGTCACCAGTTGTGTTGGACCAGTTGAGGTCACCATGTGACCTCATTTTACCTTAATGACCTCTGGAAAGGCCCTATCTACAAATCTAGTCACATTCTGAGGTAGCGGGGGTCAGGACTTAAAACATGTGAATTGGGGCAGGACACAATTCAACCCATAACACCCCTCTAACAAATTGCCACAAACAGTGTCTTAAAGCAACACAAATTATTCTTACAGTCCCAGAGAACTGTATTAGTCTGTTTTCATGCTGCTGGTAAAGACATACCCAAGACTGGGCAATTTAAGAAAGAAAGAGGTTTATTGGACTTACAGTTCCATATGGCTGGGGAGGCCTTACAATCACAGTGGAAGGCAAGGAGGAGCAAGTCACATCTTACATGGATGGCAGCAGGGAAAGAAAGAGAGCTTGTGTAGGGAAACTCCCATTTTTAAAACTATCAGATCTTGTGAGACTTACTCACTATCACAAGAACAGCACAGGAAAGACCCACCCTCATAATTCGTTTATCTCTCACTGCATCCCTCCCACAATTATGGAATTATGGGAGCTACAAGATGAGATTTGGATGGGGACACAGAGCCAAACCATATCAAGGACAGAAGTCCAAAATCAGTTTCACCAAGCCAAAATCAAGGTGTCAGCAGGGCTGCACTGCTTCTGCAGGCTCTCAGGGAGATCTGCTTTCCTGGATTTTTCCAGCTTTGAGAAGTCTCCTGCATTATTTGACCCGGGACCCTTCTTCCATCTTTTAAGCCAGCAGCTGTTGGTCAAGTTTTTCTCACAATGTGTTACTCTAACACTCCTATTCTGTAGTCAAATCTCCCTCTGCCTCTCTCATTTAAGGATGACATTTAAGGCCCACCCAGAGAACCCAACATAATCTGCCCATCTCAAAATCCATAATTTAATCCCATCAGGAAAGTCCTTTTTGTCATAAAATAATATATTCACAAGTTCTGGGGATTCAGAAATGAAACTTTTGGAGGCCATTATTCAGCCTATCATGTGTCATAAATCCACATCTGCCCCCAACACCCCACAGCCAATCTGTTTCCTTCCCCTAAGGACCCTCCACACCTTCCAAAGGTGCCACTGGCATGTTCTTGAGGACTGACCCAAATGAGGACCTTCAGAACATGGCAGCCAAAGAGATCATGTTTAGAGCAGAGAGGTGTGGGTCCAATGACTCGGATGTTTACTTAAACCCCATTTGGCGCTGTGCACACTGTAGCTGCACCCCTGAGCTGGCCTGGTGACACCAGAGCTGGTGCCACTGCTGCTTTCCCAATCACGAAGAGAAGAATCTGATGAGTGTGTGTCGTGTTCTGGGGGGGTGAGGCTGAGACTAGTTAATAAACTCGATTCCTCTAGTTCTGTAATCCCCATATACCTTGTGAATTAAGTGGTTTAAGGAACTCCTTTAGGTCCCTGGAGCCCACTAAATGGCACTTTCCTGAAGACCCCGGAGATTAAAAAGTAATGAGGAAAAACAGTGAGGAGAGGGGGTTTGCTTGTCCCTAAAGAATCAGTCACACAGCTCAGCAGTCGAGCAGTCGTAATGGAACACCGAGAATGTAGCACTTTGCTGAGTCAGCATCCGCAAATCTGAGCTGAACTGCTTCTCCAGCAAAGACCAGTTCCCAGGGTCCATCCATCCACACACTTGTTTCAGGACCTCATTCCTAGGTGTGCCCAGGACCAAGGGCAAGCCACATGCATCTTTATGTTGATGAAACGATCCTATATGCATCTTTATGTTGATGAAATTGGGTGAAAATGAGAGAAGATTGGGAGATGCTGAAGGTAGAGGAATAGGCCCGTTTGCTTTTCTTTGATGATAGAGAACTTTTGAAATCAAATGTATATATAAAACCCCCATGTATTTTGTTAAAAGTCTCACCTAAGAGATACCTATGATCTTTTTCTATTTTAAAATATTTTAAGCATTCAGAAAATTTTAGAGAATTATTAAACACAGATACACTCAGTCCAGCTGTCAGACCTTAACATTTTGCCATACACAATTCATATCTCTCTTCTTTTTAATAAATAAAGTATAACAGAAGATTTTTGGAGTAGTTTAACTATTCTATATGATACTATACTAATGGATACATGTCATGATGCATTTGCCAAAACCCATTGATTATATGACATTAAGATTGATGCTAATGTAAATTATGAACTTTGAATGCTAATGATGAGTCAATATAGATTCATCAGTTACAACAAATGTACTACTCTGGGGCAGGGTGTAGATAGTAGAGAAGGCTGTGAGTACCTGGGGGCAGGGAATATATGGGAAATCTCTGTACCTTCTACTCTATTGTTCTGTGAATCTAAAAATACTCAAAAATAAACTTTATTTAAAATATACATATAGACGGATCATGGTGGCTCACACCTAAAATTCGAGCACTTTGGGAGGCCGAGGCAGGAGGATCACTTGAGCTCAGGAGTTGGAGGCCGCAGTATGATCATGCCATTGCACTCTAGCCTGGGCAACAGAGTGAGACCCTGTTTCAAAAAATAAAATAAGATAAAATAAAATTATATATATATATATTTATATATAGTGCATACACACACATATAAGACAGTTGAAGTACCTTGTTTACCTTTCTGTGATATCATATTCCCCTAGAAGTATCTGAATTTGAAGTTTATTATCCCTATTTCTGTCTTTATAATTTTACCTTATGTATAAATATCTGTAAATAATTGTGTATATACATATACACTTATATTGTATATTTATGTTTTATTTATTGTATAATTACGTTTTGCATCTTGTTAACTTTGTTTCAATGGTATACTGTACTTCACTGTATGACAAAACCACAGCTTATTTATCCACTTCCCTACTGAGGGAAATCTAGGTTGTTTCTAGCTTTTGTGCTATCGCCAACCACACTGCAAAAAACAATGTCGTACATTTCTGCTTCTCCGACACAGACTCTTAGGAGTGAAAATGCTGGATTGTAGGAAATGCACATCTTCAACATTAAAGATGTGACCAAATTCCTTTCCAAAGTGATTGTACCAATTTACAGTCCCACTACCAGTACATGATAATCACCATTGCTCCACCAATAGACCAACACTTGCTGCTGGCACTCTTTTTAATATTTACCAATCTGTTCAAAATAGAATGGCAGTTGATTTTAACAACCATTACCTTGGGTGTTAGTGAGAGTGAGCATCATTGCTATGTGTTGACCACTCATGTTTCTTCTGTGAATTCCCTGTTCTTGTCCTTTGACCATTTTTCCCCATTGGGTTGTTTTCCTTTTTCTTATTGATTTGTAGGAGTTCTTTATATAATCTGGATATTAATCCTATATTAATTATATTCATTTTAAATATTGTATTCTATTTTAAGGCTTGTTTGTTAATTTTATTGGTCCTTTGTTGCACAGAAGCGTTATTTTTTTATGCATTGAATTTTATCAGCAAGTTTATTTATTTATTTATTTATTTATTTTTAATAATAGAGGTGGGGATTTTACTATGTTGCCCAGGCTGATC
Source organism: Papio anubis (assembly GCF_008728515.1). Classification (NCBI taxonomy): domain Eukaryota; kingdom Metazoa; phylum Chordata; class Mammalia; order Primates; family Cercopithecidae; genus Papio; species Papio anubis. Next base: position 50,497,071 of record NC_044994.1, read on the forward strand.
TTGAACGTCTGGCCTCAAGGGATCATCTTGCCTCAGCCTCCCAAAGGGCTGGGATTACAAGCATGAGCCACCTCTCCCAGCCATGTTTATATTTTTTTAAGGATTATTTAAGAAAGCCCTCTTGGCTAGCATGTCTTAATGATGTCCTTTTAATTTTGAAATGATTTTTGCTTTTTCATTTAGATGTGAACCTCCTTGGATTGATTTTGATGTAGGGTTAGGGACCTAGTTGTATTATTTTCCTTATGGAAAACCAATTGTCTCAGCATCATTTATTAATTTTAAAAAATATTTCTCCAGCACTATTTATTAATTTTTTAAAATCCCCCAATTACTTTAATGCTCTGCCTCTGCCATTTATCAAGTGGCCAGAGCGAGCCTATTTCCATGCTGATTCTGTTCCATTGGTCTATTTGCCTATCCCTGCCATCACGTCTTTTTTCTATTGCTGTGGCTTTTTAATGTCTTATCTGATAGAGCAAATCTCTCTACCTTGTTCTTCTACATTTGTCTTTCTTTTTTTGACCCTTACTTTATCAAATAAATTTTGGAGTTGGCTTGTTAAGTTCCAGAGAGAGAAAAATTCTCTGTTGGGATTTTAAAATTAATTTGGGGAAATTTATCGATAAATTAGGGGAGCTGTGATACCTCACAATACTGAGTCTTTGCCATACTATCTTACTCTTTCATTTTAAATTGTCTTTTTATTAACATGAGTCCATAATCCTTAACTGAAACTCTTAGGGTAAGCATGTTTCAGAATTCAGAAATTTTCAGATTTAAAAAAGGCAAAAGCCAATATTATCTCTGTATAATATGTTACGTATTATCTCCCAGTGTCAATGCTATTTACAATTTTCCTCTTATTTTGGTTGAGCACATTCTCAGGTATAGTGCTGTGCAATAGAAATTCTGCAGTGATAGAAATGTTCTGTATCTGCACAATCAAATCAATGCTCGGGCTGGGCGCAGTGCTCACACCTGTAATCCCAACACTCTGGGAGGCTGAGGTGGGTGAATCACTTGAGCTTAGAAGTTGGAGATCAGTCTGACAAAAATGGTGAAACCCCATCTCTACTAAAAATACAGAAATTAGCTGGGCATGGTAGCATGCACCTGTAATCCCAGCTACTCGGGAGACTGAGGCACGAGAATCTCTTGAACCCAGGAGGTGGAGGCTGCAGTGAGCCAAGATCTCACCACTACACTCCAGTCTGGGCAACAGAGCAAGGCTGTCTCAAAACATAAACATAAAAATAAAAAATTTGATGCTCACTAGCCACATGTGGCTATGGAGCATTTGAAACGTGGGTAATGTGACTAAGGAATACAATTTTAAATTTCATTTAACTGTAATAAATGTAAATTTAAATAAGCATCTATGACAAATGCCTGCCATATTAGACATCACGGCACTAAAATATATTTATTCTACCCTCACACTTAATTGATGGTTTGGCTGAGAATAAAATTCTAGGCTAAAAATAATTTTACCTTAAAATTGTGAAGGTATTGCTTCATATCTCCCTAGCTTCCAGTACTGCTTTCTGCTTTTTTTTTTTTTTTTTTTTTTGACAGGGTCTCTGTCACCCCCAGGCTAGAGTACAATCGTGTGATCATAGCTGGCTGCACCATTAACTCCTGGGCTCAAGTGATCCTCCTGCCTCAGCCTCTGGGGTAGCTAGGACCACAGGTGCATGCCACCACACCCAGCTAATTTTTCTAAATTTTTTGTAGAGATGGGGATCTTGTTATATTGCCCAGGTTGGTCTCAAACTCCTGGGCTCAAACATATCTTCCACCTTGGCCTCCTAGAGTGCTGGGATTACAGGCATGAGCCACTGTAAGCAGCCTAGTATTGCTTTTGAGGGATCAAAAGAACATCCTAATTCCCTGTTGCAGGATTGTGATCTGCTTTTGGCCTCTGAAAGTTTTAAGGTTTTATCTTTGTCCCAAGCATTTTTGGGCTTCCTGATGCCATGCTTTGGTTGTGGGTTTATTCTCAATCAGTGTCCAGGGCATTTGGTGGACCTTTTCAATCTGGAAATTCATATCCTTCAGTTCTGAGAAATTTTCTTGAATTATCTCATTGATGATTTCTTTCCTTTTGTTATCTTCTGTTCTCTTTCTCTAGAACTTCTGTTATTCAAATGGTGGATAATTTTAATTTTCTTATATTTTTCTCCTCTTTCCATCTATTTGTTTTACTCTGCTTCCTGGGAAAATTTTCAGCTATATTTTCCCAGACTTTTTATTGAGTCTTAAATTTGTGTCCTCATATTTTGAATTTCTAACAGGTATTATTTTTGTTCCCCAAGAGTTCTCTTTTTATAACATTTTTTTCTTGTTTCATGGTTGCGATATTTTCTTACCTCTCTAAGAATATTGGTAGATTTTTAAACGTTTTCTTCTACCTGTTTCCTCCTTTTCTGTTTATCTGCACTGGTTTCTATACGTCTAGCTTGAGGCTTTCCTTGACAGCTGGTAATCCTTGGTTGTCAACTCATATACATAAGAGTTGGGGAAGGCAATGTTCTTAGAAAGCTCTGGGTATGTGCCTGGGGTTTGTCACCCATTAACCTCACTGTGGAATGATCTGGCTACACAATTTAGTTGAGAAACCTGGTGTCATCTGTGTCTTTAGGTGTTTCCTCCTTGCCTGGTGAGATTCTTCACAGCCCGATGGTTCCAGTCTCATGCCAGGGAGGCATTGGCCCAGCTGCTATTTTTCTGTTACTCCAGAGAAGAACGAGGACAGAGGGCTTCAGCATCCAGTACATATGGCTTACTAGGTCCTCCCTCCCCTTTCCATTCGATACTTCTGTACTTACTCCAGAGACTATCTTGAGTGGAAAAACCTTGAATCTTCTGCCAGCATGAGGGGATTGTAGGGGAAGATCTAGGGATCTGACTTTATTTTTTTTCTTTTCTTTTCTTTTTGAGACAGGCTGTCACTTTGTTGCCCAGGCTGGAGTGTAGTGATGCAACCATGACTCACTGCAGCCTCCACCTCCCAGGCTCAAGCAATCCTCCCATCTCACCCTCCTGAGTTCCTAGGACCACAGGCATGTGCCACCATGCCTGGCTAATTTTTAAAACTTTTTTGTAGAGATGGAGTCTCACCAAGTTGCCCAGGCTGGTCTCGAGCTGCTGGGCTCAAGTGATCCTGCCACCTCAGCCTCTCAAAGTGCTGGGATTACAGATGTGAGCCACCATGCCTGGACACTGATTTTTAAACAGCCTTTCAGATAAACCTCCGTTCTTTAGCCATCTTGTTTTATTCCATATTCTTAAAGGTGCCTGATGCCACCTATTTTGGGGTCATTGGGTCATTTCTTCTGTGTTAGAGACCAGGTCTCAATTTTCTCCAGTGCCAGCTTTGAATTCAGTTTTTTGTTTTGTTGTTTTGTTTTTTTGAGACAGTCTTGCTCTGTTGCCCAGACTGGAGTGCAGTGGCACAATCTTGGCTCACTGCAACCTCCGCCTCCCAGGTTCAAGAGTGAATTCAGTTTTTTCGGCTCTGCTAAGCCCGTTTATAAGCATTTCTCCAATTTCCAAAATTTGGACATTGTTATCTTCTATTGTTGTCTGTTATCTTCTCTTCCATGCTCTTCATCCTTATGGGTTTATGTCTTTTGAAAACAATCTCTTTATTGCCATTTTTGCAAAGTTTTGAGAGGAAGAAAAAGTCAATGCATTTGTTTCCCGTTTTGTAAATGCCAGATGGCAAACCAGTTTCCTTTCTTCCTCCGCCCTGCAAAATTGGCTGATTCCACAGCACAGCATCTTTAAATGCACAAACATTATTATTAAACAGCTACTATGGGTCAGTCCTGTGCTTGTCACTAATCAGGGACAAATGAATAGACATTGAATAAAAGGTTGCTGCCTCATGAAAGTTCTAAAGCAAGACATTTAAGCTGACTGTTGGAGTCTCCTGACTCCTGAGGTCCCCCTGACTCTTGTCCACTACCCTACGTGGCCATGATTAGCTCTTCTGGGATAGTAGCCTGTTCCAGGTTCTGGGCTGGTAGGGATCAGACACATTTTATCTAAATCTTATTAGCACTCTGCTCTGACCAAGTGCTCCAGTGAAAAAGTATAGACTTTTAATTCTTGCTCACCACAAATATTTCCCACAAACATCAAATGAAAGAAAAGGGCAGAAGCAAAGTACGTTAAATATAAGTCTATTGAGTCACTCTCATTAGTCACTCGGTTTTTTTTTTTTTTTTTTTTCATTTCAAACCCTATTGAATTGACCTGAGTCTTTCTAAACCAAAGTAAGCCATAGGGTCCTAAGGATCCATTGTGTGTAATTAATATGAAATGTTGACGATTCACTTGTTGAAATGGCATATTCAATGTGACATAAAATATAAATGAACTTGAAACTAGATCGATTGCTGCACACTATAGGCCTCTCTGAATGGGTGTTGTCTGAAGTCTATTTTTAATATATTTACTCTATATCAGGCAGTATTTAAGTACTTTACAAGTATTGTATTACCTGATTCAATCTCTGTAACATTATGAGAGAAGTACAACCAATATCCTCATTTTACATATTTAAAAAACCAGGCCCAGAAAGGTTAAGTAACTGCTCAAGGTCACACAATTAGTAAGAGAAAGAGCTGGGTGCAGTGGCTCATGCCTATAATCCCAGCACTTTAGGAGGTTGTGAGGTGTGAGGCTCACTTGAGGCCAGGAGTTTGAGACCAGGCTGGGCAACATAGAGAGACCCTGTCTCTACAAAATAATTTAAAAATCAGCTGGGTGTGGATACACATGTCTGTAGTCTCAGCTCCTCAGGAGGCTGAGGTGGGAGGATCACTTGAGCCCAGGAATTGGAAGCTGCAGTGAGTCATGATCATGCCACTGCACTCCAGCCAGATGATAGAGAGACCCTGTCTCTAAAAATAAAATAAAATAAAATAAAATAAAATAAAATAGCTGAGATTCAAACCTTAGCAGTCTAACTCCAAAGCCTAGAAATGTATGGACTCATGTGCATTACTCTAAGCTAATAGTTCTCAACTGGGGACAATTTTGTCCCCCAGGAAACCTTTGGCAATGTCTGGAGAAATTTTTGGTTGTCACAACTTGTGGGAGGGGATTCTACTTGGATCTAGTGGGTAAATACCAGAAATGCTGCTAAACATCCTATAACGCCCAGGATAGTTCCCCACAACAAAGTGTCTGGGCCAGATGTCAGTAGCGCCAAGGATGGGAGAGCATGCTGGTGTGCTAGTCACTGATGCTCTTCTCCCAGTTTTACAAGTTCTTCTTCCAGGCATATGGTATAATTTGCATTTGTTACAGTTGGTATAGGAATATATCTTGCTTTAGCCAATATAAAGTCGCTGCACTTCTGGACAAAAATTTTAAAAGCCAGGGCATAACACTCTGTATCCTTTTTTTGGACTTTGGCCACTTTGGAAATCTTGGAAACACAGAGATGGGACTTCCGTCTGCCTTCATCCTTATGTGAGGATAAAGCAGAACAGAACCTTAAGAATGACCCATGACAGAGAAGTTGCCTGAACTATAAATACGTTGTATTAATAGTTTTAAGCCATCGGGATTTGGAGTTGTTTCTGCAGCATGACTCAGGCTACCCTGACTGATGAGGACTCCATCCTCATATAAGTACATATGTCCCTGTCTCATGTAACCTGACTCAGGTCTTTCTACTCACTTCCCAGGTTCCTCACAAAGGTGAATGATTTCCTGCTATAAAGCCTGCGAGGCATCATTTTTCCAGTTAGAAGTGTTGCTTTGTCATTGGACTACATATATCTAGATACCATGATGATAATGGACTTGCTTCCCTTTTAATTTCATAGTAAGCCTCCGATGGAAGTTGCATAGTACTTGTTGTCATAACAACCATGCAACTCAGATTTTCCAAAGTAAAGCACATACTTGCTAGTCTCACTATACTTCAACCAGAATTATTGACATCAGAATTATTGAGGTCAGAATTATTAATATCATCAAACCTAGGATTACATGAACCTTAAATCCCAGAAGGTGTGGGCAGTCATTAGTCACAGTATTCAACTTTATTCACAAATGTCCTCAATGCTTAAGAAATCTAAGTGTTCTGGCTGGTTGCAGTGGCTCACACCTGCAATCCTAGCACTTTGGGAGGCCAAGGTGGGTGGATTGCCTGAGGTCAGGGGTTCAAGACCAGCCTGGCCAACATGGTAAAACCCTGTCTCTATTAAAAATACAAAAAAAAAAAAAAATAGCCAGGTGTGGTGGCACACACCTGTAATCCCTGCTACTCAGAAGGCCGAGGCAGGGGAATGGCTTGAACCTGGGAGGCGGAGGTTGCAGTGAGCTGAGATTGCACCACTGCACTCTAGCCTGAGTGACAGAGCAAGACTCCATCTCAAACAAACAAACAAAAGAAAGAAAGAAAGGAAACCTAAGTGTTCTGACTTTACAATTTGTAGACCTTACTTCATATATCAAATGAATCTACCTAGTGATAAATTGGAATTTCACTGGAGTTTCACCCAGTATGATTGATGTGAAATGAATGTATGGCAAGCTGGCAACATAAATCAATAAATAATCCACATAACAGTGTATTGTTTCAACTAACGAAAAATCTCGATACTCAGTGTAAAATGTATCTAGATTATAAAATTGGTATCAAATGGATATACAAAATTTGTGGAATCCAGTAGCCATGGAAAGATAGTAGAAGAAAAAGACCATTGTTACTACTTCTCCATGGAAGAAAAGCTTCTGCCAGGGGTGTCTCATTAAGGTTCTTAAAATGCCAGTCTTCTCCTCTCTCCAACCTCTACATAATTTTGTCATACTGTTCTTCTAGTTTGAAATGTCATCTTGTCTCCTCTCCTCTCACCCAAATCCAGCAAATTCCCCCTTAATGTCAAGTTCATGTTTCTCCTCTTCTGTGAAGCCTTCCAAGCCAATACTACAACCTTTCTTTTCTTAGCATTTATAATATGGACCATGTATTTTAGTACTGGACTGTAAGTTCTTTAAGGGAAGAGTTCTTAGCATATAAATCTTTAATTTCCACACGGCAAGATAACTTATATTCATTCATTCCACATATTGAGCATTTATATCCTGAGTTAGACCCAGACTGACAAAGGCACTGACATAGAGGAGCTCATGGTCTGATGGGGCTAACAGGTATGGAGGTGCATAAATACTTTATGGCAAGTATATAAAAGAGCTAAGGCTGTCTTGTGGCTGCCTGAATTTTACTTGTGTTCCAAGCAGAGTTCTGTTGGGTCAAAGTGGGAACAGCATACAAAGTATGGTACACCACCTGGAAGCCTGACAAACATAACCAAGGGGTCCTGAAGCCAAAAAGCAAGAGCTGATGAGTGATCAGTGTCAAGAGGATAAAAGCCATCATCAAAAGTTACAGAAAGTCAAGGAAATACACCAGGAAAGGCAGGTCAAGGTGGAAGCAGGTCTGGGAGCTTACCTATACCTGTTCCAGTTACCGTGGCTGCGTAACAAATTACTTTCAAAATTTAGTGACTTCAAACAACAGATTTAATTTTGCTCATGAGTCTGCAATTCAGACATAGCTTAGTGGGGATAGCTTGTCTCTGCTCTACTCAACATCATATGAGAGGGCTTGAAGGCTGGGAACTGGCATCATCCGAAGGCCCATTTACGAGCCTAGTGGTTGATGCTGTGGAGACTCAAACAGCTGGGGGCTGGAACAGCTTGGACTCCTGAAGCTGTCTCTTTGTCACAATGTGGCCTTTCCAGTGTGGTCTCTCCAGCATGGCACCATCAGGGTAGCCAGGGTAGCCATGGCACCATCAGGATAGCCAGGTGCTGTAGCTGCACAGCAAATCACCACAAACTCAGTGGTAAACCATGCACACTCATGTCACAGGTCCTGTGGGTCAAGCTTAAGCCATATCTTTTAACTGGATCTTCTGCTTAAGGTGTCACAAGGCTGCCATTAAAGTATTGGCTGGGCTGCATTCTCATCTGGAGACTCAAATGGGGGAAACCTGCTTCTAAGCTTTTTCAGGTGTTTGGCAGAATTCATTTCCTTGTGTTGTAAGAGTGAAATGCCCAGCTTTTGCCTGGTTGTCGGCTGGAGGTCGTGCTCAGTTTCTGCCCAGATTCAAGGGAATGGACTATAGATCTCACCTTTCAGTGGAAGGAGTATCCATCATGTCATAGGAAAAGCATATGGGAGTGGGAATCTACTGATTTAGTTACCTTTGGAAAAGACAACCAGTCACTGTTTGCCCTTTAGCCACAACAATCCACATCACTCCCACATGCAAAATATATTTATTTCCTCTCCCTCCGTCTTTGATTTGTCTACCGAGATATGGTGCAAGGGAGTGCTGCTATAAGTTAAGAGTCAAGTGGAAAAGTTTTACTACTACAGTCTGGGAGAAAACATTTCAAAAGAGGATTTTTCACCTGAGTTGAATTCAGTTAGTGCTATATAGGAAGGAGTTTGTTGAATGAGTGATATTCACTTTAGCACCATTGTTTGTAAGGTCTGGTATTGCTCTCTGCTTTATTTCTGTCTGTTTTATCTCCCTGACAAGACTATATACTTTTAGAAAATACAGACATTGCATTTTGTGTCTTCTGTACTCCTTGAGTAGTGCTAGTCCCAAGGGAGAGACTCAGCTCGTTCCTACAAAATACATGAATTCCTCAATTCCCTGAGGCCCCAGTGTATAAATTACTGCCAATCCTTGGAAAAGTCTAACTTGAAAAGGCCTCTATTTGTCAAGTCCATGAATCACAACAGCCCTGTACATCAAGAAATGCAGTGTGATTTTTCAAGTGTCTGTATGTCCAGTGAAATTTCTTCCTTTTTGAATGTCTCCACAAGGAGAAGAAGGAAAAAAGACAAACATAACAAGGAATTTGACTGTGCTCACACAAAATTTGGATAGCTGAGGGAAGGTTTAGTCTTGCAAAATGTCTTCAAGGACCTCCCTCCTCCCATCCCACCCCATCCCCAGTGGAGATAATTTGCAGTTTGAGGAGTTGAGCTGGTGAGGTGACTTAAAGAACAATTCCATTTGTTCATTGTACAGAAACATCTTAAAAGGAATGTTTAGAGTCTTAGATATCTTTAAAGAAGATTTCAAATAAAAGCTAACCAACCCTCAGCAGAGCTTTGATGAAAAAATTTTCCCAGCTGCCATGGTGGCTTACGCCTGTAATCCAAGCACTTTAGGAGGCTGAGACAGGAGGACTGCTTGAGCCCAGGAGTTTGACATAAGCCTGGCAAAACCCCATCTCTACAAAAAAATACAAAAATTAACAAGGTGTGGTAGTGTGCATCTGTAGTCCCAGCTACTCGGGAGGCTGAGGTGGGGGGATCACTTGAGCCCAGGAGGTCAAGGCTGCAGTGAGCACTGCTGCATTCCATCCAGCCTAGGTGACAGAGCAAGATCTTGTCTTTCCTCAATGCATTCTACGTTCTCACTTGTGTTATTTTTTAAAAATCTCACCTCTCCCCAAAGTCACCTCTTCCCAGACCATTACAAAATACCCTTCTGGCTGAACGCAGTGGCTCATACCTGTAATCCCAGAATTTCAGAAGTTTGGGGTGGGAGCTTGAGGCCAGGAGTTTGAGACCAGCCTGGCCAATATAGTGAGCTCTTGTCTCTACAAAGAAAAAAATAAATAAAGTTAGCCAGTCTTGGTGGTGCACACCTGTGGTCCTAGCTACTCCTGAGGCTGAGACAAGAGGATTGCTTCATCCCAGGAGTTCAAGCCTGCCATGAGCTATGATTGCACCACTGCACTCCAGCTGGGGCAACAGAGTGAGATTCCATCTCTAAAACAAAACGAAAGCAATCAAAATATCCTCCTATATTTAACCATAAGTTCTCTTCTTTCTTCCTCTTAAATACGTACAATCTACAGTAAGGAAAGAACTTGAATTTTATTCAGGTGAAAGTGGGAATGACGGCAAATTGCCCTAAGTTATATTCTCAAACTCAAGAGTGTCTAAGAATCATCTAGGCAGCTTGGTAAAATCACGGGTCCCTGACCCTACCCCAAACCCCTGAAGGAGAATGTGTGCATGAAGGACCTGAGGAATATGTGTTTGTTGTTGTTTTTGAGATGGAGTCTTACTCTGTCGCCCAGGCTGGAGTGCAGTGGCACCATATCGGCTCACTGCAACCTCCTCCTCCTTGGTTCAAGTGATTCTCCTGCCTCAGCCTCCTGAGTAGCTTGGATTTCAGGTGTGCACCACCACATTCAGCTAATTTTTATATTTTTAGTAGAAACAGCGTTTCACCATGTTGGGCAGGCTGGTCTCAAACTCCTGACCTCAAGTGATCCGCCTGCCTTGGCCTCCCAAAGTGCAGGGATTACAGGCGTAAGCCACAGCACCCAACCAGGGATATGTGTTTTTAATGAGCACTGATCTAGAGGTGGTCTTCTTCTCTGTGTTTTCCCAGGGTCACCACTAAGTCTGAGGGGAGTAGCTTCCAATGCTTGCATAGCTAATTTTCTTTTCCCTCCTCCACATCCCAAGTTTGCCTATGAGAAGAACAGAAAACAAAGGGTGAACTAATTGACAAGGATCCTTCCTGCTCTAACAGCTATGATTCTATTAATTATATCTGCCCACAATTCCCAGATGTTCATAGTCTCCCCAAAAGAAGGGATTTTTCTCTTGAAACCAAGCTAGGCAGCTACAAATATGTTCTAAATTTCACAGGCCCTGTTCCCTATGGAAACACTTCTGATTAAACCCAATTCCCAATTCAAATTAAAATTTAGCATGAGGGATTGAAATGAAAACTAAAGAGAATGATCTCAAAGTTGCTGATTTTTCTTCCCTCCCAGGGTCCTTAACACCATTGCAGTTTTGCTAATAACATCCTTTCCTGACTCATCTTGCATCCTGGGTAATCTTGGCCCTATAAGCATCCAGGGGATAAAAACACTTTTCACTGCCCCTCTGGTCAATAGCTTCTGTGCTGTCCACTATAGACCCATGTGGTACAGCTCCTGGGCAATCTCATCGACAGCACTGACCTCAATGGATCTGGCTGTTTCCTATTATTCCTGTGGTACAACAGCTCATTCATTCGTTCATTGTGCCAACTATTCAAAGGATGATGAGGGAAGGCTGGAATGGCAGACATGTCTCTGTTCTTCAGGAGTTCATAAGTCCTCTATCCATAAGAATAGGGGGCATGGTTGGGGACCCACTCCTTTCATCGTGGGTAAAGATCAGGGACAAATGAGAAAGGAAAGCCAGGTTCAAGAAATTCGTTAACTGTTTCCATTTATTACATGGATCCTTAGTACTAAAATAGAGCATCAGTCTCATCATTTTGCAGATGATGAAACTGAGACTCGGAGAGATGGAGTAATTTGCCCAATATTACATAGCATGTATCTGCAGCCTCCTAATCCAGGACTGCTTCTGCTATAGCAACAGGCTAAGAGAAGCCAATAATTGGCTTATATTTGCCAGCTGTTTTCATCAAAATCTTCCTGGTTACCCAAAGGGAAAAATGGCTTTCTACATTTTGTGGTAGGTCAATCTAGAAAAGGAAGATGCTAATCATCACCAACCATAAAACAAGAAAGTAATAAGCCTTCCAGATTATCTCTTCCAACCATTATCCTATAGATCTGGACCATGAGGCCTAGAGGGCTGGAGCTTCAGCTCTCAAAACTATGTGGGAGAGGCAGAGAGATTGGATTCCAGGATCCCGATCCTTAGCAAATGACCACTACCACACTGCTGCATCTCTGAAAAACATATCTTGGTGTTGACCCAAAATATATTTAAAAGCTTTGTCACATTTTTAAAATGTCTGTATGTGTACGCCAATGATTGCACAATCAATACTGTGCTTTGATCTGTCACACTTTGGTCCTTAGTGCTGGTACATATCTCAATGGTGACAGGCGTGACATTCAAGGAAAAATGACTCAAAGATGCTTTAAAGTTTCCTAAGAAGATGCTCTATAGATGAATCGCTTTAGCATTACTTCAGAACTCAAGAACTTTAGCAGATTTCATATTTAATATAATGTCACCACTAGTTCAAAATCTCTATATCATAAGATAGAAGAGGGCACCACCGGTGCTGAAAATGTCACGTTGAAGAGAACAATGGAAAATACACAATCATCTACAGCCTTCTCACTCAGCGCAGTCAGGAACCAACAGCACTGGCCCTACCAGGAGCTTGTTGGAAATGCAAAATCTTAGGTTCATCCCACATCTGCTGAATCAAATCCTTATTTTCACAAGATCCCTGGGGACTTGCATGCAGGTAGGGTTTGAGAAGCACAGGTCGAAGGTATTTCTCTATCAATGAATGGAGCTATGGGTAGAGCAAACGAGAGGCCCAGAAACTTAGAGTTCTGATGTTCCTTGCATGGCCATTGAAAACTGTCCCTCACCTCTCTGGGTAGCAGCTGCCTCAAGTATAAACTGAGGCTCTGGTTGAAAAGGCTGTTGTCATAAGCTGCTGGCATAGACCTTTTTTCAGTCCCAATTGTGTAGGACAGCTTGTGTGATGAGAATTGAATGACCTGCATATCACACACTTGATATGCTCAATGAATGCTATTAATAAAATTGTGAATCACAAATGTTACTCCCATTTCCTTCCCAGCTCAGGGAAGAAACGGTATGCATGACATGATTCATTGAACGGGGCAGCCTACATCTAGTTTGCCTCCTGAGAATATCCTGAGCATCAGGCCAGTGTTGGCTTCACCAGGAATCCTGACTCAGGTTTTCAAAACAAAATTGTTGCTGTTAAAAAGGTGACATGGGATTTTTCTGTTTCCTCATTACATTGCTTTAGTTTCTCCCTGCCTGAAGCTTCTTTAATCTGTAGGCTTTGGGCACCACCTTTAAAGTTTTGACTCACATTATCTATCCCAAAGTAAATAATGACTAAGGTGGTGGCAAAGTCAACACATTCTTTGAAAGACAATGAATCCGGGTGTTGAATGAAATCAAATGCCAGGAATATATACATTATTATGATGATGCTATTACACAACAGGCCTTGGAAGAATTCCCTTTCTCCAGGTAACAACTACCCCCATACCAGTTACTCTGAGTGAGGAAAGGCGTCTATGTTTGGCAAGGACTAAGGAATATTTGACTTCATGAATCAGTAACTATTCTCAAAGCTGCTATTGACCTCTGATCTGCAAATCTGTCAGCAAAGAGAGATTATGGTAACCATACCACTAGTAAAACGCAAACCTGTTGGTTAAACATTTGCTGAAAGCCCTGCTAGTGACCCCTGTTAAAGCGAACCAAATTTGGCCATGTGTTCTTGCAATGTTCTGGAACATCAGAGAAAAATAACTGCCTGACCCAGCACAGCTTAGCTCCTGGAGAGCTAAGAGATTTCTTTGGGCCAGAAGGGTTGGCAGGGATCATCCCTTTCTCAGTCTCTCTCTTCTACCACTGGGCCCAAGGTAGCGAGATCTGTTAGGAGGTTTTTGAATAATGATGACTGTTCTTAATCCTCCTGAAGATTCTCAAAATTAATTTCTTCTCAAGAGTGCTTCTACCCCACACAAAGAAAAGGTGCAAGAATGTTTCTTCTTATTCCTTCATCTCCCTCAATGCCTATCGTAGTGTTTGGCACACAGTAGGTCTTAAACACTTTAAAAATGAACAAAGTGTTCTTTCCACTGTGCTACACCTGTACATTGTACAACCATCTACTCGAACACTTGCCATACTGAATTATGTGGTTTATTTATATGGCTATTTCACTTTTTTATTTTTATTTCTCAAGATAGATTCTTGCTCTGTCACCCATGCTGGAGTGCAGTGGCACAATTATAGATCACTGTAATTGCAAACTCCTGGGCTTAAGTGATCCTCCCACCTCAGCCTCCCAAAGTGTTGGGATTACAGGTATGAGCCACCATGCCAAGCCAGCTATTAATCTTTCTGTGTTATGTCTTTCAAAAGAAAGATTCTTTGTCCTATTCATCATTGTTTCTCCATCACTTGGTATAGAACCCAAGGGTTTTGGGCTTGGTTCATCCTTTTTGAGGAAGTGGGGTAGCAGATGATAGCAAGACAACCCTGGTTTATAAATACCTTAGTAATGGACTTAATCTCTTCTTTAAAAATATAAGTGCAATAAGACCTTGGCTAAAAGAGTAAGGTTCAGAATTTCCTCATAAAAGGTTCAGCTACATGTTAAAAGGAGAATTGGATTCCAAAGTTTAAAGTAATCTATGAAAGCCTTTATTAATATTTTCTGTGCACTGAAGGAAAATGAGCAGCTGAGAGCATACTAAATAAGAAGATACCAATGATGCATTACACATCTTTAATTAGTACTAATGCATGCTATGTAATTAATCCAATTTAGCATCCCTTCTCCACTGGAAACATCTCTCTTCCCTGCAGTCTCCACAGAATGGTATAAATGTGTCCTGATTTACTGCAAATAAGGTGCTTTCACTTCCTCACAGTGGTTCCCTGTCATGCAAATGCTTGCCACCTTCTGTTCTTATGAGCTGGGGCTGGTCCCTTGGGTCACCTACAGGAGACCCAGATGATTTGGGGTAACTTTGGTTTCCTCTAGTTGGCCTAGCTCAGAAGACATTTCTCAAGTTCCTTTTCCAAGATTATGCAGATTCAACTCCATCCCTGCTAACTTAAAAGTCCAACTACAGAGGTCACCCGTTCCCCACTCGTATCTCAGCTCCTGCCTCATACTAGACACCAGAGTACACTCCAACTTCTGGCCTCATTTTCCTTCAATATGATTAGCCCCACATAAATATCCTTCTTTATTTTCTACCACTAGTTCCCATTCTGAGAGTTGTAAATGATCTCAGCTTGAATTGCCCCTCTTTCATAATATTTCAAGTTGAGCTATTAACCAACTACCATCCTTATTCTCTAAAACCCAGGCAATATAACATGACAGTTGATGATATAGTGAATTGCTCGTTTGATCAGGGACTTCAGATAATACAGCATACAAAGTTGAGCAGTGACTATCTTTTGGATATAGTAGTTAAAAAAATCACTTCCATGCTTCAGAATGCAAAGCAATGTGCATATTGCATTACATACTCTGCTAAGATAAAAAAGAAGATGAAATTCCCTTTTCCACCCCAAAACGTATTCAGGAAGGAAAAGAAAAGAACAAAAATGACTATAGAAGAAGACAATAGCAGAGTCTAGATCAAGGACTAAAATTGGCTATAATCAATCTCACATGAAACAAAAACAAATGTATGTTAATTGTTTCTTAGGAGCATGACCTTTTGGTTGCATATGGAGAGAAAAGTCTGGAAATCTGACCTTTGGCAGAAAAGATGAAAAACTGATCTAACACCATTTTTCTTTGAGAAAAGCTCTTCTCTATACTACATCTGAAGAGCAAAACTCGAACTCCCCTATGTCAGGGCCAGGGCTGTGACTAGCCATATAACTTTTCTGTGGGAATTTTTTTTTTTTTAATTGCTTTCTTTCTTCCAGCCAGATGCAACCCCTCACCAGGCATGTGGTCTGCTAGATTGAACACAAGCCACATTTTAGCCCCTTTATCCCCTCAGCCAAAAACCTTTGAGCAGTGACTAAAATGCACCATCTTTCATAACAATCCCCATTAATGTCCTACTCAAATTCTTTCAATGTTTTTTTACTGCTCTCAAGATAAAATTCAGGTTTCATATTGCAGCCCCAATCTCACTCTCCTCACTTCTGGAACTCTGACAGACAAATGTGAGACTTTTTAATTCTGTGTTTTGTATCTTATCATGCCCCCTTTATATTTTTCATCTCTATGTGCTGCATTCTGCATAATTTCTCCAGCCCTGTCTTCCAGTTCATTAATTCTCTCATTAGCCATGCCTAGTGCTTAATATACCCACTGAGTTTTAAATTTCAATCATTTAAATTTTATCTCTCTAAATTCAAATTTTAAAATCTGCTATATCATTTTTATTATTTTCTATACCCTGAAGATATTTTCCAGCTTGTCTATTTGTTTATCTGTTTCTGAAGTAGTAGGTTTAGTATTGTAAGAAATCTTTTTTCTTCTTCTTCTTTTTTTTTTTTTCTTTGAGACAGGATCTTGCTGTCACTCAGGCTGGAGTGCAGTGACATGATCACAACTCACTGCAGCCTTGACCTCCCTGGACTCAAGTGATCCTCCCACCTCAGCCTCCTGAGTAGCTGGGACTACAAGGGAGCACCACCATGCCCAGCTAATTTTTAAATTTTTTGTAGAGAGAGGGTTTCACCAATGTTGCCCAGGCTGGTATCAAACTTCTGGGCTCAAGCAATCCACTCTCCTTGGCCTTCCAAAGTGCTGGGATTACAGGCATGAGCCACCATGCCTGGCCTTAGGTAATTTCAATATCTAAAATTTTGTGGGTCTGTTCTGCTGTGGGTTGTTTGTTTTTCTTTTTAGTGTTTATTCATTCATTAATTTATTACTGTGAGCTATGCATTTTCCTTAGAAAATTATTTGAGGGAATTGCTTGAGGCTTCAGATGAAGGTGAGGTTCTCTGATATTTACATTTGCTTCTGCCAGGTTCCTGAAACTATTGCCAGTCTCGGACAACTCTAAAATAAGTTTATAGCTTGAGGTTTTCTGGACTGCCTGAGTGATGTGAATTTGGGCTTCTAATCCATGAAAAGACTTGTTTTCCATTATAACGTCCTTGGGTCAGAGGATTAATTCCTCCTGTTGTGCTCAGGTGTGAGAAGACTTTCCTGGAAGGCAAGCCTTTTTCTGGTTCATCATTAGACATGAAGGGTATAGTCCTTTAGGACCTCCAGGTTTTGTGTGGAAGATCTTATATTAGATTCTTTGCCTGAGCAAGCCCTGGGCTTTGTTTTTTTGTGCTCCTTCATCCAAGGGACCTTGACAACTGAAGTTCAAGTTCAGAAAGCACTCTCCATGTTCTATATATTTTGGAGGGTTTCTCCCTTTATGTACATTTTTAAACTACTAGTTCTTTGTTATCATGTCAGCTCTTAATGCTTTCAAGAAGGAAATCTCAAAGTGAGACCTTGGGCAAGTTACTTAACCCAGCACTGCTCAGTTTGCTTCTTTGTAAAATGACAATAATAGCACTAGCTCAAAGAACTGTTGTGAAGAATATAAAAAAATGGCAAATGTGAAGTGCTTAGAACACTCCTGGCACATAGTAAGCACTCATTTTGGGTTGACTTCTACTTTTTCAACCTGCAGTAAGCCCCTCACCACTGTCAGCTGCTCTTACTTGTCACTCTACTTTCCTTCTTGGCTTTTTGTCACAGTTGAACTTAATAGTGATCTCTGCAGCAATTATAGAACACCTGTCTTCTTTCCAGCTGGACTGTAATCTTCAGGAAGAAGGGACTGTAACTGTCTTATTCAATCCTGTACCCTAGTTTCTTCATATATGATATGACATGTGTTAGGTACTCAACAAACATTTGCGGAATGAGTGGTTATGTATATCTACATTTTTAAGAGAGCACAAGCAGAATGTGGACTCTCTTTGGGTGGAGAGGGCTCAGTGGGTAATTCCTAAGCAAATAAGTTCTGGAGTTGGGTCAGGTGCAAAGATACTAAGCTTTTATATCTCAGTTTTCTTTTCTATAAAATGGGGACAACAATAGCACCTACTCATAGGTGTCTAGTTAACAACTTGCCCAAGGTCTCATTTTGAGATTTCCTTGCTGATACTAAGGCTAGCTAGAGGTTTTGACTGCCCTCCTGGTGAAAACAACCAAAAAATACACCGGATTAAATTATACAATTTAAATAATAGGTTAAATAAGAAAAAACTACAAGCCACTTAGTACAGTATCCAGCATGTGGTAAGAACTCAATAAATGCTAGCTGGGCCTGGCACAGTGGCTCATGCCTGTAATCCCAGCAGTTTGGGAGGCCGAGGCGGGAGGATCTCCTGAAGTCAGGAGTTTGAGACCAACCTGGCCAACATGGTGAAACCGCATCTCTACTAAAAATACAAAAATTAGCCAGGTGTGGTGGTGAATGCCTGTAATCCCAACTACTCGGGAGGCTGAGGCAGGAGAATCGCTTGAACCCGGGAGGCAGCAATTGCAGTGAGCCAAGATTGTGCCTCTATACTCCAGCCTGGGCAACAGAGCGATACTCCGTCTCAAAAAGAAAGAAAGAAAAAGAAAAGAAAATAATAAAAATAACTGCTAGCTGCAATTATTTCTACTTTTTTTTTTTTTTTGGCTACTCATGAACACAGTCTACTTTTAAAAAGCACAGGCTAAAAAAAGAGGGGCTAGAGACTATCTGGAACAGTAAAGTATGTCGATGTTTTAGCTTTTCTTATTTCTGAAAATGTGTGCGATGTGTTTAGATGAGAACCAGAAAAAGGCTTTTCACTGTGTCTGTACTGTTATTCTTTTCATTCCATGGAGTGTTACTTTAGCACTTAACTAGAGAAAATGTACACACAGTTATAGAAAGAGCTCGGGGCTCCTCATAGCCCATCAGATTCCACCATTTGATTTACACTGAGTGAAATGGAGTATAAACATTTATAAAAGTCACCAGAGCAAAGGAATAAAGTGTCCTGAGGAGCACAAGGAAAGGAATCAACCTTTTAGATGGGAAATATGCTCACAAAGCATCTGGGCAGTAAAATGCAAACCACAGTATGTGCAGTTTGGAAATATTGTAGTTGTTTTATATATCAGCCTTTACACAGGTCTTCCAAACTTGCAGACCTAGGCTTTAGTTGATTTCCACTCATGCAGGCCTTATTCATCATCATTTCACATATTGCCATCACTATATATTACCATCTTCCACTATGGCTTATACATCACGCTGCCTGGATCAGGGATGTTATGGAAGTGAGTTTGCTCCTTCAGTGGATTTCAGGCCAACTTTTCCCATCTCATGTCTAAAGTCAAAAAAAAAAAAAAAAAGGAAATAATGTTATAAAATGGATAACACTTCCCTATACTAATGCTGCAGTATGGTAGTTATACGCATGGGAAAAAAAAAAAAAACTGCAACAAAACAAAACAAAAAAATGAAAACCTGTTTTGTTCCTAGTGAGATAATGTCCCTGGGCTGTGTCAGTCAGCCATGGCATAACTGCCAATGTGCTGTCAGTCACATCTGCAGGGAGAAAGAGCATGCCTTTGTTTATCTGCATGACTTGGCTATTTTTTAAGTCTCCTCAGGTTATTGTAACATGCTGGAAAGGCTGAGAACTGCTAACATAGACTCTCATTATTGTGGAGTAAATTTTAATAGCCCCTAGGCTTGACAAATCATTTTTCTAGCTGATAATAGGAGAGATATTATTATCCCCAACTTACAGATGGCAAAGCCAAGGCTCAAGTTATTTAAAGGTCTATTAGAGCTTAAGATTAATCACTGCTTAAGTACCAAATGAAATTAATGCCTTTGAGGAGAGCACACTTCCTTAACTTTTCCTTCATCTTAAATAAAGGGCCCTGGAATCAGATACGCCTAGAATAGGGAAGGACTTCAGCTGTAATGAGGAAACTGGGAATTAGAGAGCCAGAGCTTATCTTGCCCATCTTTATGTTCCCTGCACTCCCTTGTCCCATGAACTCAATAAATATTTGATACACTAAATGAAATGAGGTGACCAAGGTCACACAGCCCCCACACCTAGCTTCCAGTCACCAATGGCGCTATACCTGCTCCATACCTGCTCCCCCTGCAGAGGTCATCTGTCCCTGTGTAGCTGTGGAGACCATACCTCCTAACTTGTGTGGGTGAGTCAAGGTTTTAAATGGGCTGTCTCTTTCTTCCCAAAGTACACTTGTTTTGCTTTTCCAGCATGTGCAATGATTTTTTTATTCCAGAACTATAGTAGCTGTCCACGACAGAAATACCTGTCACTAAGTCAGGGTCTGGAGTGCCCACACATCGCCCTCTCCTTCCATTATAACACTTTTTAAATATGTAAGAAAAGCAAGCTGGCTCATGCTTATAATCCCAGAACTTTGGGAGGCTGAGGTGAGAGGATAGCTTGAGCCCAGGAGTTTGAGGCCAGCCTGGGCAACATAGCAAGACCTCATCTCTACAAAAATACAAAAAAAAAAAAAAATTGCTGGGCATGATGGTGCATGCCTGTAATCCCAGCTACTCAGGAGGCTGGGTGGGAGAATAGCTTGAGTCCAGGAGGTTGAGGCTGCAGTGAGCCAAGATTGCACCACTGCACTCCAGCCTGGGCAACACAGTGAGACCCTGGCTCTAAAATAAACAAATAAATGAAAATTAAAAAGAAAAAAAAGAAAAGCAAGTTCATAAATACTCTTGGTTTTGTGCAGGAATTGTTTACTCATTCACACGGACCTGTCACTGCACCTGTTGCAAAGAGCCATGACCGGGAATATCTCTGCGGTTTTCTCATGTACTGTCAACTTTTTGGTTTCTTATGAGTTGCACTTCTCCTCAGGTTTCACATGTTATTTTGTTTCTCCAGCCCTGTCTGCGGGCAATGTTATCTCTCATTCACACTTTTGGGCCCTTAGGCACTGTGCAACATCATCCACTGTGCCTCCTCCCATACCTACCACCACGTTCATCCCCTACCCAGTCCAACTAGTTCACCTCCGAAGGCGATGGGAGTGAAGCTGGCCTGGGGTTTTCACTGTAGTAGACTGGAGAGTCTCTGAAATTTGGGCCACAGCAAGAGTGAGGAGTGGGGCAGACAGAAACCAAAGACGAGGAGAGAGATGGAGACTGTTTCCTAAGCTGTGGGGAGCTGCCAGGGCTTTGGGAATGTAAGGAGAGCTAGAATATTCTGTTGCTGTTGTCCTTGAGTGCAGTGCCCTGGGTAGGAGAGCCATGGGGGCGTCATAGGTCTGGATGACCCTGCCACCATCAACTAGAGAAGAGTCAGCCTATCGAGGAATCCAAAAGAAAGTGGATTAGCAGGCTGTGCAGACAGACCAGTCTTGAAGAGAGGGAGGTCTCTCAACACCGAGATGGCATTCATGGACAGTGCGTGTGTCGCCACTCACCCTCCAACACAAACTCCCAGAAGACAACCACTGCCTTGGTGCTGGGCACACAAGCTCAGAATGTATGGGGGATGTATGTGGCATGGAGTGCAGACACTCTATTGTATAGACACAGGGATAAAAACAATCATGGTGCAGACTGCATTAGGAGTACGGAGTCAGGCTTGCTTGGGTTCTAATCCTGGCCGTGTGACCTCAAGCTAGCTCCTTAATTTCTCCGGGCCTCAGCTTCCTTCTCTGTAAAATACTGCCTGCTGTAGAGAGTGATTGCTGCTGCTATGATTTTATACAAAAATATATTAAATTCCCCAGGTATAGATTTTTGTATTTGGTACTAAGATAAACAAAAGAGATTTACAAAAAATATCACATTCTGTGCATGTAACAAAAACTCACATATACCCCATAAATAAGTAAAATATTATATATGAATTTTAAAAAGACAAAGTAAATGTTCTTTCACTGTCCATTTTGTTATCTGGAAATCCATAATAGAATATGAAGATATTTACTATTAACTATAACCCTTAAGAATACTTTCTGCCAAGTGTGTTGGCTCATGCCTATAATCCCAGCACTTTGGGAGGCCAAGGTAAGAGGATCGCTTGAGATCAAGAGTTCAAGAGCAGCCTGGTCAACATAGTGATATCCCATCTCTACAAACATTTTAAAAAATTAGCCAGGCATGGTGGTACATGCCTGTAGTCTCAGCTACTCAGGAGGCTAAGTTGGGAGGAGCGCTTGAGACCAGGAAGTCAAGGCTGCATGCAGTGAGGCATAATTGCACAACTGCATGCCAGCCTGGGTGACAGAGCAGCTCTATCTGAAGAAAAAAAAACCTTTCTGAATTATTAATATAAAGAGTAATGTATTCAGTCAGCATAGTTTACTAATTGTTATATTTCTACTGAATTCTCATTTTTAGAAAATTAATAATTTGAATGTTATCTAATGTGTTTCTGCTTATCTAAGTGTTTAACCAGAAAGTCAAATTTTAGAGCTGTGCTGAAGAATTCATAGTTGCACATGTGGTATTATGTCCTAAATAAGTAAAAAATAGAGTGGGAGCAAGAACTGGTATCAGACCAGGGATTCTGGTCATCTCCCTGGAAGACTTATTGTGTACTGTGGCTTTGTGACTGATGGAGTGTGTATATGTATGTGTGAGTTGCTTAAGCTAGGATTCGGGAGATACGAATAAAATAAATTCAAAATGACCTTACGGCTACTAAATTTTAGAAGTAAGAGCTAAAATCCATAAATTTCAGGCACAATGGAGACAAATAAAATTTTGTAATATTTTTTATTTTACTACTTCAAAACACCCTTTACTAACATGATCTAATTAATCCTAAAATGACTCCTACATGAAGTTTACTATTATGATCTCTATTTCCTGCTGGGAGAATGGAAGATAGAGTGATTAAATTATATATTTAATTAGGATCCAAGAATTTTTTATATTAGTCCACAATTTTAACTAATAATTAGAAAATTATTTTGGTTTTTTAAAAAGTTGTTGAATAACCTTTTTGACCATTATTTGTTTCAGAATGGCCTGATCATAAAAAGAATTCTAGCGTTTTCTTGTCTTAATAAAAAACTGTTGTCATGGAAATATTTCAGATCCCTCTATCCTCCAATTGGCTGAATCTGAACAGTACATAAACAAGCAGATTAACTGAGGCTCAGTGAAGTCTTTTATGGTGGAAGGGAGGTCTGGAACCAGCTGTATTACAAGCCTTTCCAAAGTCCATCTCCCAGGATAGGGAAGAGAGAATAAAAGAACTCTTTTGGAGGTTCAGCTGTACTAACAATGGCTTCTTATCCCAACTGGCTAAGTTCTCTCACACTATCTAAATCAAATACACTAAATCAATTACTGCTTCTTGTGCAGAAGTCTTGTCTATTTTGATTGGCAAATAAAAATGAAATTGTTTACTAGGAATGCTGTGGTATGACAATATTTTCCAGGCAGTTTGGGCCTGGGGCTTGCATTTAATTTAATCAAGTGATCAGTCAGGTTGGGGGACCTGACCAATGCATGACTTTATATTCACAACAAAAATATTCTCCTTCATTCCCTCAATACAGGAACTCTGCATCAAATCGCATTCCATGAATTTGTTTCCATGCAGGGGTGTGGAAGAGCAATTATACAACTTAATTCAGAGCAGGAATGCTTTATATCCTGAATGAAGAAGAAAGGGGAGATTGGAGGTGCTACCTTAATGTGTGCCTGGATCCATCATTCCTGAACATACTGCTGTTTTATTTCATTCTGATGTGGTGTTTCTCCAAGCTTCTAAGCTCCTTTTGGCATATATCCTTTTGCAGAACTGGAAAAACTTGCAATGAAAAAAAATGAGTTGTGGGTGTTTTTTGTTTTGGTCGAAATGGGGTTTTAGCATATTGCCCAGGCTGGTCTGGAACTCCTGAGCTCAAGTGATCCGCCAGCCTCAGCCTCCCAAAGTGCTGGGATTACAGGCGTGAGCCACCACACCCAGTCTAAGAAATGGGTTTTGTTTTTAGATTTCCACAACCATACCAGAAGTGGCTGACATCCTGAGAGTGAGTGTGGAAACTTCAAGATTGGCTTTTGAGACCCTGAGTCTAGGAAGTGTATCTGGTGCTTCTTATGTTTTCATGCTGGCTTGTGTGGGAAGACAAGATATAAGACAAAAAGACACACATAACTGCAGACACACACATACATGTGTATACACTTTGCTGGTTTAGAAGGCCTTGAGCTTTTGGGAGACTGAGGCCAGAGGATCACTTGAGCCCAGGAGTTTGAAATCAGCTTGTGCAACATAGTGAGACCCTATCTTTACAAAAAATCTTTAAAAAATTAGCTGGGCAAGGTGGTGCACAGCTGTGGTCCCAGCTACTTGTGAGGCTAAGGTAGGGGGATCTCTTGAGCCTGGGAGATGGAGGTTGCAGTAAGCTATGATCATGCCACTGCACTACAGCCTAGGCAAGATCCTGTTTTTTGTTTGTTTTTAAAAAAAAAAAAAAAAAAAAAAAAAAAACAAGAAGAAAGCAGCCTGGAGTAACATAGGAAAAGGATTGTATTAATTCTTCAAGAGAGACAAGGACAGTTTGTCTAAACTTGGAGCACTTATAACTAATATGAAAAATCATTCATATAATTTCCTTTATAATGCTGGAGTTGAAGAACTAGAACAAATCGCTCATCCTATGAGGCCAGGCTGGTGGTGAATCAAGCCAGTATTCTGCCAGCAGCATGAAAGGGGTATGTCCTGGGACATCATAATTACCCTCATGCTAAAATGCTAAAACCTCAAAAGGTTAAAGGGCCCTAAGTGAAATCCCCAACACCTTGTGGCTCTTAATAAGGGTTTGCTGTAATGATAAATGATAAAAGCTATCTCTAAATCTGTTGCTCACTGACTTAACTAAACTTTTCCTAATTTATTTTCATGCTGAGGCTTTTATCTGGGACTAAGTTTCATAAGCTTGCAGTCCATGGTATAAAGTATAAAATAACTTATTTTAAGCTTCAAAGGATGTTCTCAAACTTGGGTGTTCAAGAATTTAATGAACAGACTGAGCCTGTCCCTCATGTGTGTTTATGAACGGATAGGCTTGCTTTATTTTAACCTGATAAACCTGGAGACTCATCATTTTCAAGAGTTTGTCTCGTGTGAAAACACATCTACATCAAGATTTTACGCAATGCAGTTATTACATTTTGGGGAATGTGGTTGTATGTGTATTATTAAGCATATCCTAAAGTCTACCGAGTATTTGGAATTTATAAATACAGTCAGCCTTCAGAAATATCATCTAATTTATTCACATACCCACTTTGAGAGGCAGGAAAGGGTAGGCTTATGTGAGTATCCTCATTTTCCTTACTGAAGTGGGAAATTCATCCTGGAGGAAGGATCTACATGAGAGAGACATTCATTGCCTTCCGGTGAGTATCTTTGAGTCATAGAAGAGTTATTTGCCTTGAGGGGCCTTATATTGACTGAGAAATGGTGGTGGGGGGATGAGGCATGCTGACTTGAAGTCAGACAAAGACAATAAACTCATTGACTTTTGTGATCTTCAGGCCTGTTTTGCTGTCGAGAGAGTACATCAGAATACTGTTTGGAAGCCCCTTAGTAAGTGCAAACTGGATCAGAATTTCAGAATGACATTTGCCACATCAGTTGCCAACATAATAATCACTTATTGTGTGATTATTTAATAGGTACCTCTTATGTACAAGGTGTTTTAATTTAAATTAATTTGGCACTAACTGTTTTAATTTAATAATTTAACTTAATTTGGGAGAGCTAAGTAATTAAACATGAGGCCAAAGTACGTAAGAAAGTGGCAGTCTTTTATTGCAAATATGCATACACTCTCAGACGAGGTTCACTGGTCCTCAGGTGTGGGGGGCCAGGGAAGTCGCGCTGGCGCTCTCGGGTGATGTTCTCCGGTCCACAAATGCGGGGGGCCGAAGAAGTCACGCTGGCTCCTGCCAGTGGCAGACTTTTATGCATTGGTACTGGAAGGGGGAGGGCAGTGGGCAGGATAAGGGCGTGATAGGGGCTTCTCCATAGGCGTGGCCGGGTAAGTTTTGATCTCTTCGGATTGACATCACCTGGAGCATGCTCGGTTGATCTGCATCTTCCCACGCACGGGAAAGTTGGTGAGGAAGAACCCGGAAGCAACATGGATTATGCCTTCTTGTTCACCTTCCTCCATCTTGTCCTTTCTCCTTCACCCAAACAGTCCAACCTCTTATTGATTATAAGAATTTAGGGCGCCGTGGTCTGTCTGGCTGCTTCCTGCTGTTAAGGGGCGTAGTTAGGGTCTGAGGTTGGCAGTTGGGTGTAGGGATGCAGGAGCATTTGGTTGAAGGTGACTCAGGTGATCTCTTGGACCTTGGCTCGGAGAAATTTTATTAGAATGGGAGCAAGACATAACATAAGGCAGAGGATTAGTATGGGAATTAGGAATGGAAGCATCTGCTGTACTACAGGCAGTAGCCATACCGGTGGTCCGGGGGTTAAGGGGGCGTTAAATTGTTGAAGCTAGGGAAACCCCGATAATTAAGGGAAGAAAAACAGCCCGCTTTTGGATGTTATTGCTGGAGCTGAGCTGGGAAGCTAGTTCAGACAATTCTCCTTCGCTATATAGGGTTAAGCTAGGCACTAAAGATACCGGAACGCAAAGGGACTGGGTGATGGAGGTATGGTTAAGAGTTTTAGATAGAGTTTGGTTACACCAAAAGTAGCCTCCAACAGGGGCCGTCTGGGTCCTGCTGGGAGCTTATGTGCAATTACACCATGAAGAGTTTGGCGTAGAGTAGCAAAAAGGAATCTCTGTCTCACTCTGTCTCTCTTCATCTCTGTCTCTCCTGATCTCTATCATCTCTGTCTCTCCCCACCTCTGTCTCTCTCTCTGTCTCTCCACCTCCTGCTCACCAAGGCTGCTCCCCTCACCAACTCCCCTACCTCTTGGCTTCTCCCTATCTCTGACTCAACAGGGACTGAGTGCAGCAGAGGCCCTTGGGGAGGTCTGGGCTTTCTACTGCCTTCTGGTTACAGCCTCTCCTTCCCTGTATCTGTCCTTCATCCTGGCCTAATGAGTCCACATTTTATTTAGGGAGAGGGCAGAGTGACAACCCTGGGTGGGGGGGGGGAACAATCTGCCATGCCCTGCATGACTGAGTGTATCTGGTTGTCTGTAGACCAGGTTTAGAATCTCCATACAAAGTTAGGATTAGTAGGAGTAACTAGGGGAATTAGAGTGAACCATAATAATGATGACAAAGGTGTAAAGGGTAAGTACAACATTGCCGAAATCACAAAGGGCACCCTGCCAAGCTAGGTCTTCTATGAGAGTAAAAAGTTGGGAAACCTACTGGTTGGGAGATGGGTCGGGAAGGAGGGTATCTATGGGGTTTATGAAGGAAAAGTCAGTTAAGATGAAGAATGGTGAGGAAGCGAGAAAATTTGAGGAGGGTGTTGATCCTTGAGTAGAACCTGGCCACCTGGAGAAAGGGAAGGGGAATAGATGTTTTGAGTTAGGTTAAGATGTTTCATCCCAAGAGGGGGGTGGGACAAGAGGGCATGATGAGGAAAGAGTGGGCAAAGCATGCATAGTCCAGGCAGTAATTTAACACTGGGGTCTGGCGAGGGTTAGACGGTTTACCGTCTACCCCAACTACTGAGATAGTGGATGGCTGGCTAGGACCTCCATAGGTTGGCAAAACAAAATAGGTAGCCTCCGTATTGATGAGAAAAGAAATTGGCTTACCCGCTATCTGTAGAGTTACCCTAGGCTCGGCGAGGTGGTGGCAGGGGTCTCTCAGGAGCCATGGAAGCTGATCAGTGCGTCGTCCAGGTGTAGGGCTGGGAAGGAGCCTTCCGGCCCAGCACTGAGGGAGAGGCACCGCGTTGAGGCGCCAATGCCTGCCTGCTGGCGGGGCAATCAGACTTCAGTGTCCTTCCTGTTGGCAGGTTGGGCGTAGTAGGCAGGCGAGGATTTGGACCTGCCCCAATGCCCAGTTGTGCCACTTAAAGCATGGAGGACAGAGTGGCCGGCTTGGCCTGGGGACACTGGTTTGCCCAGTGTCCGGGTCTCACTTGTTGCCTGCTTAGGAGCCCTTGGGAGACTTGCCTGTGTCTTCCCCTGCCGGCAGAGTGGGCAGCAGCTGGTTGGAGGCATACTAGGCCTAGCCTGAAGCTGGCCTTGCTTTTCTCCTTGTCACAGCTCTCGCGGCCTCAGCTGCTTCTTCTCTGAGTTAAAAGCTTTAAAGGCCAATTTTACTTAAGTCTGTATATGGGGTTGAGCCCATCTTCAACCTTTTAGCTTTCCGAATATCTGAGGCTGACTGGGAGATAAAATAGGAGGCTACGAGGACAGCTGCTCACAGGCTGGGGAGGTGGGATCCCTGGCAATATAAATTGGAGCTAGTGCCTCTGTAAGGCGATTTAGGAAGGAAGCAGTTCATCTGAGTGCTGGATAATTTCCTTTAGTTTATCCAAAATTGACCACTTTGTTAGAGGCTGCCTGCATGCGGCCAAGAGACATTGAACCATAATGTCTCTCCTATGGCTGACCAGGCTGCTGTGGTTGGTAGTCCCAATCTGGTTCTATGGGCCGGGACAGCCATCTCTCTCCTAGCAGGACAGTGGCGTCAGTTAAATGCCATTGATCCATGTTGTTGCCTGGCCGAAGGCTGCAAGAATAAGCTCTCTCTTTCCTCTGGAGTTGGGAGGAGGACAAAAGTGACCACCTTAAGTCATGCCAGGTTAGATCATATGCCTGACATAGGTATGAAACTCCTTGGAATACAGGTGGAGTTAGCAGAGAAATCGCCGAGCCGTTTTTCAATCTTGGAAGGTCTGTCAGGAAAAAAGGACATAGACTCTAGTCATGGCTCAGCGACCTGGAGGAACCAACAAACAGGAGAGTTGAAACAGACTGACCAGTACAATTGAAGTTGAGGCAGGCAACCCGGTAGAGGTTAGGGCAGGCTGACTGGTAGAGGAGCTGACTGAGTAGGGGGGCATACATGATGTAGGCAGTGTGGTGAAATGGGAGAACAGAGGTGAAGCTGAGGAGGGCAATAGGAGAACATATAGGGAGGGTTTGGCAGGTTGGGAGGGAGGTGCCGCCGTGTCGGCCGTCTGAGGATGGAAGAAGATAACGCGCTTGTGGTGTGGAGGCGAGGGCTGGGTTTTAACGGGCCATTGAACACGGCGCTGGAGTCCTGGGCAGGCAAAGTCAAAAGCCGACATAGATAATCTCGACCACTTTCCAAGCCTTTGGCAGAATTAGAAAAGATCTAATGAATGTTATAGTCAAATTATTGCCATGTGGTGGCCATTTAGAGATTGGTTGTCTAATTTATACTCGAGCCATGCCACAGTGGAAAGGAAAAATTAGCAGCTTCGTTTTAAAATCTTGGGCTAAATGCAAGGCCTTCCAGGATTTTCGGAGGACACCCTAAGGGGTGTTCCCTGGGAGATTTTGGATTGTGAGTTCCCATTGTTTAACCACCAGAAATGAAGCAGAGCCTCACGCGGTAGCAAAGCGTCCTTTGCGCTGCTGGAGACAGGGCTCCTGGAGCCACTAACGGAGGTGAGGACTTCCAAGACGGACGTCTCTGGGTTGAAGGCCTCACTGCGCCACAGGGTGGCTACGTCCTTGGGCGTGCGCACGACTCTAGGCCAAGGACACGGAAACGGACGGAGATGGTTAACAAAGGGGAGTACTCACCGAAGAAGAAATTCTCAGAGCGGCACCAGTGGAAAGCCGGAACACTTGTTCGGTGTTGGTGGCTGGTTGGGTTGGGAGCCGGTTCGCTGTGGAGGAGGTTCGTTAGACCCTTAGGGGATGTTGAGGAAGGGTCTCCTCCTGCGTCGGGTTTCTGCACCAACTGTTTTAATTTAAATTAATTTGGCACTAACTGTTTTAATTTAATAATTTAACTTAATTTGGGAGAGCTAAGTAATTAAACATGAGGCCAAAGTACGTAAGAAAGTGGCAGTCTTTTATTGCAAATATGCATACACTCTCAGACGAGGTTCACTGGTCCTCAGGTGTGGGGGGCCAGGGAAGTCGCGCTGGCGCTCTCGGGTGATGTTCTCCGGTCCACAAATGCGGGGGGCCGAAGAAGTCACGCTGGCTCCTGCCAGTGGCAGACTTTTATGCATTGGTACTGGAAGGGGGAGGGCAGTGGGCAGGATAAGGGCGTGATAGGGGCTTCTCCATAGGCGTGGCCGGGTAAGTTTTGATCTCTTCGGATTGACATCACCTGGAGCATGCTCGGTTGATCTGCATCTTCCCACGCACGGGAAAGTTGGTGAGGAAGAACCCGGAAGCAACATGGATTATGCCTTCTTGTTCACCTTCCTCCATCTTGTCCTTTCTCCTTCACCCAAACACAAGGCAGAAGCTCTAAGCCGGGGCTACAGTGGGAAACTTAATCTC